>NC_138582.1:162581376-163926239 GCF_964289735.1 Phaethon aethereus
TTGATAGCTGCCTGGGCGGGGATTGAGTGTGGAGGTCGGATATTAAATCAGCGGGATACAGAATGACTTTTTTTTTTTTTTCCCCTCCACAAACCCGAGGTAGCTAAATAGTTTCCTCTAACTCTGATATGCATTTCACGATAAATGGCGCGGGCATTTGCATATATAGTGCCTGGGTATGGGTTCGTATATCGCATATGCGATATACGGCATTAACAGACGGCGGAGGGGAGGAACACCTTCACTACGTCTTAGTGCTCAGATGCTTATTGAACAGAGCTACGGAAAAAAATACATTTAATTAATTACACGGAGGGGCTGGTTGGCGCCGAGGAAGTGCAGATGTATTTTTGCTCGGCCCTGAAATACTTTCCTGGGTTGTCTTTTGGGGGGTTTTGTGTTTTGTTTTGTTTTTATGGGACTCTGCTGCTTTGGCTGGAGGGGAGGGAGCCTGCCCGCCTAGCAGAGAGCTGCCTGCCAGGAAAAAATGCTGCCAGGCGGTGGGTGACTCCAGGGCCGGCCCTACCCCTGCCCCTGCCTGCTCCTGCCCCTGCCTGCTCCTGCCCCTGCTCCAATGCAGCGGGGTTTTGGGTTTTTATTTAAAAAAAACCAAACAAACAGCTGCTTTAGCAAGGTGGTGTTGCTTTGCTAAAATTGCAAGAGGCGGTTGTGCGGCAGCTCTTTCTGTTAAATTAATTTTAAATTTTAAATTAACGAGGGCTAATGTAGCTGCGCTGTCCTTCCCCGAGACAGCGGGGAGCCGCTGCCCGGGCGTGGGAGCAAAGGCGGGGCGGCCCACGGGAGCCAGCAGCAGCTCAAAAGATGGCGAAAGGAGCAGCACAGCAAGTGTCTCCCAACCTGTGCCTCTCCCCACGAAAGCTTTCCCCCCAAAACACCGGAGACAGGTGAGGAGTGCAGCCCGTGTGAGCCATCCGCTGCTCCCCGCTGGAGGCACCGCTTACCAATTGCAAATATTTTATATTCTGGTCTGGATAAAACCCAGGCAGCAGAGAGATGTTTTCTGTCCTTGCTCCAGAGACTGGACTAACTTAGAGAAGTTTCCTTACTTTTTTTTTTTTTTTTTTTTTACCTAAAGCTAAACACATATTCCTGCTGGTGGCACACATCTCGTTTCTGCTCCCAGCACTTCTTGCAGGCTGGGGAAGGACAGGCGGAAACCTTGTCCCACTGCACACTTAGGAGCGGGGCCAAAATTTCCCTCGATGCAGGTTTAGTGACTTAAAAAAAAAAAATCTCCGTGGGACTTCTCCCCCCGCTGTAACACACCCACGGTGCCGTTTTGTCCCATCGGACAACCGGAGGTATTTTTCAATCCAGATTTAAAACTGCTCTTTTCGTACTCACCGCCACTGATTTTTTTCTCCCTGGGGATTATAAATCACCTGCATCCATTAGAGCAGGTGACAAAAAAAAAAAAGAGAAAAAAATTCTCCTCAAAGACACGTCAACCAGAAAGGCTGGGAAAATAAAGCAGGGTTTGGGAAACGAGCCCGGTAGCCTCCCCCGCCGGCTTCTCCGGGCAGGTGAACCCCTCTGTGCGCCGTCCCAGCGGCACCTCTGCTCCCGGGGAATTTTGCCCTTTGCAGAATATAGCCTTTAGCTTTAAAAAAAAAAAAGAAAAGAAAAAAAAAAGAAAAGGAAAAAAAAAAGAAAAGAAAAGAAAATAGAAGGATGTAACACACGGGCAGACAGCCGGGTTTCCCCCGCAGCAGGAGCCGGCCGAGGGGGGGATCTGCCCCCGGGTCCCCCTCCTCTGCCCGCGGGAACGGGCTGAGCTGTTCCGATGTTCTTGTGTCCCTTGTTGCGGGGGGAGGTGTGTGCGGGGGTGTGTGACCGTTTGATTTCTGTCCAGCCCGTCCTAAAATCGTGGCACTCTCGGTTCCCGGAGGTGCCCGGTATTTGCAGGGTGCGTGGCGTCGTGGCGTGACATCGGCGACATTCCCATCCCCTCTTCCCGAGCTCCAGGTTTACGTGTTGATCTCGCGGAGGTTTTCCAAACACAGCCTTGCCCGAGCATCACACCACCGCGTATCTAAAGCCTTGAAGAGGGGAGACCTGTTGACAGGATGTGAAATTAAGGAGATTTTCTTCTCCGTTTTCAGATCCTTTCGAAGAGGAGGAGTGCCTCGGCGCCGCGTCTGGAAATGAATCCCCCGAAGTTTCTTCATGAAGTCAGAAGGCTGACGAAACGCCTGGCTGCAGGATCACCTCTCTTATAAATCGCCACGGAATTCCCCCCCCCCTCCACATCCTGTAAATAGTTGAAACTACGAAATACTTCTAACGCGAGCTCCAACGCTCAGCAGTGCGACCTAAAGACTATACAAACATATAGGGATATATATAGTCCCGAATAGCACCGCTCCTTTGCAACGTCTGAGTGACACGGTCTGGATTTCGTAATAACGTGGGTTGTTTGCTGTTTTGGTTGGGGTTTTTTATTTTTTTTTTTAACGCCAATTCTCGAGAATTAAAACACACAAAATGCAGCGAGAATGTTCACAATTTTGAGAGCACAGTTGCAAATAGAAACATTCATGTTTCATCCCATTATAAATATTTGATACCGCAGTTGTAAAATGCACATGCTTTATAAACTGGAGAAGAGGAAAAAAAAAAAATCCTTTGCTTTCTTGCTAAAAGGCAATGTCATTTAATCCTGGCTCCTAAGCAGCTGATGATTATTCACAGAATTTAAAATTATAGTATTTATTTTATAGTTGGATTCTTTCCTATTTTTTTCCCCGAAAGTTTATACTACTATGTACAATGCCTGTCTATTATAGCTGCAAAATAAAGAGGTTTTAAGGCAAAGCGAGAAGTTTTCCCCCCATAAACAGCATCGCAGGGAGAGCCCGTTCCTGAGCAGACGCCCACGCACACCCAGGCCCACGCAGAACACAGTCGTGTCCCCTCCTTCCCCATGCCGTGGGGAGGAGGACACCCCGCTCGGGAGAAATGGGTTGAACGCAGCACAGTGCCTCGAAACCCCGAAAAATTCCGATTTACAAGGAGGTGTCTGCGTGGGGAGGGGAGAAACACCCACCCCACGGTGCCACGAAACGTCACACTAGAGGGGACCGCGCCGTGGGTGGGGATGAGGATGGAGGGAAAACTAAAAGGACGTTACTTGGGGGGGGGGGAGTGGGTGTAAAACTCTCCCAAACGCTTCGGGGAGGTGGTGCCGGAGCGGATCCGGGTCCCATCCCGTGGCCTCCCCCGGGGGAGAGGGACTGGGATGGAGCCGCATCCCCGAGTGGCTCCCGCTTTTTGGAGATGGGGGTCCCAAAGTTTTCCCAACAAGTTGGAGGTGGTGGGGGTTGCTAACCCCATCCTCGCATCCCGCATCCAGCCCCGCATCCCGCAACAATGCATGCCCGTGGGTCTTGCTGGGGGTGATGAGTGGGCTCAGGAAAGGACCCCGGGCATGTTTCAAGATGGTGCTTTGAGATTTCTTTCCCTATCGTTTCCTAGATATATTTTTCTTCTTTTTAAATTAAATTCTCTGTGTCTATCCCCAAAGCCAGCCCCTGATGCACCCCCCTTCGGAAAAAAAAAAAGAAAGAAAAAAAAAGAAAGAAAAAGTAAAAGAAGAGGGGAGGGATGGAAGGGGGAAAAAAGGTAAAACTCATAGAACAAATAGGAGAACTATTTATTCGGTTCACAGTCGTGTGAAATGCAGCAATAAAAATCTTTGGACTTCAGCAAAAGTTGTTTTTAATTTTTTTTGAATTTCAAAAAACAGCGTCCAATGTCCATTAAAACAGCGCTTAAGTCTATAAAAATGTAACTTAAGCATTAAAAAAAAAAAAAAACATAAAGATAGTATCTAAAATCTCCATACAACCAAAAAAAAAACAATCAAAAACCAAAACCAAAAACCAGCCAGCCCAAACCCCGAAACCAAAACCAACCAAAACCAAAAAATCAAAAAAATATTTTATAATCAGATATCTTGGATTTTTACACCACCTTACCTGTAAATTATATATACATAGAATATTGCAGAATTATATCTAATACACAATATTTTCACTATTAATGCTGGTATAATCTTTATACACTGGCCCTTACGTTTCTTTTTATTTTTTTTAATTAAATTATTGCATCGTATAAACTTTGACTGCAAACGGCCCCCCCCCCCGCCTCCCCCCTCCCTCCCTCGCCCCCCCTCCCCGCGGCTATTCACTGTCCGACTTGCCGTCTTTCGCCGCTGTGGAGTGGTTGTAGAGCCCCTGGGCCATGAGGTGCACTGCCAGGGAGTTCTTGCTGCCCGTCGCCTTCTTAATTTTAGCCCGTTTATTCTGAAACCAGATTTTAATCTGGGACTCGTTAAGCCCCAGCTCTTGGGCCAGACTTTGCCGCCGCTGCTCCGTCAGGTAGCGGTTGGTCTGGAACTCGGCCTTGAGTCTCTGCAGCTGCTCGGCGGTGAAGGCGGTGCGGGGCCGCTTGTCCTCCTTGTTGGGGTTCTTCTTCTTTGGTTTGCGGGAGCGGGGACCTACGGCCGGGAGAAAGGAGAAGCACCGACACCGCCCGCGCTCCGCTGCGGGAGGCCCCACGCCAGGCGTGGTCCCGCGTGGGAGGGGGGGGCACCCACGCTCCGACACTCCTGCCCTCCTGAGCCCACCCTGAGGAAAACAAACCCCGCTTTGTGCCTCCGCTGCCGGGGGAGGCTGGGGAGGCGGCGGAACGGCAGCCATGGGCCCACGGCCCCCTCCGCACCCCCTTTCACCCCAACCAAGGACACATTCACCGACCCCTTTCCTCCCGGGGGTGCCCGGCAAGGATCGCCTGCACCAGAGGCAGCGGCACGGAGCTAAATTTTATTCCCTGAGCAGACATAGACTTTTTTTTTTTTAAGGAAACCTCTTTTTTTTTTTTTCCAGGGAAAACTCCTTTTTTTTAAAGGAAACCTCCTTTTTGCTAAGGAAACCTCTCTTTTTTCCAAGGAAACCTCTTTTTTTTTTTCGTTTTTAAAGAAACCTCTTTTTTTTTAAGAAAAGCTCTCTTTTTTTAAGGAAACCTCTTTTTTTAAAGGAAACCTCTTTCTTTCCTCCTTTTTTGGGGGGGGGGGCGGAGATAAAAAAAAAAAAAAAGGAAATCAGCCGCCTGTTTACACTGCGAGAAGAAATCCGCCGCTTTGCTGCAGTGCCCATATGGCGCTGCACGGCCCGATCCGAATCGCCGGGATTATTCTCGGGAATATTATTCTCGGCAGCACAAGGAGCCTTTTCTGCCCGGGCCGAGCCATTGTGAGGATGTATGTTAATTAAATATTAACAAAGGAGAGCGTTGGAGAACAATGGAGTAAATTCCAATTCAGCCCTGAATATTACCTCTGAGTAAGAGTTTGTTTTCAGACATTACGAACTAATTTTCAACTCGTCCTACAATCTCTCCTTCTGCTGGCCGGCTCTCCGGGTGAAAATACTAGCTCGCTGCTTTTGTAAGAGAAAAAAACCTTTTTTCTTTTCTTTTTTTTCTTTTTTTTTTCCCCTGGAAGCAGATCTCCTCCGTGCTGCTTCCCATGCCTTCCCCCAGTGCTTTCTTACTTCTTTTTAACGGAGGGTTTTACCAATCTGCCGGGGCTGGCCCCACTCTCCTCGCGGCAGCAGAAGGACATTTTACCCTCTAGGGTTTTTATTTTTAAATTTTTTTTGGTCAACGTTTTTGTCGGTAATTTCAGGAGGTTCTGCCCAAGCCCTTGCCAAGACACGGACCCTGCCAAAGAAGTTCCCCGGCTCTTGGGAAGGTCCCCAGCCCCTCCAGGGCTGACCTGCAGCACATGGAGGGGGGAAAAATTAAAAGAAAGAAACGAAACGGCGGCAGTTCCGAGGCCTCTTTTAGAGAAATAAACGATGGCGGATTGTTTTGGGCTAAGAAAAAAAAAATTTAAAAAAAACAATCGAAGGAAGGCGAGGCCTGTGGAAATCCAGCCTCCCCAAAAGACAGCGCGGGGGTACTTTTCCCGGCGGGGAGGAAGGCAGATCGCCGGAAGGATGCACGGGGAGCCCCAAGCCGGATTTTTATTTTATATTATTTTATTTTATTTAATTTCCCCCTCCCTCTTTGCCGAAGCCTGGCGGTCGGTGGGGAATGCCCCGAACCCGGGCGGCCGCGGTTCCTCCGCGGCGGCGGGAAGGGGAGCGACGGGAGAAATGGAAAAAAGAGGGGAAGAAGGAGCGGGAAGGGGGCGGCGGGGTCTTGCCCGGGCGGGAGCGGGGCGGCGGGGGCAGCTCTTACCTGAGGAGGGTCGGTCCGAGTACCGCGTGCAGTAGACCCAGGCGGGCCAAAGCATGGGCTGGCTCCCGGCGTTGGAGCCGGCCTGCGAGCTGTCCGAGTCCGAGCTCACCGACAGCTCGCCGCCGCTCAGCCCCCGCGCCTTCAGGGCCGCCTCCAGCGCCGCGGGGTCCCCCCCCTTCTTGGCGGAGCCGTGCGGGGCCAGCCCGGCGGGGCCGCCCTCCCCCCGGCCCGGCGAGCCCGCCCCGCCGCCGGGGAGCGGAGCCCCGGGGCCGGCGCCGCGGCGGGGCTGCGGCGGGTCTCCGCGCCGGGCCGGCGGGGTTCGGCGCCGGGGCCGCCCGCCTCCTTCCTCCGCCCGAACTCGGGCCGCAGGATGTTGTCGATGAAGAAGTTGGTGATGCGGTGCGGGTGCGGGTGGGGGTGCGGGGGGTCGCCGGGGGGGAGCGCTGGCCCCCGCCGCCCGCCGCCGCCGGGCTCCGCGTCGCCGCCGGACTCCTGCGGCTCGGCCGCCTCCTCCCGGGGGCTCCGGCCGCCCGCCTCCATGCTGCCTGCGCGGCCGGCCCCGCCGACGGCTCCGCGGCCCGCCCCGCCGCCGGCCGGGCGGCTGCCTGGCGCTGGCTGGTGTCGCTGGTGCAGTCGGTTGTTCTTTATTTTAATCTTTTTTTTAATATATATATTATATATATATATACACGCACGCACAGGTGTCTATTTGCTTTCGCTTCTCCTGGCCGCGCCGGCATTCAAAATCCAGAGTTCGCAAAAATAAGAATTTTTTAAAAAAAAAAAGAGTAATTTGAAAAAATAATAAAGAAACAAAGCCAGCAGCCGAGCCTCCGCGCGTCCCAACTTTGCCAAAAGCGCAGACAGACGGGCTCCGGTCCTCCCGCCGCCGCTCGCCGCCTCCCGCCGCTGCTCAGCCGCCCGGTCCCGCGGCGCGCTGCCGCCTTCTCCCCCGGCCGCCGCCGCCGCTGCCGCCGCCGCGCCTCATCCGCCGCCCCCGCGGAGGAAAAACCCGGTTGTTGATGATAAGGATAAAAAACGAGCGCCGGGGGGGGGGGCGGACGGGGCCGGGGGGCGAAGCAGGGGAGGAAGAGCGGCGGGGCCGGAGCCGCGGCGGGGCCGGCGGGCTCTCAGAAGCCGCTGTCCCGCCGAGGGCAGGGCGGTGAGCGGGGACCCGCGGGGCTCCGGCCGGCAGCGCCTCGCCCCGCGCCGCCCCGCGCCGCCCCGCGCCCGGACATGCGGGGGCCGCTGCGGGTGGGGTGCGGGGGGGGTGCGGGGGGGGGCGCGTCCCGCCCTGCGCTGCGCTACGCCCCGGCGGCCGCCGCCGCCGCGCCCGGACACTTCCACTCCGGGTTGTTGTCCTTTAGGTTTTAACGGGGCCCCCGCCGGTGACGTCGCCGGCCCGGGCACTTCGACACGTGCCTCGGGCCAATGACAAAGCGGGCATGCGCACACGTGGTTCGGGGAGCGCCGGTAAGTGACAGCACCCACGCCCCTCCCCCCCCCCGCCTCCGGGCCCGGCCGCCGCGGGGATGTGCGTGGGACAGTGGGGGGGGGGGCCGCCCGCCGAGGACGCTCCCACCCCCCCCCGCTGGATTATTGGGGTTTAATTGCCCCGCTGTTTATCGGGAGAGGGGGGGGCGGCATCCCACAATTCCTTGCAGAAACGCGCAGATCCCACTAAGCGGGCGGCAGTGACACAAAGGGGGCCCGGGGGGCGGCCCGGGTCCGGGGGGCGGCCCGGGGGGGCGGTGGCAGGCTCGTCCTTCCCGCAGTCGGGCAGGAGCCTGTGGCCGCTACTGCCTGCCCCCGAAACAGCAGCGCCCCGCTCCCCTCCACCAAAACGCCTGCCCGTCACCCTCCGGACCCCCCCGTCCTCCGAAAACCCCTCGCTCCTTTGGGACGGGAAAGCTGCTGCTGCTGTTTTGGGTTTTTTTTAGGGAGAAATCCCCCGGAATAAAATCAGGGAGCAAAAGTGCGGCGGGATAGCCAGGGGAAGGCGTGCTGAGCCGGTTGGGGGGCACGGATGCTCCGGGAGGCGCGCAGCGGGGAGGGGGGAGGCGAGGAGGAGGGCGTGGGATCCTTCCCCGTTATCCCTCCCCGGGGCCCGCCGGGTGTCAGCGCCCCGACGGGGCGCACGGTGAGGGGCTGGGCAGTCCTACGGAGGGCCGAGCAGGGCCGGGCCGGAGGCGGCT
Source organism: Phaethon aethereus (assembly GCF_964289735.1). Classification (NCBI taxonomy): domain Eukaryota; kingdom Metazoa; phylum Chordata; class Aves; order Phaethontiformes; family Phaethontidae; genus Phaethon; species Phaethon aethereus. The sequence goes on from NC_138582.1 coordinate 162,589,836, forward strand.
CGGCTCTGGGGGCCGCCGACCCCCGTCTTTCCCCGTTGAAGTGACATTTGTATCTGGAGGAGGCTTCCCTGCGGGCGACACGGACCCCTCCCCGCCTTGAGGGGAAAGGGACAGCGAGCCCCCCCCCTTCCTCTTTTCCTCGTCCTTTCCCTTTTATCTTTAATTTTTACTTGATTTTAAATTTATTTCCCCCTTCCTTTTGTATTTCGCAGCGGGTCGGGTCCGTCGGAGAAACCAGCGCTAGCTGATCCAGGGTTGTTTTGCTCAAACAAGCACCTAGAGGTTAATTTTTCCAAGCGCCCCATGAAAAGCGATTAGCCTGTCTCCCAAGAAGTATTTTCTAATTACTTGGAAGCTCTCGCTTTTCCACTACCCCATAATTAAACGTGTTCAAGGTGCTGCACTTCAAATATTTCGCTCCCGGGCGGACCCAAGTTCCCGATACAAACTTCAGACCTCCGGGAACCCCGCGTTACCTGCCCGCGCTGCCGGCACCCCGTTAACCTTTCCGTTCGTTATCCCGCTCCTTCACGGGGATAGTTACACCCTGCACAGGACAGGGAGGAGAATTCCTGAGAGAAACTCCAAAGCAGGAGCTAAACAAAGCTGTACAAAACAATTACTGCATCTGCCTGTCCTCTGACAATAATCCAGCTCCTCAGGTATGCGGAGGCGGCGGGGAGGGGGCGGCGGGGGGCGAAGGGGTGATCTGATACCTAACCGAGGAAATCGGGATGATCTATTTTTTTTTTTCCCAAGGTTATTTTTATCTGGGAGTTCAATCTCTGTAGAAACATTCCCCAGCAGCTCCCCAGGTCTGCGGCCGCCCCGCCAGCGGCATCGCGGCGTGCGGGGGCTTTTCCCCGGGAACCGCCGCGGGTCAGCGGGAGAGGTGGCTGGAAAATGGGGTTTTGGCTTCGTTTGCTTCTTTACTTTCGCCTCCCCCCGCAGCACCAGTGCTTGCAGAAGTCGCCCCTCCGCACACCAGCCGGATTCCTTTTCCCTACGCTCCCCGCGGAGTTCCAACCACCCGGTAAAAAATATATATATTTTTTTTTTTCCCTCGCGCAAACAAGTGAGTGTGTGGGCACGGCCCCACGCGTTCCCGTGCGGGCTCCCCGCATCCTGCCTTTGGCATTGAGAACTTTAAAACCGGGATGGCAACGCGGGAACCCGGTACCGGGGAGGGAGGGAGCAGCCGGGTGACCCCCGGCCGCCGGCGGGCAGCGGGCAGGCTCCGGGGCCTTTCGTGCAAACCCTCCCTCCAGCTTTGCCCCACTCGGAAAAAATAAAAAAAGAAATAAACCAGACCCTGAGGTGCCGGGAAGCCAAAACGCCCAGCGGGGGGAGGGTCCGCACCCGCTGCACCCCGCCCCGTCCTTCCAGCCGAGGGCTGGCTGCCCCCGAAACGTTGGCGTGTGCTACATGTCGCCGGGTTTTCATCTTAGCCCCCCCTCGACTTTTTCCCCCCGCGATGCATTTTTCGGCGGCTTTGCCCCCGCCGCGGAGCCGGTGGCTGAGGCGGAGGGAGAAGGGCGGAGGTCTCCGGTTCTCCCCCCGCTCCGCTCCGCCGAGGCCGGCCGGGCAGCCGGCGGGACCCGGGGTCGCGCCGCAATTTGGGAAGGGGGGTCACGCAGCAACGACCCTCGGCGAGCCCCAAACGGGCTTCCCCCGGCGCCGGCCGGCCCGCTCAGCCGCCACGGCTGCCTTTCCCCCGCTGCCGCCGCTTTCTCTGCACCGCCGACAGCCACAAAAAAACCCCACAAAAAACCCCTATCCCCCCCAGATTTTCGCCCCGCCCCCGAACCAGGCCGGACCCAGGGCGCTTTGCGGCCGCCCTGCTCCCACGTCGGCACCCCAGCCACTTCACGCGGGGAAGACTTTCCCGTCAACGGGGGTAAAAGGAGGGGTGGGGAAGCGTGGGTTCCCCTTTCTTTGCAGGATCGTGGACATTTTATGAGCGGCTCGCGGCGAGAGCAGAGCCCGCTGCTGCGGGGCCCGGCCCGGGACGGGGCTGCCCGTGGGCACCAGCGTGGGGCGCGAAGGGTGCGCGGGGGGAGAAGCAGGCGCGGTTCGGTGTCCGAGCCCCGCCGCGGAACGCAGCTCACGGCCACGGCTGCCGTCCGGGGGTGAGCTGCCCACCCACCCACGCAGATGTGCGCGGGTGGGATGTGAGATCCGGCCTCTGCCTCGCCCTCCCCCTGCCCCTGCCCGGCCCGGTCCTCCCGCTGCCTCTGCCCCCCCCGCCTCCGGCACCGGTCTTCCCCTCCCCTCGGCGGCGGCCGGGGCGGTGGCGGCGGCCCCGCACGGCCCGAACCGAAACCCAGCGAATAACAATGATAAAAAAAAAAAAAAGACTTTCGCAAAAATTCGGTGTGGAGCCAGGCACGAGCCAAACGGCAGCTCAGAGCCCAATTATGGCTGTCAGAAGAGGGAAGGGAAGGGAAGGGAAGGGAAGGGAAGGGAAGGGAAGGGAAGGGAAGGGAAGGGAAGGGAAGGGAAGGGAAGGGAAGGGAAGGGAAGGGAAGGGAAGGGAAGGGAAGGGAAGGGAAGGGAAGGGAAGGGAAGGGAAGGGAAGGGAAGGGAAGCGAAGGGAAGGGAAGCGAAGGGAAGGGAAGCGAAGGGAAGGGGAGAGACGGAGAGGAGAGGAGAGGAGAGGAGAGGAGAGGAGAGGAGAGGAGAGGAGAGGAGAGGAGAGGAAAGGAAAGGAAAGGAAAGGAAAGGAAAGGAAAGGAAAGGAAAGGAAAGGAAAGGAAAGGAAAGGAAAGGAAAGGAAAGGAAAGGAAAGGAAAGGAAAGGAAAGGAAAGGAAAGGAATAAAGAGAAGAGACGAGAAGAGGAGAGGAGAGAGGAGCAGCGAAGAAAAGAAAAGGAAAAAAGAGAAGAAAGAAAAAAGAGAAGAAAAGAAAAAAAGAGAAGAGAAGAGAAGAGAAGAGAAGAGAAGAGAAGAGAAGAGAAGAGAAGAGAAGAAAAGAAAAGAAAAGAAAAGAAAAGAAAAGAAAAGAAAAGAAAAGAAAAGAAAAGAAAAGAAAAGAAAAGAAAAGAAAAGAAAAGAAAAGAAAAGAAAAGAAAAGAAAAGAAAAGAAAAAAGACAAGAAAAGAAAACCCAATGGTTTCCCAGGATGGAGGCAGCGCTTGCTGCAGCGCGGCCCGGCGCCCGCAGCCCCTCTGCGGTGGAGCCCTGGTCCAGTCGCACGGGGACATCGGGGCCTCGCCTGGACGCTGAGTGGCTCTGGGTGGCTCTAGGTGCTGGTTCCCTCCCCGGGGTGCCTGGACTTCGTTCATCTGAGCCGTCGCCTTACAAACCCACCAGCCCGAAGGGTAGCTAGGGACGAGCCTCCCCGTTCCTGCCGGCAGGTTTTCTGGCCTGTGCAAGGAAATACTTTGTGCTGCCTCTTAAAAAAAATAATTAAAAGACCAATAATAATAATGAAAAACTGGGGGCGTAACCGCCTGCCCGTGGCTTGGGGTTACACCCGCAGGCGTTCGGTGAGGAGGGAGAGTACCGGCCCGTAGCCCCCCCGCTGCGATCCTGCCCGGCTCGCCGGTCACTCGCCCACCTGGAGCTGTGGAGGCAGAAGAGCTTCAAATAAGTGTAAACCTGCTTTTCCGAAATCTTTTTTATTTAATCTTCCCAACACGATGCATCCCGCACCCCGTTTTACGCACTATATACAGGCGCACACGCGTATGTCGCGACTGAGGAACGTTTCGGAGGAGTTAATCCATACAGAGACAACAGAAGCTGTCGTGAAGGTAAACTTCAGCAACTCTGCACCGAGCCCAGCCTTAGACGGGCTGCTGGGAGCTGCTCCCGCGCTTTAATTCCCCGAAACTCCCTCGGATTTACACCTCGGCATTTACTCACAGCCAGAGTAAAGCCACCGCTCTAATTAACTAGGTAATTTCCACTCCAGCGCCCCATCGGATAATCAACTTTTACGGTCTCTCGAAGGCTGTTGCCCAGCTGTTCCCAGCTCTGCTCGCCCCGCACCGCCGGGGCTGCGGGATCGAGAGAGCCCCGGGCGCGGCGGGGTGGGGGGGTCCCCGCCGTGCCGCGAGCGGGGTGGGGGGATCCCCGCCTTGCCCCTTCTGGAAAGGGAAGAAGGAGCGCGGTACATGGAGCCGCGACCCGGGCGGGGGGTGGGCGGGGGGCAGGGGGATGCTCCTCCGCGCCTCTGTTCCGCGGAAAAGTTCCTCGGGGAAGACAGACACCCCCTCCGCGGCCGGCGGCCCTGGAAGGCGGCGGGAGCAGCGGGAGTCCGGCGGGAGAAGGCTGGGTCGGGGGGGCCGGGGCAGTCGAAGGTCTCCGCCCCACGCCCACCCCTCCCCTCCCAGATCCGTGCGGGGAGACTGCGGGGAACGGAGGCGGGCGGGCGTGGCCCGGGGTGGGCAACTTCCCTCCTCTCTCTTCTCTCTCCTCTCCTCTCCTCTCCTCTCCTCTCCTCTCCTCTCCTCTCCTCTCCTCTCCTGTCCATTTTCCTCTTTCCTCTCTCTCCCCCCCTTCCTCCTTTTCGATTCCCCTTCCCCTCCCTCGTTCCTTTTCCTTTTTCCCCTTCCCCTTTTCCACACTCCCCCCTCACACCCTGCTCCCACCAGTCTCTCGGACTATTGCAAACCACAATTTGCCCACACGAGGGGGGGCTACAAGTGCTGGGTGGGCGCACAGGCAGGACGGGGCTGTGCCTGCCCGCGGGGGCATCCCAGGCAACACTCCCACCGGGATGGGGCTGTGGGGGCCCTGCTTGCCCCGCAGCCAGGGCCCGACTCTGCATCGGTGCCTCCCCTGGGTGACAAGGCGCACTGAGGCCCTGCCGGTGCCACACGCAGCCCTGGGAGAAGGATAAAATAAACCCCCAGGAAGTGCAAAGCCAGGCTGCAGGGCGGCAGGGAAAAGGGCCTGATCTCCCTTGCCTGCCTTGTAGGGATATGTTACAGGAGGAAAAAAGGGGCAAGCGCCAGCTCCAGCCCATCTGCAGGGTATCAGGGCTGGGTGGGCTGCGGGAGTGCACAGCACCACGGCGCTGAGCTGTTGCACTCCGTAGGCAGGTAGGTATTGCCTTATTCGTTATCTTTGTCCTCTAGGCTTCTTGGATTCTTGGGACATATTTATCCTGTCTGTCTGGGGCTGCTTCGCTAAGTCTCTGTGTAAATTGAAAACGTGGGGTTTTTTCCCTTTTCCTTCCCTCTCCGGCTCACCACCTTTTTTAATTAAAGCTTTTAACTTGCCTGGTGTTTACTGTCTTATGTAAACTATCTAAACAAACAGACCCGGCCGAATACAAACACCAAAAGGCAACTGGCCCCCCATTCTTACCCCTTTATTGTCCAAAAAAAAAAGCGCATCTCCCCATGTCATAGTTACAGTTCCAAAAGGAAATTGCTTTTATTTGTAAAGGAGGCTTTAAAAAGCAGTGACATGAAGGGGAAAAGCTCCTTAAGGGAGGAAGGTCACGGGGTTAGGGACAAGATTAAAGGAGCGATCCTTCTACCTCACAGGGAAAGCAGCGCCAGAGCCCCCCAAACCTGGGAGAAGGGCAGGAAACATGACGGTGGGGGAAGTCGCCCCTCTGGAGCTCCAGCTCAGGTGGGCGGTGGGTTGCGGAGGGTGAGGGGTATGGGGTGCCCTGCTCCCCATTGGGGCTGGGGGAAGGAGGCTGTGCCCCCTCCTGGAGGCTGGCTGCTGCCATCTATTTGTAGGGAGCCGAGCCGAGCGATGGAAGGGGACAGGACCACGCAAGTGATCGCCCCCAACCCTCCCTTCCCCTCTCCCACATCCATCTGTGCTGGCTGTGGTTTTTGCTGAATAACAGTCCCTGGTGAAGGCAAGTCAGCGTGAGGGTTGTGGGGACACTTCCCTTTGCCTCCCTACAGAGGCAGCACCCTGCCTGGGCTCAGGCATGAGCAGCAGCCTGGGGTTGTGGCATCAATGCCAACAAAGGCGGCTGCATCCCCCTCACAAGTCCTCCGGCTGCTAGACACCATTCCCCATCCCTTGCCCCTCTGGGTGGGCAGCCACTCCCCATAGCAGAGTGGAGAGATCATACCCTGTTCCCCCCACCAGCCCCAAACTGGGGCTGTGCCCAGCCCTGCCCCACAGCACCCACTTCACACAGGAGCCTGGGGGTGTTTCTACAGGGCAGCAAGGTGGGGGGAGAGGGAGATGCAGCTTCCATCTGACCACAGGTGGGAAATGTCTTTTCCACTGCTGAGGGATGCAAACACCCCTAAGAGGGATGCAAGCTTCTTTCTCTGCTCTAGCTGGGGTCTGGGTCCTGAACGGTCCATCTCCCGCGCTCAGGAGGTCCCTGGTAATAAGTGATCCCTGCCATCGCAAGGGAAGGTGCCAGTGGTGATACGTCCCTTGCTCCTGGGGTGCTGCCAGCGTGGGTGAGTGGCTGGGACATTTCTCTGCAGTGCTGGGGAGGTGTCCCAGAGGAAGGGCATTTGAAAGGAGAGCTGGGGCTGGCCATGCTTCCTCCCGGGATGAGGATGGAGAGGGGACCACATCTGCCTGACCCAAGCAGGGTTCCAAGAGCAGCACTGTGTGGTTACCCCATCATCACACTGATGCCTGAGCATCACCGAGGCACGGTTGCAGGGACGTTCCCACTTGGGCTGCACAGGAAGATGTGGCATGTTTGCCGGGCACAGCGTTTGAGGCAAACGATAGTGAGGTGGCCATGCTCTTGCTGTGACCCTGAGCATATCACTTCATTCCTCCATGCCTGTAAGGAGGGATGCTCACACACCACCTCTCCCACCCTTTCTCACAGTCCCAGGTCTCTGTGACATTTGGGTAACGTGTGGCTGGCTCGCTGCAGCTTCTGCTTGGCGCTGCCAGTCCCCAAATCTATTCTCTCTCTCTTCTCCAAAGTGCAGCGGCCACATTGTCCTCGGTATTTGGAAAGCATATGTGAGCACTGAACGAGAATGGATGCGTAGGAGGCTGCTCCTCTCCTAAAATATGTGCATTTAAATTGTCCAAGGGAATCACTGACATTAGCCCGCTTTGGTTTTGGGTTTTATTAGTGTCAGTCAGTAAACATCCCCCTGCAACCTGAGCAGCGAATGCCCGGCTGTGCTCACTGGAGGTGCCACTCTGCACCCTGCCTGCCACAGCAATGGCTTAAGGACAGTAAATCTGCTTGCCCTGCTGCTCGCAGGCGTTGGAGCTCCGTCACCTTGTGCAGAGGTGGCTCCTCTGCCTCTCTGAGGCTGGGTCACAGCTCCCCTGACTTATGGGACTTGTGTGCCATGGAGCGTCTGCAGACCGTCCTGCCCTGTGGGATCCCTCCCAGCGGCGTGGGTTCTCCTCACTCAGGCAAACCCCAGTGGCTGGTGTGGACCGGGAACTTGTCCTTCCCTTTCCCATTACCTTTCTGCATCACCGGTTTTATATAAAACCAGCAGATAGCCCATGAAGCCTGACACACACAGCTCACCAAGACTTGACTGGGTATTGTAGAGACACACCGCTTCTATAAATATTTATGGAGGTACAGTCAGCCTTGGTGTGGGCAAACACAAATGTAAATAATGCCCTACACGCCTAGTGTGCTATGGACGGTGCTGTGAGCAGGAATGGCGGCTCCTTGTGAAACCAATTTAATGAATCAGTTATAGTAGGAGGGGAATAATCCCAGCAGCATTATTATGCCCGACAGCAGGAGCATTGTGATGATGGCTGGGTGACCCAGAGGGCTTCTGCCTGGGAGCATTGGCATGGGGAGAGGAGAAGGGGCCCTCCACAAGCTTCCCAGTGGAGGAAGATGAAGATGAAGAAGATGAAGAACCACCAGAGGAGAGATGTGGGTGCAGGTAAAAGAAAGTGTTGGGTTTTCTTGGCTGTGACACACAAGGTTATTGTGATGTTAAGTGCATCAGGGAGCAGGGAGAGGCACCCTGGGCAGAAGGGCTTGCTTGGTGAGGAGGAAATGAGCAAGAAGTCCATGAGTTGAAATGGGTAAGCTTGGGTGGGAAGGGATGCTGCATGCCCTGGGCTCCTATGGTATCAAATACTCCCAAGTAGAAAGCTTGTTTTCAAGTGATTTTGGCCCCTAAATATCTGTGTGCCCCCAGCTAATGCTGTGAAACCCTTCCAGGACATGGATGTCTCACATTTTTCACCTCTGCCAGAAAAGGGAAGAGATGAAGAGTTCCAGGATGGAATCTCCATTTCACAACAGGCTTCCTCATGTCTTTGGGTGAATCACTTCATCTTTCTCCTTCCATTTTCTGCAGCAGAATGGTCTCTCCTAACCAGGCATCTCTTCCATGCTCCACCTCTGGCACCTTGCTGAGTTACACCAGGAGCCCTACAGCACGGAGTAGTCTCTGGTTCACAGTTTCTACAGCTGATTATCAAAGTTTTTTCCTAAATATGGACAAAGTAGATCCATACGTGTTGGTTTTGTTTGAGTAAAACCGATGGTGGTGCAAAAGGCCAGCACAGAGGCCAAGCAACCCCGATGTCCTTGCAGAAGTGTGAGGACCTGTGTATCTCACAGAGGTACATCATAGAGGATGGGGGGAATGTCGTTGTCTGTGGGCGTATTCCTGAAGTCCTTCTCAGCCCATAGGTTATTCATAAGCAGTTCAGCTGGAGCGTGCAGTAGTTCACAGCATTGACGCGTGCTGCTGGACACATGGGTCATGCTAGTGCTGATGTGCCCTCACGAGGTGGATGGTACTGTCAGAACTAGGTCAAATTTCTGTAGATCTTTTCTAGCTTATAGTTCTTTCTTTGCAGGTGTGTTCCAGCCAGGTAATTAATCACAGAATCACTAAGGTTGAAAAGGATCTTCAAGATCATCAAGTCCAACCATTAATCCAGCGCCACCATGCCCCCTAAACCATGTCTTGAAGTGCCACATCCACACGTTTTTTGAACACTTCCAGAGATGGCGACTCCATCGCCTCCCTGGGCAGCCTGTTCCAATGCTTGACTACCCTCTCCGTGAAGAAATTTTTCCTAATATCCAATCTAAACCTCCCCTGGCGCAACTTGAGGCCATTTCCTCTCGTCCTATTGCTGGTTACTTGGGAGAAGAGACCAACACCCACCTCACCACAACCCTCTTTCAGGTAGTTGTAGAGAGCGATAAGGTCTCCTCTCAGCCTCCTCTTCTCCAGACTGAACAACCCCAGTTCCCTCATCCGCTCCTCAGAAGACTTGTGCTCCAGCCCCCTCACCAGCTTTCTTGCCCTTCTCTGGACACGCTCCAGCACCTCAACATCCTTCTTGTAGTGAGGGGCCCAAAACTGAACACAGGATTCGAGGTGCAGCCTCACCAGTGCCGAGTACAGGGGCACGATCACTTCCCTACTCCTGCTGGCCACACTATTGCTGATACAGGCCAGGACGCTGTTGGCCTTCTTGGCCACCTGGGCACACTGCTGGCTCATGTTCAGCTGGCTGTCAGCCAGCAACCCCCAGGTCCTTTTCTGCTGAGCAGCTCTCCAGCCACTCCTCCCCAAGTCTGTAGTGTTGCCTGAGGTTGTTGTGGCCGAAGTGCAGGACCTGGTACTTGGCCTTATTAAACCTCATACAGCTGACCTCTGCCCATTGATCCAGCCTGTCCAGATCCCTCTGCAGAGCCATTCTACCCTCCAGCAGAGCAACACTTCCACCCAACTTGGTGTCATCTTAAAACTTACTGAGGGAGCACTCGATCCCCTCATCCAGATCATCAATAAAGATACTGAACAAGACCGGCCCCAGAACCGAGCCCTGGGGAACACCACTTGTGACCAGCCGCCAGCCGGATTTAACACCATTCACCACAACTCTCTGAGCTCGGCCATCCATCCAGTTCTTTACCCAGCGAAGAATAAACCCGTCCAAGCCACGAGCTGCCAGTTTCTCCAGGAGAATGCTGTGGGAGATGCTGTCAAAGGCTTTACTAAGTCCAGGCCATGTAAGCAAAGTAAAGGCAGAAGAAGCAAGAACATGGCCAAAGCAAATTGGATGTTTTAAAAGTGAGTATTTCAGGATATTTTTTGAGCTGTCCATCAGTTCAAACAGTGAAAACCATCTTCTTTAGCTGGTTATAGTCTTTGCAGAACTTATCCATGTGCTGATTCTGTGTTTATATAATTCTGCTCCAAGGCTGTTGGTATAGCAGAAGGGCCAGAGGAATGGGGTGATCTGTTGTCTGAAGAGTTGAGCAACACAGTTTTGGTCAAGCTGCTTTCTGAATAGCTGGACTTGAGAGGCAAGAGCTGGACTTCCACAATGGGGACTCCAGCAAGGGCATGAAATCTGGATACAGCTGCACAGCACTGTAGAAAGCTGACTTGACTTACACATCTTTAAAAGTGTATTCCTAGTAGTCTGATCCTTGACCTCACAGTTATTTTCAATTAATTAGTCTATCAGAAACTATTTTTTTCCTTGCTCTCCCTCCTTCCCATAGGTTTGCAAGGCCGTGCATGGGGCTGTGCTCCCGCACAGAGCAGTATTGTTTTCACGAGCTTTTGGGTGGTTGCTGTATTGCATTAACATGGCACATCAGCATCCATTAATATGAAACACTTATGCGTCATCAGATTTTTTTTTTGGCATCTTTTCCTACTCTTATTAACAGACTGAAGGTGTGGGATAAAAAACCAGCGAAGTGCAAGGGCCAGGCATGCGGTTGTGCAACCTCCCTATTGAAATCAGTGATCATGTCTTGGGGGCTGGATCCTGCTCTGTATTACATGGCCCAAAATCTGGGGTAGCTCCTTGGGGCTGAACCCCTTTCACTGATAAACCCGTCTGGTGGGAGTGGGAGGAGGTCTGTGGTAGCTGAGGGCAGGGTAATCAGCTAGCGGCTGAGCTGAGCGATAGCATGGGGCTGAAAATAAAAGCAGGAGTTTTATGGACCCTTGAGCGAGGGAGCAGAGGGGAAGGACCGATATAACGGCCTGAGACCGGACCGTAGCTTAAAGCACCCAGCGAGAAGCCACCGCGTGTTTTGGAGCATCCCTGAGCACGGGTGTAGTTTTGGGTTTTATTTAAGCTGGTGACACTCCAAATTATTGCCATTAAAGCCTCTTGCTCTGGCTGCTGCTGCCGAGGAGAAGCCAGAAAGGGGTTGAGGCGAAAGGCAGCTGAAGCCGTACAAGAGCAGCCGCAGAATATCGAATCGAAGACAAATTAGGACAGCCATTTCTGGGAGCTTTGAAGGTAAAGGCTGTTTGTTTAGCCTTAAAGGAGGCAGGCTGCTCCTGCGGCTGCTTCGCCTGCCTCAGCCTGGGAGACAGCCTTCACGCTTTCTGAAGGCGAAAGCCCTGCCAAAAGAGGAGGAGAGGCCGGGTTTCATCTGCTGTGGGGTGTGGCAAGGGGAGCGCGGTGCCGCCGCGGGGTCCCTCGCGGCCAGCGTGCCCGGGCCGAGGTCAGCGGGTCGCCGGGGTTTGATCAGCCCTGATCCCCCTTCACGGGGGAAATGAAGCGACAGGGACTTTGCTCCAGCACAGTGGCCACTTTGAAAAAATGTTTCAGGCAGATAATTTATCGGGTTTAATTGCTCTTTAATCCCCCTGATCGGCCTGGCGTGGAGAAATCCCCTCTGAATGGGGGAGCCAGTCTGAAAAGGCCCAGGAGGGCTGGGAGGGCTGGAGGGAGGATGGAGGGATGGAGGGAGGGATAGAAGGATAAGGGATGGAGGGACTGAGGCACAAAGGGAGAGATGGAGGGATTGAAGGAAGAATAGAAGGAGAGATAGAGGGAAGGATGGAGGAATAGAGGGAGGGAAAGAGGGGAAACTATGAGGGAGGGCAGGAGGGAGGGATTGAAGGAAGGATGGAGGGAGGGGTGGAGGGCCGGAGGGAAGGAGGGCCAGCCCCTTCACAGAATCACAGAATCACAGAATCACTAGGTTGGAAAGGACCTTTAAGATCATCAAGTCCAACCATTAATCCAGAACCACCATGTCCCCTAAACCATGTCCTGAAGCGCCACATCCACACGTTTTTTGAACACTTCCAGGGATGGCGACTCCACCACCTCCCTGGGCAGCCTGTTCCAATGTCTGACCACCCTCTCAGTGAAGAAATTTTTCCTAATATCCAATCTAAACCTCCCCTGGCGCAACTTGAAGGAAGGCCCCTTGCTGTGCCCATGCAGCCCAGCCCCACTCTGCAGCCCGGTGCCCCTCCCCACAGCCTGCATTCCCTTTATCAACGGATTGAAGAGCACCAGGTCGCGTCTCCTGTCTCCCGTGTCCTCCCGTGCCGAGCAGGTTGGACCAACCTGCGTCACTGCAGCAAGTGCCCAGCCAGGGGCCTTCCTGGCCACCCCCAGCAGCGATGAGCCAGGGAGGTGCTCACCACGGCACCGGCACCCCGGTGCTGATCCCCCTGCGTCCCCAAAGCAGCGGGGATGGATGTCCTCCTTCCGCGCCGTGCGGCAAGGTCTCTCCTCTGTGTGCTTCTTGCTGTTTCCATGCTATATCCTGGGCTTTCCATGCTACATCCTGAATCCTTTGAAGGACTGCGGAGGAGGAAATGTTTCGCGCTCTCCGAAGGAGCTGTACCTCTGTGCTCTGGTGTAGTTATGCATGGGGGAAGGAAGGCTTTCCCAAGACGGACAGCAGATTGCACGGGCCTTGCTGGATATGGCAGATCACCGTCCCCAACAAAACCTCCTTTCGCACCCCCGTCTATTTCTGTCCAGCACTCTCGGCCAAGATCTGAGTCCAGAGGCAGGAATGAGGGGCAGCGCGGGCTCAGAGCATCTCCGGCATGGCTCTTTTCCTTCAGTCTTTATCTCCCCCCGGGATGGCAAGGCGGTTTCTGGCCAGATATCTCCAGCTGCTTTCATGGGCTGCATTTAGGCTAAAATACAGCAAAGCACACTGTCCATAACCCAATGCAAGACCAGGAAATCATCTGGCCTGTGCCATCACACCGAGCTCTCAGAGAATTATAAAACTCTAATAATGTTTTAAAAAACATAGAATAAACTGAAAAATTGTCTGTACATCTCACCTCTTGCCATTCCCCTTTGGCTCTTCATGGCTGTGCTCTGCTCTGTTGTACACTGGTGTGAATCCAGGGTGCCTCAGGGGTGAGTTGGATTTGACAGACACCAGAGTAAAACCAAATCTCTATTCAAAGACAAGTAGCATTCGCTCTGTGTAACCAGCATAATAATCTGTGCAGATTTATCCTGGAACTAATGCAAGTTTTCTATTTCTGTGGTACAGAAACCTGCCCAGCTAAGGGCTCCTTCTACCTCTGTTTCCAACTCAACACCAGAACAATATCTATTTGATGCATATGAGTCATTTCCTTTCACTCTAAGTGCTTACAGATAATTTCACTATGCTGGTTCAAGGTATGTGTTGCCTTTTATCCCGTAGGTATCATTTTGGTTTTATTACACATTAAGTTGAGTCCATACTTTTTCTTGCTTGGGTACAAGAAAAAGCACTCCAGTTAATTCCCAGCATTATAATATGCTACTAGGAACTTGAGTAGAGAGTCTGCATGCTCCCAGGAAAATTAACCCAGGCTTTCCACTTGAGACTTCATTGGTTTTAAATCAAGATCATAAAACCAACTATAGACAGGTTAATGACAACTAGAAGAAAAAAATTGCACTGATGAGTCCAAAAGGTACATTAACCACAAGACTGATTTTTTTTGCCAACCTTCAGCACTGCGAACTCTCAAGGAAAACCTTCACAGTTTTTAACCTTCACATAAAATATGCAACACAAACAAGATTGCTTTCATTCTTACCCATGGCATAAAAAATTAGCCAGGCATCTTCCAAACCAGAAAACCCTTAAATTGTTGATGGGAATTGCCATGGCTGGTGGGGTGTAGACCTACCCTGACCATCCAAATCTGCAGGGAACCTCAAGGACAGGTTGCTGTGCTTCACCAAAGAAAAAACCCAGTTGCAATGATGTTGCTGAAGTGCTTTTTGCTGGATCATGTAAAGGAAGGGGGTATTTCCATCTTAGAGTCAGTCATGTTTCAGCACAGCAAAATACAGGGACTCTGGCTGGGGAATGGGAATAGCTGTTCCCTCTCGGGTCAAGGCAAGCTGCGATCATGAGGTCACGTTCACTCCAACACACTGGTGGCTCCTTGGAAACTGCATTTCTGGGCTCAGTGACCATCAGAGCTATGAGCTATAAAAAGGGACCAGAAATCCTCTTGTTTTCCTTTTCCAGTGGTTGCTTTACCTGCTCAGGCAGGCGTGGGCTGCAGATGTCTGAAGAGGTGAGCATCCTCTCTTCTGCAAGCCCATCTCCAGTGTTGAGTCAGGGTTTGTCCCACCCCACTCACCCCATCAGCTGCCAGCAATGAGTTAGATGCCTGAAATGGGCTTTTTTTCTGGATGAGAAAGTTCGATCTGGGGATTTTTAGCAGGTAAAGTGACACACTACTGCTCTTCTGTGGCAATGAGTGGTCTGTAACCAGCCGACCAAATGTTTTTACATTAATTTTCCCAGCAAGAAACAAGGGAGGTGATAGTACGAAAGAGTGACCAGGAAAAGAATAAAATAAACTCTGTTTCCTTAATCGACCACCACTGCCTGGTATAGACAAGAAGATTGTAATGCCATAATTAATTCCCTTGGAGCATCCCCCAGACAGGACGACACCCAGTGAGACCACATCTCCCAGAAATAACTCCCAAAACGATGGAGTCACTGATGCAAGGCCAGGCTGAAGGCTGGATGGGCTTTTTAACCCCCAAATTCATTTACAGAGGGGCCTGCATGGGAAAAAACACATGGGGTTTTCTCAGTAATTCAGTTAAAAACAGATTTTCCCTCCTGGTTCAACCACATCATCCTGTTAAATCCAGGTAAATGACCCCTAATGATGGTGATGTAGGAGAGTGGAGTCAGAACCTCTAAAACCTCCTATTTTTAGCACAAGACATCAAATTGTTGATCCAACATACTGTAATTCCTTCCTTCCATGCCTTTTCTGTGGTTGCTTCCTAATGGAGATGTTACATTCCCTCTCTTTATTGAGAACTGCATCAAGAGACATTTTGTCCTTGTGACAGACACAGCCCATCTAAGGGCTGCTGGCCTTTTTTCTTTCTTTTCCTCCTTTTCTTTCTTTGGCAATTTCTCCTTTGGCTGATGAAACCCTCCCTGAGGCAGGAGAGTTTTGCTTTTGCAGGCAGCGGGCTGGCCAGGCATGCTTCCCCAGCCTCTCGCTGCTCTAATTATTAGCACGAGGACAAACAGATGAGGAGCCACAAATGGTGTCAGCTCCACCTAAAAAAAAAATTAATATATCACCTCTGAAAATGCCAGGCCAAGGCGTGAAATGGCGCGATGAACAATGATGGAAGTACCTAACCGGCCAAATGCTGGCACATGCACAGCGCTGCCAACCCCGGGGCCATGCCCGAGCTCGCTTTCCGCATAAGCACCAATTTACTGGACGGAGAGAAAAGTGGGGATCAGAGGCATCCCCAGCATCACCACATTTTCCAGTAAAGGGGAATCAGCTGGATGAAATGCCCAGGTGATGGTAGCAAACAGGCAACACCTTGTGCTCTTTGGGAGAAAGAATCAACATGGGATGAAGAACAAGCGCATCCCTTCTGCTGCTCTGCCTTCTCTCCGAACGTATGCTAAGCTCTCCAGTCTGCAGATCCAGGCTATCCATAGAGAGTCCCAATAAATGCTGGAAATGGAGACCTGTTCCTGTGACTCCTGCCCAATCTGGAGGGAAAAAACCAAAGCAGATGAAGATGTAGCTGGGACCATAGCACTAAATATCCTACTGGGTCGTTGCTGTTTTCTCAGGTCTGTGGAGACTGATGCCCTCGTGCTTTCATGCCAGGTTTTCAACTAAGGAGAAACTCTTTATTGCCTTTTTTTTTTTTTTTTTTTGAGGAGCTGATGACTTTCAATAGGAAAGGGCAGAGCAGGACACAGAAATCAGAGATCATACGAGGTTATTTCATCTTGACAGGCTGCAGCCAATTCCTGAGCTCGGTCTTTATCCAAAGACCTAGAAACTGTGTCAGGCTCACAGTAATGTTTAACCCCCTATGGAAAACATGTTTCCATTGCTGTTGACTTAACTAGGACCAAACTAGGTTTTAGTTGTGGTTAGCCCTAGCTCTAGCATGGCAAAGGCACAAACTTAAATTGCTGCAGGCATCTTTCCTGCAGTGAGTGACTCTTTCTGTGGATTTGTTTTATTCCGGGAGGAAAGCAGGCACTCTCTTGCCATGGCAAACGATGCTGATGAAAGGCCAGCTGCACGTGTCCGTGGGCTGGAGCCCATTGCTCAGAAAAGCAATGCGATAATAACGCAGGCACCTTCGTGATGACAGATTTGATTATTTTAAGTAGCTTGCGTTGTCAGAGCAAAGCTGTTGCAAATTAATTGCTTTCAGTGACGGGATCAAAGTCACAGTGAGTCTGGGGCTTTTCCAGCCTTTGCCATTTGAGCGACCCGTATCCGATCCACGGAGCTGGCAAGTGAGTCATGAACAGATGCTCGGGAAAATTGGATCATTTACCATTTACAAATACTTCCCACTGGCCCCTTGCCAATTTTGTCATCCTCCCCACTTTGAGAAAACATGCGGGTATGTCCCCAGCCACTGTCCTCCGGGCCCTTTCTGATGGGATCAGCGCTGGAGTTGCTGGGGGCTTTGCCCACCGCAGCAGCTTGCATCCTCCCCATCATCCCATCCACAAGGAGAAATGTCACCCATGCAGCCTGGCTGGGGAGTGGAGGTGGCTGCTGGCACTACTGGGTGCAAGACGAGATCAGCCCCGATCTGAAGGCATTTTGAATTAATGATATGGTAAATATCTTTTTTTAAATACGCAGCCCAGCAGTAACTGGAGGTATTTCTCTTTTGCTGACATGCTTTGCTGCTACATGAAGAAAATTTGGATCTCCTGACCCAGGAGACCCCCCACCAAATTCCAAACAAGAAGTATTTGGATAATATTTCTAAGGTGAGAGAAACAGTGGTGCAAATCACGCCGGGGCTCCAAGCATAAGACAAACATTGACCTGCTCGAGCAAGTCCAGAGGAAGGCCAGGAAGAGGATCAGGGGGCTGGAGCACCTCTCCTATGAGAACAGGCTGAGAGAGTTGGGGTTGTTTAGTCTAAGGAAGGGGAAGCTCCAGGGAGACCTTATAGCGGCCTTCCAGTTCTTAAAGGGGGCCTGCAGGAAAGATGGAGAGGGACTCTTTATGAGGGAGTGTAGTGACAGGATGAGGGGTAAATGGTCTTAAAGTGAAATAGGGTAGATTTAGGAAGATATTAGGAAGAGACTCTTTATTGGTGGTAAGGCAGTGGAAGAGGTTGCCCAGAGAAGTTGTGGATGCCTCATCCCTGAAAGTGTTCAAGGCCAGGCTGGATGGGGCTTTGAGCACCCTGGTCTAGTGGAAGGTGTCCCTGCCCATGGCGGGGGGGTGGAACTAGATGGTCCTTACGGTCCCTTCCAACCCAAACCATTCTATGATCTATGACATCCCACGCTGGCACAGGCTGGAGCACCAGGCTGGTCTGAGATGTGTCAGGTAGCCCAGGGGAAGCTCATGTGGCCTCTTGGGTGTGGGTGTTGCACTCTCCTTCATGTGCTCATTTTGCAGTGCAGCACCTGGGACTGGATCGGGTACCTTAACGAAATCGCTGAGCTTGGCTGCTGTGCGACAGGGACAGACACATTGACTGGGGCTTAAGGAAGTGTTAGCAGGCATGGATGGAGGTATGGGAAAACCATCACGGTGACTTTCTTCCTCTGCTGGACTTCTGTTCTTGCACCAGTACCTTTGACATCAGTCATCTCACAAATTCAAAAACAGTGACTGCGAGGACTCCAAAGACTGGTTTACAGCTGACCGAGACGTGGTTTACAGCCCACGGGGGATCTGTTGAAGGGAAAGGCAAAGACTGATGCTTGCTTTAATGTGAAAAATTAATACCAAACCACCTTACATGCCGCAGAGGTCGTGGTGTCTTGGCCAGTGGGCTTGGCCACCTACCTGCCCCACAAAAGAGCACGAGCAGTGCTCAGTCCCTGCCTGCTTTCTGCTCTCGCAGGGGCGCCCTGGGAGGCGGTGAGAAGGGCAGGGCTGTGCCTCGACTTCTGCCTCCAGTCCAGCATGTCCCAAACACATCCTGGGGCTTGTGACAGATTTGGTCCTTTCCCACAATGTTTGGTTATGGGTTAAATCTCCTGCCTGGGAGAGCAGGGTCCCACGGGACTTGGGCTGATGCTGCAGGAGAATTGAGAGGGGTAAAGATCGTCATGTTCCTCCAGCTGGGAGATGCACTTCTTACTGGCGCTACCTCTTCTCTGAGACAAGCAGCGATGCTGACACAAGCTGGATGTGCACTGCAAATACTTCTGAATAAATACTTCCCCCTATGCCAGCACCTCACGATCCTGCTCTCTTCCAAATATCTGTTCTTTGAGCCCCCAAATATTGCTCTGAAACACAGATTTAACATGGCTAAGGGGCTTCAGGGCAATCACCATATGACGCCTTTCTCCCTGCAGCTCGATTACAGCCAGTTTCTCCAGCTTGCCTTTCTGTTTGCCAGGAGCACTGGCAGCCAGAGGCCCTTGCCCAGGCAGAGAGCATCCTCATCAGCTCTTAAAACTCCTGCTTTAATGGAGAAAACAAGGCATGGAGGGGGGTCCTTGGCTGGACTCCTCTTCCCTGAGCTGTGCACACCGTCCGCGCAGAGCCCTGCCCAGAGCCCTTCACTGCTGCGGCGGCAACGGCAGAGGGAGCACACGCTGCTGCCTGCCAGGCACCGTGGGTTTTTTACCCAGATGTGACTTTTAATTTTAATTTTCTAGCAGCAGAGAGGTGAAGTGGTCCCATCCGCCCCCCCGGTGACTTTTCCTGATTGGCACGGCAGGCCCCGAGTGAGCGCAGCTTGCGGGTAGCAGCGGGGAAGAGCTTTGCTTCGGCGGCCGGAGAGCAAATCCTGCAGCGTGTTGCGGTTTGCTCCCTAGTAAGAGGCTTGGAAATATCGATCGGGGCTGGAGAAGAGATGTGCACAGGAGAAAGAGCACAAGATTTGGGGATTTTAAAATGATATAATTGGATTCCTGAATTAAATACAGCGAGTGCGAAGGTCAGCTACAGCATCCATCCAGGGGTTAAGGCGGGTTTTCTCAGCCTTGCTTGCCCGAGTGTCCAACATGGGACTAGCCCAGATGATTTCTCCTGGGGAAGTGATGTGCCTGAGCAAATCTTTTTGGGAACCTCCTTGCTGATGGGCCGAAACGGTGGCGTTGCCTCCACGTGCATAATGTTAGGCTGTTTTCCCTGCGATGCAATGGCATGGAGTTGTCATTCATCTGGTGGGGCTGGACACTCTGACGGATTGGAGGTGTCTTGTGGTCTCCAGGGATGGCCCATAGATGCATTTACCATAGCTTTCTGTCTCTAAAAGTATTTAAAATATTTAAAATTTGTAACATTTAAGCTATAATCTCTTCTGCTGTTTGTGTTAACACTTGGAGGCATCTATTTAGGCCATATATCTCTCCCTATATAGATCTCTCAGCCAGCAGTTCTATAGGATAATCTCTCTGAACCAGTAATGGCTTGGTCCTTGCACAGCGGGCTGCATGACACCAGTATGGGAGACATGGGGTCCCTTTGCACCGTTTTGGGGACCGAGCTGAGTCCCAGAGCAGGGCAGCCACCCACGCTAGGGCTGTGGGAGGCGGAGGCAGCGTCCCCTCGCCTGGGGGATAGTGTGAGCTGCCCTGGAGGGCTCACACCAAAAGCAGACACCAACCTGGTGCTACTTTTACCCCAAAACCGCAGTGCTAGTCCCTGGCCCAGGGGATAAGGCCATGCACCAGCACCTCCACCTGAAGCAGAGACCCCCTAAGACATCACCCAGGTTCAGGTGGGAACTTTTAGCTGTTAAATTGCATGCTTATTACTATGTAAAGGAAACATATTCATCTTTTATATGCATTTAAACATTTTGAGAGACCTGGGAGCCCCAAAGCAACAAAAAGCCCATGTTTTGCAAATTACCCCGTGTAGTTTTCAGGTATGGAAACCTCCCCAGGAGTTCCCCTGCTCCTTCGCTGCCTCTGGCCAGCTGGTTTTCTGGCCATGTTTCCATGGAAACAAAAACTGAATGGGTGAAAAGAGCGGGGAAAAAAGTTCTTGCGATAGGTGGCATTTCTCAGCTCAGAAAGTGGGATTTTCCCAGGCCAGGATATTTTTCCAGGATTTTTTTCCCAGGAGAGCAAGGGGTGGGACGTGCCCCAGTGTGGGGGTGGATGGGTGGCTCTGCGCTCAGAGCAGCAGCACAGCTCTCGAGGATTTACTGCTAGTATTTATGGCCACTTTGCTGGTACAGAGGAGGTAATTTGATTTAAAGAAAGTGTTTTTTAATGGCTGGGGCAGGACATGGGGGCTGCCCCATCCCAGTTGAGCCTGCTCAATGGTGTGACCTTAAGGGATGGTCTCAGCCAGCGGACGCCTGCCCTCTGTGTCTGCACAGGCATATAATGATGTTTGTTTACTTTATACCTCTGCTACAAGACTTCATTAAGAAGCATCTGCAAAGGCTTTGAAGCCCTCGGCTGGACATCTTGCAAAGTCAATGTGAGCGGTCATAGCAACACCGTCCTGTCAGGTAGGGCTGGCACAAAGACTCCGACTTCTGATTAAGATATCAAACCCAAGGTGTTCTGCAGCCAGCTCAAAGCAAACCCAAAATTATGGTGTCTGTGGGGAGAAGTGACAGCCCTGCCACAGAGATCAAAGATTTATGGAGATGGAGTGTCCAGATCTCCCTCTTGCATCCTGATAGCCGATGTGACACATCAGATGTCAGGGTAGCTCCTATTCCTAGGAGGTTAAATAAGTTGTGAGATCAGGAGAGGCTGACACGTTGGTCCAGGCGAGGAGTGAATCATTATGTTCCCATTGCTGAGACAGGCAGCGGCAGCTCAGCGAGGTTTATGTAGCCCCAGCTGAGCTGTACGACAGGAAAGTATACAACTGAGGTGAGGTTAGGTGCTCTGAAACTTGAAATAATAATCAGGATAGTTGTGTATTGCTGAGCCAGGCAAGAGGCACTGTCATATAATGCAGGGTCATGGTTTGGGCTGGTATTTTTCAGATATATATATACACACACATATATGTCTGTGTGTTTATGTGTATGTGTGTGTATATATATATATACACCAGTTGATACATTTATTTTAATATTTCAGATGGTTATTTGCTTTAAAAATTTTTTTAAAATGATTATTATAGTCTGCTTCACTTGGAAACTAACTTTTAAAGTGTCATAAGATGGAGGAAAGAGAATTCCTTAATGGACGTCAGGGCAGCTCTTGGCTCCCAGTGAAGAAAGAAGCTGGGTAGAGGTTCAGGGGCCCCAGGATGAGGAGCACTGGGGATGGACCATGTCCAGCAAAGACACACGTCATTCTTTGGACATCCTCAAGGAGACAGAAGATATATATGTACATATACACAAACACACACGCACACACACACATATGTATATAAAAACCACCAGCACAAAACACGAGATATGTATATTAAAAACATATAAAACACAAAGAGGCACACATTGAAGATGAACATTAGCATTTATACTGGAGTATACGTACTGGGGGGATACCTCTGTCCTGGGCTGCTGAGATCCCTGTCCCTTGCTGTGGTTATTTGCATTTACCCGTACTGGAATGCACCGCCACTCCTCTCCTGTCTTCTTCCTTGCACATTTGGGTTTTCTACCTCTATTTCTTTCCTCTCAACTCCAGTCTATTTTCTGTAGGAATAGGATAAGGAAATTTAGGGAGCAAATCGTAGAAGGAGAAATACCGCCAACCTGAGCATCTCATGACTGCAAACTTAACCTTGAGGACAGTGGATGTTGGCAGGATCAAGGGGGAGGAATCGAGGTCTCATTTAACATGCTTATGATGAACAAGGCACAAGGTATATGCTGAAGTGATGCTCCGGCTCTCCTCATCCTGCAGTAGCGAAGAGGGGCAGGGGCAGCTCTGCGCGGGGAGCGAGCGGCTCCGTGTGCGGGTACCGCAGCACATATGGCGAGCCCGGCCACACGCTGCTCCAGAGCCGTGAAATCCGGAAGCACAAGGGCACACGCCATGGAAAAAATATCGGCTTGGATCTCTAGCTAGCTCTGGGGCTTTCTGTTCAGAGCCATAGCATTACCTGAACAAATGGTTTTTCACAGTGGGAAGGGTTTGTTTAAAAGCCCTTCTGAAAAAAGAAGAAAATAAGATCAGTTATACAAAAGGATGCTGGTTGCAGAAGGCGTTCACTGAGAAGGGCTTGTGATTTTTTGGGCGGTTTCAGGAGCTGGGGTGATGGGAGATGCAGCAGGCAGGGACCAGGGTGCAGCAGTGCCGGCACCCCACAGGAGCCGGGGGACGCCGCACCCAGTTCCCGCAGGCACAAAACCGCTGCCAGGCCATGCCGTGGCGACAGGCGGTGGCACAAAGATCCTTTGGCTTTTGGGAGGCAACGGAAGAAACCACACGACTCCGAGTTTGGCATTTGAATAGGTGCAATGCCTCGGACCACACTTCTACTGGCTCATTGCCTGTCATGAAGCCTGGGCATAGCCGGGAGTCGGGTGCCTTCAGCTCCCACAGCCTTGAAATGGCTTTTCTTTGGGGATCTTTATCCAGAGCCGGGCAGCAGTGCAGCAGCCTGGGGAGATGGTGTAGCGGCTGCGCGCATGCAGCCCTCAGCCAACAATATGTGGATGGTTTCGTTCTTCGGCGTTGTAAATCTAGGCACTGTCAGAGCGGCATATAGATGAAGGCAGTGTGGTAGAATATACTTCTCCTTTCTTTTCTCTCTGTGGATGCCAAAACTGTAATGTCTTCTGTCTCCCTGATGATGTCCAAAGGATGTCGTGTCTCTTTGTTGGACATGGTCCCTCCCCGGTGCTCCTCATCCTGGGGCCCCTGAACCTCTACTCAGCCTCTTTCTTCACTGGGGGCCAAGAGCTGCCCTGATTCCTGTCAAAGAATCCTCTTTCCCCCATCTTGTGACACCTTAAAAGTTAATTTTCAAGAGAAGCAGACTGTAATAATTAAAAAAAAATTAAAGCAAATAACCATCTAAAATATTAAAAGAAATACATCTACTGCAAACCTCCATTCCTCATGTTTGAGGAACTGCTCCCAGTCTGCAGAGTTTACCTGGGTAAAGTGAGTTGTCTCTGATTTCATTGTCAGAGCATTAAGAGGAAGTTTCATTATTCTAATTTAGCATGAAAATACATTTAAATAGTATTTCATTTTGCCCTTTCACTGTCTTAAGTAACTGCAAGCACCTTTTCAAGAGCAATTGCCCACAGCTTTTTGTGCAAATATTCTCTTTACAAAAGTCTCATGATAATTTGGGAGAAGCAATAAGGGAAAAAAACGCTTCACTGACAGAATAAAGGAGAAATCTAGTGTAATACTCCATACAGTCTTATTTATCCTGTAGCTAATTACAATGATAATCTGTTGTATAAGGGAGGCATTTCAATGTCAAATTTCATAAAAGTGATTAACTCTCAAGGAAAGAGGAAATGATGGGGGTCTGGGAGCATTGCAAATGCCCACCAGCACTAAGCATCCCTCTGCTCCTCCAGGCGGGAGACCTCAGCTCAGCCCCAGCTGCACTCCTGGGCACTGGGCAAGCAGATTTGGGCCTGACTGATAAACATCTTTGGTTAGTTTATTAAAAACATAGAATCGTAAAATAGTTTAGGCTGGAAGGGACCTTTAGAGGTCATCTAGTCCAACCCCACTGCCACGGGCAGGGATAACTTACACCATATCAGGTAGCTCAAACCCCTGTTCAAGCTGACCTTGAACACTACCAATGATGGGGGATCTACAACTTCTCTGGGCAACCTGTTCCAGTGTCTCACCAAAAAAAATCACTTCACATATCCATTGAAGAGCTGTTCCATCCCTCTGAGCATTTCTGTGGCCTCCTCTGGACCCACTCCAACAGGTCCGTGTCTCTCCTGTGCTGAGGGCTCCAGAGCTGGACGCAGCACCGCAGGGGGGTTTCACCAGAGTGGGGTAGGGGATCAGAATCCCCTCCCTTGCCCCGCTGGCCACGCTGCTTTGGATGCAGCCCAGGAGACAGTCGGCCTTCTGGGCTGTGAGCGCACATTGCCGGCTCCTGTCCAGCTTTTCATCCACCGGTACCCCCAAGTCCTTCTCGGCAGGGCTGCTCTCCATCCCTTCATCCCCCAGCCTGTATTGATACTGGGGATTGCCCCGACCCAGGTGCAGGGCCCTGCACTTGGTCTTGGTGAACCTCATGAGGTTCACACGGGCCCACTCCTCACATAATCACACCAAACCTGTTAAGTTTGAAATGCTTCAACAACTAAAATGTGAAATGATGTTAAAGCATCAGTTTGACAGGACTTCATTGTGTTCAGTGGGGTTGTCACTGGGGAGCAGGTTTAAGAAAGCAGCTGTTACTATATAGTAAAGATCTTTAAAGACGAGTGCCCACAAACTCTGCCCTGTGTGAGGACCTTCCCTTGTCATGCATTTGTGGCCCTAGTATTTATCCACCTCCCTGTGATGTTAATGAATGGTGATCTGTAAGAACAGACTGAATTACCAGGTGATAAATCAAATTGCTTGTCCTGAAAAAGAGGGACATAGTATCAGTGGGGTTATTGTTTATGCGGGCAGAGAGCAGAAATATTCAGGTAACATCCGTGATGTTTTCCTAACACTAATGAGAATGAACTGTGTGATATCCATCAGGTTTACTGAGTGGGAAATTTACTCATAACCTTTTAGACACTTGGTCCCAGAAGCTGAGTGAAAAGGATGAAGTCCCAAGAAGACTGTCCCTGAGAGGGCCTGTTCAATTAAATCTTTCTCAAGACATCTATCACCCACTAAACATAACTGTTCCAGGCATGGGAAGTGCAAACCAAGAGGTTTAAATGATTCGAGAAGAGCTGGACTGCAGCAACTGGTGTCGCTTGGGTCTCTGCCGCTCCGGTGAGTGCCTGCACCACTGAGGAGATGTGTTGCCCGGACAGAGACCAAACTAATGCAAATACAGTTTCCGAATGATGGATGTCCTCTGAACTCTAGCGCAAAACAAAGTGTTTGTACTCCTTTGGATGATGTACTCGGGGGTCTGTAGGCACCGGATTTAAGTTTTCAGGTATCAAACTAATTAGCTGAACAATGGTGATGCAGTGACCTTGCCAGATGACCTTGGAAAAGAGCAATGGCTCTGTTTGTCATTTGTAACTTAATTGTAAAAAGTAGATAACAGTCCCCTTCTCCCACTGGCCTGGCTCTGCAGATTGAGAGGTTGTTGGGATGAGGAGTGCTACAGTTTAGGCACAGAAAACACCAGGTGGGATGGCACCTGCATGTGCCAGGGCTGCATGAGGCAATGGAATCATGATGATGATGATGATGATTGCAACAACAATCATCTGATCAGGGAAAACCTTGTTCCTAACACAACCAAGCAATTAGGAATCATTCACTCTAAAGGCCTTTATGCAATTTTAGGCAAGACAAATTCTTGTGAAATCATGTATTCAAATGCCGTCTGTGCTCTATAGGGTGAAAGCCCTGCCTGTGCTTCCTTGCACTGCCGCAGCTCTCCGTCGTCTCTGGTCTCTACCTAAAAATAAAACCCTAAGCAAAAAAGAACAAGTCCCCCGCTGGCAGCCTGGCACAGAGGCAGAGCACAGTCGCTGCCAGGCATGTGGTCTCTTTGTCCTTACAGGTCAAACCTGGAGTCGAGTTAAGGATGCCAAGTCTCCAGATCAAGACTTGGAGCCAGAGCTCCCTTTCGCCTGTCTCCTGCCTGGTCCCGGCTAGTAGCCTGTGACCAGGAGGCCCCCATGGACCCCTGCCTGGCGCTCAGCCCCATGATCGCACCAGAGCCCGGTGCCAAGGTCGAGGCAAGGTCTGAGGGCATCACCCATGCCAAGAAGTACCCTCTCCCCTTCACCACCATGCACCGAAGGAAGGCAGGGGCAAAACCGGAGTGTTTTCTCCACCACAAAGGCCCCACAGGGTTCTCACCCACACCCATGAAAGGCTGGATATTGTGAGATCTCAACTCCAGGACAAGTGGAAATAGGAGCTTCACTTTGCCAATACTTTCTATTGCAACCCGCTTGCTGGCTGCCCAGAGACTGGAGCCTGTTTTCTGAAGAGGATGTGGGAGGGAGGCTTCGCCTGATCTCATTAGCATCCTCCTACTTCCCAAAATCAAGGATAAGTCACCACAGTCCCATCCCGTCTAAAGCACAGCAAAACTCTAAAAGCTTCGAGAGCAAAAGTCCTGAAGTCATGACCTCTTGTGTGCTCTCCGATTCATGCCGGGAGTGTGCCCTTCAGTCCCAACCAGCATTTGCCTTTTGTTAAGCACAGTGAGAAAAAAGGAATCTAAACCAAATTCACAAAATACAAGACTGAAAGGAAAAAAGGGAAATGTTGTGGTTTCACATTACTTCAAATCATCACATAAACAAATCATCATTAAAATAACATTTTTGGGAAAATCACCTCTTGGCCATTCTCTCCTGTTCTGTCCTACCTTGCCCCTGACTGCCAAGGCAAGGAGTTGAGAGGTTATAGATAAAATCCTAAAGAAGAGAAGCTTTGACATTGGTTCCAGCAATTGGGATTTCTATTCTGTCCCCAAAAAAGTGACAAATCTGTCACACAGTGCTTACAAGGTTATCCTCAGTGAGCTCACCATAAGCCCAGTGTGTTTATTAAACCCATGGCCTGGCGGAGGGAAGGTGTCTGAATTGCCATAAAGTTCACTTTTAAACCAGTTGCTTTAAAACACGTTGTCTTGATTTAGTGAATTATTGAATGCTAGGATCAAGCATTCAAACAGTTTCTTGTGTCTAGGTACCCGTGCCTTGCAGGTGGCTCTGGTCACTTCAGCAGACACTTAGGGCTCTGGTCTGGCTTTTTCTGGGTCATGTAGCACAGCAAAATAAGATGCTCTTGTGTCTGTCTATGAATATATGTGTCTAGATGGATAGACATGTGCACCGTATAAATATATATAAATATGTTAGATTTAATTACGTGGGGCTAGCTTTGCTCTCAGTCCAATTCACTAACCCCAGCCCCACTGACTGCCCACACGGAGTCTCAAGCCTTTGTGTAGACCACCTACAAAACAGATCTGTAGGAGGACAAAGGCTGTCTTGGTCCAACCAGACATTCACCATTCACCAAAACTTTCCAGGGGCCCACAGCACAAGGAGGCATGTACACAACCAGAAAGCCTGACCATGTTCCTCAGGAAACACTGGCCAGCCTTACTTTTAGCCAACACTGGGATGAATTTCATTTCTGGCCAACAGTAGCATCACTGGAAGATACTGCAGGAGAAGACCTGCTGCTTGCACAGCAAGGAGGTGTAGAAAAACCTCCACAGCCTGCAAAGTTCAGACTAGTCCAAAACCTGGTTGTTTTATTCATCTGGGGAATAAGATTATGACAGTCATGTGGTGATGCACACATTTACCCAGAGCTTAGCTTTGAGGAGCCAATGTTGTTTCCAACATTGTTGACATTCTTTCAGAGCTAAGGTGACTCAGCTACATATGAAGCTGTGGCCTTCTGCTGTCAGTCCATGGTCATCTTCTATGGAGCAAGCAGACAGTAATCCAAAGAAACAAGTCTCTTACACAATGTTCTTTGCAGAAACCATGGTTTTGCAGCCTGTGGGGACCAGAGAGCCACCAGTGACCCTGTCTATGGCCATTCACCATGTCCTCATCTCAGTCAGTGTGGGATGTGAATGTCTTCTGTATCTCCAGCACATAGTGCTACTGGGGAGCTATATCAGGCACCAGCACTGTTTAAATGACCTAAAGCCCATACCAAGCCTGGGAGCTGGGCAAACTGCAGCAGCGCAGAAGACGAATCAAATGTTTTGCTGTTTTCATGTACACCTGAACATCTCCGAGCTGCCAACCAGTGGCAGCAGGACACTGAGGTACCATAGGCTATGGGTTATTTCATGGGGTTTCTAAATAGACCCTTCCAGCACATTAAGGCTGCTCTTCCTGGGCTCTACAGCTGTCTTGGTGGGATCAAGCCTCCAGACAGCCCTCACTAAGGCCAGGTCTGTGCATTTGAAGGCTCAGAGGCAGTAACTACTGAGCTTTGACAACAACTCTGATGACATCACACACGGTCTTCTCCTCTCTGAGAATGAAGGCTCCCCAGCACAGGGGAACCGGTGCAGTTCATCAGCCTGAGCCATACAGGGGTCTGTCCCTGCAGTGCTCAGTGGCATGTCCTGCCTCTCCTCGCACCTTTTGGGGTCCCCTCCTGCTTACCTGCCCCAGCCCAGCACTGGAGAAGCTGGAGCTGTGGCTCCAGAGCTGTCCCATGGCATTCCCCTCCTTACCAGCCCTACACCTCTTCCTTTTCCCCATCTACACCCAGCTGGGAGGCCAGGGGCCAGGACCCAGCCTTTCTCTGCAGAAAAACTTTCCTGTTTATTTATGTTTCCCTCCTGCCCATGGAGATCTCACCGATCTCTGAAAACTGTATGAAGTTATTTGCTTGAGCAAACTGACAGCAGCCTCCGGGCTACGCTTTTGATCCGTCAGTTTTCTGCCATCTTCAAAAAACACCGCAGCACAGGCACGTGCACCGCTGGGCGCAGGCAGCAGCAATCCTGCGGCAGACAGGGCCGACACGGCTCGTCGTGGGTGAGAGGAGTCAGTGGAGGTGGACCTCCATCCTCCTGCGTGTCACATCTGGCTTGGCAGCGAGGGGACAGCTGGTGTTACCCAGTCCTCGGTGTCCGGACGTGGGTGTCTCCATCCTGGCACGGCAGAAGGCACCAAGGAGCATAGAGTGGTTCTGCTGTTGAAGCAAACCAGAACTGCAGGGGTTTCGGCTGTCTTTAATGCCTCTCTTGGTCCCGGCTCCCACCAGTTCCCCTCCTTCTCCTGCCCCTCAGGTAAGGGAGCTGTAGGAACCCAGTGCCTAGCCCTGCCCAGGATGAAGTTTTTCCAGCACTTGCTAGCAATGCTCTGGCTGACTCTCTTCTCTCCAGTGAAAGGTATTTTTCAGCACGTATCATTGTCTCACATCCTGAGGCTTTTCCATGCACTCCCAGAAGTTCAAAATGATCACACTGACGCCAATGTTATTGTTTCAACATTTACACCTCTGGGATGAATATTGTAAAAATAATGAGACATAACAGATAAAACTGCAGGGATGGATTCAAGCAAAGAAGGAAGGAGATGTAAGGTAAGAAGGCTCAGAGTCTACAAAGGATAGACAAAACTTCCCACTCCAGCTTCTTTAAGATGCACATTTAAGATTATCATGCTGTGAAACTTTGTTCCCTAATTGAATAGGATAAACCAATGTAGATGAAACCACAGGTACTGTGCATACACAGGGGTAATGAAAAACACATCCATCATCCAGCTGGTACTAAGAGATTACATGCTGTACCAGGGACATAAAGAATATGGGTATATTCTACTCTAGACCAAACTTCAATGTCTGCTGACTTCAGTGTATGGCTCCTCACTGGCTGCTGGACCTCACCTGCCAGCAGCGAGGACAAACTGCCCAAGGGAAATACTGCTTGTGGTTAGTAGACTTGCAAACTTGGAAGTGCACAGGGAAAAGTTATACTTGCAGGAATAGAGCACAAGATCAGGTAAAAAGCCACGGCAGTGAAGAGCATTGTCCATCGCAGACAAACGCTCTGTAATGAGTAGAATGTGGATGGAGGTCTGTGCAGGGCATCCCCCAGCCAGTACCATCGCTGTTGGTGAGCACCACAGCAGCACCAGGAAGTCCCACTGGAACCAGCCGTGGGAGATGCTGCACAAAGATGAGGGAGGAAACGCTGCCTGCCCTGGGGAAAATGTCATCCCCGGTCTCAAAAATAGGCAAAACCTGGGTTGGCTTCTTGTAGTGATCCTTACTGGCCATTCTCAGTCGATGCCTTTGAGATGGCCAAATTCTGAAGCCATTTCCCAATCTTTGCTTCTGCAGACTTTGGAGGCAGATGGGTCTGGCTGAGAAGCAAACGAGAAGAGCAGCTCTTCAGACATGCTGGTGTCCACAGCTGGACATCTAACTCCACACTTAAGGGTACAGTGAGTGGCCTGATTGTCAAAGTTGTTGAGCATCCAAACTCCACACAGGGTCATAAAAGGAGATCAACATATTTGACAAAATTGAGCATGCTCACAATCTCACCGGAGAATTTTAAAACTGATTCAGCTCTCCACAGCTGTGCAGGAAAACCTGTAAATCAAGAAGTTACTCCAGGCAAAATTTAAAATGCTCTAATTGCCTGTTTGATTTATGACAAAAGTACCACAAGAGGCAAACTTGTTTCAGTACTTCATTGGCATAATTTAGGGAAGAACATATTTTTCCTTCTGTAATAAGTCATTATCACATTAGGCTTAGTGTTCAGACTTTCCCCATTAATATCACAGCATTTTATACCAAAAAATGTGTGTATAATTGATAATCAAACATCCTCGAAGATCAGAAAAATGCAATATTTTAGTGCAGTGAGCTTAAAAAACCAACCGCAAGGAGAGGTTACCATTTGGGATTTTGCTGTGAAACACGATGGGAAGTAGATAAACAGCCAGGCCACATCCTGCTCTCACTACCCTGGTGTCATTTGGACTGATCCTGTTGAAACACAGGGTTTCAAGGGTTGACAAAATATATTTTTTAAATGTAGGTTTAATATTTTATACAATTCCTACTAGTGCCTATCAATCCCCATTATTAGTTGTGCTCGCATCCACGGGGTATGCTGATTAATCCCAGAATACTCTTGTTCACTTTTATAGCTCATTTTCAAGTTATCAAAACTTTAGGCAAAGGTGTGATTATGCAGTCCTTGGCAAGCACCATCGCCATCACCTCAGATGTTCTTGATGTAAGCATGCAGGATTTGCCGTCGCTGAGGGAGGCACGCAGTGCCTGTGGTGGTACGGGGAGACCCAGAGGTGCTGCTTATGCGGGAATCCATTGGCTGCCTACCAGCTCTTGCACTGCCTTCTCCAGATTTGAGGAAGTCACTCCAAGCCTCTAGGTAGAAAACCATCATGATCAGAGAGGAGATTGGAAGAGCAGACTGCGTTATCTCCCCAGGTTTCCCAGAAGACATCATAGGGCTGCAAAGGACACCACGTGGGGATGGAGCCTGAGAGAAGGGGTGCTGCGGGGTTGGTGCTGTGTGGCTGTGAGATGGTGTGAAGGACGTGGTGATGGACCCATGCCCTGACAAGTGTCCCCCTTTCCCCACCTCTAGGCAAGGAGGCATGGAAAAGGAGGGTGAAGGGTGGAAGAGGATGGTGAAGGGTGGAAGAGGAGGCTGAGAAGTGGAAAAGGAAGGTGAAGGGTGGAAGAGGATGTTGAAGCAGCTTTGCTGTCCCTGCTGCTCCTGAGTGTATTATTCTAGCAGCTGGGAACCAGTCTTCATAGCAAGTTGTTGTACAACAAGATTTTTTAAATGGGTGTAAGCCCCAACGTGCAGAAAGTTTCTCCTGAAAGGTCAGATCCTCACAGGGCTCAGTAACGAAGCTTCACTGATGAGAGTATCTAGTGCTGGTTTAGAGCAGCTGTAAGAAATCAGTGTAATGTAAGAGTAACCAGGGGAATACTGACTTTAAATATACTGACTTGTTTTGGTTTTAACCGGTATTTTGGATCAAGAATCTTAAAAGAAGTTTTGACACCAGCTTTTATGATAATACTTTTCCCTGATGATACCACACCTTTCCTCCAGTCACCACTAGAAGAAAAACTAAGAGTAAAAGCCTTTTCTAATCTTTACACTTTATATTAAAAAATAACCCTCAATAAACACCTTCCAGGATCGCTTTTGACATTAAACATTGATTTCTATGTCTGTTATAAACCTTGAAGAATGCCTCAGGCACTTGTAATAATCTAAGCATTAGGTAGGAGCATTTTCACTATCTAATTATTACCCAGTTTAATACAAGCTGCACTTCAAAAATATTTGAAAAAAAGAAATGATCTCAAAGAAAGACCCAACCCCCAGCAATTGCACTGTTACTGTTGAGGCCAAATGCGGTACACACCAATACAGGGAATACAAGTCAGACCACTCACTAACATGACTTCTTTGAAAAGACATTGCAATATATACAGAAATGTCAGGGTCATCTTCTTTATAACAGGTAAAATTCTCTCCCCATTGCCCTTATTGCCAAGAGGAATAACATCCGCCTTCACTCTTTCCTATTTTCAAAACATGCCTCGTTGCTGAGCACAATTCCGAGGCACAAGGTTAATGTAGCAAAGGGGTTCGTGTACTCCCGTGTCCAAGGCTGATTCCTGCTTGCTTACAGTTGAGAGCCATCATTTATATTTGCATTTTTCTCCCCAGTGCATGGTTTTTGGGAAGTGAAAGCTGGGAATATTCTCCCATAATTCAGCTTAAACAAGGCCAGTAGGATATATCCAGGCATAGCACTGAAAATTTCCAAATAGCCTGAATTTAGGGTCTCCTCTACTTCGTCCAGCTGTTTCCATGATTTAAGTTCACCTGCTTAACTTGGCTTTATAATTCTTACTCCAAAAATTATAGAGAAATAAAATACCAAAGATAGGAAGTTAAATACTTGAGCTGGGATTAATCTCATCACATGTAATCACACAGAACCAGTTATCCTGGTCTGTCTTCTCAGTGACATGAAGTTTGCAGTGCTACTCATTTCCCTGTAGGTATCTGAGCTGACACCAAAAGGACTTGTTTCTCTCCACTGACCCTGTGGAGGACCAGGATGACAAGCCCACATGGAGACACTGTGGTGGGTTGACCCTGGTTGGACGCCATGTGCCCACCACAGCCGCTCTGTCATTGCCCTGCTCAGCTGGGCAGGGGGGAGAAAATGTAACAAAAGGCTGGTGGGTCGAGATAAGGACAGGGAGAGATCAGTCAGCAACTACCATCATGGGGAAGACAAACTCCACTTGGGGATAATTAAATTTATTACCAATCAAATCAGAGTAGGGTAATGAGAAATAAAACCAAATCTTAAAACCCCCACCCCTCCCTTCTTCCCGGGCTCAGCTTCACTCCCCATTTCTCTCCCTCCTCCCCCCGAGCGGCGCAGGGGGACGGGGAATGGGGGTTGTGGTCAGTTCATCACACCTGGTCTCTGCCGCTCCTTCCTCCTCAGGGGAGGACTCCTCACCCTCTGCCCTGCTCCGGCCTGGGGACCCTCCCACGGGAGACCGTCCTCCACGGACTTCTCCAATGTGAGTCCTTCCCATGGGCTGCAGTTCTTCATGAGCTGCTCCAGCCCGGGTCCCCCCACGGGTGCCGTCCTTCAGGAACAGGCTGCTCCAGCCTGAGCCCCACAGAGTCCCAGGTCCTGCCAGCAAACCTGCTCCAGCCGGGGCTCCTCTCTCTCCCCACGGGGCCACAGGCCCTGCCAGGAGCCAGCCCCAGCGTGGGCTGCCCACGGGGTCACGGCCTCCTTCGGGCATCCCCCTGCCACGGTGTGGGGCCCTCCCGGGGTGCGGGTGGAGATCTGCTCCCCCGTGGAGCTCCATGGCCGCAGGGGCACAGCCGGCCTCCCCGGGGGCTTCCCCAGGGGCTGCCGGGGACCCTCTGCTCCGGTGCCTGGAGCCCTCCTGCCCCTCCTGCTCTGGGCTGGGGGCTGCGGGGCTGCTCCTCTCACACATTCTCACTCCTCTCTCCGGCTGCCATTGCTGGTTTTAAGGGTTTTTTCCCCCTTCTTAGCTCTGTTCCCCCAGCAGCGCTACCACCGTCGCTGACGGGCTCGGCCTTGGCCAGTGGTGGGTCCATCTTGTAGCCGGCTGCACTGGCTCTGCCGGACACAGGGGAAGCTTCTGGCAGCTGCTCACAGAAGCTGCCCCTGCAGCCGCCCCCCCCCAAACCTGCCCACGCAAACCCAACACAGACACGTATAGTGGAGAGAGCTACAGCTAAGCGGGGTGCAGCCCACTTTCCAATGTCCAAATGATTTAATAGAGATGAAACCCAAGAGACGTTACTGAAATGAAATAAATCTGGGCAGAAATGATTGCAACAGCGTTTGGGGAGTGGAACAACAACGCACGCCCTGAGAAGTACGTTGCTGTTCTCTGGGGGAACCTATGTGACTTTTCCTGGGGAGGAAAAAGTGAATGATGGCTCCACGAGCTGTCACTGCTTGCTTGGGCCCCATCCTGAAATTGCTTGACCTGTACCTGGCTTATAAAGGCGGCTTTGGGTGGAGGTGGCTGCTTTGGGAACTATAAGGGCAACCGCAGGATGGACACATGGGCTCCTGGGTGCCTTCCCCACCCCTTCACCAGGGCGAGGGGAGACTGGGGATGGAGCTCACCCCTTCACCCGGGACATGTGCAGGGGAGCCCCTCACCTGAAGCATTCCCAGTTGCTGGTCCGAAAACAGTATTTCTGAGGAGTCATCCGCTTGAGGTGCTTTTGGGGAGGGGCTTCACCCCCTGGAAGCATCCCCCTCTCTCCACGGCTGCAAGGGCAGCCCGAGTGACAGGCTGAGGCGTGACGTTTGCAATGCCCATGTCCACCCTCGGGCGACGCGTTGCCGCCGTCTGCTCACAACCGCGTCGCAGGAGCAACCTTGGCGCAAGCGGTGAGCAAAAGGCTTCCCAGAGATGGTGGTTGTAGGTAGGGGAATGCCTTTTATTATAGCTGGAAAGGTAGATGAGGTTGCGTTACAGCTGGAAAGGTAGACGAGGTGCGTTGCAACCATGTTTTCCTTCAGATCTGAAAGCTGCAGACCCCAAAGACGACCTGCTGTATGCAGTTACCCCAATTAATCTAATAAAAGGTACTATTTCTCCCCACAAATGTTTAATCATTTAAATGCTTCACTAAGGAATAGCAATAGCCATGACCACTACAGAGATGTTTTCAATACAGTGGGAAGATTTCAAGCTCTCCTTATGGCGTACAGCAAAGAAGTATGAGACTGTGACAGTATTACCTACGTTTTCCCAATACGTTCCATGCACTGAGCAAACAGAGCTAAGTATGATTTGGGCTCCAGATATTGGCAAGAGGATACAATGGAGAGATCAGAAGATGTCTCCCAGTGGAAGGCATCAGGTTAAAAAAGGATAAAAGGCTTGAGGAAAGATGGGATTTAAGATTAATATTATAGAAAAATCAGAAATTCGTGATGGAGGGGGAGATCTCCAGGTGTAAATCAGCAGAGCTTTATGGATGCTTGTATTGGCATCAGCTAAGAATCTAGTCCCGCGTGTTTAATCAAATGGGGTTTGGTACCAGGGAATAAAGGAGTGTTGCAGAAGTGGGGGAAAGCAGCTTGCTTCTCCGAGGGAGAGCAGGAATGCAAAATATGTTTAAAATAATATGCTACCCAAATAGTCTTTCAGCCTTTCCCGAAGGAAAAATACACTTCTCTGTAAGGAAAACGCCACATATATCTACAGCCCCAGGAAAAGAATGAGGTCACATCTTTCACTAAAGCTGAAAGAGGTGGGTTTTTTTGGTACAGTGTTTCATCCCCTTCTTCCAGTTACCAGACGTGCCTTGCTGCAGTGCAGTCCTTGGTGTTCATCTTCAGCTGGGCTCCCTCCCCCAGAAAAGTTCAATCCTCACTCAACCTAAAGGGCCAAATCCTGCACCACCAAAGCAACACTGCTCGTACGGAGGAAATGGGTTTGCCCCTTGCCTCCATCGGTGTGAATTGGGAGCAATTCTCCTTAACTTAAGAGGTGAAAGCTGTCCCACTGACTCCAGCTGCAGAAGGGTTTCTTGTATGGGAATGAGGGAAGTCAACTTTATAAACCAGAGTTTGGTCTCTTTGCACAAGGACAATTTGTAATAAACCCTGTGGCTAACGTGAAGTTATTGCAGATTTGCACTGGCATGAATGAGGTCAGAAACCAGCCCGGGGTGGCTCGGAGGAGGCAGCACAGAGGTGTTGGAGCAGAGAAATTTGGAGTTTCACTTCCTTCAGCCCCTAAACAATCTCAACATGGTGACACCCCAGCTTTGATGTATTTTGGGTCAAACTGATGAGTGTCATGGCTCAGGACCGAGCACATCCGACATGGAGAAAGCCACGCAGATCTTGTCAGAGAGAGCCGGCACCGTGTGCTAATTAGAGCTGTCTGCTCAATGAATTTAGCTTCAGCTGCTTGCAGAGTGTCTGCAGTTAGATTGGGATTTCCTCAAATTGATTTGTAATTTGAGGTTACTCAATTAATTTTTCTTTTATTTTTTTATTTTTGCTCTCTGGCTTAATCGCACAAGTGGTTGACTCCCCATACCCATGCCCTCCTTGCGTCGACGGGTGCCGGTGCTCCCCGGCCGGGCGCTCTCTCCAGCACTGCAGACCTGATTTGGCCACCAGTGGGCCAAACCTCCCAAGATTCACCAGCCATTTAGAAGGAGGTTTCAAATAAGCAGGATAGAGGAAATTCAAACTTTTTTCCTTTTCTGGGCCACACAAGCCTTTGCCCAAGGCATTATTCATAGAAAAATTAGGCTGCTGCAAGATTCACTGGCAGGGTACAGAATTTAAATAGAATTTTCTCTTGTCCCAGTTACACAAAGTCAGTCTGATTCCCCCATCCCTTATGTTGGTGTAAAGTAGGAGTAATTCCAGCCACGTGGCTGGGATTTACTGCCCAGCGGAGGTCCAGCCCCAGCCCTGCGGGCAAGTGGAGAGCTGGGGCAGACGCTCCGGGAGACATCGCGTGGCGGCTGCTCTGGGCAGCCGGTCTCAGCCCCGGTGGGACAGGTCCTCTCTGCGTGAGCAGCACCTTCCTTCTGATGTGAAAATTTGCATGGGTGCAATTCAAACTTTTTTTTTTCTGAGCATTTTTTGTGGTCAAGCTTTGAGCGCTGGTGTGTTTGGAGACAGGGAATGCAGAGGGGTTGTGTATGATGGCTGCAGAGTCCTGACCCTGCACGGGCAATGTTTTATGGTGTTCATCTCCCACTGGTGTTCATCTCCCACTCCTAATGTGGAGCAACCAAAGGACCTGCTTGCCTTTCCAGTCTTTCAAATCTCTCACTGCCTTAAGCTTCACAGGTCCGAGTCATTGGTCTATTACAGCAGTTTTATGCCAGGCAAATTTGGCTGACTCCAGGGAAGCGGTGCTCTCCCAAAATAAGTGATGGGCTCTCAGGAACTTTTTGGTTTTGGGAATGAAACTGCGGCTCCCATTCAGAAAGATTTGCTTTTGCAGCGGCTGAGCCCACACAAAGAGCTGAACCTTGCAAGGTGATGTAGACACTTCGCTGCTGCTGCTCAGCCTTGGACACTTCTGTTCCAGCACTCAAAACCAAGCATCTGCTGTGGGAATATCTGGTGCATCCTGAGTTCAATGAGTTTCCCTTCCTCCTTAGGATTATCCTCCAAACCATGTAAAATACCCTGGAAATGGTACCAGGTGCTACCTGCCCACCCAGGTAATTCAGTTCATCATTTACGCACTTTAAAAAATGCCAAAACAAACACTTCTGTGATATTAGGGGATTTTCACAACAAAGATGTTTGTTCTGGTCTCTGTTCAACTTCTACCCGTGGCGGCAGTGCCCAAAGCTTTTACTCGCTGCCTGTGGCTCTTCTTAGCAGGAGCTCAGACCCAGAGCCAGGCTTCCCTCCTCTTGACTTGAGATTTTCAGTCAGAGCGATTCCACTGACTTCAGAGAGCTGCTTCTCGTTCCCAAACATATGCTTAGGAATATAATCAGTCTTACAAATCTCCACTGACAGCAAAGCCGAGTGCCAGCTTCCCTTAACGAGTAACGCAAAACGCTGCTGGTGGGGGGAGCAGCCTGTGCCCACCACCCAAAGCTCGATGAGTCCAAAGCTGAGAACGGTCCCGGCTTCCTCCTCGGAAATGAACATTTTATGAGCAGGGTTGGAAATTAATGGGTGCTTTGGCACTGCGAGAACATTACACACACAAAGAAAGGTGGTCTTTCTTTGCCGTTGCGGCAGCGCTGGCGTTGCTCTGCTGCCTGTGGGAGAGGGATGGGCGTAGGGCAGGGAGGTGTCTGCAAATAACCAAGCCCAAGGGAGAAATAGCGTGGACTTCACCAGCGAACCTGAAAGCACAAGTCATGGGAGGTGAGAGTTTCTCCCACCCGCCTCTGAGCAGCACGTTTCAGCCCTGGGTGCCAGCAAAGGACGTCCCTGTGCTCATCCTCCAACAGGAGAAGGTGGCACAAGGGGCCCGAGCCAGCAGATGCAGTAATAAGCTGCTCGCACCGCTCGGCATCACGGTGCTCCAGACACGTCTCTGCTGACGGGGATCACCACGCTCGTCAATAAAATGACTCGTCTGCTACCTGGCTGCTGCTGGAGCTGGAGGAAACCTTGCTCAGACTTCTGTCAAAGCCGCAGACAATGCTGGGCAGGATTTAGGCCGGTCTCTACGCCACTGTCTCCACGTCGGTGTCTAGGTGCGAGCAAAATGCACAAGCTGCGGCGGTGGTTAGCAGAGACCGGTGCTACCGGAAGGGTGTCTGGGGCACCCACGTGGTGATGGTAGGTGTCACCAAGGGCCTACAAAAGACTAACGCTCTTCTGGACCAGCAGCTGGAGGACAAGTGGGGTCCACATGGGCAACCCAGAGCCCAAGCTCATGTAGATGTCCACATCCAGACATTGGCATTTACAGATCCCTTCACCTGCCGGTTGACCCCCTGCCCGTGATGTCTCCCAGAAGACCATTCTAGCCATTTCTGACTGCTCTGACCATTTCTCCCATCAATGCCTGGCCACTGTTCCCAGCCACCATAGTGGTGTGCAGCTCCAGAAGAACAAGATAGTCCCGTCTTGCTCAAAATTCATTAAAATAAACCCCAGAGATATGGTAAATCATCAGGGTTGACCTTAGGAGCGATGGAGTTGTTCTGCTCTCTGCAGAGCTTTGAGGAGAAATTGAAAGCAACCAGGACCACTCGTGTGGGGGGAATATTCATTCAGCCGAGGCTCGCTGGTGTCTCTGGCTGGATGTCAGAGCAGGCTCTGGCTTGGGAGGGAAGCATGGAGAGAGAGAGGGAACCTGCGGCATGTGGCTGCTCCATGCTGGGTGGTGGTTTTTGGGGCAGGACACACGCGTGTGCAGCTGGGGCATATGTGGCAGGACACGGCAGGCACCCAGCAGGCACCGGGGTGCTCGGGCATGAGCAGGACATGGCATGGGGTGGTTGTGGAGGGCACGGTCGGACTGGCTTGTACCCTGGGAGGGTGGCACCGGGGCATGCATGGCACCGGGCAGCATTGCCTGGCCCCATCTGGGTGCAGCACTGCCTGGGGTGGGTGCAGCACTGCCTGGGGTGGGTGCAGCACTGCTTGGGGTGGGTGCAGCACTGCTTGGGGTGGGCGCAGCACTGCTTGGGGTGGGCACAGCACTGACTGGGGTGGGTGCAGCACTGCTTGGGGTGGGTGCAGCACTGCTTGGGGTGGGCGCAGCACTGCTTGGGGTGGGTGCAGCACTGACTGGAGTGGGTGCAGCACTGCTTGGGATGGGTGCAGCACTGCTTGGGGTGGGCGCAGCACTGCTTGGGGTGGGTGCAGCACTGCTTGGGATGGGTGCAGCACTGACTGGGGTGGGTGCAGCACTGCTTGGGGTGGGTGCAGCACTGCTCGGTGCAACACAGCACTACCCAAAAGCTGTGGCTGAGCCCCCAACAGGTGCCAGCACACAGGGCTGCCGCTCCCCTGGCTGCATTGGCACCATGCCCCCCACCTGCACAAGGCTGAGCAGCGTATCAGCAGCACCTCCAAAACGACCAAGACCAGCAGCACCAGGGTCTTGGCTGGGTGACCGAGGATCCCACTGCTTGTCCCTGGGCACCCCGGGGCCCCAGGCCCACCCAGCCCTACTGTACATCCCCTCTGTCCCCCTCTGCCCCTCCTCTGCGGAGGAAAATGGAAGTTGCCTTTTGTCTGGCAGGGGTCAGACAGAGCCAGTTTGTTCGATAAAGCTTTAACGCTTGGTGAACACGTAGAAAAGCTCAACCCGGGGCCCTTTGACAATCTCTATTGTTTTGCAGCTAAAAAAAAAAAAAGAAAGAAAGAAAAAAAAAAAAGAAAGGCTGGTTCGATTTAAAACACCAAGTTCATGGCATTTCAAAGAGAAATGATACACAGCGTATGGATTTGTGTGATACGGGGAGATAAAGCAGGGAATAAAATGCCAGGCAGGAGCATTACAAATACTGCTCTCGGGGGTGAGCCTGGTATTTTGCCATCTGATTATTTTAAGATGTTTCTGTCTCCGCACCAAAATCTCTGGCATTAGTTTCACATCCCAACTCTCTGCATTTGGGGCAAAGTCTGGGAAAGGAAATGGTGTGAAAAAGGTGAAAGATTAAGCGATACTTTGCCCTAATGTCTAATGTGCCCACGAAATGGCATGTATATATGTGTACGGTCCACTTCATCTACACTGGGGTTCATTGTCTGCAAAATTCATAAGCCACATAATGCACCAGTTGCCAAGCAAAGCTGGGATATGGGAACCCTCCCCATAGTTTATTTAAGCAATAAAATTAAAAAAAAAATGTAAAAGTGGCTTCTGAATGAATCATATGAGCTGGCGAGGAGGTCAGTTGATTGAATATTTCATTTATTGAATGTGCGATTGCCAAAATAAATAACTGGGGGAGGAAAGCAGTAGTCAGGAAATTGAATGTGGTTTTTTGTCTCCGGCGAAGTTTCCCTTGAGTGATTTCCTTTGGAAGCTGCTACTGCCCGCGGAGCGCATCCCTCTCCTCCGGCTCCAGCAGCAACCCAGGCACCGGCGACATGCTCCTCCCGGCCAGCTTCCACCAGGAGAACAAAAATGTGTCATTTCACTGTCCTTATAATGCACGGAGGAAATAGGATTAGGTCCAAATAGCAGCAAGGTAAGTAGGATTAATGGCTGGCTTAAATAAACTGTGCCATTCTTTACAAGGCTTCTCGATATCGTTTCCGCCTGGTTGTGCTGCATGCAAGGCAGTGCGTTGCGGTGCCCAAGAGGTGCACGCGTAGATAAGGTTGGGGGGATTGGAAATGTGTGCTGCTTTGTGGATTTTTTACTTTTTTTTTAATAAGAAATCTGACTTTTGCCGTTATGAGATGCTGACACCCCTGAGGGAGGGAGGGATGGAAGGGAAGGAGGGATGGAGGGATGGAAGGGAAGGAGGGATGAAGAGATGGAGAGGTGGAAGGATGGAGAGGTGGAAGGATGGAGGGATGGAGGACGACAGCCTTTGTGAACGCCTCTTGCCCCCTGGCGTCCCCTCGCTGCTAGGACAGCCGGGGCCGG
This sequence comes from Phaethon aethereus, assembly GCF_964289735.1. Lineage (NCBI taxonomy): Eukaryota > Metazoa > Chordata > Aves > Phaethontiformes > Phaethontidae > Phaethon > Phaethon aethereus. The sequence goes on from NC_138582.1 coordinate 162,631,165, forward strand.
GGGGGCCGGGGGGCCGGGGAGAGCGGGGAGGGGCGGGCAGGGAGCCGGGAGGACGATCCCGGCCGTCTCCATCTCTCATCGCCTCTTTCCCCAAAACTCCAACCAACAAAACCAGCCAAACAGACCCAAGCGACACCCCCGGGCAAAACTTGTTTCTCCCTCCCCAAAGCACCTTGTGAAAATAAAGAAGATCCTGCCCAGTTCCTCAAAGGGAGGTTGGGAGAGCAGGAAAGGGAGGGGTAAAAAAGAAGAAAAAAGCAATAAATTTAAAGAGTTGGTTGCTAGGAAGGGAATGCGGTGGCTCATTTGGCATTTCTATCCTCTTTTGCATAGTCTCAGTTTCAGCTGGCAGACCAGGAGGTATGTGGTTGCCTCCATTAAATCTGTTTCTCATTGCAGGCTGACAAGATTTTAAGAAAGGTTCCTAATGACCGATGCAGGCTGGCATCACAGCTGAGTTTTGTAATTAAACGTTACTGAGCAGCGGCAGTAGCTGGGGATAAACGTCAGGGTTTTTTTTTTTTTCTTCTCTCTTTGTTTTCCCCGAGATTTTCGGAGAGGCTGGACATGTCACACGGAAATTGCAACGGCCAAAACAACCTACCAGGAGTACATAATAAAAATAACTTCCACAAACTTCCCCAGCGAGCCGAGGCAATAACACTTAGCGGTTCACGATGCTGGGCATCTCCCAAATCCCCCCAAAAGCTACAATTACCAATGGCCCCGTCCCGCTGCAGCAAGACCTCGGGCGCCCGGTGCCTCCTGCAGTCGTTAAATTGAGTTTTACCAAGAATTGCTGCTCGGCTAACAAACTCAAAAAAAAAAAACAAAAAACAAAAAGAAAAAAAAAAAAACCGGAGAAGGAGACGTGCGAGCGATGGGGTGTGCGGGCAGAGCGGCAGCGCAGGGCGGTGCTGGCGGCGGCGGGGGTGCTGCCTCCCCGGGCCGGGTGTCCGGCCGGACCCAGGGCTGCTGCCTCTGCCCTCCCGCCCCGGAGCCGAGGGGGGATCAAGTCCCACCCAGCTAAGGCGGCTGCTGCTTCTCCTTGCGCCTCTCTTTCGACTTTCCTGCTTGGCTTTTTATTTTGGATTTGTCTCTTCCTGTTTCTCCTTCCTTCCTTCCTTCCTTCCTTCCTTCCTTCCTTCCTTCCTTCCTTCCTTCCTTCCTTCCTTCCTTCCTTCCTTCCTTCCTTCCTTCCTTCCTTCCTTCCTTTCTTTTCTTTTCTTTTCTTTTCTTTTCTTTTCTTTTCTTTTCTTTTCTTTTCTTTTCTTTTCTTTTCTTTTCTTTTCTTTTCTTTTCTTTTCTTTTCTTTTCTTTTCTTTTCTTTTCTTTTCTTTTCTTTCTTTTCTTTTCCTTCTTTCCTTCTTTCTTTTCTTTCTTTTCTTTTCCTTCTTTCCTTCTTTCTTTTCTTTCTTTCCTTCTTTCCTTCTTTCCTTCTTTCTTTTCTTTCTTTCCTTCTTTCCTTCTTTCTTTCCTTTCCTTCCTTCCTTCTTTTCTTTCTTTCCTTCTTTCTTTTCCTTCCTTCCTTCCTTCCTTCCTTCCTTCCTTCCTTCCTTCCTTCCTTCCTTCCTTCCTTCCTTCCTTCCTTCCTTCCTTCCTTCCTTCCCTATCTTCCTTCCCTATCTTCCTCTTCCTTCTCGATTTCCTCCCTTTCTTGATTTCTTCCCTTCCTCCTTCCTCTTCCCTTTCCCTTCCCTTTCCCCTTCCTCTTCCTTTTTCCCTTCCCCTTCCCCCTTCCTTTTTCCCTTCCCCCTTTCTCCTTTCCTCTTTCCCCTTTTCCCATTCCCTTTCCCCTTCCTCTTCCTTTTTCCCTTCCCCTTCCCCCTTCCTTTTTCCCTTCCCCCTTTCTCCTTTCCTCTTTCCCCTTTTCCCATTCCCTTTCCCTTTTCCCCTTCCTCAATCCACATTCTCCTTTGCTGAGCCCCGCTCAAGTCCAGCGCCGGCCCCGCGCTCCTCCGCGCCTCTCCGCTGGGGCCTAGCTCCCTCCCGCCAGCTGCGCCCCTCCGCCCGCTCCCTCCCGCAGCCGGGCGCCGGGGGTGGTGGAGCACCGCAGGCCTCTTGCGCGGGCGCGGAGCCCCGGCCGCGGGGCAGCGGGCGGCGGTCGCTTGTGCGCGCCCGCGGAACCAGCGTGGGCGGTTGGCCGGGAGCGGCACCGCGCCCCCGCGGCCCTCAAGCCGTGGGAAACGCGGGATCTCCCGCTCCGCGCCGGCGGGCGCAGTGGCGGTGGCCGCGGTGATGCCGCGGACTCGCCACCCTCCGACAAAGTTACCCCCGGCCCGGCTGCGCGCAGCGCGTCCCCTCCGCGCCTCGGCCAGGAATCGATCCAAACTCTTACTAATTTATTTTAAACCGCATTAAAACCATTTTCCTCGGCTGGGCGAGAGCTTGGGTTCCATCCATTCAGTATGCACGCGGGAAGTTTCAGGGCGGTAGCAGCCAGGGCTTCAAAATTGCGAAGTTAAATATTTGTTTTTAATTTTCTGGCTCAAAAATTTTAACTAACAGGCGGGATTCCCGCCGCTCTAATGTGCTTGCATAAACGGCTTTGTTATTACTACTTTCCTGCTAAAACAACATTTGCTTCTCGTCCTGACACATCGTGTTTGAAATCCGGGCAGGCGGGCGAAATCTGCCATCTAATATGTAAAACCTGAAATGAGCCCGCCCGGCTGCGGAGCCGCCGCGGCGCAGCGCCTTCCCGCGCCCTGCGCAAAATTAACAAAACGCGGCACTCCTATTAGTTTTTAATTAGATTTTCTGATTGTAGACATGTTTAAAGGACAAGATTGCGTGTTTATGGAGAGAGATTTCCTCAAGAGTCTGATTAAACGTATTTACAATAACGCCGGTGTTTAAACATTGTCACATTTTAGGGGACGGTTTAATGAAAGTATAATTTTAAGACGGGAAAAAGTTGCAGAGAACCGCGCGCTCCAGCCTGCCCCGGGATTTGATTTTATTTTATTTTATTTTATTTTATTTTATTTTATTTTATTTTATTTTATTTTATTTTATTTTATTTTATTTTATTTTATTTTATTTTATTTTATTTTATTTTACCTTCTTTTATTTCAGCCAGACATTACAACAGATAAACCGCACAACCCGGGGCCGGTGGCCCTACAGCCAGACAAAAGGCTCTTTGTCACCGGATCCCCGCGGACAGGAGCCCTCAGACCCCGCGGAGCGATAACGCGGAGCAGGGGCTGAAGGTGCGCACCCGCGCCTTGCGTCCTCGGCTCCGCGGCCGCCTGCGCGGGGGAGCCGCAAGCAGCGCGGAGCCACGCTCGGCCACCGCCGCCTCCGCGGGCGCGGCCCCTCCGCGGGCGGGGCCCCTCCGCGGGCGGGTGGGGGCCGCTGTCCGCGCCCAGGCTGGGAGTGCTGCTCACCGGGGGGCCCAAAGACCTTTCCTCCGCGGCAGCCAGCGCGGCTGGGGGATTGGTTTCTATTTTCATTTTTATTTTTATTTCTATTTTAATTTCTATTTTAATTTCTATTTTCATTTTTATTTTAATTTTTATTTGGTTTTTTTTGCGGCGCCGCTTTTCGTTAGGCTCCGTGTCGTCCACCCCCCCCGCCGCGGTTTCTTTCGCTCTTCCCCTTGCAGCGCTCCGCCCGCCGCCGCGGAAAAGACCGCGCCCGGCCGCGCAGCCTGCGCACCCCGCCCAGCGCGCTGCCCCCCGCGCAAAGGGCCAGCGGTGGGGTGCGGGGTGGCGCGGTGGGGCGCGGGGCTTACCGCCCGCCCCGTCGTCGCGGAGCCAGGCAGCGGGCGACCCGGGGCGGCACGCCGCTGCCCCGGGGTACACACGCTCTTCCTCCTCCTCCTCCCCCCCGCCCTCGGGGCAGCAGCCGGCCGGGGGCACCCAGCCCCGGGGCCGCCCGCACCCGCCGGCCCCGCCGCCCTCGAGGTGCCCGGCTGGGGCGGGCCCTGCCGGGGGGTGGGTGAGGGCAAAATGACCCCGATTCCGGCTCCCTGGCACCCCGGCTCTGACATCCCCGCCACTTCATCTTTTAATTCCACCACAGATGCATAATTTCACCCTGGCGAAGCCTTTTCTCTTTTTTTGGATGAGGAAGGCTCCATCCAAAACCACATTTCCCTTTTTGTCTTGCTTATTAGATATAATTTAACACAAAACGCCTGTTATAATTACCGATTATACAAGGGGTCCCTTGTTTTTGCAAGCTACTAACAGGATTATCTAACAAGAGCTAGATTTCAAATTAACCATAAACATGACACCGGGATTCATTTCGCTGCCCTAGGAAGGAGGGAAGGAGTGGATTTGGGGTTGGGGGGACATGGGGTGATCCTGGGAGCCCTGTGCCCAGTGTCGCTTCCCCCTTGCCTGAGCTGGGCACACCGGGCAGAAGCTTCGCCTCTGCAGAGCCTGTGAAGGTGTTGTTGTAATTATGAAGATATATACAAAAATTGAAAAATATATATGAAACCACTCCAAAGTGCTGTCTCAGGGGGGTTCGGGGTGGCCTGATCCATCCTGGGGCAGAGCAGCAGCTCAGCCTCCTGCCCTCTGCCTTTGCCCGGCCACGGGAAATGGAGGGCTATAAAAAAATCTATTAGAGATGAGTTAATTAATGGTAATTGGAAAAGGGACGTCCCCTACGTAAAATCGTCTTTCTCCATAAAAAAGCATTTAAAAATAATCTGCGAAAAAATCCCCCACACCACCATAATGAAGCTTTTGAGTAAAAGACCTTGTTTTTATTGCCAAGGGGAGTGGGGAGGAGGAAGGTCCCCCCAGCCCCAGCCTCGCTCCTGCCAAACCCCGGCGACGGGAGCAGCTCTCCTTGCACGCTGCCCGGGCGAAGGCTTGTGGTCTGCGAAGAAACCCGCCTGCCCGACGAAACCTTTCCTTCTGCGTGGAAAACGGCTTTACCTGTGGGAGGGGGACGTGGAGGGGCTCAGCCCCGAGCGTGGGCTCCCAGGGATGTTGCTGCGGGGCTGGGGTCCCTGCCCTCCCTGCCCTCCCTGCCAGCGCTGCCGCTCCTCCCCTCCTTCCCATCCTTCCGCCAGAGCTTCAACTCTTTAGGCCTGGTGGAAAGTAAATCCTTTTAATGAGTCAAATAATTTTGGACACGAGAAATTTCCCCCCTCTCCTTTGTAATTAGAGCTGGCCGCGTGTCTAAAATGATCTGCTTTCCAGAGGGAAACAATAATTGAATTGTTGGGTGTCTCCCGAGCTTTGCAGGGCTCCGGGAAGGCTGCGAGGGAAGCTGAGCCGTTCTCTTGTTAGCGTCTGCAATAAGAGCGAGACACCCTAGAATTCAATTATACGGCTCCTCCAGGAACTGTTATAATTATAACGTCAAGTTGTTTTTTAAAATTTCATAATTATGTTTTAGGATCCTTGCGTGGATGTTTGGGAACGTGCCTTCTCGGCCCCGGCCCCCTGCGCGCACCCTCCTTTGCCGCAGCCTCTTCCCTGCCCGTGCTTCGGTGGCATCGACTCCCTGCACCCCAGGGTGCCCGGGGTGCCCTCCCTCTCCACCTCTGTTCCTGGCACCCATGCCATGGCCCCACTGAGCCCTTCTCTGCTCCCTGTCGCCGGACATCTCTCCCGTGCCACAGCGTCACAGCACGTGCGGTGAACGGGCTGGTGACACGTCCCCGTGTCAGATCTGTTCAACCCCTCCGATTTCTCTGCCTGCAAAATCGATTCCCACGCATGCCTACTCTAGAAGAAAGTTGGGAAGAAGCAGATCAGAGTTGCCAGTTACCAACAATTTTGTGTTCAGCTAGTTAGAAATAGGTGTCCAATGTTGTCCTCCCTTCAGTGGCACCAGAGGGGTGGAATTTGGGGTATGCCGAGCGGTGCTGGGGGACCCTAGGAGTGGGTACTCAGTATCAGTGCTGCCCGTGCTCAGGTTGGCACCTTCACCTTCAAAAACGCAAATGTAAAATACTGAAAAACTCTCCCATTCCTTGTGCAGGTGGCAATTAAAAGCTGAGAAGCGCTGCATGTGCCACTGGTGATGCCTTGCAAGCTAGGGCTGGGAGCGGCGGCGTGCTTGGACGGTGGTTGAGCTGCTTTTAGGCTTTATTTAGAAAAGTGGATCAGGCTGCTCATATTCTACATTCCTGCTGAAACGAGAGAGCTGTGACTCCCGTCTTGCTGCAGAGCCCTTGTTAGTGCTGTTTCCCTCCCGTGCCCTCACCATGCCTGCTGCAGACCCACTGTGTCCTCCTGGACACACGCTCTGGGAAGTCCCTGCCCAGGAACCGCCTGGCTGGGTACTCAGAGGCAAACCCTGGGGTGATAGGTTCCAGGACTGGATGGAGATCTCCCAGCTGTACAGCGCTCTTTGAAGGCGTTTAGTGAAGGATCTTCTTCTGCAAGACATTTCCTTGTCTGCAAGACATTTCCTTGAAGTGAAGACTGAGAGAAAGTGCAAAATGATAGAAGAGTGAGAAGATCTGGAGGGATCTGGAGGGAAGATGGAAGAATCATTAGCTGCTTCTCCAAGGAAATGGTGAACAGAAAAGCTAAGCTCAGTGAGATGCAGATAGAGCACAGGCATTGCAGCACAACCCGCTTTCCAGGTATGTGCTAAAATCCCAGCATCCCACCATCAGAGGGACCCATCACATCCCTGTTTGGCTCTCCTTGATGAAGCTCAATGAGACCCAGGAACGTCCTGAGTTTCATCCAGCCCAGTTTCAAGTGTCAAAGTGAGGAGAGGGTTTAGCTCAGACTGAGGTGCAGATACTTTCCACAGAGCTCCTTGCCAGGGTGGACCAGGTCACCCCAGAGATGTGCACGGAGGAGTTTGCTGTACGTTGGCCATGCCGTTTTTCTGTAGAGGGAGAAACTTGACCATGTCTTTCGCTCCTCATACCCAGCAAAGAACCACAACGCACAGGGCCATGCACAGCAGGAGCAGGCAGGCCTGATGTTCTCCCCTCCTACCCCATGGCCATTGCCAAGGAGGATAGACAGCCCCAGACAGGGAAAGATACATTGAAGGGGATGCTGGTTAAGCGCTTATCAGCACCAAGACACAGGTGCCACTAGAATAACCTTGTTTTGATAGCACGTCTTGCATTCAGCTGCTCAAACCAAGTTCTCCTGAGCTTGTACCCAGGTCCTGAGGAGGCTGGTGCACACCATGGACCCACATCACTGTCTGATCGAGGCGCAGCAGAAGAAGAGCGTGTCTTGATTTTAGCAGGTCAGGGCCCCACGTAACAGTTGTGGCACTGGGACAGGAGAGCGGAGAGGAATACGCAATGACTGTGCTGATTTCGGACTGGGAATAGATTCACTTTTCATTCTCTCAGACAAGCAATTAGAGCCGTCTCCCCAAGCAGTTCCCACCCAGCAAGGAGTTCCAAAATATGAAAATTCTTCCCTTTCATATTATTTTCCAGATGTTCAGTCTTCACTTCACTTTATTAATGCTTCTTTTGCCAGGGTGACTCATTTAACAATTAGCTTAGGCATAGGGTGTAGCAGCTGTTACAGATATTACCTGTGCCTCTAAGGCAAAGCTTCTTACTGTTGTTTTTATCCATCCCTCCTTTCCTTCTAGGCCTTTAATAACGTGTAAAAATATCTTTAAATTAATGGGAAGCTCTGATTCCTCAACCAGGTCAACAGATGGCTCATTTGGACCTGCCTTCAATTAAGCAGGTGGAACATGCCCAAGGAGCAGGCAGGCAAATGCAGCTGTTCTTTCCCCAAGTCCCATTGCGGATCTGATGGGAAAGACTTATTTGCCAGCTCCTGTGTGAGGCTACTTGTCCTATCAACCTTATAACTCTGCGTTCAAACTTCCCTTACCCAGCTGCACCTTCCAGGAGATTGCTCCTTCTCATGACCACAAGCTGTGGGTGTGATGACGCTGAAGTATCTGTGCATTGTTGGCTTCAGGGTCTACTTCTAAGGTTTGATTGTTGGGCAAAATCCTGAAACCTTGGTATGTCCCAGCTTAAACACTGATCGACATCTTTGGTTCATGTATTAGTGGACATTGAGGGTGGTGTTCAAAACTTGAGCCTAGGGCCAGCTGAGATGTCCCACATCGTCTGTGTGGCCTTCAGCTGCTGCTCTTGGCTATGAGTCTCCTGTGCCCAATCTATTAGCCCCATAGGGAGGCCTTGAATACCCTGGAGTGTCTAAAATTATGGTAGATGTTTGTGCTTTGCAAATGGATCCCATCAAGAGAATCACTGGTCCCCAGGTCGTACCTTCAAGTCTGTATTCAGTAAGGACTCATACGTACCATGGTAGGACTCTCATCCCAGCAGCACTGCAAGCTGTTTGAGTAAAGATGAAGTAAAAACTAAGCAATGGTGTCAGGATTTGCCCTGGTGATACCAAGTGCTTTCTTTGCATCAAAAGAAAAAAAAAATACAACCCCTCAGTAAAATCATCAGGAGTGATCACTTGTTAGATACCATTACTATCTTCATTACTATCTCCTTCTACTTGCTGCTGATAACTCCTACTGCTGTGTGGCTCTTTTCCTGATGTTTTTATTCATTTTTACTCAACTTGTTCCAAGATAGCCTTAGGCAAGGTGCTTGGGAGGTGATCTGTGGGGGGCTTGGTAGGAGGATTACTCCACAGTTGACCCCCAGCCCTGAGCCATGACAGTCGCTGCTGCTCCACTATGGCTGTTGCTCCCTTCTGCGAGCAGAACTCCAGACCTGAAGCTGCGTGTGATGCTCAGCGCATCTCCAGTCCCACTGACCTCACCTACAATACACCTCATGTCCCTTGGGTTTGGATCCTTTCTGGGATCAGGACTTCACTGACTGCACTGTCTGGGTGCTTCAGTAAAGCAAGGGAAAATGCTTAAAACCAGAGCTTGCAAAGAAGTTCATCGCTGCAGAGTTCTGCATGGAAATGAATGAGCTCTGCTGGTCTGGACAAGATCTCTCTGTTGCACAAGAGAGCCCTTGAAGTTTTGATTTCTGCCCTGTTTACTTTGCTAATGCTGGTAAGTCAGCAGGGTGTGTATTCCTGGTGATTCCTCCTTAGCTCAAGCTCTGCGTCTCTGTTAGCTTCACAGGGCTTTCTGGACTATGCTGTCTGACCCTTGCAGGGAAAAATTTGGAGTGGGCTTGCGTGATGCTGGCTGGGATGTGTTGCACCTCCTTCCTACGCCAGCTCGCTTCACCTCTTCCACCAGCTCAGCAGCAGCAAATTTCCCAGCACGGCTCCACGCGGTGCCCAGGCTCGTGTGCTACAGGGTCCCAGTGCAAGAGCTCAGCAGCACAGACCCCCACCAGAAAGACGCTCCACTCCTGGTCTGCCAGCTGCACACCAGGAGCGATCAGGGATTGCTGACAAGTTTTCTTGCTTTTGGATAACATCAGGTTCAAATTACACCTGGCATTAAATTCAAAAGTAGCTTGTTTTTTATGAAGGAGCAACAGTGCAATAGGTACTGGTATTAAAAACTGAATGGTAGCTTGTAGGTTTCAGAGTTAACACACAGCCTGAGGTAGCCCATCTCCAAGAAGCTGCTGTCTGAAATTGCAGCAATCTCCAGTACAACATGACAGCTATTGTAGCTGGCACTGCAAAGCTGCTCTTCTGAGCCAGGGCAGAACGGGTGAGAAAAATTTAGTTTTTTCTCTGGTTTATTCTTTTAACCCGTTCAGTTCATCTTCTGAAATGCAGTTGTTAGAACAAGGCAGAGATTCTGCAGAACAACCCGGCTCCCTGCTTGCTCCCACAGGCACTGAGCTGGGGGATGCGAGTCCTTCCAGCAAGCTGAGTTTTTTATTGTGCAAAGAGGTTCAGAGAGAGGCAGGAAAAGCGGGGGGGGAAGCCTTGAACAAGCCAAGAGTGAAGTCTGAGAATGAAAAGGTCCAGACAGCACAGTGTGCAGACTACAGACCCAGCACAGGTCTCTGCTGCCTTTCAAGCCACCGTTGGGGTGGCATGGAGAAGAATGATGTCCAAAGGGTGATGAAGCCAGTGGTGAGCCTGGAGGAGGCTGTTAACTGAGAAGGGATGTGAAGGAAGAAGAAATTGTTCAACCCTGGACAAGGAAGTAAAAAAATTGATGAGGGTGGCAAGTGAGCAAGGAGATACTTAGTAAAAGTGATGAGGAATTTTTCTGAAAATCTCTTTTGTTTTTTGCCAAGAAATGCTGATTTATAAAACCAAAATTGCTAAACCAACAGATTCTTATGAATTTCTGTAACATGAAAAATAACTGGGAAAAGAGTTTGGAAATTGAAATTGCTCATCCCATTTTTATAAAAAAAGCATGGTTTAGATTTTTGAATTGGTAAAACATTGTACTCTCAAACAAGGTGGACGACTTCTCAAAGGTCAGAATCAAAACAACACATTTCAAGATGGTAACAAGTGCTTCAGTTGACCCAGAGTTCATGCTTGGACATCTTGTCTTAATGCAAAATAAATATGGGTCTGGTCTTGTTTTTACTGCAGTCAGTTGCAGATCTCCCACAGCCACCTCTGATGGAAGACTTTTGGCATCACTGGAAGAGATGACCAGATAAAGCCGTGTTTGCACAGGTGCCCTCATACACATGCCAGCCTGTGGTGATATGAAGCAACATGAACCCACAGAACCCCACATCATGGGCCAGACCAATGGATTTCAAGTGATGATCTGAGGAACAGCCTCATGCGTCCAGGAAAACCCAAATCTCAGGGACCTCTCTCAGTGATCTCACCATCTCCTGCTCCTAATGACCTCTGTTTTTGTAACTTAGTATCTCCTTTGTGTCCAAGTCCAAGGTTTAGAAGTCTCCCCCGCAAAAAAGGATCACAACCCCCTTGTTCAGTGGTGTATGTCCCAGCAATTCTTTGGTGATGGGGAGGAAAGGCTGTAGGTACTGCTGGGCATGTTCCCTGTTGGCTGTGGACCTTTCTGCACTGCAGGATAAAGTCCTCTCCAGGCTGTGGTTGTCCTAGACCAGGTTCTGCAGTGCAGGAGCATGTGATTTCTGTCTGGTGATAAACTGGAGAGAAAGGGTAAAAAACCCACACCTTTCCTCTCCTCTGTCTTCCCCAGCAAAATGCAGGCCAGCTGTAACTTATTCTGCAACTATTGCAGCTCTTGCTGTTAGAGCTACTCAGCTGCTTTTGATCAGTTAGAAAACAACCAACCAACATCTGCACAAACAATACTCAACATCTATTGCTTTTGGGAAAAAGGAGCATCCCTGGAGCAGCTACAGGAGTTGGCCTCCCCTCCCCAGCTCCAAGCCACATCAGGCTGGCCCGAGAGACTCACCCAGCTGCCACAGAGCAGTGCTGGAGCCACTGACCAGTTACTGACCCAGTAGAAAATGATGTAGCTGTGCAAAAACGCTGATTTGTAACTGGTACTTTAATCCCCAGGAAACATAACAAGTTAGTGTAATCTCTGTAGCTCTTGCCTGATATTTAATATAACAATATAATAGCACTCAAACTACTTAGTTCACAGGCGTGACTTATTATAATAGAGAAAACACAATTTGCAGCTTACTGAGTACAACTCATGTGAGCTCTGACCTTTTAGGACTTTTTGGGCAGTACTGCATTAACTATAAAAATTATCATACAGACTTTGAATTCCGTCTTTGAAAGTTAACCACAGCAGGCCAGTAGCACCATCACAACCTACAAACTGTCTTATTGCAGATAGACATGAGGACTGTGGTTTTATGGCATATATAATTCACCTGTCCCCAGCTGTAGCCCATGAAGACAGAACATCATCATGGCACAACAGGAGGATTTAAATGCAGGGGAAGGACTCCAAACTAGGTATGGGGCAACTCATGTGGCATTTCATTGCCCAGAGAAACTACCATCACCTATAAGCAACTTCCTTGACCTTTTAGCCAGAAGAACCTATGATCACCCTTACCTCTCACAGGTTTCTGAGATAGGGCTCTCTATGATCTTATATCAAGTATGCTTTGTTCAATTAACCTGGCATGTAATGCTTTGTTCTCATGAATTTTGGAGCTACTCTGATGTGCAGTAAGGCAATTGAGACTTAATTTCATTATTCATGGCAATATGTTCCCGTTGTATTCAGAGAACAGACTATGGGCCCTCCTGTGGCTAATTTAGCGCCTGCAAATCCCCATGCTTAAAGCCAAAGGCTGAACAACCTACTGAATGAATTTGCAGGAACTACGCACAGGTCAAATCATCATTCTTACTGGAACACTTTTTTTTTTTCTTTAGAAACTTTGTATGCACTTTCCTGTCTCAAAAGGAGACCATCATGTCCTAGTTCTCCAAAACCAGGCTGTATGCCAAAATTATTATTATTTTTTTTAAATAAATAATACATATTTTTAATTCCTTTTGACAAAACCTGAGCAGAGTTTGAAGGAAAGCAATGTACCTGGAGGATGTGGGACATCCTCGGACTGAAGGTGTTAACAGCTACTTCCTCAGCTGCCATGGAGCAGGCACTGAAGTTAAGCAAGCATAGGCTATTTAAGCTAAAATAGTTAAGATGAAGCCTTCTTCACGTAAGCCAACAGACTCTGCACTGATATGGATGAAGATTGATCAAAAAGCCATTCTACTGTTTTCATCACAAACACAGCAGCTTCTAGTAGTCTGAAATAAATATTTAAGTGCAGTAAAATTGAAGACTTTTTGTCTAAATTTGCAAGATGCTACCTTCCCTGAATCAGATGATGCAACAGTTTTAGAATTGCTTAGCTTACTCATTCTTACTGTTTGCACTCTAAGATGCTTCAGAGTTTAGTAATCATTATTGCTGATAACCAAACCTCAACAGGAATTTGCATATTTACCCTGCCCCCTCCCCATATTGTGTTTCAAAAGATGAGCTTCAGCACCTTGGAAGACAATGGTTACAAGATTCTGTACCTTAAGTCACATAACCATAACATGCACTTATGCTTTCTTGGCACAAGTAGCAAGACTGTTTTTCTTCAACTGCATGACCCAAGCTGGAAACCCCTCTAAAAACTAATCTCTAAATTCAGATTAGGAATTTTTTTTTTAAACCACTGAGAATGCATGACTGAATATTTGTTATGCAACCATAACAACTGTCCTTTTCAGGAAAGATTCCTGCAAAATGTCAATACAGAGAATCCAAGGCAAACAAGACTTGATCTTAAAACTTTAATAGTAAAAAAAGTGTAAAACCAAACACACCGCTGAAAACTTATCAGTAAGAATGAGAATTTAAGTGTTCAAATTCAGAATAGTGCAAATTTTCTTCACTCCCCTCCTGCCTCTTCCAAACTTAAATCACTTTGGTTAAGATACTCATAAGTATTGGCAAAAAATGAACTTTTGACTTACATTTTTGGCTGCATTATTTCTAACACATACAGATTTAGTTTCATTCTTTACAAATAAATCTTAAATACTTCTTTATCAATCAAACAGCTGTAGAGATCACTGTCACCTTTACTTACATCTGGTTTTATAACATTCTGAAAATGGTTTCAAGATGATTACAAAACTGTCTCCCCAGCAGGTAGCATACTTCTTAAAACAGCTGAGCTGATCCAGTCCTGATCTGAGGACATAATTTCTTCAAGTAGTCCTATAAAATGTGATTATTTAGGTTTTAAACATTTGAGGAAGGATCTTATACCAACGAAATTACTCTTGACTTACACCAAAGCAAGATTAGAATTGGGGTCCGCTCTGTAATCCAGACGTGGTGCTAAACTTTTCCTGCTACAAAAAAGCACAAGCAGCAGTTATAGCATTCCCTTAGAAGAGTGAAAACAGCCAGAACACTGCTACCTTGCCTCAACATCTTTTTTGATGGGTCAGTCTTTAACCGATGCCTCTAACTATATCTGAAGCCATGTAAAATTGGAAATGAACACAAAGTAATTTGCATAATACAAAAAGGCAAATCCATAAAAGTTTACAAGTACACCATAACCACAAAATTGGAGTATTTCTAAAAATTTGGGTTCAATGAAAGATACAACAAAACTAGCTTTACTAGTTAAATAAATTATTGCTCCATTTGACTCCATGCAGCATTGAAATGAACTCAGAACCCTTTTCTCTTTAATCTCTCATAAGAAATGATTGATATTGAAGAGAACATGAGGCTCAGATTTACTGTACATTGCACTTCAACTTTAAGACCTAATACTTGCTATTTAGGTCTCCTGTGTTCTAAGCTATCAAATGAATACGTTGTGCTCACCAGAACTAAGTATTAAGAAACACCAAATGTTTAATGTAGTGACATAAGCACTTTTTTTTTAAGAAGGCAATCACAGATTGCAAGTTCCATAGGGTTGTGAAAAAACAAGCAGTGATCTCTTTCAGACACTGAACTGAGAAAACAAGCTGTTCGCTATTCTTCACATACAGTTTACATCACATTTTAGGCCTGCTTCTGTTTCCAATCATTTCAGTCAAGACCCTGACTCAAACAGTGGCAAGATCAAGGACACCTCTAGGAGGAAACTGCAGATCTGAGGAGTTGGGGACACATTCTCAATGGCCAAGCAATGGCCTGCAATGCACGTTTTTTCAGTGACACCAGATATTTAAGATACTCAAGACCTCCTTCAGTGAGATACTGAAGCATACATCTAGCATTAAGCAGGAGTACTCACACACACTTAAATTTCTTACTGAATTTGGGCCAGAATTTGATTCTTGCAAATTTGACTCCAAGCTTCAGAAGTAATGGAGATTCCAGTCAGAATTTCCTGATAAAATTCACATTAGAACAAGATTGTCTGCAGTGTTCACCTATCGTAATGAAGTAATTTAGAAATTCCAAACTAAGTGACTTCCAACCTTTTGTCCCTCCAACCTTCTCCACCATCAAAGACAGAAACTTAATGCAGCATTACAAGTGAGGGCATGATTCCTTCATAAGACTCCTAAAAGCATTAATGCAATGCCTTTAATCCATTTCAATCACTCTTATTTTTAAATAACCCTATTTTTTAAAGATTTGGATAAATACTATTCCTATTAAACCATACTTCATCATTGTTAAGCACCATCGATCTACTTCCTTTGGGCACTGATACAAGAGCTTGTAATTAAATTTCAAGGCTTTAGAATATGGCAGCTGCTTCAATAACTTACATTGGAATCTAATACTTGGAAAACTGCCACTTAGCCTGAACAGTTGTATGCAACTTGGTGTTAAACTCTTCCAGAGAACAGCCATATGCAATGCTTATGTGGTAAATCAGGGTAAGATTTCAAGATAAGCAGTTAATTTCACTTGGCTATTCTAAGAGTGGATTAATAGTTTTTTTCCACAAGTCATTCGTGCAGTGAGCCCATAAAGAGATTATTTTTTCTAAATAATCTTCATTTTTAAACAGGAACACATCTTCGTAATGTTGCTTTCACACTGGCACCATGCTCTCTTCTTCAAAGACTTAGTCATTGTGTGGTTTCTCTGGAATACCCTATGCATAAAAAACAACACACACATATCATATTTTAATGCCATCTGAGAAGCAACTACATTATGCAGTATTTTCAATGATTAAACTGTCTACTAACTTCAGTTAGGCTGACAATGACCTAGCAGACACAGCTTCTTATAAAAGCTCAACAAGGATGTACTCCTTAAGTGTAGACAGAAGAGTCACTATAGGTCTGTGCTGCCTCAATTAATGCATCTGATAAATCAATCTACCAATTGCACTGCTTTTTATAAGACTTTGTTAGCTTTCCTCCCTCTCTCAGTTTATGTCTTAGCAGAAGGTACACTGTGCTTCACTTTACAGGCGCTAATTCATTTTTTTTTAACAGCTCTCTTTCAAACTGTCTTCAAGCATAAGTTACTCTATTTTCTAATCAAAGCCTGGTATCAGATAGACTTACTCATTTCCTTTTAAGTCCCCTTTCTAGTATGAAACCCTATAGTATGTCAGTGTAAGAAATGTAACAAACTTTTCTTTAAATGTTGTAATATGTTCTTCTCATTCTAGAGCCAAAATGCCAATGTATTTGCAAGTACCGAATGTGTTCACAGTTCTACAGCCTCAAGCAGTAGCAAACAACAGATATTTGTGAAGTCCAAATTCTGAAAACAACCCTAATTTGCCAGGTGTTGAGAATGATGGTTACAACTCAAAATGAAGTGTTGCCACCCTTTCAAACCAGCTGATGAGCACGGACTGAGCAGCTTTAGGTGTCACAATGAGCAGTGAAAGCTGATGGCGGCAGCACCTTCACCTTTTCATTTGAAATCAAGCTATTAAAAAAAATGTTTGATTTCATCCTCAAGCTTATAGCAAAGAATACTCCAACAAACAAACTAACCCCAAAACCCTCTGCTAACAGCAGGTTTGCCTAAAAGTAACACTGCACTTGGTTACTGCATGTAAGCTCGTTTGAAATCTGTTGATTGAAAAGCAGCAAGCACCTCCCAGCTAACATTTCTCAGGATGGGAGGGGATGTCTCAGGAGCACTTCTAACTTCTTTTCTAACTGCAAAAGCTAGGCAGGGGCTGAGGAAGAAGCAAGGCAACTTTACTCCACTGCAGTATTTTACAGGTGCCACCTTCTACTCCAGACATGCCCAGAAAATATCTACTGTTTGATCTGCAACTGTAACGTGCAGTCAAACAGCTCAGGGACTACAGAAGAATATAGTTAGAAAAATAATTGTTTTATTCAGGTTTAGTTTAAAAAAATGCAATATTCCACCTTCTTGCCACATTCATATTGTCTGACAAAACAGATCGATGCTTTTGGGTCATCTCTATAGAAGAAAAACCTAGTAGACTGAATGCTACCATTCTGTTTTAGAAGTGGAATTCTTTGAATTCAAGAATTCCCTGAATGCTTCACAGTGACTTGCAGAAGTGTTCCTGTGAAAATGGCGGGCTTCTCCAAGTTTTTCCAGACTAAATAATGGTAATGTAAAACACATAAGGCGCTTCTAGATAACCAGAACAGAATGCTTTGCTTTGCCAACTTCCCTCTTTCTTTGTAAGGAAGATGACAAGATTGACAGGATAGTTGCAGGCAGGAGCCAGTCTGATTTTAACTACATTCAGGTGAGATGCCAGGTGAAAATAAATCAAAGTTAAAAAGTCCTATGCCTAATTTTACCTCTTTCTTCTTTAAGGCTCCCTTCCTTTGCCTTCTAACATAAGCAGCATAGCAAGTGGAAATACTGTACACACCAACATGAAATACAGAACTGCACCATATAACTGACTATAATTTTATTCTGACACTCTGCTTGCAATAGCAAGGCTTTAATAAGACTATATTAATATATCTTTTTCACTTGATGTGAGTGGCAAATTTAAAAAGAGGAATTATACCCTCTCCTCCCCCAACACGTAGTCCTAAGAAAAAAGCACATGCAGACACTATGCACCACTGGGATTTAAAGAGGGAGTAGTGAGCTTGTATTTTAAAGAGCTGCAGAGCAAACCAAAATTGACTGCGAAGTTAAGATTGTGACCATGGTCCCAGGAAATCCGTAATTTGGTATCAAGTCAGCATGAAAGAAAAACCTCAATAACAGGAGTAGATGTGCCCCATGTTTTTGATTTTTTTTTTTAAACAGCTTTTTCTACAAGAAGTTACCATTAATTTAGAGTAACTGAGAATCAGTGCTAAAGAAATTATCTTTAATATTAGCCAGTGGTGGTCAACCAACATGGCTCTCTGTCCATCTGCAGCATCAAGTTCAGACTATCCACAGTAGAAGTACATTAGCATCCATCCACTGCGTTAGCCAGGCTAGGCAGAAGAGGCAGAAAGCCTATTCCAGAAAAGACAGCTAGCTTTAGACTAATCTTTTTACTCACTTGTGGTTTAGCCCCCAAAAGCAGCTCTCCCCCTTACTAAACAGTTCAGAGACTAGTATTTCAGGAACTCCCAAGTCTACAAATGCCCTTCCTTCAGTAAAAATTAAAGGCACCTAAACAACAGCCTTAGAGAAGTGAAATACTTGAAGGATGTTTTCCAGGCTAAACTACTTATGTAGCAAAGAAGACAGAAGTTAAATCAATACAGTGTTAATTATTACTGTCCATCACTGTCAGAACACTTTTCACAACCAAGCCTTAGGCTGATGAGGAAGCATACAGTCTTAAGTACGCTACAAGGAAATAATTACTTAAGATGCAAATGAGACAGTAATTTATACTATATTATCCCATATACAGAGTGATATGTGAACTACATCTTAAGTGACCAGAACGAGCATACTTGACTCTAGAGTGGTGGAATTTAATGCTATATAGGGACATTTTCTTTCACCTACATAACAAAATGCTTTACTGCATAAATAGAGAAAGTCTATCTGTGTCTCAGTTTTCTAGCTACCTTAGATGTTAATTCAAATTACTGGCAGAGCAGGAGCGACTAAGATTTTCACCAGAAGTGGCGTACTCATTGCAGTCTTATTTAGGCTGTTGCTCGAAAAAGTTAAACACAGAAGACACTCCAACACTTACTAAGACAATTCCCACTCTACTGGCAACACAGGTTGTATGCTTACATTTCAACTCTTGAGAACATATCTATTTATCTCTGTCAATTTGTGAGTCATACCCTTAAAGGCATAGTTTGTTCTTGGACTAACAACAATGAAAGGTATTTGGATTGTTAAGGGAAATGCTAATTATACAGTAATTACCATAGCCAGTTGGCGTCCTATGTTTCCTACAGTCACACCTCCTGAGAAAAATATACATGGAAGCCAAGAACGGATGTAAAGAAAATCAGGGGATGTATACCTAGTAAACAAAGGGAAGTAAGTTAGAGACAAGTTATTATCATCACCTTACATACTGTTAACAAGATGCTATAGAATTCTCTCCCTGGACCCAAACAAAAAAAACCCCAGTAACATAGGAGAAGAAATAAGGAGACCAAATTCAGTCTGTTAGCTGAATAAGCTTCTAAAACCCAATGTCCTAGCCAGCAAAGTTTAGAAATTCTCTCTCCTGAGAGCCACCAAGCCAGCAGAAGTTCAGTTTGCTGAGCTGTTACCATTTCAACATACATCCCAACTCGTTTGCTTCCCACCCTCCACCCCCAGTTCTCAATCTGACCATTTGGAACAACTGGACAATTAGCTGCCTTAGACAAACAAAATGTCTTACTATAAGAACATGCCAAACATGTTAATAACTAACTTCCAGTGCATGTGGACCCCTGTTTTTAATTAAGACACGAGAGTTGAAATGGTATTTTAAAAGCGTAACTTACTGATAAACACCATTATATACAAGGAACTGGGTTATCAGAGTTGCTACAAAGGCTATTGTAATTCCAAGTCCGAGACCACTTCTTGAACGATCAAATGTCCACCAAAGACCCAGTGATAAGGCTGCTAGAGTCAGGGACAGTTGGATGTTGTTTGCAAAATCTAGTTTCTGGAAAAATATGTTAAGGACAATCCTTTTAAGTCTGCGGACATCCTGCTGCTGAAACTGAACAAAGGAGAAGTCAAATTGCAAGTGAGCATGATTCTGTATCTCCAAGTACTATATGTTAAGGATCTGATTTTCAGACCTGCTGAGCAATCATAGCTCTTGCTGACTTGGATTGGAGTGCGAATGCAAAGGCAACATCAATTTGTCACACTGAGCATCTAAAGAATATACTATATTACAACATATTTAACTTTTATGGATTTTTGTCTCAAGGTACCTAGTTATCGCTGCTGATTTAGGTTTTCTGCTCAAACCATCATTATTCAACACAAAGAATACTCTTACTGAAGAGTTCAGTGTACCTCACTAGTTAATTGTGTTAACTATTATATGTAGACAACATACAGATTAAAATAACACAACTTACACTGTTATGCTTGCAGTTAAACCACACATACTCTGTCTCTCCCTCTTCCCTGTCAGATGCACCCCCCCCCCCCCCAAACTAGTTTTAAGTGAACTGTGTTACCTGTCTGAAAGTAACTATTGCAGTGTACTGCAGGCCTCACAGTTTATACCTGTGCCAGCAGCACCATCCTTACCTTTGCAATTCTCGCAGCCGTGAACTGGGGAGACTTTCGTGACAACAGACTAAGCACATCGAGCAACAATGTAAACTAGTTTAAGGATACAGCACTTGCATGGTTAATGCCAACGAAAACCGCTATACATCGCATTACGCTGGCCCACTCTCTCTTGAATTTGTGTGGTTCCCCAAGGTGGCTATCAATGCAGGGATACAGCAGGCCAACGACAGCTGCAAGAGAAGGAACACTACTTGTACTAACATTACACAATGATTACCTCAACAGTACTAAATATTGGCTTGGCAAATAAGTGCTTGACAAAGTAGTGAGGTCCTTGTCACGCTACAGTAAGCCTGATGAAGAAGAGACAATTATTACCCCCTCCACTTTAGAAAAGAAAAAAACCCCCACATTCTAACAAGCAATATTCTGTTTGAACCTTTAAAGCAGAGATATATATTACAATGTTAAGGTATCTGACTTCAAGCTACTTTTCTGCCATAAATATATATCACTTGACATCCTGAGCAGATGCTGTTTTGTGCCAATAAATAACAAGCATAACAAGAAGCTTAATTCCACTGAGGAATGGAGTATGCCTTTATTGCTCATGTGCAGGGCAGACAGTTTTATGAACTTGACTCATTAGCTGTGAATCAAGCCCTGAATTAAATATTTGCCTGGACTCCAAAGCTTCTTGGCAGACCTGCTTTCTCTCCTTCTGCTGGGCTGCAAGTCAGACTATGCTGCCGTCCAAACCACATTAATTTTGATACCAAATAGAAGCAGAGCTGAACTTAAAGAAGCACCTGCCATCAGTCACATTTATGTCAGGAAAAAATAACTACTCATACTATCAACTAGACAAAGTTTTTATCCTCATATAGCATTTTCTCAGTCTTACCAGTCTGCAAATTCATTGCAGATGAAAAACAAAGGCTAGTGTTAGCTTAGTTATTAGCACAAACACCAGATGAGTTTCATTATTCTAAGCCTTGCAATTCCATTTGTTGTTGCCAACTCCAGGGATGGACATGCTGCTGTAACTGTATGTAACATGTATGTTTCCTCCCCCCCACCCCCTAAAATCCTAAGAGGAATAATCTATATTAAGGCAGCTACAAGACATACCATTCGAAGAAAAACATGTGATCTGACACTGAAAGAGCTTCATTATTTTGGTGCCAGTTACCAGGATTTTTACTGTACAGTAACAGCTAAATGCCAAAGTTTAATCCAACAGTGACAGGCCTATAAGACCTCTCAATGGAGCATATCCTGTGGCAATCTCTTTACTATGCAGTTTATCATTCGTTCAAATTTCCCTTACTATGAGGTACAAGTAGCGCATGACAGCATCACTGCATTAAAAAAAAACATGCAAGAGTTGTTTAAAGTACTTTCAATGCGGATTAAAAGAGATTACAGTGGCTTTATTTCCCAAGATTTAACTCCTTTTTAATCCCCCAACCCTGCATCGAGGCTTTTTGTTGACAAGGATAGGAGCCGGTTATTAACGCTAACGCACCGGTAAGTGCCGGCCGCTGCGCCAATGACGCCCCGGGGCTTCACGGGCCGTTCCGCGCTGCGGCTCCGGAGCCGCTCCCAGTGGCGGGCGGCGGGCAGGGGCGGGCAGCGCCGCCGCCGCACGTGACTTCCTTGTTTTCGGCCCAGCCCGTCGCCAGTTCGCGCCGGCAGCCAATGGCGAGCGCCGCCCGCCACTCACCAGTTCGCCGGCAACCAATGGCGGGCGAGGGGCGGGGACGCGGCGGCGCTGCACCGGCGCGGCCCCGCCCTGCCCACCCGTGCCCCGCCGTGGGGTGGCGGGGATGCGGGGGGAGCGGGGAAACCCCGCACTGAACTCACACTGTCACTGGGGAAACACAGCAGCAGCGGCGTGGGGAGCGCGTGTTTCCATGCGCACCTCCACGCCACGGCGCGGGAGCTGCTCACTGGCGCTTCCAGGCCGCACCGCGGGAAAATACTTTACCCACGTTCGGGGTGCACCAGCTCAAAAAAACCCCTCTTTCTGACACGCGGGAAACGCGTGGGTGGCCCTTGCACGTGGATAAAGCTGGAGTGGGCACTCATCCTTCTACGAGCCAGAGTTCTCATCACTTACTCCAGGTGATGGAAGTGCTAAGCTCCCACGCACACGGGTCACAAATGCAGCCCCACCGCCTCTCCTCCCCACGGGAGGATGGGAAAAAAAAAGAAACTCGTGGAGATCAGCAACTCACCTGCTGCTGTCCCGCAGCACGGGGGCACCCACCAGGCAGAGGAGAAGAGCGTGGAAATCACTTCGTCAGGGAACAGAGTCACATTTCTCTGGATCTGCAGCAGGTTCAGCACCAGGGCCATGAAAGCACCGACGACGAAGAGGACCACGCTCCTCTGCACCAGGTGTTGCCTCAAGCTCAAGGTGCTGCTGCTGCTCCTGCCGCCGGCGGTGCTGCTGGCACTGACGGTGCTGGGGCTGCGTCCTCCGTGAGCCGCCAGCGCGGGGCTGGAGACGGAGGAGCTCAGCATCTCGCCCACCTTGGCGGCCAGGCCGGCAGCCGTGTCCCCCAGCTGGGTCTTGTGCCTTCCCCTGGCAGCGCAGGAACAGCTCCAGCCGCAGCTCTCCAGCCTGGGCATTGGCTTCGCCGCAGTCCTGAAGCACACGCGCAGGGACAGCCCGTTAAACCCCCCCAGGACGGGCCAGGCCGACACACACCGTTACACACACCCTTACACACCGCCGCCGCCCCTAGCACCAGCCAGGCTCCAGAGGCACCGGCCGAATGGCTCGGAGCCCGACAGCCCGTGGGAAGGCGGGAGCCCAGCAGGAGCGGCGCCAGGGGCTGCGCGGCCCCGGCCTGTCAGCGGCTCGGCCCACGGGGAGGGCACGGATCCCGGCTGCCGTCAGTCCGGCGCAAGCCCCTTCGCCCTCGGGTTCGCGGTTCGCCTCGCGGCTCCGGGGCATAAAACCGCCCCCCGCCCCGGTCCTCGCCTCCCCGCTGGGCACCGGGGGCGCGAGCCTCCCCGCCCTCTCACCTCAGCGGGCTGCGCCCGCCGCCGCCTCGGCCCGTGAGGGAGGGAGGGCGAACGGCCGCCGCTCTGCCGTCCCCCTCCCGGCTCGCCGCCGCCGGCCCGCGCCCCGCGTAAGGTTTATAAGCCCCCAGCCGCGGATGTCACGTTACCCGCCGCCAACCTACCCGCGGCCGGAGGCAGCGACGGGCCCGCCGCTGCGCTCCGCCACCCCTCCCCTCGGGCCGGGCCGGGCCGCGCCGGGCGGGGCGGGGCCGCGCGCGAGCGCCGAGCGCGGGAGCCGCCGCGCCAGCCCGGGCGCCCGCGTCCAGTCGGGTGAGGCACCGCAGCCAATCCCGGCCGGGCGGCTGATATGACGTGCGGGACACAC
The DNA here is from genome assembly GCF_964289735.1 of Phaethon aethereus. Lineage (NCBI taxonomy): Eukaryota > Metazoa > Chordata > Aves > Phaethontiformes > Phaethontidae > Phaethon > Phaethon aethereus. The sequence goes on from NC_138582.1 coordinate 162,654,494, forward strand.
CACCCGCCCTCCCCCCGCCCGCACCGCGGCTGGCGGCGGCAGGGCCGCGCGGCGCCGCCGGCCCGCCCCCCTCCGCCGCGAGGCGCCCGCTGCGTTCCCCGCCAACGGCTGCAACCGCCCGCTGAGGGCGAGCCCTGAGGGGAGCCCGGGGCCGAGCTGCACCGCCAGCCTACCCCGGGGCGGCGGTGGAGATAGTGGTGGCGGTGGAGATGCTGGCGGTGGTGGAGATAGTGGTGGTGACAGTGGCGGAGATGCTGGTGGTGGTGATGGTGGTGCTGAAGGTGGCGGTGGCCTCTGCAGCCCTATGCTCGCCCAGCCCACCATGGTGGGTTGTCCCCTGAGGAGATGGCAGTTAGTCATGAGGAAGGTTGAAGGCGTTTGCTGCGGTGTCACCTGAAGTTAAAGGGGTCGGTGGTCCTGGCGGTTGCAGTTCTAAAATGATGGTCTAAGGAGATCCCGCCAAACTCAGGGCTGTGTAAGAAGATCGCGCCAAACCCAGACACGGCGTCAGTGGCCAGCCATGGCATGCACGGCGGATCCCAGGCTCCTGGCTGTTACCTTTGGTGCTGCCAACCTGAGCAGCCTCTCCGCCAGCACCAGCAAAGCCTGGGTTGTGGTGCACCCAACCTAGTCTAGCATCATTAAAATAAAGTTAAATGCGGGTTCACCCTCTGGATTCTGTGAGGGTCTGGAAATTGTTGACCTAGCAGAGGTGGTTAAGTGTGTGTGCGCTGTACCTTGTGTTAGAGTTCAGCACCAGAAGTTGTCTACAGAGCAGGACTTGGCTGCTAGGCTTCTTTTTTAAGATGCCAGTTCTCCAGAATACATTGGAGGCTAGTGCATTGATAGTGGGAATGACTGGATTTCTTGTTTATCTAGCTGGCCTCACTGGAGCCAGCAGGTCTTTTTCACCTCAGGTATGCCCTCTTTACAGTTGGAAAGAATATAGGACCCAGTGGCTTCCCAAGTGATGACACAGGATTTAAAAATAGTTGCTAGCCACACCTGTGACAGGCGGAATGATGGTCCAACTTCTTGTGTTAACTGTAACAAAAATACATAATCAATTAAAAATAAGGAGAGATGCAGGTCCTCTGTATAGGGTAGAGAGTAAAATTCATCTAGGATTTGGCTATCCCTTCTGATCTTTGCTCAGGTCTAGCTGGGATGCAAAGAGTTGGGATAGCTGAGCAATGTGCAATCGACTGTCTTGGTGATGGACAAATTGTAGTGCCACTGTTGGAAGTGACAGAAGAGCCTAGTGTTTTTCTCTTAATACCAACTAGCTTGGGATCAGCCCAGCCCTGTCTTGCAGACTTTACTGCTGGAGCACTGTATGCGTATACTGTGTGTGTGGAATTGTAAATGTTCAGTTTCTATTGCTGTTTTATCTCAATAGTCATCGCGTTCTACAACTACCTGAAAGGGGGTTGTGGCGATGTGGGTGTTGGTCTCTTCTCCCAAGTAACTAGTGATAGGACAAGAGGAAATGGCCTCAAGTTGTGCCAGGGGAGGTTTAGACTAGATACTAGGAAAAATTTCTTTACGGAGAGAGCGGTCAAGCATTGGAACAGGCTGCCCAGGGAGGTGGTGGAGTCACTGTCACTGGAAGAATTTAAAGAATGTGTGGATGTGGCACTTCGGGATATGGTTTAGGGGGCATGGTGGTGTTGGGTTGATGGTTGGACTTGATGATCTTGAAGTTCCTTTCCAACCTTAATGATTCTGTGATTCTATGTGATTCTGTGCAACAGCTTTTAGTTTTAGTTTCATATGCTAAAATAGTTTGGATTCTTCTGTCAGACTTTTTAAGATATGATTTGTTTCCCTTCATTTTTTTTCAGGACCTGGACTATAATTTTGAGGTAACTATTTTCAGAGAAAACAGTCTTAATGTATTGTCAGCATTTTATGGGTTTTGATTTGTTCCAGGAAATTGCATGCAGACATAACACTGCCCTTCATGACAACTGTGTACGAGTTTTGAATTGACACAGAGGCAATTTATCTGTACCCCCGGACCGCTAAGCAATACCTTCAGCAGCTTAAATAAGGGTTAGAGCTTGTTCCCTGGGAAATTTTCTTTCTTGTTGAATCACTTTGAGATTTATCAACAGGACTGTGGATCTGAGATAAAATAACCCGTCTTTGTAACAAATCTCTTTCTGGAGTTGACCTGTGTGAAACAAATATGATTCATCCTTGTTTGTGCTACATCTCTGCTTTATCTGAAAAGATAACTTTCTGTATTAATTTTTTTTTCTATGAGTCTTACCCATATTCTCAGCATCTGGGCAGAGTTCACGTTCCCTTGTGCTGCATCTGCTACTTTTCTTTCCTGAATGAACCTCTTAAGCATTTTTTTATCTTGTGTTTTTCCTTTCCTCATGGGTATGTCTCCTTTGTTAGTTCCTGTGGCATCTTTTTATTACTTCTTTTTTTTTCATATTCATAATATCATGTGGTACTGCCCTTCTTTCTTCCAGGTTTCTTTCAGGCAGCAGAGACCAACTTCTGAGATGGTAAAATCTGCTGCAGCTTCGCTAAAACTAGCAGAAGCAGTAGGACCATGCACTAGTTGAGAAATTGGCCCTACGCTTGCTTCTCCTGAAGTTACTTATTAGAATAAAAGTTAAATGTGCCTTTATGTTCCCGTTGCTTTACAGCCATAACGCTTTACACTTCCTTTTAGAATCCTAAAAAGGGTTAGGCCTCTGCATGCTTTGATTAATGACTGAAATTTTATGCTTAACAGTTATTTCTGGAAAGAAGTGCTCATGTGTCTTTGTAAGATTAATGACATTGTTATTTTTATCTCATTCTTTAGCAAAAACAGCAGAATCCGGAAGTACTCAGCACTTATTACATAAATAAATAATTTCACCTGTTCTTTCATGCTTTCTGTATTAAACTCTGTGACGTTCTGGAATCTGACAACGTTCTTGTCTCATGATGACTGTTTCATGAGCCTCTTAGGCAGGAAACTTAGGATACTGGGACATTTCATTTTTCTCTCTACTTAAACTAGATCAAAAAATGAGCTGGCTGCTGATACAATCTTAGAAGGCAATGGTGGAGAATCACAGAGCAAGACCTGTATTGTGCCTAAAGCTGCTCTCCCTCTGCTTCACTGGAGACTTTTGGGAATTTATTCACCTTCGAGACCTTCTCCTATTGATACAGAGAATAGAACCTTCCCAGTCGTAAACTAAGCCTTAATCTCCTGTGTCTGTAAAAGGATTTAGTGGCAGGCATTGTTTGTTCCCTGATGCCAACCTTATGTACAACAGTTCAAAAAATCTTTTGACATCAGGAACAGTTTATCAGACTGAGTTCTTTGCTTTATCAGTGTCTGCAGTGTAGTTGTGTGAATTCTCATGAGTCTGCAGCGAAGCCCACAGATCACATGGTGTCTTCTCAGAGCTCAGCGTACCTCGGCAATAAATGGTGTATGCTGAGTTCTGTAGCATAGTTTTGTGAAATGGCCCAAGTCCCAGTGCAGGAGCTTGTTAAAAGCTGAAAGGAGAAGGATGGAGAGTGATTACATGGTACAATAAGCAGTATGCAAAATGTACAGACTCTGAATAAGACAAACTCCAGCTGGAACGCTTCAGGTATGTAAAACAAAGGAGTAAAACAAAATTTATTGGTGGTTGGCATATAATAATGTGAGTCATCCACAGTGAGCAGAACTTTAAAACTGGGCTGCTTTTACATAATGTGAGGATGAGAAACTATAGTTGGAGTCTGAGCATGGAAATGAAACCCTAAGATATCCTAACAAAGCTCTATCTTTGTGTAGTCAATAATATTGTAGTGGGCATGTGACAAATGTTAATTGAAGTTCTTTTTGTTTAGTTGCCGACATGTCTCTAGCTGCTTTTTTAAGCAGAACAAAACAGAAAGAACAATTATACGTAGGCTGCAGTCTTTAAGTGTCTATAAACTCATGTACCAACTATCATATAATTAGCTAATCAACATCCCACGTGCAGCTGTGGGTACTGACTCACTGTCAATGAACCTCTGTCCTGACACAAAGACAGCGTCTTTGTCTTGATTTCAACTTCATTCATCACCATCGTTCTGCATATTTATGTAGCAGTGAGTTCACCGAGTTTGTGCTTGATATTCAAGATGGTGATTTGAGCTAAACTTTATTATGAAAAAATGCTATTTGCTGGTTATATTGTTGTTGAAAAAATTACTTCTTTGATGATATTAGTAGGTTTGTGGGGCGGATATGAGCCCTGTTACTGAGGCAAGCTCTGCTATCTAGGTGTGGTTAAAAAGTATTGGAATTCTGGTCTTGCTATATTTACATTTATACATTTATTTATACTGCCTCCAGTTCTTTAAAGATACCGTTAGAAGTAGTGTTTACATCCTTTTTGTTTTACATTAGCTGTGACGTAAAAAACAGGGCACTATAAGGAGCGGGTTTACTTGAAAGGAAAATTATTGGCTATGATGCCTTTGTAAATCTGTAGCTAGTCAATCATCATATCAGGGGATGGCCAGTTTCTTATAGTAGTAGTCCAAGTCACGATAGTCTAAAGTATAGGTGAAGTAAACAGACGTATCGTGATAAAAACAACCAGAAGGAACATTGTGTTTTATATGCATTTATTCCTTGATGGAAACATTACCTGCATGAAGAAGAAAACTACGTACATTTCTATCACTGATTCTTATACAACATCAGGTTTTGTAAAAGGGCTTCTCCAAGGTGTGTGTGCAAGCATGTCCATGGTTGATTGTAAGCTCAAATGTCTGTCACTTGTTTGGTGACTTGGGACTCGGTCATTCCCATATAGGGTAAAAAGGAAATTTCCTCAAGGATTGCAGTGTGAACTAAGTTCCCCTTACAGCCCTCTTCTCGTGGTACACAATTCCGGCACTATTTATCCTGTCATGAAGTCAACCTTCCCAATTATATGTGCCTGAGGAAGATGCTTCTGGACTTCATATCCTAGCTCGTAGGGTTAACCGTGAAGGCACCACAAAGGAGTTACTCCCCCTGAACATATTTAAAGCTTTAGATTTCATCATGCTACAGCGCAGGAGATGTGTAGTGACATTGTCCTGTAGCTGTTCAGCTTGGAGCAAGTAGTTACACAGGAGAGAAAGGAACTTCACTCATTTTCCAGACTCTTCTCACTATGTCAGGTAGAAGGACTGTTCCCTTCTAGGAGGGTTAGCTGCAGCCTCAATGTCTGATGAGATAGGCAAGGTCTAAATCAGATTTGCAATTCTCTGCTCAGCCCCTTCCTTCCCTGGCCTTACCGTGGTAATAACTATAAATGGCAGAGCTGTGGCTACCAAGAATAGACTCAGTATCAAACACTGGTTATATCTGTACATCTTCATGTCCCTTAAGCTCTGGAGCACAGTGGCCAAGAGCTTTAGAGCTGTAGCTATCATATGGGAAACACTTTCTTCCAGACCTTATCACATAGGATGATTCTGTCCAATTCACATTGCTTTTCTCTAAAAAAAGTACTTTAAGACATCTATAGCCCATCTTCCAGGACATTATGACTGCATGAAAGAGATCAGAGGAGGTGCCTGAATACTGCCAGTGCCTCTTCCGGCATGCCATCTTGAGAGCGTGAATATGTGGAGTTAATCTCACTATGATTTTTTCTCCCATCATGCTGTAGAGTCATACATTCAGAGAACAGTCTTGGTTTTGAACAAGACATTGGGAAAAGCTTTCCAGTGTAAAGCTCCTGAAGCAACCAGGAAGACTAATCCAGAGGAAAAACCAACATGGGAGAGAGAACATGTGTATGCACTAGTGCATGATGTGGTATGAAAGTGTGGCTTCCATGTTCCCTCACGATTAGTACTGTAATCATTGTCACTTTTCAGGCAAAATCGTAAGATTCCCATTTCAGTGATTACATCAGTACTCTTAAATGCAGTTTACTATACCTGGTGGTAAGAATTGCTGGTAGGTATGCTTTCAAATTGCCAAGCTGAACTTTAAGTTAAAAAAGTGCAGCATATGGGAAGCGTACGATTTTGCCTGGAGCAATACTTTAGAAACTGCTGAGGCTAGGTTATGCTGAAAAAATGTATTTACTTAAAGCCAAACCCTTCAGCTTTTACTCAGAAAAGGACACACTCTGCTTGTAATAATGAGATCAGGCCACTTGCATGCAAACTCAAACGACATAATTATGCGCTAAATTTTACTAGTTATGTGCCAATGTAACTCTTGCTATCATTGTAATGCAGGACTGGAACTTCTACAACAGCTTCCAATATGTTACAGTAAATTTTACTATTTTGACAGATGCTGCTAACAGATTAATCTTAAATCAAATACTAGGCTAGGATTCTGCAAATTTCATCTTTCTAATGCTCTGAGCTGCATGCTGCCAGCTTCACTTGCTTATTCAGCCTTATTTTGGGATGTTGCTTATGCAAAGTACTGAAGGAGTTCAAAACACATAGAAGAATAATGCGCACAGTTTAGGAAAATGCACTGCGCCCACTCAGTTTGCTCAGAGTGAGGCACGTAATGGAGGTGCCAAAGTTAGTAGCTGTTGCTTTCAGTTGCCCTTGGAGAGAGCAGGGGGAAATAGTCCCTCCAGAGGGCTGCTGAGATCCCAGTTAGTCGGGACTGGCCTTGGGAGGTGCCTGTTTCTCCCTGCTGACTGCAGCAAAAACTTCTGTCTTTATTCAGAAGTAAGCAAAGTAGGATAGAGTCAAGCTTTGAAGTCAGAAGGCAACTATATGTTTCTACCCTGTTATCATATGGAATGGTTTATAGATCCAAAACTCACCCAGGTTTCACTGTTTGGTCAGGTTTGTTTGCGTATTGCCTCACAGGGTCAGGTGTTGGTGACATTTGTAAAGATGAGATCGGTGCCTTCACGTCTAATTGCAGAGGCTCAGAAACTGTGATTGCAAAAAGACCTCATGGCAAACAGGCATTAACCTCTTGGGTGTTACTTCTTTCTTATGTCCCACATCTGGCAAGTGAGAAACAAACACAAGGAATAAAGAATGATAACCCCGTCTGAGGAAACAAAAAACAAATACAAAATGCCTCAAGATATAGTGGCTTTGTGTCCCACCTGAGAAGCTAAAAAGTCTCTGCACCCCATCTGAGAAGCTATCAATCTCATCAGCCAACCTTGGCATCCATTCAACTGAATATGTATTTAATTTTCTCACATTCACTGGAGGAATCTCAGCTGGAAAAATCAGGCAGGCATCTATCCCCTACTTCTGGATCAGCAGCACAAAGATTTGTGGGTATCAAAGAGAACTTGAGGAGATTTTTTAACATTTAAGAATCTGCTGGTTTTGCTGCTTTGTGGTTAGCTGGTTGCTCATGTTTGCATGCGGAAGTCTTTGTTCTTGCGCTGTGTTGTTTCTCTGGAATGCTATGAGCAGTTGTTTTTGTTTGTTTATACTCGGGTGGAGCTAACTGTCTAATTGGGTAGATGTTTGCAATGTTATACTTGCATGCACAGAAGACAAAGAAGGCTTGATTCCTATTGACAGAAATGGCCTTTTACACCAACCCGGCAATGTAAAGGCTTAAATAAAACTGATAACTATGAGGCCACTTCTTGTGGTCAGACTGTATAAAGTGGATTTAGCATAAATAACTGTCATGTCCATATTTATTTCTAATTACAGATGGACTATATTTTCCAGCTGAGAGATCTTGTGATTACAGCCATGAAGGGGGAAGCTGCCTTACTCACTGACTTCATGTTCAAAAGTGCTTGACTTCCACTGGGACTTAGCCCTGTTAAAAACAAGGCATTTATTTACCAGCTTGTCTTTGGACATCAAGGGTGAGTTGTCCACAGATGTAGAAATTTCTTAAGTGAACATTAATAGGTCCAAATGCCTGGAGCTGTTTTGAAAATTGCAAGCTTGTGGTGTTCATGGGAGGTGTGTTTGTATATATAATAAATACCTTGTATAAACCTTACCGGGTGACTATTGCATGTGTTAGCATTAGCTAAGCTACAAAGTACACTGTAAAGATCTACACACATATGAACAGATTGTAATGAAAACTTATGACTGAAGAGGCTGTTAATAGGTAATTCAGCCTTTCTTTGTACAAAGGTTAATAAAAATGGTTGTGACATAAAGAAAAGTGAAACTGGACTCTATAGCTGAGGTGATGTGTAGACCTGACACTGGTTCAGCTTCTATGTTGCTGTAGGTATGAAAACCCGGAGCTTATCATGAACTGATTTATCCTGCCTAGTCTTGAAAGAATTGCATAGTCTCATAGTGCCATTGCTTCACACATGCCTTAAGGGAACAAGTGTCTGTATGTAGGTCTCAGAAAAAACTTTGATATATGAGAGTTTTATTAACAATAATTTGTCTTGTTTGAAATTCTCACTATATTTCTTTAAGGTTCAGCTGTTTATTCTTGTCTTAAAAAAAAAAAATAGGAATAATTTAGAGTTTCATTTCCATAGGGCCAAACTCTGATGCTCTTACACTGTCTGGTATCTTACTTTATCATTAGTTCTACTGGGTTCGTTGGTACCAACTGTGATGCAAAGTATCCTTCAGACTGAGTAAAACTTCCCAATCTGTTTTAAGCCTTTTATTACCATAGTGTAGCCATCCACTCCTGTACTTCTCCTCATCCTTTACTGCAGGTCCCAGATTTTTGTCTGCCTTTACAACATATGTATTGAAGCTCTGATTATCTCTGAGCAAGCATTCATTGGCCAGGTCGTCAGCCTGATCTCTACTCCTGCATAGTTATGCCTGTTGCCAGTCCCTACCGTGTGCTCGTAGATCTCCCTGTGTCATCATTCTGTGAAGTAGAATGGGGATGTGAGCCAGGTAATACAGATTGCCTTGCTGTTTTCAGGTGTATTCATTCTCTGATCTAATCCACTTCTCATGCATCCCTATGAACATCGGTATTGAGTGAGAATAAGAAGCTACAGAGGGACGGAGCCTGCTGAGGTCAGTCGTACCACTGCCCGTTTTGCCTTCCCTGCTTGGAAAGCATGTCTCACTTCACCACCAAGCCATTTCACAAGGGTTTTACTGAATAGTTTCCTATGAGCTCGCACCTGTCAACTGATGGCAAACTGACTGTAACTTTTGTTGTTAGGGTCTTTGTAAGCTCCTTTGTAGATTTGTAAGCTCATGTCGAGTATGTCCCTCAGTCACATGTAACTGGAATTTATAAAAACCCACATATGATTCTGCATTTTTCCTTGCTACCTTTATTCTGAAAACATCTTGAACTTTATTTTCTTGGTGACCTTTATCCAGTCATAAAATCAGGTTAAAATTGTTCAGTGGCTTTAAAGATATAGGATAAGTAGGAAAGCGAATACTAGACAAGGCAGCAAGGCTGAATAAATATTTTTTCATTATGAAAGCAAGCTAAAAATGGTACCATTTCCCTTCCCCAACTTGATATTGGTAAACTTTCTAAATATACACAGACAGTCTTCCTTGTGACTTTGAAACGAGTATCACCAATCCTATTTCTCTACAGTGTTTTTTCCTGCTTCTTATGTGTAAACAATCTGTACTAATACTACAGCAGCACCTAATCCTCATCTTCTGGCAGCCACCCACGGAAATTAGTTCCTCCTTCAAGTCTTGCCTTTTCTCTGGGTGCTGTGTTTAGTGATGCTGGTGATATTTGTGTGAGTAGCCTAGGACATTTCTCACTCTCCATCAAACTTTTATCCCACCATCACCATGCTTTCGGAATACTTCCATCTGGGTTTGTCCGAAGATTTGGACAAAGCTTTCTGACCTGGATTGTATATGTATTTCACTGGCTTTACTGTGAATGCTTATCTGAGTTGGGCAAGTGGAATTTGTCCTGTTGTTTGGTCTTGGGATATTACTGAAGACTCAGTTAAGTAGCAGAGAAGCTTTCATGAGGCTGGGGAAGGAATGTGTCCTTTTATGCTTCTACTCGCCTACCTGGATCTGCTAAAGCCAAATCTTGTCCATTCACAAGAGAAATTTCATCATGAATATCTGGCATTTGGATTGGCAGCCAGTCAGAAATGCCTAACTGCCCAATGACTTTCCCTCCAAGCAAAAGTTAAATTTGCACTTGAAATCTTCAAGCACATGTTTAAAGTCCACAACCTAATTTGCTGAGGGAGGTCATTAACATTTTGCTTTGTATTAGGAAATAACCTTTACCACTAAATTTCAATGGGAAAAGCAAAAACCTGGGTTTGCTCCAAAAGAGTCATTCATGAAAAATTCTGTTGAATGAAAAAATAAATTTACCATTTTTAGATAAGACTTACTATGTCTGGTATTAGTGTTTTAGTCTAGCCTAACTGTACATTTTACAGATAACTATTAAGTCTATTGATGTTTGAGATAATACTAAGAATTATTGGCATGTCTTTAATGTTCCTGTCTGCATAACATATATGGATTCTCTGTATAAATAAAGCCTGCTGCTATTTCATGTTGAAGATGAAGTATGTCTATCAATATCTTTCCCAGGGCAGTAGAGAGAACAAGGATTGGGAGAAGGTGGTTCAGCAAACACACTCCTCATGAGGAGCAAACTTGCATAGTAGCTTGTCTTTAACTCTTCCCAAGCAGTGGAGTGTGTCATTGCTTTTGCAATAAACCGTTCTTCAGGAACAGATACAAACCAGTTGAAAAACAATTAAAAACATACTTTTATGTAGTACTGTCCATCAAGCAACTTTACTTAGTCTTTTTGAAAGGCTACTCTTTGGCATGAAAAAAAGACTGTCAGAAGTGCAAGAAGAACAGAGAATATTTATGACCAGTGGAAGCATGGTGGTTTGCCCTAGAGAAGTGGCTTGATGAGAAAATCTTCTGCTTAAACCAAGCATTACTAAAATAATTTGGACCTAGGCTTAAGGTAATGATGTTTAGCAAAACTGCTGCAAAGGCTTTTTTACTGCTTAGAGTGATACTGAACTGAACGAGGAGTCTGTTGTGTGCAAACCCGCAACTGCATAGTTGATCAATCCTACCTTTTGGGAAAAATTGAATTTGTACCGAGGTATGAAATCTTTAGTTCAGGTCTTTTACAAAGATTTGTTCCCAATAGCTAAAATCCCGTTTGACTCTTCTCTTGCAGTTCCTTTACAGTTTATTTCATAGTACATCAAGAAGGCAAACAAAGCTTTAACCTCCTCAGGACAGCTATTAGGAACAGATCCACTGACTCAACTGCTCAAAAGGACAAAACCCAAAATTTTGTTCTTTATTGCAAACTAACGCACATAAAACTTCTCTCCTTTCTAGGTCTGCAGTCCCATGGAGTAGGTATCAACACATAACTAAAGCACAAGAGAAAATACAGCGAACCTTAATATCTATGACTGGATTAGCTACTGTATCAGTGTTGCTAGTGACCTCTTTTGTGCTGGTAACCACAATTTTGTCTTTCCCCCCCCTCAAACAGCTGGAGCCATGTCTGTTTCAAACTGATTTCCTATTTTCTTTCCTCATTTAGTCCATCTGGTAATGCCACCAGATATTATTTCGTCTCCTGAGAAGACTGAAAGGAGGAGGATTCAAAGCTGGTTTAAATTCACTTTTCTCTGCTCACCCCTTAATTTGTGTCAGGTTATGATGGATATGCTATTCTGAGAGACAGCTCAGGCTTCTTCGTCTGTCTTAGTAGCACTGCTTTGCTTTTCAAATCAGCAAACAAGAAGTCATGCCTTAACTTCATTATCTTTTTGTTTGTATCTTTTTGGTTTTTTTCCCCTAAAAAAAAAATATTTTTTTATGACTGATAATAGTTAAAACATGTATTTTTCCTTGTAGATCATAAATTGAATGGGCAGTTTGTAGTCATTTGTCTACCATTTCAATGTGGAAATCAATTCTCAGTTATCTACTCATGGCTTGTCTGGATTGCGGATTAACCAGGCTGGGGATGCACTGACCTCAGTTTATTTACTACGTGGAAAGTTCACTTCGGACCAGCAGACTGTATTGATTCAAGCAGAATGTTGCATGAACATCTGTCAAATCCATGGCTCCCTCCAGTTCAGCAGCAGATTATCTGCGTCATGGCTGTGTGAAGCCCTCTCCAACAGCCTCTGCAGGCTCCGACGGCGGTGTGCAGAATCAACACTCATGACCAGGCTCCTAAAGGAGCACTGGAGAGAGCAAGGCAGAGATAGAACACTTGTTTGCACTCTCACCTTGAATCAAGCTGGGCTTATTTATGCTCTGGGACTTATTGGTGGCAGCCCCCCAACTGTCTGAAGCTGAGAAAACAATCTTCTTTGCTCCTTAAACTACCAGCACAGGAGAGATTTCCATCTTTAAATAACCTAGTTAGTTACTAGTTAGTTTAATTTAGTTAGTACTAAATTGGAGTAGACTGAATACAGTGCGCTTATAGGCGAGGCTGCTTTTTCCAAAAAATGGTCATGCCTACAGCAAGCTCTAGTTCCACGTGTTTCCCTGTTGGTGGCCCAAGCCAAATGGTTTTTCGTTTCATCTTCAGCAGCAAACATGGATTGCTTGACCATAATTTGTATATTTACTTTAAATTAATAGAATGTGTCGAGTTTAGGTCTTAATGCAGGTCATTGGTTCAATTTTAAATGTTTGGGTGTTTAAATAATAGAATCCACATTAAAATGATATAAACAAAAAGGATCTTGTTTGTTTTGTTTAACTGAAAAAAAATATAGATTTGTATTTACCTTGTTATCTTTATCTTGTATTATTCCAAAGAGATTCTGAATAGAGATGCCATCTCACCATTAACTGTGCTCTTGCAATCTTGTAATCAGTCAAACCAGTATTTTATGTTTCTGTTGAAAGCAGGTGAGAAGTAATTAACTCATATATTGCTTTCATGTCTTTGCAGGTCTTTCATTTCCAGGAAGTATCTACCTGCACTAGCAGTTTTTTTTTTAATTTCAGACTCTTCAAAACTCCTGAGCTTCTACAGGAAAGCCAGCACTCTTAGCACAGTACGGGAATGCTTGATGCTCTGCAGAACTAAATGCCAGGAGTTCGATCCTGTACACATTGAAGTCGTCGGCCATATTCATATTGACTGCAATGTGGCAATTGGAATCCTGGGGTAGCAGGATTATGTCTCCCACTGAGTTACTGGTCCTGGTTTTTAAGCTACTTCCCCATTCCGCCACACACATCCAAAAGTTGTTTATTTGTCTGTGTATGCTTCTGGCAGTCTGTATTCCTAGATGACCTATTTTTGCAAGAATCAAATGCTTATGACAGCAGGAGGGTTTTATTGGTCCTTGCTGGGCTGGTGTGGTGACACCATTGCAGTGAGAGGGCTCTCGGTCAATGACAGTGCAAGTCCTGGCTAAGCAAACTCATTTCCCGCCGACTCTACAGAAGCTCCTATATCAGCCACTTACTAGCAGCGTGTACTTGAGAGGATGGGCTTGTACAGGCGTGTTTTCTATTAACAGAACCGACTCCAAGGAGAACTAGCAAGCATGGCCAGCATAGGGATGGAAGAGAGGAGTCGCTGTGCAGAGCACACTGGTAAAGGAACAAGGACACCCTCCTTTTGTCCTAGCACTGAATCACATATAACTCATGGTTTCCTCTGTAGTTTCATCTTACTCAGCTACAAATTTTAAGGGTGTGATGGATCAGCAGAGGTCAGGTGAGACTGGATGGAAAGGGAGGAGTTGCTCTCATTTAGATTTTTTTCTAAAACAAAGTTGGTCACACCTCTAATGGCTAGACTCAGCTGTGTTTTCAGGTAATCTTAATAACAGGTTGTTAGAGTGCTTAGCTTGTTCAGTCCATTCAGTAATTAGAGCTAGCGCCAAAGTCATAAAATTGAGCGTGAGATGAGGTCTTAATGAACATAGTAATTTGGCTTCAAGTACAGCTCTGTACAGCTTCCTCATGTACGGCTTCCTCTTGGGTGGAACAGGGCGATCGTCAAATAAAACAAGCATATGTGTCAGCTGAGGACAAAAAATGAGCGTTTAAGTGACCATCAGTAAGATCATTTCAGCCAGGCAGGTTAAGGAAAGCAGAACTAGCAATACTCAAGCTGGATTAGTTCTTTTTTAAAGTCTCAGAGTGCTGAGAACTTTGTGTTTTTATTTGATATTAAGACTGATACCTCCAGCAATATCCACATGGTGAGGCAATGTTTTTAATGACTCACAGGGAAAGAAGCTGTCTACTGAATCACCAATACCCAAACCTGAGGAACCAAAACGTTTTTTGGAAATCTGAATATAATTAAGCATAGTCTTGTTCTTTTCATTAGGCATGAAATAACCACAGATGATGAGACTCCACTTACAAAAAAGTAAAAAATTTATTTGTTTTAGTTTCCTACCACAGAAATCTGCAACCTACAACAGTATGTTGTTTACAGGGATTGGGAAAGGGATAAAACAAATATCTAGAAGAAATATATATATAAAATAACTATACTAAATATGAAGACAACACTTCTGCTCATAAAGTTCCAAAACCAGAAGTTGTTAGAAGTTGGGAGAATATTCTGGAAGGCAAACCATGCAAGCTTGTGCTGTTCTTAACCCCTTGACCACTGTCAGATACTGGGCTAGCTAGACCTTTGATCTGATCTCGGATGGCTGTCTCTGCGCTCAGCATGTTGCCCGTCTTCTCTGAACACCACAAGTAGTTACATCAGATTAGAAGAATAGACAGTGGGTGTCCCAGACTGTCCCAAAAATATTTAATAAAAAACCCGCCAGGTAAACATGGTAGGATGACATGACTAATTGCAAGAAGAAGGGAAGGTGGAAATTCAGGGAAAGGCAAAAATTATTATTAATAGAAAATATGTATTTCCCAAGATCTAGAATGTAGTAAGAAAGTTCCCCAGGGATGAATGCCATTTAGTTTCAAAAGTAGACTGAGAAGGAGGTTGGAAAATGCTGTAAAAGAGATGCTCCCACATTTTCATCTGTTGTCCTACTAACCTTTTCTTTACAATGTCTGTTATAAGAAGTGCTTTGCAAATAGTTTGTTTTTTTTTTGTTACAGCAGAAACTGTACTACGCAGATGCTGATTTGTCTGGTTTCCAAAGCAGAGATATGCCAGAACATCAGCAGAGTCATAGGGATTACCCAATATTTGCCTGCTTTTAAGTGCTGGCAGTAAACTGCTGGCAAAAGGGAAACACCTTTTTTGACTACGTAGGCTACTTTCATCACATCTACCAGACTGAGAGCAGCTATAGAGATCCCGAAAGCAGGGCCCTGAGGCCTTCAGCTTAAGCTCCAGTTCTATGCTTACATTTATGTTAATCTGGTGTAGATCCCATTACATGCAACTAATTTTAAACAAGTTTACCTGAAATTTGAGTATTGGACATACTAGAGAGTTGTGCTGTATTCTCTGCTATGCTAAATGCATATTGCTATCTTAATTTTTGTGGAATCAGAACACTTTCCAGTGTCTGACGATAGGAAAATAGGAGCTGGATCCAGAACTTTTCACCTCCAAGTTATAAAACTCACCAAGAAAGATGTTCCATTGACTTGCCAATGATAAGTGTTGTCCACACTGAAGTGGCAGCTTTTACCATCACAGTGGCATCAAGCTGACTTACCTCTCCTTCCAGTTGGTGATTCCTTCCAGAAGAAGACTAAAGAAGCAATCCAGGTAAACTTTCCCTCTATCTGGTGTGCATATTACATGGCTAGAAGACTGCAGTCACACTGCAGGGCTGAGTTTGGTTATACGCACACAAAAAATAAGGAAGATCACCACTGAACTCTGCTAAAATGCTAATTCAAAACTGGCCTCCTGTTAATCTTTTGGCTGGAGTGATTACATAGCTTGGAAAAGCTGAGAAAGGCCATAAGCTTTATAGTTATGACAAACTGCACAAAAGCTGGAAATAAACAGTGGAAAGGGAAGTACTTTCTTGCGACGTCTGTCTTCAATTGCAAGTGAAGCTAACGATGGCTCTGGTGCTATTGTCATTCTGGCTTATCTTTGATTAACGCACATGGAACCTCAGGAGCTCTGGAACACTGTTTTATACCTATTTCATAACTGCCTGGAGCTCCTTGTTAAGTAATCTGGCTGTGAGCAGTTACGAAGCTGTTCTGCTTCTCTTAACATTTCAGAGGAGAAAGAATTTAGCATTTTCCCATTCTGCAGTGTAGCAGTGCCAGAGACGTACGTCTTACACCCTACCTGTTAACTGGGCACTGTCACAGGGTGCGAGAATTAAAAATGTCCACTGGTTACCCCAACAACTTCTCTTTTAAACGTCCTGAGTGCCTCTCCTTCTCCCTGCCTCTCTGAGCCGCAGCAGACTCACTGGCAGGCTGGGACCTGTGCCTGAAGACTTCGCTGCCTTTTGGATGCCGCAGCACAAGACATTGTTATGGGTCTGCTTGTGATCCTCCTCCCCTCCTGAGGCTCGGGAGTTTCTCCTCTGGCACTGCTCTCTCCTCGCTACCCACCTCGGAGTCGGGGAATCCCTCCCACTCCCACTCCCATCTGGTGCAGCCGCTGATCCCACAGATGCCCTGCTCTGAACTACCACTTTTCTGGGTGCAGAGGTGCTCTGGCTGTCAGGGAAAGGGGCAGAGACAGATTGTGGCTGCTTTCCAGCCCTCCTGCCCTCCATGGCCACAGTGGTGGAGCTGCACGGGCAGTGACCACCAGCCGGGAGGGAGTGGGAGAGACCGGGGAGTTCAGTGCAGTGTGGGGATGCAGGGTGGAGCAGGAAAGGCGCAAGACTAATGTTGCTGGTCTGGTGGATACCGTGGCACTGTGGCAATGTAAAGTTCATACATAATACATAAATGTCATACATTAGTACTGTTGTGACATTTACACTTATGGCTGTCATACTGTAGGGTTGCTGCCTGTAGCTTCATTAGTTTATATATGGAAAAATGATACAGCAACAGAAAACCTGTTGGCATTTCCTACAATTATTGGTGAAGGCACCAAAAAAAGAATCATAGAATAGTTTGGGTTGGAAGGGACCTTTAAAGGTCATCTAGTCCAACCCCCTGCAGTGAGCAGGGACATCTTCAACTAGATCAGGTTGCTCAGAGCCCCGTCCAGCCTGACCTGGAATGCTTCCAGGGACGGGGCATCTACCATCTCTCTGCGCAACCTGTGACAGGGTTTTACCACCATCATGGTGAAAAATTTCTTCCTTAGATCTAGTCTTAATCTGCCCTCTTTTAGTTTAAAACCATTATCTCTTGTCCTATCACTACAGGCCCTGCTAAAAAGTCTGTCCCCATCTTTCTTATAATCCCCCTCTAAGTACTGGAAGGCTGCAAGAAGGTCTCCCTGGAGCCTTCTCTTCTCCAGGCTGAACAAACCCAACTCTCTCAGCCTGTCCTCACAGCCGAGCTGTTCCATCCCTCTGAGCATTTTTGTGGCCTCCTCTGGACCCGCTCCAACAGGTCCATGTCTTTCCTGTGCTGAGGGCTCCAGCGCTGGACGCAGGACTCCAGGTGGGGTCTCACCAGAGCAGAGTAGAGGGGCAGAATCCCCTCCCTTGCCCTGCTGGCCACACTGCTTTGGATGCAGCCCAGGACACGGTTGGTCTCCTGGGCTGTGAGCGCACATTGCCGGCTCCTGTCCAGCTTTTCATCCCCCCAGTACTCCCAAGTCCTTCTTGGCAGAGCTGCTCTCCATCCCTTCATCTCCCAGCCTGTACTGATACCAGGGCTTGTCCTGACCCACATGCAGGACCCTGCACTTGGCCTTGTTGAACCTCATGGTGTTCACACAGGCCCATTGCTCGCACTTGCCCAGGTCCCTCTGGACGACTTCCCATCCCCAAGGCGTGTCAAGGAAAATACACTGTAAGTGAAACGGAGCAGTGAGTGACTCTGAACCATTTACCACCACACAGATGTTTCAAGGGCAGATGCCTCCTGGCCTGGACTGTGAGAACCCAGGGCTCCAACCTGAAGTGCTGGAGCTGTTGGAGCTTTTGCCTGGAACTGCTGGTGCAGGTGGCAATGTGCAGGTGGGAGGAGCGGTGTTAGTGTTTATTTTTTTTCTCAGTGGTGAAAAAGAGAGGGTTGGCCTGACTGCTTCACCCCTTCAGCGTGCAGGGACTCACTGCTGCTCCAACACAGCTCCACCTTTCACCCATGTGGCTGCGAACCCTCTAGTCACTCCAGTCTGTACATATTGTTCTACTAGCTAACAACTTACAAAGTTTCGGTTACTTTTTGTCACCCAGTTTTTCATTTCAGTCTACTTGTAAGGATGGCTGAAAAATTATCTTCTGCCTTGATTTCCATATGCTGTTGCTGGAATTAATTGTTAACTAAGTTTCTTGTGGGGAATGTAATGAAAATACGGTATGATAGTAATATGTTTCTGACATGACTCGTGGTTACTGGTGTAAATATTTAATGATCTTTTTGTATACATATAGTAATTGCTTCTTCTCTATCACAATAATAGGTTGCAATACAATTAGACTCTTGTTCTTCATATGAGAAATGGGCACACGAGAGGAACAGAATCAGAAAAGCAGAATGTCCCTCATATCTTTTCAATATTCATCTACTCACTTAAGATTCTGCCGTCTTTTGAATAACACTAGAGTTGTATAGTCAGAGTGATTGTGCAGCCTTAAGATAAACAATCCATAAGATACCTGATGTTCATTTTCAGAACAAAACTAGGCATTAAGGAGTTATTCCTAAGGCTTTCTCTAAAGGTAAAGACTCTTGAGGAATGCAATACGTTGCAGATAAATCCTCCTAATATAAAGTAATACATTCTCAGTTACACAGTGATGAGCAACATTCACTTTTCTCTAGTAAACTTCTGCTGGAACCTGGCTGCTGCTGAAAAAGCCTGTCTCTGAACAGAGGAGTCCCTCTCTTGTGAGAATTCATTACCCGTATGATAATACTATTCATTTCTCTTGCAGAATTCATCAGAGGGGCAGCAGGCTCTTTGCAAACATCTAATTAGGTCTTGCATCATCCCTGAGCAGCAAGTATTATTCTACCCATTTTACAGTTATGGAAGTTGGGCAGAGGGGCTGCAGCCTGTGGCCCAGAGCCGCCTGTCCTGTTGCTTCCCTGGCTAGAATAGACCCTGGATACCTTTACTCCCAGCTCCCTGTTCCAAGCTGTAAGCCATGACCTCTTGCAGAAGCTAATTAAAAACTAAGAAAATGCTTTGATAAGCTTTCAGAAATGTTATTTGTACAGCAGATTTCTGCTGGGATCAGAGTCAAGTTTCCAGCGCAGATGTAATTGTTGTCTGCGTTGCTTAAGCTTTTTTAAACCAATCAGAAGACTAAAGACATGTCTGTATTCCCGATACATCACAAGGTTCACCACAGTTCCTTGCACTGGTGTTTTTCGTTGGCACCCCGACTTGGGCCCCTCACTACAAGAAGGATGTTGAGGTGCTGGAGTGTGTCCAGAGAAGGGCAACGAAGCTGGTGAGGGGTCTGGAGCACAAGTCTTACAAGGAGCGGCTGAGGGAACTGGGGTTGTTTAGTCTGGAGAAGAGGAGGCTGAGGGGAGACCTTATCGCTCTCTACAACTACCTGAAAGGGGATTGTGGTGAGGTGGGTGTTGGTCTCTTCTCCCAACTAACTAGTGTGTAGAACGAGAGGAAATGGCCTCAAGTTGCACCAGGGGAGGTTTAGATTGGATATTAGGAAAAATTTCTTCACTGAGAGGGTGGTCAGGCATTGGAACAGGCTGCCCAGGGAGGTGGTGGAGTCACCATCTCTGGAAGTGTTCAAAAAACGTGTGGATGTGGCGCTTCAGGACATGGTTTAGGGGACATGGTGGCGCTGGATTAATGGTTGGACTTGATGATCTTGAAGGTCCTTTCCAACCTAGTGATTCTGTGATTCCATTTATCACAGGCATTTAAAAGTGCAAAACCCTGAAGTCAGTGACACAGCTTGTTTCAGTTGCGTGGATGCAGGCAAAAGTGGCTGATGTCTGCATATGCAGATTGAGAACCGGTATAGTTTCAATTATTTGTTGTTGATTTGTTAGCTCTCAGATTATTTTATCTCTTCCAATCTACTTTTAAGAATATAAAAAGCCCTTAGAAGACGTATCCTATGTAATTTGTTAGAATTCATTGCAGCTGAGCTGTCAAAACAACGAGAGTGCCCTTGCGTTTGGACTGATGTTAAATCCTAAACCTTTAGCTTATACATTTGGTCAGGGGGTGGAAAGAGTTAATCTGCAGGGCAAGCTCCCTTGCCAACTTTAGAAAAAGCAAGTTATGCAAAAGTTGACGAGAAGTGAAAATCACTGAGGAAATGGATCTGCTGAAAGGAAATGTGACATTTTCAGCAAAATCCCACTAAACCTCCTCCTCTCGGCGTCACGTACGGGTGAAAGCGATCCGGTGTCTGGACGTACGGCAGCAGGGCTTGCACCCAGAGGCAGGGTGCCGCTCACCCGCAGGGAGGTGCGATCTCTGCCTCTCTTCAACCTAGGTGAAACACACGTTAGAAGGAGGATCTTGGGTGTAGAGAGGAGGGCTTGGGATATCAGTTAGAGCATATTTTCCAGCATCAAATTACTTGGCGTGACGTTTGCTAGAGCAATCCCATTTAATTCTCATTTTAGTGTAGTGATCACCTGCACTCCAGCGTAGTCATTCGCAGAGCCCTGTGCCATGCTTCAGCGGAGTAGTGCTGCCAATGCTGCTGCACATTTGACATTGCCAAGAAACCTTTACTTGCATGAATTTTGCTCCTTCTCTAGTAAAACTACAGCTGTTTAGTCATTCTAAGGCACATTCAGAGCAAGGATTCAGAACAAGGGTTTCACAGAGCACTTTTTCAATTTGAGGCATAGCTGAAGACTGGGGTACATTTTCTTAGCACGTGCGTTTAAAAAAAGCCAGCAGCCATCAGCTAAAAAGGCAGAGAATAAGAAACTATCACCTTACAGACAACCTGATGGCCAGAGAAGCCTTAGCCGCTAATCTTTTACCCTTTCAGCTTTCAATGAGAGCAACGTGCCAACCGTGGGGCTCTCGTTCCGCCCCTGCTACGTGCGGAGCCTGATGGCGTTGCTTTGCGGCGCTGCCTCGCCCCGGCAGCAGCAGCACCACGGGGGGGTCGAGCCATGTGTCGCTCTATGGGTATTGCACTCGTGTAGCGTGGCAGCCTCTTATTACTCTTAGAGGGTTGGATCAATAAACAATGCTGCCAGCTATTGGCAATGACAAATCTCCTCTCCCCGTACACACCCTGTTTGGATTTGTGATTTAGCGTCTTGGCGGCTGCTGCAGGACTGTCTGCTTTCGATCAGTTGGCTCTGTGCCCTGTCTTCCAGCCTATGAATAAATCAGGAAGCCTTCCACTAGTTTCTCAGGATGTGACTGTGAGATGCCAGGCTGACCTCATTAGAGCAGGACTTGAGATGTTTGGTACCGTGTGGGAGCCGCTTCTCCGTTCATAATGTCACCCCACACTACCCCTGTTTGGCATAGTGGTTGCTTTCTTCGACAAAGTTTGTACCAAACAAAACCAAAAACAAAACAACATCCAAACCCAAGAAACCCAAGAAAAACCAAAGTTTTTCTCTTACCTCTTTCCAAAGGTTTTTTCTTCTACTTGGCTGCCTAGAGTAGACGGAGTGTGATACTCTTCACTTCAGCCTGTTTATACAGAGGCTAATCTTGGGCTCATTAGTCTAACAGGTTTCATTGCCAACTTTTTGTCTCCTACAGCTTCTATCCTTGCTTGTTTTTTTTCCCAGGAATAGCTAACAAAAAACATTGGTTTAATGAAAGACATTATGTCTTCCTACAAGCCTTGGTTCCTCTGATCATCGTAGCCTCATGGCAGCATGAAAGTTGCTATGACTGACATTTTTAACGTATTTTTGTGTAACCTTCCTCAAGCAGGATTAGTAACAAAGTACCAGTATTGCTGGTGCTGGTGGAGCTTCATTTCAGTGAGGTTAGCGAGATTTCAGAAAATCCTCCATGTAGATATAGCCTATGGGAACAATTTAACCTTCATTAAACAGACGGGCTGAAAGCCTTGACGATACCATGTGTGATGTGAGCGAGTACCTGTGCCAGCGTCCTCACGAAGCTCTGCTAATGGCTTTCAGTCCTGCCCTCCAGCGCTGCTATTCCTCCAGCACAGGGCCCTCAGCTAGTCAGCCTTTTGCCGTGATATATTGTTTTATGGCTTTAAGCTGCTCCTTTGCTTTTCTCTTTAAAACACGGGCTTCAAACCCAGGAAAATTCTGCCGCAGTTTATAACAACAGATGTGGGAAAAGGACGTTGCCTCCGGACACCCGTGTGTGTCCGGCCTTGCCCTGCCTCGTGGCATGTAGCGTGGGTTAGAGCTGGGCAAGGAACCAGCACCGTGCTCCCAAAATAGGACCAAAAGTGCTTTGTTTCCATCCCGCTCTGGTATAAATGACTATGTAGGTCAGTGAGGAAGGATGAATCATGCCATGTGTCCTGTACATAAGAAAACTATGTTCTTTGTATAGAGGCACATGCTGTTTCCTGGTGAGAGCTGCCAGGGGCTGGGGCTCAGACAGAGATGGCTTCCAGCTAAGTGCACAGGACGTGCTTGAACCACAGGGTAGCATGAATCCAGCACTGGTTTTATGTATTCACCCTGGTTGAGGGAGAAGAAAGATGCCTGGCTGGCGGAGGTGTACGTGCGGAACAGAGCTGGTCCAGGTTTCAGTCCCAATTATCTCATAACTTCTTTTTTCTGACACTTGGAATCCTGTTTCCCTGGCTGTACCTAACCCACTCCTGCGGATTTCTGCCCAGAGAAGACCTGAGCACTGGTCCTGGTCCGAACTGAACCACAGCCTGCTCCCAGTGACACTGGTGCAGATTAGCAGTGAACTGGGACCCTAAACCAAATACCATTCTGCTTGTCTTTGTGTCTTTGTATTGGGTTTTGCATTCGTAGTGGGGGGCTGCAGGGGCGGCTTCTGTGAGCAGCTGCCAGAAGCTTCCCCTGTGTCCGGCAGAGCCAGTGCAGCCGGCTACAAGATGGACCCACCACTGGCCAAGGCCGAGCCCGTCAGCCATGGTGGCAGCACCTCTGGGAGAGCAGAGTTAAGAAGGAGAAGGAACCCGAAACCAGCAACTGCAGCCGGAGAGAGGAGTGAGAATGTGTGAGAGGAGCAGCCCCGCAGCCCCCAGCCCAGAGCAGGAGGGGCAGGAGGGCTCCAGGCACCGGAGCAGAGGAGCCAACATGGGCCATGCGTTGGCCATGGTGTGTGTGTGGGGGGGCTGAGGTGAGTCCCCGTGCCTTGCCCAGGCTGGGGGACAGGCATGGGAGCAGGGCAGGATTCAGACATTTTTCCTCGTAAGTCCCATGTCAGGTGGCAGCTGGAAAGCGAGACCAGCTCCCAAACACTGTCAGCATTCTTCTTAAGAGCTTTTTTCGCTGTTAATTGCTTTCCAACCAGTTATGATTAGACAGTAATGATTCCTGCATCTAATGATAGGAAGTACTCATTAGCACATGGGCAAGGGAGCAGTTCCCCAGAGCATGGAAGTTTACCAAAAGGGAATACATGAGACATGCGAGTTTCCAAAGCAGGAAACTGAAATTTTAGGATATAATACAGCAGCGTATTCTCTGCTACCATCATCTGCCACAGTCAAGAGGAAGACACAAAGGGAATCAAGTCTGCATAATACAAACACATGTAATTATAACGGTATCAACCTGACTTTAGTGACTTGGTTTGGAAACAATTGCCCACAAATATTGGCCTTTGACTGTCAAAAAGAAATGCTCATGGGAGAAGCTTTCATTTCATTAGATGGCAAATTAGAAGCATAAATTAAAAAAGAAAAGTCACTTTGAAAGTAGCTACCCTTGGTGTAATATGGTGAACATAACTGAGCTCTGCTCCACAACTAGGGATGCTGGGTGCTACAACCAACTAAATGAGCATCATGTTATAGCAACATCGTCTGTGTGGATGAGATGAGGTCATTCACTGGATGAGATGAGCTATGAATGTTGCCTATCTGGACTTCTGAAGTAAGGCTTTTGACACAGTCCCCCACAACATCCTTCTCTCCCAATTGGACAGAGATGGATTTGATGGGTGGACTGTTGGGTGGATGAGAAATTGGTTGGATGGTTGCATCCAGAGGGTAGTGGTCAATAGCTCAATGTCCAAATGGAGACTGGTGATGAGTGATGTCCCTCAGGGGTCCGTATTGGGACCAGTACTGTTTCATATCTTCATCAATGACATAGGCAGTGGGATCGAGTGCACCCTCAGCAGGTTTGCAGATGACAACATGCTGAGTGATGTGGTTGACATGCCTGAGGGACGGGCATGTGTGAGGAATGGGCCTGTGTGAACATCATGAGGTTCAACAAGGCCAAGTGCAGGGTCCTGCACCTGGGTCAGGGTGACCCCCAATATCAGTACAGGCTGGGGGATGAAGAGATGGAGAGCAGCTCTGCCAAGAAGGACTTGGGGGTACTGGTGGATGAAAAGTTGGACAGGAGCCGGCAATGTGCGCTTGCAATCCAGAAGGCCAACCGTGTCCTGGGCTGCATCCAAAGCAGTGTGGCCAGCAGGGCAAGGGAGGGGATTCTGACCCCCTACTCTGCTCTGGTGAGACCCCACCTGGAGTCCTGCGTCCAGCGCTGGAGCCCTCAGCACAGGAAAGACATGGACCTGTTGGAGCGGGTCCAGAGGAGGCCACAAAAATGCTCAGAGGGATGGAACAGCTCTGCTGTGAGGACAGACTGAGAGGGTTGGGTTTGTTCAGCCTGGAGAAGAGAAGGCTCCAGGGAGACCTTCTTGCAGCCTTCCAGTACTTAAAGGGGGCTTACAAGAAAGATGGGGACAGACTTTTTAGCAGGGCCTGTAGTGATAGGACAAGGGGTAATGGTTTTAAACTAAAAGAGGGCAGATTAAGACTAGATCTAAGGAAGAAATTTTTTACAACAAGGGAGATGAAGCACTGTCACAGGTTGCCCAGAGAGGTGGTAGATGCCCCACCCCTGGAAACACTCAAGGTCAGGTTGGACGGGGCTCTGAGCAACCTGATCTAGTTGAAGATGTCCCTGCTCATTGCAGGGGGTTGGACTAGATGGCCTTTAAAGGTCCCCTCCAACCCAAACCATTCTGTGATTCTATGATTCTATGATTTACTTATGGAGAAAGTGGCAATTTGAGAACTCAAGGCCGGTGTAATCTTTTTGCAGTGGTTTTTGTTTGTACCTAAGTAGAAAGATCTAAATGGTTTAAACCTCCTGAAATTCACAGTAAAAAAATAAAGATCAGGGGCAGGAGACAGCTCTGGCCATGAGAGGCAGACAGCGCAGCGCTGCACTGAATCTCCACCATGTGGACATGCTTCTAGCTGTGACATTTATTTCCAGAGCAGAACTGCCTGAGTCGATCCTGACACGAGGCACAGAAAACGTTCCCAGCTTGTTCTTAAAATGCAAAAGCAAAAGGTCATTCCTGTAGAGTCCTCCTTCCTCCCGTACCTCGCAACCCTCACATATGGACCAGGCGACAGATGGCCTTGCATTGTGCTCTGAGATCAATGCATTTAAAGAGTCCAAAATCAAGAGGTTTTATAAAAAAATAGGCAGCCAACCTATGCCTGACCTCTACAACTGCGTGTGTTTGCAGCGCTAGCTTTTCAAGCACTTTTTCTAGTTGAAGTAGCAGAAGGATCATTTTTTGGACCAGAGGCAATTATTCTGGTCTGGAATTTCAAGATGATTTTGACTCTTACCACAAATACACAGAAAAGATCTGTTCCAGTGTTTCACAATAGCAGGGTCCCAGGAAAACATTTCCTCAGTCAGGCTAAGGGGGACCCAAGTTCTAAGTGGAGAAGATATTCCGTTGTGTAAGAGGGGAGAAAAAGAAGGAAAATCAAGGTATTGTCTGTCATTATTATCTGCTGGAGGCCCAGCTGAATTTCTGCAGATGGTAGATAGCTTTGCCAGCCTTCAGAGTCCTGTGGCTTATCTTCATATTTATCTTTAGAGAAACACGCAACATTTAGCAATTAGATGTTGATCCAACTGTACAACAAGGTCAAGGAAAGCTTTTATGTTGTTACAGTTATTTTTCCCCTAAAACAAGCTAGTTTTAGAGAACATGCTCATGTGCCTTGTATTGTGGCAACAGTGGAGGAAGAAGTCCGTGATCGCAAAGTTCGCCGTTTAAAATGCAGAAAAGGCATTTACTGGGAACGCAGAGAAACGGGGGATGCAGATGAAATAGGGGCTTCCCAGGGAGCCCAGGCAGCAGCGATACACCTGCGAGAGACGCTGCTGTTGCTTCATGAATTCTTACTAACTTCACTGGGGTTTTGCAGATAATCTCACAGCTTGGGCCCATCCTCCTAGAGACCCAGGGCTGGCAGTGGTAGGAACTTGCAAATTAAGAGTGTTTTAATTATGTCTTTCTCCCGCAGTTCAACCAGTTGTTTTTTATTCTGCATTGTTGCCTTCTTTTGCATCATCTAACTTTCTGCATGTCACTCTTTCATTCTTCTTTCTTTTTCACAGTTGCCGCAAAACTTTTCAGCATAGATGCCACAATAATAATAAAAAGCCCTCCATCTCCCTGGTGTCAGGAAGGATGCAAGAATTAAATATATGTCCGGCATACTGTAATACAGATTGATTTGAACCTACCTGAAAACCAATAAGTAATAAGGATTTGTTGGCTTTGTGTGACAGCAGCAGAAGATAATATCAAAACTCACATACTGAAACACACCATTGAAAATAACATTCACAGCAAAAGTAACCGGTGGCAATTAAAGGTGCATCCAAGATCCTGCAAACTGGGAGCTGGGCTGGGGACCCCTGCCAGTGCAGAGCAGTCACCTGGATGTCAGTGAGAGTCATCTTGGTGGAAGATGATGCAAACTGGTCTGTGGCTATCAGAAACTCATTGTGAATGCGAAAGAGGAGGATGAGCTCATGTCTGTCTCCAGCAGGCATGCCCCTGATCCGGGATGCCAAGTGGAGCCACGGGGCATGTGTCAGAGGATTCAGGTGTTATTGTTGGCAGGGCACACCAGAGCCAAGATTTGAAGCCAGGAATCAAATTCTGCTGGGAAAGACTAAGGGAAGGGAGAGCAAGCCTTTTGTGTAGCTCCTATTGTCAGTAGGCTCTCATCAGACTCGGGAACTTTTCCTCTTATACTCTGTGGTAAGTTTTGCAATCTCATTTTGCTGAGAGAATCTCACTTTGGTAGGTCAAGGGTAGACTCTTCCAGAGGCCCTGTGCTGATGTTGAGTAACACCAAGTCCAACGCTGCTGAAGTCCACATCTGGAGCTGGTTTTATTTCCTGCAGTGGAAGAACCTTCTCTTTATCACTCAGTGAGATCCCGGCTGCAGCAGCAGTCTGTTCAGCAACAGCAGGGCTTGAAGCAGAGGGAGAAGCAGAGGCTGAGATCTGAACCCAGCAGGAGTTTTTTTCAGAGTGCAAAGCCGTGGTATTGCAGGAGATGACAGAAGAGGTGGCAAAGTCCTCTTGTTCAGCACTTCAGGCCATGTGGCGAGATGGGCTGGTTCTTGTATTTTCCACTTTAGCTCTGACAGCACCACTGCAGAGCTTCAGTTGAAACCCCAGCAAAAACTCAGTGAGAGCCACTGCCTCACGGAGGCAACACAGAGTTAATGTGCCCACTGAGGCAACAGCTCCCCTAAATCGCTGGAGGTTTTGTGGAAGAGGCTGTTTAGCTCCACAGCCAAGACCTTGTCTATATGTAAGGAACTGATCCAGCAGGAACCTCTCTGCTTTGCCCTTGTGTGAGGGCTCTGTGTCAAACACTTGGGCCAAAGAGGCTTTCCCCAGCTTCTTGGTGATGTGGTCATCAGGAGATGAGACCTGGACACGGACCTTCTGTCCCACCTCCTCTCCCTCTCCGTGCTGATCCCATGCCAAGCCCATGTCCTAGGTCCCATGGGAGAGGCCCTCAGTGCAGGCTGGACCTGACCTGGATGACAGGGCAGCAGGGCTGCAGGGTGCACCATCAACACATGGCACAGCCATGCAATTCAATGTAAAACCCCAAAAGTCTGGCAAAAAGAATTGCTGTTGTCCTCTTTTCCACACACTTTTTTATATTGCTTTGCCTCTACTACACCTGCCTAAGCACAAGGTCCCATCTAAAGGCTTCTTGAAATCACAGGAAAGACTCTCCATGACCCACAAGGGTGTTGGGCCATGTTTGCTCTGTACAGCTCCTGGGCAACAGGTCAATGGGAGCTATATTTATGAAAACTGGGCCTCCTTCACCCAGTTCTCCTGGAAAGCAAGGGTGACAGCAGAAGTCATGCAGGATAAAGGCCTTGGATAAAGCCATGTTAATTTTGGTTTTACGACTGCTTTGTGTTTTCTGTTCACTCCTCTTTCTGCAAGTCAACGTTCATAACAGACTAATGAGGCCTCTCCGTTATCTTGGAAATGAAGGACCATTATCTTGGTTCTGACCCTGAATAATCTTGTTGCCTGCAAGACTGAGTTATATGGCCGGCAAAATGCTTGACTCCTCTCAGCTACTGGTTGTCATCCTTGTGACAACCTGCACGTAGGGCATCATCCTTGCCCACTGTTTGGTCTTCTCGGTCCCCACAGCATGCTGCTTCTGCAGCCTGGGCTTTCTACGGTGCAGGACGGCGCTGCATCCCAGCACGCTCTTTCTTGTGCTGCTGAGCCATTTGCAGCAGTTCTGCTGTGTCTTCTTAATTTTCTCCTTATAGATCACCCTCCCTGGAAGTTTAATATACAATTTTGTGGCCGCCAGGCCCCCACAGCGCAGAGGGACACAGCCATTGGGCCCTGTGGTTGGAAGGTGGGATGGAAGGGAAGAACTCCACGTCCAACTGGGCAACAGGTACAAACAATCACCTTTGAAAAAGGGGTTTCACCCCCAGTTCAGTGACCGAAGGCTTCAATGTGCTGGCCACAACTGCATTAAAACACCTGCTGGAGGATCTGAGCTATATACTGTGGTGTGTGTCCCCTGGTTAGAGCCTTCTGCCTTATTTTTATTCTGTCCCACCATTGGTGCTTCATGATGGTGGTCTGAAGTATACCTTTTTATAAACAAACTGCTACATGCAAATTAGCATTCAGGAATTGAAATTGCCAATTCTTTCCTAACTTTTACAAAAATAGCCAGTTTATTTTTGAAATCTTAAGAAATATCTGATTCAGATGACTTGTCTGGCATGGTTCATACTAGACTGAGGGTAGCTATATTAGAAATAATCTTAGCATTTTTCTAACATACAGAGATTTGATTCACTGGAGTCATGGGAAAAAAGTCTCTGTGCTAAAATACCTCTGGCGCATATTCTCTTTTAAGTCAAACGTAATATAGACTGGTATTGATGAAAATATTTTGCTCTGATGAAGGTCAGAAGAAAGATTTTATGCCAGCAGTGTTGATCTTCTCAGGAAGACGAGGAGGCTAGGGGAGCTAATGCAGCTTTCCAGCATGCTTGTGCCTCTTCAGTTCAGCTGTGATAAACTGGCAGCTCAGCTTGAGCTGGCAGCTGCCTGTCCTGCCTGTCCTGCCTGTCCTGCCTGTCCTGTCACTGAATCACTCTGCAGAGCGAAGGGAGGTGTAGGAGCCCTCCTTCCCCGCGACCGCTGCCTGCCTGGGAGCAGGGCAGTTCTACTCCCCAGGAGAGGTCTGATGGTGTGATGCTGAGCTGGTCAGAAGTTGTCTGACAAGTAATTTTCTAGAAAGTGCTAACTATCAAATAGAATTTCACTGAAATGTGCTCATTTAAGAAATTTTCTTTTGGACTGTCCCCATGGCTCCTCAAGGACACAGCCTTGCATCGTGTCTGAAGTCTTTTGTTTTTACCTTTCCAGAGTGTTCTGTTTTTCTAGATGACTTTTCATTTCCGCTCTTAACATTTTCAAGTGATATAAAACAAAACATAAAATCAAATTAGAATTTTTCACTGTGTCAAAATCCAACATTTTGAATAGCAAACACGTTTCCTTGGAAATTGCAGGGAAAATCAAAATTACTCGCTTCGTTGCATTTTCTAAAATGGAAAAAAGTTCAAATCATAAAATTTGCCATGAAAAACAGATAATAAGGGTCTCTATGTACTTTAAAATGAGTAACTCAGTTTAAAATAGATTTTTTCCTATCCTCTTTTTTTTTCTCTCTTTGCTTTAATTATCAGTGAAAATACTCTTGCAGGATCAGCACCTATTTAAACCAGATGAAATCTGCTATATCCTTGACACCATATTATCTTTTCAGCTTCCCTTGTCGTCAGTGGGCAAAAGGAAAACAACTTAGTGCTCTTCACTCCATTATTCTCAATTTTGCAATCTGGGATCCAGCACTTTTGGGGGCAGCTCTAAGTCTGCCTCTGATCCTGGAACTTCAGACAAGGGCACATGTTTCTGGTGTGGATTTGTCTGCTTTAGCAAGTATTTGAGTGGAGCTTGAAAGTAAATAGGAAATATTGTTGATTTGTAGTAGCAGGCAGAGTTGAGCTTCAGCTGTGTTAGACGGGCCATGGCTGGGCTTTTCATTTACCAAATAGTAGCAAAGGAGTAAGTTTGGATTGCATATATTTTGCCCTTTTGCATGGGAGTAGGTTTTTGTACCCTCTAAATTACAATGGAGACACTCTGTTTTTATTAGGCTGTAGATTTCCCTTCTGAAATGGTTGAGCGTGGCCAAAGCAAAAATCCCAAGCATTTGGGCTGTTGCTTGGCTGAGCCTCCTTGCCTTGGCTCTTGCTTGGAGCCTGTTGCAGCTCCCAAGGATGATGGAACAGCTCCCACTGGGAGCTGGATCAAGTTTTGAGCTGCTCCTCACTGTCTGTTTATTTGTCCTATTCTCTGGGCTTGGCAGGTGGCATTTTTGCTCCGTGATTCATTCTCCAGCACATGCATTTATCTGGGCTGACATTTTAATCATGCAAATAAGGATCTCCTTAATGAAGAAAAAAATTAATTTCACAACTGTTGCTACAAACACAGTGACAGTCCTGCTAATGTCATTACATTTATAATACAATCAGTGGCTTTTCCATAATTACTATAAACTGGTGCACTTAACGACAGAGTAAAGGTTACACAAAGAGCTGTATGACTCTTCTTGTTCGCTCGCTTTTTTATCAAGAGCATTTGGCACTCTTCATATGTCCTTTTGAAGTCTTTTGGTCATCACTGCTTCATTTCTTGTACTGCAGATGGCTTTGCCTTTGTCAAAGGAACAGACAAAATAAGTGGCAAGGAGACAACTCCTCTGTGACCGTTTGTGGCTTCTTGTCTTTCACATCGCAGTCTGTAGAGTAAACACGGTGACTCATTCTCTTTCGGTAAATAGCTGCTTTCCTAAGGTTTTGTTCTTTGCAGGTTTTTTCTTTGAAAAAATCTGCACCCAAGGACAGGCGGGATGTGAGCTATGAGCAGCTACTGAGTCCGTTTCTGCCTCCGGACCGTTACGGATTTGGTAGGCAATAAGGAGTTAAAATACCTGGGCAGGACCATACCCTTGTAGCACATGTTCTTCCACAACATGCTTCATTTTTCAGTTTTGCCCCAATACAGCATATCAGTGACAAGCTTAAAAACCCAATTATATAGCCAAAAAAACAGTCAGAAGAAAAGGCTTCCTAAGGGAGAAGGGTGCTAAAATGCTCTGAAATTAGCAGAAAACAAGTGACTTGTGAAACTAAGGTGTCAGGACACCATTGCACAGCGACAGCCGGGATAAGGAATAGCTGTTTCAGACCCGGTGCCGCCTTTCTCCTCTTTTTCTTCGAGATGCTGAGAGTGAGCTGCCCAAGGCCCTGGTGAAGATGGCCTAAATCCCCCAGAGTGAAGGGTGTTGGGAACAACACTCTGGTCTCAGTGTGATGTGAACCACCCTCAGGTTGTATTACCTCTGCAGAAAGGTGTTTTTGGGTTAGGCTTTAACCTTCTTGTTATCAAGGGAGAGTTTAAAGGAGTTTGAAGACATCTCTAAAAATAGAGCTCTTGCTCTTGAGCTCAGGGCACTTCCCACAGGCACAGGAGGTTGTTCCTTTAAAACATTTCATGTGTCAATAATGTCAGCCTCAGTCTTTCATTTTTACCCAAATGGGATGAGTTTCCCTGGTGGCAGAAATGCAGGAAAAGCAAAGCTCGGCTGCTGAGAGCAAAGCTCTCAGGAACTGCAGGTTTGCTGCCAGACCTTGGGGATTTCTCAGGAGTAAGAGAGGAGGAGGAGAACAGTAAATGAAGGGAGAAAAAGCACAAAAGCAGGGAAAGGACCAGGGGATATTGGCAGGGGAGGTTCAGCTTGTCAGTGGGCAATTTAGAAGCTCTTCCCAGGTCACTTTGGCCCATGATTGCCAGCATACCTACACTGATTAAGGACATGATATATTTAATTGACTTATCTAAGCTGGAAAAGTCCTAGTGTAGATGGAGGATTGGAGCTGCATTGAACAGCTAAAACCTGTATCTGCACCAGCAGCAGTCACTGTGCATGGTACAGGCTCAGTAAAAGCTCAGTGGAATTAAAAAAATCAGTGCTTGCCCATGCTGGGAATGCCCCAGCTGCTTTGTCTTTGCAAGGCATCTCTATCCCTGGCGACCAGAATGAGTGTCCATGTGCTGCACCGACCACCAGAAATTGGGACCACATTGGTGGGAGGAAGGCTGGGAGAAGGACCTGGAGCTGAGGGGTTGTTGGGCCATGGGGGAGGCATCGTGGGCTGGCAAAGACCATTAGAAAGGGAGACCGATGTCTGGGGAACGATGTTGGGCACTGGGAGCAGATGCTGGGATGGCCAGCCAGGCGACGGGCTGGCAGGGAGGAGGCAGGAGCAAGGAGGGGCAGGAGTGGGGAGAACACCTCACGGCCATACCCATGCCACGTAGCACAGCACTTTAACCCCCTCAGGTGTCTGCCAGGTTCATGGCTCATTGTTCCTGAGCTGCCAGCAGCTGCCTCTGCAGCCCGATGCGTTCAGGTCAGCCCACATGTTTCCATACATTGTTAATCTAAAAGAGGACATGCTCTTTTTGTGAAAGGGAAAAATCTGAAAGACCTTGTCATTCAGCACAGACATTCATTTTCACTGCCTCCTTCCCCTTAGAAGATGTGCAAGCCTGCAGCCCAAAAAGACTTTTTCAATGATGCCTTCCTGTACTATACAGGCTCAGAATCATGGGCCAGGGGATCGGTTCACACTTATCGAAGTAATGCCCGTGCCCAGGGTATGAAGCCTGCATTATTATAGAAACATAAATCCTAGAATGGTTTGGGTTGGAAGGGACCTTAAAGATTGAGTTCCATGCCATGGGCAGGGGCACCTTCCACTAGATCAGGTTGCTCAAAGCCCCATCCAACCTGGCCTTGAACACTTCCAGGGATGGGGAAGTGGGCAACCTGTTCCTGTGCCTCACCACCCTCATAGTGAAGAAATTACTGCTCAGGATATTTTCTTTCCCATATTCACCCCAGGGACCCTTGTGCCTCAGTGGGAGATCACATCCCCCCGTGTGTGACAAGACAGTTTGTTGCATTGCTTAAACTTCCAAGAGCCTGGAACACGCAGTTGCCATGAAGGACCCTTTGAAGTGTTACTACACCTTTCTGGTTCTTCATTCAGGGGTGAGTATCGTGTGTATTTTTATTAGATAACAAGCATTTGGTGTGATAATGTCTTTTTATCTGATGCTGGAGCATGCCTTCAACCAGAGCTGTAAAATGGGGTCCCAGCACAAGGGTTTGAACGTGCTTCTGTTCTTTCCCAGCCAGGCCTCGCAGCCCCCATGGCTTCTTGTTTTGTAGTGCCAACCCCTGTTGCTAAAATGCCATGGATCTCACCTTTGGAGACAGAGATGAAAATAAGAGGATGAGCTTGCACAACAATTTTTATTTGCCTTTGATTTTCCAGCCTTTTGGAGTTACATTTTAAAAGATTGTTCCCTGCAGGGACAAAGTCTTGGAGCTTATTTTTGCAGTGGTAGCTGACATTTGTCCATAACGGCATGACCCCGAGAGCTGGAACAAGAAGCAGTGAAATCACATTATGAGAACTGGCAACTGCCTCTTTATCGGTTGGACACGGGAATAAAATATATCCTGGCTGTTCCAGTTAAATCTTCAGGTACCACGGCCGCAGCCTGGTCTGTAGGTTGCCCTTGCCTGCTGTGCGTGGTGTGGCGTCCGTGCTCAACGCTCACAGAATACCAAGTTCTGGCAAAGAATTCATTCTCTGCAGCGCGAGATGTTGGACGCCGTTTGCTGCTGGCGCGCCAAGGCTGGCCGGCGTGTGTCCTGGCAGGCTACTGCCGCCTGTTTCTGTGTGCCCTCCTCTTGGCCAGAGACTCTCCCCAAACCCTTTGGGCTTCTCCAGAAATGTTGACGTTTCCCCCGCTGCAGATGCAGAATGGGATATTTTCTCTGCTGGGATCAACTGGTTGTCTTTCACCTCTCGGCTCCTGGGATAGGAGAGGGGTCCTGGCCCCAGAGGTCTCATTTTTTCCCTTCTCAGTACACATACGTGTTTTCTGAGGAAAGAAACATTTTTGTGCACCTGAAATCTGCGGCTGGTGAGAAGAAGTGTGAATGCTGCTGAACGGCCCCGGCGTGACGTGATGCTCTGGGGGTCCCTGCTGGCCTGTGCGCCCGTTGCCCAGCACATGGCAGTGCTGTGCTGCCGCTCCGGACGGGATGCGATGGCTTGCGTTCTACTGTGTGAGATGTTGGGAATTTATTGCCGTGTTGTGAATTGATTTTTGGGAACCTTTGGAGGTAGCATGTAGGAAACATAACTGCTTAGGGTTCAGCCCCGCCAGCAGGATCAGCGTCTCCGGTGAGAGCCGAGGAGCCTGGGTGCGAAGGGTGTTCTGCACTTGTGGACCCCGTGACCAGCCTTGGAGGGATGCTGGGAAGTGAAAAGTTTTAATTATCCACTATGGGCTCTGTGATTAACCCAGACAAACCTTTCAGGGATGTCAGTGGGAATCTGCCTGATTGAGGGCTGTGAAGTGCTGAAAACAGTACAGGTTTGGCTCAATTATACAAGACTGAATTAAAATCTTATAAGAACATGTTTTTGGTTAGTTTATCATATTCTTCTGATAATAATTTTCCAGATGTCTAATCATTTTCCAAGTGTATAATAATTTTCCAGTCTGACGATAGCAACGTGACCAATGTCTGGTGTGCACAGTTCATTCTGCCTTTACATGAGGAAGAAAATGGCGTGTGGATTTCAGAAGAAAAGTGTTTCTGAGCCTTTGCATGCAGTAGTCTGACTAAAAATAAATACACTTCCACAGGGCACATTAAAAAAGTATAGAAAAAATGTTGTGGCCGAAGCTTAAGCTGATGGTCTGTATGGCAAGAACGCCAAACCTTGTGAGCCCTTGTGTGGACTCTTTGCAGGCAGCGCGGTGCCAGCTACGTGTGCCACATCGGAGGTATATGATGTGTCTCATAGAGTCAGCAATGGAAAATTTGGCCTTGGAAAGCAAAATCAGCATGTGAGCGGTCATCCTAATGGCTGCTGCCATCTCCTCTCCCCCTTCCCTCCCTCCGCTCCCTCCTCCTGGAAGGACATGAGAACTGTTAGTTGGGGCGTCACCTGCTGAGGATAAAAGTGACATTTCTGAGACACATCACACGGGGGAAGCTGAGATGTTTTGATCCGTCTTAGGCAAGGCTGATGGCAATTTAAAGAAGATGTTTTTGTACGTGCTGAGATGTCACAGCGCCTGGCTGATGGACGGAAAAGCTGCCGGTGGAAAAGCAGTGCTGTATAGGAGTTCTCCTGCAAGAGTGGTTGTGGAGGCAGGATCTGATCTTTAGCCATCAGAATGGAAACCACAAATACTCACTTGCAAGGGTTTGGGTTTTTTTTTTCACTCACACATAGGATAAATATTGAAGATTGATCTTAAACCCTGGGGACCTTCAGTCCATTGCCATTCCTTCCCTTGAGTTTTAAATCCAGGTATTTATTGTGAAATACATATTTTAAGTTTTTAATATTAACAGTTTATGTAATTCAATATTATAGTGCACAAAGTTAAAATACATTAAAAATACTACATATCTTCTAGCTAGAGGGAATCCTGTGCTGTGTTAAGCCAAAAGAGGGAGCACAGCTAAGCTGGTACTGATGTCTGGTCAGCAGATGGTTTTCCCTTTCATTCCCCATCTTCTCTTCCCGGTCTTTCTTCCCTGCTGCAGTTTTCCTCTGCAGGGTGGGAATCCAGCAAGTGCGAGCTCTTTATGGTCTTTGGAATTCAGAATAGACTTTAAAACTGGACAAGGGTCCCATATCCTGAATGTTTGGTGCTGCCCGGCATGCTGTCCTGTGCACCTTGATGCTTCACAGCTCATTTTGTTTAATTCAGAAATAGTTACGTGAGACTGCAGTAGCAAAGAGCCAACACTAGATAGCATTTTATGTTTGTTTTGAGGAAGAAAAGCCTTTTGTTCTTGTGTTTAGGTGAGTTCTGAAAAAATTCTAAGCCTGTATTTTAGATGTGAGTAATTGTTAATATTTTCTGGTGATCTGTGCAATATCTCCCATAAATTCAAAACAAAAGGCAACAAAACTCTCTTCTTTCTTATCATTTTCTTGACATCATTGTATCAGCATAGAAATTATCTGCATTTCTAAAGTGCCTAGTACTATTTTGCCTCTTGATGCTGAAGTAAGAAGCTTATATTTGATCTTTGCATAGGCCATGTTCCTGATACTATTAACATCAATGTGAAATCTCCACCAGGCTGGGATCCAGCCTGTCGTACACTTGTAAGTACTGTACGGGGAAATAATATCACAAGCAGTAACACGAGCAGCGAAGGTGAATTTCTTGTGATCTACAGAACAACAAAAAAAGCTACGGATGGGATTTGGCTCACAGAGAAGACACACATACCTTGGCGTCTACGTGTAGGTATGTATTTGCCTATGGGGAAAGTGCTGAGTTGCCATTACAGATGATGGGGATCCAGGGCTCAATTCAGGGTCTAGATGTAGACATCTATTGCCATCCTATATATCCTAGGATATCAGAGACATTCACATATAACCTGTGTGAGAGCCATGAGCTTCCGGAGTGTCAGCTGGAATCCCAACGGGATACCCTATAACATTTCAGAGTACACCAGACTCCTGCATTTGGGCAACTGAAT
Organism: Phaethon aethereus; assembly: GCF_964289735.1. Lineage (NCBI taxonomy): Eukaryota > Metazoa > Chordata > Aves > Phaethontiformes > Phaethontidae > Phaethon > Phaethon aethereus. The sequence continues at coordinate 162,691,635 of NC_138582.1, forward strand.
CAAGCCTCTGGTCTCCTCTGACTGTAGTGGGAACTACACACCTTGTTCACCTCAACGCCTACACTGAAGACTCTTTGACGTAGGCGGTGTAATCTTCAAGCTGAATCCCATCCTTTGGGCAGGATTCGGTCACCTAAACCTGTACATTCAGTGCCATTTGAGAGGCCCTAAGGTAACTTGCCTGGCTTCCAGATGCTGACTCAGAGAGTTGGTGGTGTCCTATAGGAGAGGAAAAAGCTCTAGGGAAATATCTTGGATGCCCTAGGGTCTCGCAAAGGGGTCTACAGTCCTACATTTTGGCAGCTGACTCTGGCTCGGCACATCTGAGCAGATACCTTCAGGCTCTACTGAAACTGTTTATGGCCAAGGGGTTGATCCACATGGCTGCAGCACTGGATTTGGGCAGTCCCTTGGTCGCAATGCCCACCCCAGCACAAACAGGAGAGGGATATGATCCTATTTGCCCATATCCCACAGAAGAACTCCCACTGTGGGGTGCTTGGTGTAAGGTAGAGTGGGAATAGGCAGGGAAGAGATCCTGCAGGATCCCAGGGGCTGCTGCTAATGTGGACTCCCACCTTGAGAAGGAGGTGGTAGAGCCCAGCCGTGGCAGGCAGTCTGCCGTGGTTCCCCAGGGCTCCCGTGCGATTGCAACATCCAGAAACTGCACTGCAAAATTCTTCTTAAAATATGCTGATCACACAGGAACTTGAGGCAGCTGTACCGCAGTGTCTTACAATAATTACTTGGCATCGCTTTAGCATGTGAAATTGGTTTTGATGAGAGCTCTGATTGCTCTTTTTACGCAGATCTTGTTGTGAAGCTGCATAGAAGTTAAGAGCTTTGAGGTTTCACTTTCTTTAAAACACAGATTTTCAAATTCCTTTGGTGAGGGTTTGCTGCAAGATACATTTCTCACTGTCATTGCTGCCCTGAGACCTCATTTTTTATCATTAATGTTAGTGCTGATATGTAGCATGTATCTTAGGTGTTTGGGGAGCTTTAGCACTGCTCAGAAACCGTTGCTCTACCTCCTGCTTACACCCTGCGCACGGGGAAGCAAGTGGTTTGGAAACTGGAGTAACTTGAGGATTGGCTGCACATCGTGGAACAACTCGCTCCCCCCTGGTCTGTCGGGAGGGTATGAACCCACCTGGAGCTAAATCGAAATGTCTCTGAGTGCTGGTCCTTAGTGCTGTGCCAGAAGAGCTGGGTGCCGGTATCCAGCCTTGCAACAGCTTCTTGAAAATCTCGGACCCAGCCCTGGGGCGTGCTGGCGTTTCAACCTTCACTTCATCATGGCAGGTATCAGAATAAGGGCATTTTAGGTGGAAAAGGAAATGTAAACAACAACAATAATAACAATGAACCCAGGAAAAACCAAGCTCAATTTAAAAGCGTTCACAGGTTTCTTTTTGCTGTTCCCGGGATCTGAGTATCTTGACACTTATCCCAAGTGGGATGGTTGCAGCCTGAGTCACGGAACTGGTGCTGGGACTGGAAATCCTGGTTTCTGATACAGCGTTTGGCTCGCTTGGCCCTGCGATTTCCTTAAAGGATTATCTATGAATGCACAGATGTCTTAACTCTGTGCTTCTCCTTCAAGTTCCACTCTCCAAGGAAGTTAAAGCATGATGGAGAACTGAGGGATTCCTTGCAACTGTCTGTTCAGATTAATTGATTGCAACTGGGCATTGCTATCACAGATTCTCTAAAGGAAGAGAAAACAAGATGAGTTTGAACAACTTCTTGAATTCTGATCTATTCCTTGAATTTGCTGGGGAAAAAGCTGGTTTGGTTTATGCAATGCTGTTTGCACAGCGAAGGCATGACTGCTGTTATCTGCCCTGTGAGCCCCCAAATGCAGCCTCTTGTAGAAAATAGGTTTCTATTTTGGACAAAAAATATGCCCCTCCCACCAAACAAAAGAGTGCAGAATTTGACCCTGTGGCTGAAAGCAACCTGCAGTCAAAATTGTTTCCTCATTGCTAAGACAAGATAAGGTACTTTTAAACCAAAAATCAGATAGCCCCAAGCAGAGACTTGCAGTGATCTAACAAGATCCATTAACATTACCCATCTAACAAGATCCTGGGAAGAGTACAGGGACACTGTCTGGTTGTGTAGGGATGTGGTCAGGAAGGCCAAGGCGCGGCTGGAGCTGAACTTGGCAAGGGCTGCAAAGAATAACAAGAAGGGCTTCTACAGGGATGTCAGCCAGAAAAGGAAGGTCAAAGAAAGTGTATCCCCCATGATGAGCAAGACTGGAAGACTGGTAACAACGGATGAGAAGGCTGAGGTACTCAACGACTTCTTTCCCTCGGTCTTCACTGGCAACCTCTCCTGCCACACCTCTCGAGGGCATGGACTGCAAGATGGGGACCAGAGCAGCAAAGTCCCTCCCACCGTAAGAGAAGGTCAAGTTGGAGACCACCTGAGGAACCTGAACATATACAAGTCTATGGGACCTGACAAGATGCATCTCAGAGTCCTGAGAGAATTGGCTGATGTAGTTGCCAAGCTGCTCTCCATCATATTTGAAGAAGGACTTTTTCAAAGGCAGTCAGGGGAAGTCCCTGGAGACTGGAAAAAGGGAAACACTGCACCCATTTTCAAAAAGGGTAGCAAAGAGGACCCTGGGAACTACAAACCCGTCGGTCTCACCTCTGTGCCAAGGAAGATCATGGAACAGATCCTCCTAGAAGCTATGCTAGGGCAGATGGAGGACAGGGAGGTGATTCAAGACACCCAGCGTGGCTTCACCAAGGGTAAGCACAGGAAAGACATGGACCTGTTGGAGCAGGTCCAGAGGAGGCCACAAAAATGATCAGAGGGGTGGAACAGCTCTGCTGTGAGGACAGGCTGAGAGAGTTGGGGTTGTTCAGCCTGGAGAAGAGAAGGCTCTGGGGACACCTTCTTGCAGCCTGCCAGTACTTAAAGGGGGCTTAAAAGAAAGATGGGGACAGACTTTTTAGCAGGACCTGTTGCAACAGGACAAGGGGTAATGGTTTTACACTAAAAGAGGGTAGATTCAGACTAGATTTAAGGAAGAAATTTTTGACAATGAGGGTGGTGAAATCCTGTCACAGGTTGCCCAGAGAGGTGGTAGATGCCCCATCCCTGGAAGCACTCAAGATCAGGTTGGATGGGGCTCTGAGAAACCTGATCTAGTTGAAGATGTCCCTGCATCCCCACTAGATGACCTTTAAAGGTCCCTTCCAACCCAAACTATTCTATGCTTCTATGATTCTGTGATTAAAAGATGTTTCTGCAGAGACTTTCCCTGTAGCTTTCCTCTCCCAGCAAGGAAATGGTCACACATGCTCTCTGGTCTATACTGATAAAATCTCAGTATGATAATGGGGGCAGGACACAGGGAGTGATTCGGCAAACTGAATTTTTCTGGATACTTAACGGTAGTAAAGAGAAAGCCACAGACTGATTGGTGCTAAATTTCTTACCCTTAAGCCAGAGTTCATTCCGATTTGTGATTGCAATGTCAGGGTTTCTGTTTTAATACGTTCCTCTACCACTTTTTTTACGTGAGGCACATATGACGTTGTCACACTTGGCTGAGGAAATTGCTTGCCTGCTATTTGTGTGAGCTGCAATTTGCAAAATGCAACGCTGGCTCCTCTCTGATGATGCTACAACCCCTGAGGTGTATTGAGAAGAGGTGGCTTCCCCTTTCCATCACCACGGGCGAGGGGATGAAGTCCCTTGCTTGCTTAGGGTGGGAAGGAAGGCGGCTTTGCCGGTGCAGGTTTCCGTGTGGGCAGGGCAGGGATGCGCTGTGCTGTGCACCACTGGAGCACGAGGATGGCTGTTCGGGAACGGGGACTGGTGGCTTAGCGTCCTCCTCCTCTGCAGCTTTGTGTCACTCCCGGACCTGCACCTGGGCACAGAACCTTTCAAAATCCCCTGTAATTTTTCTCAGATAATAAATAAGCTCATGCATTTTACAGCTGTACGTGCTATACTGTGAGAAATGCAAAGGTAACTGCGTGTGTCCCGGCTATCGTTGCCTCTCTGTAATTCTCAACAGGAGTGTGAATGAGCTCCAAAAAGCCAATTTCAGTTTTTACAGAGTCAGGTGGCTGCGCTGCACCAGCCGCATTTTAAGGCACTGCTCCCTGAAGTGTTGCCTTAAATTTAATACCCATTTAACCCCTGAGGATATTTCCAGCCCTTCTTGAAGGTGCTTTGGTTTTCACGAGTCTTATAGTATTTTAAAGAAAGTTCTATTGTCTTTCTTTTTCATTTCACATTTAAGAGAATGAAAAAAAAATAGGACAAGGGAGCAGTCACTGAGGCCAGGCTGGAGTACCTCAAGCTCTGCAAGGGTCACCGGAACGGGATCCCCGAGACTTGGAGGAGCCCATGGGACACCCCCAGGCTACCAGCAATGCTATGGCAACTGTGGTTTATCTTTTAAACATTGTGCCTAAGAAAAAAATTGTGTAAGACAACGTTTAGTGTAAGAATGTACCTTTTTTCCCCCAAAAGTTCCCAAATCTGAAATTTTAAGCATTTTTTCCATGTTGTAAGACATTTAATGTCCTTCTCAAATAGTAGATGAAAACATTAGGGAAGGTAGACAAGTCACAGTTTTTATTGGTCAAATGAAAACTTGTGACAAAAAAGCTGCAGATAAGAAAAATGAGAAAGTGCAAACATAAGGTTAGCTTAACATACTGCGTTTTTGCAAGATTTATTTGCAGTAATTAGTCTTTACAGGCTGCTGACCTAACTGTTCCTTTTGCCTCCTCCAAGTGTTTTCCACACACTCACAGGTTTACTAGATTCCAACTAAAATAAGAAGCTTCCTCAGTGACTTAAGATAAGCAAAACCTAGAGCCGTACCAAAAGTTGAAAGAAAGTGGGAACCTAGTGTTGAACTGTAGGGGGTAATGTTGCTACACATACTCTGCCTGCCAGCTGCAAAAGGTAGATAAAGCTATCGACTGTTTGTATTATTACGCGGCAAACTGGATCTCCGCAGAAAGAATAAAAACATATGATTACTCTTAGCAACCTCCTCCCTCTGTCCTCGCCATCGCTTATTTGCAAAGGCGCCTTAGCTCTTCATTTCTTCTGATATCATTTTGTCGTATTCTGCGTGATGGTCTTTGTCCAGAATTGTATGTGTCTTTACAGTCTAGGAACATATTCTGTATTTTGCCTCTATTTACTGCTTGTGGCCAGCTTTGCTTGGTGTCAAAACACCCATTAGTGTAATGTTGCCAGCAGCCAGAGAGACCTGGGCAAGAAGTAGGGAAAGGCAATCTGTAGGTTCAGTGGACTAATCATATGGTAATAACCACCTACTGCCATTACTTATTATTTTTTTTAATCTGGAAGAAGGTGCAACAGCATTGAAAAGAAGGGAGGAGGTTAACTGAGGTGTTAGCCATGAAGTGTTGGGGAAGTAAACAGCCCTCTCCCTGTGGGCAGGTAGGTAAGACCTGCCCGATTGCACAGCTGCCATGAAAGCATGGGACATGCTCAAAGGGGCTTCCTGGGTCAACTGCTCACCATGTAATCCCTCTCATGGATTGGTCCAGGTCTTGCTTAAAGGCAGGCATGATTGGGGGAGATGGTGAAGGAGAGAGAGGAAAATAAAATCTGTGAAAGAGGAAAAAAGAAATTGGAGCAGGGAACACTTAAAAGGCAATTTAAGCGTCTCCACACAGATACAGACCATTGTGAGTTTGACACTATTGACTAAAGGTACAGAGTGTTAGTGCTAAGGAAAGAAAAAGATCATACAGTTTTTATACTTATGTGTAGCTCTGAAGCTCTGCTGATATACATTAAGCCCCATGTGTGTCCTAAAAACACTGTTGTCTTCTCCACATATACACGTGTCTACAGTGTAAAGGGAATAATCCTAATTCCCCAAAATGACTGAGCTTCTGGCAGAGACACTCACCGCCCCACATCGTGGTGGCCTGGAGACCATCCCAGGCAGTGCTGGAGAGCAAGGCAAAGGCAGCACCCGCGGCTGGGGGGGGTGCGGAGGTACACCCCCCAGCATGGGGAGCTGCCGTCAGCCTGGCTACAGCTGAATTCACACCAGTTATCACTTGGGCAGCAAAGGCCACCAGGTCCGAGCTGCCGTTGGGGCTGGAGTCTGTCCGGGCTCTGGGTTGTGTGGGTATGACCATGAGGACTAGAAGAGATTCTCCACTGCAAGATTTAGGGAATGTGTGACCCTGACAGGAGACCAGGAATAACAGGAGACCAGCGCTAACTTCATTTTGCTTCTGCATATATAAAAATATTAGTTTGAGGTGATGGCACCATTTACATCTGGATTTTGTACTCATCTACTTGGAGTCAAAAGAAATGAATCCTGGTGGGAGCCAAATCAAGTGGCTTGGCATTTGGCCCCCATGCCTTTGGCTTGGTTGTGTGTCCCAAAACGACCATCTGGGTCATAATTCTGTTTTCTGATGCACCAGGCTTTGATGATGCCATTTTTGTCAGCCACATGGCTCTGTACCAACGAACATCACCATTCATGACTGACCGGCTGCTCATGGTGTAACGTGATGCTCTACATGTAAGGAGCAAAGATGTTTTTTTCCCCTGGAGGCATCCGAAGATACTTTTTTTCCTCTGAAGACACATCTGAAGCTCATAGGTGCAGCGTTTGCTGCTATGCATCCCTTGCAGCCACCTGCAAAGGCTCTCCGGCACAGCTGCCGTGTCCGTTGAGCCGATGCCTCTGCGGGAGAGTTTAATGGGACAAAGAAGTGGTTTGCTGTAGGGGCAACACGGCTCCTCTGTCCCTTTGGGCATCCCGGAGGGAGTTGCCTGACACACCTGACAGCCTCCGTCGCAAGCTGAGGTGATTTTGTGGTATTGCCAAGGCCAGTTAACTTTCCGTACAGCCAGGTCACTGTGTGCGCGGGGTTTTGAGCAGAGCTACGGTTCATGCCCCTGACAATCACAAGGGCTACTGCCGTCCGTAACGGAGTTCTGCTTTGCTCTAATCCGCGTGCCGTCGGGGCTGCAAGATCAGCCACGAGCAGTGTCCTCCTCCACAGAGCCAGAGCTCGGCGCACTCTCAACGCTGCCCCAGTCCCACACGGAGATGGTGTAGCGCAAGCGCAGCTCGCCCTCGCATCAATACAAAGATATTTGCGCTATGAACTAAGGCTGTGCCACTTTCGCATCCTTGCCTGGCTGGTTTCAGTGCTGTAAAGGATGAATGGCTCTACCGGGGTTATACTGGGGTGATGCCAGGCAGAGAAGGGCAAGGATTGCAAATTCTGGCTACAAATGCTGGAGATGAGCAGGATTGATGGAGTACTACATCCTGCACTGACCAGGGCAGAGGGGAGAACGGCAACAGGGTCCTTGTGCATTTCCGTTCTGAACAGGGTCTGTACCAATCTCCCAGAATTTGAAACAAGTCATAACCTATTTTTTAGGGATTTTCAAGAAACATCTTTCATTAAAAGTGCCTGCATGGAAAAGAAACCTAATAACCTCTGCTAGGTTTTCCCTCTTGCTGTATGATACGGGCTCCTGATTAACGGGGGGCAGGCTGGAAGGTAGCTAAAGACTTTCTTGCTAGTTTTCCATCACTTGGCAGGCCGGTGTTCTCCCTCGTGGCATTGTGAGGGGAGAAAGGCCTTGGCTGCTGCAGGCTCTCAGGTCACACTCCAGCAGGAAATGGGTCTTGCTGTCCCCCATGTCAGGCTTTGAATTGTCACATGAATAAATTGGTGTAAAATATTGGTGCTTTCGTTGAGGAGCAGCTTGTATTTTCTTTGTATGGACATAGATGACTTCACCAGGGAGGCTGATGTTTTTTCCCTACACTTTTCCCGCCCCTGCATGCACATCCCATCCTACCCATGCAAAAAGCTTTTCTTCCCTCACTTGTCCATTGAAGATGATCTTAGGCAGCAGGTACCACAGCGATGAAGCCTCTCTAACCACCACAACGGACTTTTTGTGAGAGCTCCTCTTCTCCAGCAGCCTTTCTAAGGGATCTGCAATGAATGCAAGGAACCTTGGCAGGAATGGGGTTTTCACTGCTTTTTTTACGCAGCGTCTGCCACGTTGAGGGTCTTCAGTCTGATCACAGTACAGCTAATGCGGGAAAAATAAAGCTGCTCCCAAGACAGACTGACTGACAGACTTGTCATGATGAAAGTACACATATTTGAAATATTATGGCTGCATTCTTGAAAACCATAGCTAGGGTAAGCTGTTTCCTTGAGTGCCTGTGGTAAAAATAACACCTGCTTTGCAGAGAGTGGATTTGACAGCTGCAAAGATATAGTGTAGGCATCTCCAAAAGCATGATACATTTTTGCTTTGTACACAAAATACTGATAGGATTTGTTATGGAAAAAAGGCAGGAGGAGATGTGAATTCCTAGGTACATGGGGAAGAGCATGGTGGGGGATTACGGCTCAGTGGAACTAATAAAACCCATCAGCCATGCCTCTCACTTGAAGGTACATCACTCACTTATGTTCTGCACAGGTCCAGTGACCTGTAACTTGTGCTGCTCTTTAGGGCTGCTTGGCAGGATCCAAAATAATGTTGCAAAATGCAGCACTGGTTTGTTGAGCCTGACGTGTTTAGTTTTTCTCTGCAGAGAAGTTTTTGCCGAATCTTAAGGCAGGCTGCAGTCAGGGTCCAGCCTGGGTTCCTGGTAAGCATCTCCCAGAGCATCATGTGCTGCTGAGCCCCCGTGCACGGCTCCGGCAGCATTGCCCTCAGCGGCCCAGAGTCAGCACTGCTCTGCGGTCAATGGCTGCAAGCTCCTTTGTAGGAGGGTGCCAGAAGAGGTGGATTTGCTTTAGCAGGGTCAGCTGTGGCTAGGAAATCAAGATGTTGTTCCTTTATCGCTTTCTAGAGAGGAGGCACAGATGGGTCTTAGATTCAGAATAGCTAAAGGGTAGAAGGAAGCAATTTCTGGGCTGGAGTCCACTTGCTGGTTATCACATTGACTGCAGGAAATAGTGGCATTGCTTCTCACTCCTCAGCAAACCACTGAGGTATGAACCCTTCCTTAATTAGTTTGCCTTGGTGGCTAATCACCTTTCTCATGAAAAAATTGTGTTCTGTAGCTGATTGATAATTTTCTGTCTTTAAATTCCAGCCACTGGTTCTGGTTTCATGTCCTCTTTCTTCTAAGGATTCCCTTTCTTTAAAGGTATTTATGCTTTGTGATAAAACCAGTTTTTGATCTTTTTGATGAAGTCAAACAGATGGAGGTTCCCAGTTCTCATACTAGTTAGGCATCTTTTTAACTTCTCACATGTTTCTGTAGTTTCTTACTAAAATCTCTGCTGTTAAACATCTGTTCAAAAATGTTGCCAGTAAGAACCGCATTCAGTATTGTAGTTTCTCTACTTAATCTCACCAATGGTACACGTATACAGATCAAAATTGCTTCTCTGCTCTCATATTTTTCTATCCTTTTGTGAGTCTTTTTTTCCCCATTGTTTACGTAGTATAATGTTGAGCTATTTATTCATTGCAAGTTATAAATTCTTGTCAGAGTTGCAGTTTTACAGGATACAATCACCTATTCTTTATATTTTTCCTGGTATCTGCTTCCAACCTTCATGCATTTAGTTTTATTTTATTTATTTGTATTTATATAAAGCAGGTTTTATATAAATAGATAGAGCTTTGCCAAGAAATCCTGACACCGCTGTACACTATTGCAAGTGCTGCTGCTGTTGCGTTCCTCCCTGATTTCTTCTGTAGCAGCCACCCTTCATGTCTCCTGAAAATGAGATGATCATTTGAATTTATGAGCTGAAAAATACTGTCAACAATCAAGAGAATTAGTTCTCAAATTACTTTGTTCGTGTTCTTTGGTGAGCTACTGAGTTTAGCTGATAGAGGTCAATTGAATGCACTGTAGTTATGCTTTTTAAAGGGTTATCATCACATGGTATGCTCTAACTTTGTTAAAACTTTGCATAAAAAATGGTACAGCACATTAAATAGATTAAAAACTATCTGGCTAATATAAAAAAGTTAGTTAATATTTTTAATTAGGTATTTTCAGCCAATTTTTTCATTTGGCATTAGAACGCTGCCCAAGACGTAGCTATATATTTATCATAGGATTATAGGGCTATCATAAATTGAGGAGAAAATATAAGTGATTGGTGAAAAATATCCCCATGACACAGTGATTGTTGGCTTGATGATAGGGCAGACATATCATTTATATAGCATGACTTTAATCACTCAATAGTTTGAACATAATTAAAAAGATATTTTAAAGCAGTGAAAGTAAACTTATAATTTTAGGATTAAAGAATATAAACCACGGTGACAAAACAAGGGACTGGATCCTGGAAAAGTCGGCTTCCCAAAAATGTAAGAGAATTAGTGGAGTCTTCAGTGAATCAGTAGGCAGTGTGAGATTTTCAGGTGAAATAGAAAGAATTTAGATGCCTGAATTCAAAATTGTGATCCTGACTGCCCTTCTCAGCAGGTAAATAATATCTTCGTAACTTGTAAAGTTCTTTACTTCTTTACTTAAAATATGACTGTCCTAGGGTGAGAATAGAAGGACTGTGTCAGGCAAAGCATCACCCAGGCCTGTATCCCACTCCAGCAGAGATACTTCCAGTGATACTTCCCCAAAATACTCTCTACTTTGCGGTCATCCGTGATTCGGGACCTTCCTAAGCCAGGAGGAGTGTCTTTGTGTCAAATGACCCATACAGGGTTCTTCTGCCATGCTCGTGTCTGCTTGCCATTGGAAACTTCTCCTGCTCTCCACATCCTGTGACCAACCACAGCTTAATGACCTGCTGCATAAAGAATAACCTCCTTGTAATCTTCTGTCTACTTGTTTTGTTCAGCCAGCCACAGTTCTTGCATGGGAATGGTTGTTCTTGCTCCACATGCCACCCATACAGACCTCTGCCTTCCCTCTTGCCTCGTGTCTTCTTGCAATCCTGATGCTGGGATTGAGGCAAGTTCCTTCACAAGTAGCTCCCTCCCACTGACTTGATGTAATGTGCACTTCAGCATTGCTGGAATGACTTCGTAAGGTATCAGTTTTGCCAAACCTCATGATTTTAGGCTACAGCTCTTCCTGTCTCATGCAGACGCATCAACAGGCTGTTCGCTCACTGCTGGTGAGTTGACGCCTTCCCCTGTTCAGACTCAAGGCTGCAAGAGGGCTGTCACATCCCAGAGCACTACCTCCATACCTCCACTCGATGTACAGGCTCTGATCTCTTAAAATAAGAAACAGAGAGCAGCTCCTTTCCCTGGACTGAGTGGGGGAAAGTGGAGTCTTCGTATGAGTAACCTTTGTAGATTGAAGGTTAATTTTTCAATTTGAAATGGTAACATAAATATTGGTAGAGTTAAAAACATCATTTAGGGTAATTCCTCTTTTTTGAAACTATGACTGGTTTCATGGTTTGGGGCCTGCCTGGTCTTACCAACAAGATATTAAAATAAATTAATTAACAGATACCAACAAGACATTAATTTAATGGTTTTTGTTCTTTTGAGCCCATAACTTGTATTACAAGCTGTACATTCACATATAAAATACACAGAGATTAATGATCTTATTGTTATTTACTCTTATCGTGATCAAAGTACCTGGGACTTTCTGTCAAACACATGGACTTCATAGTTCTTGCTGCTGAATACACAGAGTTTGTGGAATTTGCCAACAGCTTGCCGTCTAAGACTAAGAAAAACTGACATGCAGATGAGAAAATAAAAAGAAACAGTTTTAGCAAAAGCCTAGGTAAAAGCAGAGAGCCAGAGTCTGCTTACAAATACTGTTCTCCTCCTTCTGCTGAAGAGTCCTCCATTTGCAAAGTTGGCTGAAGTTGCTAAGTATTAATGCTCTGACCCAGAACGTGACTTGCTCCAGTCATCCTGGGTGAAGACAAGGTAATGATGGTTTTGACATGCAGTATTTGCAGCTGTGGTACAGAAGTGCAGCGTTTCCCCAGGAGAGCCTATAACTCACGGAGCTGGGATGAAGCTTGGCTAGCCCATAGCCCAGAGGCACCTGGGAAATTGCTGTGCTCACTTCTGCTTCCCCATCCCATGCCACAGCACTGCAACACTGCAACCTTCCCCAAAGGGCAGGACAAAACATCAGGTTCCTCTGCATCCACCTCCATTTCCCTGTTGCCTTTCAATTCCTCTGCTTTTTCCAAGCAAAACTGCAACTCCTCACATTCCTTCTTATAGGCATCATCTACCAGCTCCACCCCGACTCCTTCCCAAAGCACCAATTTCTTTGTCAAGCTGGGGTTTGTCATGGCCTGTTTGCCATGGGGTTGCTTCTGACGATGAGCTACTGATCTCCACACAGTGCGTAGCTGGATCAGCCTTCCCCCTTGCCAACCTGTCTGGACATTAAACTTTGTCTTCAAACCCTGCTGCCTCTGACCTGAGGTTATAACTTGATGGTAGGCTCATGAGACTGCAGCCCGGCAAGAATCTGCAACCACAGATCCAGAAACACTGAATTTTCTTATGGCGTGTGACACTAGTGGTCACTTATAGCAAAGTCCTGTCTTTTTTTCTGTCACAGCTGAATTTTGTGTTGGTCTTTATGCCATCCTCAGGCCAAAACTCCATAGACATCTGTCCTGAAAATGTCAATGCTCAGTCTCCTTGGCTGCTATCCACTGTGACGGTGATCTCTGCACGGTTCTGGTCGATCTGCTCCTGCAGGATGTTGGGGATTGACCTTACATTTCTTCTTTCCTTGATGGGAATTCCAACAGTTGCAATCCCATATATCCCTGCGTCTCCCTCCAGGGAATGGCTCAAGTTGCCAAATAACACACCTATGCTGAGGTGTCACCACGGAGGCATTTCCATGAAAGTTAGGTATCTCAACTTCCATGAAATAAATCAGCAGACTGAATGTCGGTGTTTATTTGCTCCAGGGTGGATTGAAAAGTTCTCCAGAGTCAAGGAGAGTGATTAAAGAGTTGAAGGCAGTACTGAGATATAAACTGTACTCACTCAAGGCAGTACTGACACACAAACTTCAGTTGCTTACTCTGCAGTCTGAGTCCTACCTTGGCCTTGTAAACCATCCATGGTGCCCATAGAGAGAGGTGATCACACCAGATGGAGATTCCTTGGTTTCTGCTTAGCATGGCCAAAAGGGAGTTGGGGTGAGTGCTAGTACCACCTTCAATAGCAATGAGGGTAGTTCTGCTGTGAGCACCATGGTGTGAAAGCAGGGCAAAGATGGCACTTGTGGTCGACCAGACTGAGGATGAACTGTAAGTGGACCCCAAACATGAGCAAAAGTTCCTGAGGAGACCTTGCAGAATGGCTTTCTGGTAACAAGACCTTGTTAAAAGACTTAATTTCTCTAGGATGACATTCAAGGGCAATTGGCCATAGTCAACAGCTTCTTCTCAAGCATCCATAGGAAACAAGCAAACAGCATTGCTGCTGTGCAAGTTCTGGCCATTGGTTCTTCATGCTCACCTGTCTACCAGATAAAGCAGCAGTGTCCTGGTAGATTTAAAATTACAGTAAGTAATGCTGGTGGAGTATATTTTTATTTCGAGGCAGACAAGAAAAATATCCTTGTGGACCATTCTCGCGGCAGACCACTGCAGTATTTAGGCAGCTTTGATATATAAGTTTGTTACAAACTAAGCAGTGAGCAGCATGTTCAGAGCTCCCGTTTTGGTTGACAGCAGTACAGAACTGCTCCATCAGCAGCCTCTGCAATTTTGCTGCAGTAACGACATGCCAGCTTAAATTGAAAGGACTATTCCCAGCTGAAGCCTCTCGGAGTTGGACTTCCATGAGAATTATTGCTAAGCAAAATCTGCAGAGAACCCCCTGACTATCATTTATTTTAAGTAATAATAAAATAAACTGTCATTTATTTTAAGCAATACGTTACATTTCCAAGGAAAATTTTGTCTGTACATGTCAGCAACTTGATCTAGACTAACAATGAGCTAGCAAGTGTCTCTCTGAAACAAGTGGCATGATGCTTCTTGGGCATCTTTAAACATCCAGAAAACCCAGGCAGTGTTGTGGGTTACTTGACCTGACAGCAGATGGAGACAAGAAACAAACTTTGTGTGGTGAGCCGCCACACTGTGGGCTACAGCAGCCCAGCTGACCCATGAACCGGCTCCCTTTTCACTGTGACTTGTTCCTCATGGTGTGTTTTCTTCACTAAAGTCTTTCATGAGCCTTTTTATTTGTCCAAAAATATCTCTAGTTTTCAGGTATGCTCTTTCATACCTCACTGATACAAGGTCCAGGGCTTTGGTTTAGGAGCTTTTCAGAGCAAGGAAACCCCTCCCTGGTTCAGCAGATGAGTCTCAAGCTGAGACCAAGGAAAACCCTGCAATTCCTCCAGATTCATAGACATGGCTTTGGCATTACTGGTCCTGAAGTGAGGGACCTAAAAGTTCCCCACAGCCCTAAAAGAAGCCAGTCATTTGCAGTATGCTTTGTCATGGCAGGGCATGTGTAGATGTGACTTGGCTTTCTGCATGTCTTGTGAGGAGCTCCATGGGGATCACAGCCCTTGGGGAGCAGGCAAGGGGCCAGGAACAGTGCTGGGAGATGTGGCTGATGTTGAAGCGATGACTCAGAAGCACCTCTAGCTTGCAAAGTCCAGATCAGCAGTGATGAGTGACATATTTGGCAGCACCCAACAAGACCACAGGGGTGCTCGGGTGCTCAGGTGCCCTGCATGTGAAAGAAGCAGGTTAAATGAATCAGCTATTTTACATAAATCTCCCCAATGTTATCTGCTCTGCTCCCAGTGGGGCTGATCAGCCCAGGCCATACAGGTGAGGTAGGTAGATGGCTGGATAGGATGGTTGGTTTCACATTGAATCTTTCATGGACAAACAGGTATTTCCACAACCCAGCTGTGGCTGGAAGGAGATGGGTTAATGCCTCTATGGCTCCTTTTGGGACTGGGGAGGAGATTAGCCTGCAGTGAGGTTGTGTTTTGAACTAATGAACTAATGTTGTGAACTAATACTGTGGCTAAATGAATCCAGCACAAGTTGCTTTAGCTGATGAAGTTATCTTGTGACAAGATTAACTGCTGATTAGATTTTGTCAGGACCAAGAGTGAGTGTGATTTGTAAGGTGCATTTTAAAAACACTGTGCAAGGAATTATGTGCAGGAATCCTGATAGTATTTTAAACCCTTAATTCTCTACTCTTTCCTTGAAAACCTGTCCTAAGGACTGCCCAGTGAATTGATTAACAGGCCAGTATTTTGTTTTTATGTAGTGATCACAGGAAAGGTAACATTGGCTTGGTTTGCCAGTTACATTACACAGAAGACAACTGCATCAGTGCAGTGTGTGTGCAGAAGTCTTCGGGCACGCTTTACCTATCAGACGGAATCATGTGCCTGTAAATCTGTGCTGGTTTTGGCTGTGGTAGAGTTAATTTTCTTCATAGTAGCTAGTATGGGGCTATGTTTTGGATTTGTGCTCAAAACAGTGTTGATAACACAGGGATGTTTTACTTACTGCTGAGCAGTGCTTACAAGGTCAAAGCCTTTTCTGCTTCTCACCCCACCCCACCAGCGAGGAGGCTGGGGGGGCACAAGAAGCTGGGAGGGGACACAGCCGGGACAGCTGACCCCAACTGACCGAAGGGATATTCCATACCATATGGTGTCATGCTCAGTATAGAAAGCTGGGAGAAAGAAGAAGGAGGGGGTGGAGGGACGTTTGGAATGATGGTGTCTATCTTCCCAAGTCACCATTACGCATGATGCAGCCCTGCTTCCCTGGAGATGGCTGAACCCCTGCCTGCCCATGGGGAGTGGGGAATGGATTCCTTGTTTTGCTTTGCTTGCGGGCACGGCTTTTGCTTTACCTATTAAACTGTCTTTATCTCAACCCACGAGTTTTCTTTTACCCTTCCAATTCTCTCCCCTGTCCCACCGGGGGGAGTGAGCCAGCAGCTGCGTGGGGCTTGGTTGCTGTCTGGGGTTAAACCATGACAATCTCATCTGACAGATAACATATCACAGCATCAGAAGCAGCAGGAAAAAAAAAAAAGACAAAATGGCCAAAGCATGAAAAGGTGAGGGACACAAACATTCATCAGCTCTCTGACAGGGAGCTGAGAGCGTGGGAGGATGGACCTTAGGGAGCACAGGAGCAGAGACCAGCTGCAGCACCAAAATCTGATGCAAAAGCTAATAAATCATTAACTTTCTCCACCACTGATGGGCACACTCTTGTGGAGACAGGGCCAAGGCAGTGCTTTCCTGCCCCCAGCCCCGTACCTTCCTCTGCTGCTTCCCCTGCCTCCATCAAGAGCAGAAAGCTTGGTGGCACCTTTCCAGCAATCTCCATCCCTTGCAGCCTCGGCTGCATCCCAGCAGGACAGACATCCCACCAGCTGCGTAAGAACGAGGGCTGGGCTGAGATGTGAGCTATGTCCTTTTACCAAATGACGAATGGTGGTTGTCACTGTCTCCATCGATAGCAGCCCCCAGTACCTGTTGGACACATAGCGTCTTGTAAATCTGATCGTGTTTACACTAACAGCGTTTTATGAACCTCATCAGGTTGCAATGCAAATATTTCTGCAGCAGCTGCTCCCAGAGGAGTGACGTGGTGGAGAGGCCATGAGCACCCGGAAAACACAAGCTGAAAACAAATTTCAGTTCACGCATGTGCTCCAGGAAGGAGTGAGAAAATAGAAGAGTGCCAGGAATTAGACAAAGAAACTTGAAGACTGGCAAGAAAATTCAACTACCAGAATATCTTGGAAGTTGGGAGAGACATACAGGTTTCAAAGTAGGCAGTGTATCTACCTGTTCTTTTACAAAAACAGCACCTGACTTAGGAAAGGGAACTGACCAGCTGGCATGAGATTTTTGTCTGAGATCCTTCTCCATTTGCTCATGAAGCAAAGAGCTTGTGTTACCTGTTGTACAGGTATGGCTATCTTGCTATGGTTAAAATGGACTTCAGTCATGGCATGGCCACCTCTTCTTTGGGTCTGATGGTTGGGGTTATGATGGGGGAACAGTCCTGGCACAGGACGTCTCCAGTGTCCCCCAGGGCTGACCAGCTGAAGGTGCAGAGGTGCAAAGCATTGGCTGTGCCCCCCATCCTGGCCCACACCTCCAGCGTGTTTCAGCTGCCTTCTCTCCAGGACACTGCTGGCACACACCAGGACAAAAGCAAGATTAAACTTCAGAGCAAATCTCATCTTGACCATCATGAAAAACAGAGGAAAACTCCAATCCTACTGTACAAAATTTTGGATTCTACTTTGTTTAAAACACAAAAGTGTAGCAACAACACAGTTTTCCCAATGGCAAAGCCCCAGCTGGTATTGGGAACCTCATGGATGTACATCAGATGTAGACATTTCTCCCCCAAGACCAGACCAAATCCTCTTCTCTAAGTCATATAATAAAACCGGGCAAATTATAGTGCTTAGTAAGTTTGAACCAAGTCCATGACATTAAACTGGGAGGAGATACCAAGTACGGTGCACCATCATAAAATCACAGGATCTTTGGGTTGGAAGGGTCCTTTAAAGGTCATCTAGTCCAACCCCCCTGCAATGAGTAGGGACATCTCCAACTAGATCAGGTTGCTCAGAGGCCTGTTCAACCTGACCTTGAGTGTTGCCAAGGATGGGGCATCCCCCACCCCTCTGGGCAACCTCTGCCAGTGTTTCACCACCCTCCATGTGAAATATTTCTAAGTCTAAGTTTACCCTCTTTTAGTTTAAAGCCATTATTCTTTGTCCTATTGCAACAGGCCCTGCTAAAAAGTCTGTCCACACTTTTCTTCTAAGCCCCCTTTAAGTATTGGAAGGCTGCAATAAGGTCTCCCCGGAGCCTTCTCTTCTCCAGGCTGAACAACCCCAACTCTCTCAGCTTGTCCTCAGAGGAGAGGTGCTCCATCCCTCTGAACATTTCTGTGGCCTCCTCTGGACCCTCTCCAACCATCCACGCAGACTGCGCTGCATGATGGTAGTAATCATGTCAAACTATCTCTCTGAGCTGGACCCAAACTTTTTGGGGAAGGTAAGCAGGAAAATGCTGTCAAAGCATATCTTTCCAATATTCCAATTAGAGGTGAGATGACTAGGGTAGATCTTGGTGTCCCTCTAGTGATGGATCTACCAACAGCAATGAAAAACCTAGCTCCAGCCTCACACTTCCATCCTTCCCCCCCACGTCTGGCCTCACGCCATAATAGCCCAGGATGGCTCTAGCCCTTCACCCAGTACTGCCAAGGTCTCTTCACAAAAACAGTTCTTGACATGTTTCCACCACACACCAGTGTGCATAACTCCCAGTACTTGGCTCATGGGGTAATCTGCCACATATTGCCTTCTCTCAATGTGTTCTGGTTTGCAGACGTGCTAATATGTCATATGCAAATTGCTGCATCATGCAGGAGCAGGAGACATGGGCTTCTGCTTTTCATTGGTGGCCAGACGTCATGGAGGAAATCCACCACTGCAGCCTCACAGTGCTTATCACCTCAGGGAAAGGCAGAGATAACCACAACACACAGAGAATTGTATAGCCCTTCAAGAAAACATGGGGACTTATCCAAAATGTCAGCATATGTGCTCTCTGGGAGCATCCAACTCCGATGCTGAATGCTGGAGAAACTGAAGGTGCTAAAGCAGCTGCTCTGAAGTCACTTGGGGAAGGAGCCCACTTATGCAGTTGTCCTGTGGAAGTGACATGGGGCAACCTGCGAGGCTCAGGGTACCCACAGTCTCTGGTGTTGGATTATGAAGTAGCTCAGTGCATATTTACCTTTGTGAAGTCCATAAGAATGCACATGACGATTTTGGCCATGTGTTGCAGGCCAGTTTCATTGGTAACCAAGAGCTGGACGTGCAAGGACGTGATGGGCTTGGTGAAATCAGCTGTAATGTCTCCTGAGTTTCACAGCATGGTCTTTCAAGCCTGTCTGTTTTCAGTGACATTGTCTCTAGTAGCACTTCTAATTTTGAGTTTGGAGCTTTGTTGCAGGATGTGATTAAAATTAGGAAGTTTCTGAAAGTCGTGCTCTTGAGAGGAACAGGCAAGGGGAAGATGCCCTGAGCAATGCACCAGCATGTTCTGGAGAGCCAGTTGGGAAACCAAATGAATAACATTGTTTAATTATCTAAGACATATTTTCAGCCTTTTTTCTTTTCTATATATATCTTTTAATTTTCAATGCTTCTGCCTAAAGAGTTTCCTAGTGGAAAAGTGTCGGTAAAGTTGGTAAAAATAATTGGATGCCCACCTTGAAATGAAAGCTGAAGTGGATATGATCTTGCCTAAACAGCTTCAAGACAGGAAAACGGAGAATGCTGTAAAATTAAAAGAGATTTTATGATTTGGAAAATTCAGAAAATAAACAGTGAAGTTTCTGTGGGCTGGACCTGCTGTTCTCCTGCCACACAACTGATTTACCATGGCAATAATACTGATTTTTCCTTATTGTCTTTTTTGCAGTCAGGCTGCCAAATGAGAGGCATTTGAAATTTAACAATTCTGTAATTCTCCTAGTTTTTATGTACTGAGATTTTGAATGTTCGATCTCTAAGCATAGCTCTAAATGGACCTCAAATGCTAAATTTTTAAATCAGCTCTAGTGGCAGGAGTTGCTAAAGGCACTGACAGTAAAAATTCATAAATACTCAGGTTTAAACTCCTTATTAACAAAATTAAATTTCCTCCAAGTAAGGACAGCACTCAAGGTGTAGTTAAGGGGCTCATATTTGTTGAAGGCTTCTTTTTGCCTGATGGTCTATCACTTTTTTTCTGTGGTTCCTTTCTACTGAGGAGAAGATGAACACAGGCATGTTCAATACCCAGAATTATTTTTTGAAATGCTTGCCCGTGGGCTGAAATATTAAAAGAGGAAAGTGTGTTATGTTGGAGAATTACACAGCGGATGCTGTCTTCATTACCAAGCAAGCTGCCTTAGCTGCAGTTATGCCAACAAAATGCTCGTGGATGTTTTTAAGGACTCCTGTTTTTGACAGAGAAAGCTGGAAGAGGAATATGATGTTTCACAACAAGGTTGAGTTATTTTCTGTCGGAGTGAAACCAAGGCCTTTCAAAACCATTAATGACAAGGCACATTAAGTTTAGACATAGTGAAAAAGATGGTGAAGAAGAAAAAAGCTCTCAGGTACACAGAGTACACTTCACCCATGAAACAAAGCGGCAACCTCCAAAGCTGAGAGCTACGGCAACGCTGCTGTCATACGTGCTGAGATGCACAATGGATTTGAATATAGGTCATTTGATAGGACAAGGAGTAATGGTTTTACACTAAAAGAAGGTAGATTTAGACTAGATCTAAGGAAGAAATTTTTGATGATGAGGTTGGTGAAACCCTGGCACAGGTTGCCCAGAGAGGTGGCAGATGCCTCATCCCTTGAAACATCAAGGCCAGGTTGGATGGGGCTCTGAGCAACCTGATCTAGTTGCATATGTCCCTGCACGTTACAGGGGGGCTGGACTAGATGACCTTAAAAGGTCCCTTTCAATCCAAAGATTCTATGATTCTATTATTCTATGATTTGGGTGTTAGCAAAACGTCTAGTATCCTGGGGATGTGGTTTTAAACCTGAGAAACTCCTTTAGCAACTTGTCTTGTTGAAACACAGGGTGTTTCTCCATACACAGCTTTGGTTTTAAGAAGGTCCACATGGGTCTTGCTTTGATTTTATAATTAAAGTCACTCTTCTCAAAAGTATCTCAACTTTAGGTCATTGATTTGTTCACTGTCCAAATCTCCTGGTACGTAGGGAAAAGGAAACATGAGCCTGGCTCATTCCTTCTTCTGGTACAGCCTTGTCAATCTTCAGACTAATCTGGGAATAAAGATTGAGAAGTCACCAAATAAGACCCTGGGGGGTTGATTCAGTGCTAACCTGATGGTGCTGAGCACAAGGGCTGATGAGAGAGTTTCTGAATACAGATGCTGGAGCCTTCAATGCTACCTGTTGATAAAAATGAAAAACATGGCCATCCAATACTTCATCACTGTCAGTACCACAGTAGGGAGGGGTAAGGTGAACAAAGGCCCAGGTCCCATCCCCTGAGATATGGATGAAGCAGTGCTCGTAAATAGGGACTTGACCTTTAGATACCATCAGCAGCCAACATAATGCTGTTGGGACCTTCTGCCAGGAAAAGCTGATGTGACTGTGCTTGAGCCGCTGAGTGGCCAAACAAAAGGTGTTTTTGATGCTTATGTGCTCATTCAGATGCTGATTCAATGCCATATATGCTTACCAGACTTTTGAGGTTCCTTGACTTCCTAAACAGTATGTGAAACCTTCCCTCACACATTAATTTATTCACATACTTTTTCTCTTTCTCAGTTCATTAGAGGAATTAAAGAGAAGGATGATAACACGACCAGAAGGACTAAACAGGAGGTTGAAGCAGCTGATAACCCTGCCAGGAACACATTAGACATGTTCTCTTAACAGCTGGATAATTAAAGGAGAAGATGAGAGCCACAAAATCAGTCCGTGTTTGATCAAAAGCTGTAATGTTTGCTCTTTGATCCTGATAAACTGTAAAGAAAAACAGTTTAGGAAAAGAATGGAAGAATATCCCCTATTAACATCAAATAGGAGACCCTTGTCATGGCAAGGAAATTAAATGAAATGTAGATGACAGATCAAAGGTGTATTCTGTAGAAAAAAATTATTGATTTACGTAAATCTCTACTCTTTTAAAAGTGGAGATTTCAGTTTTTGCTGGGCACTTTTGAGACAACATCAGAGAATTTGGGTGGGGGAGAAACTAGTAAGATCTGAAAATAAAAATATAAGAAGGTGCGCTCTGGAAAGGCAATATTTCAATACATGATCAGAAATTGCTTTTCCTTTTATAGAAACTTGAAGTTATATACTAAAAATTAAAATGCTGAACATTTCTTTGCTTGCAGACCATGTAACTTCTTAAAAATGGGATAAAGTCCATCAGCAGAGAGGCCATGTAAGATGTCTCCCTCTAAGCACCTCCAACAACAGCATCTCTGTGCTTTGCTCTCCTTCCCGGCTGCCCCGGTTTCAGCCAGGATAGAGTTAATTTTCTTCACAGAAGCTGGCGTGAGGCTGTGTTTTGGATTTGGGGTGAGAAAATGTTGATAATGTGCTGATGTTTTGGGTTGTTGCTGAGCAGTCAAGGACAGTCCAGCTTCTCGTGCGGGGCTGCCAGCGAGCAGGCTGGGGGTGCACGGGGAGCTGGGAGGGGACACAGCCAGGACAGATGACCCAGGCTGGCCACAGGGATATGCCATACCATATGACATCATAGTCAGTATATAAAGCTGGGACGAAGAAGAGGGAAGGGGTGGGAGGACGTTGGGAGTGATGGTGTTTGTCTTCCCAAGTAACCATTACCCGTGATGCAGCCCTGCTTCCCTGGGGATGGCTGAACCCCTGCCTGTCCGTGAGGAGTGGGGAATGGATTCCTTGGAGTGCTTTGCTTGCGTGTGTGGCTTTTGCTTTACCTACTGAACTGTCTTTATCTCAAACCACAAGTTTTCTCTCTTTTACCCTCCCGATCCTCTCCCCCGTCCCACCCTGGGGGAGTGAGCGAGCGGCTGCGTGGGGTTGGCTGCCGGCTGGGGCTAAACCGCGACACCGGCATATGCCAAGGCTTGCTTCCTGCAGCGCCGTGGCTGGATTTGTCCCAAGAGCCTACTTATAAACGACTTATAAACTGCTGTTGACAGAACGGGGCGCGCGGACCTCGCGCACCGGCCAGGCGGGGGCTGGCTCGCAGGCTCTGCGCCCCAGCGCTGCGCAGCCCTGCGGCCCTGCTCGCAGCGGGAGGGGGGGCCCAGGCAAACGGGTGCTCTGCACCCACGGCACCTGCGTGCCAAACCCTGCAAAGCACAGAATAAATGCTGGCTGTTGGTATGGACACCTCCGGTTTGTTCTGCAGTAGGTATTGCCGCCCTGATGAGACTGAAGGACTGGCTAAGCTTCGCCTCAAAAATGTAATTCGTCTTGGTTGCCATAATTGGCTTCCCATCGCAAGGTTGGGATCTGAAACAGCATCAGACAAGAGCCAAGCAGGGAAGTCTCTAAGAAAAATGGGCTGAAACTGCTTCTGCCAAGAGGACAGAAACTGCCACAGCTCCCCTTGGACAGCCCAGCTGCTCTATGGCCATTACCTCCTCCAGGACCTGGAGACCCCTCGGCTAACAAACACAACCTCATCCATCACACTGGAGGTGGATGCTGTGATATGGCCCTTCCTCATGGGTGGAAGGCCATGAAGAACCAGGCTCTGTCACGGTAATTCTTGCTAGCCAGCTTCTTCCTCTTCAATAAACTCTAATGCTGAAGTGCCAGCTTAAACTTTGACTCCTGCAACTTTCTGTCGGCCTGTGCTGTCTTAACGTTATGTAAATGCTGACTTTGCCATTTAGTAGTCTGTAGCTCAGTGCTACAATAAACTCAGACTGATCTAATAATGAATGACAAGCTTAGTAATGTAACAAACTAGGAGCTTAAGTCAGTCTCCAGGGATTAATAAGGCATTATTTATGTATTACAGCGCTAATAGCTTAAAAAGTTGGTGTGAAAAGTTGGGTGAGGGTTTTTTCTGGTGTTTGATGGGCATAAAACTGCCTGTCAGTTTACTTCCAGCACAAAGAAGTGTGAAGTTTCTTTTATGCAAACGTAATTATTGACTTCACAACAGTTGCTTTAGATTTGCTGTTTTTGTCGTTCATGCATGTTCGTTGTTCCGATTTGTTTGGCCAGGAAAGACAAGGAAGGTGTGGGATCACGGGCTCTGGGGAGATTTCAGCTGGAAGGGACCTCTGGAGGTTGTCTAGTCCCAGGACACATCCAGATCAGGTGGCTTGCCTTGTACAGTCAAGCTTTGCTTGTCTCCAAAGGGAGAGGCTCCCCAGTACCTCTGGGCCTCTTCACACCTTCATTTGGAATCTTTTTTTTCCTTACATCTAATTGGGATTTCCCACTCCAGCTTGCGTTTGCTGCATCTTGTCCTATTCCTGTGCACGTCTGAGCAGAGCTTGGCTTCATCTTCTCTTCTGGCAGGGCCCTGAAAGCCCCAAGGGATGCAAGAGAGTGCAACAGAAAAATCACTGCCTGGACCTGCTGACTGCACTCTTGCGAATGCAACCCAGTATGCAAGAGTCCCTCTTTGCTGCAAGGATGTATTGTTGACTCCTCTTCAATTTGGTGTCCACCAGGACATCTGCGTCCATTTCTGCAGGCAGCTTTCCAGCCTGCTGGCACTGAGGTTTTGCATGGAGGAATACCGCGGGCGATAAGTAAAGGACGACCATTTCAGATGAGATAGAAGATCTGTTCCGATTTTACTTCATTTCAAGGTGAACACCTGGCTGACAGAAAACTCAGATCTGAGCTTGAATGCAAGCTTCTCACACGTTGCTTTGGTTCTTCTGTAGCTTTACTGCTATACACAGGTAAGGAGAGGGATCAGTGGTCAAGGTTGAGAAGAGCACCAGAAATTAGGAGATGTAATAGTTGTTGGAAGTGCCTCCAAAAACATCTACAAATGTTTTTAATGAGCACTTCTAGTGCTTGAAAAAACTGTTGTAATAAAATTCTTGGTGTGTCCCAAGGAGGTGGAGAGATGAAAACTAAAATCAGAGTGTTGTCTTGTCCAGAGAGAAACACTACTGGTAACAGGAGAGAGTAATAAATGATCTCTTAAAGTGTGCTGCTAGATCCTAAAGAGCATTCCTTTGCAGAGGAAGACAGAATGAAACAGGAAGAGAGATCTTAGATTGTCTGGCAACCCACAGGAAAAAAAAAAAGGTGACAATCCAGCAATCTCAAATTAAATACAGATAATATGACTGCTGTGACAACGAATGTGACAAAGTCAGAACATCTCAAGAGCTCCATTTTTTTTTCCAATAATTTTGGATACTTTATTGGTATAACACTTCCTTATACACTTTCATAAGAAACTCTGATACTTTCAGATCCATAATTCAGCCTCGGCTACAGTAGTCAAAGCTGTTGCCTTTTATGACAGAGCTAATAAACCAGGTTTTGCCACATAACCCATGTCTGAGGAGGGAAGTTATAATATAATATGTAATTTCCAGAATATCCACCAAATAGTCTGAAGTTACATTGCAATAGGTACAACAGGAAACCAACAGACCCTCTGTAAAATGACATTAGAGCATTGGAGATAGAATATGCTGCAATTACAAAGCAGACACACAGGCATCACATCTCTCATAAGCATCATGGAAATTAAATTAGAAACAACACTTCAAAGATAATGGATCATATTTTGCTTTAGAATTATCTTCGTTCTCTGGGCCTTAATAATTTCCAGAGACAAAATGTCTCAGATCCACCAAGTTTTCTAGAGTTTCTCCTGTGGTACCCAGGAGATACTTCTGGTCCAAGTCACTGACCAAGGTTTTGGGTGGTCACTGACCAAGCCTTTTGCTCCTTTTCTTTCAGACTCTGTCACAGCAAGATTGGCCAGGGGTGAGCAGCTGCGATCTTGTAAAAATTAATGCAAATGGTTACACGGATGTGCATATGAGCCCTTGTGAACTTGTGGTCAGTGACTACACAACACACATTTGTGTTCATGCTTTAACTTCTGCCATCAAGAAGCCTTCCCGTCCAAGCAGAGCATCCAAGTAACAGGAATTTCTGCCTTCAGACAAGCTCTTCAAATAATACAATGTCTTTAATTGCTGAATTAAAAAAGCAGAGGGATGATTTAGACCAATGTTCACCAGCTACACATCTCATGGCTCAGCCCAGAAAGAACTTCAATTAGGGATGATAGCAGATGTTGAAATAGAAGCATTAAAAAAAAAAGTAAGAGAACCTTGGGGAAATTAAAATGAAAATGAAATTCCAAGGAACTAAATTAAATAATTGTGAGACTGTTAAAGAGATAAGGGAAGTGAGCAGGAGGCATTTGCAAAAGAATTTGGGGGACTATTGGACTTGGATGGTCCAACAAAGGATGCAACCACTGAAGAAGCAGGAGTGGGAAAGAGTATTTGGGCTGAGCTGCCTGTTGTCAAGCTGCACAAGGAGGCTCAGTGGGGCACAAGTCCCTGGGGAGGTGTCCTTGTGGGGCCAGATGGGGTGACTGAAGATAGCCCCACAAAAGCAGGCTCTGATCTCCTCCGCATCCTGGACGACTTGCCTCTCCTCATCCAGCCTGGGAACAGGATGTGGGATGGAGGGCCAGGGAGAGGTGGCCACATACCCTGGGAAAACTGGAAGTGTTTGCAACAAACTATTATGGCTTTTGCATTTTCCTTTGAATGGCAAGTCATGAGTCAGGTCTTTGCAAACATTGGTGGTTTGATTGCCAAGTGTTAATCAGACTCTAAACAGAAGCAAGTCTTAAAAAAATTGCTCCCAGAATATTTTCTTCTACTTTATTTGATAATTCTGACAAAATCCACCTTCAGTAAAAGGCAAGCGAAAATCAGGAGTTGATTACATACATTTTTCATCCTTAGAAACAAGAAGATTATGGAATCTTCTGTGGGGGGGCAGAGGAATGAAAAATAAATGAGCATATCATAGAGTCATAGAATTTTTGGTTTGGCAGGGAGCTTTTAAGGTCATCTAATCCAAGCCCTGCCATGAGCAGGGACACCTTCAACTAGATCAGGTCGCTCAGAGCCCCGTCCAACCTGACCTGGAATGTTTCCAGGAATGGGCCATCTACCACCTCTCGGGGCAACCTGTGACAGGGTTCCACCACCTTCCATGTGAAAAATTTCTTCCTTAGATCTAGTCTAAATCTGCCCTCTTTTGGTTTAAAACCATTTCCCCTTGTCCCGTCGCTACAGGCCCTGCTAAAAAGTCTGTCCCCATTTAAGTACTGGAAGACTGCAAAAAGGCGTCCCCAGAGCCTTCTATTCTCCAGGCTGAACAACTCCAACTCTCTCAGCCTGTCCTCACAGCAGAGGACAGTCCACATAGGTGACATCAGTAGCTCTTCCCTTGTCCACTGATATAGTCACTCCATCATTGAAGGCCACTAGATCGGTCAGGCAGGACTTGCCCTTGCTGAAGCCACGCTGGGTGTCTCAAATCACCTCCCTGTCCTCCATCTGCCCTAGCATAGCTTCTAGGAGGATCTGTTCCATGATCTTCCTGGGCACAGAGGTGAGGCTGACGGGTCGGTAGTTCCCAGGGTCCTCTTTGCTACCCTTTTTGAAAATGGGTGCAGTGTTTCCCTTTTTCCAGTCTCCAAGGACTTGCCGTGATTGCCAGGACTTTTCAAATATGATGGAGAGCGGCTTGGCAACTACATCAGCCAATTGCCCTGGGATTCTGAGATGCATCTTGTCAGGTCCCATAGGCCTGTGTATGTTCAGGTTCCTCAGGTGGTCTCGAACCTGATCTTCTCTTATGGTGGGAGGAACTTTGCTCCTCCAGTCCCTGCCTTGTGGTCGATCCCCTCAAGAGGTGTGGGAGGAGAGGTTGACAGTGAAGACTGAGGCAACAAAGTCATTCAGTACCTCAGCCTTCTCATCCATTGTTACCTGTTTGCCCGTATTGCTCATCAGAGGCATATAGGTGATAACACAACAGAACTATAGGCAATATAGGCGCAGCCTTTTATGGGTAACACCTGAAGCAACGAAAAGTGAGTGCTTTTTGTTTCATTGACAAAGACCTTTTCTGGCACCAAGTTACATATCTAATAAGGTTTTGTTTTCCAGTCTCCAGTTTATTAGCCCCTCTCTGCTCACTTGTGCCGTATTCATGCTGATGTAGCATTGCATTTCTGCCTTCCTCTCCTGCTTTATATCAGCCTGAAGTTCTCTCAATCATCTTTATTGTGTACAGTAGACATAGGTTTTCTAGTTTCCCCTCCAGGCTCAAAGCATTGGTGAGTTCAAAGCAATAAACCTCCTCTTTCTTACAATAAGAATAGTAATCTGAGTTTTTTGGTTTGGACTTTGCTAAAGGACTATTTGTCCTCTCAGTCCTTCCTTGGAGCCAGAAGCTTGTGTCCTCTTGAATTGCATGCCAAGACATCTCCACTGATGGCTCTGGATATGTTTACGGACAAGTCTGAATGTCACCTCCCTGCCGGTGATTCCCAGAGAGGGGTCAGCCACTTGAGTAGCTGGTGGAGCAGACAGCGAGGAGGTGCATGTCCTGGCTGGGTTTTCATTGTCCCTGCTCACCTCCTCTGCTGTCATTTGCTGCCAAGGCACGGGGGCTGCTGCTTGGACATGAAGCATCTCCTTCAAAATTATTATTTCTTTCCAAAATTAAAGTCACCACATTAGCATACCTCCTTTTTCACACAGGGGATCACTCAAGCCAGGTGCTACAGGGTTTCAGGAGACATGTTTATGCCTGTTTTAGGTTTCCGAGAGGACAGTGCTATTTTGGGTCTCCTTCAGAGCTTTATGAGCCTTTCCTCCAGGTCAGATTTCACCCACCTCCCATGCAGCTCTGCTCTTGTGCCGGAAGCCCTTCTCCCTCCTGCTACAGGGAGTCACTTGCACTAATCTTACCATATAAGCTCATTTCTAATTCCATTTTTGCAGCCCAGATGATAAATACTGTAATGTTTAAATGCTTACCAACCATTTGGTCTGCAATGATTTATTAACCAAGCTTCATCACTTGAAATAAGAAGCTTAGCTTGTTCACACACAGGCTGTGATGGGGCAAGCAGGAAGGGATGCCATCCTCCATGCAGATGTTGCAAGAGCTGTGTTCAGAAGGTGCACGCATCGCTTGTGGGTATTTGATCACATCAAGTTTTATTTATTTATTCTCACATGGTTCTTATCACTGCTTCTGCTTGAAACTGAAATCACAGGTAGCATCCGTCATGCTATTAATTTGATCTTGTAAGTGGCATCAGGTTTGGTGTGAGGGAGAAATATGGAAGATTATTAAATGCCTTGCTTGTCTGCTGGAGGTTTTCCCCCCAAACTTACAGCATGGCCAGACTAAAACTTAAGAGCATCTGAGGTGGGCAAGAAGAAGCAGATGAAGAACGAAAGGGAAAAGAGCAGGGTAGCTGTGGCTTCCCAGGCTGAATTCCCACCCCATCCAGGGGGGACTGTCCTTGTGGGGTGACCCCATCTCTGCTCATTCAGGATCCTGTCTCCTCGTGGACCAAGATTTGTCTTTTCTGTGGCCAAGCAGGAATTTCTGAGAAGATGTGGAGGAGGAGGCAGAGACGTGGTAATCTCAGACAGCGACCCTCATTTCCCTGTACAGCCAGCAGAAAGGAGCTGATGCTTCCAGAGGGAAACTCGTGTGAGTACTCTGACACTATCCCGGGCTACAGCAGGTGCTCACCGTTCTCCACAGACCGTAAGGTAGGCTGGCTTAGGAAGAGGTATCTTGGTTTAGGTGCTTCCATGGGGCACCCGAACCCTATCATGCATGCCAGAGGGAGGGGAGGAAATGCATCAGCATTTGGGGTGGGATGGAGCTGCTGTCTGAATGTAGTTTTTTACCATTTCTGAAACTAGCAATTTCATCTCCAGAGCAAGGTTATTGTATTCCCATGGAGGTGCTCAGGCAGATCAGAGATGGGTGAGGTATGCCATGAAGGGATGTGCTTGCGCTCTCTTTTCAGCAGCTGCAAAGCACTGGGACTCCCCTGAAATCCATGGCCTTTGTCCATCTACCCCAGCTCCGATACATCTCCCATTTCTACGTAGCTATGTTCCTTTTCTCCCACTAAATATTTTCTGACATCTCGCTCACATTTCATTCGCTGGAATTTCCCCTCCTTCCCCTCTGCCTCGCAAGGGGAACTGGCTGCCTCGCTGTTCAATCCCCCATCAATACACGTAGCTTTGCCGTTTGACCTTTAAGACATCCCTTCTCCTGGTCACCACCGCCCTTCTGCAGCCGGCTGGAGACGGGGCAGACGAACGCAATGCAAGCACAGAGGAACCCCGAGGAGCGCGGCGGGGCAAGCCCCAATTCACCGGGAATGATTAAGGCAGGGTTTCTATTGATGTTCAAGGTATGTAGGAGTAAACAGCTGCCGCAGTTGATTAAATGCCAGCACGGATGTGTAATCAATCACAAAAGCCATTAGGTGTGAGTGGCGGCTATCGCCGCCCCAGCAAACACCGCTCCCAGCAAAGGGGGGTCTGATCCCTCCTCTCCCGTGAGGTGGAGAGGGAGCACACGGGGGCCAAAGCCACGTGTGGGAAGGTGAGGAACACCCTGTCCCTGGGACTCACCACGTTTTGACTCGATCTGCTGGAGCACGGTAGCTGCCACGCACCAACCTTGTTAGCAAGAGCCTGAGCCCACCCAGCGTCAGTGCCCTCAGCGCTCCCCGACCCCGGGGGCTGAGGGGTCTTTGGCTGTCGATGGCCTAAACCCAGGTAGAGCAGTCTCTCATGGGCTGTGGGCAGAGGTGGGGTGCAGAAGGAGTGCAGACCCGATGTGGGCTTTGTCCATCTCCTCTTCGCCATCCTGCAGCTTCTATTGGTTTTGGGTGAACGGAGAATGAAAGAAAGAAAGCAACTATCTAAAAAGAATTATCTTCCATCCACACAGGTGAGGCAAAGGACCCAAACTGCTGGTCCTGCCAGGAAAAACCAAGAACTCCCCCAAGTATATGGCAGAGATTGGCCCTTACCCAGTTCCAGTTTTAGTATTTTGGCTGTTCTTCAAAAAAGCTCAGATAGATAGTTTAAAAATCGTAACACTCAAAGTTGAGCCGACAGGACTAGATTATCCATCTTGTTTGTATGTCTAGGACTTTTGAACACCAGCTAGTCAGGATCCTGACTAGCTCACCATCTTGTTTTCTTCTCTCTTCTTTCCAAACAAGCAGTGCAGTTTCGTTCTTACAGAATTTATCTTAAAGGAGCTGGTCACCTAGGGGAATTGTCCCTGATCCATTTGTTATCTCTGCTTTTTTCTGCAGGCAGAAGCAAACCTCTGGGGTTTTGAATTTTTATCTTGCACCCCAAGCTGTCTCAGAGCTGTATGGTGAGGACAGGTGGGATGCAGCACAGAGGTTCAACCAGGTGGTCGGGGCACCCTGCTCCCTTCATCTCATGCTGGACTCTGATGCCCACCTCGTTGCACAGATGGGTACAGGTGCTCTGGTCAGCATGTTGTGGTGTGTGCTATCTCGGTCAGGAAATCTCCACTGCAAGGAAAGCCATCTGAGAAACAATTTTTGACGAAAATCTCTCCCTATGTCTGTAATCACCAAAGGTGCCAGCCTGCTGCTGTGTGGGCAATGAAAGCAACGGGATATCCCAGGGCATGTATGCTGCTGATGGATCGCACTTCTTCCACTGTGGACTGTGGTTCTGGTTGTATCAACTTGATACATAATGTTTTAAAATCTTTTTTGGAAGCTTTACATTTTTCTCTAACTTTTAAAACTTTCTGGACACATTCATACTACCAAAAGTGGTTTTCCCTCTTCCAAATGGCCTATTATATATATATATTTCTGTATTGTACATCCTTTCCAAATGCCAGGCGAACCTCCTAGTGCAGGAGGAGATGTTTGGTTTAGAGGCATGAAACCATTTTTCTGTAACATAGAGACAATTCTCAGCCAGCACCACCACCAGTAAAGTGCAGGTGCTTTGGGAGATAGCAGACTGCCCAAGGAATTAGGTCAAATTACACGTGAAACACATGTGAGGTCTGGAGAGGGGTGCAGGCCCCCCTTCAGCATGTACCTCTATTTGGGTGCATGGTGGCAGATGCCACCTTCGCCACTGGGTGCACAGATAGTGGAGAGGGAGTGTGGAGGCTGTGGGGAGTGTCCGTGGGTCACACAGGAGCTGGGGACACATTGACTCACTTGCTCTGGGACCAGCTCTGAGCATCTCCAGGAAGGGATCATGCCTGGACAGGAGATCACCAGGCTGGAGCAAGGATCAGACACTGGTTCACAGAGCAAGGGACACCTGATCATGTCAACAAACCTGCAGAATTTCAAAAAGCATCAGCACCTGGATCGCTGTTTCCTAGTCATGTCTTTTGCTATTCTGCTGCACAGGGCGAGAGATGCTTTCATTAACAGCGCAAGTTTCCACTAAGCCACATGAGTTTTGGTTTGCTTGGTTACTCTCAAGCATGAAAATTAAAGTTAAATTAGAAAAGCAAAAGCCAGTGTAAATAGTCTCATGTCTCTAATTAAAGTTGTTTTGATCAATCTTCTGCTGAGCATTTATTTTAAGACACTTCTATCTTATCTTTTAAAGATAATAAAGTGTGATTTTTTACAAGCCATGGGCTGGTTCTGACTGCATTCATGCTGTTTTGCTCCTTGTGGGGTGGCCCCTTGGGTACAATTCACAGAGCTGACCCATATACAAGCTGTGTTTCATTTCAGAGGAAAGGAAAAGCACATAATTATATATCAATTGATAGGTAGCACTGACAGATTTCATGCAAAAGTAAGAGAAAAGGTATTATTGACCTGGTTATTCAATAAGTGGTATCGGACAGGGGCCACCTGAGCCTCTTTCAGACATAAATGCAACACTCACGCCCAAGCTCTTATGCTGCCGCGTTGGCCAGAATAAATTAGCTAAATTTCCACTTCAAGAGGCAACAAGAGCAGAAAAGAAAACACAAAGCCAGAGACGCCAAATCAGCCACACTTTCTTAAACATTGACATCTAATTACTGGCAAGATGCAATGTAGATACCATATGTGATAATTTCAGGAAGCTGCTTATGAATTCTGATTGATGTCATGGCGTTGTGAAATTGCTACATCTTTTTTTAATTCCTCTGCAAATGAGCACCAATGTGGCTGCCAAGGATGGTGTCTTGGGCTCCCTGTTTGGACGCCAAGAGGAGCTACTGAGCGCCATGGCCAGGGATGCACCTGGACAGCAGGCATGCCAACAAGGTTGGCTGAGGTCTCTCCCCTGCCTCCCCAGCAGGACTCCTCCCCAGAGGTGAGTGTAGATGGATGGATAAAAAATTTGTGTGAATGTCTGTTGTGGTTTAACCTCAGCCTGAAACTAAGCCCCACGCAGCTGCTCTCTTTCTTGCCCCCCATGGGATGGGGGAAAGAATTGGAAGGGTAAAAGTAAGAAAACTTGTGGGTTGAGATACAGTTTAATAGGTACAGCAAAAGCCATGAACACAAACAAAACACACCAAGGAATTAATTCCCCACTCTCCATGGGCAGGCAGGGGTCCAGCCATCTCCAGGGAAGCAGGGCTGCATCATGCGTAATGGTTACTTGGGAAGACAAACACCATCACTCCCAACGTCCCCCCACCCCTTGCTCCTCCTTCCCCCAGCTCTATATGCTGAGCATGACACCATATGGTATGGAATATCCATTTGGCCAGCCTGGGTCAGCTGTCCCGGCTGTGTCCCCTCCCAGCTTCTTGTGCCCCCCCAGCCTCCTCGCTGGTGGGGTGAGAAGCAGAAAAGGCTTTGACTCTGTGTAAGCACTGCTCAGCAGTAAGTAAAACATCCCTGTGTTATCAACACTGTTTTGAGCACAAATCCAAAACATAGCCCCATACTAGCTACTATGAAGAAAATTAACTCTACCCCAGCCAAAACCAGCACATTGTCCACCTCTGATTCCACACTATTTACATCATGTGCAGGTCCCACACTATCCCATACATTTTCATTAACCACCACCCCCCTCCCATCCTTTGAGATATTTACACAGATATCCTTCCCTTAGTCTGTGGACCACTGCTGTGAAATGTCTGTAAAATGTCCATAAATGTCCACAAAATGTCCACTGAGTTCATTTAGTCCATGACTTTGGCCTCTGTTATGGTGGTCACTCAGGACAGGAGAGGTGGTGTGTTGCATGGAGTTACTGGGCACCAAAGCCAGTTCAGGTCATGTCACTGCTGCACTTGCACTGTTTCTTGTAAGGCTTGTCCTCCATTGGCTCAGGTGGTTCCTGCTACAGTAATTCCTATAACATGCAACTCAAATCATGGATTACAACAATTTAAAGGTATTTCCATTACAATCTCCACCCCTGGCCCCTTTGGTTCAGACCATTGGTTTTAACATTGCCATGAACTCCTTTCCTTGCCCCTGCTCTGGCTTAGACTTGTCCACAGATTGCAGCCCCTTAAGGTGGTACCTGCTCCAAGTGGTATGAGGTATGAGTCACAGCCTCTTCAGGGGCCGCACCTCGAATATTGTGTTCAGCTTTGGGCCCCTCACTACAAGAAAGACGTTGAGGTGCTGAAGCGTGTCCAGAGAAGGGCAACAAATCTGGTGAAGGGTCTGGAGGACAAGTCTTATGAGGAGTGGCTGAGGGAACTGGGATTGTTCAGTCTGGAGAAGAGGAGGCTGAAGGGAGACCTTATTGCTCTCTACAACTACCTGAAAGGGGGTTGTGGTGAGATGGGTGTTGGTCTCTTCTCCCAAGTAACTAGTGATAAGATGAGAGGAACTGGCCTCAAGTTGCTCCAGGGGAGGTTTAGACTAGATATTAGGAAAAATTTCTTTACTAAAGAGGTGGTCAAGCATTGGGACAGGCTGTCCAGGGCGGTGCTGGAGTCACCATCACTGGAAGTGTTCAAAAACCATGTGGATATGGCATTTCAGGACATGGTTTAGTGGGCATGGTGGTGTTGGATTGATGGTTGGACTTGATGATCTTAAAGTCCTTTTCCAACCTTAATGATTCTGTGATTTTGTGTGATTCTGTGATTTTTTATATCTGCTGCGCCGTAGAGTTATCTGTAGCCACAGTCACTTTGAGGTGCACCTGTTCCAGTGTGGCCTTCTTCATGGGCCACAATGCCTTCAGAAATATACCTGCTCCAACGTGGCCTTACCCACAGCCGCAGTCCCTTCAGAAGTAAACCTGCTCCAACATGGCCTTACCCATGGCTGCAGTCCCTCCAGGGCTGCACCTGCTCTGTCGTGGGCTTTGAGATGCTCCAGCATGACCTCATGTACAGCCACACATGCTTCAAGGTGTACCTTCTCCAGCATGGACTTAAGCTTGGGCCACAATCCCTTCAGAGGTATACCTGCTGTGGCACAGACATAACCATGGCCACAGATGCTTTGAGATGTACCTGATCTGGTGTGGACTTATTCACGGCCACAGATGCTTTGGGGTGTCCTGCTCCCACATAGACTCATCCACAGGTCACAGTCCCTTCGACTTGAGTTCACACCGGAGTTCCAGCCTGTCCAGTACAGCAGCATAGACACAGCAGCGATGCCCCGACCGTCTGCCAGCCCAGGCCCATCGCCACTGCTGTTATCAAAGTGTTCCCAGGCCCAGCAGAGCCAGATGATCAGCAGGACAGCAGCACGGCAGCAGCGAAAGCAAAAAGCAGCCACTAACGAGCACTAGACTCTAATATACAGCAAGGCAAGCGAGCCCCATGGCAAGCACAGAAGCCTGGAAATTAATGTCTAAATAGCAATAACAGCTATAAATTCAATCTAACACATACCAACCAAACCTGTCATTATCTCGAACCCTTCAAGCCCCACGTTGGGTGCCAAAAAGGACCGTCGTGGTTTAACCCCAGCCAGCAACTAAGTCCCACGCAGTGGGACAGGGGAGAGAATTTGAAGAGTAAAAGTGAGAAAACTCGTGGCTTGAGGCAAAGACAGTTTAACAGGTAAAGCAAAATCCATGCACGCAAGCAAAGCAAAACAAGGAATCCATTCCCCACTCCCCATGGGTAGGCAGGGGTTCAGCCATCTCCAGGGAAGCAGGGCTCCGTCCTACATAACGGTTACTTCAGAAGACAAATGCCATTCACTCTATCCCAGCCAAAACCATCACAATATCCCAGGTACCCAGGGCAGCAGTCATGTCTTGGTGTCAACTTTTTTGAAGTTCCCAACATCCCCAGACCTCCCCATCCACCGCACTCTCCAGCATCACATCACCCCCTCAGCCCCAGGAACCTGGCCTAGGTGAACTTTGAGCAGCCCTCGGGAACTTGTGATGCCAGATGAGTGCCAAAAGTTGCTCCTGAAACATTTGGGTGTGTAACCCAACCACAGCCTCCCACTTTCTGCCATTGGCCTATCCCTAGGTCTACAACAAACACAGATGCAGAAGAAGACTGCAGCCTCAGGAATATTTGGCGGTGGAGTTTCCATGCCAGCCCATCAGTATTTGAATCACTGATCTGTTTTTCCCCTTTAAAGCACAGGACTCTACCCACTACCCTCTCACTGTTACAACAGCCTTGAAGCTCTAGGCACTGTGCCTTCACGAGCAGAGAGTTTTTCTCACTATGTCTCAGCCATGGAGTATATTTGCAAATAACAGCTCTCATGAAAGCTGGCACCTCTCCTCCCCACCAGTGCCAGTGCCAGTCGTCAAGCTGGAAATGGCACCATGGATCACGGGAACAGTCCAGCATCCCTGGGCGAGAGCTCGCAAGTCAGTCCATTACAGCCCTACTGCTCTCCCCTAATCTCTTACAGCGAGCGGCGTCTCTGCCCCTGGTGGAACTAATGTCATTTTTCATCCTTGTGGTCACTGTTAGCAATCAAGCAAAAAATGTCAGTTTTAATTACAGCATTTATTTACACATATCTCTCCTGCTTTAAACGGGGAGACAGACCCCCCCATCACACAGGGCTCATATGCTTCTGTTAGAGAAACAGGTATAATTCTTGCCAAAGGGAGTAAATCTCTTAGCAACACCTACTTATGTTTCTTCTCGAAGCAAATAGCTATAATCAGTGACCTATTTAAAAAATGAGAAAATTAGATTTTTTTAAAAGTGATTTCAAGCTTGCTAAACAGGTTTGTCTCTAACATACTGTGCTGGTAATCCCTGTTCACTTTTTATTTCCACATGTATTGGTTGTTCTCTTTATGACCACAGTAAACGAACTTGGTGAGAGAATAGACCTTTTCGGAGAAAGCACTCTAAGAAGAATTATCTGAATTACATTTCTGCTCTTTAAAAGCTGGCTGCGATCTGAGATTCCAGCTGCTTGGTTTTCGCACAGTCCCCTGAACAGCCACCGGTTTACTTCTCAGCATTTGTTTCCGTCTCTTAGTTCATCTAATACTTCTTTCTCCTACCCACTTTTTCTGGTGCTCCTCTTAAGTGTCATCAGGCATCATCAATGAATTGTGGAGGATCTCATACCAGTTTCTTGTTTTCTCTATGACTGGAGTGGCTGGCAATGGCTGGTGGGGAAATCACTGACAAGTTAACAGGTCTGTTCACTTTTTTGACTTCATGCATTCCCTGACTGCTTTCTTTTGAACCTCTGACTAAGCAAAAGGCTGTTCTGATTCAGAGAAAATGTAATTAGACCTGTCCTGACTGATTTTCTTGTATTAACCTTAGCTTTGCCACTTGTATGGGATTGTAGGAGGTGAAAAAGTTGATTCGTCGTTCTCCCTTGCACTTCTCATGGCTTTTTAAGATTGTCTGATGAGCACGGACAATTATCTGAATACAGGATATCTCATCACACCCAAAAGTAGACAATCCCAGGCCTGAGGATCAGGCTGGTAATAAATGTTTATGCTATATACAAAAAGTCAATGTGGAGGAAAGATCAGTATCCTGATTCAACTGCTTTTAATATACACCTTGTACAAATGCTGACAGCACTTTCTTCAAGATTGACACAATTTCTCAACTTTTTGAAGCACAAATGGGTTATCTGTGTAAGCCAGTTGCACTGTTAGCTGATATCCCATGATACTGAGCAGTGACTGTTTGCTTTCCTTCACCAGAAAATAGATGAGAAACATCTTCGTTAACCAGTGAAATGAGAAACATCCCAATGGATATGCTTTAGTGGCATGGCCTGTTGAACCAGCCTGGTGGGGTCCCGTTGATTCAGGCTGATGGAGTCTGGAGAATAACCTTGTGAATGTTCTAAGAAGGGTCAAGGGAGGAGTTTCTTTTTAAATTGGCTGGAACTCAGAGAGAGCAGGAAACCTGTTAGGGCTTGGATATGCTGAGAGTATGAGATACAGAAATGGCCTTCTCTCTTTCCTGTTAGCGTGGGCAAATGCTAGCTCTAAAAACTTCATCCTGCCTGGCCATTTCCATTGGAGCAAAGTTCAACTTTACTGACAATTAAAAGCCTCAGGAACCAGGAGCATCATTTCAGCAGGCTATGGCGCATACGTCCAATCTCTGTTAATGCTGCTGAAGCTCAAGGAACCATCTCAGCATTGGTGATGACCATCCATGTCTGAGGGCTGGAGCATCTACTTTCTCATTACGAAGACCATCTTGCCTTGAAACTGAGCATGCTGTGATGGGGCCCTGCTAACAAGTCTCAACATCACTCCTTCAAGGCAGAAAGTTCTCTTCCATCATCATTTTCCCAGTTAATTGGATGACTTCTGCTACTCAGCATTGGGCTGCGATTCAGGAAAAGGTCAGGCCTGTTTCACGGCTGCTCTTTCCAATTAACTTTTTGGTGTACTCGGGCTCGGGTCTACTGCCCTTCAAGCATGGGAGATGCTCAGCATGCCATAAAGCTCAAAGGAGCTCAGGGGGCTAAACAATCCTCCCGGGAGGCACCTGACCTGACTGCTAACTCCAGTTTTACTTGGCAGAACAAGAACTTTCTGCCATAAAGGCAGAGGTAGCACTGCAGTGAAGAAGCTCTGTGTATAAACAGAGGCTTTTGTTATCAGCTGTAGTTACATCCCTTCCCAGGTCTGTTATCTGCTTGGCCGAATCCATGCCTCTGATATAGGAGTCACCATCTTTGGTAGGACAGAGCACTGCATTCAGTATTTCCAAAATATGCCTGCAGAGGCATAACCATTTGGATTGAAATGCCATAAATAAATTATGACAACTGACTTATACTGGTTTCCTGTAAGACGCACAGGCGTCAGTGCGCTGCCTGCCTATCCTCACTTCCGCCGTTCCTCCGGAGCCTTTGGCCAGGTTTCAACAAATTCTGCAGGTGAGAAGAAGTTGCAAAGATAAGTGATTTTGTCTGAATTTGGGGAAAATGGGTGGCCAGACAGAGGAGAGAGATGCATTGTGGACCTTTGCCAAAGGAAGAGTGCAATGTGTGCTGAGACCATAGCAAGTGCCGGCAAATTCACATCGGCAAAAAGCCCTGGTAAATGTGAATGAAATATGAATAAAACCCACTGAAGTACAAAGAGCTTTGATTTAAGCTCATATTTTCTCTAAGGCCAGCAAATCAACTATGGGACAAGCCCTATAAGGCAGCAGGCTCTGGATTCTCTGGTGCTCACCTTTACGCCTCTCAAGAAGTTCTTCCTTACCTAAAGGGTAGGCACACACCTCTGCCCTCCTTGTGGCCACGTTACCTCCTGTTTTGAAGGTTTGTGTGTTCCTAAGTGTTTAGTTGATGCTATACACCAGGAGGAGATGAACCCCAAGCCTAATTTCTAAGGATCTGATCCGTCTGGGTTAGCGCCTGAGCCAAGTGCTCTCTGAGAGCAGTATGTGGTCACTGAACAAGAACAGGTTTGGATCATGTTTTTGCAGGTCCACCGGATTTCCCATCCTTACTCCTTGGACACCCCAATTAGTGGGCACTGCTGGCAGTTACAGCGTGTCTCTCCCTCTCCCCCATGCCCTGTGCACAGCAAAAGAATGATAAAGCTGCTGAAGGTGGGAAGTGCTGTGTTGCTGGATTCACTAACGGCAGTGAAGCTCTGAGACACAGATGAGAGGGTTGTGGACACATCCTCGAGCACGGGAGCAGGGTTTGTGCAACAGCGTGGGCTGTGCTAAGTGCCTGGGACACGCACTGTACCTGGGTTACCTCCATCTCACTCATCATCGCTCCCTTCCTCCCTGCACGACAGCCTGACCAGCGCCTTGCACCCTGTTTGCTCCTTGCACCCGGGCAACTGACTCCTTGCACCCTGTTTGCTACCATGTGCACAGGCTGGCCGGAAAACACTATTTCGGCAGTGTCCCTTCAGCACAGAGGAGCTGGAAACAGGAGTTCAGTGTCCAAGAACCGGGCAAGAGCTGCGAGGGCTGGAAATCCAGCATGAGCATTGCCTTCCCTGTGAGCACCCAACTCTCCAGCCTTTGGAGACCTTTTGGGTAGTTTGGTGTTGCACTGTCAGCACCGTACACATGTCCATGGACATTCTTTCTCTGATCGCTTTGTGCCTCCCCCCATATCCCCCC
Source organism: Phaethon aethereus (assembly GCF_964289735.1). Taxonomy (NCBI): domain Eukaryota; kingdom Metazoa; phylum Chordata; class Aves; order Phaethontiformes; family Phaethontidae; genus Phaethon; species Phaethon aethereus. Next base: position 162,731,757 of record NC_138582.1, read on the forward strand.
ACTTTGGACAGTGGGGTTTATGCCATGTAGAACCAGCCAGTATTCTGCCAGTCCCACTCTGCTTCAGCCTGGAGTATTTGACTGCCTCACCAGCGAGAAATATTTATTCACATCAGAACGTCAGCAAAAACATTAAGATGTAGCTCCCTGCCAATCACCGGGTAAAATTTTGATTTCAGAAGCACCTAATAATAAATGAGAATGTTGGAACTTGAAGTCAAATGGGACCCATAGCTAAGGATTGCCTTTATCGGTAGGGCATCTGTCATTGCTTAATTAAGATGCAAATCATAGCTGTTTCCATGGTGATGAAGTCACTTTTTTGTGTTGATGAAATACAAACATATTGGGTGCGCCCAGCTGAACGAGCTATAACCTAAGGAAAAAATGTCAGGGCTGGCTACAGCTCTGGCAGCGCTCGGCCAAATTCTGCCCTTGCCTCCCCCCGCAGCAAACCTCCCTACCAGGAGATCTCTGGGAACAGCAAGGTCTCAGCACTCGTGCTGATGATGAGAGGCTGAGGTAAGTGCTTAAAAAGGTGCAGTCAATCAGGAAAAATGGGCTGAAGTGAGATGGTTACCACTGCTTCATGGCTGAGATCCCACCAGCGGTGCTCGGTTTGCTGGCGGGAGATGCTCACACCCCTTCTCAGCTGGAGCAGCAGCTCTGCAGAGCCATAGACGTGAGCTGTGGGTGGTAAAAGCTGTCTTACCCAGCTTGTGGGGAGCAAAAGGGCATTAATTGCAGGTGAGTGAAATAATTACACGAGCCATAAAGAAGTTTATGAGACATGCCTTTAGGAGGGATGCAGCAGCGAATATTTTCTACCCTCCAGCTGCCATTTGCTGGGTTTGCAATGAAAAAAAGCCAGTTGCCTAAATCTCTTCTGCTGCACTCGCTTGCCAGCTGGGACATGCACTGAGCTCTTATACATCCAAAGTGGACCCAAAGTGGATGAACTGCAAACATTCAGGCAAAAGGCCCAGAGCCGCCAGCGCCGGTGACTGCATTTTGTGTAAGAAATTCTTTAAGCCTATGACTTTTTCAAGCCAATCTCCTGACAAGCCAGGCTTCTTGCCTGAATTTTGTTAGTATTTTGAAGGAGCCATTGCTGGTAGCTGCGTGATCCCAACTCGTGCAAGACTTCAGGGTCCCCATTGCTGCCTCTTGAGGGGCTTTGGAGACTCCCTTGCCTGTCCTGCCTCATTTTCCCTGCGCCCAGGGATGATAATAACAGCCTGGCCAGTGATACTGGTGCTTATGCCTGCGTGTGTCTGGGGTACTGGTGGAAATCTTAGTGGTGAGTCTCCACTTTGATGTGGGATCTGCTGCAAGAAATGAATATATTTTCCTGTATAGACAAAGCCAACAGTTGCCCATGCACCTATGACCCGGTGTGTGCTGTAGCCACAGGTCCAGCAGCTCCTCATGCAGATGTATGTGTGCAAAGGTGCTTTGTAAGCACCCAGCACTTTTCCTCCCTTCAAGCAAATCAGCTTTTTCAACAGGAGTGAACTGCATCCAGACTGAGGGGTCAGCCCCACCTGAGCTGCAGCAGGACAACAGCTCTTGGATGTAAACGGGTGCTTCGGCATACTTGGGGAAAAAAAAAGCCTTGATTGGTTCCCAAGGCAAGGTCTTGAAGTGATGAGGAAAGAGTAATTTAAAAATCAGCCACCTAGAGGCAACTGTGGCAGCAGGGAAAATACCCTCTGGCAGCAGCAGAGTGGCTAATTGCTCCAGTTTGGGATTCATTAGCTCTCATTTAATAATGATTTACTCTGCACGGATGTGAAAGCCTTCATCTCCTTTCCCAGGTGACTCTGCAAATACCAAATCTGGCCTGAGAGCACTGGCAAAGGGGGTACTGAGCTCTGGGTCACACTCGTGAGGAAACTGAGGCACAGGAGGGCTCAGGACCATACCGGAGCCCCAGGAGCGTCTTTTGCACTGCATCTCTGCACTGCCACCCTCTGCACTTTCCCACGCCCGACCTAGCTTCTCCCGAAGAGCTGAAACCAGAAGCAAGGAGTGGAGTTTGCACGCAATGGTGGTTAAACAGGGGCATTCCCACCTCTGTAAGCTCCTGCAGCCCCTCTATCTTTACTGGTAGGAATGAGGGCAGGATTAACCTGGTAACACCATAAAAAAAGAGGCTGGGAGAACAGGGTTAGCACACCCCACTTTCTTTGTAAATGGAGGCTGTTATGAGGTCCTCATATGCCCCTGCCTGCTTCTCCATTGCTCTCGGAAAGCTGGTGGGTCAAGAAGTATATTACATGCTGGCTGCACCATAGAATCATAGGATAGTTTGGGTTGGAAGGGACCTTTAAAGGCCATCTGGTCCAACCCCCTGCAATGAGCAGGGACATCTCCAACTAGACCAGGTTGCTCAGAACGCCATCCAACCTGACCTGGGATGTTTCCAGGGATGCAGCATCTACCACCTCTCTGGGCAACCTGGGCCAGGGTTTCACCATCCTCACTGTGAAAAATTTCTTCCTTATATCTAGTCTAAATCTGCGCTCTCTTAGGTTAAAACCATTACCCCTTGTCCTATCACAACAGGCCCTGCTAAAAAGTCTGTCCCCATCTTTCTTACAAGCTCCCTTTAAGTCCTGGCAGCTGCAGTAGGGTCTAAAGGGGCTGCACTTGGCTAAATGACAGATCCAGGGGAAGAGACTGACTGCGTGGAGAGGACTCCAGGCTGACCTGACCCGCAGTGGGGTGTCTCACAGCTGCCAGTCCCAGATGTGTGGGTCTGTTGTGGGGTCTGCACTGGGATTGGTCATTCCAGTGTGGGCATCTCAAGTGCAACATCAGTCTGCTAGACACTGAGTCAGTCCCCTAAAATAAGGAAAGAGAAGTGTCTCTCAAAGGGACCGATCGTTGCAGAAAATGAAAAAAAGAAAAAGTAGAGACAATAAATGCAGCTGAATTCTTCAGTTAGTGTCAGAAACTGCTTCCTGCAAATGTGTAATTTGGCAGCGGAGAAGATTTAGTGCCTGTATATCAGCACTTGCTGGTAAGGTCCACAGGACAGTGTTGGAACAAGACAATGTGTGCATTGTTTTCAATGAAAGATTTTCATATGACACTGTTTAAAAATTCAGAAATTGTGTGCTTTTTTATTCTGCATATATAAATAAGCAGAGAGTTCTCTGGCTTCTCAGAGACACAGAAAACAAACACTTTGCAGAATACTGGCAAATCCAACAAAAAAGGGGAGGCTGAAATCACCTGCCCTTGGCAAACCCCATTGCCCTCTCTGATGGGCAGAGGCACTATGTCAAGTAGTTTCCCATTGGGAAGTCATCTGACTGACAGCCTCCTACCACACCTTCACAGGTTAAATAGCAATGTCTTAGGTTCTTAGCCGAGTTTCACTTTTTCCATCAGTCCAGGTTCATTCTGTACTTTGCGGATGCATTTGTTCTGGAAAAAAACTTCCCTTCCCTTCGCTTCGCAGCATTTTCCACTCGAAGCAAAGCAGCGTGCAAGGCTGTCCTGGTTTCGGCTGGGATGGAGTTAATTTTCTTCCTAATAGCTGGTACGGTGCTGTGTTTGGATTTGGGCTGAGGGTAACGCTGATACCACACCGATGGTTTGGTTGTTGCTGAGCAGTTGTGGTGCTTATGCTCAGTCACGGGCTGTTCAGCTCCCGCGCTCGGCCAGCGGGGAGGGGCACAAGCAGCCGGGACGGGGCACAGCCGGGACCCCGGCCCAGCCTGGCCGAAGGGACGTTCCCACCACGTAACGTCGTGCTCAGGGTACGAACCGGAGTTGGCCGGGGGCGGGAATCGCTGCTCGGGAACGGGTTATCGATCGCCGGGTGGTGAGAAATTATAAAATATATTCATTTTATAACCACAGTTACCATCTTTTTTTCCCTTTGCAGTGTGGAGGTGGGAGAAGGTCCCTCTGCTGTGGTGCTCTAGGGGCTCTCCTCCTAGAGACACGCCATGCAGGGGTGCTCATGTGGGGTGGACACTGCCCTCCAGCCCCTTCTCCAACAGTAACAGGGAGGTTACAGCTACTCGGTGGGAATGGCACGGGGAACACAAGGGCCACTGTGGTGGTCAGCCCTGCGCTAGTGATGCCTGAAGGAAATCTTCCTGGAGGGGAAACTCTGCTCCCTTCATCTTCAGAAGTGCCCACGGAGGGATGGTGTAACCATCCCTTCACTGCCATGCTGCAAGGCAAACAGGACAGCAATTTTCTGTTCTCCCTCTCTCCTACAAAGGAAAGGGCACTGGTGATCAGTAAAATTATTTACCTTCTCAGCTTCTGCTGGCAAAACCTGCTGTTCCCAACCAAATTCAAGAGCCCTGGCCATCATCTCCACGGACATGGGTTTCACTGCTGGCATGGCAACCTGATGCCCATTGCACCAGCACAGGGAGAGAGACAGGACTTTGAAGCATTACTGAGATCAGGAAACACATGCTAGATAGCCCTCTGCTATCCTCAGCTTTCACCAGGGAACCTCAGTTCCTCCAAGTCATACTCACATCTTCACCAGACCTGAGGGGAACTGGGTTCTACCCAAGTTTGTGGCAAAAGCATGAGCAAGCAAGCCTTGGGACTGCCTTTGGGATAATCTGAGACATGCATCCTGCACTTGCTGGAGACAGCACGAAGAGCTGGCTGTATCACTGCAAGCCTCCCTCTGCCCCTTGAGTTGGTTACATGGTGCTCGGGGTGTTGGCCTCAGAGGTTTGCCAGTGGTTATTCCCAGCCAAGGCAAAACCAGCTGGGAAGTCCTGCTCCTGAGAGAGTTTTCTCCCACAGAGTTCCCAGGGCTAATCCTCATGCTCCTGAGCTGGGTAGGAGCAACAGAAAAAAGCCCTAATGAGAGAACTTCTTCCATCAAGCTCCCTGGGTGCCTCCATGCAGCAGAGGGCACATCCCACCAAAGTGGCTGCCACCTTCAACTCAACCTGTAGTGTTGCTCAGCAGCAGTGGCATCCAGACTCAAACCCTTATTGGTTTGCAGAAAGGTTTATAGACCTGACGTTTGCAAGATCATCTTGAAATCTCTTAGCAGCGGGAACCTGAACCACCCGGTGGCCACCACATAGCTCCACAGGGCTGGGATTCATCTGCCTTTCAAGCACCTTTTTGAGCTCAGGAAGTTTATACCTCAGCCTGGTGTTACCTGAACAGCTGATAGCACTGCTTAGCTTAAAAGATTCTCAGATGACCTGTCCTGTATACATATGGGGCTAATTTCCCAGCATGAGCTGGCACCTTTGCGCTATGCTTGCACAAGTGCCACCAGCTGGAGTGTGCCTGGATCGGAGGGCAGAGCCCGAGCTGTGCTGGCCACATCGGTGGCTTTTCTGGAGCTGGGATGTTTGGTTTCCTCCCGTGTTAAAGGCTTGGAAGAGCACAGCACTTGTCAGAAACCCAGCAAGATGGAGCATGTAGTGCTGGTGGTGGGTTGCTGTTCTTCCTAATTAAAGCCAGGTCTGAAAGGGGCTGCAGCTCTACTTATGATATCTGTGCCTTTATTCCATCACGTTTCTTCTTTTCTTTGCCGCTTTCAGCTATATGATCTCTGTCCAGATTACTAGTGTATGCCTTGTTAGAACAATAATTGGCTTCTTATTTAGTAGACTCATAATGATTATAACTGAAGTACATTATCAGCCATAGGGCATAATCTATTTTAAACTGCAGTACACAGGGACTGAGGTTTATGTTCCTTGATGTGATTTCTTTTCCTTTTGTAAAAGCAATTATGTGCATTTGACTGTATATCGCTACTGTTGAAGCCTTTTATGCAAGAGTTAGTTGTACACAGAGAAATTTATAAACAGCAAAGCAAAGAACAGGCAGCAATACAATGAGACCAGTAAGTGGGCTTGACCAGAAAGGAAACTAAATACAGGAATTCAATGTGCTCCCAAGAAATTACCTGCTTTCACTCTCATGATGGATTACATTGTCCAGAGGTTGTATAATATTCAAGGAAATGTCAATAACTGATTGTGTTACTGTACTTTAAATGCCAGCAATATGGCCTAGCAGCATGCTGAAGTTCATGGTTGAGGGATACTAACCTGGGGGATTTAAGCAACATTCAGGGACAGAGCTTGAGGAATGACTTTTTGCTGTTCCCTGCATGGATTGTTGCTCTCTGCAGTTATTTCAGTAGGTAAAAGCAGCTGAACGGGGGATCTCGGCTCCAGTTGTCTCTCTGGAAGGGGTTTGTGTAATCCATTCTCAAATCCCAAGGGCCCAGAAGGTACGTGCACAAAGGACTGCGGCATCAGCTCTCTTCCCCAGCTTCCTTGGTTAACACAAAGCATTAAAGACACTGAAAAAGTTGTACCAAGACAGAGTATTCCCCACATGTGCTTTTGAAAAAGATGTGGGAAGGAGAGAATGGACTTTGTGGGATGTTTTTCTTCTTTAACTATACAAGATGCTCAATTTCCAAGAGTGAATGGATATTTATGTGCCTTAATTTTTGTGTGCCTTAATTTTTGGCTGCTAAACTAAAAACTCTTAAAAGAAGTTGTTTGATAGGAAGTGGCAAACATCAATTTTCCCACAAATAGGCTGCATGAGTGTCTAAAAAGGAAACACCCAAAATAATTAGTGGCTGTAAATCTTAGGATTGAGAACAAAAAATGCTTGGGTTTGAGCCTCCTGAGAACACTATCCTTTAGCCATTTTTTTCCCAGTTTGCTCATCTTATCCATGTTCCTCTTTAGAGCAGAAGTTAATGGCATATACAGAATCTGCAAAAATTTTTATTCTTACAGAAAAAAAAAAAGCAAGCAAGGCTGACCTTTCAGTTAGGTGATGTTTCTTGGTCTTGTTGCCATCTCTGCAATCGTGACTTAGTTACTTCTCGCGCATTTGGGGCACATTCCTTTTTGTCTTCTTTTGGAAACCCCTGTTTCACTTGCTCTGTATTTTAGATTCCTTTGGTAAAATGCTTGAGAAGGGGACATGTACTTCATGACGTGTCACACTGGTAAGAAAAAAGCTTTTCCTAGCAGAAAGAAATGTCTATGTTCATGTGGTACCCAGGAGCTCTGCACACAGGAATTTTTGGATGCATGCGGGCAGACTCCTTGTAGGCTGCAGCAGGTCCAGCATGTTTCAGAGGCATTTCTTGCACAGAAAACACGCTCAGGATCTCCAGGGAAATGCACAGAGCCCTTAAATCCGAAGCAGAGGACATTCCTTGGCAGCAGGAGTGTAGGTATCTGCAGGGACCCAGGCACAGGGCACAAGCTATCTGGGCTCATTCCCTCCATCTGAAATAATCACAGCTGGGTTAAAACAGATTATTTTGCAGGGATTTCAATATCCAGCAGAAAAATTGGTCCTAAGGGAAATTTTCATCCAGCTCTTGTTGTGGATTCTAGATGGCATGGATGATTTACTGTAACCTATTTGGACAGTACTAGAACAGGGAGGTCCCAGGCTTGGACGGAGCCTTTAGATGCTGCTGTGTGGTACATAAATAACATTAACATGGAGAATGAATTACTTTACAAGGGTTTAGCTTGTTTGTGAGCCTCCCGTTTGCTGCCTGTAACAAAAACTAACATGTTTCCTGTTTTCTTTTGTAAAAGTTGTTTTAAACCTCCAGTCCTCTTCTAATTTCTTAGAACTGTGCAAATTTCATTATCTCCCCTAAGGCACTGGGAATTGGGATTTCCCCATGCTTACTGCAAATGCCAATTACCAGTGCCAAAAAAAGCAGCCCACTGTGCTCCCCAGCAAGCACCATTCCTAGGAGCTATTTGTTTTCAATGAAGAAATGCTGCAATAAGGTTAATTAAATTAGAATGGAACTTAATACATAGAACTAGTGGTAGGAAAGAAGAAGAATGGGAGCCTTAGTTATACCTGACAGGGGTGTGTGTCAGCACATCCAAACACAGTGTGTATATTTTTCACTTGCTTAATACATCTCTGCTCAGTTTACAGCATGAGATGTAAAATTTTGATTAGTTTCAGTGGCTTTCCGCAGGCCTGGATAATGAATGTTACAAATGCTTGTGAGTGTGATTTTTTTCGTGTGTTTTTGTTTTTTTCCCAAGGCAGGAGAGTCTTGCAGATGAAGCATTTGTGTACTTCTTATGAGAGCTAGGGCTGGCTCCTGGCTCCTCCACAGACTTCTTGTAACTTTGCTTTCTTTTTCCTGCTGAGGTGAGAAAAAGAGACTCTTGGCAGATCCTGGGGGTTAAATCCCCCAAATAGCAGTGTACCTGGAGGGCACTGCCCTCTAATAAGACCTCATTGCCCAGAGGAGGGACACTTCTTTCCAGTCAAAAGGAAAAACTGGGTACGATGTTGTGCTGACTTGGTCACTCCTCTCGGCTCACCAGCAGCAGATGAAGCTGCTTGCCAAGAGCCGGAGAAGGAGGTGAAGCAGCGCAGAGCTGGCCAGGCTTGCCAGGGAAGGGGCTTCAAGCATGACTGAGGCTTTGGACCCTGGGACCACGGTGCCTAACACCCAGCTCTGGGACCCCCAAGGCCACCAGGCCATCAGGTAGCTCTGCAAATCTTGAGCTTGATGGGTGCCCCCAAAAAGTCCGAAGAGGAGGCATTTTTAGGGCTGGCTCTGGCAGAGACAGACACGTACCGTATGTACCTTGGTGCAGTGCCCAGCCAGGACAGGACCCATGAGTTTCCCAGGATTTGTCCCACCTGTTACTACTCACAAATCAAGAGCTATTTTGTAGGAAGCATTAATTCTCAATTTTGAGTCTTCAAGCCAAACAGAGATCCTGTTTTCACCATGTTTTTCCAAGAATTTTCTCTATCCTCAGTGAATTTGGGGAGAGTTTTAGACAGTGTTTGTGCTTTCTCATCCCATTCTCCCTCAAGTTTCATTTGTGCCAAAAGCATACTGGATTCCTCTCAGTTCCACTTGTCGTGAATGAATAATTTAGGCTGCTTAAAGAATCACCACCAAAGATATCAGAAAGCAAATGATTTTAATACAAATTTGTAAAAAGCGCAACTTAACAGAATTTGATGGCAAGGTCCACTCTATTACTTATTCAACATGGAAAAGGTATACAGAGAGAAACCGAATTGCAATTAAATTGGAATGATTTACTCGTGTATCGAAACGAGTTAATGTGTATATCGAGGAGAGAGAGTAGGGGAGATCCTCCCATTGAGTCATGAGGTTCAGAGTGGACTGAAATCCACCCTTAGTCCCAGACTTGGTCAACAGCTTACGACTAAGGTTAGGTAAGGCAAGTTAAGGAATGCCCTCCCATTGAGTCATGAGGTTCAGAGTGGACCTCCTTGCTTTCTAAACTCCTTCTCAGAGAAGGAGTCCAGGTGCAGCTGAATCCACTCCTAGTCCCAGACTTGGCCAACAGTTTATGACTAAAGGGATAGGGTATCGGGGAGTCTGGTGTGGTGGTATATGTTGTACTTGGTGTAACTTTAGGATGGTAATAATCTAGTACAAAATAACAGCGATTAAATTCACTAGCGATATTGAGATAAATCATAGTATCAAATCATATAAAACAGCAGCATAATCAATTTATACTTACTAAGATTCCTTAAACTCACACACGTATAGGTGTAGAGATAGAGACACGTAAAGAGATGGAGAGAAGAGAGATAGATATGTACAAAGGTATCTTTAAATATCCCCCTCGAATTCAGTCAAACACTCACATCGGATGCTTTGTGTCGCTCAATGCGTGCACAGTCAAGCCTCTGAGTTGATCGTGAACTTGAGGGTTCACGGACTCTGAGAGGCGTCCCACTCAGAGGGAGGTGCTGGTCGCAGCCCACTGCGGTCCAGGAGAGCTCAAAGGGTCTCACTTGGGACCACTATTTATAGGACTGGGAGGTGATTGACTTTAGGGATCAGTGAGTTTCCACAATCCAGGCAGGTGATTTCTCAAGTTTTTAATGGTACCGCTGCCAGGATTGTCTGGAGATAATTTGTTAGTTCTGTTCTTGTCCTGTACATTGTTTAGGCGATTGCGTCCCTGCTACACTCAGTGCCATTCTCCTCCTTGGCTACACAAGAGTGTTCGGTACAGTTGAGGAGTTCTCAACCACCAAACCTTTTGTTCAGAGGCCAAGGCTTGTCAGGCAACTTAGAGCAGTCCAGGTACAAGGTGAAGGGGCTGAGGGGGGCAGAAATGTAAACAGCTTTATAACCTCATGTGTGTTCCACCTTCAGCTAGTTACACGGTGGCTAATGCATTTCTGCTGTCTGTGCGTGTTTCTCTGGAGAAGTTCTGTTTCTGAGCATGGTGCCAGGGGCTGCTGTGCCTCCTGAAGAAGAGGAGGAAAGATGTGTGGTCAGGAATTGGGGTTTTCACCCATCTCCCTACTTTTATGCTTTTGGGGAGATGAGGACAGAGATGCTGGACCACAAATGGACGGTAATGCAATTTCCATGTGGGAGTACCTTGATGGTAGAGATACCTTGCTGGCAGCAGAGCTGCTCTGGAGACAGGATCAGACTCCTGCATCTCCTGCCTTTGCTCCTGGTGCTCAGCCCTGGCCACCGCTTCTCCCTGGCCCTGGTGTGCTCAGCTCCAGCTCAGCATCTCCCAGCTCTGTGTGTCCACAGAGCACCTGCTGCCTCTCTGAGGCTGGAGAGTGTTCAACATGTCAAAGGATTCCGGTACTTGTTCACTTAGACCAACTTTTGGTTTTTCCCTGTATTAAAAGAAAGGCAACCAAAGTGGCCTCTCTGTGCCAGCTATGAAAAGCCTCTTATTCTTGCGATCTACTAACTTAGCAAATAAGGCTGGTCAGAGCAATTGATCCTCCTGGCACAAACAGTTATTGAATTACTATAAAACACCATTACTGTCACTGTCTCTTGGGGTCACACCGGCCTCTGTAGGCATGATAATGACATTGTTCCTTCTGCTTTCTTCTGGCACAGTGACGCATCCCCCTGAACACGCTCTTACCTCCGTTTTCCCGCTGGGAAGGAGGCAACAGCTGCTCATCTCGGCATGACGGCAACAGCCCCCACGCAAGCTACCGTGGCCTAATAAATATGACACTGAGCACTGAGGAAGGAGACCTCCTCTGATCCCTCCTGGGCAATTCTGGGTGCAAAAATCTGAGTACTATTGGGAAGGACAGTGTAGATGGTGGTCAACCATGGTAAATGCTGAATCATCTGCGCAGGAGGGCTGGTGAGAGCCACGGGTGCTGATGCATTGCCCTGCCAAGGACTGAACTGCTGGGGAAAATCCCTGGGTAGATTTCTCCCCGCTATTCCTCTTAATATGTAGTCAGAAACTTTCTTCTATGCTTCAGCATGTAATTATACATGATAGTTTGTGTCAGTTCTTCTGCCAATATTACCTTGCCAGTTAAACACCTGTCCTGGCTTCAGCCATAGAGTTAATTTACTCATAGAAGCTGGCATGAGGCTGTGTTTTGGATTTGGGATGAGAAAATGTTGATAAGGTGCTGATGTTTTGAGTTGTTGCTGAGCAGTCAAGGACAGTCCAGCTTCTCGTGCTGGGCTGCCAGCGAGAAGACTGGGGGTGCACGGGGAGCTGGGAGGGGACACAGCCAGGACAGCTGACCCAGGCTGGCCAAAGAGATATTCCATACCATATGACGTCATGCTCAGTATATAAAGCTGGGGCAAAGAAGAAGAAGGGGGGATGTTTGGAGTGATGGTGTTTGTCTTCCCAAGAAACCATTACGCATGATGCTTCCCTGGAGATGGCTGAACCCCCGCCTGCCCGTGGGGAGCGGGGAATGAATTCCTTGTTTTGCTCTGCTTGCGTGCGCGGCTTTTGCTTTACTTATTAAACTGTCTTTATCTCAACCCACGAGTTTTCTTACTTTTACTCTTCTGATTCTCTCCCCATCCCACTGTGGGGGAGTGAGTGAGTGGCTGCATGGGGCTTGGTTGCCGGCTGGGGCTATACCACGACAACACCTTTCCTCCTCCCCATCTATTTACCCTTTCATCATTTATAGGGACCTGCTCCAGTAGCCTCTGTTTTTTCAGGCTGATCAAGCCACGCACTTTCAGCCTCTTTTTGTGTGAATGCCTCTCTCCACTTCCATATTGAAACTGCCTCTAAATTTTGTCTTTAGCAGATGTTGTCAGGCATTTTCTGTGCCCAAAAAATGAATAAAGAATCTGGTCTCAAGACTGTTTCTTAAGGAACTCTATTAATAATTTCCCTCCAGCCTGATACTTACCTTTGCAGCAGTATGTGTTTCCATCTCCCCTTCAGCCAGCAGCACACCCAGTTTGCAGTTCATTTAGTTTCCACCCTTCCCATCTGAGCTAATCTCCCAGATGGTATTTAATCAAATGCTTTCTTCAAGCCAGCATGGATGAGCTCTACTGCACTCCCTGCATCTATAAAGCCAATTATGTTCCTGAGCTAACTTTCATAAGTCCATACTGCTTGTTATATCATTTAGCTCCATTAGACTTTTCTTCAAAATCTGATCTTAAATCTTACATGTTTTTGAGGTCAGACATAAGAGCATTTTACTCCTTCCCTTTCTCATCTCCCTTTTAAAACTGCTATTTGCCACTCGTATGGTGCCATTCCTGGTGTCGTGGTTGAGCCCCAGCTTGCAACTAAGCACCACGCAGCCACACACTCACTCCCTCCTCCCCCAGTGGGATGAGGGAGAGAATTGGGAAAAAACTCGTGGGTTGAGATACAAACAGTTTAATAGGACAGAAAGAGAGAAAGAAACAACAATGATAACAACAATAATAATACCAACAAAGGAATGTACAAGAACAAGGGATGCCCAATACATCAATTGCTCACCACCCGGTGATCGACAGCCCGTCCCCGAGCAGTGACTCCCGCCCCCAGCTAACTCCAGTTTATGTACTGGGCATGACATCATATGGTATGGAATATCCCTTTGGTCAGCCTGGGCCAGCTGTCCCGGCTGTGTCCCCTCCCAGCTCCCCGTGCACCCCCAGCCTGCTCGCTGGCAGCCCAGCACGAGAAGCTGGACTGTCCTTGACTGCTCAGCAACAACCCAAAACATCAGCACATTATCAATATTTTCTCATCCCAAATCCAAAACACAGCCTCACACCAGCTTCTGTGAAGAAAACCAGCTCTATCTGGGCTGAAACCAGGACTCCTGGCTAGATAGATTAGCTTAAAATGCTTGTCACTGTTCGGAGGTGCCACGTGGGACTCAGCAAGGGGAGCGGGTCCTTCTGGCTGCTGGATGTGAAACTCCTGGGGTTTAGGGTCAGCCTGACTCTGCCATGCTCTTGCTTTTGTTTCCATCCTCCTCCTTCTTCTGGCCCATGGGTAGCACCAGCACTACCTGACTGAAAACAGAGCTGAAGACGTGTGTCTGTTGTGCAGTTATGCTTCCATGCCCTTTTTGCCCAATTCTCTGTGCTTATGTCCATGTATGGGCCAGCAGAACATTTTTCTGCTGGCTTTAGTGTTTGTTACATTAGCCCGGCGAAACACGACTGGCAATTTTTGCGTTAATCACTACAGCTCTTCATTTTAAAGATACAGCTTTCTTCTCTGGCCACTCCTTTATACCACTCTTTGTTGTCACTCTGCTTGCTTCCATTACTGTTCTTGAGGTATCTGAAGCTCTTTTCTACAGACATCTCTCCTGGCTGGTGGGACAGATTGCCAATCTGAAACATTCACCATATTCAAGTCCTCTCAGATACTTCTTCCACCTCTCTGAAGAAACAACCCATCCTAACATATCAGAGATGTGTTCTTGAAATAATGAAATTGAGCTGCAATCTTCTTTTGCCTTATCCCTCCATTTAATTTTATTAACCAATATTTAGAGGTGTCCAATGCATTATTTAATTTTCCATCTTATCAATGCTGGCTGCACTTTTCCTTGTCTTCTCTGTTACAGTGCTCTCCCCTACTTTTCTGCCATGTTTGAGATGTCTGACTCTAGTGCAAGAGCCTTAGGTAACAGTAGCCTAATGACATAAGAAATCTCAGTTCTAGAGAACAAAATCTTACAATGTCATCTTTTTTAACTAATGTCTTCTAAGGATAATTGAAACTAGGTCAGCCCAAGTATTCTAACAGAATTCTCACCTTGGGAGAGCATAAAATCCAACTATAAAAAGTTGATTTCTCAAACTCTGATATTGGAAGTCTAAGCCGAAAAAACCCTCTATGTGTCCACAATACATTTAGAGGTACTCTTGTGCCACTGTGACCCCCTGGAGAAAAGCAAGAAGAAAATGTGTGTCTATGCTTTACATTTTGTTTAGCTCTCTTCTTCTGTTAATACGCTGAATTGTCTAAGGGTGTCCCAAATACAGACTGACCTGAAAATAGCTAATAAGGATGTCCAGAAAGATAGTGGTTCTCCAGTTAATATTGGAAGATCAGGTGGGATTCGGGTCAGAAATTAAGTCACCTATATTCAGGTGTCTACATGTCCATATTTTTTGGGGAGCACCGTGGTTAAGCTCCTGTCATAGTCAACAGAAATTGAGTCAACAAATCCTAGAGAGCTATCCAGCTTACCCTAGGGTGTAAGGACACCCAGGTGGGATTCAGGTCCCTGACAGAGTTGTCTAAAGGTTTTGGGGATGCTCTAACATACCCTGCCTGGCTTCCAGAGAGCAGTGAGACCTTTTCAGGTGTTGTGCCACATCAGTCTGCACCATCCATACCTCACTGAAGCCTGAAATGGCAGTAGATGCTTATACCTAGACAACTGAATCCCTTCTGTACATTTGTTCAGCTGAATACCCCTGAAAATCTCACAGATGTGAAGACCTTCGGTTTGCATTGTTGGTGGATCAGCAAGATGATTGCAACTGGAGTTAACTGGGAAGTTTCTGACGGCACATGTTGATTTTGATGTGCTTTGGCTGAAATGCAGGTGAGAAAAACAATGGCAGTGCTGCTCCTCTGGTGTCCTGGAGTTCTCAGGGTTCCCAGCTCTCAGTTGCAGGCACTGTTGGCAGGAGAACAAATGGGTTTAAAATGACCGCAAATGCATTTAACCCGGAAATTAATCGGAAGAGTCTAATTAACAGAACTGTAATGTTCCCACAGCATTCCCACCGGAGCAGTGCCAAATGCTTTCAAGATAGCTTAGTCTATTAAACTGAAGACAAGGTTGCTATGATACTGGAGGAAGGAGCTTCATGATATGGGAAGCCTCTTTAACGTCTCTGCAAAGTGGGCTACACAGGACTTCTAGGCATTTTACAGGGCAGTTTGGGGAATCCCAGGATGAAATTTGTTTCTTTCCTTCAAAATGGCAAAAATGGTTTGGTATTCCTTGGTTTTGTTCTTTGTTTTCTTTTTTTCTTTTTTTTTGGTGAAATTAATTCTGTTTAGTAATTTCTTCTTAGATGGAAATTAAAAAAATTACCTGCTTTATGAATCAAAAGAAAAAATTAGCAGAAGCTCCAATATTTAACTTGCTCTAGCTCTAACCACACATTAAGAATCATAGAATAGTTCGGGTTGGAAGGGACTTTTTTAAGGTACTCTAGTCCAAAGTCCCTGCAATCAGCAAGGACGTCTCCAGGTTGCTCAGAGCCCCATCCAACCTGACCTGGAATGTTTCCAGGGATGGGGCATCTACCACCTCTCTGGGAAACCTGTGCCAGTGTTTCACCAGCTTCATTGTCAAAAATTTCTTCCTTATATCTAGTCTGCCCTCTTTTAGTTTAAAACCATTGCCCAGTTGCAACAGGCCCTGCCAAAAAGTCTGTCCCCATCTTTCTCATAGGTCCCCTTTAAGTACTGGAAGGCTGCACTAAGGTCTCCCTGGAGCCTTCTCTGCTCCAGGCTGAACAACCCCAACTCTCTCAGTCTGTCCTCACAGCAGAGCTGTTCCACCTCTCTGAGCATTGTTGTGGCCTCCTCTGGACCCACTCCAACAGGTCCATGTCTTTCCTGTGCTGAGGGCTCCAGAGCTGGACGCAGGGCTCCAGGTGGGGTCTCACTAGAGCAGCGTAGAGGGGCAGAATCCCCTCCCTTGCCCTGCTGGCCATGCTGCTTTGGATGCAGCCCAGGACATGGTTGGCCTTCTGGATTGCAAGCGCACATTGCCGGCTCCTGTCCAGCTTTTCATCCACCAGTACCCCCAAGTCCTTCTTGTCAGGGCTGCTCTCCATCCCTTCATCCCCCAGCCTGTATTGATACTGGGGATTGCCCTGACCCAGGTGCAAAACCCTGCACTTGACCTTGTTGAACCTCATGATGTTCACACGGGCCCATGCCTCAAGCTTGCCCAGGTCCCTCTGGATGGCAACCTGTCCATCAAGCGTGTCAACCGCACCACTCAGCATGTTGTCATCTGCAAAATTGCTGAGGGTGCACTTGATCCCACCGTTTATGTCATTGATGAAGGTATTAAGCAGTGCTGGTCCCAATACAGACCCCTGAGGGACACCGCTTGTCACTGATCTCCGTCTGGACATTGAGCCATTGACCACTACTCTCTGGATGCAACCATCCAACCAATTTCTCATCCACCCAACGGTCCACCCATCAAATCCATCTCTGTCCAACTGGGAGAGGAGGATGTTGTGGGGGACCATGTCAGAGGCCTTACATAAGTCCAGATAGGTGACATCGGTAGCTTTTCCCTTGTCCACTGATATAGTCACTCCATCATAGAAGGCCACTAGATCGGTCAGGCAGGACTTGCCCTTGCTGAAGCCACGCTGGGTGTCTCAAATCACCTCCCTGTCCTCCATCTGCCCCAGCATAGCTTCTAGGAGGATCTGTTCCATGATCTTCCTGGGCACAGAGGTGAGGCTGACGGGTCGGTAGTTCCCAGGGTCCTCTTTGCTACCCTTTTTGAAAATGGGTGCAGTGTTTCCCTTTTTCCAGTCTCCAAGGACTTGCCGTGACTGCCAGGACTTTTCAAATATGATGGAGAGCGGCTTGGCAACTACATCAGCCAATTGCCCTGGGATTCTGAGATGCATCTTGTCAGGTTCCATAGGCCTGTGTATGTTCAGGTTCCTCAGGTGGTCTCGAACCTGATCTTCTGTTACGGTGGGAGGGACTTTGCTCCTCCGGTCCCCATCTTGCAGTCCATCCCCTTGAGAGGTGTGGCAGGAGAGGTTACCAGTGAAGACCGGGGGAATGAAGTCGTTGAGTACCTCAGCCTTCTCCTCATCCGTTGTTACCAGTCTGCCAGCCTTGCTCATCAGAGGGGGATACGCTTTCTTTCACCTTCCTTTTCTGGCTGACATCCCTGTAGAAGCCCTTCTTATTATTCTTTGCATCCCTTGCCAAGGTCAACTCCAGCTGTGCCTTGGCCTTCCTGACCACATCCCTACACAACCGGGCAGTGTCCCTCTACTCATTCCAGGATACCTGTCCCTGCTTCCACTGTTTGTGCATTTCCTCCTTGGCCTTCTTGGCCTTTCGTTTGACTAGCAGGTCTCCACTCAGCCATGCCAGTCTCTTGCCTTCCTTTCCTGATTTCTTACACCTAGGGATCAAGAGCTCTTGCACTCTATGGAATGTGTCCTTAACGATCTGCCAGCTCTGTCCTGCTCCCTTGTCCCTGAGTGCAGTTTCCCGGGGGGTCGTATTGACTAACTCCCTCAAGAGCTGGAAGTTATTTTTTCCTAAAATTCAGGGTCCTGACTTTACTCTTCACCTGCCTCATATCCCTTAGGAGTGCTAACTCCACCAGTGCATGGTCACTGCAGCCCAGGCTGCCTCCAGTCTTGATGTCATCAATTAGCTTATTTGCATTGATGACCACCAGGTCCAGTATTGCATCCCCTCTGGCACGGCTGTCTATTACCTGGCGTAGGCAGTTATCCTCCATGCATTCCAGGAGTCTCCTGGATTGCCTACAGCTCACTGTGATACTTTTCCAGCAGATGTTGGGGTGCTTGAAGTCCCCCAGCAGGACAAGAGCCTGCAAGCTTGATGCCTCCTGTAGCTGGAGTAAGAAGGCTTCGTCGATAGACTCCCCTTGATTGGGCGGCCTGCAGTAGACACCAACCACAAAGTTCCCTTTGTTGCCTCAGTCCCTGATTCTTATCCATAAGCTTTCAACCTGCTCGTGGCTGTTCTTCAGAGACAGCTCTGCACACTCTAACCATTTCTTGATGTAGAGAGCAACACCTCTGGCATTCCTTCCTTGCCTGTCCCTTCTGAACAGCCTGTTACCTCAGCAGCCCCTGGCTCATCTCCATAAGATTTCAAGTGTGCTGCAGTGTAGCCAGAGCACCTCAGGGCAACAGGCTTAGGGCCCTCACTAACACCCTGTCCCTCTAACTTTGTTGTGTCATCCCACAACTTGTCCTCGGCAAGCCTGATATTATCCCTTACCCCCTTCAAGTCTAGTTTAAAACTCTGTCAGTGAGCCCCAGTAACTCATGAGCAAAGGCCCTCTTCCCCCTTTTAAAAAAGGTGAATCCCATCTGACACCAGCAAGCCTGGTGTCATGTAGGCCATCCCATTGTCAAAAATCCAAAAATTATGGTGGTGACACAAGCCATGGAGCCATGCATTAGTGGACTGGGCTTGTCTGTTTCTTCCAGTGTCACTGCCCACAACTGGAAGGAGAGAGGAAAAAATAACCTGTGCTCCAGATTCCCTTATCAACTGTCCCACAAGGCCCTGAAGACTCTTTTGATCACCCGTGGACTACACATTATGGCTTCATCACCATGGAAGAGCAGTAATGGGTAATAGTCTGAGGGCTGATGCTTTCTCTGTGTTCAGTGTAACTTGCTGACAAAGTTTGACTTGTTCTTATATATCTACTTGATATTTCCCTGCTCCAATGAGTAAAACATACTACAAAATATTAAAAATGCATAAATTAAATTGGTTATTTTTGTGGCTCACAGAACTTGTGAATCTTCCATGATGTCTCAGAAATCCTTGAGAAGGATTTGCTTGAAGGTAATGTAGTGGAAAGAACCTTTTGAAGGATGCCATTTGCAAGGGGTTGTACAGGCTTTCTTTGATTTCAGTTTCTGGGAGTACATCTCATTCAGATGAGAAAGGAATTGAAGCTGAAAAAAAGGAAATTATGTTCTTGAACAGATTCTATTGGAATTATGAATTCTACTGTCAATGGAAAGATATAAATAGCAAATGCTTCAGTTATCTTCACTAAGAATTTTCTTAAACATGGTGAAGAGTACAAGGATCTCGTTAGGTCAAGCAGAGACAAAATTAGAAAGGCAAAAGCCCAGCTAGAGCTCAATCTGGCCACAGTCATAAAGGTTAACAAAAAATGCTTCTACAAATATATTAACAACAAAAAGAGAGGCAAGGAGAACCTCCATCCCTTACTGGATATGGTGGGGAACATTGTCACCAAGGTTGAGCAGAAGGCTGAGGTACTCAATGCCTTCTTCGCCTCAGTCTTTAATAGCCACTCCAGGTATCCTCAGAGTATTCAGCCCCCTGAGCTGGAAGATGGAGACGGACAGCAGAATAAACTCCTCATAATCCAGCAGGAAACAATTAAGGACCTGCTAAGCCACCTGGACACCCACAAGTCTATGGGGCCTGATGGGATCCACCCGAGAGTACTGAGAGCACTGGTGGAGGAACTTGCCAAGCCATTCTCCATCATTTATCAGCAGTCCTGGTTAACAGGGGAGGTCCCAGATGACTGGAGGCTTGCCAATGTGACGCCCATCTACAAGAAAGGCCAGAAGGAGGATCCTGGGAACTACAGGCCTGTCAGCCTGACCTCTGTGCCGGGGAAGATCGTGGAGTGGTTCATCTTGAGAGTGTTCATGGGGCATATGAAGGACAACCAAGGGATCAGGCCCAGCCAGCATGGGTTCATGAAAGGCAGGTCCTGCTTGACCAACCTGATCTCCTTCTATGACCAGGTGACCGCCTAGTGGATGAGGGAAAGGCAGTGGATGTTGTCTACCTGGACTTTAGTAAAGCCTTCGACAGCGTCTCCCACAGCATTCTCCTGGAGAAACTGGTGTCTTGTGGCTTGGATGGGTTTACTCTTCGCTGGGTGAGGAACTGGCTGGATGGCTGAGCTCAGAGAGTTGTGGTGAACAGCGTTAAATCCGGCTGGCGGCCGGTCACAAGCGGTGTTCCCCAGGGCTCAGTTCCTGGGGCCGGTCTTGTTCAATATCTTTATTGATGATCTGGATGAGGGGATCGAGTGCTCCCTCAGTAAGTTTGCAGATGACACCAAGCTGAGTGGGAGTGTTGATCTGCTGGAGGGTAGGAGGGCTCTGCAGAGGGATCTGGGCAGGCTGGATCGATGGGCAGAGGTCAACTGTATGACGTGAATTTAATACCAGTTGTTACAAAGATTTCTGAGGAGGGCAGTGCTATAGTAAGTTTAAGTTTGTGTGGTGAAACTCAATAGAAACCCAGTTCCTGGTAGCCCCATGCCTGATGTGCGCTGAAAGGCAGGTATGTCACCTGCATGTTGTCTTCAGAGCCACCTGTAGATCTCAGTCTTGATTCCAGGCAAAACCAGCTCAAGCCTCTCAATTCGTCTGCAATATCAGGGGCTCAGTGAAGCCTCCACCTGCCCAGCTCACGGCCGTCTGCTGCCCCTCTGCTACCTGCTGCGACAGTGTCCAACCCGGCACCCATCTTCCATCCCTCTGTCCTTCGCCTCGCATATGGACACCTTCAGCTTTGGATGTCAGGGAAACGCCGAGCCTGGGAGAAGGTCACTCCGTTTTGGGAGCTGCAGCTAGCAGAAATATTTCTGCAAAACACATATTTTAATTGGTAAGTATAAATAAGTGGCAGGGTGTGTAACCAGCATAAATATTTCCAAGTAAATATTGTGGGGGCAGAAAAATCAAGTATTATACAGAGATCATTTAGAAAAATGCTGATTAGCTTCAGAGTATTAGCGAAGCAGAAAATTGGCTTGGAATGTGATTGTTAGCAGCTATCTTGAGAGCTTTATCCATTTATATCACTATTTTCTTTACAAGTGAGCCGAGGGATTAGCTTGCACTAAGCAGACTAAGGACACATCAATTCCATTCAAAAAGGAGCAGAGGAGTTTTTCGGTGTCTTAGAAATGGTCTTTCTTGTTAACTTGGCTGTTCCCAATGAACAATTTCCTGGAACTGCACATACCTGGCTGCTCTCCCCAACTCTTTTCTCCCTAAGAAAATCTTTGTCTCCATTTCACTGGTGGGGAATTTCACACTTCACCAGTGGCATCTGCAGGCAGGGCATGGGAAAGGCACTTCAGTCCCACCATATTTGGTTTGACAGGTCTAGCTACACCTTTTTTTCACTCTGGTTACAAGTTTGCTGCCTTCCCCTCCACACGGCTCCAAGTCCCACGTCTGTTACGTAGTGGCTGCGTATGCGGTGCACGGCAAGGTACAGCTGCCTTGGAGAGCGGCGCGTGGGAATCCTGTTGTATCTTTAGCCTTAAAGACGATCATTTGCAAACTCAGTAACATCCCGGCCAAGGAGCTCCACAACATTAATTTGGAAAGCAGCCGTGCTGTAGTTTGTGAAGATCACTCATCTTCTTTTAATTACTATCTCAAATCCTTGAGAACCTTTTAATAATTCTTTCTTTACAGTTGAAGCCAAGAAGAACACTTGGGCACATAGTCCTCTTGCAAGTAAACAGGCCACTAATTAAGTTTGCTTTGAACCCAAAAGCACAGGTTTACAGAGTCCTTAACAACCTCCTAGAGCATCCTCATCACAGCTGCTGCATCCTCAGACCTAAAGCAAGCTGTTGTGACGTGCATGGCGTGAGACAATGCCAGTACATAAGGAAGGGAAGGCATGATGGGAAGGGTGAGAGCCCTTTCTCGCTTCTCCATTCCTTTGCTGTGTAAGCCTTGACTATCACTTATTCTGTGCCTAGTTTCTTTGAAAATTGCCGTTAGCCGTGCCTGCCCATTCCACAGGGAAGCATGAAGCCGGTGGCTTGATTCAGTGGCCTGAACACTGTTGAGTTGAAATCACTTGATCATCTGAAGCTTTCCCATGGAGACCTGTGGCTTCATGGCATGGCAGATACAGCACAGGTTCTACAGAAGTCCCGTGCCCTTCCAGATGGGAGGTCAGGCAGGACACTGAGGACGTTGCAAACAGTGCCTGTGTTGAGGCAGCTGAGGTGACAGCATACGGGGTTTTATGCATGAGAGATTTTCTGATCTGAATCATGTCACCATATTATCAGCCTACCAGCAGCAGCATGGAGCAGTTTTCACCAGCTGACAGTCCTATTCAGAATTACTTATCTGATTGCATCTTGGATGACCATAAATACAAAACTGTATACATCTCAAATGCTTTGCTGTCATTTTCCTCTCTGAATCTTAATTCCTGCTCAGAACTTGCTGTACTCCTCTACTCTTCACCTGTAGCGGGCATAAATTTAATTCATTTATTGACTCATTGACTTTTTTACCATTGACCTAGAAGCTTGACAATCCAGGAGATGATTGAATATCTCCATGTAAAAAAGGCTGATAAGTAATCAGAGCAGTGTGTAGAATATGCAAGCAGCTTCTGCAAGTAGCAGGGGGAGACTTTTACTGCAGGCTGAACTGTAAACTCCAGTTCTTCATGTGCCTTGGTTTTCAGGATGCAAACAAAATTACCATCTGCAAGCAGAACAGCTATTACTGGAGCTTCTGGGTCAAACAAGACCACAGTGCTGAGCTGTATGGGTCCAGCCAGTCATTTTGTACCGTGTATATGTATATATTACAGAATTGGCTGGGGTACGTCACTGCTTCCCGGTGTGGATAGACCTTCTTAAGTTCGGGGGTAGCATGTGAGAAGCAGCAAGGAGACACATTTGCAATGTGCTGCGACAGATGCATGTGCTGGAGTTTCTGCACATTAAGACACCTGGGGCAGTAACTTCCACCTGGAAGCAATATAAAAATGAGCATATTTGGGAGCCCTGTTGATCCTAACAAATAGGAGGGAGAGGAGCTGTATGGTCTCTGTAGGAGGGATTAGGGGAGATAAGAAGTACTAATGCTGCATTATGTTGTGGGATATGAATAGCTTTATTCATGGTCTAAATATCCAAAAATTGTAAGAGAATCTACATCTGACTAGACCACCCAGCTGAGCAACCTATCTCCAACAGAGGCCAATTGTGAACACCTCAGGAGGGGTGAAAGGACCATACATGCAGTAAAGCTTCCCGAGGATGCTGTCCTAGACTCCAGTCACCTGTGGCTTGTGGAGCTGCTGAACCAGAGATGATGACCTTAATGAATATTGCTCATGATTTGTGAGATGACTGACATAGATCCTCCCAGTTGTTTCTCTCCCTGGCTGAAGAGTCCTTGTCTATTCAGAATTTTTTTATGCAGAAACCTTACTAAGCATTTGATCATCCCATCACCCTTCTCTGTAATTCTTCCATTTCTATGATATTAATTTTATGTGATACTAATTTTCAGCTAGAGGATCAGATCTGTATTTGATGTGCTAGCATAGCATGTTTTCTTTGTGTTCTTTGTTCCTTTTCTAACCATTCCCAAGGTACCCTTTGCACCAAGCTGATGTTTTCATATAACCAGGTATTATAAACCCAAGATTTTTCTCCCGGTTGGTAATAGCTCACAGTCCATCATTATACAAGCAAAATTAGAATTATTTTTTTTCATTTGCATCCCTTTGCATTTATCTACACAAAATGTCATGTGTCATTTTATTGCTTGGACACCTAGTGGCACAAAGTGCTTTTTCAATTTTTCACAGTTAACTCTTATATCTACTAGCCTAAATTATTAACCTAGATTGCCTTCCTAAGATTTGATTCACAAATCTCCAAAGCAGTTTAGTCTGGATGTGGCAAGTCTGATAAAGCAGAACACATATGGGTCTGTCCATCACTTATACAGATCCAAAGGCAAAATAAAAAGCCTCAAACTCTTAAGGCCTGTACCTCACCTCTGACACTCTAGCCTTGTGCTTCAATTTCAGTATCTCATGATGTGAACAAGATTCTTGTGATCAGCATGTGGCTTTTAGACAATAATGTAAAAGAACAAGAGACTTGAAC
The DNA here is from genome assembly GCF_964289735.1 of Phaethon aethereus. Taxonomy (NCBI): domain Eukaryota; kingdom Metazoa; phylum Chordata; class Aves; order Phaethontiformes; family Phaethontidae; genus Phaethon; species Phaethon aethereus. The sequence continues at coordinate 162,755,730 of NC_138582.1, forward strand.
CAAAAGGCATGTCACGCAAGAAATATTTTCTCACAACAAAACTGTTCCAACAAACCCTGTGTGTGATTCACCTCCAGCAGAGAAGTGTTCCTCTGCCACTTTTCTCTAGATAGATCACAACAAACATGTTTATTCTTGACACAGCATACATATCCTCCTCCAATTCCCGTAGATGTGTTCATTTTCTACTTAAAACATGGTAGTTGTTCTTTTAAAGAGAAATTGCTTTCAGTATAACTTTGTCTTGCAAATCCGTCTTTATTGCTGTCCACAAAATAAACTACCTTAGCAGTACTCCCCTGACCTCTTTGATTGAATCCTCCTGTCTACTAATGGCTGCCCCAGTTCAATAGCTGCCAGTTACTCCAGATGCATCTCTCTTATTGTTGCACTGAGATCATGCAGAGCCTTTTCCTTTTTTTCACCTAATCGTTGGGAAGAGCTTTGTTTTGTCTTCTGCCAGGGCTTGTATCATGCTCGGTATTTGCCCATTGCTCCATTTTTCTAGGAAATGTAATATGAATCTTCCTCTCTTGTGTAGTATCTTCAGCGAGAGCACCAGGGGTACCTGAGTCATGCCAGACTTATGATAATTTTTTTGGTTTCTCTGCTATTCTTTGTGGTGTGTGTACTATTGCTGCTGATAAAGGCACGCTCTCCTCTCTAGATATTAGCAGTTTGACATTTGAATGATGAGGTATGTTCCTTTGGTCATTTCCTAAACAATTTCTCTGATGAAACTGTCAGGTCTTAGCCTCTGCTACCTCTAAGAGTAGCCTCATGCAATTTCCACAAGGTATTACTTTCCTTCCTTTGAAATGCCTTTGCTCACCACCATCCATCCCTTTTCTCATTAGAATAGACAATTTTAATTGTAATTTCTCATCCACTGTTGTTCCATGCATAACGACACTTTTATTACAAGGCCCTGTTTCACCCTGCTCGCTCCAGCGGCTCATCTCATGGTTCTGAGGTCAGTGGAACAACTACCTTCTCCCGCATGGTCAGAGCATGATCATGTGCTGTAATTTATTTGCCTGAAGCCTGGCATGTCCTGGTGATTGCTCTTGACTGTGTATGGATGTAGGTGTGTGCGGAGTTGGGCAACCAATGTCTAGAAAGACTGTAATCCCTTATAAGAAGCAAAAGCAATGCGGGAGATGCCTATCACCTATGCAATGCTGTGAGTACCTCTCAACAAAGTAGTAGCTGAGTCCTTTGAAAACAGTTTTGATTTTGCATCCTCAAAGCCCTTCTGCTGTGGGGAAGAGTGATCCATCACTAGAAAGAAGAGAGATGCAGACATATTCGAAGTGTAGCACCCGTAAGGGCTGTGTGCGATACAGAGGTGTGGAAGGGGCTGGAGGGGTCTTCAAGAGACTGCAATGTCTTTCCCACTGCCCTGAAAATGGATCAACGATATATAAAATCCTGGCAGCTGTTGCTAAAGCTCTCCAAAGGGGGAGGCTCCGCTGCCTCCAGGCATGCATGGTCCTGCAGCTTTGCCCTTGCCACTTGCTTGTTCTTCCGCAGACACACAGAGCCGATTATTATCCCTTCTTGGGATTTCAGGTTGCACTTGAAAATTGTTGCTGGTTTTGCACAGTTGTACAGTTTCTTACCGTTTTCCAGCTAGTGCCTTGCCAGTGCCTCTCTGTAAAGTGATGGGCACTGGCTGAGGTGTACACTGCATCATTTTCCCATGACAAGTTATGTGAGGACACTGCATGGCATAGAAGTACTGAAGGCAGCACTCAGTGCTCTGGGTGGATGTTTTCTTCTTCCAGGAGCTCCTGCTCTGCAAGCTTCCAGCTGTCCAGCCTGTTCATGGACTCAGACTCAAACAAAAGCTTTCTTTCCTCTCCTTTCCTGTCAGCTTGCCTTTTCAAAGTTGTCTCCGGAAACACGTGGGGGAACTGGGCAAATTCTGTGATCCTTCAAGTGACAACTATGAGTAGGCTGATGAAGCACAACAACCCTTTGGTGGTGTTGGGTTGTTGCTTGGGCCTGATGATCTCAGAGGTCCTTTCCAGACTTAATGATTCTATAATTCTAACCCCAAAACCACGGAAAAAGAGAGCATCGGCAACTGCTTATACATTTCTTCACAGGGTGGCAGATGTCTGCACACCTCACACTGCATGTGCACCTTTGTAAGACGCTAAAATGTGGAAAATCGCTTGGAAAAAAAGAGGAGAGGTCTCTTCGGAAAGCCCAGCACCCAGCAGAGAGGTTGAATTGTGCTGTTATCTCCGTGGGGGCACCAGCCACACTGCTGCAGAGGTAAAAGGTGCTGTGAGCTGCAAGGCCAAGGCAGAGAGCTGTGCTCCTGTGCCACCCGAGGCCCCTGACTGCTTCTGTCTGGTTTTCTCTCCCCATCTCTCTTATTTATTTGGTTTAATATTGGTGGGCTATGCTAGAGCACAAAGCGAGATAATAGAATTCCCCCATCGAGGAAGAGGAATTCCTTGTGGCCCTCCCTAAAATTGCTTTCTCTTCCTAAGTGCCTGTAAGAAATATATGGAGGTGATTTACCTCCTAATACTTAATTTTGGCTTGGAGCTCTGGGCACTGATAAAACCAGGAACCAGATATATGATGGCAGCACTTTTTCATTTCGGGATGCGCTGCTCTAATAAAGTGCCTTTCCTGTGTGCAGGCCAGCAAGTTTTAACCTTTGTGATGCCACCGGTTTTCAAGGTGATCAGCCATGCCCAGTGGAAAGCAATAGTCCCACAAGTTTATGAAATTGTCCGGTTTTCAGGTCTGGGGCTGGTTTAGAGCAGGTTCAAAACCCCACCGGATAGCTTGCCTCACCATCACCTCTGTGGCAGTGGATCCAGTGCTGCTCGGGAGATGGACAATAACCTGGAAAAGTGGCCCCACCTGAGGGCCACCAGCTGAGCATTTGGGTAAGTAGAGTTTCTCTGTCCTTCCCATTGCTGTTAGCTGCTTTGAACGTTGGAGTACTTCATACATTGAACCAGGCATGAGAATGAGTCTGCTGTCTGCTGGTTAGGTCATCCCTCTGGATGGAGATTCTCCCATCCAATTAATATCCAATAATTCACATGGTGTGTGCTTCACAGGCCACAAGATCAATGAAAATTTGGATCTGAAGATGAATGAAGGAATCCACAAAATGCAGCTATGTGTGCTATAGTCCAGCTCTTCAAGGCCTCTCAGCACTGTGCAGTTTCTCCCCTAAATCTTGCTGTACACAGCACTGGCACAGCCCAGTTGTACTACAGCAACAGCCCGATCTCGGGTGAATTTCCCCTTGTACTGAGCTACCCACTAGTCTTGCTCCAGGGACAAGGAGCATTTTAGTATCGGCATTAACTGGGTCCCCCTTAGTGGATCACCCCTTAGAGAGGATGCAGGTAGATTTTCAGTAAACACTCCTCCAAGTTCCTTTGAGTGACTTATATTAACACACCAGATGATTTTCGGACAAAAGCTCAATGCGCACAAGTTCCTTTTTATAAAGAAGATTTCAAGTGTATCTGCAATAAATTTTAACTTGAGAGGTGCCTGTGTGTCTTACCTTGGTCGGTCTCTCTGTGGCACAGCTGGGAACTAAGCACAAGTCTTCAAAGTCTGAGGCTAAGCAGTAAATGTCCGTTCCTCCCTTTCCAGAAAGCAGCTTTCCTCCAGGCTGGAGGATGACTGGCTGGCTAGATCACACTGGCAATATTTTTGGCAGAAGTGGCTTTAAGCTGATTTTAAAACCGCTTTTGGAAACACACCTCAAATTAAAACACAGGCAAGGCTTTAGCAGATATAAAACTGTACGCACGCTTTGTGACTCCCTGGCAAGGAGCCCCACCAGACCCCATCAGCAAGCGGACGAGCAGAAGACCTCCTGTCCAACCCCTCACTCCCACCACTGCAGCCTTCCTTCTCACGCTGCTTGGCTTCATCACCTCGGGGCTTTATTTTTAACTAACACTTTTAATGCTCCAATTTCGCAGGTTCCTGGCGTATAATTAGAAGTCCTGACATCCTTGTCTTCTCGCTCCCTGGTGCCACGGGCCCACCGAGAGAAGGAGAGGCTTTGCTCCCTCTCTTGCGGCAGAACGAGCGGCAGGCCCTTCGTCAGGACAATACATCTGCCAGCCTCCGTCAGCCTCCCTGTAATTAGCTCCAAAGTTAACTGCTTTCCATCTCCCAGAGAGGCCGACACCTTCGTGTTTACTTCTCGCTGGAAAAATTCCTCCCGCAGCCATCCGAAAGCGTCTGCGAGCTGAGAAATGTGCAAATTCGCAGTAACGTGCAAGTCTCTCCTTAATATACCTCAATCTGCCATCATGATGTTTCCTGAACGAGGTCCGTCCTTGGCAGGAAAGGCCCTAAGCCGTGCAGCGTCGCCAAGCCAAAGGGTGAGTTTTTTAGGTGAGTTTTCAAACAAAGTCATGGCATGAGGACTGTATTTTTAAAATTCCTGTCTTCCATTTTTCCCCCCATGCAAGGAATTATCACAACTGCGTCCAGCTGTGAATAAAATGAAAAATAATTGGGGAGCAGGAGGAAGTTTTGCACAACAAACCGAGGCAAATTTTCAAGCAGAGAGGAACTCCAGGCGCTGCACAGCCCTGGTCCGGAGCCCTCGTTTTCTCCTGTGTTTTCTTCCCTTCTTTCTGGCAATGGAATTAGCCCAAGCGGCAGAGCAGTAGAGGAGGATGCTGTTACTCAGACTCGGGTTTATTTTCCTGCTGCCACCAATTGCAGGAGATTGTAAACAATGATTATAGTTTTCAGACGTCCGTAAGACTTGCACAAAAATGCTTTAAGACTTTTTTTTTTTTTAGCATCTGTAGGAGCAATTATTTACAGCAGTCGCTACAGCCCAACTGAGCTTTCACCAGAGTTTAATGAAAATTTTACCACTGACTTCAGGGCAGCAGAACAAAGCCAGAAACAGGAGCTTTGGGTCCAATGCACACCAGTGAAAAATGTTCCATTGACTTTGGAGTGACCTAGGTTAGACTGCAGATTTTTATGTTGTGGGTCTCACCAATGTCTATTCACATGATAATTTCTTTTTGTTGTTCTTAATAATTGCTTTTGTAAATGGATTTTGTTTTTTTTTTTTAAACAGAGGATGACATTTCTTTCCTTCGTTCCTCTTTGTCTGTGTAAAGCGCTTGGTACGATGCTGCCTGGGACAGATGATAGTGCTGTTTGGAGCATTTTCATTCACTATAGTAATGAAAAACAGGTAATATAAGGAAGAAAGTGAAGGCTGGGTTTGGGATTTAAGGTTTAGAGATGCTCCCTATCTCCTCAGCATAGGAACAGGACTTGGTTTCATGACAAGCGCTCTCTGTGCCAGGTGCCTTACAGGACCAGCACAGCCACGGGGGTTACAAGGTTTATTCCTATTTTGCCTCTAGAATCCTAATGACTGGGAATGAATGACTCAGATAAAACAAAGGTTGGCTTTCTTCAGCACATTTGTCTGAGTATGGAGCATTAATAACCCTTTTTGGCTATCAATCTGAGCTGCTCTGAGATTTCAGCCATGCCGAGGATCTACCTGTCGTATCATATCTACAGCTCCACTGAAGAAGACTCCTTTGTTTTATTTGAATTAATGAAAGCTTTGTTCATATTTCTTATACAGATTGTGTTTCAGACTGACTTTCCACTGTGCTGTGGAAACCCTGCTTTCTGTATTTTTCTGTAACAGGCTGGTTGGTGAGAGGGTGGAGGTGTCAGACTGTGTTCATGTGCGTGCGTGCCCAAGTGAGAAGGAGGAAAATAGTTATGCCATTGCTGGGTAACTTGCTCTGGGGGTAATTTATGGGTGCACTGGTAGTACATTTCCCAAGACCATCAGGAGCGTCAGTGTGTTAGATAGTCATTTCTCTATTCAAGTAGCAAAATCTAGATAGTGGTGAGCTATTTAGCAGTGATTCATTATCAATTGCCCCACTTTTCCAAGGCTGGCTTATACTTCTACACCTGCAATCCTTTTCCTTTCCTGTGTCTTGTAGAAATATCCTTAGTAAAGTAATCTTCTTGGGAGCTGTGATCATTAAAAGATCTTTGCAGAACAGAATTGGTTCTATGAGCACAGCAGCAGTAGTTTGGCTTTATAATTTGAAATAGCTCCTCTTCCATTTCTATTTATTCCTGGTAAACAACAGTCAAACTTTCAAGGACTTTTGGAGATAATTACCATTATTACTAGAAAACACATCTGTTCCACTGAAGGACTGATTAGTGCTTAGTTAGATTCCTGAGAATGATCACTTCATACTTTTAGAGGAAAGCCATGCCTCAGGAGTCTGTGTTCTCCAAAAAGAGTGAGTGTAGGGCAAGTTGGTTAAAAGATGATATCTGAATTTCAGGAAGCTTTTGGCAAGATTTTTCCTCTAAGGTCTCTAAGGAAAGTACACTAGTCAAGAGGGAATATCCTCTGGACAGGGCTGTCCGAAGAAACTGGATGGATCTGATGCCACCTCAACATCACAAATGCAGTACACCTTGATTTTACATGCAAGCACAGCAAAAGGGGATGTTAGGCTGTGTGCAACGGCTCTGGTCACCTGCACAACCTTGGACCCTGGCATCATAATGTACTGGACATACTGTCTTTGGGTGTAATAACTGTCTTAGCCGTGGGAAGGAAATGATAGGAAGAAATGCTCAATTTTCACAGTAGAGGGACATTACTTGTAGGATCTTGTGCAAGTGATCTGTGGGATCTGCGCTAGGCCTTGTGCTATTTAAAATAGGATAAATGATTGGGAAAAGGGAACACAGGGTGAAGTGGCAGTGATGGCTCGTGCCAAACCTTTGGCACTGCAGAGCATAAGTCACCATGTCCTCCTGAGTACCCATGCAGTGAAACAGCCAGTGAAATTCAGCATCGCAAAATAGATAGTAATGGACTTGGGGGAAATGGCCTAAAAATATGCACAGATATGGGTAAACAACATTGTTAAATAAAGCAGAAGAGTCATCATGTAGGGAGGAGGGAGCCCGACCTTGTCCCCATACCTCCTTCGGCCCAAGGCGAATGGAAAATTACACACTTGGACCCTCTTTTATTTTCTAGCACAGACCAAGGTTTGGATGGGCTTTCATCTCCTTCAGATCTACACTCAATCTAAGACTGTTTTCCCTAAAGCATAGAATTATATTTTAGCCTTCATGTGCTCTTGCCAGTCAAAATTCAGTCCCACCCTGAGTAACTCTGTAGTGGGAGAGTCTAACTACGATTTTTCAAAAGAACCTGTGTAATTTTGGAGACTAGATCCCATCCTATCTTCTGTGCTTTCATCCTTGCAGTGCAGATGATCTTCATATATAAGTAAAGAGAGTCGATATTCCTTACACTGCTACTCAGCAAACCCAAACACTCTGAATTTCAGAATAAGTCCTTTGTGGCTGATATGTCTTTCCTCATAATAAAGGTGCCTAAAAATTCTGTATTATCTTGAAGTTTTGCCTTCCACTCGTGTGATTCCATTGATTTCAAGTCTGGTAAGGCAAGGGAGGAAAAAATCCATCCAGCTAATTCTTTAAAAAAATGCACTGAATATTCCTAGGCAGAAGCCAGCTCGACAAAGCTGTGCCTGCAGTGCTGTCAATACTGAAATCTTGTTTTAAAAGTGTATTTTTCTTCCATTAAAATAACAAGATATAACACTAAGTACACAAAAGAGGTTAAAAACACTGATAAGTGGAAGATTCTGCTGTGTGCCTTTGGGAACAGGGCACTGACAGGACCCTGACCTTTATTTCAGTGCAATTTGGATGTTCCAACTATGTATAACCTCTAAGAAATAGTACATAAATGATGGTACATTTACTCAACATGTATCACATAGCTTAAAAATCATGGTCCTTTTCAGATAAAAAGGCCAAAGAAATGTTAATTAAGTGGACACTTAATCTGCTTTGTAGTCTTTTTACAAAGGAGCAAAGAAAGTGGAGGGAACAGAAATCAGGAGACATCCTGAACTTGGGGACAGGTTTTCTTTTCCTGTTTCCACCTGGCTCCTTCCCTTCCCATCCTTAATTTCAAAGCCAGAAAAATACTGCAGAGTCAAAAACTTGAACATATGTGCATGGTCATAAAGCAGGTTTTGTTATTACCTTCTTGCATGGATATTCCAGGCAGTGACTTAATTCACAGGAACACTTGTGAGTATGGAGTATTTCACAATAAACAGGAAAATATTTGTAAATAGCTGGCTTAAATGAATATGTGTAACAATTTCTTAGGGAAACCCAGTTTCTGCTTGGCCATGACAAGACTGACTTCACTGCTACTCAAGGATTGGGATGAGGAGGATGGTTTTCCACTTGCACATGAATCAGGGCAGGAGCGACAGTGGATGGGGACTGGCTCTAGGTCTGAGCTCTCCAGGCAGTGACCCATGAATCTGGTGTGTGGAGGCATGGCAAGAAGGCTTTATGAGTGCTCTACAGGCTGTCCTCTCAATGAACAACATATTTTGGTTTAGAAGACCAGGGTGGCTTTCCATAGTATGACCAACGCCCTGAAAAACCTTGCTCCAAAGGACAGAGCTGTTACAGGGCTTCTTCACCCTCCAGACAATGGGGGACCTGGCACTCTGTAATCCTCATCCCTCTGCTCTGCTCCTTATGGTATTGCATTGACCCTGACTTGGGTGAAACCTCAGCCCTGCTTCCATCGGGGCTGAGAGTGTCAGCAACCAGCCAGAACTGCTCCCTGCCGACAGCACTGCAGCTATTGAGCACTGGAAACAGGCTGTCAGCATCGTTGGCTGAGCTACAATTATGGGTAGGAAGTAGCTGAGGAATAATGTCAAATCAGTGTGGTGCTGTTTGTGCCACACTCCAATCTGCAAACAAAAGAGGAGAGAAATTCTTCAAATAAATGATTTATTTAATGAATTATTCATCCAGCTTTAATCTACTCAATCAATCAGAAGTCTGCCAGCACCATGGGACATAAATGAACTAATGTTTTTTCCAGACATCTGTACAGAAGGTAACTCCTGGTCAGCGGCTAGCACAAGTATGTAGTGTTTCGGGCTGAGCACAGTGAGATGTGTTCCTGGATGTAGCTGAATCAGTGTCTTGCTAAAGCACATTTCAGCTATCCTACATTGAGAATAAACCCATTTTCTTCTTCTCTATTTATTTATCTACACTGTCATACCCCTATAAAATGTCGGCACATGTTGACAGCTATACATGGGCCCACTCTGTAACATTAGCTTGAGCTCTTGATGGTGTGCAAGCACTTGAGTTGTTCTGCACCATCCACCTGAGAAGGCAGGTGAGGGACAGGGTCCATCGTTCCCTCCTTCCCGCGAGGCTCCCGATCATTCCTTGTGCTTAGCCTCTGCACTCAGGATTGCCTTGAGACCTTGGTTTGCAGGAACTCCTGCAAAGTTCTCCCCCACCACAGTAACCATGCACCATCTCATCACTGATAGTGCTATTTACACCCCACCGTGAACTTTCTGGAGCTTTATGGAGACCAGAAAGGTTCATGGCTGCTCTGTTTGCAAATAGTTTCTCCTTTTCATTAGAGACAGCACAAGTAATCTCATTTGCTTCTATTCATGTGGCTCTTAATAGGTGATAAATTACCTTGGCCATGCACAACTGAGAAAACTATCCCTCCTGCTGCTGAAGACCAAGGCTATGCCTGCTCCCAACACCCGCCTTAGGCCGGGCTCGTGGAGTCTTATACCTGCAAAGTGCAGTTACTGTGACCACAACAATTCAACAGGGCTGTATTTTATGCAGGCACAGGAAAACCTTCCTTCACCAGGGAGACGAGCCACACCACTGGGAGCGCGGTTTTGCCAGGATGACGTATTCACCGCCGCATTTCCCTGGCAGAGCACTGCCGGTGGGGCCGTAGTGAGGTGCAGGCATGGGCTGACACAGCTGCCAGCAGGGATTGCTATGAAGACATAGACAGGTTTTATTTTCGGTCTTACACCCAGAAACTCCAGTGCAGCTCCACTAGCTCAGGTCTGCTCACCCATGCTGCTTAGTTACAGGAGAGCAACCTCATCTTAACACGTGAGCGGTCCCTAAATGAGGGGTGCCTGCGGTACCCAGGCAGCTGTTGCCTGCTCAGCTTTCTCTCCACAGAGCCAAGAGGCACACTATAATCTTGCTCTTTACCTGAGCATTAGTTTGGGTTTTTGTCGCGGCTTAGCCCCAGACGGCAACCAACCCCATGCAGCCCCTGGCTCACTCCCCCAACGGTGGGACGGGGAGAGAATCGGAAGGGTAAAAGTAAGAAAGCTTGTGGGTTGAGATAAAGACAGTTTAACAGGTAAAGCAAAAGCTGTGCACGCAAGCGGAGCAAAACAGGGAATTCATTCCCCACTCTCCATGGGCAGGCAGGGGTTCAGCCATCCCCAGGGAAGCAGCCCTCCGTCCTGCCTAACGGTTACTTGGGAAGACAGACACCATCACTCCCAACGTCCCCCCTTCCTTCTTCTTTGACCCAGCTTTATATGCTGAGCATCACACCATATGGTATGGAATATCCCTTTGGCCAGCCTGGGCCAGCTGTCCCGGCTGTGTCCCCTCCCAGCTCCCCGTGCACCCCCAGCCTGCTCGCTGGCAGCCCAGCACGAGAAGCTGGACTGTCCTTGACTGCTCAGCAACAATCCAAAACATCAGCACGTTATCAACATTTTCTCATCCCAGATCCAAAACACAGCCTCACACCAGCTTCTGTGAAGAAAATTAACTCTCTCCTGGCTGAAACCAGGACAGCATTGCAGCTATTTAGGGGAATTCAGCTCCAGATGGAGATCCTGACGGGTGCTTATAATGGGCCCAGGCTCCACAAGCCTTGCTCATTTTCAAGTGCATCAAGGATCATGGAAAGATAATGGGCTCTCCTGAGCGCTGCCGTGGGCTTGGTGTTCATTGAGAAGCTCATTAAGCAATGTCATCCGAGGACAGACTGGCTGGGTCACTCGCAACCTCAAACCTCCAAATGACTCACGCTCCCCTGCCAGACCGAGGGGTGTTTATTGGCTTGTTTTTGATGGTGACAGTCCTGGCTCTTATTATCTAGGGAATGTTTTACCAGCTCCAAATTGCACAAGGACAAACCAAAAAGAAAAAGGAGCCAGGAGGAAGGAATGATCAGGCTGGAGCATGGAGATGTGCATTTCTGCCTTTATGATCGCCAGCAAACCCAAGTACTGATTGACTGGCAGCAAATCAGGGTAAAGCAGTTTAGCTGGGATTAGCTGGAGAAGGCTAATGAGGTGTCTGAAGGGAGACGTTAGTTGCTGGTGTTGATTGTGCAGGGCAAGGTGCAGTTGGCTCCTGGCTAGGGGTGCGTACCTGCCTTCCCTGCACCTGCAGAAATCACTGTGGTGCTTGCCAGGTTGGGCTTTGGAGACACGGACTCCCAGGAGGCAGAAACGGGGCCAGGCAGACCCAGCAGCGGTGCAGGGACAGGGCAACAGAGGCTGAGCCGCTGCAGCAGCCGGGGTCTGCGTGCTGCGAGCTGAGTTTGTGGGTTTGACGGAAAAAACAGACCTCAGGAGCCATGTTTGGAGTTCATCTGCCACCCCCTGTAAGGAACTTCTGCAGTCTGAACCTGGAAAAAAGTTGTATTTCAATTGGAACTTGTAGTTTCATTTGTAATTGCGCTGAAGCAAAATCTTTGCTATAAATCCCAAAAGAGCCTTGTTTGTTTATAACAGATGCGTCTAGATTCTCCGCTCTCTTTCACTAGTACAAATCAATAGTTACCGTATTAAAGTCAGTGAATTCGCACAATAAAAAATCAACGCAAAACAGAAAGTAAACAAATCCGTGTATTAAAATAACAGGTAGTATTGTGCCTCTCTATATATCGTGGGTACTATTCCATATCAAAGGTATTTTTCCCCTGCTTCTAAGCTCACCCAAGTATTCATGATTTGCTTCTCATAGCCAAAAAAAGTATGAACCTTTTAAATTTTCAAATGTAGCATTTCAAGGTGTGGTTGCAAATCAGAATTTAAGACCTTACAAGTTATCTTGAACTTTCTATTTTTTTGTTGTTTAGCAGGCCAAAAAAATTGGCAAAACAAGATGTGATACTCCACAGTAAACATAGAAAATAACTATTCTTTGGTACGTGACGTTCTTGCAGCAACATGAACAAAGCCACTGCCTCCCTTTATTGCTCTCAAACATTCCTAAAAGAAATCAACTTTTATGTGAACAGTTATCCCTGTCCAGAAACTAGCTGGAAGAAAAGGAAGACAGCATCAAAAAGTGCAGCAGCGAAAACAGTGGGGAAAATACATATTGCATCTGGGGCATGTTTTGTTTAGAGTCATGCACAAAGGACCCGTAGCTTTGGGACCTGGTTCATCTTCTGCTGAAGCCAGTCGGGATTTGGCCGTTGCCTGTAGCAGGGTAATTCAGTGGCTCAGCGCTGGCGATACCCTCAGAGCATCCTCCTTGCATCTGCTCTGCTGTCTGCAGCCATGGCAAATGCTGTCGTGCTTTGCCCCCCCCAGCCTGGCCCATGGGTCTGGTCACCTTTGCCCATCTCCATGTCCCTCTGCTGCCTTCTCCTTTGCATTGGGCTGGAGTCTCTCATTTTCCTTCACTTTTTCAGCCCTCCTCCCCCATGCCTGCCCCTTCCCACCCCTGTGAATGGCCACTGGCCGGAGCTGAGCCCATCAGCGACTGTGGTACCGCGTCTGGCATGACAGAGTTAAAGTAAAAACTGCTGCGCAGTATCAGCTGGGAGAGGAGTGAGAATGTGAGAGGAGCAGCCCCGCAGCCCCCAGCCCAGAGCAGGAGGGGCAGGAGGGCTCCAGGCACCGGAGCAGAGGGTCCCCGGCAGCCCCTGGGGAAGCCCCCGGGGAGGCCGGCTGTGCCCCTGCGGCCATGGAGCTCCACGGGGGAGCAGATCTGCACCCGCACCCGGGGAGGGCCCCACGCCGGGGCAGGGGGATGCCCGAAGGAGGCCGTGACCCCGTGGGCAGCCCGCGCTGGGGCCGGCTCCTGGCAGGGCCTGTGGCCCCGTGGGGAGAGAGAGGAGCCCCGGCTGGAGCAGGTTTGCTGGCAGGACCTGGGACTCTGTGGGGCTCAGGCTGGAGCAGCCTGTTCCTGAAAGACGGCACCCGTGGGGGGACCCAGGCTGGAGCAGCTCATGAATCACAGAATCACAGAATCACAGAATCACTAGGTTGGAAAGGACCTTCAAGATCATCAAGTCCAACGATCAATCCAGAACCACCATGTCCCCTAAACCATGTCCCGAAGCGCCACATCCACACGTTTTTTGAACACTTCCAGAGATGGCGACTCCACCACCTCCCTGGGCAGCCTGTTCCAATGCCTGACCACCCTCTCAGTGAAGAAATTTTTCCTAATATCCAATCTAAACCTCCCCTGGCGCAACTTGAGGCCATTTCCTCTTGTCCTATCACTAGTTACTTGGGAGAAGAGACCAACACCCTCATCGCCACAACCCCCTTTCAGGTAGTTGTAGAGAGCGATAAGGTCTCCCCTCAGCCTCCTCTTCTCCAGACTAAACAACCCCAGTTCCCTCAGCCGCTCCTCATAAGACTTGTGCTCCAGACCCCTCACCAGCTTCGTTGCCCTTCTCTGGACACGCTCCAGCACCTCAACATCCTTCTTGTAGTGAGGGGCCCAAAACTGAACACAGTATTCAAGGTGTGGCCTCACCAGTGCCGAGTACAGGGGCACAATCACTTCCCTACTCCTGCTGGCCACACTATTCCTGATACAGGCCAGGACGCTGTTGGCCTTCTTGGCCACCTGGGCACACTGCCGGCTCATATTCAGCCGGCTGTCAACCAGCACCCCCAGGTCCCTTTCCGCCGGGCTGCTCTCCAGCCACTCCTCCCCAAGCCTGTAGCGTTGCATGGGGTTGTTGTGGCCAAAGTGCAGGACCCTGCACTTGGCCTTATTAAACCTCATACAGTTGGCCTCTGCCCATCGATCCAGCCTGTCCAGATCCCTCTGCAGAGCCCTCCTACCCTCCAGCAGATCAACACTCCCACTCAGCTTGGTGTCATCTGCAAACTTACTGAGGGAGCACTCAATTCCCTCATCCAGATCATCTATAAAGATATTGAACAAGACTGGTCCCAGAACCGAGCCCTGGGGAACACCACTCGTGACCGGCCGCCAGCCGGATTTAACGCCATTCACCATAACTCTCTGGGCTCGGCCATCCAGCCAGTTCCTCACCCAGCGAAGAGTAAACCCGTCTAAGCCACGAGCCGCCAGTTTCTCCAGGAGAATGCTGTGGGAGACGCTGTCAAAGGCTTTACTAAAGTCCAGGTAGACAACGTCCACTGCCTTTCCCTCATCCACTAGGCGGGTCACCTGGTCATAGAAGGAGATCAGGTTGGTCAAGCAGGACCTGCCTTTCATGAACCCATGCTGGCTGGGCCTGATCCTTTGGCTGTCCTGCAGGTGCCCTGTGAGCACTCTCAAAACCAACCGCTCCATAATCTTCCCTGGAACAGAGGTCAGGCTGACAGGCCTGTAGCTCCCAGGATCCTCCTTCCGGCCTTTCTTGTAGACGGGCGTCACATTGGCAAGCCTCCAGTCTTCTGGGACCTCCCCTGTTAACCAGGACTGCTGATAAATGATGGAGAGTGGCTTGGCAAGCTCCTCCGCCAGCTCTCTCAGTACTCTTGGGTGGATCCCATCAGGCCCCATAGACTTGTGGGTGTCCAGGTGGCTTAGCATGTCCTTGACTGCTTCCTCCTGGATTATGAGGAGTACATTGTGCTCTCCATCCCCGTCTTCCAGCTCAGGGGGCTGAATATCCTGTGGATACCTGGAGTGGCTATTAAAGACTGAGGCGAAGAAGGCATTAAGTACCTCAGCCTTGTCCTCGTCCTTGGAGACAATGTTCCCCGCCATATCCAGTAGGGGATGGAGATTCTCCTTGCCTCTCTTTTTGTTGTTAATATATTTGTAAAAACATTTTTTATTATCCTTTACGACTGTGGCCAGACTGAGCTCTAGCTGGGCTTTTGCCTTTCTAATTTTGTCCCTGCTTGACCTAACGAGATCCTTGTACTCTTCATGAGTTGCCTTCCCCTTCTTCCAGAGGTGATAAACTCTCCTCTTTTCCCTGAGTCCCAGCAAAATCTCCCTGTTCAGCCAGGCCGGTCGCCTTCCCCGCCAGCTCTTCTTAGGGCACATGGGGACCGCCTGCTCCTGTGCCTTTAAGATTTCCTTCTTGAAGACTGTCCAGCCTTCCTGGACCCCTTTGTCCTTCAGGACTGTCTCCCAAGGGACTCTCTCAACCAGTGACCTGAACAGGCCAAAGTCTGCCCTCCGGAAGTCCATGGTAGCAGTTTTGCTGAGTCCTCTCCTTACTTCACTCACAACTGAGAATTCTATCATGTCATGGTCGCTAAGCCCAAGACGGCCTCCGACCACCACATCTCTCACCAGTCCTTCTCTGTCTGTAAACTGAGAAGAACTGCAGCCCGTGGGAAGGACTCACACTGGAGAAGTTCATGGAGGACAGTCTCCCGTGGGAGGGTCCCCAGGCCGGAGCAGGGCAGAGGGTGAGGAGTCCTCCCCCTGAGGAGGAAGGAGCGGCAGAGACCAGGTGTGATGAACTGACCACAACCCCCATTCCCCGTCCCCCTGCGCCGCTCGGGGGGAGGAGGGAGAGAAATGGGGAGTGAAGCTGAGCCCGGGAAGAAGGGAGGGGTGGGGGGAGGGGTTTTAAGATTTGGTTTTATTTCTCATTATCCTACTCTGATTTGGTTGGTAATATATTTTTTTTCCCAAGTGGAGTCTGTTTTGCCCATGACAGTAGTTGCTGAGTGATCTCCCTCTCCTTATCTCGAACCACCAGCCTTTCATTGTATTTTTTCTCCCCCTCTGTCCAGCTGAGGAGGGAAAGTGATAGAGTGGCTTGGTAGGCACCTGGTGCCCAGCCAAGGCCAGCCCACCACAGTGCAATTTGTTAAATTTATTTTTTTAATCAGAAGTGTCTTCGCAATTTCTACTTCCAGCAAGTAAGAGAAGCAACGCGACAGCCAATGGTTCATTCTGTAATGTCTTGTGGTCCTGCAGTCTCTTTAACATATATCTGATGATGTAGACTGAAAGGTTTGGATGCTTGGGGAAGATTGTGCCAGTGTGAGATCATTAGACAAATATTTGGACAATAAACATGTGGATCTGAAGCGGGCTAGAGTTGAGCCTCTCAACCATCAGGATCTCTTTCTTTTCAGTGAAGTGGTGTTTTGGTCACAGACTGTGAAAGATCAGAATCTTCTGACGCAGCAGAATGGAGTTGCTCCAGGGACCTGCTGCCAGGGACTTCCAAAGAGCCTGCAAATAAAGCAAGAAGAATTAGGGACCAGAGATACAAAAAAGGATAATGCTGGGTTCTGCCTAGACTTTATGAAGAGCTACAGGTGCAGACCAAGGCCAAGCACCTTGGTCTTTCTTAATCCGTTTAAAAGGGTTAACAGCAGGCAGGAGTCTTGTATCAGGGTCTGCTTTTGGTGCCTCTAACAGGGACGTTTGCAAGGTGCAGGCAAGTGCTCAGAGGACTCGGGAGGATGAAGCACGAATATGGCTCTGCACTGAAATCTCTTCTCTTTAAAGAAGATGCTGGGCAATTCATGTGGCTCTTGCACTTCAGCCACACTTACTTCTCAGGGGAATTGCATGTCTTTCATCTTTGTACTTTTAATAAAGAACAAATGAAAAAAACCCCAACCAACGAACCCTTTTAGTCTCCCTTATTTTTATCTCCATTAGATGTGTTACCTGATTACTTAACCCACATTCTCTTTGATTCCTTATCATTATTTTCCCTGTGTTAGTCTAAAATCATTCAATGACAAGCCAGAAGATGAGCCCTAATCTCCTCTTAAAGTCCAGACAGCTTTAGTCCTCTGTAGTGCATATGAGATGTACTGAAATGGCCTTTTCATCTCCGGGTTTGCATAAGGAGCAGGCTCCTGCTCGCTCAGGTGGTGATTTTCCACCAGTGTGACTGTCTCCAGCATTTCCACTCCCGGTTTTCTCCGAGCTGCTCATGGTTTTAGCAGCAGCTCACTGCTGCCCGTGCAGAAGCTGGAGTGACTGTATGGTCCGTGCTGACATCCAGGTTACCCCCAGCTCAGGCACTGCCAAGCTGCCCAAGGGATTCATTGTACGGGGGCAGAACCAACACTCTTCAACAGTTCTTTGCTTAAGCTGTTAGAAATTGCAATTTAAAGTCTGATTCTCATCAGCAGGACGATCCCTGCACTCTGTCGCATCCCTAGGCATGTCCATGGGCTTTAGCTCCCTTCCAGAGTGCTTTCATGCCCCTCGAGCAGCGTATGGGGGAGGTAGTGGTGTAAAGGCAATCTCTAGCCCTGAAATGCGTGGTTGGGCATCATCTGTGTGAGCCACTGCTAGCTGGGCACGCTCATCTGTAGGTGAAATTCAAAGCCATGAACCTCATGTTTTTTACTTTCTTTCTTGTTCCACAAACCAAAAAAGTCACAAGGTGGGAGAGGGACTAATCTGACCACAAAAGTTGTTTCCTAAGTGGTAAAAAATACACAATAAACCATGCCTGCCTGCTTTCTACGAATTCATCAAACTCAGAACTGTTTCCCTTGGTCCTCTTGTTGTGCTTTTTTCTTATTCATTATTTCTCCAGAATCGCTACTCCGTTTTCTTGTCAGTCCTTCCACTCACCTTTATCTCCTGTTTTGTGTGTGATGAATTTTGTTTCATTTTTTTCTTCTTAGGCTGAGCCTAGAAAGACATGGGACAGAGAAGATGTTCTTTGCTTCCCAGTTGTAAACTCTTCCTCTCATTCCTTTAGCTGACTGTGCTAGTGTGCTGTAGCTATAAAAATCCTCAGTGTGCAATTGATACACAACCAGAATTTCCTTGAGGATATTTAATGATACACAGAAGCATTCACTTAGCACATCACATTAACTCTGCTGTAATTATTTTCTCACAATTAGACACTTTTATTTTTTTTTTAAAAGGCAGATAATCACTGAAAGTAAATGCATTTCTGAGAAGACTTGAATGTTCCGCAAAGGCTGGAAGTGCCATATCCTGAGCGTTTCTGCTTCTGCAATTTCTTTGTTCATTGGAGTTCTTATTCAAAAATTATTTCTAATTTCAAAATGCAGCAGTGAGTGAAAGTTTCGTTCCCATCTGTTCTTGCCTTCATGGTTTCTGCTTCATGAGATCATTTCCAGAAGTGCATTAGTTATACATTCCTGCAGAGCAAGTGTGGGTATTGTCTGCAAAAGCACTTGCTGTAGCAGCCACTGAACATTAATAAACATGACACCTCTCGTGTTTTCTTCATGCAGTGAGGTTTCTGCATTGTCATCTACCAAACAGGATCGCTGTTTCACAGGTAGTGCTATGCAATAATTATCAGTCAAAAGCATCGGTTAATGAATGAACCAGTCTTTGGAACAACTGATAAAAATTGTAATGTAAATCCCAACCCTGCATCCCAAGTCAGTTGGGTACTATCAGACGTACTTATTTGTGGCACTCGTTAGATGCCAGTACAAATTTAGCAACAGGAGCTGGATTTCCGAGCAAAGACCTTGTACCCCTCCACATTTTGGAGCAGCATGTGGGCTGGGATTAACAGAATGATGTGCATATGACTGAGGCTTTTTTCTTTTCCTTTTCTTTTCTTTAGGGCCGATGTCATGGGAAGAGATCTAGTACCACCTGCTGAAGGCAGAAGGGGACCAAAGGATTTACTCTGTGATGAGATTCCTCATTTCTTCCAGTTTAGAGCTGTAGAGCCTTTTCACAGCCGCCTTCTTGTGCAGAGCCTGTAGGTGGATACACATAATGATATACTTGGATCTGCATGACATTCAATGGCATGCAATTTTGTTTGCCATTTTAGCAGTGGCAGCTGTAACTTCACCCGCCAGACCTGCAGCTCCTCCCAGATGGGGCTGTGTCCTGGATTCATCTGGGGCAGAGTTAATATTCTTCCTGAGAGACTGTAGTGACAGATGGAGCCCAAAGTCATGGACCAAATGAACCCAATGGACGTTTTAGAGGGATGGCCCATAGGCTAAGGGAATGGTATCTGTGTGTATATACCAAAAGAAAGGAAAAGTGGTGATGATTAATTGGAATGTATTGAAAAGTGTAGGACCTGGGCATGACATAGATGATATGGAATAAGAGATGGATGCTGTCCTGGTTTCAGTTGGGATGGAGTTAATTTTCTTCCTAATAGCTGGTACGGTGCTGTGTTCTGGATTTGGGCTGAGGGTAACGCTGATACCACACCGATGGTTTGGTTGTTGCTGAGCAGTTGTGGTGCTTATGCTCAGTCACGGGCTGTTCAGCTCCCGTGCTCGGCCAGCGGGGAGGGGCACAAGCAGCCGGGAGGGGGCACAGCCGGGACCCCGGCCCAGCCTGGCCGAAGGGACGTTCCCACCACGTAACGTCGTGCTCAGGGTACGAACCGGAGTTGGCCGGGAGCGGGAATCGCTGCTCGGTCACCGGGTGGTGAGCAGTTACTGCATCGGGCATTGCTTGGTTTTGTATATTCCTTTATGAATACTATTATTACTATTATTATTATTATTTCCTCTTCCTTTGCTGTCTTGTTAAACTGTTTTTATCTCAACCTGTGAGTTTTTTTTCTGATTCTCTTCCCCAACCCAACTGGGAGGAGGGAGGTGAGCAGGCAGCTGCCTGGTGCTTAGTTGCTGGCTGGGGCTGAACCACAACAGGTTGGTAGGAGGAACGAGAAGGGTGCTAGACGAAGAAGCAGCTCTCAGAAGAAGAGCTCTTTCCAAAACAAGTTTACTGTCCATAGGTGCATTCCTGAACTCAAGACACTGATGAGCACAGGAAGGAGTGATGCTGTGTATTTTGGACAATGTGTATGTGAACTCCAGAATAACACGGTGGCTTTCACATGAAGATCTGTGCAGAGCTGACCCTGGAGCTGAAGGGACTGCATCTCCAGAGGAAAGCTCTTTCCTGGTCATTGTACGTATGCTACTGCTGTCTGGAAACTCATGGTCCTGAGCAGGGCTTTGTGATAGATGCACAATGTGTCCCTCAAACACACCGCCAGTGTAACACAGTTGGCCAACCTTGGCCAGTCAGTTAGGCTGCTGATAACTTTGGCTTTACACTTATTTGCAGTGGTATCGTTGATTGCACCATGCTTTTAATATTAAATCCCATGTTATGGCCTGGAGTTCAATCATAAAAAATTTTGGGTCTCTTGCCTGTTTTTCTGAATTAAGAAAGTAAGAGTTCTAAGTCTGGAAGACTTTTTTTTTTGGCATCTTCTGCTATTACGACAGTCTTAGCAGGTGTTTGGGTCATGGAGAGGAAGTGACTAAGTGCTGTGCCGCAGGCTGAAAGGTCAGAGTGGATGGTGCCCTCAGGAGACTGATGGTCACTGTAAGGCTTGATGCTGCTGAGCAATGCCCTCCTCTGATCACAGCTGTATTGATTTCTGCACAACATTTGCACAACATCTCCCTTCTGTTGTGTGCAACCAAGTGCACAACCAAAGGCAGGAAGCTCAGAGATTTGTGGGAAACTGAGATGCACATGTGAACGATGGTCTTCGACAAGGCTTCACCTTGGGCGCTTACTTTGGAGACAGGATATATTTTTATGGTTTGCTTAGGTTATTGGATTTTTTTTTCATTTTTTCCCAGTCATGTAGCACACGCCAGCATGGCAGAGACATGGTTCAGTAAATAGCATGGGGTGATTTTTCTGAGTTGTAATTCTCATGCTATTTCCACTTGCATTTTATGTGTTGGTAGAACAGCAGGTGTTGATTAACAGGAGAATTAAGTAATAATGTCTTCCAGGCTTGTGCAGCTTTTTCACCTTCAATACACAGCCTGTCTGACTGCTCAGCCCCTCCTGACCTGCATGGGCCAAGCTGTCTGTCTGAGTCTGAGGTTTGAAGAGTGCTTGCAGTTTTACAAGCAGTGAAGTCAGGGTCTGCCAATGCACAAGAGGACTGCTTCAACTCAAATTTGAGACTCCTTTTTTTTTTTTCCCCTAAAATGTGAATAAAGATTTAAATAGTAAGAGGCATTTCATTTTTGCAAAATTTGAAACTTATTTTTTTCTCTCTGCAGGAAACCTCAAGGTCATTGTGACCCACCATTCCTTTTGGTGGCTGTGCAGAAATCTCAGGAGCTGGGATGGACCAGCCTTATCTCCCTACGAGCTCCTATGGGGAGGTGTTTTCCATGCTAGATAGAGGGAGCAGCAGCAGAAAGGTTTAGTGGTAAGCGTAGCACACTCAGATGAGTGAGTCTCATGGGCAGGGGACATGGGGTGGGTGAATCTTGCACTTACTGTCCATGTTGTTGGCCAAAAGGGAGGAGAATGTGAGCTACAGTTTTGATGGACTGTCCTCTCTAGCAATAATATGAATCTGTGACCATCACCAGCTGCCTGGGTGTTTCCACTCCTTTGTCACAATCCGCTTAGGCAGAGCAAGGCTGTGCTACGTCTTCCTTCCACCCAAGCTTTCTCCACCAGCTCCCCACCAACTACAAGGTTGCTTCTCCCTGGTACTTCCTATTACAGAGGCATTAGTCTCTCCTTAGACACTTTCATTAAGTCACTGAGTATCTTCCTTCCACCTGCCCCCTCTTTTCTTCTTTAGCTCAAGGTGAACAACAGTTAGTATTGGTGTCCTAGTGGAATGAAACTGTTAAATTTCTATGGCCAGAACAGTGAATGTAGTCATCATTCATTTCTTGGTTTCTACAGCAGGAAACTGAAACACTGCTTTTTCACCGCATACTTTTGGCATTTACTTCCCACTTCTTCCCAGTCCTGGGAGCTTTTGGACCTGGTGTGTCCTTTTCTATAATTTTTTTTTTTTTTTTGCACTTGTGTGTTTTTGACCCAGGGAGCTTGAGTGGCTGACTGTAGCGTTGGCTATACTGCATCAGGCCTTCACAGGGTTGGGGTTCATATTACCAAGCCTATGCAATGCATATAGTTAGGGTACTGATTAAGAGCATCCCTGGGACATTGAGGTCATAAACATAGTTTGGCTTCCACAGTTTCTAGAGGGGGAGGCTGACCTGGGTTGTTCTTCTGAATTTCCCAGTTGTCAATGTTGCTGAGAGTTGGATCTCTACCTGTGAATGCATGAACTACAGTTCCTGACGAGTTTCAGTGAGTGCTTGTATTTGCTCTTCCACAGGTTGTCTAGATACTGTATAGAGAGATGTGTCCTGTGTTTCTGCAAGGCGTTATCTCTATATAGACGCTCATTATTGCAATATGTTTTTCAGTTTTCTAAAACATATCAGAAGGGATTTTAGGGGTTAAAAAAATCCATCTTGATGAAATTTGTGCTGATGGCTGCATATATTTCAGCTGAATGAACTTCCTGCACAACTGAACACACTGTGTACTTTCTGACAGAGCTACAAAATGCTTGGCTCTCAGTCAACACATCTCGATGTGGTGTTATTTTTATGTTATTTTTATGAGGAGATCACAGCCAGTGTCCAAATCTGCCACTGTTTCTGCAAGTCCCATAACATTCAGTGTTTCTAAAGCACCAGATCTTGGAGTAGTGGAAGTGTATGAACAACTTCTCCTCTCTCCCTCCTGGAAAAACCTCACCTTAATAGACATAAAGAAAAGCTTCACAGGCCAAAATACAGGCTAAAATTAAAAAAAGAGAAACCTCCTACAGCCAAAAATGATAAAAATTGATTGGAGTATATGTGTTGCAGTTCTGTAAACTGCAGTATCTGTGTATAGCACTACACTGGGCTAAGTGTCCCATCATGAACATAGGTCCAAAACATTTATGTATTGGTTTTTATTTTAAAACTCATTTTAAGTCAGTGTTATGATCTTTGGCTACTTGTGGTAGTTATGAATGGTGATGCTCGTACCTGCAGTGGAACTGGGCTGGCACCTGCAAGTCCTCAACTTGATATCCCATAATCTCATGCTGAGGTATGCTGTGACAAAAGCCTGGAGACCAGGTAGTGAACAGCTTCATACACATATTTGGTGTGCTAGTTCATTAGATGCATCAAGGGTTTGAAAGAAAAATCATTTAAAGTTGAACAAAACCAGTGGAAAATGTCTAGAGAGAGAAGAGAAATAACAGCTCCATGAATTTCTTGAGATTTTGTAATGAAGTTGAAGTAAATTTAGAAATGTCATTTAGAACTGCAAAATAGAAATGTGACATTTTGAACACTGCAAAACAAAGCATTTTGACTCATTCCTTTAAAAAATGTAGTTTTGTGGAGGTTTTCCCTACCAAGTCACTCTCCAGCTTCATCGGTTGATCACAGAGCATTGTCGTCCCTCCAATCCCGACATCATTTGGAAGCAGGATGTTGTGGCCAGTCCTGGTGTTGTGGGACGTGGTGGTGGTTCTGTGCACACAGGCAGACGTGTGGCCATGTGAAACAGAAAAGCTACAGTTAGCGGGCCTTCCCCTTCACCCCGTTACCTGCAAGAGCCACCTCACCCGTGAGTGAGCAGAAAGGGACTCGTCCAGGTGCCTGCTGCAGTGGCAATGGCAGCTTTGGTGAGCAACCGGTAGCCATCTCTGATGCGCAGAGGCCTTCACAAGAAATATTCAGGGTTCGTTTGGGGTTGCAGAGTGTAAAATGCCAGTCAAATCATCCAACTCTTTCCTTCAGAAACTTCTTTTCTCTGCTGCCTGCCCAGACCCGCACTTCCCTCATAAACGCACTGTGTGGGTGGAGCTGTTTTTCCAACCTATAAGAGACAGAAAGTAAACCTTTTAAAAACAGCCTGCACATACAAAATGCACTTTGGTCATAGCTAGTGTGAGCAGTGGCTGCACAGTACCTGCCATGGCACTGCCAGGAAGGGAAGGGCTCTTCTTCATCACAGAAATGTGGGAGGTCAACTGGTCAACTACTTCAGCAAGGGTTCATGCTAACAGGAAGATCAACCAGAGGAAAAAAGACTTACCAGTTCTACCTGGTAACTTTTTCACAACTTTAAGTGGGAAGGTTGTTCTGTGAAGGGCAGGAAATTAAGTTTTTTACCCTTTTGACTCTCTGTTTTGGGGATTTCTGCCAGTGAAGTGAAATCCAAGTGAGCAGCCATGGCAGAAAGCCGTGATACAATGGCTCTGAGAATCCCAGACTCTATATTTTGTGTTGCAGTA
Source organism: Phaethon aethereus (assembly GCF_964289735.1). Lineage (NCBI taxonomy): Eukaryota > Metazoa > Chordata > Aves > Phaethontiformes > Phaethontidae > Phaethon > Phaethon aethereus. The sequence continues at coordinate 162,779,905 of NC_138582.1, forward strand.
GTGTTTTCAGCCTAGGCCAGGGCAGGTAAGAAAAGAAAACTCATTGTATAAGTGATCCAGGTATTGTGAACTGGGCTGTAGGCAGAAGTGAAATCAAACTTGGGCATCTTACGAGCGGTGATGGCAAAGAGATTGTCTTCCTTTGCTGTGGAGGTATGTTGGGAAGAATCACCACAAGAGGGGGTTGGGAACTTCATTGGTATCTTAATGATTTTTCTTAGGAGGAAAGCAATCAGAACTTGTTAAAGTGTTTTTTTTTATGTCAGATATTCACTTGCAGGAATCTTAACATCAAAAGAATCACCATGAGAAGTTGCTATAACTGTTACATACATTACACCATAAAATAACGCAACTTTACCCTCACTCTGTTCCTTGCCCATTTTTGCTCATGTTGTTGTTATTTCCCCCCTGGTGCCAGAATAGCTGAAGGCATCCAGTGGAAGAAGGCTGCTGAATAAAGGAATAAACCCAGGAAAGTTGTTACAGGGACAGCTGAAGATTGGCTTCTCTGAGGAGGAAAGTCAAAGTCACCGGCGCCATGCTGAGCATTGACTGTGGCAGTGGTATGGCAGGTGCTTGCAGGTGATTTTTTCGAAGGTGGAATAAACCTCATTGGAAGTGAGATGTTTAATCAGCACCTTTAGTGCGAGGCACTGTTACAGACGATTAAGCAGGAGCTTGTACTCATAAAAGCAAATGTGAAATTACTCAGGAGCGCCAGCAATTTGGGAGGAGATTTCCAGAGCATGGTATCGGAAGTGGGTGGGGGGTGATGAGAAGCAATGTAGGTAGCAAAGAAAGCTTTAATGTCCCCTGCGATCCCGCGTGCCTTTGAGATTGAGGTTTAGGACCAAGTGCTGGCTGAAGGGGAAGCAATGACATTCTTTGTGGTTGCTGCCTCACTCCCACGCGCAGCAAAGCAGTGCTCTGGATGTCTCCATGCATAAACACAGTGACACCAAGGATAGATGGCTGTGCCTCTCCTCCTGCCTTGCAACAAGAACACCTTGCAGGACCCCTAATTTATATATCACTAAAATAAAAACAGGTGAGGGTAAGGCAGCAGAGGCAGCCAGCTTTTTAAGGAGAATTGTGAGCTGGCCAAGGCAGAGCATGAAATAGAGAGAGTCACTGTCCTGGTTTCAGCCAGGATAGAGCTGGTTTTCCTCACAGAGGCTAGTGTGAGACTGTGTTTTGGATTTGGGATGAGGAACTGTTGATAATGTGCTGATGTTTTGGGTTGTTGCTGAGCCGTCAAGGACAGTCCAGCTTCTTGTGCTGGCCTGCCAGCGAGCAGGCTGGGGGTGCACGGGGAGCTGGGAGGGGACACAGCCGGGACAGCTGACCCAGACTGGCCAAAGAGATATTCCCTACCATCCGACGTCATGCCCAGTACATAAACTGGAGTTGGCCGGGGGGGCGAAAATCGCTGCTCGGGGACGGGCTGTCGATCACGGGGTGGTGAGCAATTGCTGTATTGGGCATCACTTGTTCTTATACATTCCTTTGTTGGTATTATCATTATTGTTCCCTTCTTTCTTTCTGTCCTATTAAACCGTGTTTATCTCAACCCACGAGGTTTTTCCTAATTCTCTCCCCCGTCCCGCTGTGGGAGGGAGAGTGAGCGAGCGGCTGCGTGGTGCTTAGTTGCCGGCTGGGGCTAAACCACGACAGTCCTTGTTTTGGGTTGGAGTAGTGGCAGTGCCCACCGTGGGGGTTGGAGTAGTGGCAGTGCCTGCTACAGACGTTGGAGTAGTCACAGTGCCTGCCACATTGCCATCAGACCCAGAGAGCCTCTCTCCCCTTTGCATAGTGTTAAATAGGGTTCGGTAGGCATGGGCCAGGCCCCAGCACATGGCAATGATTTGTGTCTCCTTGGAGCTGCCAGGCTGACAGCATACTTCTTCCAGATATTCTGCTAGTTTATCAGGATTCTGCACTTGTTCGGGAGTGAAGCTCCAAAACACCGGAGGTGCCCACCGCCCCAGGCATTTGCCCATGCTGTTCCACACACCCTGCCATTCATAACTATCCAGCCTTGGGGCAGATCTCCGGGTGATATTCTTAAATTGCTTGCTAACCTTAGACAAAACTGAAACCATGTTCCCCAGAAGTAGCAATAGAGGTATTTTAACCAGCCAAGGGTGTTCAAAATACTGAAAAATTATTGTGATGAAGGAGGAAATGTTATGATAGAGGGTAGCAAAGGTACCATTCTGCATTTCCTCCATAAAAAACCTTTCAGAGGCAGAAGTATAATTGCTAATCGTCTCCACAAGACTGTAGCCAAAATACAGTAACGGCTTTAGTACAGAGCTCAGATGATACCACATTAAGCTCAAGGTCAGTGCTCTAAAAACAAAATTCACAGGCGAGACATCACTAATCATTGCAGAGTACAGCAGCCCGCAGAAACCAACACCGATCCTTAACATGTACAGCAAAGACGAGAGCATGATGCAAATCAAACTGATATTGTGACCTGCAACCGTTATTATCTCAAGCCTCGGGCCCCACGTTGGGCGCCAAAAAGGACTGTCGTGGTTTAGCCCCAGCCGGCAACTAAGCACCACGCAGCCGCTCGCTCACTCTCCCTCCCACAGTGGGACGGGGGAGAGAATTAGGAAAAACCTCGTGGGTTGAGATAAACATGGTTTAATAGGACAGAAAGAAAGAAGGGAACAATAATGATAATACCGACAAAGGAATGTACAAGAACAAGTGATGCCCAATACAGCAATTGCTCACCACCCCGTGATCGACAGCCCGTCCCCGAGCAGCGATTTTCGCCCCCCCGGCCAACTCCAGTTTATGTACTGGGCATGACGTCGTATGGTAGGGAATATCTCTTTGGCCAGTCTGGGTCAGCTGTCCCGGCTGTGTCCCCTCCCAGCTCCCCGTGCACCCCCAGCCTGCTCGCTGGCAGGCCAGCACAAGAAGCTGGACTGTCCTTGACGGCTCAGCAACAACCCAAAACATCAGCACATTATCAACAGTTCCTCATCCCAAATCCAAAACACAGTCTCACACTGGCTTCTGTGAGGAAAACCAGCTCTATCCTGGCTGAAACCAGGACAGTCACATACCTGGATGTGGCAAAAAGGATTAAAGCTCAGAGACTTCGCCAAAGTAGATAAAACCAGATCTCCGTCAAGAGGTGTCAGTTTTCCTGGAAACACTGAACAGCTAGACAGCATCTTTCCATGAACAGCAACTGCTGAACACCTGCATGTGTTGGGAGCCCATCTGCAAATCTCCCTTTTTGGAACAGCAAACCAGCTCAAAAAAATGACCCACAGCCTGCTATAGAAATTTTCCCATGAAAGCAGAAAGAGATGTATTGGCTGACCTGGGATTTGCTGACAGATGTGAAGGGCAGCACAGAAGGCAAAAATTCATCACCAGAAAGAACTCGGTGTGAGCCAGAGGCTTGGCAATGCAGTTGGGCCAGTTGGTGTAATTGGTAGAGATGTGACATCTATAGCAGTTCTGTGGAGCTGGAGAAAACTTTGGGTTGGAAGGGACCTCTGGCAATCAGAAGTCAGGTCAAGTTTCCTGCAACCTCTCCCCATTCCCATTTTGACAGCACAAGGTCTTACAGAGTTTGGGGGAGATACAGCAAGAGGAGCTTCTTTCCGTTTTCTTATTCTGAGTTTTGTTAGAAAGCAAGTGGTTGTAGAGCATAAGCTCCCTGTGCAGCTGGGTTTAATATGCATGAGGACCAAAGTGATCCTCAGCTGGCTCATGACACTACTGAATGCTTAGAAAAAGTCATAAATCCAGTGTGCAACACCGGGGAAATTAGCGGTTATGACAAAAATAAGGGAAGCAGTTCAGTTAACTGCAGGCACAGTGGAAAAATTGGAAAGAAAAAGGGCTACCACAAATATGACTAGTCAGGATAAATTAGTTTAAAACTGAAATTACTCCTCCATTCTGTGAAACAGGGATGCTGAACTGAAGAAGGTAATGTTGGAGGTAGAAATATCACCTCTTCACGTCTGTTTGCCATCTGGGCAGGTTAACGACAGGAATTTGGCTCCTTTCATAATCATACATGTGACAGGAGTGGCATGCTGGATCCCAGACGAGCCACCTCTAAGAAGAGACGTGCTGTGGAGGTCAGCTACATGGATCCAAAGGGCAGCCACAGCCATGGTGTCCACCCGTGAGGTGAGGGGATGGTGGCTGAATGTTGGCTAGTGGGTGAAATCAGGCTGGTGGGAGAAGAAAGGGGGTGAGGATGAAGCTGAGCTCCCAACGTGACCATTAAGTGCTGCTAAAGTGCCATCCAGCACTTGTTAAGGGTCCTCAGTAGATGGTCCAAGAGGCATTTTGATTGGGAGTCAGGAGATGCTTTCCTACTCTAATGCAGATACAACTCCATTCAATACAAGTTGTACTGCACTGCTTCAGCCAAAAAATGATACCGGGGAGAAACAGATGGCAGCAAACAAAATTAAGTCACTTTTAAGATTTTTATCCATTAGTACAGACATATGGCTCCCTGGAGACTGTAGCAGGTTAGGTTTTGGTTTTTCTGTATTAGATTTTAAACATTGCAAATAGAAGTGAATCCAGAGGTTGAAGGGAAATATGCCTTTGGAGCAGAACAAAGCCTGAAGCACCTTGAAATGATGGCTTTCAGCCTGTGCATTGTTTCCGGCACATTTGGGAAGCTCATGGAGAAAGCATTACACAGCATGCCTGTTGAATTTCAAATAAATATAAAGCAGCTAAATTCCTCTCAATTTATTCATTGAAAATGCCTTCCACCTTTTCTGCGTATTGAGCCCACTGCAAAATCTAGTTACACAAATGCTGGTTGGAAGTAACTGGATTTGCCTGTTGGATGCTTTGATGTGCAGGATTTGAATGCTTTGGAGGGGATTGAATAAGTGTCTCAACATGCTGAAGTAGTGCAGATATACCTGAGAGAATAAGCTGAGAAGCAATGCAAATAGAAATTCTGATAGAGAGGTAACAGTGACACCAGGAGAGTCACAGCTACAATGGGTAAAGCCCAAAAGTGCTCCCAGAAGTGGAGATTTGAGCTTAGAGGGTGGCCGTTTTCTAAATGACCACTGTCTGCTTGGTTTAACAAATGAGACTCTCATTCCCTTGATTGATTTCATCTGTAAAGAGCATTTTTCATCCTTCTCAATTCCTATATTGTGACCCTAGTTCTTGAAAGGCCATGCGTCCATCCTGTCTTTGTGCGGGCTTGATTCTGCAACTGGACACATGCAAACGTTCAGAGTTGAAAGCATCCCCCACCTCTTCATTTGCTGTAAGCTTGAAATTTGGCTTGTTTTCTGAAATGAAATTTTGCTCTTTTTTAATGAATCCTTCACTTGTCTGAAAACAGTTGAATTTGGAATCCCAAGGTTCAGACAAACGCCCATCTGCACATCACCAGGCATGCACACATAGGGCTGTTTTACATTATTTATAGACGTCGGTAACACGGGAGTGCTTTCTAAACCGCATAGCGTCCTTGCCGTGAAGCGCTCACGCACCAGTTGGGCAATGTAGTATGGAAGCAGTAATGGGCATCACTGTCTGTCTTGTTCTGAGGTTTATGTACTTTCCATGGTGTTCAACAGCCCTCCTGTTAAAAAAGGATTTGGGGAATGAATATGTGCTAAAATAGCCATTTAGAAGAGACGAGTTAAATACTGCACTGGATTTCCAAACTGGTGGGATTATTCTAAGGCAGTATTTCATATGACAGGTTTAAAAAGTATTATCTAAAATGCATTTGGTTAAAATTATGCCTAGTCAGTACTATGAAACACCCCTCAGCAAATTTGATCTTTTTTTTTCGTAAAAGGTTTTCGCATAATAGGCAGAGCCTGCCTCAGTTTCTTCAACAGCTGATTTTAAATTGCCTGCAGACTGTGAACAAAGTGGATACAGCATGCGAAAACCCGCACACTCCTTACTACGGAGGATTTCGATCCTTTTCTGTCGAAAGATAGCTGCTACTATGAGCAGTTCTGGGCAAGAAATTACAGCCCTGCTGCAAGCAGTGGGATACGAGGACAAGTTGAGTGAAACTTGTAGAGTGACCTCACTTTGTGATATTTATCTGACCTCTCAAAAATATTTTATGAGGACTGACTGAACTTGTTAAAGGGGTTGCCACAAATGTACGTGGGCTATTTCATGTGCCCGGGGGAGACGGTCTCGGGCTGTCTCCTCCTGCAATGGTACGACTCTCTCTCATTCACCACAGGTAGGTTAGAAGAGTGTAAGCAATATGTGTCCTTTCTATGTTGTATGCTATTTGTAAACGTGAGTAGGGCTTAGTTACAAAAAAATAAAGGACCTAAGAAAGCTGATAGTGCCACCTAAGCATCCATACGCTTCGCCGGCCCGGGGCTTGTGTACAAATGACTGCATGTGCACTGAAAATATATGAGCAAGCCGGTATGAAAATTCAGAAACTGCAGGTGTGTGCAGATTTCATAGCCCGTAGAGCCAGGCAATAAGCACGCAGGGTCACAACCTCGGTCTGCAAGGCTCCTTCCAGCTAAACTGGCCGCTCTCCTGCCTTCCTGCCGGGGCAGCACGGGCTGCTGTATCCCGGGTTCTCCCGCGCAGAGCCGGAGGCACGGCTGTCTGGCTCATCCGCAGGCGCGGGAGCCGAACCCCACCGGCCCCGATGGCGTTTGGAACGCACAAGCGCGTCTCGTGCGACCTCGTGTGAAATCGGCCCTTTCCCGCGGCGAGCGCGGAAGCCGGTCTCCCTTCTGGGGGGGAGGCGGGGGGAACACGCGGCTGCCTTGACCTGAGAAAAGAGCTCAGCCAGCGTGCTGTAAATTGCTGCGTGCTGCTCTTACAGCTCTTTCTCACCACGAAAGGAGACATAATAAACCTGTTTAAAAAAAGATGAGTGTTTAGGAGAATGAGAAGTGGGAATTGCTTCTCTCCCTCCTCAGACAACAAATTTGATTGTTGATGCGAGAAAGTCTGTTTTGTAAAAGCAGAGTGCAGCTGAGAAACATCAAACAGCTTGAAAGGCAACAGATTTCTCCGAAGGGCCTTTTCTACCTCTGCGGCACTGGGATTTGGACTGAAAACCCCAGCACTGGCAAGCGCTCTGCTCCAGTTTGGACTGTTTGGTCATGTTTATATGATATGATATGTTTACGCATTTTTCTTGTTTTAAAATATTTTTTTACATGAATCTGACAAAATCACAGTAAGTGTTATCGCCCTGGAATTGCTGGTGTGTGATGTTGGGAATCGCTGCTCTGAAAAGGCAAAGCGGTGGGGTGGGAGCAGCCGGGTGGCAGATCTCTGTATGCTTTACAAGCAGGAGGGACTCCTATCCCACGGCACTCCTGGAAGGAAGCAGGTTGGTGAAAACAAAACAAGTGCTATGTTTTGACACTGTGCCAGTCCTAAAGACAGCACCAAGGACACGGGGCACGCTGCCTCGGGCTAAACCTCTGCAGACAACCTCTGCTCAGCACTGGGTGCAGTCTGGTGCAGCAGATAGAAACCAGTTTGTGTCCTGGCTTGGGTTGAGAAGCCAACTGCCCCATCTGACAGCCAGGAACCTGTCCAAGAGAGGAGCCATCTGACCCAGCAGGGCCAATCTGTAGGCAAGCATGGTGAAGAAATTTTAGTGCATAAAGTCCTTCAACTCCCTGTAGAGTGGAATGGAATGGAATGGAATGGAATATTTCAGTTGGAAGGGACCTACAACAATCATCTAGTCCAACCGCCTGACCACTCCAGGGCTGACCACAAGTTGAAGGATGTTGTTAAAGGCATTTTCCAAATGACTCTTAAACACTGACAGGCTTGAGGCATCAACCACCTCTCTAGGAAGCCTGTTCCAGTGTTTGACCACCATCTCTGTAAAGAAATCCTTCCTAATGTCAACCCTACTCTAATTCTTGGTACCCACAGCAAAAGGTCATACATTTCACACGAATGTAGGTTTTGAACCGATGTCCCCTTTCCTGCATCAGTACTCTGCCCCTTGTTCCTTTTCACCCTCTGCAGACCTTTTATTCTGGAGACGGCCAGCCCTAATTAATGCACTTGCATAACTACAAGGATGCTGATTTCTTCACAGGGACCTGGAAATAGCCTTGTCATTTATCTAAAACATTTCAGTGGTGGTCAGAAAGGAGAGATTAAAAAAAAAAAAAAAAGAAAAAAAAGAGCTTTTGAAAGGTTCCTTACCTCCACTATTGTTACCAAATGCTACTGAGCCTAGTTCAGAGTGCTGAGGAGCAGGTCTGCGGCTGGCGTCAACCCAGACGTCTTTGGGTAGTCCAGAATGACTTTCTGTCTAAGATGACTTGCTTGAGTATTTAATTAAATGACTTGGTGTTTTAATTTCCATCTGATCAGCAACATTCTATGCCTCAAGTTGTTGCTTATTGTTGTTAATTTTAGATAACGATATTCAAGAAAGAAGAAATTTTATCACTAATAACTATTAATTTAAGGAAAAGTCAACTGAATATCTCTTTGCTATGTAATTTTTATGAAGTGTGTTTTGGAATCAGAATGCATTACAGAATGCAAATGCGTTCATTTGGAGGCAAAATAATGGCAAGTGTATTCAGAAGGATAGCGTAGACAGGCTGAAGGATTTCCTAAATGAAAAACTCTCTTACTTGCTGAAGACTTTACACTGGAACAGGAAAGGAGACATGGAAACATGGATTAAAACAGCAACTAATTGCTTAACTGAAGAAAGCCATTCTTCTGCAGAGATAATTCATATATAAGAGTTTTCTCAATATTTGATGTCTCTATTTTCATTGGTGCTTCTTAAGCATCAGCTGAGAGCCACAGTGATCACTTTATGTCTGCAGTATAGGGAAAAAATGCAATTGAAAATGCCAAGAAATTATGTTCTAGACACTTTATTATTTTTAAAGGTAATTAGAAGTCTGTACTTGGACCAGTTTATGTGTGATAACGACATAAGTGAATGCTGCTGAATATTTCCAAACAGGCTTATAAATCTGTAAAGTTCATGCTTCTTCAGGGAAGGTTTGGGAACATAGCACACATTCATCTTGACTTTATTTCTCATTTAAACAAAAATAACTATTTCAGATCAAGCTACTCTCTTGCTCTCACATAAAATTCTAAACTCTGCTTCTGGTTCCTTTTACAGTGTGTGTAACTTACCTAATATGCTGATGAATGAGAGATATTTATCATTTTTCTCTCTTTTCTAACTGGAGTAACAACCTCTGACAGTCTAAACCAGACACCTAGACTTCCCATGCAGATAAAATCATGGCCACCAGTCAGGTGTCAAGGCATGTCCCCATGACCAGGCAGGTCCGCGACCAAGCCAGGAAAGTGAAGGTCAGTGGTGGAGGATACCCATGGTTGGAGATGAAGCTGCAGAGCCCATGTTCCTCACCCGGCCCCTGGCCAGGGGAAAGCTCAGAGTTACCAAATGCAAAGACTCACCTCATGGATGGGTCTGCCCACACAAACTCACGTCTTCTGGTGTTTTCCAGATTTGTATCTACTCTTAAGGCCACTTCTTCTGCCACGCCATCAGGACAGTAGATCTTCCAACAAATAGCGGAAGAAATTCTTCCTTTTTTCCAAACTTTTTTTCCCTCTCTCATTAGTTTTACCTTTACTGTGCTTCTGAATGCACTTTATTCCTTCATGGCCAGAGAAAAGCCCACGACTGTGGAGCATCTCAGATACATCTCCTTGATCATGGATTCAGTCCAGGTGTCAGGAAGTAACTAAAGGGAAAAAAGGTGGTGTCAACTCAATGGATAATTTATGGGGGTTTTTTTTGGTAAATCACCTATTAGCAGTGAGCTAACATGCCAGTTTTCATCCGTATCCCAGGCATTAGCTGACTCTATCATGGTGCTTCAGCTTAACACAATCCGACAGGCATCCTTTCAGGTGATTTGTGGGAAAGGCAGCCAAGGCTTAGTGATTAATTGTTCTAAACGGAGAGTGAGCTGTAAACAAGTTTTCTTGGCCCCTGCTCACAGTGAGCATTCCCAAATTTCTGACTTGGATTTTTTGGGTAATTTCCTTAACTATAGCTAAATTTTAGCAGCAATCTGAACTCTGACATTTGAATTAGATCAGTATCACTTCCATAGCTTTCATACTAGGACAACGAACTGTTCATGGACCACTGAGAGTTTACTCTGGATCTTGAAGCTAAGTTTTGGGGGCAGGTAAGATCCTGGCAATCTTCAGTTCTTTAATACCCCATTTCTCTGTAACAGCCTCAGGCACTGCCCAAATCCAAACATTGGTGTAACATGGGTTTCTTCTCCTACCATTAACATACCTCTGGGAACTTGTTCACCCCAGGGTGTCTCACTGCAGTTTTCTCAGTGCATATCATCGACCGTTTGGATCAAGTGAGTGTCTTATCGTAAGTTTTTTTGGATTAGTAGGCTAGGAGTCCAAGGCTGCATTAATGTTAATGCGAGCATCTCTCAGATTCAGTCTTCAGGGCAGTAATTTTTAAACATGAGGAAAAATGAGTATTGAAGGCAGTAGTATTTGAGGGAACTAAAATCAGAACTCAAGCAGAAGCTGTAGAAATAATCCCAGATCTCTGAGTGACTACTGGGAGTACCCTACAAGAACCCCTCTTATTATAATTTCCATAGGTTTCCACCCTGTGTTTCCTTCATCAGCCTCAGCCCTTCTGTCTCTCCTGGTCTGAATCTTTTAGAAAAAACAGTTATTTGCTTCCAAGTAAGGGTAACATGCTTGGTTAACTCTCCCCACAGCTAACTGCCCCAGCAAAATTTGGTTTCTTCATATGTGGCCAAATTTCACTTTGGTCCCTATTGAGGAGGGTCCCTATTGTCAGAGTCTCTGCGTGAGAGAGGAAACAAGAGAATGTAAAGCCGGCAGTGGGAGAAGCTCTGATCTGTGGTTTACTACAGGAAAGTGATGGCAAGAGCCTCATGAAGCTTCACAGTGATCCTCAGGGACCTTGTACTGAGAGAAGGTGATTTTTTTCCTCTACCAGCCTCATAGCTTGACATGCAAACAGGGCTTCCAAATCTCAGGACGGGACTGAACTGGCTGTTCAAACCCAGATCTTTTGGCTTGCAAACAACCACAGGTGACACATGAGGGCGGGCAATACAGATACTCCATGGTACTATGCTTAACCATTACCTGCTGGAATGAGACTGTGAATTAAGTGATACCACTTAGTATGATCTGAGGAGATATAAACAGCTCAACACAACTGCAATGGAGCATGTGCTGCGATATATCTCCATATCAAGACTTCAGCTTGTTTCCCACTGAAACCCGGTGTCAGCCCAGAGCAGCAACACAGACCAATCCAGCTCTGAACGTTGAACTCAGTTTCTTAACTAAAACAACTGCAAATTCTCTTAAGCTTTGAAAATTTTCTCTTAAGCTTTGAAAATTTTCTCTTAAGAAAATCCCTTCTTGTGAGCCTACTAAGCTACAGCGACTTGCTTTTCAGGTCAGCCTGAAGGTGATGTAATGAAGGTCCTTGCATGAGAAATATCTCAGAATCTCAGAATCATTAAGGTTGGAAAAGACCTTTAAGATCAAGTCCAACTGTCGACCCACCACCACCATGCCCACTAAACCATGTCCCGAAGTGCCACATCCACACATTTTTTGAACACTTCCAGAGATGTTGTCTCCACCACCTCCCTGGGCAGCCTGTTCCAATGCTTGACCACTCTCTCAGCAAAGAAATTTTTCCCAATATCCATTCTAAACCTCCCCTGTCACAACTTGAGGCCATTTCCTCTCATCCTATCACTAGTTAGTTGGGAGAAGAGACCAACACCCTCGTCGCCACAACCCCCTTTCAGGTAGCTGTAGAGAGCGATGAGGTCTCCCCTCAGCCTCCTCTTCTCCAGACTGAACAACCCCAGTTCCCTCAGCCGCTCCTCAGAAGACTTGTGCTCCAGACCCCTCACCAGCTTCGTTGCTCTTCTCTGGACACGCTCCAGCACCTCAACATCCTTCTTGTAGTGAGGGGCCCAAAACTGAACACAGGATTCAAGGTGCGGCCTCACCAGTGCTGAGTACAGGGGCACGATCACTTCCCTACTCCTGCTGGCCACACTATTGCTGATACAGGCCAGGATGCTGTTGGCCTTCTTGGCCACCTGGGCACACTGCCGGCTCATGTTCAGTCGGCTGTCACCCAGCACCCCCAGGTCCTTTTCTGCCAGGCAGAACAGCAGCCACTCCTCTCTCTCCAGCCACTCCTCCCCAAGCCTGTAGCGTTGCATGGGGTTGTTGTGGCCGAAGTGCAGGACCCTGCACTTGGCCTTGTTAAACCTCATACAGTTGGCCTCTGCCCATCGATCCAGCCTGTCCAGATCCCTCTGCAGAGCCCTCCTACCCTCCAGCAGAGCAACACTCCCGCCCAACTTGGGGCACTACAACTGCTTTACTTGCTGCATGCTGCTCTGGTCTGACTGGCCACGCGGGGCTGTTTTCTTGTCCCAGCACTTTTCTAGTAGGACTCACAGAACAGCAGGACAAGTTTTTGCTCCTGTTTCTCTGAAATCTGTACAATGTTTTGAGATTTCAGAGAAATTAAAGAAATTCAACCAGATGTTTCCTTTTTAGGATGCTTTGAAAATATGAGCACAATTGTTCAAGCCTCTCCAAATTCTGTATTTGCTGCTTCATCCTTTACTGCTTTTTGAAAATCTAAATACTGGGCTCAGAACAACTTGCTAGTGCTCCTGTCACTGCTGCCTACGTTCTTCTGTCTGCTGATTTAGCCTCAGAAACCAGTGGACCATTCAAGCAGCTCTGACTACATGTTCTCTTTGACTTCTCACATCACAGTCTTTTGGGGTTTGCAGCCAAGGGCTGATTCAGAGGGGGACCAGCACAGCACCTGACCAATACTCTTGCCTCTCCTCCACCATTTGCTATGACCACTTTGCAGGGCTACCTATGGAGCTATGCCCCCTCGCAATGTGTATGTGGGTCTAAAACAAACATTTCCAAGCCTGGACAAGAAGCTCCTACGTCTTTAAGCATTAAGGTTCCTCTGGCATTAGGACTCACTCCCTCTGTGTCCCGTGTTTATTTCCGAATTATGAGTAGGACCAGGCACCATCAGGTCTATGGGTGGCTGAGTGCCCAAGCTGGGATCACCCACTCACGGGTTATTTCCATCCCACAAAACCACCACTTCCCTGCCCTGGGATGGGTTCACTGCCCTCCGCTCTGCTTGGAGGGGCAAGTCCTTGTCAATCTTTACAGCGTCTCTTTCTTCTGCCCACCCCACCTTTGTCCTTTTTCCCACTTTTAAAGGCATTTCAGATCAGTAGGTTTAAAAAGACTGTATATAATAAAGTGGAGAATGCTGACCCCAGAACAGCCCATGGAGTACGAGGGTGGAACCAGCTGTGCCCAGAGGTGCTCTTGTTTGTGGGTTTTTTGGGCTGTGTTTTTTTAAAAAATCAAGCAGTACTTACCATGCAGCTGAGCAATATACCTCACATGCAAAAATTGTCTTCAGAAATATTAAGGGCCATCTGGTAAGTGGGTCAGAAGAGGATAATTCATATTCTGTAAGACTGCAGAGCTTGCTGGAGCATCACTTCCAACTTCGATAGCACAGAACAGAAAATTTCCTGCAAGAGCCACCCTGCTCTGCACTGAGACGTCGCTGCTTAATGTCAGCGCGTGCTCCAGGGACGCACACAGTCGCAACTGCAAGCTTTGGGCAGCGGGAACTCACCATTTTCACAAATAGGTTATTCCTCAAGGAGGGACACAGTCTTGCTGTGCCCCTTTCCCACTGGTCCAGCTCAGAGAGACGTGTCCGAGGATGCACCAAGGAGAGGTTACACCACTGTGAGTGTTGGGAGAGAAGCCCCCGGCTCTCAATTCGTGGAAACCTGAACTGCAAATGCAAGGAGCGTTTTGTTCTGCAGCACTTCCAGCCCAGCACCGCTCACTGAAAACTGTCCGCACTGGGAGCTCCTCCCTTGAGCCTTTTTTCAGCTTGTGCCTCCCAAAAATCCTTTTGGCGTCTGCAGCAGGGAAGCAGCAAGAAGCCCTAGCTGGGATCACAGCCCTTTTGAGTGAAGGATTTTACAACAGGTAGTAAAAGTAAAGGAGATGGTGCACGTGCACAGATCAAAGGCAAGATCCACACTGCCTATCTGCATAGTTTAGGCATCTAACTGCAGTAATTAAAACATAAGGCTGGTGTCTGGGTTGTCCTGGGTGTCTCTGGTTGGTTCAGCAGCGGTGGAAAGGGAGCTCAGAGGAGCAGCCCATGTCAGTGGCTAGTGGTGAACAGCAGAGTCTTCAGGAAGCTTCTGAAGTGCAAGCCTTGGCCGGGAACTTGGCACTTGAAGCTATATATATAAATATATAACTTATAGTACATATTAACTTCACAGAAAGTGAGAAACCTGGTTCTAAACTCTTGCCCATTCAGCATTTCCTGAGCAAGTGCTTTCAGCATCAGCCCAGTGATGCTGGGCACCTCCGTGGGAATGGGGACAGGGATGAGCCAAGGCCAGGTGGGTCAGGGTTGGGGTGGGGGCCCTTATGGGGCCCATGGCCAGGCAAAGGCAGGGCCACAACACAAGAATAGCACCAACCCAACGGTCATTTTCCTGCTTTCAGACCATAATATGGGCAATAAGGTGTTCATTGCTTCAGCCAGACTCCTTCTACCATTTTGCAGTGCAGAATTGCTAGGGAATAACCTGACGTTAATTACAAAAGGCAAAGTGTTATCAACAGAAAACACTTATCTAGGTGGGGACTTCCTGCTATTTGCCTGATGGATTTTCAAATACCAAATAAGAACTACATATGACCTATTTAATACTAGGCAATAGCAGGCATGTTTTGAAGCACTCTTCCCACCCATGAGCAGGGTGCATCCATGTCTCACTTCTTGAGCAGATACTCAAAAATGCAGCTGTTAAATCCAACATCCATTTCCACTGACTACTGAAGGGCAAAAAAGCATAAGCTCTGGCATCTTTAGGATAGGCGTTTTTGACATGAAACCGTGGGTTGGAAGTTCAGCCTGCTGTTTTGTCTCCAGGCTCAAAAATACATATAACACTTGCAGTTGCCAGTGGTAAGGCTTTTTGTGTTTACTGTAATACTCATCTGCAAAAAAGTGATTTCCTTTTGAGATCACAGGAGCCATCACTTGAAACAGCATCAATATTTTTGCCTTTGGACATTTGTGTTCTTATTTACAAAGAATGGCCAGTAGCCAAAGAACCAGTGTGTCACCTGTTAAAAAACATACATTTTCCCATTGTCTGGTGATGTAGCTGTAGTAAATCTCCTATTCTATATGGATTTTACAAACTCACTCCAAGGAGTTATTTGACTAGCAGGATCTTGGGCTAAGGAAGAAAGTCCTGCTGTGCTCCCTCCCATCCCACCAAGCAAAAAAACCCCCATGTAATTAATGCCTGAGCTATTCTCAAAACAATGGTTTATATTATCTAAGTCTCATCTTGGATGAAGAGGTGCTTGTGTTTCCCAGATTGATGAAGTGTATTCTCACACCTGAGATGTGCCGGGTTATCGTCAAGCGATAACCCCTGTTCATACACCTGAGCTCTGCCTCGCTGCAAAGTCCATTTTAACTGTCTCACGCAGCAGCACCACACAACAAGAACAGCAAAAGGCTGCCAAAACCTCTTCCTGTCTGACTGGATTAACCTTCATTACCACGAACCAGCACTTCATTGCCATGAACCAAGTGCCACAAGACTCAAGCAACGGTTGTCAAAGATGCCACACAGCTGCCAGGCACGTGGGGCGGCCTCCTTGGTGGTGCATGGGGTGGCTGAGAATTTTTGAGCTCCAAAAGACATGTAGAGCAAGAAGAGTCTGAATATCGAGCAACCCGATGGCGAAATGGCAGCTCATCATCTTCCCAGGCAGATCAGCCTTACAGCAGAAATTGCAGAGATGTGTTGCAACATCAGCCACAGCTGAATGTCACTGTCTGTCACCACGTTTTTGGCTTTTCTTTAATCCTCAGACCATTGGCTTTTCCCAGAAATGCCAGTCAAACGAATGATTGGAAGAGATGTTTAAATTGTGGGCAAAACTCCTTGCTCTTCATTAGCTTCCCCGTGGTGAGTTTGACATACACATAACATACCCACACACCACCAAACAACTTCCATGCAACTCATGCTATTTTTTTCCTAAAGGAAGAAAAAGAAGAGGCTATTATATGTTTTTCAACTTTAAATACTTGTGAGACTTGTAGCTACAAGAATTCTCCAGATGATCCCTGAAGGCAATAACAAAAGAGAGACAATAAAAATCTTTTCTCTATTAAAAAAGTCTTTTTCATTAATTCCTAGAACAGTGTAAGTCAAAATACAGGCTATATCCCTGCTTCCCACGTGCAATCAGACATTGGAACGATACGCTAGATTTAATTGCAATGGAGGATATGAATGTGAAGAGATGAAGTTGCCTGTCATATTGCAGTCCAAATGACATGCTAGCCGCTGCAAGTTTTTCTGTCCTGTTAGCCTAAAGCTAAAGGAAAGGCTGAGAGATCTGGGACTGCTCAGCCTAGAGAAGAGAAGGGTCAGGGAGCCTTGTACATAAACACCCACGGGAAGGGCGCAAAGAGGACAGAGCCAGGCTTTTTCCAGTGGTGCCCAGCGACAGCACCAGAGGCAATGGGCACAAAACGAAACACAGGAGGTTCTCTCTGAGCATCAGGAAACACTTTTTTGTGTGAGGGTGCCTGAGCGCTGACCGGTTGCCCAGAGTGGTTGTTGAGTCTCCATCCTTGGAGATACTCAAAAACTGTCTGGACACAGTCCTGGGCAACAGGCTTTAGGTGGCCCTGCTTGAGCAGGGCGGGTGGACCATATGACCTCAAGAGGTCCCTGCCAGCCTCAACCATTCTGTGATTCTGTGAACTCCTGGTCCCATTTCTTAGCTCTGTCTATAACAGCCTCTGCCTATAACACCAACCCTTCATGCATGACGATCCATAAAATAGCATTCAATCCTGAGCGACCAGAGTAATTTCCAAAACATTTTGTTAGTCTCCTCCAGAAAGAGTTCTGGAAATGTTTTATCTCCTCAAATCACATATACTTGATGCAATAGAAAAATTCAACAAGCTAACAAACAGAATTTTCCTTGGTGAAAATCAAATTACTTTTGATTCACCTTTCCTTTTATCCTTGATCAGAGAGAGGCTTTAGTAATTAAGTATTTGCTGAGAGAGATTTTTGTCCTTCATACATTTGCACAGTCTTTCTAGAAAGAGCAAAATAACCAAAACCAGCTGAAATGGTTGATACAGCATGAAAAAGAAATGTGCGTGTGTTCGTGTGTGTGTGTATGTTTTGTAGGAAAATTATGCATCTATGTGGACATTTTCTAGTGTGTGTGGGCTGATCATTGTGCCCAAGGAGAACACATTTTCCTGGGTATACGTAGGTATGCAGTGCCGTTCGCCTGGCGGGAGCACGCAGAGCAATGAGTCTGGGAACCGTATGTGTTCACACGTCTCCTGTGCTGCTCTGCTCAGAAGGACAAAAAAGGCTCCTGTACTCATCCGTCCCTTTAAAGTCTTCTAAGGACATTTGTGCCTAAAAAAGTTGCATCCTGGCCCCATAAAATAAATCAGCCGTACTTCAGAAACAATACCACACTACAATCTGGGTAATTCTGGTTTTCTTGCCTACTCGGTGCTGTGGGATGTTCATGCAGCACCTGGGGCAGCAAGGCTTGAGCTCGGAGCTGCCTCTTCCCTGACGCTGAGCAGATGTCCCGAAGCCCCTAACTGAGCAACACGCACCAGGCTGGGCAGCTTTGCCTTTGCATGGAATAAAAATGCTAGAGGATGTAAAGCTGGATAAAGGAGTCTGGAACCGTACCATGCTGATCCTACTCTGAAGCATCTCAAAATTCAGAGCGCTCGAAGGGGAAGCAGGACGGTGGATTTGGTCTGGTTCAGAGGGCTGTTATAACGGCTGCGGAGGGTAAGCGAGAAAGGTGTTTTCCACTTACAAAGTGCCGTACAAAGCTGAGCATCCAAGTGCTGAACAACATGTACACGCTGCTCATTTTGCACAGTATTGAGACATCTCACAAAGCTGGAGGATACTGGCTCAGCGGCAGAGAGTGCCTTTTCCTTTCCTTCCACCCTCTGCACTAAGGTTTGGGTTATCCGGGTTATTTAGGTGCTCCATTACCATTCAAAAAAAAAAAAACCAAAAAACCAGTCCAAGCATCTCACGGTCTCTAAGGGCCACATCTGGGAACAATAAAAGGGATATTGCTCCTTTGCCCCCCTGCACGGCAGCTGGCAGACGGAAATGAAAAATAATCCGTCTCTCTCTGCCCTGTGCTGCCGCCCTCCAGCAGATAAGCGCACGCTCGGCCCTTGGCCTCACGTCGTGCCAAACAGACTCTTCTCTTGCCACGAGGAGCGGGAAGGTGAGCGGCCCAGACGGTGCTTTTGACCTCATCTTCCCCGCAAGGCAGCAGAATCATCTTGTCGGCTGCCTGCTGCCAAACCCCGCGGCGGGGGGCGGGCAGAGCCTGCTGTCTGTCGCCTGCAGCTCCTGCGGCCAGAGCCCAGCCGCGCAGCCCGCGGCGAGCCGGCCTCCCCCCGCCGCGCTGCCCTGCCTCCGGAGCTGCCTCTTCCCCTTCCGGCGGCGCCGGGCGGCGGGCAGGGCCGCGTCACCACGTAGGAGCCGGGGTAAGAGCGCGACGCTCTTCAGGCGCTGGCGCTGGGTGCCTGCGATGGACGGGGGTCCCTGCGGTGCGCGGGGTGCATGCACGCCCCTCTCTATGGAAGGGCTTCCCAAAAGGAACAAATGCCTCTCCCATTAACAGCACTGGAGAGGCTGGGGCTGAGACGATTCCCTCTTTCCCTGAAAAAAGCCCCCCTCCGTGAGGATCATGCCTACTTTACGGTTTTGAAGTGCCTAGAGCCCATTGCAAACAGGCATTTCAGAGGGATACCGGTGCAACCCACCAGCTTTTTATTACCTAATTTGATCTGGGGCTTGGCTTATTTGGTTATGAAGGCATTATCTTCACTACGAGCCCTTGGGTGGAGGAGCAGCCCTGATCTGGGAGCACCACCATGGCAGCACGTAGGGAAACGGGCTCCAACAAGCCATCGGAGATGTCTGCTGAGCACCTCCGAGAGCAAGAAGGGCGCCAGGAGAAGCAGTGCGGGGTGGGAGCCACTGCTCAGCTGGGGCTGCCGGCTGGAGGGATGAGGAACAGCAGGGTGAAAACCATCCCAGCTGCTCCACACCCAGATGAATTATCCGGTGTACTCCAGAGGTGTAGCCCTGCGCCTAAAGCTGGGGAGAACAGGGCATAGCCCCGTGCGGGACGGCCAGGTGCCAGTGGTTCAGGAATCACCCAGGGAAGAGGCTGTGGTGCGCACACGGTGGGTGGGCGCGTGCTGTCTTGGAGACACGTGTGAATGGAAGTGGTGGAGAAGCTGATCTGAGGAGCAGCAGAATTGCTCACAACTAGGTTTCATTTAAAAGTTATTTGCTGTGTTCTGCATGCAAATGTTGGCCACCTCTGAGGTTTTGGAAGGAATTTAAAGGGTTTATGCTACTTACAGTCTTCTCCAGGTGCCCTAAATGCTCATTTTAATAAGAAACAGCCCTGACACTCATTTTGGTTGGCAACTATTAGCAGCTCATGAAGTAGCCCTAGGGCTTTAGTCAGGGTAATGCGCTCCGGAACCCCGGTAAGGCTGAGGTCTGTGCCGCAAAACTGCGGGAAGCAGAGGAGTGTGGCCGAGCGCCGCATCACCTCGCACCTGCCTCCTTTTAAAAAGTCTCAAAAAAGCTTAGTTACTTCATACCGTAGGCTTGCGGTTTCTTTTTCCATTCAAATTCCAGATATCGAGTAACCTCTCGCGCCAGCAAGCGTACTTGCACTTCGCATCTGCTCACTCCTCCTGCCCGTTTAATATTCACCCCGACGCCGTGATGTGCAGGTGGAAGGTCCAAGACGCGCGGCGGGGCCATCCCGCCTTGGTGCTTTGGCACCAGGCGAGCAGCTGAGGAGAGGAAAAACATCATAGACCTGCAACTCCCAGGCAATTGTGCGAGAGGCTCCATATGCTCCGGTGCCCGCCAGAAGAGCCGAGTTTGGCACTGCGTCAAAATTATTTCTCCCCCCTCCTTGAAAGCAGGTCTCCATTCAAAGTGCGAAGCGACGTGACCGTGAGCTCCGCTTCTCCCCTATAAAGTCTGCCTGAGAGGAGCACAGGTAACCTGTGGGGTGGGATATAAGGCTGTTAGCAGATCTAGAAGGGGATTGCAAGGTGATCACATTAATTTTCACCACAGTCTATGTGCCACAGGCCCTTTTGGGTTGGAAACGGCCCTGTTTGGGCCAGTTGTGCCAGCCCAGGAAGATGCTGCAGAGGCAAAACCTTGACTGACATCTGAATGGCTTCCTGATGCCCAGAACTCCAACGCAGCATCACAGGAAAGGTGGGACGTGTGATGGACCTTAGCAAAATGAGCCAGGCCAGGCATGAGTTAAGGTTTGGAACTGCCCATCCAGGTGTCTTGTGAAGAGCCAGGTGATTCAAACATTGAATCGCGGTAGCTCAGGCAAGAGGATGCAGATCTTGGGATTTTGTGCCACCTCAACTGTTCGTTTGGCACCTTGAACCCAGAGACAAGGGGGTTTTCCTGACAAGTAAAGATGCTGCTTTTTAAAGGTTGCCCTCCTCTGTACCAGCAGCCAAGGCTGGTGGGACCTGTGCGTAACCACGATTCGGTGATGGAAAGGTACAAGGAAGAAGCACTGACCTCAGGTTGCAGCCCTGAACTGATGAAAAATGCAACGTTTGAACAAACGTGGGGACCTGGCCAGCAGCAGTTCGTTTTGAATGATACAGAGATTTTCACTCTCTCCAGCTAGCGGTGGGAAGGGGACTGAACTCAGCCATGCAGAAAATGTATCCTCTCCCAAGAGAGGCAGTCAGGGCTGGGGAATTTTTTCCTTCAATTAGGGCTGAAGTGGGTTGAGGAAATTTTTTCCCCTCCTTTCTGCATTCCTGCAGAGGTGACCAGACCCGCGGCAGGGTCAGCCTGGCCAGGTTTGGTCTCACCAGAAGCAGGGAGGGCGGCTAGAAGCAGGATTAGGGACTGGTTTGTCAGGAACGGCTCCAGCAGAAATCCGAGGAGAGGGTATGGCTCCTGTTTTCTCTTTCCCCATCCTAGTCGCTGTCAGAGAGCAGTGATGGGGCAGTGCCTGCTCCATGGGCCAAGCCCTGGAGATGCACCCAGCCCCGCTTGGTCCCATCCACCAAGCAGGCAGCCGGCGTTCGGCGTTGCAGAAGCTGTTGCTCCCACGGCTGAAACCGTCAGTTAGACAGAGGGACGACAGCCATGCACTGGGAGATCCAGAGGAAGGGCCCATCTGTCTTGCTTTTTAGGATGATTAGGGAAAGTATTTGACTTGGCCAGCATGGGAAATTACGCGGCCGAGAGAACTGCAACGCTGAGGCTGACTGCCCGGCAGCGGCGTGGAGAGCGGGAACAGCGAAAAGGCAATGAACTGAAATCCCAGCCTCCCCTCCAGTGACCAGAATAAAATGCATAGCTGGACGCAGGCCGTGCACAGGTAACAAATCAGTCTTCTTGTCCCCAAAAAGCTGAACAGACCCGTATGTTCAGCTCCTGATGCACCCTGATGGGGCCATGCCTCCCCGCCTGCAACAAGGGTCCCATCCCGCTGCTCCTGCGAGTGTGCCTTTCCCTCACGCTGGGCTGAAATGCCCCCGGCTGGTTTGCATCCTCATTTCTCTGTACAAGTGACTTCATTTTCTGTATTTACACCTTTTCGGTCTATGAGTCATTAGCAAATATTGGACAGTTTGAACCTCATATTGATTTCTTCTTCACTTTTTCATGCAAGTGTTGAGTGTTGTCAAGTCAGATTCATTACTGAGGAGTGAATACTTTATATCGCCGTCAGCAATGAACCATGTGCTGCAATCAAAGAAAGACATCAATGTGATTTATTTTAATTATATTTATTTCCTGTAATTTTTTATTCATTGAGTCCTTTATCAGCTGTTCCACATTTTTGCCAAGGATCAATTTAAAGCTGTAAATCAGTAACAGTATTAGCCTTATAAACACTTGGCTCTCCCAATTTGCCCTTTTAAAATCCTGGCACAACTTCAGCTCTCTTTCCAGTCTTCTGCAACTTCCTTGGTACTTCAGTGTTACTGAAAATAATGGTGATTTAAAGAGCTCTTTGGCCACCTCTTTTAAATTTGATGAATATGCTGGCAGTTTCATGATGTTCAGCCAGGATATATCACAGTGGGGATGCAGACTTTGCCATGGGTGTTTTACCCCACTGTTCCCATATGGAGCCCATAGTGATGCCCATATCATGTTCACCGTAACGTCACTGGTGTCCTGGTACGCCGCCATACCAGTGCAGCTAAAATAAGGGATCCAAGAGTAAAACGGCGATGAGCCCCTGGCGAACAAAGCAGATCAAATCACTGCATTGCAAAAATCGCTTGGACACTTTGTCAGTCGTACCTCACCACATCAATCGCTGGAACTAATAGTCATTAATTACCTTTGTCAGATGAAATTTCTTTAATTGCCTTTTACTTTCAGGAAACTTTACTTCCAGGAAACTCCCACTTCTGGCTGCTCCTGCCAGTTTAAAGGCCACATCTCCCAGCAGTAATTTTTAGGAAAAGACCAGGAAAATTAACAGGGGATGAAGTCATGCATGGCCCACCTCTGGCTGTACAGGATTGGTATGTGTCCTGGAGTCACCTGCCTGACCTGCCTGCACCAGGAAGAAAGGTCAGCGGGATGAGGGTGGAGGAGGAAGGTGGTCAGCCAACCTGCCATGTAATCCAAGGGCATTCTTTTGTGAACTTTTCTTCTCCCTAAAAAATAAAGGAAACACGGTAGCAGGCAGCCTGGAGAGCTGCTGCTCCTTCAACCTTGACAATACACGTGCAGCATTGCGAGGAGATGTTCAGCAGGCAGCACTCAGCACGCGCCGTAGCTGCCCTAGCTATCAAGCTCCCATACGCATGTTCACTGAACTGTCAGAGCGTTGGGAGGAAAATAAATTAATTGTAAGTGGAAGAAGGTTAGTTAAATCTTTTCTGTAAGTGTTATAGAGCCATTAAATTGCATAGGAAACTCAACAACAATGTGTAATAACTTTCTTCTGAGGAATTAAATAGGAACCAAATTTATATCACTGCTAGGCATTCAAACCAGAGTATTCCACCTTCCTGGTACATGATAAACATTTACTAATTAATCCTCACAAAGCCTCGGTGAGGCAGATCTCCTCACACCATTGATTCTGTTTTATAAATGGGAACAAGAAGGTACAAGATACACCCTTTGAAGCTGGGCTTCTGTATATCTTCAAACACAATTTGCGTCTCTGGGAGCCCGCTTGGCATCTGTGTTTGAATACTGAGAGGTTTGTAAAAAGCCTTGAAGCCAGGATCAGAAGTCAAGGTTTCTTTGTGCCCCTTCACTGTGTTGGGACCACCACGGCATGTTTCGATTAGATTCTTCAACACAATCTCCAGAACACTGATATTTTTCTTGCATGACCATATTACATTGCAGGAATGGTATTTAGATGAAAAGTCAATGGTCTTAAGTAAGAGCAGTAGGAACTGGTCCATAGTGTAGCTGCTAATTATGTCAACATTCAAAGGAACAAAACTTATAACCAAGTGGAAGCTGTTATTTGCAGAAGATCAAAAGGGATTGCATGGGATGTGGGTTGTCAAATAAATGGGGATGTAATTTGCACCAGGATGGTGGACTATCCATGACCGTAGACAAATTAGAATTTAGTGTCATTTTAAGATTCTCTCCTGTCTCCTTGTCACCGCTTAAGGCATAGAATGAACAAACACAGGATATAAGGAAAGGGACCTTCATCCCAGCACTGACCTGCAGCAAGAGTAGGGATCTTTCCCACTGATTTTGGTTTAATTTTTGTCTCCTTACACAGGATGCTAATTTGAGTTTACAGTTGATTCTACAACCTGTGCAAAGACCCTGCACAACACAAACAGAGAACCTGCAATACTCATCAAAGAGCAAACAACAATGGGGATGAACACGGCATGGACTGAAACAGAGTTGTGTAGACATGATGTTATGCATTAAAACGGTGGATTAAAGTCCAACTTCCCAGTTAATCCATGCCTTAGTGTTTAAAGTGTTGCCATGGTGGCTTAAAAAGTAGTCTTCTACTTTCAGGCAATACCAAGCTTAGCTGAAGGTCTTGCTTGGGCAAGGAAGCATTTTTTCCAACTCATTTTGGCTAAACAACCTTTGACACAACAAAAGTAGCAAGTTCCCAAAAGAACAACTCTGCATTGGTCCAGAGAAAGCAATGCAACCTTTATATTCTCAGTAAAAAAAGCAGCTCAAGGGTTTATTATAATTTTTGATATATCAGAGATGTCACTAATAATACTTTAAAATATGTAACAAAGAAAGAAAATGCTCTTTGCTTGCTGTAGAGATTGGTCCATGGTTCGCACAGATCAGACTCTTTCAGGGGAATTAGGAGATTGCTCCCATCCCACCCATCTTCTCCTTGAATTAATTAACATTAAAACTATGCTGTTACAAGACAAGACGTGCTGGATAAAATTCTGATTTTCTTGAAGTCACTGAGAATTTGTCCATTGCTTTCAATGAGGCCAGGATTTTACCTAATATGTCTAACAGACTTTTATAAAATAGCGTAGAAAAAGATCTCAAAGGCCATCCTATCTCTCCTCTTGCCACAAGGCAGGATCAGCTACATCTGTGTCAGTCCTGATGGATGTTTGTCTAACTGGTCCTGAAGGAGCTGCAACACTTGATAGTACCTTGAGCTCTGCTTCCATTTTCACCTGTCCCAAGATATGAAAAGAAAAAGGACTTTTTAACCAACTCTATGAGGATTTTTGACAGGTTTAAAGGACCAGTGACAGTTTTAACATCTGATGTCCTACAATCTACTCAGGATAGGAACTAATCCTACTCACTCCCCAGGGAGCTTCCCCATGATTTATTGATATTTTTCCCTTTTATCTCTTCTTCTGAGAGAAGATGACATGAAATCATGTTGTTCTGATTCCCATCTTGTCTTTTTCTGTACCATTTCAGTTCTGGTCTGTTTTCAGTGGCTGCCCCATACCAACCAGTAGTTAAAATGAATGCTTTTCTTTATCTGAAGGCCTGTCAGTCTTCCAGCGGTGCAGTATGAAGTGCATAATTCTAATTCCAGGAGTGAAATGCCAACTACTGTTACTATGTTGGCAACATGGAAAGGCAGGGAGGCAACAGAGCAGTAACGACCAGGCAGGATTGGAGCCTTAGGGAGAAGGAGAGAAGGACGGGTGGGCAAAAGAAGAAATATTTAAGTCTGGTGCTTGCAGAAGAGCACTTCTATAGCTTGGTTATGCTTCCAGAATGAAACATCACTGGTCATTAACTGCTCTTTACCTGCAATTCAGTGCTCACAGAAACAAAGTGGGGTCTTTGTTTTGGTTTCAAGACAGCCTGAATCACACTCAGAAACAGTAAATGACAGCTCCTCATTGACAGGCTATTTAAAATATACTCCTCGCATCCCCTGCAACTACAGGAAACTTGTCCCACAGCTGCTCGAAATACATTTATGGTTTAGAATGGAAAACACAGACACAAAGATTAACATTTACAGCTGCTATTTCTGAAAGTAAAGGTCTGAGCTCACACGCAGCAGTCAGAGAACGAGAGGTGGAGTTCCCATGCATTCTCTCTCATTCCAGGGTACACCATGCATTAAGCTTTCACAATAAATGATTTTTTTTAAAAGTTGCTACACAGAATCCAATAGCAAATCACGTAATTCGTTGTTGATAAAACATGTAAGAAAAGGCTTAGTCCTTGGAGTCTGCTCTTAACCCTTACTGAGGGTTTTATTCCCCAAACACAAACACTTAATCTCTACCGGTGAAAGACAAGACAAACAGCCTTTTCTACCAAGCCATAAAATATCTAGTTTCATATATAATCACAAACCCTCCTGACTTTGAAGGGACCCAGCCTTACACATGGGACGAAGTCGATTAGTGCTGTGAGAGACCAGCAGTGGCCAAACCAGTTTCAAATACGACTCTTTGCCAGAAGGCTCCTCTGCACCGTTACCGCCACCAAGGCAAACGCCACTAGGAAGGCAGGAGGAAAGCAGCGGGGCACCGAGGAAGAACGCTGTGCTGCTGGCCAGAGAAGGCCTTCCACGCTGTTCGCAGGAAGAACAGCAACTGACGTAGAGGCTGGGATGGAGGCTCTGCGTAGGAACCGGGGTCGTGGCTGGGGTATACGACCCATGGGGATGTGTCTTTAGCATCACCTCAGTATCTGTGGCTTTGAACTTTCTCAAGAGTTTGGTAAGATTCATTGGGAGTTGAAATCAGCTTCCTGGGGCAGCAGGAAAGCTTCTTCTGCTCAGTGCTGTCTAAAGAATAGGTTCCTGAAGGCATTGTTGTAGTTTTTGTTGAAAGCAGTGTAGATGAGTGGATTAAAAAAGGAATTTGAATAGCCTAGCCATAGAAAAATACTCTTCCAAATGGGTGGGATGTCGCACGAGCAGAGGGGGTTGATGAGCTCCGTGATGAAGAAGGGGATCCAGCAGAGCACAAAGACCCCAATAAGGATGCCCACCATGAGGGCAGCTTTCTTTTCCTTCTGCTCTCTCCACGTGTCTCCATCCGTCTGGAATGTAACAGTGGCATGACGGACAGTGAAGACCATCTGTGGCTGCTGGGCAGCTTCTTTTACCTGCCAAACACAAACACAAGTTGCACCATATGTGCCTCAGTCACCTGATCCCACACAGCAGGTCCACAACCAAACTACGCAAGTGATGGCCAGAGCTCACGGGGAAACACGGGCCATCTACATCATGCTCTAATGGAGAGGCGATTGGTTGTATGACCCTCTTCTGGGTAACAGACTATTTTTAAGTGAGATTAGAAACTAAAAAGTAATGAATATATGGGCGCATGGAATTGCTGACACAGCATAGCAATAAGATCATTTCCCCATTTACAGTCAGATCAGTAGAACACCCACATGCCGTGCACAAAAGTCTCCTTGCGAGTCCTAGGTAGGAGAGACAAGAAAATGAGCATACATTTCCTTCCTCCTCTGAAGAAGTCTTTACAGTGCAGAGTCACCGTGACTGGGGTGGACCGACACGATGCAGCCACGATTAGGAAGGATTTACAAGGATGCTTTGCACGTGGGTCTTCTGTGTGGGTAAATCCTCCCCAAAAGGAGGAAACCTCCTTTTGGAAAAACCTCCCCAAAGCCCCAGAGCTGCTTGCCAGGTTATTGTCCACAGCGGAGACGGGATCCCATCCATTCACACCCCCACACACCTCCCCACGGAAGGAACGGTGACCCCTTACTTACGCTTGTGAGCACTGATTCAGAATTCCACGGGGGGACGTCTGTGAGTCACCACACGCCCACGTGGAGCTCAGGCTTGCAATCTGGCCCAAAGTTGCTTTAGCTACACCTTGCGTGCTCACAGCTGGGGACTTGGAAGGAGTCAAAAGACTCCTTGCTTGCAAGCTTCTCAGTCAACTTTCCCTTGAAAGCCTCCAGCATTTCACTGGGCTTCAGTGGGATGCTGTTTGCTTGCACGCTTTAGCTCTAAGTCTACCCCACTGCTGCAAGGGCTTGGTTGCTACCAGCGGTTGACTAGAACAGAATACGACCCAGCTGACCTACCTCCAGGGCTTCTGGTGTAATGGGAGTGATGGAGTTGCTCTTCCGAGATCCAATTCGAAATTTGGCAGCCTTGTAGATCTTCCAGTACACAAAAAGCACCACGCAGAGGGGCAGGTAGAAGGCGCCAAAGGTGGAGAAGATGGTGTAGGAAGGCTCCTGGCTGACTTGGCACTCCTCACTGTCCTCTGAGTAAGTCTCTCCCCAGCCAAAGAGCAGCGGGGCCAAGGAGATAAAGGCAGAGAGTACCCAGGTGAGGGCAATCATGATGTTGGAGATGCGGCGCCGGATGCGGAGTGTGTACTCCAGGTGGCGGGTGATGGACCAATAGCGGTCGAGGGCGATGGCCGTGACGTTCCAGATGCTGGCAGTGCAGCACAGCACGTCAAAGGAGATCCACACCTGGCAGAGCGACCGGCCCAGCCGCCACCGCCGCCCGGACAACTCGCGCACCAAGCTGAGGGGCATGACGAGGGCCGCCACCATCACGTCGGAGATGGCCATGGAAGCCACCAGGTTGTGGGGTACTCGGTGGAAAGTGCGCACACGGAGGATGGTGGCCAGGACCAGCCCGTTCCAGAGGAACGTGGCCACCACCAGCATGGCCAACAGGGTGAGGACCAGCACGCTGAAGACGGAAAGGTGTCCCCGGCCACCCTCCGGGCCGGTGGAGGACCCGCTCCGGTTGCTGCTGTCCGGCATCGTATCAGCGAAGCAGCTGAGGTTGAGCGGGCGCTCCATGCCGGGGCTCCGGGCACCCGGGCTCTGCCGGCCGAGGCGGCGGTGCTCGGCGCTGCGCGCTCCCCGCGCCGGCGGGAGCTGCGGGGGGGGGCGCGGTGTTCGCGCCGCCCTACCGCGGGCGCGGAGGTTCCCCGGCCGCCCGAAGCGGCGCCAGGCGCGGCGATTCCGCGCTGCCCGTCGCCGGGGTCTTCATCCCCGGGAGGAAGAGCCCTGCGTCAAGTCGCCGGCTGACGGCAGCCCCCGGCCCGCCCCGGCGGCGGGAGGCGGCGGCTCCGCGGGCGCGGCGGGGTGCGCGGCTCCGGGGCGGCGCGGAGCGGGGCGGTGCTGGCTGCGGCCGCGGCAGCGGAGCCCGCGCGGGAGGAGCGGCTGCCCCCGCGGAGGAGTCGGCGCTGTCGGCTGGCGGGGCGTGGGGCGGGCAGGTGAGTGTCCCCCCGCGCCACTGCGCGGGTGCGGAGCGAGCAGCCTCTCGGCGGGGAGCGGCTCGGGGCTTGCGACTTCGTGCTTAGTCATTTCAGTGCGCGGATCGTCCCTCGAAACCAGCGCCGGGCGGAGCGGGGCCAAGGCAGAGCCGGCAGCCGCTGCCCGCACCCGCTGCCCGCACCGTGCGGGTGCAGCCCCCGCCTTAGTCTGCGCCGCTTCTGCCCGGGCTGGCTTCTCCCCCGTGGGGCGTATTCCGCGCTCAGCAGGCTCAGAAAGTTAGCATCTCTTCCGAAATCGTGTCAGCGAGGTGCCACGGGCATCCTGCGGCTCCCGAACGTGCCGTGTCCGGCAAACTCGCCCGCAATCCCGGTCACTCTGGGGCGGGGGGAGATGAGGCAGGGGATTATTTCTTCGAGAACTTCTGTTCTGGCGTTTCCTAACTTGTTAGCAATTGGCAGGCCTTTTATTAGAAATAATCCATCACTTGGCTATGCTTGTTAATTGTTAAATTAATAACATTTCATTAAACGTTAAGTAAATGAGCATTTCACCTGTTTTTTTTTTATCATGCTGCTTGTGGTGAGAAGCGGGATGCTGGGCCTTGTAGCGGAAGGCAAAATTTAAACCCACCGAGCAGGCTTCCCCGCGCAGGGATGCCGGCCAGCTCCCGCAAGCCTTGGACGGCGTTCAGGCAGGGCTGTGGCGGTGCTGGCACCCGGCTCCTCCGGATGCTCCCGGGATAACGGGTCCAAAGAGCTTTTGAGTGGGAGCAGACACGTGATGTGAGAAGCCAGCAGGCACCAGCATGGGGCTCGCGGTCTGCATCTCTGGGGGGCGAGGGAAGGAAGGGCATCAGCGTTAAGAAGCGGTGACAATAACACTTGCTGGTGAACTGCGCTGTCGGAGAGTTGGGGGAGAAAGCACGAAGGAAAGAGATGTTCAGGGGAGTACCTGATGCTCGTGGTATGCGGGGGGTAAAACCAAATGGGTGCTTTCTGCTGTCTCTTCTGAATCCCTCTGGGCTTTTTAATGAAAATCAGCAAGGTAAGAATAGCAAGGGCTAAGGAAACGAGATGTTTCCTAGTGCTGCTACTTGTTTGTTTGTGCTGCCAAGCGAAATGCAAGGCAGGATATCCAAATCAGGTCTGGGACCTTGTTCTGGTGGGATGGGAATTTCCCCATATGGACTCATGCTGTGCTGTGATATTCGTCCTCAGAGCCAGAGAGCGGGACCTGGCCTATCGTAGTTACTGGAACAGATGTAGCCTTAGAGACTATAACATAATTTTGGAAACATACTGCCATCTTTTTGGGGGGAGATGATTATTTTATCTTTTATACACATGACTACTGTCAATTTTGGAATGGGTGGGTTTTTTACTTGCAACTCAAAGGACAAACGGGGTTTTCAGTCTTTCATAAAGCCTCCTGATTTAAAATTCCTGGTTTGCAAGGTGCCAAACATCCTTGACTGTCATTCAGTTGATCAAAACACTTAGCAACTGCTAGGACTGAGAGCTTTTTGTTGCGTGGGCCCTTCCCAGAGAAGCCTGTGAAGCCCAGAATTAACAGAATCAACCACAAATTATGGAATATGTGGTCCTGAAAAGATATTATTATTATTATTTACTTCAGGAACAAATAGACAAAAATTACATTTAAAGGGAAATGGAGATAAAAAGTATTAAATCTGAAGAAGTGAAACTAGATTATGTTCTAATGAAAAATTATGAATATTTTAATTATCTTACCGGACTTTAAAAAATATATATTAGCAAATTCTGGAGTTGAATGGGTCAGTTGTTTACTAATTGGAAATAGAAAATATAGACCAATGTATATATATAGAACATATATGGAAATGCAAAGTTCTGCACCTGCGATGGAAGAACCCTATACAACAGCACAGGCTGGGGACTGACTGGGTAGACAGCATTTTGCAGGAGTTATTATATTAGCCTATGTTAGCAAGAGTGTGGACATCAGGTTGAGGGCTGTAACTATTCCCCTCCACCCAACAAACCTTGGAATTTTATGTCCAGTTTGGGGTTCCTCAGTACAAGACACTGACATGCTGGGGGAAGTCCGGTGGAAGGTCATCAAGATGATGAGCAGACTGGCATATGATGTACAAGGGGAGAACTGAGATTATCAATATTAAAAAGAGAAGGTTAAGGGGAAAATCTTACTGCTGTCTCCAGCTACCTCAAGGGAGGGTGTAGAGAGGGTGGAGGCAAACTCTTAGAGGGGCACAACGATAGGACAAGATGCAATGAATGCAAGTCACAACATCAGCTATTCCAATTAGAAATTAGGAAATAAATACTCACTTGGAGAGTGGTCAAACATGGAAATGGGTCCAAAGAGGCCATGAAATCTCCATCCTCGGTGATGTTCAAAATTCAGCTGGACAGCACTGTGAGTGATCTAATTTTGAAATTGTCCCTTCTTTAATGGGAATTGGACTAGGTGATCTCCAGAGGTCCCTTCCAACATAGACTGTTCCACAATTCTGATTCTGCAATCTAAGCATGCTGGCGGAATGCAGCAGATTCTGGAGGTGACTGAATGTTGTTATTTTTAAGGACAAAATGCTGTTTACTTTATATTAGTAAATTAGTAAACCCATCGATTTCCTCAGTACTGTTGATATTTATAAAGTGAGTGGAAGGTTGGGATCTGTAGCGAGTGGGCAATGTTTGTGGAATGATCACATCTATGAAACTCTGAAAAAAAGATCTACACTACAAAGTCAGGGTCATCTCACATCCTCACTGATGGAGCCAGAGGAATTAAAAGTGACAGGACTTCCCTTGATTTAGCAGGGTTGCCTTCATTAGAGACATTAAATGCTTCTTGCTACTAAATACCATTTACTGGAGGTGCCTTCCAATTCAAAATATGTAGCCAATGGTTGGAGGCTGGGAGGAAATTCCCAACACAGTCACAGCAGTGCCACTGCCTACATGCACGTCCAAGGAGTATCTGCTTTTGGGGATAAGGATGAATGGACTTGTGAATTGTGAATCCACATGCAGCTCTTTTGAACCCCTGCACTTAACTGGCAGAAAAGGGAATGGCTCAGGAGGTGTTTTTGCTGAGCATACTTAATGAATACATGAGAAATTCAGTCTACAGGGTAGGTGGAGCTGCTAGGTTAAACAAGGATTAAAGGAACAGGTTTACTCGCTGTATACATGCATCAACACGGAAAGCTCTGCTCAGTTGCCAGCCAGACCGCTCAGTAAGTGTGCCTCCTGTCAAGGCAATGCCAAACCCAGGTAATCACCGATTACATCTCATTTAACATTCAGCAGCTCCAGCTCACACTTTGGATGCAGACATGCTTTTTGAACGCACTTGCAGATCACCTGCTCCTCCCCTGTAACAACAAAACGTTCAAATGCAAACACAGTTGAAGTGCACAGGCTGTGAGGTTGTTCTGACACCCTCAGAGCCCACCCACACTTCTGATCTCCCTCTGGTCTTCCAAAACCAAGATCTTCAGAGGTGGCCAATATCAGCACTGTGATAGACCCCTATGATGTCCCACCTCTCGAGTGGCTCGAGTGCCCTGTGGTGTTCGGACTGTAGTTTTGGGAGCGGAGAGGGGGAATGCTGAACCAGAGCTCTTCATGGACGTGCACCAGCTTTTATGAAACTTCCATCTCTTTGACTAGTTAATTCCATAAGAGGTGTCGCAGGTCCAGGGTAGTAGCCCTAACTGGGGGGAAGACTGAGTGATTCCCTCCCTCTCCAGTGGGCTGTGAGTTCGAGCACTTACTTGGGGCATGGGCAATCAAGGTTCAAAGCTTGAATCGTGACGCTTCATATCTCACGTAAGCATTTGAATTGCCAAGCGGCTGGCTATTCTGGGTGGCTGTCTCTCAGGTTTCTTACGTTGAAGCTGTTTAATAGTCACGTATTTACTGGACTTACCTCAGGTTTTCTAACATCCCAGCCAAGTGCCGCAGCAACTGAAAGATGGAGTGAGCCTTTCTCTCCCAGTAACACGTAATTACTCACTGCAAAGCGGAGCAATTCCTACTGACTGAGAAGCAGAGATTGAGCCTGCCGTGTGTCAGCAGGACACTCAGCAGGATTGTGGGAGTACGTCGGAGCAGGGACAAGGAGGACCTGAGTGCCCCACGTCCCCAGAGAGCCCCAGTGACTCACTTGTTTGCCAAACTGGGGTTCTCTTGCTCCAGATGCTTATGAGGAACTTTGAAAAGTCTCTCTGTCCTGGGGCAGAAATGAAAAGAATGAGTTGAAATCTTGCTTGCTTTTTATTTGTATGGCTGGAAAACTATTCCTCATCCAGCCTCTAATGGCAGGTCTCATTCGGTTTAGGGCATGCAAGCCATCCTTTAGGAATTGTCACCAATTGTATAACTTCAGTGACATAACTAAAGGATTGCTTAATTCTGCGGTAGGAACAAAGCAGAACAAGAACAAAAGCTGTTCAAAGGAGCAGCCGCTTCGCGTATCCGTCTTGCCTGGAGCATAGTCCTCTCTTATGTAAACTCGCTGGTAAGCGCCTCAGTCCTTGTGACTCCTGAATTTGGCCGCGATTTACCACACAGCCAGCCTAAAGGGAGGATGGACTCTGGTACCTTGCATTACTGTGCATGCCTCAGTAAATGGACTGCCAGGAGTGGTTATCTGTCTTCTGCCCAACATGAATTAACTCCTGCTGGAATTAAACCATTTGTTCTTGCATTGCAAAAAACGTGTTCGTGGTCAAAGGACCAGATGGAACATAACTTCATAAAGTCTTACAGGCATCTCCCGCATCATTCACTGCCGCAGTTAAAGTTGCACTCTGTGTAAATAAATGAAACGTAAATAATTTTATTGCTTCTTTCATACCTTAAGGGACGACATTAATCAGCTGTGTAATTTCAGGGGAGGTAGCAGAGTTATGCTAGGTGTCATATTAGCTCTTAGGCAAAGGTGCTTTGCAGCGAGTAGTTATGAGAGTAACACAATAACTCGGAGCCTGCCGCAGGGGCTACTGCCCTCAGAAGGCACCCACAGCTTTCATCTATTACTGCAGTGACTCCGGCAAATGCTCAACACACATATACACCAGCACCCGGGATCTTCTTTACCTGTGGCCAGTCCCTGAGAAGTAAGCCTTTGTCGGGACTCTGATGGACTTGGTCTCTGCAGGTTGCTTAGAAATCACAGTAGAAAACTATCTGTATTTCTGATTTTAAAAAATAGTTTAAAAATATCAAAATATATTATGCTTCTGGAAGTACACAGTATCCTGCAGTTCTGTCAATCATCTAGAATAGCAGGTCTATAGAAAAATAATAAGAAACTGTGTGTGGGAAGACTAGGAAACTCTAACTTAATACATGAGCTCTGGCAATCAAAGCTGCCAATGCAAACTATCAGGACTCTGCCAGGGAGACAGATGGCACAATGACAGCAAATGGATGGGTCTCTAAAACTCAATTATCATTTCAGTTCAGACCCTTTTTGCGTATGCCAAGTTGTGGAAGAGATTTGTTTCTCTTGAGCTTTATGCATTTTGGCAGATAATTTGCATAGGTGTGAAGCTATAGGGAAGGCTGTGATAGTGTTAGGCTGAACACGGGCTTTTCTGTTGTGTGTTGTTTTCCAGGTTGCCTTTCTGCTTCCTTGCAGGTGGTAGGTTTCTGAATCTTTATTTATATAAATCCATCCGTAGTCTGGAAATGTTCTTTCAGAATTCCAGAAGCAAAACATTTTAAGATCCATTTACCATAGTAAGGAGAGAAATCACTCTAAACAGTTTTCCAGGGTAGCCGATCTCAATTTTTTTTTTCTTCCATCTCTTTCCATTCCTCTTCTGCTCCCTCTGGCTCCTTGGCAGTGTGCTCCCATGCCCATGTCTTCCTTGGCTGGAGTACCTTATTCCCAAACCACCATTAACTTTAGCATTCAAGACTGGTTTTCTAATTGTGACAGATTGGCAGTATGTGCAAAAATGAAACCACCGATGCCTGTCATCAAATGATGTCTTCAGTGGGAGATTCTTTTCTTCCACCACAGTAGCCTAATTTCTTTATACGCTGTTGGTTGCTACCTTCTTCCTTGGAGATTTCTGAACAGCCACAGCCACATCTTTACCTGCCAAAGGAGGCATTGGCATAGTTGTGCAGCTTTCCCAGCACGGATATTGCTGATGAGAGTCTGAGATTCATATTCACATGCCGTTTCCTTCCAGCTGCGGAATCTTTTCCTCCCCCCGATTAGTCGGCGTACCTGTGTGTTTCCCTGCTCCCGCCTGCCCAGGTCACACAGATCAGCAAAACTGCTGTTAATTTAAGTAAGGTAAATTCCCAGTATTTTCAAGCAGTGCAACCTGGCAGGTCATTAGAGAAAATGGGAAAGCTATGGAATTTTACTTATTTACATTTCATATCCGTGTTGCTATTTAAGCGAGCGAGAGGCTCATACAAATGAGAGGAATTATTTACAAGTTCAAAAAAGTCAACTGGTAGGATATGACAACACGTTTTCTTTCTGCAACTAAAAGGAGTCTGCTCCCACGCCTGTGCAAGGGAAGCGTTTGCAGAGGTCTCCTGTAGGCTGACAAAAAGCTTGCCTCTTGATTGCAGGCAAGACAGCAGACTTTTCCAGCGATTTGAACAGAGACAGCCATTTTTACAAGACCCCAAACACAATTTCTCCCATAGAATTCGGCAATATCCTGTTACAAATATTTTGGTTTTTGATTCCTTCTACTGCAGCAGGCACCTGGTCAAGCAGCGTCTTCTTGCTACAGCTATAAAACTCTCTGAACCCATGGGGTGAAAGTGGTTGTATAAATGTGTCTAAACGTGCCTCTATTTTTCACAAGGATTTCTATTAGTAGCATCATTATTTTTGACAACTGGCATTCACTGCTTTGACAGCAAAATGTTGCCAGACCTTTCTTAATTGTCTAGCAATACATTTTATTATAAAATAGCTGTGATTTTTTTCTGTCTGCTGGTCTGACAGTCAGAGTTGGCAGACTGTAACTCAGAAGTGGTGGCCCAGCGGTTTGTGAGCTGCAGCAGCCCACCAGCGGTTCCTGTTCAGCTCCCACCCTGGGGAGGGAGGTGTGACAGCGGGAATATGCTCGTGGAAGAGCTAGCGGTGGGAAAACCGATGCAGCACGAGCGGCGGAGGCCAGCGCCTCTGAGTGACCCTGGGGTACAGCTGGGTGCCCGTCGTGCCCTGCCCCAGAGCGAAGCCACCAGGCTCGGACGGGGCTGCCGGCATC
This sequence comes from Phaethon aethereus, assembly GCF_964289735.1. NCBI lineage: Eukaryota > Metazoa > Chordata > Aves > Phaethontiformes > Phaethontidae > Phaethon > Phaethon aethereus. The sequence continues at coordinate 162,816,133 of NC_138582.1, forward strand.
TGCCACCAGTCAGTTTCTCCTTCCTTTCCAGAGTCCTCTCTTCCACCTTTCTTCACGTGCCTCCAGGTAGGTGCAATGTGTTTTTTAACTCCTGTCCCTGCGGAGACTTTAGTATGTGACCTGAAAGGCAAGGGACCTGTCTGGCCTCATTAAGATGGTGGCTTCTGTAAGTCCATTTTCCATACGTCCTTCTTCTACCTGTGAATACCACAGACCCTCTTCTGTGGTTACTTTCTACTTTCAGGTTTCAACTGTATCACAGTGGGTCTGAACTCAGCTCCTGAAAGAACCAAAAAGGTGACTTCCCTGTCAGAATTTCAGCATAAATTTAGTCAAAGGCTTCCATTTTGATACCACTGAATTCTTTCAGGGTCTCCCATGAGCATAGTTCACGGGGTGTCTTCATTAAAGAAGGTATTATCCGTCTGCACAGAAGATGGCTCATGTATTACTTTAAAAGTTGAATCTCATATTGGAAACAAAGATATCTTGCTATGTTTTTTAAAAGGACTCCTCATCTGACCTGATACATCTTCAGAGCTTTCTGGGCAGACTGTCAGCATCCTTCCTCCTCCACACACTTCACCATCTTCACTGTATGCTAATGCCTTTCCTTTCTTCTATGCTTTATTGAGCACTAGAATAGTTAACATGGTCAGCTTCTAAACCATCACCACTAGCAACTGGCTTGGCAGTAGGGTGATAAATGCTGTTTTGCAACTGTGAACAATAACTGAATAGAAAAATGAGGAGAAAAACCCACTTAATATTTTGATGTTTTTGAAGCCTCTCATCCAACATTCACACATAGAACATCTCCTGTCCCTTAGCTTTGACTCCTGGCACTGCTCCCAGTTGTGCAGAGCTGCCCACACACACATGCACTGCCTGTCCCTCCTGTTCTGGTCGCACTCCAGCCAGCCTGGCTGCCAGTGCTCCGTCCTTCTCCTGCTGCGCTCCCTCCTGCAGCATGGCCACTCCTCGCTGGCAGCCTGTAAGTGGAGTCCCGGGCTCGATAACGTCGCGAGGAAGATGCACAAAGACAAATAGTCTCTGCCACAGCACGTGTTCTCTGTTTCAAGGAGTTTTTCTTACAGCTTTTCTGTTTTTATGACAGCTGTGACTGTAAGGAACCATAAATCCCAAAGTCCTTGCCCCAGATAATCCCTCCTGCCCAGCGAGAGGCATATCTGATTAAACACCACCTTACAGCCTCAGATTAATGGCAAGTGTTACAGAAGGGCACCATGGGTCGTGGAGAAGCGCAAGGAGTTCGTTAGTGTCCATCTTGCAAACAATTACTGATAAACACCCGGCTGGCCTATTTTACACAGGTGAGGTTTAGCGCAAGGGCTTGGGCTGTGTAAGCAGAGTTAGCCATCAATATGCCCAGCGTCTATTATAAAAATTTATGGCAGCTGCTTTCTGTGAGCATCAGTGAAATAGGTGAGGAAATAGATTTTCTTAAGCAATCTATGGCTCTGAGTGCCTCTCTTCCATTCATTTCAGGGAGGATTATTATTTTAAAATGTAATAAGATTTGTTATAAAACTGAAATGTCTAAAATGTAGGTAACTAAATCCTCTGGACTGCTTAGTAAATCTCAAGAAGACATCTCTATCTGAATCAAGCTTTCTTTTCTTCATCTGAATAATAATATTCCTATAGTAGCTTTTACATCCTTTATCCTTTCAGAGTCGAGAGACACGGGCGAGCTTTTGCTGTACAAAAGCAAGACCCAACAGCCTTCAGTATGCAATCAGGTTAGCCTATTATGAGAAATTACCCTCCGCGAATTGAGATGCAGTAAATAATGACCTATATGCTTCTCTTCTTGCCAGCTTAACATAAAGAGAGTTAAATTTACCTCCCTGCATTGCTCTCTCCCTTCCCTTGCCCTGAGCCAGAACAGGAGTATGCACACAAAACCAGGGAGCGTACGTAACCTTTTGGTATTTGCCAGCTGGGTTGTTTATGAACGTATGAGTCGACTCCCGGCGGGTAGGAGAGCCACGTGGTCTTTGTGTGTCCTGTGATGGACCTAAATATTTGCATTGATTAGATCCCAGTTTGGTGCTTTTATCATTTAATCGTTACGAGCACCGCATGAATCATGAATTATAAGCATGTACATATAAAGCATAAAATAGCCATTGGAACGTGCCCAGCAGGTCACTTTTTACACAGACTTATTTTGGGAATGCATCCTCATTCACGACTGTCTTTTAATTTCAAGTATGTGCTTTAGTCCTATCAAAATAAGTAGGGTTTGAGGGCATGCTTAAAGCCAAGAAAGTGATTTTGGAGCATCCCTGGCTCTGAGACAATGCTTGTGAAAATCGTCACAAAATATAGGAGGCAAAAAGCTTAGCCTGTGGAGAAATGTAACTATGGAAATGTTGCTTCCCTTTTAGGAAAAAAAGAATAGAAATATCCAGTTCTCTAAGTATGAGTGCAAACAACACTATGGAAAATGATATACTACACATTTAGAAGGAGTTAAATCAATTGACAGCTATCCAGCCACAGAGGAAAATAATGTAATTGTAACTGTGAGAAGCAAAATGGTTCTGCCTAATAGTTAAACATCAGTAAGTGCCACTGTGTCTAATAAAATGCAGATCTCATTATCTGTTTATGTGCATCATGAGATAACTGTTCAAGTTGAAAAGTATAAAAATTTGATTTAATTCACTGACATTTTTCATACAAGAGGGTCAGGTTGGTCTTGTAACAAATAACAGCTCAGGGCACACGGAAAGGAGTGTAACTGCAGATAAGGCTCTAGCAAGATGAGTGGAAAATGCAATAGAGTTCAAGGATACATTAGACAAATGCGTCCTGGCCGTCACACTGCAATCACCTGCGTGTGCCACAAGGCAAACAGCAAATGTGACTGACACCGCGCAGGAAGATCATGACAGCTTTGGTGCTTGCTGCCTCAAGCCACGATTCCTGCCGTTTGCAACGCGCAGAATTCAGACTTGGCAAGGCCTGGGACCCCCAGGCTGCTCTCATTTACATGGGGAACTCGGCAAGCTCTAAAGGAGCCCAGAGAAGCTTTCAGTGGCTTCTTTGAAGGTTAAACCTGTACCTGTGAGTGTCTACTGCAGTGTGCTAGCTTAAAAATGGCCAACATTGACATGAACACGGCAGAAGCCTCCGCGAAGAAGGAGGAGGGCGGTCCTTTAAGCACTTTTGAGAGCTAACAAGTTCAGCTTCCAGTATACCAAAATCAAAAGTGGCAGCGGCTTTGTAGTCTGGTGTCCTGGAAAGGTTCAATGCGACCACGTTCCCTTGCACATGGTATGGCAGTTGTCCCTTTTCCCCGATTCCCGGGCAGTTTCAACCATATCTGACCGGCTGTAGAGGCATCAGGGATATGGTAGAGGTGAAAGACCTTACTGGACACTGAAGGAGCCACACTGTGAACTTAATCCTTCTTTGGCCTCAGCCAGTCCATGGAGGAATCAGACCTTGAGACATAAATCGATTGTAGCTTTTCTTGGTCCAGAGAACTATTTGTTCCCCAAAGATTCTATGATTCATATCGAGGGAGCTTCAGCGTATCACAGAGAATATCTTTCAAGTAAGCAGAACATTCAGGGACTTACCGAGCCTTTATTTCCCTGAAAGCCTCCTGGAAGCACAAAAAGGGAGTGAGAGCCAGGACTGGCCCGAAAGCATAAGCAGTGTGCCTGCATTCATCCCGAGCTTAGCTCTAATGAGAGAAGTCTTGACAGTGAGACCTGTTTCTTTGAATCCCAACTCCTGGTTAGTACTGAGTAGTTGAGATCATTAAAAACAGACTTACTCTAGATACCAAATCAATAACTCTATTTTTTTTTTTTTTCATTGAAGAGTGGCAGACAATTAGGGGCTTAAGTAACAAATGTGTTACTTCATAGTGTTTTCTGCTTGGCATACTAAAGAGGCAGAGAGTTCTAGATATCAATCTCTAATTAATTAAGCTGGCTCTGAGGTCATGTTAAAATTATTCATCAGCTAAGAGCAGGAGTAGATTCTTCATCTCTTGATGTCTTCAGAGCAAGATTCAATATCTTTTGGGAAGTTCCACTCTGACTAACCAATCACTCACGATACTTAGCTGAGAGAAAGAGTATTTTGGATGAAATTTAAGGGCAAATTATAACAAAGGCTGACCAGAAGATCTACTGGTTACTTACTGCTGGCCTCAAGGCTGTTGCCAGAATGCCGTCAGAATATATTTTTCAAGGATGTTGGTGTAAGTTCTTAATTTAACTTGAAAAAATGTGAGAAATAGAAATCAGGTTCCTCCCACAGAAAAAAGAAAGCGGTAGTCCAACCCGGCAACAATAAGTACTTGTCTGCATAGTACAGGAACATCCCCGTGGAAGTACTGGGAGCCTCCCAAAGCTGCAACCACAAATATGTGACAAATGCAATCAGCTTCTCTGTTTGTACCGTATCATAGGCAGGTAAGTATGTATACCTCTGTGTCGATGTTCAAGGATGTGCAGGCTCATGTCTTTCAGCTACCCTGAAAATGCTGCTCTAGGCTCCAGCATTTGGGAAGGCCGTGGAGCAGAAATGTACTCCCAGACTGGGGCTGTTCTTAGAGAAAAGCAATGGAGTGATCAATTCTGCTCCATGGGAAAGGTTAATCTAAGTGACCTTCTGGCCTTAGTGTAAATTGGAGGAACTGCTCCGAAGATGATGGAGTTGCTGTGAATTTACATCAGCCAGGGAAAGTTTCCTGGCAGAAATGTTTTTCATCGGTTTTAGCACTAAGTCCCCACGGCTACATATGAATTTCTCGGGTGGCACAGGCAGCCCGACGGGCTTGTGTAGCTGCTGCCCTCCATCTCCCACTCTGCAAACCCGGAGTCACTGCCCGCGCCGAGCCAGCGCTGCGGGGTTAACCGAGTCAGGAAAATGACCTATGGAAAAAACAAGCTTTTTTAATAGGCTGTTCTCGCACAAGATCAGCATGGGTCACCCCCAAGGCACTGAAAATTTTGTGTGAACATGGTGCTGAAAAAAGTGTGGAGGCAGAAATGAGCGACCAGAACCAGGGGAGGTTTTGGGGTAGTTTAAGTCAACTTAAGTGAGATTGCATGTTGGAGGATCTAAGTTAGCAGCAGGCAACTCCTCCCACCTTAGCAGCGTGGAGCTCTGCGTTATAGAGCGAGCTATAAAGCTGGCATAAATCTGGACCTAAGGAACTAGACCAGATGACTAGCTTTCAGTGAGTTTGGCTCCATGTTGGTAAGATAAGAGTCACAACCTGTTCAAGAGGAGCAACAGAAGTATGGTAAAAACCAGTCAACCCAGCAAGCAACTACCCAAACAGGCTGCCATGGAAAGGAGGGAGGAAACCTGCCCCTCTCGGCAGCGGCGGTGAGCCAGCGGAATAGCGCAGTGTGATGTGATACCACATCCCGAGGCAGGTGTCTTCTGTCCGTTCCTCTTTTAGGATGAGTAAAGCAAACATCTAACATTCTGGACAACAGACAGGAAGAGGGCAATGTGATGTAAAGGTTTTATCAGCATGAATTTAGTATTTTCACTTTACTCATACACACAAAGCCATAAATGAATAATGGGGATCATCTCAGAGAACTACCCAGACTCACCCTTCACACCATTCGGGAATATGCTCTGGAATTCCACCAACTTCAGTTGCCTTTTTCTGCATTTATGCATTGGTAATGTAAAAATAAATACAAGTGTTAGCGTCCTTTGAATCACATAATAAAGATCTGGCACAAATAATGCCAAGTTTGCTCCTTTCTAGAAAAATTCATTTTAGTAACTCCAGGTTTCATTAACTTTTTTTCAAGCCTGCATGAATGAAAGCCCAGGCTTAAAGGAAAATTCTGTTCTCCATTGTTTGGCTGATACTAATTAACCCGAATAAGCCTGTAAATGAAGGAAATCTTGACAAGCTACAAAGAAGGGCTATAGAGATAATTACCCACCACTTTTTTCTCACACTCAGAACATTTTTTCTCACACTCAGAAAATATACAGAAATTGGTAGGTTCCTCAGTAGAAGCAGAAATAAAGACTTCTCCTGAGATGCGAAGAATGGAGCCTATAAATTACAGTATCACATTTTATTTGTGGTAAATTATTTATTCTTACCCAGAGCACTGGGAAGACTTGCATTCTTCTTTCTTGGTACATTACAAGCAGTTCCAGATTTAGGTTTAGATTAGCTATTAGGGAAGACTTCCTGAGCATAAGGAGTTTTTATAACACACGAACAAGGTATTGGGAAGGTTCTGTAGATGTTCTCACTGGAAGTTTTAAAGAAGAGGGATTAACCAGGGGTTCCTCCGGCTCTCCCCCATCCATGCTGGCAGCTCCTTTCAGCTGTATGTGTGGAGACTGCAGTTTTGAAGAGCCCTGCGTCAGTTTGCATAATTAATTCCTTTAATAGCTAAAAACTGCTGTGCAGCCTTCCCAGTAGACCTACTTCAAGCAAGCCCTGTAACGACGTGGTGCTGTTACACTTGTTGGAGATGGTGGAGCAGGAGCGGCTTCAGACACGTGTAACTAGTGCAATTACACTGTGTACCCTCCCGCTAGCTATATTTTGATAAAGACGTACCTGGCTGCAGCTTAGAGCGGGTTTTTTATCCTTGCAAAGTGACATACAACATCTCATTCCCTTTTCCCCGTGGGCTAATATGCCAGACACATTCCTTAGCAGCTAACAGAACGGAGTACATCTTCTCCTTTAATACTGTGCCTCAGCCCTTACGCTAGCTGTGCTAATGAGAGCATTCCCCTCCCCGGCTCATTTATACACGGTTATAGTAAAGGTACACCTTCTTACCTGGCACTTGCAAAACATTTTGTAAGTATAACATTAAAAAAGAAAACTGTCAAGCAAACGACAAGGCATGCGCAGAGCACTTCTGGAACTGGAAGAGAACTGAAAAAGAAACTATCAGTTCCAAGAGAGCCCTTTAGGATTCTGTGTTGCAGTACAGATAAAAAGAAAATTTTTAATTATAAATCCTATTTGCTATTGCAAGTGGTCCCACTAGGACTGCTTAGGCACTACTTAGTCCTAGTAGGGACTTAGGACTTAGTCCTTAGGAAAGAGGAAAAATGCATAGACCGTTCAAGCCAAAGCAGAGCCCTCCATGTACCTGTTTCACGTATTTTTGTTCAACCATAAAACCAGATTCTTACTCACGTTAAGAAATTGCTGTGGTGATAATGCAGGAAGCATGCCTTCTGTGACTTGTCAACAACCTTCCAGACACACTGAAACTAGCATCAGCTTTCTGTAAAAAAAATTAGGTACTTTGTGAAGATATATTTTATTGGAATAGTAACATCTAGAGAACTAGCTGCTACCAAACAAGTATGTATTATTAACAAAGGACTAGGAAAGCCTTCTGCTCACTGGAGTAAAGCAAGTATACAATTTAATCTAAGCTCTGAATTTAATTATCTGCAAGGAAAAAAATCAAACTGTTGTTTTTTCACAAGCAATTATGCCTAAATATGATATTGTAGGTGCATGTAGATTTTTCATATAATCATTTGTGCACACAAATAAGGCATTTTTGTAAGCAATGTCTAATTGTCTGCACAAATCTTGTCAACTCAGAGGGCTTTCACTATGTGCAAGCAATGTCCATTGCAAAATAAACAGCTTTACAGCTTTTCTGGAACCATGGTCATAAACTTCTATGTACAGTACTCTCATAGTTAAGACAGATATTGTGCTCGGTGTGTTTATAGTACAGATAATGTGTTTTTTCAGATCATTGTGGACTATGGCAATGTGCACAACCTCTGTTTAGTCTATTCACTAGAGTAACTAAGGCCAGAAATGAATTCATATTAAGGCATAATTGATCTCTGTGATGGTTGCTCCCATGCAATTACACTGTTGTGGCTGCACCAGAGCAAAACCTCTATCTAAAAGTAAGAGTCCAGTCTTGGGTAGATTAAGGTTCTGCCATATGCTCAGCACCTCTGCAAGAGTTAAGTTCCTTTGAACTACTCTTATCCCTGTGTGTTGTGATTGGACCTACCAACAGTCGCTTGGCTTGACGCACGAGCATGCCACCATGTGACTGAGCATCCCATGTTACATGATGGGCACAAGTCCAGTGATGTGACAGGGAAAGACTACAAACCCTTCTGAAAGAAGATGAAATGAATGGGAGGAATGAATACTGTTAGAAGAAAATACATCATTCCAGATCCAACATCCAGAGAGAGACAAGGCTGCTGCCGCTCCATGTATGTCCCCAGGTCCAACCAGTAGCAAAGCTGAAGAAGTATTCCCAGCTGGTACACACACACAGAAGCACAAATATATACTATATACCTACATGCATACGTGGCCAGCCACACACATCACAGAGACCCAGAGCACTCACGGACAGCACCCGCTCCCCCTCTGGCTGGACTGTATGGAAGTCAGCTAGTGAGAATACATATATACATACATTTATAAAGTAGATCCTTCCAGCAGCTGGTCTCAGACACCCAGTCTGCCCAGTAGCTGGCCCCTCGATCCCATTCTCTCCAGATGCTAGCATCTGGACATATGAGCCCTGAGGCTGCAGCCCTACTCTGGTTGGTGGTACAGAGCGTCTGACACACACAGTTGGCCAAGACCTCTCAGGTCCCTGGCGTGGTTTAACCCCAGCCGGCAACCAAGACCCACACAGCTGCTCGCTCACTCTTCTCCGGTGGGATGGGGGAAAGAATCAGAAGGGTAAAAAAACTCGTGGGTTGAGATAAAGACAGTTTAACAGGTACAGCAAAAGTTGCACATGCAAGTGAAGCAAAACAAGGAATCCATTCCCCACTGCCCATGGGCAGGCAGGGGTTCAGCCATCCCCAGGGAAGCAGGGCTCCATTACGCGTAACGGTGACTTGGGAAGGCAAACACCATCACTCCCAACATCCTCCCACCCCTTGCTCCTTCTTCCCTCAGCTCTATATGCTGAGCATGACACCATATGGTATGGAATATCCCTTTGGTCAGTTGGCGTCAGCTGTCCCGGCTGTGTCCCCCCCCAGCTTCTCGTGCCCCCCAGCCTCCTCGCTGGTGGGGTGGTGTAAGAAGCAGAAAAGGCCTTGACTCTGTGTCAGCCCTGCTCAGCAATAACGAAAACATCCTTCTATTATTTGTTTTGAGCACAAATCCAAAACATTGCCCCATACTAGCTACTATGAAGAAAATTAACTGTATCCCAGCCAAAACCAGCACAGTCCCATAGGTGACCCCCCCTGTGCTCTTGCCCCTAGAGATACACAGACACTCTCACGCCCAGAGCTGGCCCTCAGAGACCCACTCACCCCCTTTGCTTCTGGGCCACTTCACCTATTCAACGCTTGGTCCACATTGATCTGGGGCTGACAGCTTTGGTGGGACAGCCCCAGGAGGGGCCAAGACAAGGTGATGGTACCTTGGTTTGGGTTCCCATCTGCCAATGTGCCCCTGGGCTCCTCTGGCTTGTGCGGATAGGCCTTTGATGGCCCCTGGGATGGGCCTGGGAGCAGCCTGGCAGGGTATTATTTGGGCTCTCCCTCCTGCCATTGTCACTCTGAGCTCGTGCAGATGAGCTTTATCTCATAACCTAACAAATCCATGCTGAGGTTAGACATAGGTGAACACTTTGTTCTACGCCTTGCTATACTAAGCAGTGGGACCAGCCCACTGATTTGACTTAGTCCTGTGTGCTGACCTGTGAGCAGAACCCAAAATTTATTTCTGGCAAATACAGGGGATATTTTTCTTGTTCAATAGCGTACATTTTCAATCTAATCTTCTGTTCTTATGGTTTGTAAACTAGATCACACACACGATGTAGAAATTGGAGCTATTCATTTTTGTTAGAAATAGTCTAATTACTAGATTTAAATAACTTGTTGACAGGTGACTCATGAAATACACAAAGAAGTAAAAAATAGGTTCATTAATTTAATTTTACTGCTTATTTAGAAGATAATTAAGGGGAAGAATTTGTGACTCATGTGAGTACTCTCTTCTCCTGGGAGTGGTCATCTAGAAGCCAACAAAACTGTTGATAAAAAAAGATACTTCTGTGTGAGAAGACTAGTATCCCTGCTGATAATACAACAGCCACTCTCTGTGACCCAAAATCCAATACTGAGACTAACAAAATTACTTCTCAGGGGCCACTAAAACTATTAGGTGTCTAAACTTCTACCAGGCAAGTTTTCTTTAGACCTGTTGCTATGCATTGTTTCATGGCACATAGAGAAATGCCTTTGCTTTGGCTGTGCCGCACAGCTGGTTACCTACCTGACATCTACTCAAGCATAGGCAAGATTTTCGAAGTCCTTCGTTCATGGAGCACAGCTATGGGGCTCTCTCCAGGAGCTGCTTTCAGGGCTTATTCATTTGGTGGAAGGAGGATGTGATGGTCTCATTCCTCCCGTTTTTATCAAAAGCTCTACGGTTAAAGAACATACAGAGGATGTAGGCATCCAGTGGCCGTACCTACCTTGTGCCTCAGTGAAGCTGCTTTTACTCCATTCAGGAAGAGAAGGACAGACCGAAATGTCCATGTCCCACATACCAGGTCAGAGCTCCAACAACTTCATTTTTGCTTTCCAGGACTGAATTTATAAAACAAATTTATTTTGGTGAAGCTATTCTAGTTAATTTTTTTTTTTTTTTAATTCACATTGCATTATACTTCCATACTGTGGGTGGAAATAAACTTTATTCTTGGATTTTTGTCATAATTAGTCAAAAAGAACAATTCTGGTTAAGGCTGACACCTTATTAATGAGTATCTTTTTGAGCAAAACTGTTTTTGCAATGAATTTCAGTGATTTAACACAGTAATCTGACCTTGTATTGCTAATCTATGATATATTGTAGAGAATTTTCAAATTTTGGGGATTTAAAATACCAAATTTATCTCATATTCTTTTGATTTGACTAGCTGAACGAACAGAATGTCCAAAGTGGCCCCACCTCATGCTGCAATGGCACAATTTCAGCTAGAGATTTGGGAAGGGGCATTATTATTAAAAATTGCATTCAAAGTGTGCTGGTTGTTTGCATTATGCTTCTTTGTCAGTATTAGCATAACTCCTGATTTGAAATACTTGTAATCTTGGAGTTGTACAGAGAACTAAAAATGATGTGGCTATCCTAAGTCCAAAGGATAGGAAGGCGAGGGGAACTTATGAGGGTAACAAAGAAAATAGACTGAGGGGGGAAATCAAGAGGACAAATCACTTTGGTTTTCTTTGTGTGGAGTGGGAATATGCAATAGCATATGAGCTTTGACATAAGGAAAGTACTCTTGTGAGAAGAGGCAATTTAGCAATCACGCTGAGAAAGAAGATGAAGCCAAGTAATAAATGACATCATGAAGAAAAAGAAACCTCAGAAAAAAATGAGTTTTTGGAATGGAACAAAAACCTGAGAGACAGAGATACTTATGAAAGAAAAGAGGTGAGAATTACCAGTGCTGGAAGATGCAGATGATTACAGAGGCACTGAAATCCAAAAGGAAAGGACTCAGGAAGCAATAGTGTTAATGATATCTGATAGATCAAGAAGAATAAGAAAAATATTTCACTGCAGGTGAATGAAGATTTTGGTCAAAGTAGTTCTAATTTAGTGTAAAGAAGTCAAAATGGATCAAAAATGGAGTTTGAAAGAGTGAAAATTATGGAACAAAGAAAGCAAGGCCTGGACTTGGGGGCCTGGACAGCAGCTATTAAAGGAAGGAAAGGCTGAGAGAAGCGTTTTTCAAAGACAGTCCAGGAAGTACTTGGGGCAGAAGAATGGCCCTAAACAAGAGTTATTAGAAAAGATAGAAAGTGAGATGAGAATATGAATTATTGAATGAACGGGATAAACAGATTTAAAAGCAGATGGTTCTTTCTACTTTTTTTCCCTGTAGTACAAAAAAAAGTGTATAATATAAAAGTTTCAGTACTTCTTACCTTGGTTTTCACTAAAAAAGTAAATTGTAAGGGGGGGGGGGTGAGCAATAGAATAAAACCTGCAACCAAAGGGTAAGATCTCTTTCTGGAGTAGGAAAAGAACAGGTGATAGGTTGGGTTTTTCTTACACAGCTGGAGTAGAAAGGGGTGGATGTCATGTGGAGATCCAGGAGACCAGAAGAAAGGTAGATGAAACGCCTTCCTTGAAAAAGGAGGAAAAGGAATTTAGGAACCTGGATACTACAAATTTCACTTTTAATCCGCCCAAAATACCAGATAAATAATAAATTTCTTGTAAACAGATTAATAGTTTCTACCAAGTCTGTTTCAAGAACAAGTCAGGTTAAATAAACCTGTTTTGTTCCTGGGAAAGTATGACAGGCCTTGTATATAGGAGACAAAGAGTAAGTGTCCTGTGTTTTCCTTTCAGTCAGCCTTTTGATGCCATCGCGTAACATCGCTCTGAAGTATGGGAGGGAAATATTGTCCACATAAAAGTATGATGAGGGGTCCAAAATTCCTTGGGAAAGCATAATGTGGGGGCAAGATTTAGCTGACAATGCATGGATGTTTGAGATGAATCAGGCTCTGAAAGTGCTCATTTCTCTCTGTTGAGAGAAGGCAATTTATATAAAGGTAAAGTAGCGATTGTGGTTTTCTGATCCGTTATCTAATGCTGGGTGAGATAGACCGCCCTCTAGATTTGAATGGTTTACTATCAAAATAGAAGGATGCTTTGAGTAGTTTTTTGAGGGAAAATGCCTGATTTTGGTCGCAGTCAGTATGTTCATTAATGGGTTGGATGCTGGAATACGTATTAGGCCTATTGGACCTACAGACGCTCCCAGCTGGAAGGGCTAACTTTTCCGGGGGAAAGGATTTAATTTTGAAAGGTTCTTGATGAATTGAAAAAATGGTTTGAAACCGGAAAGCGTAAGATGTTGTGCTTGTGTGCAGCATATATAGTATATTGGCTGTCGCTGCTCGCAGTGCTAAGTTGCTGGCTGTTGCTCGAGTTCCCCGATGAAGAGACGAAAGCCTGGCCTAGTGGGGAAAACGGGAGCACCACAGGCCTTGACACCTCACTTTCACCGTGGGTTTGAGTATGAGGATGTGGCTCCCGCCTTGCTCGGGCCCTCAGAGCCATGCAAGGCCCAGCTCTGGGACCAGGACGCAGGGGGGACACTGAAGGGGTCGCTGGCCGTCACCCACTGCTCCCCTCGGCCCTGTGAGGGTCCCTTGGCCCACAGGAGTGTCCGCCTGCGGGGTGCGGGGGTAGGCGAGGCGGAGTCGGGGCGGCAGAAGGGACCCGGAACGACGGTCGTCGTCTCCCACACGGCGGGAAGAGGGGCGTGGCCTCGGGCGGCCCCGAGAGGCGGGGCTGAAGGGCGGTACGCTCCCCTCCCCCCTTCCCTCGCTGCTTTGCCAATGGGCGGGTCCGGGTATCCCCGCTGCCCGCCTCTGTCGTTTGGGGCGAGTCCATTGCGTTTCGTACGGGGGGAGCTTCGGACCCGGATGCTGGCTCCCGATCTGGTTCGGAGAGAGAGGGAGGAGCAGAGATAGCGCCCGTGGATCAGGAGCAGGCGCTGTCCTGGGGCAGCGGGGGTGGCTGATCGGGCGGGGGGAGCTGCTTTGTGCAGGCGGCTCTCCCCTCCCCCTTCCACCCCCCCGCGTCCCGGTGGAGGATGGTGTGTCCCGCAGCGCGCGCCTTGCTCGCGCGGTTCGGCGGCTCGGCGGGGGGAGGGGACGGGAGACCCGGGCCCCGGTGGTTCGCAACAGTGAGCGCAGGGGAGATTGGGGAGGGGGCGCGGGGGTGGGGGGGTTGCGGTGCTGGAGGCCGGGACCATGTCGGCGGACGAGGAGGAGCTGAAAGTCCCGGAGGAGATGTTCAAAGATGTCAAGTTCTTCGTGGTGGGAGACATCGACCCCAAGGTACTGGGTCGCCCTCCCCCTCGCCCCTTCTCTCAGCTCCTTCCAGCCTCCCCCCCGCCCCGGGGGAGCACTGTCAGATCGTCCAGCTCCTCTCCCCCCCCCCCCCCCCTCGACACTTGCCGCGCGGGCTGCAGCCTCACGCGCCGCTTCGCAGCACGCGCCCTGCCGCCTCCCGGGGAAGGCGCGCGCGGGGGGGTGGTGGCGCTGAGCGCGGCCCTGAGAGAGCGTTTGGGGGGGGGGGAGCTGGTGTAACGGCCGGTAGCGGCCGTGCCCGGGGCCAGCGCGCCGCCACCCGCCATGGGAGCCAGCGGCCCCGGCGCGCAGGCCCCGCCGCCGCCTGAGCGGAGGAGGGGCGGGCGAAGGGACTTCCTGTTCCAGCCCGGGCCGGGCGGGCAGCCGGCCGCCGCGGGGGGCAGTGGCTCCGCCGCCGCGGGGCGCTCCCCAGGGCAGCGCTCGGCGCCCCGCCGTGCCCCAGCCCCTCCCGTCCCCGCCTCGCCGGGGTATCCCGATTCAGGACGAGGACGCCGGCAGGCCGTTGTCAGCGGGGGGAGGCTTCGCGAAGGAAGGCTTGGCCGGCCCTCCCCACACGGCCCGCACCGCGCCCGCCTCGCTACGTGCCCCACAAGGTGGGCACGTCGTAGGGCCCCGTGGTCCTGGTGCCCGCCCGCCCCAGGACCCTTCAGGCCCATCGGGTGCACGGAGGTGCTGGTATCGTTGAGGTGTCATCGCTGTGTTTTCCCTGCCCTGATCCAGAGGAGGCGAGGAGCAGAAGGTGCTGACAAATGACCAGCCAGCCCTCTGGCCTAGGGCAGTACCCGGCATGACAGGGTTGGCCTTCTCTGGCCTAGGGCCATACCCTAGATGACGAAGTTGGCCTTCTAGTTAATAACACCCAGGCATGTTGGGTGAAGGTGGTTTAAAAAAAAAGTGTCTGTGGCATGTTCAATTAGGCAAGTGTTTGAAGTGTACCATATCTAGCTGTAGGACAGCACCTTCATGCGAACAGATTCCTGCACGTTTCACACTGAAATTTAAGTCTTGGCTGCTTTGGTAGTTGCTGCAGTCGAATCTTTGTTCAGTGTTGGGTTCCTTTAATCTCATGCCCTGGCATTCGCTGAGTCTTGTAGGCCTTCCAGTGAACTTGAGACATAGATACTGACCTGTTGAGATGGTTTTTATTGGTAGGAATAGGGCTACATGCTAAAAGAAATACAGTCTAGGAATATAGTTAAAGAGCAGGAAAAAAACCCCAAGGTCTTTAGGTGGAAAATTTTTGACAGTGTGTTAGACTTTGAGTAACAATTCCTCCGTTTAAAAAAAAACCCTATAGCAGCAATATGATTATGTGTATGAAGATGAGTGCAAAAACCAACAGGACTCTCATATATCATTTATCTCATAAATAGTGTCCCGAAAGGCCTGTAGTTAGTTTTGTGTTGATACAGCAAGACAATCAGTGGTGTTTCCATAGAGTAAGTAAACAAGCATTCTCTTCAGCTATTTTTTTTTCACTTATGGTAAGTTTTATTCTTCTTAGCAGTTAATGCCATTGTCTTAAGGCTTTGATTCACTCTCAGTTAGGGACACTAAATTCTCCTCTATCTCTGAATGCCTTCTCTGGGTTGCAGGCAAACACCAAAGGTGGCTCTGGTGGAGTTGGTAAGGTCAGGCACAGCACTGGCCAGAATGGGCTATGCTGCTTCCAAGATCAGATTGTGCTGGGAGCTGTTTAGCCACTTTCTCATCATGAGTGATGCCCAAATTGCGAAGTCCTCTGGACCCCGGTTGGTTCTGTGGCCGGCTGGCCTGTTCAAACACTGTTCCCTCAGGTGCTCTGGATTCCGAAACAGCTTGCTGGGGTGGCACAGCATTACACAGAGGCCAGGACTCGCTGCTTAGCCCCTGGGAGCACAAGGCACCAGGGAGCGCAGAGTCCTGCCTGGCTTGGGTTGCAGTGCCAGGTCAGCGTGAGGAAGTGTCTTGTGCTGAGCTTGGGGCCAGTTCTTTGTGGATGCTTTTGCCCTCCCTTCAGCAGCTGCCCCAGGTACCCTGGGAACGACCTGAACAAGAGGAGTACTTAACAGTTGTGTTTTGAACCGAGACAGAAAGCAGAACATACTGACTGCGACTAAAATCAGGCATTTTCCCTCAAAAATAGCTTTTAAGCATGGTTTTTATAGTGAAGTGTTGTTCCTTTACTAATATAAAACTTAGATATGTTTCAAGTTTTTTTACTACTTTATATACAAATGGGTGCTAACTTGATTTTGAAAAGAAGTTTCCTCCATCTTTTGGGGAGGAGCATATTTAGTCAGCTTAAATTTCCCAATGGTTTCATGGAAGACCAGTCTTAATAAATATTAAAACAGGTCTAGCACAAGTGAGCGCTCTGATCAAAACAAATCCAAGAGTGAGGAAAAAAAAGTAATATATTCAGGTGAATAACTGCATACCCACTACCTATTAAAACATATGCAGCATAAACTAGAAGGGAAACAAAAGTCTGGAATTGTGCCTAGATGTTATTTGGCAAATGAGGGAGAAGTTGGCTGCTGGCTCTCAGCTTTGAATCCATTCCACTGGCATGTGCACTTGGCTGCTCACACCTTACAGGGGGTGATGAGTGGATGTCAGCTATTATTTTTTTTAATAAATGCTTTTCTTGCTTTCCTAAAAGATGTAAACCCAAACCATCATGCTTGGGTAACACCAGTTAAAATCAGTATTTCATACAGAAAGAGTAATAAAAAGTAATACAGTGCAGCATAAGGATTTTGAGCAGGATATTTGCTTTCTGGTTACCTCTTGTTTTGTTGTTATTTTAATTTTTTTTATGCCCATTGTCTTAACTTCTTTAGTTTTGAACTATTCCTCGTTTCTTCCAACACAAATTTTTAGATTCTCAAAAATGAAATTTCACTTAATGGATTTAAGCCAACACCTAAAGTGCAGGATTTTTACAATGATAGTATTAGGGCTTTTCAGTATTTTATTTTCTAGTTACAGGTATATGGTTGACACTAGTACAGGTGACGTTCTTTAATTGTGCCAGTACATCTTTTCAGTCCAGGCACTACTTAAACTGAAGAAGTCTCATGTTCCGCAAAGGGTTTTGAACTTGACATGAGCTAAATTAGGGAAAGTCTTTTTCATACCACTTAAAATAATCATGTGAAGTTATTATCTATTGTATTTATAGTGTTCAAACTTGCTCCCTCAAAGCAGGGCAACTTTTTGCATAAGCAGACTCTTTTCACAGACTCTGTAATGCAGCCTTGTTTTGCTATAAAAAAAAAATCATACTTCTAGCTCATTAGTTGTAACTTCTTTCTCACGCTATCAGTCAGATTTAGGTGCTCATTTTTCATTACATTCACTCCTGTTTTTAGCCTTCTCTTCAGCCATTGAATGGGGCTTGTAACTCAGGGAGAGCTGTGCGAGACAAGGAGCTTGTGTGGTGGGGCTGTTCATAAATATCTGTTATTTTCAGAAGTGCTGCATTTTGCGTGAGCTTTTCCCATTGGAGTTATAGCATCTTGTGTTACCTTGCAGTTAAGTGGGTTTCATGCAGGAAGGTATCCCGAGATTTAGGAGATCGGTGTGTAAAACTGAAATACTCTTTCCTGTTCCTGGCTGTGTGGCGGCAAGAACAGCAAGCTTGTGATGAATCTTCTTGGTTATTTTAGAGTAATTCTTTTGCATGGGGCCCTCCCCGGGTGCGGGTGCAGATCTGCTCCCCCGTGGAGCTCCATGGCCGCAGGGGCACAGCCGGCCTCCCCATGCGCTTCCCCAGGGGCTTCTGGGGAACCTCTGCTCCGGCGCCTGGAGCCCTCCTGCCCCTCCTGCTCTGAGCTGGGGGTCTGCAGGGCTGCTCCTCTTGCACATTCTCAGTCCTCTCTCTGGCTGCAATTGCACAGCTGTTTTTTTCCGCTTCTTAACTCCGTTACCCCAGTGGCGTTACCACCATCGCTGATGGCTGTGGCCTTGGCCAGCGGCAGGTCCGTCTTGTAGCCAGCTGGCACTGGCTCTGTCGGACACAGGGGACAGCTTCTCATAGAAGGCACCCCTGCAGCCTCCCCACTACCAAAACCTCGCCAGGCAAACCTAATACAACCATATATAAAAACAAACACTGAGGAGAAGGGTTTTTCCTACCCTCCCTGAGAGAAAATGATTTTGAGATTTTTTGAGGAATATATGCTTTGCAAAAATTTTTACATTTTCCAGATTTCTGCCCCAGTCTGAATTATTCTGGAAAAGTAGATCTTCAGCTTGTATGATTAAAATATGGCAGAGGTATAAATCATTGGTGATGAGGTTTTAAAAGGGATGCATTTGGCAACTTCAGAAAGAGTGCTAGCCAGTTACAGGAGGACAACCAAGAGAGGAGGTCATGGTCATTCCTCTCATGTGTTAGCGTGTTCTTGTATTAATGTTTTTCTCAAAATAAAAGCTGCTGAAAATTATTGACTTCTCCCTGTTCTCTTTTGGGTTTAGGTTATTCAGCTTCTGAAAGCTGGTAAAGCAAAGGAAGTTTCTTACAATGCGCTGGCTTCACATATTATTTCAGAAGACGGGGACAATCCAGAAGTCGGAGAATCTCGTGAAGTTTTTGATCTCCCTGTGGTAAAGGTGAATGACTCTTCCATGATATTGTTGAAATAATAAGGTATCCACATGAGTACTATAACAGAAAATATTCATGTTTGGATGATGACCAAATGAAACATTTAAATATCTTTTGTTCTTTTTCCACAAACTTTTACCCTGACTGATAGACTTGTTTTTCAATTCTGTTCTCACTTGTAGCTCTGTATCTGTCAGTGGCTTGGTGTTGGGTTTTTTGTTGTTGTTCTGTTTTGTTTTGTGTTTGTTCAGATTCATCCTTCAGTTGTCTGTGAGATGGTGTCCTGTTAGTTGTACTTTAGAAGTGTTTCTGTTGAGAAGGTTTTTACAAGCTTCTGGCAATGGAAAACCTCAATTTAGAATAAGTAGTAGACTGCTGAGGGTTTTTTTTAAACACATGTGATTGGTAAGATGCAAAATGATTTTGTTGATTCTGCGTATGCGTGCTACACTAATTTAAAACAAGACAAACTTGTAGAAAAATACATTTTTTCTCTTGATTTTAGTTTTTAATTTTTTTTTCTTACTTATACTGGAATTACCAGTGTTTTGTTAGTATCTTGCTGTACTAGCTTATTTTTCCAGTGAAAGATTCTGGACTTCATGATTGAAAACGTGAACTTGTCACTCTGCAAGTCATGAGAGTGATTAGAAGAAAAAACACTAGTACTTCACTGCCAGTACCTTTGGGTACATGATTTTACCTTATTTTTACCATATGATTGCAGGTGGCAGGAGGGAATTTTGATAGCTTGTCATGAGAGTTCACCTGATAGTGTAGAAGTATGAATTAATTCCAAAAAGAAAAGGTGCTTAACTAGAGACTTATGGTTATAGTAGGTGTGCTGATTAATTTTTAGTTCTTTTTTCTGAAGTGTTCTGTGGCATAATTTTAATCTTACAAACAAGAAGACTGCTGCCATTCTCATGCAAAGGAAGGACATCAGCGTTGTAACAGTGCTTTCTAATAGCATTTGCTTAAATAATTTAATTTTCTTCATAACTGCTACTAGCTAAACTTTTTCATTTGCCAAATGAGAACAAGTCTTTCACTAATGTCAGTTAGTTTGACCTGAAAACATCACAGCATGATCTATTATCACGAAGATTAGATTAAGTATTAAGGGAATGGAAGTCAGAGGC
Organism: Phaethon aethereus; assembly: GCF_964289735.1. Lineage (NCBI taxonomy): Eukaryota > Metazoa > Chordata > Aves > Phaethontiformes > Phaethontidae > Phaethon > Phaethon aethereus. The sequence continues at coordinate 162,835,789 of NC_138582.1, forward strand.
AAAGGTAGCTTTTTAACGAAAGCAAAGGCATAGAGAATAAGAAAGAAAAACTTGAGGGAGGAAAATCTCCCAATTTTTTTGCAGAGGATTGAGGAGTTATGAACTAGGTGCTTTTAGTTCATTTTTTTAATGCCTTTTTCTAAGGGAGAGAAAATAGCAAGAATTGGGACACCATATACATAGTTGCCACAATATGTTTGTTTTTTGAGGAAAAGTCATTTCATATTGAATGTGATGCCACTTTTTCCCCCTTCTTCCTTATAGGCTGTATTGGGACCAGTCCTACAACTCTTCCTTTCTCCACCACCTCCCTCTTTCCCAGAGTGGGGAATACTGTCCCACAATACAGTCAGTTAGGGCTCATCACATATGTGCTTAGCAGCCCTCATCGCTGTGTGTTTAGAAACTTCTTTCTATATAAGGTTCCTGACTCCTTGGTGATGAGTGTAAGGTAGGGGAATTTTTTTTTAGAGCATGAAAAACTGAAAAAGGGGAGAGGATGAATAAATACTGTAAATGGTTTTCTTGGCGCAATAAAAGGACAAGAGAAGGGGGTCTTGCTTCTGTATTGCTGCACAACATTTGAGCAGTCTTTATATTAACTCTTACAAATAAATCAGAACAATCTTTTTTGTAAAGGCTTAAGTACGCTTAGACTTTCAAAGCTTGGAGATGTATATTGAAACTAGCTATAGTATGAACATGGAAGGCAATTCACACTTCGCACATGCAGACCAAGGTTTTTAATGTCTTGTGTTTTTTATTTTTCAGCCTTCCTGGGTGATCTTGTCCGTTCGCTGTGGAGCTCTTCTGCCGTATCCTTTAAGTTCCAATTTGAATCAGTTCTACAGGAAACATGTTAAAATAGGGATTAAAGAGGATTAAAGACTGCTTCAAGTATGTATAGCTTGAGTTTTTAAGATGGTAGGATGTGTTCTGCTTGCAAGATGGCAGTGTGCTTGGAGCATCTTTGTCTTGCTTCAGTGTTCCTGTACCTCTGGCTATTTTGGATGCTTAATAGGCACTTGCAAGAAAACTCTCATCAAATGGACTCAAAACATTTTATCTGGAAGTTGATAATTAACTGTGAGGATCCAGGAAAAATGCTGGAGTACAGTAAGTGGGCAAACGTTGGTTCAGAGCACAATGGCCTATTCTGCCTTTTCTAGAAGCAGAATTAAGTAATGGATAAATATGCAATAACTTGTATCAACACTGTATTGTAACATTTTATTAACAGGTAGTGTTAGTATTCCCATTTTTGGGATAGTCTGTCCTTGCCTTTGGTAGACCCTTGTTCATGTTTGGCTAGATTAATGTTTCTTACCTTGTTTGGAGCATATGTTCTTGCATATGGATGGCATATTCCTTCTTGTCGGTTATTACTGTTTCTTCTTTATTGATGTTCCCCTCAAATTTTTCTCTGGATGATAGGAATGGTAACAATGGCTATTATTATATAAAAAAATTCATGCATGTTTTTGCCAGACCATTCACGATAAAGATTCTGTATATGGAAAAGCTGAAGCAGAGCAATACATTTCAGTACAGATATGAGTGGATGATTGCAACAAACAATGCCAGGAATAGGGAGGTATGCTGTCAGGCATGAGATCTCCTTTTGGAATGAGGTTAGCAGGTGGTCATGTCTATAATGGAAGACAACAGGTGGTAGATGTAAGAATCCAGGTGTTCATATTAGGAATTCAGGTTTTAATGTGCTTCAGTGATCCAGAACTCATGTTTTATACCCAGTATTTCAACGTGTGTGCCTTTGCATCTCACTATATCTCGACTATTTTGGAAATACCCAGTATATTTTCTACTGCCCTAAGAGAAGTCAACTCAGGGAGTGAACTATAGGAAGAGAAAGCATTGAATTCATCAGATAAAATGATGTAGTGAGATCTTTGCAGCTGTTTTGATCATGATAAATCAACATGTTGGATAGGATTCAACAGTTAGTGTGAAACACTTACCATAGTCATGGATAGTCTTCTGACCTAAGCAGAAGGCAGTTTTCCTTTAATGACTTGACTTCCAAATGGAAGAAATGCACCAAACATGACATGTCAAAACCCAAATTAGCAGAGCTACTCCTGTATAAAAATTAATTTGATTCTTGTGAAGTTATCTAGGCTGATGATTTTTGTGTTTTGGAAACAATAAATGTGTTAATCATTCTTTCATCATCACGATGGGAATGTACAGTTGCTTATGTCAGATGTCTGTAAGCCTTTTCCCAGCTCCTGAGGACTGTTTGGAAAAACAATAAAATAACTTGGAATTAGCTACATTTTCAAGATTAAGTGGTCTAGCATTGCATTATTAGTGTTATTCTTTCTGATGGAGAAGTTGCACTGTTAGGAAATTAGTCTTCCATTTGAAACCATTTTTTTTTAAAAGGATGCTCTAAGAGCTGACATTATTACATACCCAGAAGAGAAATCAACAGATAAAACCATTGAATGATGCAGTCCATAACTAAACTGTAGCAATAAATGTGTGAATGTAGCCCTGAATGGCTATTGCTCAGGAAGTCTTTATTGTGGGTATATAGGAATGGCCAAATGAAATGACCAGGTCTCAGTAGTATCGTATTGTTGGGTTGCATGGAAGAAGGAAGTTTTGTACACCTGTCAGCCATAAATATGTCCTTGGACCTTTGACTTTATTCTTTGTAGCACTTCATGCCCTTAGAACCTCGTGTTCTTAGATTTTATTCTGAGCCTTATAGTGCTCACTAAAATGGGTTGTTAAGTCTTAACTTTGTTCTGTTTCAGTCTCTTTATGACTTCTAGTGCAGTGGCATCCTGCCTTTCATTAGGGTTTTAGGTACTACCACAATGAAAAAAATATAGTAGTTAAAATAGGAATAGATTACTTTTTCCAGTTGATTGTTTTTGGACCCTGTTTAGGCAGAGGTTTGAGATTGAACATTACATCTCCAAATTAAAACATAAACAAAAGACAAAAATGTACAAAGTGGTCATTGAATTTCTGAAGAAACAGGTCTTAGAAACATCTTTTGTCAGCTAGGTGTATGGATCTAATAAGAGCCTTAAGGATTTTATGTTGGCTTACCAATTCTGGTACGTATTTGATGGCCATTTGCCTGTCAGTTGTTAAAGGTGAAGTTTTATGTAGAATAATTTAATACAATATAAAAGCATAATAATTTTCCCTGTTTCTTATAAATACGTTTTAACATCCCACTGTGAAAGTTGTTTTCACCAGGGGGAGCTTCAGAAGGCAGAGTGTTCTCCTGTTCCCTGCTAACTGATGTTCGCAAAACCTGACTAACCTGTACTTGAAGGGAAGTAACAGAAAAATGAATCTGGAAGCAGCCTTTGTGAAGAAGAAAAGACAGTTTTGTGTGTGAAAACCTCAGTTATAATGACATAAAGAGGGCTGGTGATTTCTTTCTTAATTCTCTTAATACCAGCAAAAGCAAGAATGAGGAAGGTTTGTTTTTCCACTGACTTGTACAGGGAGTTTTGTTGCATTCCCGCTTTTTTGTTTTCCAGATCCACTTGGAACATTGTTGCTGTGCTGCTTGTAACTTTAAGAGGGTCTATTTCACTCTTATTTTTTAGTGAGTGCAAGCTGCAGTCAAACTGGACCTCTTAAATACCAAGCTGTTGCTGCTTTATGTGCTAGGAGTAGACTTAAATACCAAGCTGTTGCTGCTTTATGTGCTAGGAGTAGAGTTAAGGCAGGGAGTAGACAAGTGTACACTTTTGAAAGATCGAGTCCTGAATCTCTACCTTAGATGAGATACTGAGCAACATAGTGAAATGTAGGGTGTTCATCAGACTTGAACTTGGAGATTCTGGATGATGGCAGTAATCTATTCTTAAGTTTTAAAGTGCCCTGGGCTTTGTTGTTAGCTTGATGTGTGTTGTCTCTTCTGGGACTCAAAATTTAAGTATTGCTGGTGCATCTGTCAACAGCACGGGGAAAACAATTTTGTTTCATTTAAAAATCTCAGTGTGTACTTGTAACAGAATGCACATCTGTTTCTGTAGTTGTTTTTCCCAACAAGATATGCATGTATTTTAAACACAAAATTTTATGAAAGTATAGAAAAGGGAGGGAAGTTACAGAAGTCAGATGGTCTGTCTGTCTTTCCCAGCTCACTTCTGTCAAACCATTCTCTCTTGTTTCACAAGGCCCCTCCCGTAGTGGAGATTTCATAGTCTCCCCAGTCTCCATAACAGTGCCTCACTGTTGTGTTGCTAGAGTTTAACCCCATTACAGTGCTGCAGTCTAACCCTGTTTTGATTTATCTGAGCCACTCTGAACAGGGAGAACAAATTACTTCTCTTTTCATTTGGCAACCTTTAAAGAATTTGAGGATGTTTTGGTTTAGCTTCTTAAACACATTAATTCTGGTCTTTCAGTTTCCTCTTGTAAGTCATACTTACTAGGTCTGTAACAATTCTCACTGCTCTTTTTCACATATGGTTTCATTTATCTATCTCTTTCATGCATCTGAAAACAAATACGCATTGCTACCAGAGATCTTGTTGAATTTTGAAAGCATGGTGGAAAACTTCCTGTTAGTTTCAGGCGGTATTTCTGTTTTTACATCCCAGTGTGATGTTTTCTCAGTTTATGTTTCACAGCAGCTCCTAGATTTCCACCCCCCTCCCTGTATCTGTTGCCTAGCCAACTTCCAATATAGAGTTATACCTCAGCAGGAAAAAATCAGCTGTGGACGATCTGATACTTGCTTATGCTGACTTGCCCACTGCTGTTTGCAGATAATCTCTCTAACACCTTGTGTGGTTTCTTATTTTTCTTGATATATGCGCTTGTCCCTTGTTATGTTTGTTGTTCTGTGCCTTTTGTGGACTTAATAACTGTGCTGTATGCTAGGAAACTGTTTCTACTTTTCCAGTCTTTGAGAAATTGCAAAGGACAGGTTAGGTTCCGAAAGATACCTTCAACCAAAAACTCTACCAAACATAGCCATTTCTGAAACTTCTGGCTTCTGTATTGCTTTCTAACCCATTTTCTTTTTTAAGGCTGTGCTTTTATTTCTTGCTGGTTTTAAATGCTGTCATCCACCAGATTGCCATCTTTTTTAATAAGTGTGCAGAAAAGACATTTTAACTTTCTCACAGGTGTCTGCTATTAACTTTTCTTTTTTAGGAAAGCACATTTTCCTTGGTCTTGCTTGTTTTATTGACTTCATTGTGCATCATAATGCTTTGATATTGTCTGTTGTTGACCATAGCAAAACCAACTTCTTCAGGTTCTTCTGTATTTTTAAGCATGGAAGATAAGAACTTTATAATGGAAGGAAGCTCTTAATAATTACTTGACTGCTGTAGGCTAAGCCTGCTGAGATGGGCTAAGGGAGATGTTCTGGGAAGAGGCAAGTTTATAATGTTAACTAAAATTGGTCATAATATTAGAGGTTTCCTGATCCAGTTTGTACCTCATTTTTTTTCTTGATGTGTACAACTTGAATTGGAAACGGACAACATGCTTTTAAAGATAAAGTTTTTGAATGGTCAAATACTTGATAATACCTGAGAAGTACTATGCGCACTATTTAATTTCCTTCTAATACCCCTCAGGAAACTCTCATTTAAATTAGTTTTGCATCCTTGACACCTGCTTTCCAGTGTAAATGGCTTCTCTCCAGAATCATGTCAGATATTTTTTGGAGTCACTGCCTGTCTCTCTCAGGTAAGAAATGAACTGTATTTCAGTCTTCTTCAATGTACAATGTGTGTGCAATGCTTTGTTTTTTTGAGTAGAGATACCAGTTTTTCTGTTGTACTATGACTTTTTTTCTATATGTTAGGTGAATTATCACCCAAGACAGGTTTTCACTGAAAATGAGGGCATGAACATTTCAAACTGTGAACATTCAGTCAGTAATTTACCTTGTATTCAGCCATATGGTGATTCTAAAATGCAGAGTACACTAGACTGTAAAGTCTTTGCTCCTATTCTTCTATTTCTGCATTAACACAATATTCAGTCAGCATGTTTTACCTGCTTATGCACTGAAACCTTAACAAGGGTGCCAGTGAGTAAAGTAAGCGGAAAGATGGTGCTTTAGTGGCTTGTGTTCATAGCCAGCTCTGTGGATCTGTGACCAGTGTGTGTGTGCGGATGGACAGGATCAGGTCGTAGGTGCTAATGGAATATATGTGTATATGTGCTTTAGACTTTTAAACAAATTGTTCCTGTAATTCTGTTACTACCTCTGAATGGTAATGACTTAAATACATGTGGCTTTCTTGGCTGGGGGGGACGGGGACACGACACGACATTGCTGTGACATAAATTGTTAAAAATAAACACTTCATGTGTTTACACAGGCTGTTAATTTGGTCCACTTGTTAAAATTCTGCTTAATGAATTTAAATAGGTTGTCTAAGATAAGTAATTCCTGTTTGCTAGATCACTAACTTTTTTCTCTTGTGGAAGGTGATAGTGTTGAGTTTTACAGGAGTGAAGAATGTTTTCTTTGTGCAGGTTAAAAATGATCGTTCAACGTCTTTTCTTGTTGTGTCTCTTTGTCACCCTTTTTTCTCTGTGACTTTCATGCTAATTTGGTATTTAAAAGTGATAGGTAATACATTAGCCAGACTTGTAAATGGTATGTCATGGATTGTACTAAATTTTTTCAAGCAGAAGGCAACTGGTTGCATAGAACTAAAAGGCTTATTTACCTTCCTTTTAGGTTTCATCTGAAGACCGAAGTACACTGTGGGCTTTGATTACTTTTTATGGAGGGAATTGCCAGCTAAGCCTCAATAATAAGTGTACTCATTTGATTGTGCCTGAGCCAAAGGGGGTAAGAGTTTATTACATGTACAGTTCTTGTTGTAACTCTCATTTGCTTTTGAATAATCAAAAATTCTCCATCTTCCTGAAATTAGAATTCTTAAGGCTGCTCATTAGTCTTGAACAGCTAAATTCAACAAAATTGTGCGTTGCAGCTATTCAGTTTGTATTTATTTTCTGCATGGCTTTAAGCCCGATTAATTCAAAAGATGTCCACTTCCATATAGGTATTCATATTTCTGGTTGAATAAAGCATTTTGTTCTTTATTCCGTTCGTCTTAACTGAATTTTGACATCATAAGTGATTGTGTTTTGTACACCTATAGATACAGAATCAGTGAAGAAAAATGAAGGACAAAATTGAAAAATTGTGTAAAATGCGCTTTGATGTTATGACGGAGGAAGGAATAAAGAGAGCAGAAGGAGGAGCAGTGGGGGTTTCTTTTCTTTTTTCGTTGTTTTTTTTCTTAAAGAAAAGAGAACTCTTAAAATCCCTCAACTCATTCATCTTAAAGAAAGATGATAGGGTAAACAGTACGCAGCATTCCTGTCCAACTGCTGACAAAGTAGTCATATTTCAAATCACTGCCATCATAGCATCATAAGAATATCTCACGTTGGAAGGGACCCATAAGGATCACTGAGTCCAACTCCTTGCTCCTTGCAGGACTACCTAAAACTAAACCATATGACTAAGAGCGTCATCCAGACACTTCTTGAACTCTCAGAGGCTTGGTGCAATGACCAGTTCTTTGGGGAACCTCTTCCAGTGACCAACCACCCTCCTTTTCCTAATGTCTAATCTGAATTTCCCCTGATGCAGCCTCAGTCGATTTCCTCGTGTCCTACCCCTGGTCACCAGAGAGAGGAGATCAGCATCTCCCCCTCCGCTGCCCCCCTTGAGGGAGTTGTAGACTGTGATGAGGGCACCCCTCAGCCTTCTCTTTTCCAAGCTGAACAAACCAAGTGACCTCAGCTGCTACTCATAAATTGTGCCCTCGAGACCTCTCACTGTCTTGGTCATCCTACTCTGGACACACTCTGATAATTTGATGTCATTCTTATATAGAGGCACCCAAAACTGCACACAGTACTTGAGGTGAGGCTGCACCAGTGCAGTGTAGAGTGGGACAGTCGCCTTCCTTGACCAGCTTGCTGTGATGTGCTTGATGCACCTGAGGACATGGTTGGCCTTTGACTGGCAAGGCATGCTGTTGACTCATATTCAACTTACCATCAACCCAGACCCCCATATCTCTTTCCGCAGGGCTTCTCTCCAGCCTCTTGTCCCCCAGCTTGTACGTATAACCGGGATTATCCCGTCCTGGGTGCCGAATCCGACATTTGTTCTTGTTAAATTTCAAATGGTTGGTGACTGCCCAGCTCTGTGTGAAGCCTCTCTACCCTAAAGGGTGTCCACATCTCCTCCTAATTGAGTATCATCTACTCCCTACATGGGAGTAGGAAGTCAGATGTGTCTGGCTTTATGCAAATGGAGAACCTGTATCAGAAAGATCAGGTAACTGGCTAAAAGCAGCATTGAGCACATCAGAACACCCTCCTCTACTATAATGCCAGTAATGCTTTGGTTATGTGTTCAGGTACTCCTTTTCCTGAAGTAGAAAGATACGTGTAATTGATTTAGTGCCTTTGTTCAGAGACTGAAAATACTTAGAACAAATTGAAGCTCACTTAAAAGTGATTGCTTGGATGCTGTTAGTTAACATGGTGGATGGAGTAAGTTTTTGGTTTTGTTTTTTGTGTTTTATTTTTTGTCCTTTAATAACATGAGCACATTTCCATCACCATTGTTTTAAATTTCAAATCAGTGGGAGGGGTCACCCAGGTTAGCTATTGGAATGTGAGTCTCTAAGATCAGGTTCTATACACTACCTCCTTACATAAATCTGTGAAACTTTGTCAAGTTTCTAATGCTGTTTTATACAAATTGAGTATATTACTGTCACACCAATGACCCTTTTCATATTTTGGAGTTAAAGTAAACTATCTAATACTAAGAGAAAAACACATGGCTAGTAGGATGACAATAAATTTATGCATGCAATACATAGGAAAGTGCTTTAGAATAAAACATGGGCTGGCATTAGAAGAGAAAGTGTGGACATGGGGAATGCTTGCTTTCTCTTCCCTGTTTAATTTAAAACTATAAGAATCTTTGTAGGTTTGGGGGGGTTAGTTTTTGTGTGTTTGGGGGGTTTGGGGTTTTTTTGGTGTGTGTTTTTTGTTTGTTTTGGGTTTTTTTTAAGTGCATGATCTTTCTTCTGTGGAAGATTTAGAAGGGTGTACAAAACACCACCCTAGTTGTCTCCTCCATCACAACAAAATGTAATGCTTGGACAAAGAGCTTTTCTACCTAAAATGGTGTTTTTAAGAGGCAGTGATACACATTTAAGAAGTGTTGCCTTAAATCATAAGCTTTTTAGAGCAGAGGATGTTGTTGTTTTGAGCCTGCCAGTCAAGAAACTGGAGAAAAAACACATTAGCATTTCATATAGAATCATAGAATCATTTAGGTTGGAAAAGATGTTTAAGATCAAGTCCAACCGTTAACCTAGCACTGCCAAGTGAACATCACCCAGTCCCAAACCTGGGGTCCAAAATAAATATCTTGTTCAATTTATGTAATCGTGGAATGGGAACAATTTTATAGGATGATTATTTAAAATGCTTCTAGTTCTGCGGCTCTGACAAACTACTACAAGGGAATCTGCAGCAGTTTGTAATAAGAACAGTTTTGACACTAGTGAAAACTTAAACGATTGATGACTCACAAGATGATAAAACAAGATTCTTAATAATTATAATCACAAAAGAATGAAAACTCATATTTGCAAATAAACTTGGTTTCATCTGTAATCTCTTTATTGTGTATGAATGACAGTTCATTTTAGGAAATAACTCTGGAGAATCATTAAATTAATTTCCTCTGAATGTGCTAATTGTTAATTTATATTGTTTGACATACAAAGAAAATCCCAGTTCAATCACCTTTAAATATTAGATCCTGAAATTAGTTTCAAATCTTAGAAAGTTTTCTTTTTTTTTTTCCCACTGTCTTGAAATTTGTGAGGGATTTCCATCAAAGAGGATGTTTGAATAAATAGAGTGCTGATCCCATATCTATTTCTGTTTCTTGGGAAAGGAAACAGTGAAGTTTTAATATTTGTATATATCCTCAAATGATGAAATGATGAGGAAGAGATAAAGTTTTCTACTTGGTCAGCATCATAACCTCTCATTGAAATGGATTTAACTAATATTTGGATAGAAGTGTAACTTTGAAGTTGAGGGCAACATTACAGTTTGCAGCTTCTGAGAAGGTGTATGGGAAATATCCAGTCAGTTTCTGATTTGTATTCCTGGAGAAATGCATTTTTTCAGTGATCACCTTGTAAATATTTGTCTTTGTTTTGAAGTTCTGATTTTTGCCTACGTGCTTTTTCATGGTGGGTTTTTTTGTTTGTTTGGGTTTTGTGGATTTTTTTTTCTTTTTTTAGTGGAGAAAATGTAAGTATAAACTGTATTTAGACTCACCTTAATATCTACCTAAAAATGAGCTGCATCTTAGTATTGGCTGTGATGTTCCTAGCTGCTGGAGTTCTGAAGGCTTGTTCAGAAATTAATTTCATGATTTTCAAATGCTTTGGTGATTGGGTTTGGGAAGAATTTAGGTAGTGGTGTTTCTGCAGGTGAAGATTTCATCTTCTGCAGTTGTGCATTCTGAGTCCTTTATCTCATACATGTGGAGATTTTTGTTTTAATCTCTTGGAACTTGAGGTTACACGCAGCAGTGTAGTTTGTCCTGTTGGTTCTGGGAGAGATCACTGTTAGTGGACATAGAGAAATCACTGTATTGGACAGCCTTTTGTGATCTGCCCTCTTATGCTCTAGTCCTGCTCTCAAAAAAGTTATTTGGGATTTTTTTGTCTTTAAATATTTTTTTTTTCCCCCCCCCAGGAAAAATATGAATGTGCTTGTAAACGGGACAGCATTAAAATTGTAACACCAGACTGGGTACTGGATTCTATAGCTGATAAGACTAAAAAAGAAGAGACTTCTTATCATCCTCGTTTAATTATATACGAGGAAGAAGAAGAGGAGGAAGAGGAAGAGGAGGAAGAAGCAGAAAATGAAGAACAAGATTCTCAAAATGAAGCTAGTACTGATGAGAAATTATCAAGCCCACCATCTTCTCGAGAAGGATCACCTTTGGGTGATCAAGTTTTTTCACCAAAATCTACTACTGCGGATAAGGCAAAAGGGGAATTGATGTTTGATGATTCTTCAGATTCCTCTCCAGAAAAGCAAGAAAGGAATTTGAATTGGACACCAGCTGAAATCCCACAGGCATCTGCAGCAAAGCGTAGGTTGCCCCAAGGGAAAGACTCTGGCTTAATTAATTTATGTGCCAATGTGCCACCTGTGCCAGGTAATATTTTGCCTCCAGATATGAGAGGCAATCTAATGGCTTCAGTACAAGGTGCCCAAAGTTCTGATCGACAGGAAATGATGGCTACGTGGAGTCCAGCTGTGCGGACATTAAGGAATATTACTAATAGTGCTGATATTCAGCAGATTAATAGACCATCAAATGTAGCACATGTAAGTGTTGGATTTTTAATTTATAAGATATTGGATGACTTCTTAGGAACTGTATCATATTCAGGAACTTCGATTTCATTTTATTGTTCTTTAAATGTACAAATGGTTAAAAGTTCTTTGTACTACCTGGAAGTTGTGGCCAAATTAGTAACCTCCCCATAATAAGTAACTTCATTCCTAGCCGGTTCACAGAAGTGAGAATGGATTTGGAAAAAATGTTTGGAAGAGTAAAGCTGTGTTTAACTGTGGAGTGGTTTAGAGCTTCAATATTGATTTCTTGGTAAGAACAAAAAGAAAATTCATTAATTTAGAATTATTTGGCTAGTTCAGGAAACCTCATTTCATACTCTTCAAGCTTTTTGTTCAGTGCAAGGAATTATTTGTGCTATAAACACATAAAACTGTGGAAAAGATTGTTCTCACAGTAGGTTCAGTTCTATACTGTGGTGTTCTGCTGGGCATCATTAAGTTGTTGTATAGTATAGTCAGGGTTATGATGCAGAAGTCCTAACTTTGAAGTTCTTATGCCACTCGTATAGTTGAAATAACTGCAGCTTTTGTACTGAATTTATTTTTAGAAGAAAATAAAAAGCGAGTGAGCATGCACTGAAATAAATTGCAGAATTGAAATTCTAAGATGTTCATGAGAAGGGAATGTGAGAAAAGTAGGTGCTGGGAAATGTTAGACCTATCTTTTACTTAAATAATTGTACCGGTGCATATGTTTGGTTGTTCAGAAGCTTAGAGCTAGTACTTGCACACAAAAAGTAGAGTCACTCAGAAATGTTGGTTCTTTGTTGTCTATATGACTTCGCAATATGAAACAGAAATGCAGGCTTCCTTTTAAAACTGAGTCTTAGATTCCTCTTCTCAGTGCCTTGAATTGTTTAAGGTCTGAGACTTCTGAGTAAGGACTGAGCAGAACCACCCGAGTCCTGGTCAGTTGGCCAGTGCTGGTAAGTTGTCTGATGCCTTCATGTCTGAACACCACATCTACAACCCAATCGTTATACTATCAAATACTCTTTAGTGGTGCCCCTGTGGAAGTATTTTTCTGTAAGTGATATTGTAGAGCTACAGGGCAGTTGATGGTACCGTGCTTCAGCTAGACTTTGTTCTCCAAAAGTCTTTTAGACTAGGGACTTGACTGTGGTGTGCCAGGACTGTTCTGAAGTATCCTATCGGGATGCTGTGTGGGTTGCAGTGCTAGCTTCAGCATGCGGAGAAAAGCTGTGCATCTTAGAATTGTGCATGTGCTTCCTGGAGAGAGGAATACCGATTCTACCTTTTTCCTTATAACTTCTTTCTGGCTAGGTTAAGTTGTACTTTGTATCCTGCTTGGGTACCAGTCTTGGGTGGATTCCATGTCATGATGCACGATCTTGGAAAGTTAATTTTTAATTTGAACCTCAGATTTCTGCGGAATGGCGAGATCTGTAATAATAAGGCATTTTGCAGATAAAAAGTTACTTTCTGAATGTAACCCTAGGATACTTTGGAAAGTCTTATCCCTTCATTTTGAAATACGTGTTTCTGTAATTTTGACTTTTGGGACTTTTTGTGGATAGCAGCATGAAGATATCTCATACTGAGCCACGGAAACATTCTCTATGTGTATGTTATTTTTAGTTATTGAATGTTTATATTGTGGTGCTGTCTAGACATTAGTGATGGGTGATTGTGGTTGTAAATGTATGCTATACCAACATTATCACAATTACGTAGCTGAAATCTGAGATGTTTTGAAGTGCAACACGAGAGCCACCTCAGATGAAGGGTTGATGGACCTCTCATTGAGAGGATACAGTTAATGGGCTTTGTGTTTTAGTGATGTGCTTTGATTCATCTCTGTCGCACACCCACGTCACTGAAGCTTACACTGTATGTGGTGAAATAGTGTGGGTGAAGGAAACGAGCCTTGCAGGATTCACCAAAGCTGTTTCCATGTTTAAGACTTTATGAATGGCAAGTCTAGAATTTCCTATTGCTCCTTCTAATATTTAATAGGTAGTTTATATTAAAATATTTTAATAAATATGTAGAACTCATCCTAATCTATTAGAAATTTGCCTCATTTTTGCTGATGCTTTAAAAACTCACTTACTAACTTGTGTCTGCTTAGTGTGAAATGATTTTTCCCTTAACAGAGAGTAATACATCTCACATGAAATTAAACTCCAGATAACTTCAGCACTCTGTATAAACCTAAAATCTATTATTCTTAAGCATGGTGGTTTTTTTCCTCAAGAAACTATTAGTGCTAAGCAAATCAATGTTTTTCTTTGTTTTCTGGGATTCATTTTAAAACATAGAGCTGAATATTCCTGAATTGCTTCAGAAGCAAACAAGGTTGTATTAAGTTCCCATGTTTCAAACAGCACCAATTAGTAGAGGCATTATTAGCAGTTTTTAAGTTAAAGAAAATGAGCCTATGGAACTAACCTTTGAACTTAATGGGCCAACAGGATTGTCAAATAAATAGTACGGTTGATTGAGTTAATCAGTGAAGTTATTAATATAGTGCTAATAGTCATAATGCTATTGGAGATATCATCAATAATACAGGGATAGGGTTTAAATTTTGCTAAAATGTGCATTGCCTTATATTAGGAGCCACGTGTAGCTCCGTGGTTTCCTGTGTGTAAGACCTGTTCATTTTGCTATTAACAGTTAAAGATTTTTGTTTAGCTCACAAAATACTTAAGCATAGGGTTGTGGGTTTTTTTTGAGAATTGTATTTTCCCAGTAGTTCTTCAGATATTTTTAAAACTGAATGACAACAAAAAGGTCACAAAACTAATCTTTCTTTTCTAGATATTACAATCACTTTCAGCACCTACAAAAGGTTTAGAACAACAAGTAAATCATAGCCAACAGGGACATCCAAATGCGGTGCTGTTTAGTCAAGTGAAACTAACGCCAGAGACACATTTATTACAGCAGTCGCATCAAGCACAGCAACAACAGCACCATCCTCTTTTACACCTTCAACCTCAACAACTTATGCAGCTACAACAGCAGCAGCAGCAACCCCAGATTTCCCAGCAGTCTTTCCAACAGCAACAGCCTCATCAGTTTTCACAACAGCAAGTTCATCAGCAGCACCAGTTCGCACAACAGCAGCTTCAGTTTCCACAGCAGCAGTTACATGCTCAACAGCAGCTACACCGTCCTCAGCAACAGCTCCAGTTCCAGCAGCAGCATGCTTTGCAACAGCAACTTCATCAGTTGCAGCAGCAGCAGCTACAGCAGCAACAATTGCAACAGCTACAGCAACAGAATCTGCAACAACAACAGCTACAACATCAACAGCAGCAAATACAGCAGCAGCAGTTGCAGCAGCAGCACTTACAGCGATTACACCAACAGCATCAGCAACAGCAAATGCAGAATCAGGCAACACCACACTTAACTCAGACATCTCAAGCACTACAGCATCAAATTGCAGCCCAGCAGCCACAACACCACCAGCAGCAACAGCAGCAACTGCAACAGCAGCCGCTTTTTGGACACGATCCAGCAGCAGAGAGTTAGTAATTATTGCCTTCTGATCCTGGGAAAAAGTGGCTAATGACATAATGCGGGTTAGAATATCAAAAAATAATGCTGTGTATACAGTATGGGATTGTAAGACTTAGAAACACCATTCATGGCTCAGGACCTGTTTTACTAATTTTTAGGCAAATGGATCTAAATTACAACTAAGGATGATCCAGAAATCTGAAAGGCCTGGGAGCACTGAGAACTTTCTCTTGTCAAAGATATACTTTATGCCACTAGCATATAAATTATGCTATAAGAACAGTGTTAGTCTATGCATACCATACAATTTTAATTTTTATTTTCCTTTGGAAGAGGGGAAAGGGGAAGCTTTCAAAGAGGCTAAAAACTGGAAAGACAGCTTAAATTTTGGAAATACTAATAAATTAATGAATTAATTTAGTATCAGATAGAAAGTTGTCATACCTTGCTTTGAATTCTGTCCATGCTAGTAGAACTGAAAGCTTTTTGATCATTTTGGCTATTTGTAGCTGATCTGTATAAAAGAGTAAATCGTTGTCTTGTGTTTTCCTTGTGGTGCCTCTTCCTTCTATCCTTTTAGTCCCCCTTGCTCCAGGGAAAAAAAACCACCCAGAACAAAAACAAACCCTACTTTTTCCAAGAAAGATTTACTTCAAAATTGAATGATGTTTATAACCTGGTAAGAGGGAAGATTAGCGTAGCTAATATGTTCTGAGATGAACTCTTCAGACTTGTAAGTATTAAATTTTTTGTTCTTTTATGTGCCAAACTATTCCAGTTCCAGAAGAGTATTTCCTGCTGGGCTGTGTCTTTGCAATTGCTGATTACCCAGAACAGATGTCTGACAAACAGCTGTTAGCGACCTGGAAACGGGTAAGATTCTGCTGTATTTTTAAAAACTATGATAACATAATGTCATAGTAACTAAATTCTAAGAAGAATGATTGGAAGTATTTCAGCACTGTTCCCTTTTCTTTAGGCATCTTTTTGTGTAATGTTTATGTTACAACCTAAAAATCATTATTCAACTGCAGCTGACCAGAAAAAGTAATAAAAATGCTTTAGATGTGCAGCCTGATTGAATTAGGTCTTTAGTCAGAACATTGGCTAAGTAAGTTATAGTCTTAACTATTTCCTGACTACTTATGCTTTTAATCAGGCAGCTGTAGTGCAGCAAATGTAATATTCTATTGCTCTCTAACTTTAACTTGATTGTATTAAAAAAACCTCTTTTTTGCATATAATTTTGGCATTTAATAGCCTGTGAGGTATCCACCTGAGTGAATAAGATGGAGGAATAGAGTGTTTCTATTTTTTGCCAACTTCTATTTTTCAGAAAAATCTGATTGTATCCTTTCCTAAATGAGAGGACTTTGATGTTCTTCAGAAACTTCTGATGGATTTTATAGTTGAATTTTCCCTACAATTTTGCATAATCAAGTAAGCTGTTGACATTTTTAACAGCACTTGTGTTTATTGCTGAAATAGAATTAAATAGTTCATGAAAAACTGTTTAATAGTTATACTGCAAAAATAAAAAAATGTGAGAAGGGTTATTTTTGTTTATATATCTTTATTTGTTTTTTTAATTGATTCTAAAAAAATAAGACTTTTTGTAGCTCAGTGAAAAGATGCATATTTAATTTTGTTTTCTCCTTTTTTTTTTTTTTTTCAAAAATGTTTTTAACCTAGACAACAAACCTTTTTGGGGGGTTAACTCTTCAGTGAAATGGTGCTAATGGTGGCAGTGTCCTAAAGAGTAAACTTTAATTTCAGACTGTTTGATTCTTAGGGTAATTTAAAAAATTGTTACATATATGAGAAGTTTTGGGTTTGTTCTCTTACCAGATCATTCAAGCACATGGTGGGACAGTGGACCCTACCCTTACAAGCAGATGTACACATCTTCTTTGTGAAAGCCAAGTCAGTAACATGTATGCTCAGGTAAGCAAACTAGTAACGTGCATTCATCCATGCTTTCATTTTATTACGGGAAAGGTAGGGCTTTTCAGTATGTACTTCTTTCTTAGTTTGCAAGTATAAAATTAAAGTTTTTCATGATGTGCTTTTTTGTGATTTGGGGTTTATGGTATAGCAAACTTTCGTAATGCATGTAGTAGACTTATTCCAGAGAACACTGAGGAAGATGCTATGAGAAGAAGGATCCTGGAAAAGTAGACAATAACAAACAATTAAAATAAAACGTTCCGTTGCAGAAGGAGATTAACATAAAATAAAAATATATTCTGTTTTTTAAAAGCTGTTTATGCATATATTCATAGGCTTTAAGAGAAAGGAAGAGATGTATTACAGCACATTGGCTGAACTCAATCTTGAAAAAGAAGAAAATGGTACCACCTCATCGAGCCCTTCATTTTCCAGTGGCATTTCCACCAGGAGGAAAGCCATGCTCTCAACATGTAAGAAGAAAAAGTTTACTTCTAACAAATGCTTGATTCGTTACATGACCAGTATTAAAATATAGCTAGAAAGTGCTTACTCAAAGCAAAATACATATTTCTTTTGTCTTGGAATAAAAGCTTCTGTTAATCTGAGGGTCCTGTGTTGATGTGGTGCATACTACTGGGTGATTCAGAGTGCTTTGCAAGTCTTACTGAGTTCCGAGTGGTGAGGAATAACACCTGTGTTTGTGAATCACTCTCTGAGAAAGTGAGGTGTGAAGATTATGTGAGTTATATGTAGCAAGAAGCTTAAACTTGCAGTCGAATCAGATGCATCTTGAAATACACTGTGCAACATAAAGATGCCAAAGTATGTCTTGGCATTGGATTTCTTTGTGCTGGATGCCGACATACAGGATGATGGCCTTGCTACTAGCCTGTTCTAAAAGACAAAAAGAAATAAAAGTTTGGGAAAATCGGAATATGGTAGTATGCATGTGAACACCGTGATTAGCAGTAAATGTAATATGTAATGTAATAATATAGTTTATTATCAACAACAACATTGCTGTTGCCTTTTCCTAAATAAAAGGAGAGTGGCAAAAATGAAAACTTGGCTAGACAAAGGATATGAATGGGAGAGGTGGAATTACAGTTCACCACCTATGATCAGCTGGCACAGTTTATTTGGCTTCATGGCAGGGTAGATCAGAGTGCTCAGGAGATTTTTTTAAAAGAGTAGAGCAAGTAAGTATAAGTGTTATCTCTCTCCCTGAATATAAACAGCAGCAGAAGAAAGAGGTGAGACGTGTGGGAAGAAAACTAGCTGTGAGTTCTTTCATGGTAAAACTGTAGTCTTTATAAATGAGAGAAAGCTGACCGGCAGAATGAAAAAAACTCTTCCTGAGTCAGAACTAGTGCTGGCAACTTGAAATGTTTATGTATAAACAAATCACTTTTAAATTCTACTTTATGTATCCTACAAGCCAGGTTTTAGTTAAGTGCCTATATGCCATAGTTATGATGCTATATATTGCACTGTTGAAAAAGTTGGTAACAGAAAAATATTTTCAACAGGAGTGTCTGG
This sequence comes from Phaethon aethereus, assembly GCF_964289735.1. Taxonomy (NCBI): domain Eukaryota; kingdom Metazoa; phylum Chordata; class Aves; order Phaethontiformes; family Phaethontidae; genus Phaethon; species Phaethon aethereus. The sequence continues at coordinate 162,854,233 of NC_138582.1, forward strand.
TAAGTACCATCTATGTTCAGTTATTTGTAATTGTCTCTTTCTGTCTGTAGATAATCTCTGTGACAGGATTTGTTGATAGTGACAGAGATGACCTCAAACTAATGGCCTACCTAGCAGGTGCCAAATACACAGGCTACCTGTGTCGCAGCAATACAGTTCTCATCTGTAAAGAGTAAGTGGTTTGACTGCAGTACTCACGTTCTCAGTTGCCTTTTGCCAGTTAGTGCTTTTCTTAATGGGAGGTGCTAATTACATCTCATAATAAGAATATTAATTTTAATCAATTTTGTGATTTGATAGCAATGAGCTTAGTGATGTCGTTTCTTGAACTAAATTACTGCACATTGTTACGTGATAAATTTGGCCTTGTGAAGACAGGCAAAAGAAATGTAATTCTAATCTCACTGTTCTACAGTATTTTGTAAGTGATGCTGACTGTTACATCATCTAAAAGTAAAATGTCTTTTTTTATTTATAATTGTTTCATAATGTTGGAGGAGGAAAAATTAAGTTAAATCCAGGTCTAACTTGATTCCATTTGGGGCAGAAATACTCCCCTGATTGACTTGTTCTAGCATGTAAAGCAAAAGTATTTTTTCAGTGTATCTACTTTGTCACTTTTAAAATAGATAATAGGCCAACATAGAAATACTGGTATTTTAAGTTTGTTATTGGAAATTGCTATTTTACCTATTTTATTGAAATATAATTTTTTTTTTCATCTCTGAACAATAAGGCCGAGTGGCTTGAAGTATGAGAAAGCTAAAGAGTGGAGAATACCATGTGTGAATGCGCAGTGGCTCTGTGACATACTGCTAGGAAACTTTGAAGCTTTACGGCAGATACAGCACAGTCGGTATACAGTATTCAGTCTTCAAGATCCACTTTCTCCTAGCCAACATCTAGTTCTAAACCTTTTGGGTAAGAGTTTCAGTCCCAAAATCCTGTGTTCTGTAGCTTTTATATATATATACCTGTAGCTTTTAAATATATATATTCTGTAGCTTTTATATATATATATATATATATATATATATATATATATATAATCAATAGAAGCATGTGTCTTGTGTTTTAAATAACTTTGCGATGGTTTCATTTTTGTTTTGTTCTTTGTTTCCTAGATGCTTGGAGAGTCCCATTAAAGGTATCACCAGAACTCCTAATGGTATGTTGAATTATTGCATATATACAGCTATTTTTATAAGATTACTCTTTAGTGTTTTTAATGGGTGAGCACATGTTTATATGGTGTGAGGAACATGCCAGAGGGACTTAGGCAGACCCACACTGAAACTCCTGGCTGTACTTCCTGCTAGTGTTCTCTCTGAGAAATAAACTTTTGCAGAACTAAGAAGTTGCACTGTGATATACAAAATCAGGTTACTTTTGAGACATCTTGGGCTAGTGCTTCACTCTTCAATTTTTATATCAGACCTTTAGAAAGGGCTTAGTAGTTTTTGAGTCAGTACCTAACGCTATCTGAAAATCAGGCCACATATGGGTTTTTAAGGCAGAGGACCAAAAATCAGTAAGAATCTTGTTATTTAAAATTGAGTTAATATACTAGGATAGATAATGTAAATTAAGGGTGGAACTGCTTTATATCATCTGTTTGAAATAGTCTAAGAACTAAAACTATGGGCATCCATACCATATATTTTATAATGTAAAAATATATCTTGCATTAAAAAGTGTAGTTGATAACACTGGAAATAACAGTGTGACCAAACAACAGTAAGGATACAAAGAGTGTACCTTAAAATTAAGATACAAAACATGTATTTTTTTGTCATGTAGTGTATTCTGTGAAACATGCAAAACATGAGAGGTGTAAGAGGTGAGGTTGAAACTGCAACTTATCTTCTGAGCTGTTTCCTTGTTTTGAATATGTAGAAAACTATTTCAGTTTTTGTATTGTAAATTCCCTTCCCATTTCAGATTTGTACTTTATGACTGTTTTCACAGCGTCTGTCTTGATATAGATAGATCCCAATCTGAGCTAGTGAGCTTTCAGTTCATTTGTACAACAGATGACTGTCAGATAACATTTTATACTGTACAAACACGTTTTGTCACACATCTTGTGTTCTGGATCCCTTTTTATCTCAATTGTTTCATATACTCTTTAGGAAAGAGGAGCTTAGTAACTGTCATAACTTAATTTGTACTAATACTTTAAATGGGGTCTCAGCACTATTTGTTGTTTAAATACCTTTCAGCATTAGAAATAGCCACTACTATATCCCTGGCCATAAGTTTGAAATCTTCTTTTACTTATAGACCCCTGTGGAATTGTTTTGTGAGCCTGTAGGTAACTAATTTTTAGGAAATTAGCTGCCTTTAAAAATTTGTGTGCTTCATATTTTCCTGAAGAAGGATGCATTCTACTAGTGGCAAAATAAAAAAATCCTTGAAGAGATTCAGTATGCACTATGAATATTTAAAATAGCTTTTTACTATCTCAGTTTTGGGTTTGTTACAACCCTTTGTGTCCACACTGCAGTTGAGCTCATCCTAAAATTGGGCATGTGCCTTCTTTGAGTGACTGTCAGACCAGGTGGTCGTCCATGTTTTATCTTATGTAGCAAATGGAGAGAACTTAGGTGTCAGAAAGCTGAATTTAGTACCTCCCTTTCTGTATTTACTGTACGGGGACCCTTCTTGCCCACGTGAAAAGAAGATGTTGTAACTTCAATTGAAGGAGACTTCTGGAGATTATCATGTCCAGCTCCCCTCAGGATGCCCACGTATGAAAAATACGATGGGGTAATAGAAAATGCTGGGTGTGTCAGACAAGGTACTTCATTGCCTTCACAGTAGGCATTTCTGTTAGTATTGGGATTTAAAATATGGGGTCCTCTTTTGAGGACAGCTGTCTGTCAGATGGTGTTGATGCCATTTACCTTTTGGATAGAGTTGGAATGTCTATGAAAAAGTGAGTGTGTGCGCTTTTCTTTCCAGCTGCTCTTGCTAGTGTTTGTCTAGTATAAAAAAGCACATCCCTGAGAGCAGGGAGCAAACTCTGTCCCTCCCAAAGGGAGGCTGGAGTAATGCTGCCTGACTTTCTGGTCATGTACCTCTAGCATTCCTCATTAAATTTCAGGTGTAGATTTGAATGTTAAAAAGGAATAGATGTCACGTGCTCCTGCAAGTGAGAGCTGTGGTTTCAAGTTATGCAGGCCAGGGAGAGCCTAAAAGCTGCATTTCTCTACTCCTGGGCAACTGCCCTAGTGGCTGATCTAGTACTGGAGAGGCGGGAGTGTCTATCCAGTGAGTTACCTGAGCATTTGCTGGAGCTTCTGTTTATGTAGCCAGGCAACTTGAGTGCTTGAAATGCAGGTGCCAGTTGATATTTAAGCACCTGGAAGAATAGTGTAGTCTTCATGTGTTTAACAAATGGACAGGTTTTTCAGTCTTTTTCTCATTTAATTGTTTGGGGTTTCCGTTGATGATTATCAGCTTTATTTTAATAGAGAAAAAAAAGTCCCACAATATTTTAGGTGATGTTTACATGAATGTTTACATAACTTTATGGAGAAGCTTTGGTTATTGCTCAGCTTTGCTCTTGAGTCAGTTGTGTAAGCAGTAGGCATACCAGTATGCATTCAGTAGCATGCCTTTTTCAGTTGTGTTTAATTTTGTTTAATATAGTCTTAGCATATTGGTGGATAGTTTTTGTCTCAGAATACAAGTTGGTTTCCCTGCTCAATTCAGATATAAACATGTAGATGATCTAATTTCAGGGTGTGAGGTTGCCTTTGAAACCAAAGCAAAATGAATCCAGTCTTCAGCCGTCTTCCAAAAGACCAAGGTAAGAATAGTGAGCAATCAGTGCCGGTAGTCCTTAATTTACTTTTCTACAGAAAAAATTCCATCCTGTGCCCTGTGCATTGAAATAAATAGCGGTGTTTTTTGCATTTCGCCAGCTACTCAACTGGCAGGAATAAAATAGTAACTAGAAGGTTTCGAAGCACTAAGAGAATTGCAAGAGAACAGAAATAGGAGAATATGTCCTGTTCTCAGCATAGAAACTTTTTCTTCAGAAGAAGATTGATCCTGTCTATTTCTCATTCATTTGAGTACTTCCATTGGTAAAAGTTGCAAGAATGTACTTGTGGAATTTAAAAAAAAAACCCCAAAACAAAAAAACAAAACAGTAATAATAAAAACTTTGGGCCCAAACTTCACATTCTGCTGTGTTTCTTGTATTTTGTAGGATTGAAGACCTACCACCACCTACTAAAAAGCTCACCCCAGAATTGACACCAATGGTGCTCTTCACAGGATTTGAACCTATGCAAGTTCAACAGTACATTAAGGTGACTTTTATGCTTAGCTCTTGCTAACTACATTGAAACGTGATAACTTTTTTCGTAATGTTGAATTTTTGCTATCTAAGACTTGATTAGTATGCATCTAGTGGACAAAAACCCGTACTTCCTGGGGCTGAGGTTAGACTGTAGATTTATATGAAATGAGTTTTATTTGGTAACTGTTTGGCTTCAGTTAATTATTTCATACTTCTGTGCTACTTGGTTTTTATTGCCATATGATTGTTTTAAAAAGTAAGAAAGCCCCATCCACATTTAAGCGGCAAACTTCATGACCAAATTTAGGTGAGAAAAGTAGTGATAGTTGTACTGGACAAGACACCAGATTATTCTAGTACAGTTGCTATCTGTAATGCCAAATGCTTCAAAGAAAGCTGATGACAAAGCTCATGGCAGGAGTGAGATAATAAGTTCCTATGGAGATTTTGTTCTGTTCCCTAATAAAGCTGTCCCAAAACTTAATTCTAAATGAAACTGTTAAAGAACAGTGTAAAAAATCCAGTCATTCCTTGAATCTTAATAATTACTAAATATTTATTCCAAAAGAACTTTTCATTTATGTTATTTTTCACATGTTGGCTGAAGTTTGAGGCACAGGGTTTTTTTAATAGCTGACCTCAGTAGTGCATGAAGGATCCTGCCAGTGATGCTTGCTCCAGATAATCAAAAGTAAATGAGGCCTAGTGCGAGTCTGGTATGTTTCTTAGAAATACGCATCACTTGGGTGTGCTCAAAAATACCTCGTGTCTTCTTTATTATTACCTGGACTTGTTTTTAGGTAGTTGGACTTTGTAGTATTTTTCCCTTGCAGTGTTTGCATTTGAAGCTTGAGACTAAATATTTTAGAACATAAAATATTTTTTAGTATATTCCATAAAGTTCCAGTGTCAGTTCCTCATTTTCTGTCATGTTGGTACTGGGTTAATTACATGGAGAATCTGTTTTGGTAACACCTATGGGTCACAAATGTAAAAAATGGAAGTTCAGCCTCAGGGCTTATGAAATTGAATCTAAACTTGGCGGTGATGATACCGTCAAGACCTTTCAGAGTTTGGATTCCTAGCTGAGGCTGGATACTTCTTATCTTCTTGAGATGGAGGGGTCATCTTTTTTCCTGTATGCCCAAAGGGTTCCTTGAACATCAGAATGGAAATCTTGCAAGATCTGCACTCACAGGCATACATACAGTGTTTGAGCTGAACATGTAACTATGAAAATAACAGCCTTTGCCTTTCATAGGTGTAGGAGTGTGCTGTTCACAATGTGTTTATATATACCATGAAGGAAATAACTAGTAGAGAGGTTCAGTGTCATCGAATAATACTTTGTGTATTATCTCTATGCAAACTGTCAAAGTAAGCCGACATAGTAAAGAAAAGTTTAAAACACTGTCCTTGCCTGTCCTACTTGTTCCTTATTATCAGAGCAGTAGAGTACAGAGGGATGCCAGAAATCTTTTAAGGTTTCTCATACACCCAGTAGGCTTTCCTGCATTTGTGATGCCTGATGACTGATGTAATGTAATCACCCTAGTATGTTCAATATTTATACCTAAACATATTGGTGGAGTTTTTGTTTGTACAAAATGCTTGTCAAGGAAAATCAGAAATCTATGGCACATAGATACTAAAATTGTCCAAATATTTTTTTATTCTTTAAATTTTTATGGGAGGAAGTGCTATTCATTGTAACTAACACCTATGGCAATTCAATATGCCTCACCAGTTGATTAGTTGTATTACCGATCCCTCCAGATAAGGATTTGTATCTTTAACTGACAAGACAGTAACTGAGGTGAGTTAGTTTGGGTTTGGTAGTTTAAACCAAAGAAAAAAAGGATACTTGCTCAGTATCATGAAAAATACATGTGGAATTAGTGCATTTAAAGAATACATGTTTTTCATGAGATGCTTTTCTTTTTGAAGAAAAGACTAGCAAAATTAAGTTTACCATAGTGTATGTTATACCTTCTATAGAAAAGATCAAAATTATTATATTTTCTGCTTACTTAAATTTAATAGCATATTTCTTAAAATTTTTAATTTTTATCTTACAGTTATTTCCTTGCTTAAAAAAAACACAATCAAAAACTAAAAAAATGCAGAAGTGGAATGTAGATTTCAGTCTTGCCAGATGCAATTTATGTCTGGAAATACCTGGATTTTCAAAGGATGTAAATTCTGTCAAAATTAATCGGTTTCAGGAATGACTGTAATACAGAAATTGCCTATATTTGTTGTTTCATTAGGAGCTTAGTTTAATTTGATGGTGATGTTATGATTCTTCATTTTATTCCCTCCAATTTCTAAAAGACTATTCCATTCTGATTTGTGTTTTGTACAACTTTCAGAAACTGTATATCCTTGGAGGTGAAGTAGCAGAATCTGCCCAGAAATGCACCCATCTAATTGCCAGTAAAGTGACCCGAACTGTCAAATTCCTGACAGCAATTTCTGTAGTCAAGCACATAGTGACTCCAGAGTGGTTAGAAGAGTGTTTCAAATGCCAGAAGTTTATTGGTAAGTAAAACTAGTATCTAATAAAACTTCTATAGTGAACATAAGGTTTGTTGATTTAAGTATGTGAAGATGGCATGTGCATTTAAATATACTTTGTTGTTTTGACTTTTGACTTTAGTGTGTCTTGCCAGTTTTCTGAAGAGTTCAGTTTTGAAAGCAGAGATTTCTGCTTTCTACGGCAAATCTGACTAGTGTAGTTCATAACTCATGTTATGTTTAAACAATTGTACTACCTCATATTTCACTTGAGGTAGAAGGTTATGTTAGTATTTTTAAATAAAGCCGTTAAAAAGTTAGTATTTTTAAATAAATAAGAAGAAATTATGTATTTCTTTTAATTAATTTCTCTTTCGACAGAACATTTTGTTTCATTTAGTTTTCATCTGATTTAACACAGTTTCTTTGCATTAAATGAAGTAAAAAAAATACTTTGAAAGTTTGCTTTAAGGCGATGAGGTGATTAAGTGGTTGGATGTTGTTAAGCATTGTATGTATTGTACAGACATTTGCAGATTTTTACCTATGGTTAGGTTACTTTTTAAGCCCCAAATGCTTTTGGTTTCAATGCCACTTCTGGAAATACATACAAAAATGTATTTAACTAATTAAAGTTAATAGGTGTAGTACCATAACTGGGTTGGAAGATACCAATTTTGTGTTTACACTGCTTTTCTGTGAAAATAACGAAATAGATGGTTTTGGTCTGTTTGACACGGGTGTTGGGTCTGAAGGAAATCTTCTTAAAGGCTGATTATTTGTTTTATGATTGTTTTATGCTTTTTATGTAATTTATTTGTAAGGAGAAAATGTATAACATTGCTGCATAACCATCACAAAGACTTAAATCTATGAATAATTAACCACTAAGCCAGCAAACATTTTTATAGATCTGGGGAAGGCAACTTGCTTGGTTCAGCATCAGTGAACTGAGAAATCAATCCATTTGAAAGCTATTAGAAGGTAAAGAAGGTCTGGGGATTTAGAAGGATGACTGTTTCGATCTAGGACTTGAAGTACTTGTCTACTGAAACTCAGTAGATCTGTAGCTAATGGGCTGCCTTTGCTTTTGTACGTAGTACTATGATGGCAAATATGGCAGTTGTGTAGAAAAATTGGTTTTCTTCGTTTTATGGGAGAATATTAACACCATCTCTTGCAGGTTGCCAGAGTTGTCCTTGGAAAGGCCGATTTGTTCTCCATATAAATTTTTTTTTTCTTTAAACTTCGGTGTTTTGAATTAAATCTGACTTAGAAATATGTTTGACAGCTTTTTGTGGAAGTTAAGAGTGAAATTCCATTCCTAATAAAAAAAGAAAAATCAGCTGAATAACAGGACAAGGGAAACAGATGGAAAGTTTGCTCTGTTAAGGCTGCTTGAGGAGTTGAAGACAGTTTCTGGGCTCCTGTAGGTTGTCACAGTGATTTGAACTTAAACTGAATCATTCTGCTCCTTTTTTTGTGGAGAATCAACAAATGAAAGCTGCAAATTACTCCAGTAAGTTAGAAAAGGGACTTTATAGGACAGTGGTTACTGCTAGATACACAAGTGTAAAATAGACAGTTTTATTCTCCAAGTAATCATGGGTCATCCTTGTAAGGTGCCTAATAAAAGGCAGTATTATAATCATGTTAAAATTAGTGAGTGTTTACCATTTAGAGTCATTCTGCCACCAACATTTTCTGATCAGATTAGATCCTGGGTTACATGGATGTTTTTGTCTTTCATGCATTTCATCATTGGTCTTTCTTATTTTTCAGATGAGCAGAACTTTGTGCTCAGAGATGCTGAAGCTGAGGTGCTATTCTGCTTTAGTTTAGAGGAGTCTCTAAAGAGAGCACAAGTAGCTCCACTGTTCAAGGTATGCATTTTAAAAGGACATTTAAATACTTGGAGCTTTTCAACCTCATGTTTTCGTCATTGGGACGATAGCTTTTGTGGCCAAGGGCAATAAAACAGACTAGCATATAAGCATCTGTTATAAATTCTATTTTTTACTTTATGCCTACTTCCTGCCTAAGAATTGCTGGGATGGATCTAAGCCCTCTGAGTGACTGGGTCCTGTGGATATGAACAAAATGTGCTCAGTATAAGCTCAGTACGCTTAACAGTATTTCTTCCCTTACAAAAACTAAAATATTGCTCTGTTATTTGTAAAATGCCACTTAGAGAAGGGACTTTTTTTTTTTTTTTTTTTTTTTAACACCAGCCTGGTAGTCAGAGCACTTGCCCATAGAAATGAGAGTCTGAGAGTGAGTTTGCACTTCGGCCTCAGGGAGTTGCTGTTTGATTCTTACCGAAGACTGCACTTACCACCAGACTGTTGGCGAGGATGGTGCAAGGTGGTTTTCATGCCTCCGGTTAAAATTATGTTACAGTGCAAAGAGGTATCTGAAGATCCAAGTTGCTAGAGATTCTTCAGCCTGTCTGAACTTGAGACTCTTCATTGAGGCAAACCACCTAAAAAGGGTATTTTTACAACTTGTAATGAATAGGAATCTATGTCTCTTATTAAGTCTAAATAATACATTTCACTCAGTTTTGCAGTCTAAATAGCAAGTGGGTTTTTTTTTCTTTATTCCTAGCTGGTAAACAGAGGTAATCTACTTTGTGATCTGATCACCTGTATCAGTCTCAGTCAAGCAGTCAGATAATTTTTGTCAGAAAGTAATACATTGGCTCTTAATTAAAAGCCAAACATCCTTTTGCAACACTTGAGACGTCCCTGTGCAGTAGAAGCAAGGAGCACTGTTGTTCTTGTATGTCTTACCAAGCTGCAGTTACCTTTTAGTTTTGTTTTTTGTTTGTTTTTTTTTTAATCATAGTTTAACGTGTGGTCATTTGAAGGTTTCCTGATTGCTATTTTAAAGGTTTTGAAATAGGCACAACTGAGCTGTTCAGATTTATCAGACTTGTGGGTTTGCCCCTCCAGGGAAAACAGGTCAGTAGTAATTAAGGACAACTCAACAGATGATGAATTTGTTGCCATAAGCTGTGGTACCTAACACCAGCTTACAAAGCCTGCCTCATTATTGTATAAGACAATAGTCACATGATAATAAAATTTGCTGTCTTGCAGAAGTCAGTTAACAAAATCATGCTTTTATTTATTCTTTCTTTTCTCTTTTTAGGGAAAATATTTTTACATTACACCTGGAATTTGTCCCAGTCTTTCCACCATGAAAGCTATTGTGGAATGTGCAGGAGGAAAAGTATTATCTAAACAACCTTCTTTTCGAAAACTCATGGAGCATAAGCAGAATAAAGTGTGTACAGTGTTGCTTTCTAAAATTTACTGGTAATGTCTTACTGTGTTATACTGAGCTTACAGTTAGTTTCTTTTGTTTAGAGTTTGCCTGAGATAATCTTGATTTCCTGTGAAAATGATCTTCACTTATGTCGAGAATATTTCACAAGAGGCATAGGTATGTATAAGCTGTCAATGTAATTCGAACAGTATAGGTGTTGTTTTGATTTTTTTATTAATATTATTATTTTACAAGTAGACATCTTTTGAAGCTTTCAGATAATAATAGAGGAATACGTGGTCTATCCTGCAAACCACGCAGCAGTCTGAGCCAGCTGTTTGCTAGGCGTTTCTAATGGAGGTATTTTAAAGCCGGGTCACCATAAATCGCTGGAGGGGTAGGCTTGAATGTGGGGCTTCTGTCCTTCCTGAAACAAGATTACTGCCTTAGTATTCATCAAGTTAGTTAAAGGTTTGGGGTTTTTAACGTGTAGAACCCCAAGACATACTGTGTTTATTAACAAAGACGTGCATGGGGAAGTCTAGTATTTGCGGTGTGAAGTGTGTGATGGCTAACAGTAGGGCCCTGGTAGTGGTGGGGCAATACCCCCTTACACCTTTATGTGAAGAGCGGAAAGGTACAGAATGGCCCCTCCTGATGCACATGCCGAATGAGGAAGAATGTCCTTGCAGGGTGTAAACTGTATGCATGTTTTTGATATTTTCAGATGTCCACAATGCTGAGTTTGTCCTGACTGGGGTACTTACTCAAACACTGGATTATGAATCATATCCTTTTTGTGTAAAGGCTGTCCGCTGCTTTGGGGAGTGTGGTTTACTAAAAGTTTTTCTTAATTAGAAACTAATTATTTATACTTTTTTAGGATGGGTAATGGTTACTTGATGGGAGGGTAGTTTAACACCCAGAAACCCAGCTTTTAAATTCAAAGAGGAATTACTTTTTGATAGGAAACAGTTCAGTGGAGGTGGGAGGCGGGGCTATCAGAAAGTAACAGTAGTAGAATATTAAGCAACAGGAAAAAAACTTGTCACTAAGGAAAATACTTGTCACGGGTTACTTGCAGATGAGGAAAATAGCTTTACTGAAGAAGATTATAAACCCTGTTTGATAAATGCAGTGGAGGGACCTGTAAGAGTTCTGTGTCTTTATGCATGTTTTTATGTAAGTTCTATTTTGCAGTCATTTCTTAAAAGTTGTTCTTTCTTAACAAACATACATATAAATTTACTTGATGGATAGTGAAATGCCTTACTGCTTCGGAATCCTTGGAGCATTAAATCTAGCTGTTCAGCCATTGTACAAAGCAACTAAAACTTCCTGTGGATGCTGTTTTCCAGCTGTTTTCCTAGAGATGATGAGCAGTTTAAAGCAGGAAAGCAAAAATAAACTGCATCTTTTTTAGGATGTGTAATTTTATTATGCTGAAACATAATTTACTATGTTTTGTATTATACTACCATTTTAAAAGAGCCCACTTTAGCTATCATGATTAGCCCGTTTTTAAACATTTTAACGTAAATGATGGTACTTCAGCCAAAAGTGTAATTTGGATGTAAAAATAAAAGGGCTTGCTATCTATTAAATTATGGATGTTGAAGATGAAAATGTTTTGTACTTTATTTTTATTTCTTATACTCTATTTTCTTTTATATTGATACTTTGCCCACATTTTAAATAAATGTACTTTTAAATGTTTTACTCTATATTTTAGTGGTGGTTCATTTTTTTGAATACTGTGCAACAGTGGCACTCTGGTAAGAGTAAATTACTCAAATCTTTTTCCAAGCAATGTAAAATTAATTTAAGCTTATTTTACCGGGTATGTTTTAATACATGAAATCCCAGTGCTTTAAGGGGGAGATCGTTGTAAATGTATATATCTGTTTTTACTGCAACAAAGGAATAACTTGAAGGGAGGAGAAACTATAAACCGGCATATTATGCTCTTGTGATAACTCTTGTTTGTATAGTGAGTTTTACTAAATAAATATTAAAAACCAGTCTCCCAAATCTATATTCAGTTGTATTTCCTAATACACACACAGTTACAATAATCTGACTTTACTATTTTTATCAGTTTGAATTCTAGTAGATGAAAAAGTCATCCTAAAAGCATTTATTCTTTGATCAGCAAGCCGTTGAACTCTGGCTGGGGATTGCAGATACTAGCTTATCTGTACAGCTTCAAGTGTATTACAGCACCTTGTGAACGATTCACAGAAAAATTCAAATACAAGATTAAAAAATGCTTTAAACAATAGCTTATCATGCCATTTTTTTCCAAACATTTTGTATTTTTATGCAGAACCATTTTACAGAGAAGCTTTTACAAATACAGTATCATTAAACTGAGATGAACTGCTGTTTTTAGCTTATGCAAAGCTTTCTACAGAGAAATTATTAATTTCACATCTCTCTCTTGTGCTATGGCTCAAAATGTAAATCCACCTGATACTTGACCACTATTTCTGTTGCCTTTCTTCCCATGCCTCAGTTCAACAGAGTGCTTAAGCGAATGCCAAATTCAAGCTATAAGAACACAGTGGGAGTAAATTTCAGGATGAGTGAAGTCCCATGGAGGTCAGTGCTGTCCCTGTTGCCTGTTGTTGCTGGCTCTGGGTTCCTCAGCTATCCTGTTTTACTCTGCTATTTGGCATTTCTATTGTCAGCAATAAGGGGCTCTATGATGATAACAAAAATGGTAAAATTTCTATCAATGTGACTTTTGGTAAGGTGACAAAATGTCGTAAATTAGAATGCTATGCTTTGGCTCTAGATGGTTTTAGGTGCATTGGAGGTTAAAAAGGTATGGTACAGGGTGGGAGAAAATGGTACTTTTCCTCAAATGCCATTTACTTGTAATGGCAATTAGGTGATTTGCCTTAGTATGATGTTCAGCTCTCCATAATAGTTTCCTCTTCATTACAAGATAGATTAAGAAAAAGTTTTTAACATGGAGACCTAAGGTTGGAATTTGATGACATGATGTTATGCTTTAACTTTTAAAAATAGTAAAAAAAAAAAAAAAAAAGAAAGGAGGGACTGCAGTGGGAGTTAATGGCTGGCTGATGAGGAGTTGTGCATATGACTTAAATTGTTCAGACATCTAGACCTGGCAAGTCTGGTCTCCCTTTACTGTCAGTGGAGGGAGAGAATATCTCTTAAAACCTGGCTTAGTTAAAGACTCCTGCAGCGAGTGCATCTCTTAATAGTTTAGCAATCTAGTTGTTATCTACATCTTTTAGAACACAGAAAATAGGCGAGATGAATCCCATCCTAAAGAACTTCAGTAATGCATTGCATAAATACTATTTTTTAAATGGAGAAAAAATTATGCCTTTTTTTTCTTCAAATACACTTCAGAGTGTGTAATATTGAAATTTTCTAAATCTGTATTAATCTTTGTATGGCTTGAGACTTTCTTGATTATATTAATAACCAGGTTGCAGAAAGTTTTTGGTTGCCTTTTCCTTTGAAACAGTATCAGCTGTTGTAGCTTTTGGACTTTTGAAAATGTTGTGATACACAAAACTTCTTAACTTGAATAAATACTTTCTACCTGTCATGCATTCAGCATATCTTCTGTATGTCTTACAAATGATGAATCGCAGTATCAAATGTAAATGTTGGTTTCAGAAAGAGATACACACATGTAATGAGTCAGTCGCACTGCGGAACAGTGCATGAAATCAAACACAAGGCGTATGAGTTTGCAGGATGGGGTTCTAAAAGCTAACACAACCTGTTAAAACAGCTTTCTGCAGAATGAAACTTAGCAATGAGGGAGGAGAGGCAGAGAGAAACCAGATCTGAATGTCTTAGCAGGTTCTGTCTCAGCAACATAAACTGCTAGACTCGACAATGCATTTATGCCTCAATAAGAGTTCTCACCTTTTTTAGGATTAACTTCTACGTTTTTCACAACCAAGCAGTGTTGAGGATATATGACACCTTTGCCAAAGACTGCTAGAGTTAAGAGACGTGTGAATGCAATACCATCTGAAAGGTAAATTTCCTTATGAAAACTATCCAAAATGCTGTCAAGTATTGCATAGAGGAGCTTGAAGAAAACCAAATGCAATCATGGAACAAATGAACCCCATGGGAAACACGAGTGGTAATGCATCTGTTTCATCATCAGTGGAGACAGTGTGTTTATTTAGCTAACATACAAGTATGACTGATTTGATTAACCTTTCAATTAGAGTGAAAAACAGAACCTGCCAAAAAATAGTCTTTCAAGAACCCCAGGAGCTGTCCAGAGCCAACTGGCTTGCACAGATGTTACTGTGCGTGTGATGAGTGATAGAGAAGGGTTTGATGAAATATGCTGATGCTAGATTGCTGTTACGAACATGATTTTCCTTTAGTGGAAGGTTTTAATACTTAAGTGTCTGTTTGATCCTGTCTCCTGTACTTGGGGGAGATGGGGAAAATAACCTTTCATGATGTTGTTTAGTTGCTTGTGGAAGCATTAGGTCCATAATACAAGCTTGTGTTCTTTGTAGAAAATCTGTCCTGATACAGCAGTTATTTAAAGATAAATATAGAACATGTCTGTAGTAGCGGAGACATTCCATCAGTTAGGGATCTCCTGGAAGTCAGGGAGGCATGGTCTCCACTCCTTACCCTGCAGCTTTCTTTGCCATAAGTCACAAAGTAAAATTGTAGAAGTGCAGCTGGAAGAGACCTCCAGAGGTCCAGTCAAGTTTTCAGTACCTCAGAGGTTGGAGATGCCACAATCTCTGTGGGCATCCTGCTTCTGTATTTTGCTACCTTCAAGGTAATAAACTATGCTCATATCTAATCAGAATATCCATTGTTCCACAAGTGGCTGTTGACTCTTAATTTCATCCCTATGCACCTCCAAGAGAATCTGGGTCTTGTCTTCTTTCTAACCTCATGGTAGGTAGTTGTAGACAGCAGTAGGACCTTTTTTTCTTAAGGTTGAGCATACTCAGCTCTCAGCCTCTGCTTGTCCATTGCATACCTACAGTAATCATGATGGTCTTCTGCTGGTCTTGTTCCAGTAGGCCGTTGTTTACTGTATGGGGGACCCCAAAACTATGAAAAGAGGAAAAAGGCACTGGGTACCTTGGCCTTTTTCATGTCTTTCATCACTAGATCCCTCACCATGTTGAGCAGCAGACTTTCCTTTTTCTTTCTTTTCCTTTCCTTTTTGCCACTGATGTCTTTACAGAAGCCTTTCATGCTGACTTTCACATCTCTTCCTAGTTTCAACTTGAGCTGAGCTACTGCTGAATAAAAAATCAGCTGCGCAGTTCAAGATGTGTAAAACATATCAGTGGAGCAGATAAGCACCAGAATAGATGTGTTCAGGAAGATTGTGCAACTTTAATCTTTACAGAGCTCTACTATTAAATATTCATCAAATGTTTTCTAAGTGCAGTTTAGTTAGTTTGCCCTACCTCAAGGCAAAAGGGTAGACAGAAAGACAGCTCTGTTGACGTTTGTGTATTTTATGTTTAAATATTGTGATGCCTTACAGGGTGCTAGGAGGTTACGTAGACTAATACATGTTTGGTAAGAACTACAGAAATGAAGATGGAGAGAAATTTGCACTGGGAGTGGTGAAGCAGAGAATAAAACCCAGGTTAGCCATATTCAAAGATCACATCTTGACAGCCAGTCAAAGCCCGTTCCCTGCTCGCAGCAAGAATAAAGAAATACCAACGCAGCAGAGCTAAAGAATGGCAACCGAATAAAGAGAGCACACAGGAATGAAATAAGGAAAGAGACTCACAGGCTGACCGCTCAAACAACAAACTTACACAAACTACTCCAGGGTTTCAGGGGGGTAAGTTTTCCTAGAATTCCTATGGAATAGCAGTAATGAATACAAAAAATGTTAACAGGAAGTTGCAGGTGTGTTTTGTGTTACTGCAGGTCTGCGAGATTGAGAGAGACTATCTCCAAAACGATTCCTTTTACTAGAATTCATTCTGCAGGAAGCACTGTAGGCTACAGGCGCTTCCTTCTTGTTGCTTGTTTTCTTCATCTTCAGAATCTGTGCTTTTAGGAAAAAATACTTTCTAGTTGTTACGGTTCCCAAATGTCTCTGAGCCTGGCTAGTGCTGTGGCATGTATGGGCCATGGACCAGCATTTCTGACACAAGCAGTACTTCCCCAACCCGTTCCATTTGGATGCTAATGATGATACTTCCAGTGTCAACGTCGTGAGCTGCTGCCCATCCAAGCTCTTCAGAAAAGGGAGTACGATGAGTTCAGTGCAGAGCAGGTTATGCTAGCACTGAACAGGTGGGTTAGGAAAGTGCCTGCCTTTTCTTAAAAAAGCAATCCAGTGTCTCTTTGAAATGCAACAGGCCCCTCTCGAGGGAAAGGCACGCTTGAAAAGCTTCCTCGGAGGGATACAGGAGCTTTCCCTGGAGGAAGCCAAGTGGAGAGTGACTGCCCGAGCCCTCGGGAGATGCTCGGAGCTCTGCCAAGGGAATTTTAACCTACAGAGTACAGGCAGTTGTGAAGAGTGAGTGATGCTTGGAAAAATATTCCCGGCCTTAACAATATGGTACATTTCTTTGATCCTCAAGCAGCGTTTTGTCAGGAGAGCAGGCTGTGTCTGCCAGGGAGAAAGCATGGTAGTCAGGGGCACCCCCGATCAGGCAGATTGCACACAGCAATGGCCCACACATGGGCCTGCCTAGGTTGTTTCCTCATAGCAAGCTATGTCAAAAAGAAAAAGCACTATTTTAAGCTTAAGCTGTCAAATTTTATTAGTTATTATTAAATTAATAACTAAAACATTTTGAAATGAAGCAGCTACATCAAAGATAATGGAGGTGAGAGAGAGGTTTCCCTCCCTGCTCTCTATGGCATTAAAGGGTTGATCCTCACTTGGTTTCATTCAGCTCAGGGTGCTGGGGTTGTGGGAAGGCTGCAATGGCCATGTATTTAACTTTTCAGATTCACTAGCTCTTGTTGTGCTGAACCCTGCTTTTCCTGGCCTCCCAAATGCCACCATCATTCTGACAGAGAGCCCGGCACCGTATATAAACCATCCAGGATATTAAAAATGCTACTGAGGGCATTAAAAGTAATATATTTTGCATCCTCAGCCTCTGATCAGTCTCTAAACCCTCCAGGATGCTGTCTGCACCATGAGCAGCAGCTCTCATTTCCTCCTGTGGTCTTTGACTTGTCTGTTCCTTGCACGAGCATGGGGTCCTAGCAGTGTTCCGGAGAGGAAGTCAGCAGTTTGCTCACTACCAAGTTCTTCAGAATTTCTTTGCAACGAACATCCCAACGTGTCTGTTTTATAGAGCTTTTCCCTCTCAGTCAGCAGTGACTGATACGGCTTCATTTCTTCTCCTACCGTGCCAAGAAGTTTTTTATTGCAAACTACATTTCTACTTCCGTGGAACAAACAATATAATAAAGTCTAGTTATTAAAAGAAGTATCTCTCTCGATCCTGGAGGCAGAAGTTAGGTAGAAGAAAACAACGTTTGTAAACTGCTGTGATTTGGTTTGCTGTAAGGTAGCGAAATACCTGAAATGCAAATTGATCAAATGCAAGCCCCATCAAATAACCGTTCATTTACATTTGTAGTGAAATGCTAACATTAACAAACCCTTGGAAGCACTGTTACAGCTGTGATCACCCAGAAATACTAGAAAACGCTGTGCAAGGAGGGCAAGTATCTCTTTCTAGGGTAGGTGATACGGATGGTCAAAGTAGCCAAGCTCTGGATCATGTGTGCACCTGGAGAAAGGCTTTTGTGATTGGAAACTCCTCTTTTATCTGGTGGTATGATCTGATTAAGTGAAAGACACTGTTCCTCCCAACACAGTTGCTCACCTGTGTCAATGGGTTGGGCTATGTGAACCCCGGGAGCATCAGTCACTCATGAGCAATACGATGGCAAGGGGACAAAAGCTGTCCACGGGCTGGAGCTGTGGTGCTACTCTCTGCAGATCATTTCAAATAATAAACTATTTATAAAACCATTATAAAACCTATTTTCACATGGATGTGAGACCCAGGGACTTTCTAAGAAGGGTGTAAGGACTAAATGAAATATTGAGCTCAACAGTTGGGTCAACAAGGACAAGGGAATGCAAGAGATGTGACGGTACAGGATGGCTCTGAAGAACCAAGTCACTGGTTGTCAGCCTGAGCTGGAACAGCTGAGCGTCCTAATGCAGCATAGAACTACCGTGCTCGCTTTGAAAGAGATGCAGGGGTAGTACCAAGCAAGAGTGGAAACTTCATGCTTGTGCTTCTGAGCAATGAAGGAAAATGTACCCTGCCCCCCAAAAAGGTATGTGTGGGGGATTTTGTGAGGCTAGGAGCCTCTGGGAGCTGACAAATTAGTAAATTATTCCATTTAAATAGAGGTATATTGCAAGAAACTGACAGTTTTTGATGAAACTAGTTTGAGATTTTTTGACTAAGAAGGCAAAATGAATTATTTAAGTACCAACTAATAAAGTAATTGCAATGAAACTAATTGAGAAAACAAAGCAGAAACAGAACATTTTATATCAGAGTAATCAAACCTGCCTAATGTGGGGAAACTGAAATGGGAATTCACATTTTCAGTTTTGCAGCAGCATCGCTTGATAACTGCTGAAACGATGCAGAAGTCTCACAGTTTATCCAAACTGAACAAATAAGGAGAGAAACTTTTCAAGTTTATTTTTCCTCAAGCACCACGGGCTTTACTGCTTACTACCAGCTACTTCTTGTAGCACCTCTAACAAAATTGCTAGCACAACATCATGCAGCACTTAAGGCTAGTTCAGTCATTTATTTAGGTGATCTAACAGATGTTACTAATTGCTTAACCTGTAGTTACACAGACCTTTAGGAATGCATCACCCACTCTCCACATACAAGCTGCAAACAGCCGTGCTAGTCCTTACCCAGTGGAGGTGAAGTTTCCATCCTCTCTGAGGGAGCTAAGAAAAAAGAAGGGCAGAAGTATAAGTAGATGTGTGTCCTTCAAAAGACTGACAGGAAAACTGCAGCTTTGACAGCACCATCCTACAGACTTAAAAAGCACAGTGTGGGAAATACAAAAGCAGAAACTGAGCTCTTTTTCTGACTAAAAATAATTTAATTCAGTTTCTTCTCCTCTGAAGAACACCCTTACCAAAACCCAACTTGCACCGGGTTATATTTCAGAGTGGAAAAAACCACGATTCCTGAGCTTCTCTGCTTATCACATTTGGAATGACAAAGGAGGTTGAAGGAGCTGCTGAGCTCAGGACTGCTTTGCTTTGCTTTGCTTAGCTTCTTTCTGCAGATGGGCTGTTTTTCTTTGCTGGGGTGAATATGGCTCCTTGTATTTTTAGCAAAGCAGTATACCGCTATGTGTCATTAAAAGGGAGTTTAATATGTCAGTAGAGACTGAATTGCCATCCCTGGGTTTTCCCCTTCAGCTGCTGAATCCAATGAAGAAAGTCCAGGTAACTTAAGTCCCCAGGGGAATGAAAGCACATGCTTAACACGAAGAGTGGAAGTAGCTGTCCTGACCTCTCTTGCGACTTATCGCCAAATTTAAACGCGCACTGTAAGTACTTAGTCTGGGTGTAACCAAGTACCAGATGGACAGCCTACCTGTGAGCAACACGGTAGCCACCACCACCTAGTCCCACGCTCCTGCATTAACACTGCTCGATCCTCCCCACTAGCGTTACCCATCATGGCAACTTTCTTCCAAAACGTGTGTTTTGTGGCCGCAAACACGCAGAGCCAGACCTCTTTTGTTGTTGACTTGTCTCTTGCAGTTTTGCGTGTTGCAAGTTCTCAGTGAATCCCAGTTTTGGCATGAATGAAAACTCATAATAATAACTCAGCAGCATTAAAAAGAATAATAATCCCTGCCTCACCTCTTCTGCCCATGAGCTGCACAGAATATGCAACTTGCTCTGCTATGACAGTGAATCTGTATGGTGCTGCTGGTTGTTGTGCCTGTGTAGAAGTTACCGACAGCCTTTACAGTCTGATCTGTTGCGGTGTGCCTGTTCCTGGCTGAGTGCGACATGTCCTCTTCTGGATTGTAGGTCAAGACACATTCCTGGTGTCTGAAAAGTTCTGCACTGTGCTCTTGCCACCTGCAGCTTCAGCCTCTTTGAGTGATAGATTACCAGTTAACACATAGAATGATAGAACAGTTTGGGTTGGGAGGGACCTTTCAAGGCCATCTGGTCCAACCCCCCTGCAATCAGCAGGGACATCTCCAACTAGATCAGGTTGCTCAGAGCCCCGTCCAGCCTGACCTGGAATGTTTCCAGGGATGGGGCATCTACCACCTCTCTGGGCAACCTGTGACAGGGCTTCACCACCCTCATTGTCAAAAATGTCTTCCTTAGATCTACTCTAAAGAGATAAGATACATATCTATCTAGTCTAGTGGCAGAGGTTTCCATTGTAATTATTACTTGCAGCTCCTCAACATGCTGTTCCTCCTACACAAATAGTTACTGCCAGGCCTTTAAAAACAGGCAGGAGGTGACAATAGAGGCAGGACAGTCTCAGGGTACATGTTACAGGCACACAAGTGTGCTGCTTTCTCAGCAGTTTCTCCTGTTTCCTTGTAAGAGAAAAAAGAGAATCATTTGTGCTGGGTGGTCACGACAAGGGCAGGGATGCTCCCTTCCGGAAGGAGGAAGGGAACTGCGACATGTCTGTCTGCAATCTGCCACCTACGCCCCACCTCTCCTCCCAGCTGTGCTCTTCGTGTTTGTGCAGAAGTGTGGCCAAACCCTCAGCTTTAAAGGCAGCACTGAATGCAAGAGGGTTTTTCTTTAGGACGGCATGGAAGAAAGTGCTTGGAGGGACCAGATCCACGAGTGGAGTCTTGCTCTGGTGTGGCTGTAACGAGCCTGTTAATGCTGGTTTATTTTGTTTGTTGATCTTCTTGGGCTCTGCAGCCTGACAGAACACTGTGTTCCTGATGTTCGCCTCTTGCTTTGCCTTTAGAGTACATCGAATGCTGGTGAGTAGCAAGTCATTTACAGACGAGTTTATTAACTGAGATTTATTGTTTATATACCCACCGTCACAACAACTTTAAGTGTGTGATGTTTGCTGGACACAAATGTCCCTCCTGTAAGAATATATTTATTAATATCTAATGCTAATGAGCATTAACATTTATCTAATGGTGTATATTTAACTCTAATGGGCTTCTGAGGCATTTCTATGCTGAGTATCCCAAAGACATGGTCTGTGTCTCATGTTTGAGTTCACCTGCCATATAGCTCCCGAGCACAAAGTGATGACCTTAGTGGTGGACAAAGTGATTGTGAAGATCCTCTGGATGCTCCTGACCTCTCTGCTGGTCTGGAAGCATCATGCAGAAAGGGTTGTCTGGGCAAGGACCATCTGAAATCATGTGTTTCACTTGAGTGACGTAAACACCAACCCAGACGGCTTGGGATCCAGAGGCTGACTTGAGATTTATAACATTTAAAACATATTTGCTATCTAATTTTGGGGGGTTTAAACTTTAAGTGTATTTTCAAGCTTTTCTCGTCAGCCCCAGGGTTAGAAACATGCTTTTAAGTAGGGAATTAGATAACTACGGAGTTTGTGTTATTATTAGAATCATAGAATGGTTTGGGTTGGCAGGGACCTTTAAAGATCAAAGCCCTGTCCAACCTGACCTTGAACACTTCCAATGATGGGGGATCTACAGCTTCTCTGGGCAACCTGTTCCAGTGTCTCACCACCCTCAGTGTAAAAAATTTCTTCACCTCTTCACAGCAGAGCTGTTCCATCCCTCTGAGCATTGCTGTGGCCTCCTCTGGACCAGCTCTGACAGGCCCGTGTCTTTCCTGTGCTGAGGGCTCCAGAGCTGGACACAGGACTCCAGGTGGGGTCCCACCAGAGCAGAGTAGAGGGGCAGAATCCCCTCCCTTGCCCTGCTGGCCACGCTGCTTTGGGTGCAGCCCAAGATACAGCTGGTCTTCTGGGCTATGAGTGCACATTGCCGGCTCCTGTCCAGCTTTTCATCCACTAGTACCCCCAAGTCCTTCTTGGCAGGGCTGCTCTCCATCCCTTCATCCCCCAGCCTGTGCTGATACTGGGGCTTGCCCCGACCCAGGTGCAACTCCAGGAGCTGGAGCTTTAGTTGAAAAAAGAAGGGCCATGCAAGGCACAGTGAGCTCTGGAGATGCAGGTTCTTGCAATCTTTGTATCTACTCAGTGTGCCAGGCCAAAGGGAAAGTTTGGAAAATCTGACCCCGTGTGCTGAGCTGTCACTGCTGAGTGGTGAGCTCTTCGTAACACAGAGAAAGCCAGATTCATGTTCGTAATTGAGTTCTTCCAAAAAATCCTGTTGTATCCTGGGTATGAAATGCCTAATCAAATCATGTTTACTGCTCGGCACTAGACTGCTAATTTGCTTTGATTTAGAATTTAAAAAGATAATTGCGGATGTGTGCGTCTGCGTAGGTTGCTGTGAAAAGGCTTTCCTCTCCATTTAATAAGCAGCCCATTAATATGGACTGCGTTAATTTGACTTTCCTTTTTCAATGTGATTGATTTAATCCCTCCGTTAGAGGAGGAGATGAAGACACAGAACAACGTGTGCTCACACTGCAGGCACAGGGTCGGGGATGGGGAGCTGAGGAGCAGCCTCCTCTCACGGGATCCATGGGACTCCCCTTGCCCTAGAAGAACCCTCCAGGAAAAGCAGGGACAGATACTCACGTTTTACTGTTCTGCTCTTAATATCCTTGGCAGCAGTTTAACAAAGCCACTTAAGCACTTTTTCTCCTGTTTTAGAGTTAATTAAAGTGGAATGAGCTGAAAGTTGCAGGTAAATGTGATATCAGTGTAACACAGAAAATAATTCCTGTTTGCCAGATAGATACCACTTTTCTTTGGGCTTTATTCCTACCTTCAGATGGTCCCAGGGACAAATCTCTGCTCCCATCTGCTTGTGCGCTGATGGTGTTTGTGGCCAAACCCTTGCAGCCTCTTGTACAATCAAAAGCTGCCCAGGCTGGGCTACTGCTGCACGCCTGGAGAACAGCTCATCTGCCGTGTTTTACTGTTTATTTTACTTGAGGATGACTCTGACGATCACCTTGCCCCAACCTGCATCCAGCCGAGGCTCCCTCCCAGGCACTGGCACCTGGTAGGCAGCTGTGGGTTTTGAGTCCACTTAATCAGATCAGCTTTTAAAGGTGAGGGAGTCAAGATAATATCAGGTCATATGTCTGGTGCGGGGAGACTCCCGGCTAGGCAGACCCCTCGGCATCCATGTTTGCCAAAAACCTACAACTATAGACGTGAAAGTACAACAAAGATGACGACTCGCTGGCTGCTCGTGGCAGCTCCTTTTTCCCCACTCGTAAATCAACGCCGAAGTCCACGTCAAGGGGCTGCTGCAGCGGCGCTGGTGTGGGATCATTCGATGCTGCTTCCACGTGTGCTGAGAGCAGAGGAGATGTTGTAAAGGATTTTGCTGTCACCTTTGTCTGTCCTCTCCTTCCCTGCCGGCACGAAGCTTCGGTTGTCCATGCAGGCAGCAGCACCGCTGCTGTCTTCTCGCATGGGCTTAATCACACGTGCAAGCGTGCATTAAAATCCAGAGGTCTTCCTTCTGATCTTGCTTGCAAAGAGACAGGAATCAGTTTTTCTGATCTTCAGGGATGGAAACTTTCTCTAGAGATAGTTCTTGTCATTTTTTTCCACTTACGGAAATGGTAGTGATTAGTTATTGTAACTTTCCTGAAGCGGCTTAAAATGACTAGCAGTTCTGAAATATTGTTCAAAACCCAAAGTATTAGGGCATTCCAGGAGAAATCTCGTCATCCCAGCGTGGTATCTCCAAGGCTACTCATCATGGGAATGAATCAGGATGCTGAGATCCAGCTCCTTCGCAGAAACAGCCGAAGGAGGGTGCTGCCTGCCAGGGTCCTTCAACCCATTTGCTGCGACACCAGGCTGGTCCCTCCTGATTCCTGCTTCGGAGCTCTCTTTTGTGGGTTTAGGATTCCTAGACATGGATTTAGCAACCTGAGTTGTAGGGTGAAAGATTGTCCGAGTTCAGACTTCGGTGCAACTGCTCCATTTTTTCTTATTGCTTCTCCCTGTAAATGACATTTTATCCAAGCTGGTCTTGTCGTGCCATTTCAGAGAGAAGCCTGGGGAGGTGCCTTGTGCTGGGTGGTTTGGCTGCTCTTGTCCCGGGGGCTGCAGAGAGCAGCCTGGGCAGCGGCCCCAGGCACGTCTGCTGCAAGCCAGGCAAGGACACGGGGAGCAGCGTCAGGGTGGGCTCAGCAGCTGGAGAGCCGGGTGCCTGTGGCTGGGTACATTTTGAGGCATGAAGTTTTTCCTTTATCTGATTTGCTGTTCAGCTGGGAACATCAGAAAACATCAGAAGCACCACTTCCAGTTCTCCCTCTTACGGCTCTCAGCTCAGTCCCTATTAAGCAGAACTTCTGTTTGACAGCGGTGAAGATGTGCAGATACAACTGTGTCCTCCGAGCCTGGAAGAGAAACGCTGGAAAACTCACCTCTTCATATATAGGGAACAAAGGGACAAAACACAGATCTGCTGGTGGCCCGGTCAGCCGTGAGTGGCTTTGCCCTGGAGCGTTCACCTGCTAGACCAGGTCCACGTGTCCCTCGCGTGGGCAGAGCTGGTGCCACTGGGCAGCGCTCGCTTTTCCCTCCATTGCCCCTTCACCGCAGCCGGACGCCAGCCCAGAGGTAAGACCATCTGCAGCCAGCAAGGGACGTCCCCAGGCCACCAAGCAGCAAAACTTGTTCACCGTCGGTATAGATTAGGTCAGGAGCTGAGAGGCTCTTCTGCCATGTTTTCAATCCTTGAGTTACAGCAACGTTTTCCCCTTGAAACTCTGCTTATCATGTTCACCCGCACAGCAGTAGTTCCTAGGCGCTTACAAGAGGTAGTTGTTTTCCTCCGCGAGTACGTTTTGCACAGGAGATACAGCACATGAAGCAGATTCCTCATACGACGAGAGGATGTTTTGCATACATTCCTTTAGAGACCTATTTCTGCATCTCTGGGGATTTGGAATACTATACCTAATAATATACCTTAATTAAAATAAACAGTGCTCTTAATTATGTCTTGTCACACAGTTTGTACTCTACAATTTACTAGTGCGATGCAGCTATGATAAAAATATTAAAAATATACTTGCTTGTAATTTTACCTGTACAGATGTACTTCTGCAATGCTTAACAGATTGCTCATAGTCTTTTATGAAGATGCTGCAGGTCACATTAAGGTTTTCTTAAACTACGTTTTCATAACTTTAAAACAGTTCTGCTTCAAGAAGCAGTTTTGTAACTGTGTGGATGCTGAGAGCCAGAAGGACAGAGTCTCCTAACAAAATACAACCATGAAATGAAAATGGGAGAGAAGAAAATGAAGATAGAGGGAGTTGCAATTTATAGTTTATACTGTAAATAAGGCTTACTCAACAACAACAACATCAACTTTCACAAGAATGAGCAGCTTTGAAATGACAGTGAGGGAATCTTTCCAGGGGAGTTGGGAATGGTTGGCACTTGTGTCTTCAAAAAGTTGTGGATTCATCCTGTTTATGTGCATCTTTGCAGAGCATCATTTCACATCTGGAGTCTCTAAGTGTACCTCTGAGGCACAGCAACATCTGCGTCACTGCAATTGTTTGCTTCTATTTGGGTTTCAGAGTGCCGAAACTTCTGACTATCTAAATCTAGGCCCATCTGGCTTCTTTCTATGTGAATAAATTAAAAACCTCATTGTAATCTTTCAACCTTTTCAGTCTTTCAAGGAAAATGATAAATATCGTCCGCCAAGTATCTTGTCCCTTATTAGTCCTCCTGTTTGTAGGGAGGGGGGACTCTTCAGTTTTCAGAGTCACCCAGAATTGCTTTTTTTATTAACTGAAATTATTGCTTGTTTAGTACTCAAAGTATACACTGTAGTACCCACAGCACAGCAGTTCTGTATGCAGTACCGATGTGGTCGCTCTCTCAGACGAACGGGGAAGTGCACAGTGGCTGCTGGAGGCGATTCCCCACAAGAGGAAAGGATGTGATCTAAAACTGCAACCGATGAGGCAAAGGGAGCTGGATTAAACAGTGTGTGTTCAAAATGTAATTCAAACCTGCTCCTCAGGAAGAAAGGTAACAGTTAAAGAAATAATAAAAAGTCGACTGCTTTTCATTGCATCAGTCATTAAGTTCTGCGGTCATGTCCATGAAAATGCCACTGGAGGAGATACCTGAGTTTCTGCTTATCAGCCCCTGCATTTGGAGCTTAGATCACAAATACCAGCATACCTGGATCCAGATCCCTGGACCTCCCACCAAGGGTGACCTGCAGAGCCTCAAAGTTATTACGGGCCTGGGCTAGAAAGGACAGTGTCTTTATGGATGCCTGCTGAACTAAGCAGTGAAGGTGCTCCCTGCGAAGGTGCCAGGGGACACTGCAGCAAGGAGCTTTCACTGCATAACACTATTATGAGGGAAGGAAGAGGTGAAAATGCAGAATGTATTTCACTGCTGAAAAGCTTTAAACTGGGATATATTGCAGTGGGAACTTGCAGTAGTCTGTGTCCCTTCTCCTTGTTCCTAGCTCTCACGGTCTGTGTCTGAAATATTTGTCCCTTCTAGACCGGCTGCAGGGGAGGAACACAGAGCTCTGGTTGGTCCCAGAAATGACCGGCTTTAGAAAAAGGGAAAAAAAACCCCAAAACACAAAACCCTGTGACAAGGTCGTCTCCAGCTGTTTGCTGACCTCTGGACCTGGTGCCTGCCCTGGCGACGCATCGTCCCGGGCTGGGAACCTCTTGGCGGGAAAAGCGCGGCGGCGCGGGGGGCGCGGCGGGGCGGGGAGCGCGGCGGGGCCCCCCCGCGGCCGGGCGGCCGCTCAGCGCCGCCTCTGCTGCCACCTGCCGCCCGGCCGCCGGCTCCCGGCCCCGGCACGGCGCTCCGCCCGCTGGCTTTTCCGCTCCTGAGAATGACGAGAATTACTATATATGCCCCCTGTGTCCCGTTCCCCCTCCATACCAGCTTCCAGGGGTTTATTTCCAGGCAATCCCTTTCCAAGGGAGAGCTGAGGAGCGGTACTGCCGCCTGCGTGCGGGAGTGACGCCCTCAGCCCATCTGGCTCGGAAGAAAGGGCACCTCGTCCTGACTTCTTGCTGTCCGCAGGGGCACTTAGACCGTGTGAGGCATTTCTCCATCAGGAAACACAAAAGCCCAGACCACTTTTTAAGGCTGCAAAAAAACCCCCAACAAATCACCAACCTGCTGATGCCTCCACCAAGTGATGCTGTTTTGAGTTACAATTTTGCAGGGGTGGCACCAGAGAAGTAGCTGTGTTTTGGAAAAGGGTCCCTGCTGAACTGCTGAGCCTTCAGTTGAGAAGGCTGAACTGTCTTCTGAGAGCTGCTGGCCCAGCAGCTGCCTTTGCCAGTGTGAGCGTGGAGCAGGAGCTGGGGATCTGATCCTATCCCCATCCCTGCCGCACACCCCCTGCTCAAACCTCAGCGGAGACTTCTTGCCTGCCTGTGTCTCTCTGCAAGTTTTCCCGGCGGTCGCACAGGGCTCCCAATGCTTCCCACAGGGGGCTGGGGTGAGACTCGCTTCATTAATGTGTGTGTGGCTCCTTGAGGAAAGTGCTATATATTTTAATTACAAAGTGCAGACAGCGATGACAGGCTGAGTCACATCTGCTGTCCTCATGTAGTTCCCATCCAACAGCACAGCAGCATCCTGAAGTTAGAAACGTCTTTCAAAACACTGACACCAATCTCCTTGCCAGGATGTTGGGTAACGCATGAGCTGTGTTGGTGAATTGAACCTTTTATGCTAAGCCTGAGCTTTACGCAGCGCTGCTGACTCTGAGCTAGCAGCCCTTGCGTCTGTGCAGGGCCTGGGATGTGGGGAGAGCGAGTTTATGAACGAATGTCAGTCCTGCACCAACATGAAATTGCATAGAATCATAGAAATATAGAATCATAGAGTAGTTTGGGCTGGAAGAGACCTTTAAAGGTCATCTAGTCCAACCCCCCTGCCATGAGCAGGGACATTTTCAACTACATCAGGTTGCTCAGAGCCCCGTCCAACCCAACCTAGAACGTTTCGAGGGATGGGGCATCTACCACCTCTCTGGGCAACCTGTGCCAGTGTTTCACCACCCTCATGGTGAAAAATATCTTCCTTAGATCTAGTCTAAATCTATGCTTTTTTAGTTTAAAACCATTACCCCTTGTTCTATTGCTGCAATAAGATCTCCCCAGAGCCTTCTCTTATCCAGGCTGAACAACCCCAACTCTCGCAGCCTGCCCTCACAGGAGAGGTGTTCCATCCCTCTGATCATTTTTGTGGCTTTGATTTACTTTGTCCGACTTTTCCTTTCCTATTTAAAACCAGAGTGATGGTACTTAGCCAGGTAAAAGCTAATCTCATCTCTCTGTTCACTTCATGAGAAAGAAATGGTTTCTAGAGCAGCAGAGCAAACACTAGCTGCTTTTCAGGGACTTTCTCACAGGTAACTTCACAGATGTAGAGTAAATGTTTAGTCTTTCATTTAAGGCTATCATTGGATGCAAGTGCCTGTTTTCACACAACTCGTAGCTCGGGAACTTTGGGACCGTTATCTTGGTAACGCTGCCCAGTGGGTTGAGGAGCTGGCAGGGCTGCGGAGGGGAGAAGGACAGACAAGAAAATGGACATGTGCACCTGCGAAGGACGATGGCATACGCCTTGCTTAGCTAAAAACGTGAGTACACCCACATCCCGGTTTCCCTCTCTTTCTCATATGATTTCTTCCAGGTCTTTTTTATTTTTAGTGGAGTAGACAAATTTTCTGATTCTGTGGCTGAAGTGGTCTTTAACCTGTTTGTCTGGCTGTTAGTGTGGTGGGGGAAGTTACAGAGCAGCCTGTGAATTTTAAAAATCCTGGTTTTACCCTGGGCTTAAAGACTTTATTTCTGATTTAACTATATTTATTTATTTCAGGAATTTTTAACAAAAATAAAAGGAAATTTGAAAATTAAGGGCTAAACTTAGTAGGGAGGTGCATGCCCAAAACGGGAGGGGAGGGAAGGAGCAGGCAGTGACCGGAGCACGCTCATGGAAGGTGGAGAACTTTCTGCTCAAATCCTTGCCTGAGCTTGAGCAAGGCATGGACTGCAGTTTGCCTGCATCGAGGTGGGGCAGGAGCACGCGAGTCCAGTGGTTTTGTGAAGACATTTAGAGGTAGGCGACAGGTAAGGTCTTCATTCCCGCTTTGCTGTCGCCAGCGCCGGTGAGCATCCCCCCACCCGCCCAGCGCACCTGCGGGTGCTGCCGCGGGACCGAAGGTCGGAGCCCGGCTGCCTGCGTCCTCTGGCCCCAGCCGCAGCGCGGAGCCTGGAGCCGCCTGGTGTCACGCCCCTCGCGTTTCACAGCTCTGGTCTTGCGGGGGTCCCTGTGCTCCCGGAGGCGGCACTTTGCAGCAGGCTTCCACTAGATGGAGCGGCGTTTTAAGGCAGCAGCTGCAAGGGACGCAGCCGTTGCACGTAAGGGGGTTTGCTTTGCCCAAGAGTTCTTTATAAAAGGCATGTTCCCCAGCTGAGGTGTGCAAGGAAGAGCTCTGGTTTTGCTGTAGGGAAATGCAGTTTTCCTCCTACAACCTGGAATGAAGTGACCCGGCAGCCCTGCTGCGGGAGGAGTAGCCACCAGCACCATCCTCGTACCATGTCCCTGGGCCTGCTCGTTCTCCTCAGGGACCCCTCCCTGGCGTCCCCCTCTCTCCACCCCCATCCTGGCGCACCACTCTTGTGACCATCCTCGCAGCAACGCAGTGCCTCCCCGAGTCTGGCTTGGCCTTCGGCACCTCATGTTCATGAGAGCCCCTTGCCACCAGCTGGAAGCTCTCTCCAGCTTGAGGGTCTCAGCTCACCCAAGTTGCAGCAGGGACTGGTTTCACCCAGCTGCAGCCTCTCCTGCAGAGGCAGCCTGGGGAAGCCTGGACCATGTGGCAAGTGGGGTCTGGGTAGGGCAGCCTGGACCTCAGGTATCGAAATACTGCTTCTCCTTGAGTCCGTACAGGGCCTGGAGATGGTGACACCACCCACATCTCCCTCCAGCATGGTGCCTGGCCGCAGCCAAGGCATTTACCTGGTTGCAGGAGATCGGACGTGCTCCCAGGGCTGGTGCTCGGGGCTCCGCTTGCCTGGATCAGGCAGACCCTCCCTTCCCGGCGTCCCTGGCCCTGCACGTGTACGTGCATTTGCCGGATCGCGATGACCGCCCACGGCTCTGAGCTGCATGGCACCATGCTGCGGGTCAGGCGTGCCGGGCCGGGGCCCTGCCAGAGTCCATCTCACTCATTGTCCCTTCTGGGGTGGCCGATGCCAGCGGCTCGGGAGGAGGGTGCCAGCGGCAGGGTGCCCACGCCAGGGGCAATGGGAGAGCGCTTGCCCCCCCCTCTGCGAGCCCTGCTGTTAGCTGCGCAGAGGCTTGTGCTCTGAAGTCCTGACACGTCCACGCTCGGACGCGTCCTGCGGTGCGCGCATGTGCTTCAGGCGCTGCCGTGTCGGGCGCTCATGCAAGCCGGCGTGCAGCTCGGAAGAGGGCTGTTGCAGAAATGCCGACACACGGCTGCAGGATGCCGGTCCTGGTGCCCCACCGTCAGGAGGACATGTGCTGGTGTGGGGTGAGGGCATGGGTGACAATGCTTTCATTTGACAGCAACCCTTCCTTTCTTAGAGATGGACTGGGAGAGGAGATAGGGCGGGAGTGACAAATGGATGACTGAAGATGAAAAGTAAACAAATCGGGGTGAATTAGAGAGGCACGTCCAGCTGCAGACCAGCAGAAAGCCTGAGCTTGCTTTACTGCCAGGTTTCACTGGTCAGCACTCCCTCTGTCACTTCTGAGGCACTGCAACCCTGAACAATGTTGTGTTTCATAAGGCTCTACGTGTCCGACATTGCAGACAACTCTCCCCTCTTTGCAAACAGCAGCAGGTAAATCCATCTGCTGCAGGTAGCCTTCGCCCACATACTGAATAAGGAATAACAAGAGCTTGGGCAGCCTGAGGCAACCTATTTCAGAGCTGACAAGCTGGAAGACTTGGCTTCCTTCAAACATACCTGATCTCCCCAGTGAGCAATGGTAATAGGATCCAAGCAGGGGATCAGACATCGAGACAGGCTGAAGGTTACGGCACGCTATTCTGATGAGCTGCGGCCCCGGCGAGGCAGCCGTTCGCTGCACAACTTTTGTCAAGTATGTTTTGAAAACTTTAACTGACCTTGAAGGGTTGGGATTGAAGAAACATTGATCTGTGGGAAGTGGAGACCGTTTCTCTTGCTCTGCAATGCTTCAGCTAATCGTTGGAGCAGATCTTTGACTCATGGGCCTTTGAGTTTGGTGTTGTGACTCTTGTCCCAAAGAACTTTTACGGCTTTTATGGATGGGGATTGTTTCACCCACCAGGAAAACACAGTAGATCTAGGGGCAGTTGTTCAGCAATGGTTGGGTAACACGGAAGCAATCACTTTGGCATTAGAGAAGGGCTGTTTTAGGCAGTGCATTTAGACAGACATAAGAACATGCCTGGGAAACTGGGATGCCCCTTCTTGTGGTTCATTGTGGGGTCTGTTCTGGAGGTACACCCTTTGAACCCAGATGATCCCTCCCTGTCTACACTATTGGGGAAGATGTGTTGTGGTATCAGGATTTCCAGACTGAGCTTTTTTGTTGGGTTGCAGACCCAGCTGAACTTTGCTGAATGTTTTGCTTTGAATCCTCATGTAATGGGACAAAAATGTGTGATGGAGAGCTTTTCAGCCAAGTTTTTTCATCGTTTGCAATTTAGCTGCTAAGGATGGAAAAAATGCCAAAAAAATGATAATAATTTAACATACTTAAAAATGTAAGTATTGATTAAGAATTACACCATTTCATAAGGAAAAGTGTATATTATCTGACTAAAATTCAGAAAAAATAGTCTAATCCCATCTGTTTGTTAAATTTCAAATGAAGTTCACTTTTAAGTGAAACATTTGGTGTGATTCAGCACTTATCTACGGCTGAACTTCAGCATCGTGACAGCATTGTGCTCCCAAAAGCTCCTTAAAACCAAACTGAAGCAAACCAGGGCAGAGGGTTTTCCATAACAGTAGCCGTCAGCTCCTGCGTGGGTATTTTTCTACCATTAACCTCTAATGCTTTTCTAAAAAGTAATTGCCATTAGTAAGGTTGCTCTCTGGATGCCTTATGAAGGCCCTTCTGCCCATCTGAACCATGTCAAGCTGTGGTTGGTGTTATTTAGTTATGCCCATGGATATGCCAAGCAACAAAGACCCTGAAATACCCTAGAAAGTTGAAAACACAGATATGGCTCCACTAAACACGTTTGCTTTTAGCCTTACCATGGTGATACGGGAGAGCAGACCTGCACTAGCAGAATGTAAAATGGAATGGGCAACAGGACAGTTTCCCATCTAATTCTTGGGCTTCCCAACATGGTTGGCTGCTGTCCACCTCCTATTCCTGGCTCAAACTACTAGGAGGTCTTCTGTAGGCTCTGCAGGTGATGCTACCCTCTAATTTTGTGTTCCTAGAAAAAAAAAGTACTTATAACTGTTTAAAACCTGAAGTACCTTAACTTCTTGTCTGGAGTCCATCACACTTTAAGAGCAAGAAAGGCACCGTGGGTGTGCGCACATAGAGAGAGGTGTGTTGATCTGTTGTCCTAGAGCTATTACCATACAGTTGTGGAGTGCTATATCCTAATATAGCTTAACTGTCCTCAGCAAAATTGCTAAATAATGAAGCTCCAGCCACAAAATAGTCCTGCTGGTTACCTGTGAATCCGAAGAAATTTGATTAGACTTCTGTGCTGCAGGTCTCATGAGCAGGGTTGTCAGATCAGAAGAACATTTTCCTGGATTCACAATCAGAGTATGCCTGATCTCGAGCTGCCGAAAAACCAGAGCTGAGCCTCAGCATCCCCTGCAGCTGACCCCATGCCTTGGCTAACCTCTGATTCGGGCTGCACTTTGTGGTGGGTGTAGTGTAAATAAAAGCCGTCTTGCTCTACCCCTGTGGCATTTTTCTCGCTGCTGACGGGAAGAGTTTTGGCTAATGCGAGTGCAGTGAAATGCCAGTTGCAGCTCAGTTAATGTATGCTAAGTAAGCAATTTCATTAGCTAGTAGTCAGTCTGCGGGGTAATTTCATTAGTTTGATGTGCATCATTACCCCTCCTTTCATTTATATGGGAATTTCTCTTGGATGTGTATTTTTTTCTTCCTTCTCTATTTACAATTTCTCCTCCCTGCTTCCTTTTGCTACCATCCCTCCCCTACTTGCTAATGTTATCTTAAAGTGAGCTTTGAATTATCCTAAATCATAGAATGGAATGGAATGGAATGGAATGGAATGGAATGGAACAGAAGAGATTTCAGTTGGAAGGGATCTACAAGGACCATGTATTCCAACTGCCTGACCACTTCAGGGCTGACCAAAAGTTAAAGCATGTTGTTAAGGGCATTGTCCAAATGCCTCTTAAACGCTGACAGGCTTGGGGCATTGACCACCCCATATCCTTCCCTTTTGTACCTCTTTTCAAAGAGTCTAGCTTTTGGATGTACGCGTACACAGCCATGTACGTAACCATGCCAGTGCCTTGCCCTGCATAAAGTCCGTGCCAAAGTGTGCCCCGAGCCCTTGCCTGTCTGCTCTCCTGAGAGTGTGTGATGTGTCTGTGGTTGCATGGTTTGAGGGATAGATAGGCTGTTGAGATGTTCCTCTGGTGAGGCTGAGTGTGTGGCAGCCCAGCCTTGTTAAAACTTGTCTTCTCCACTTTGCACTTTTTAGGGGAGGGTCCCGATAGTGTCTATGCTCCCAGAGAGGGCTAAAGAGGTCCTGCCTTCCTCACCCTCCTCTTCCCATTGCTGCTGGATTAAACTTCCCTGGGCGGAAGATGCTTGTTGTTGTCATGTGGCTGCTCTTTCTGTATGACAGTGTTTCTCCCTGAACATGTTAATGGACCACATCCATCCATCCATGCATCCATGCATCCATGCATCCATGCATCCATGCATCCATGCATCCATCCATCCATCCATCCATCCATCCATCCATCCATCCACCCATCCACCCAACCAACCAACCACCACGTTTCTTCCTTCCTCCTCTTCTCTGCTCCCTATGACCATGCCACTCCTCACTCATCCCTGCTACTTTGAACCCCTTTTTTTTCTTTGCCAGCCAGGTGCTGCTGACGGGGACTCATTTCAGGGCTATGTGCTGCCTCACCTGAAGAGGTATAGCCTGAGACCTCCCCTTCAGAAAGCAGAGACAAGTCGATTGGTGGTGTTTTACCTGCCTCTGAAACTCAGGGTCTGCTTTTGGGAGGCTTTTTCAAAAGCTATTCATGGACTGTTGGTTTGAAATTGTATTTGCAATAACTTCTCTCTGGAGCTTTTCTATCGTGCTGTCTGTGCTGGCAATTAATTACTGAGGCAGCTTATTTACAGGCGGTGCTTACTTTCTTCTAGCACCTCCAATGAGATGTGAATAGCACCATTTTTCGTTGCTGGCACAGAGAGGTAGGTATATCCTCTTTCAGGGCAAGACTGTAAACCAAACAATAAGTCTGAGGGAGATCCAACCTTGGTTTAAAAAAAAAGAGAGAGTCAGAAATTCAACCTTTGATATCACATATATTGGACAGTAACCTTGGACTTGTTTGCTGCTGCTTTTTAGAAGGTTTTATTTTTTTGTTCACACTTTACATAAAAGCAAAGGTTGTTCACAACTATTCCCATGCTCCAAGGCTGTAGTCTCTATAGGTCTTGCATTGGAGCACTTTGCAGCAGACTATTAAAAATCTGGCAAATGTGATTCCCTCTTCCTCCCTTGTCCCTTGTCCCTGGGAAGGACACATGTGCAGCGTTACCACTTGGTACTGGTAGTTCAGTTACCTGCCAACAAGCTGCATTTTCCTGTGCAGCTGTAGGTTTGGGACACCATGCTGGCTCCTTTGTCAACCCCCAGCACACACCAGAGGCTGGAGAGAAAGTCCTGAGGGATGTATTTACCATCAGCCTTCTCTATCCCAGAGCTTTGGATGATCTTCTGTCCCAGGCTGGGGGAAAAGGCAAGACCTGCACCATCTGCTGCCTGGGAAGCCAGTGGGGGAAGCCATCTGCAGTCTTCATGGGCTTCTACAAGTCAACATGACAAAGGTGTGAGCCATGGATTCCTTTAAGAGCTGGTTGAAAGTCAAAACCACACTGGGGTTTGTGATTTTTTCTTTTCCTTCATGGTAAGTAGAAGCTGTCCCATAAAAGCCAGATCCAAACCAACCAAAACTCAACCTGCATGAGCACAGGCATTTTTTTCCTACTGTTTCTTCTTCTCTTACCCTTGTGTCTCTCTGCTTTACTTCTACATAGAAATTTTAACCAACCAATCACAAATCCATCCCCTTTGAGACACCAACTCTGCTCTTTATCTACATTTTTTCCAGTCCCAGAAACAGTCATGATGCTGACGAGGTCACGGCCGTAACCACGTGCTGAAGGTGTCGGATTCTGCTCAGAGAGATTTGGGTGATGCCTCTATCCACCACCTTCCCCACAACCCAGCGGGATGGAAACCCCACGGCAGGCTCAGTACTGGGATCTCACTTCCAAAATTGCCATTGCTGTGGACTTACAGCTGGACTCTGTACCTGCAGGAGTAGGCACACAAACTCTGCAAGCTGCCCATGCATTTATGTATTTCCTTAATGCATGATTAAGAGCTTTGCAATTTGGCATGCCCAGGTTCAGGAATGACGCTCCTCTCCTTTCATCAGTCCAGCCTACCTTTATTTACATCCAGACGATCGTTGCAGTATTTAAGTTCCCTTGGTGCCCTGTTTCGGAGCAGGGCATGTGGGGCTGTCGCCAGCAGCAGGCAAGGCCAGGCAGATGTTGCTCCAGACCAGCTGTGTGTGCCCACGAGTGCTGCCGGGAGCATCTTGCGCTCCCAGCACCAGTGCACCAGTGCCCAACCCGGCCACCTTGAGTCCACCTTCAACAAGTCACTTAATTCTTTTCCCTGCCTGCTGCTGAAGTTGGTTGGGAGTGGGGCAGTGGGAAGGATAATGCATTCCAAAATCCCAGTCCTTCCCAAAAACCTTGCCTTGCCTTGAGGGGCAATGCAGAGCTGCTGCTGGCACTCACCTGGAGCCTGGGCTGCCCAGCCTGTGCTTTCCAACGGTCCTTTTTCCTCCTTCGGGTGGTGCCTTTGGCAATGAGCAGCACACTAAAGCAAGACCCCCATGGCTTTTCCTGTCCCGCTCTTCCAAACAACCTCTGTCTTCTTGGAAGGCTCTTTTTCACTCAGAGAAACACCATTTTATCCTGTATTTCGCTGCCCCGCAGCCACAGCTCTGAGCTCTGGCACCCGCAGGACGAGGGCTGCTGAGAGGACCACGCCAGCGCCGCACACCCAGCTTGTCCCTCCGCTGAAGCATGTCCAGGGGCTGTTGGACATGTGTTTTAAACATGTGCTTTAAAATAAAATGAAAGCTGCCCATGGTGTCCCAAGGAGACAGATGCTGGAGAAAGTCCCTTGCTGATTTTGGACAAGCAGGAGGACGAGAAAATCATTTCCAGCTTTTGCTGAAGTCCAGCAGCACAAGCTGCAAAAGAAGCACTTTCTGAAGAAGGAGGCTCAGCTTTCTCTCACTGTCTGCACACCTTCAGAGCTTTCCTTGGCTCAAACCCCCTCAAGCCCCGCAAGGATAGTGCTGTGGCTAAAGCCACGAGGAGCAGGATTAGGCGTCTGGGTTTCAGGCCTCCAAGTCTGTGCTGTTCTCTACCTTCTCTCACCATTTGCACTCCAGCACAGTGGAGGTCACTCCTACCAGTCACAGTTTTGTGCCTTTTGCCCTTCTTTTTCCATCCAGCCTCGAAAGATGCCGAACAGATGGAAACCTCTGAAGTATTCAATGGCCTTCAGCAGGTTTGGGTTGAGCCCTGATGTCCATCATGGGCTGCAGCTCTGGAGACTGTTTTAAGCATGGTCCTGCCGATGCGCGGTGGGTAATCCCGCTCACCCCCCGTCCTCCCAGGTGCCCTTGCTTTGTGCAGCCGGAATTGCTGGCTTTGAACACAAGCACAGCACTTTACCCTCACCACGCTCTTCTTCCCCACCCGTACAGGGGTGCCGGGGTTCTCTGCGAAGCGGCAAGGGTCTCAAAGCCACGCTGGAAATGATTAAATAAAAAACCAGTGGGGATGGTGTTTCCCTGTCCTAACAGATCTGAAAAGGGCCACATTCGGTGCCCGCTGAAAGCGCCGTGTGTTTTCCCGGTGACGTGGGCTGTGAGCGTGCCGGGGTTGTCCGGCAGCTACGGGAGGTCCGCAGAGCCGTAGCACGAGGGAAATGCTGACACATTATCATAACCAATTAGTGCCATCCATCAATGCCTGATTAAAATGAGCAGAAACGGTTTTTTTGTTCCTCTGCAGCAGAAGAGCTCTTTTATGCAGAAAGTGCTTCTCTTAATTACCACTCTGTAAACCCTCAGCGAGACAGAGCATCAGTGTTGTAGCTTAATTCCTCTCTGTAATAACCTTCTCATTTCATAAGTGCATACGGCAGGATAATAGGTGTGGGCTTTGGTGCTTTTTTTTAAATTTGTATCATCAGAAGCGTCTTTCATCCAGTAATGGAATTGCAGAAGACGTAGACAATAAGACCACTATTCTTAGAGCAATAGAGGCAGAGCCACGCTGCAATCTTTGCAGGGCAGGGGAGCTGAGGTTGAGATCGGAGATCCCGCTTTCACAGCTGGCTTGTTTCTGTTACCAGCTCGTCTGAGCTTCCTCACTCAAATTCCTGATTGATGTCAGTGACAAAACTCCCATTTGCTTCAATAAGGTAAAAATTTCATCCACCTTTTTTTTTTTTTTGTAATGCCATTAACATTTAATTTGAATAGATAAAGTTAGTTACTCTTTAAACTGTTTGCAGCACAGGTACCTCGACTACTTAAAGAAGTGTGTCAGTGGGCACCTGAGAAAGTGTAACATCACTACAAATGCTGATTGTGACAAGGGGTCCCATCGGAAACTTAGAAATGGCTGGCACTTGTACGTAGTAACAATGGCACAAGGACATATAACAGATAGGAGGGAGTGTCTGATGCTGCACGATGAGCTTTGGGCAGGATTTGAACTGTGTGAGGGGGAGAAGGTGAAGGACAGGTTCACAGATGCTACGCCCCTGAACCGTTGGCGAGCACTCACCAAAAGATTGCGAAGAATTTCTGTAAATCAAAATTAAAACTGAATTGTGGCTGGGGTAAATGCAAGAGAGTGAAGGTAACATACAAACCAATGGCAGTCGCAGGAGGTCCCGGGGAGCAGGCAGCGGGGAGAGGAGCAAGGGCCGCCCTGCGCACCCCCTTCGCTCTGCAGACAAATGCAGAAGGTGGGAAGCGAATTTTCATAGTGGTTTTCTAGCTGCCTGCTGGGTTAAAAAGGGATTATTTCAGCTCAGCCTGGAGGCTGGTGTGTTGGCAGGACAGATGAGCACCGTGGCACCTTGCACCGTGGCCCCGTTGGCAGGGATATGCCGCAGTGACACAAAGTCCAGCCCCTTCCCCAAACATCAGAGATTCTTCCAGGGCAAAACCCAACAGAGCCAGTGAAAAGCCCTTTTGCACTTAAAAGCTGCTTTCTTCTTCCATCGAGAGCGGTACAAAGCGCTGGGAAAGGCTGGTTTAACAAGCCAAGGCAAGAGGGGAGAGGTGAGCCGAGGATGCGGAGGCAGGGGAGGCAGGGGACAGCCTTAGCAGGCACAAGTGGAGATGTGGAGCAAGGCGAGAAGGCTGGGACGGTGCGCACTCTTCTGCACTGGGTGATGGGAGGTTGGAGAGCCCAACGTGCGAGGCAGAGATAAATGCTGAGAACAGCCTCGAGCGTTAGCGTCAGCGATTTGAGCCTTCCTGTATCCTTGCTACAAGGAGAAAGGAGTA
This sequence comes from Phaethon aethereus, assembly GCF_964289735.1. NCBI lineage: Eukaryota > Metazoa > Chordata > Aves > Phaethontiformes > Phaethontidae > Phaethon > Phaethon aethereus. Next base: position 162,893,346 of record NC_138582.1, read on the forward strand.
GCTACCTGTGCCGAAGTGGTTTTACCTGATGGGCTTTGACAAGGAGAATCAGTACCGCTTTGTGCATCTGTGGGGAGCAGTGCCTGGACAAGCCAGAAAGTGGTCAAGGATCTCCAGAAAGCTGGGAGCAGAGCTGTAAGCTGCACCCAGTTCCCTGAATCCCAGCGCAAAAAAACAAAACCAGCCTTTAGCTCCACATTTCTGGATGTGATTTTGCAGATAGCAAGTCAGACACATCTAGTCCCCAACCGGAGAGTTAGGGCAATCTTTGAGCATCTCTCAAAGTTGCAGTCCAGAGAGCCACAAGTCCCTTCTCCGTGCTGGGCCCAGGTCCGGTCCCTGCGACAAGAAGCAGAGTGGCTCCTGGGCTGACCAGCAGGGCAGTTGAAGAGCTGGCTGTGAGGTGTCCGCTGTGTTAAGCTTCATGAGTTCTTTAGCCCTGCAAATGCACCTTCTCTTGGTTGGTGCACGCAAGACATTGGGTCCTTCGTAAGGGAAGGAGGACTTGTTTCTTGTTGTTGCCAGGAGGACCTCTCTGAAGTCCCACCAGCATACCACCATATCCAGCTGTAGCCACATCCACCCACGCACCGTGGTCACAGCTATGGACAGCCAGCTCAGAGCTCTGCCCCAGGGACACCACCGGCATGAAGCCACCTCTACAGCACCAAGGCCTGCATGAGCATGGGTAATGCTGCGTGCACCAAATCTTTGTGCAATAAGGAACTGCAGAGTATGGGCAGCCAGTATGTCCATGCAAAGCTGGAAGACATTCATAAGGGTGGAGACAACTGACGAGGTGCATCTCCATTCACCTCTCTGTCCAGCTCAGGAATATTCTTTTGAAACCATAATCCCAGCTGTCTCCACTTACCACACTGGTTTTCATCAAAGGGGAGCCTTGGGGCACATGTGTGAAACACGTCCAATGCCCCTTGCGAGGATAGAAGTAGACATTAAAACCTTGCAGCGTGGCAAAGAGAAGACCCAGCTTATGCAGCGATCTACTTTCCTGTTGTGGCAGACTGAGGTTTGTTCCAAGCCAAGGTTCACCTTGAAGCTCTTGTGTGAATGAGCAAATTAACAGCCTGGAAAAAGCAAAGACCAGAAATTACTCTGTGATCAGTTTTATCCAGTTCTGATAAGAGTGCATTTTGGTCAGCCATGTACAAGACACGAGAGACTCAAAAACCCCAGGCAGACAAAGCAAATTTTATCTGCCAGAAGAGGCTGTTGCAGCCTGATAGGAGTTGTGGCTCCCCAGGGAGATGCCTGGAGGCAAGACCATGCTCTGAATGGTGGCTTTGGCTTACCACAGTATCAAAATGTTAAGGTTGCAAAAAGCCACTTAATGGCCCCAAAGCCCAAATAATGTATAAATGGTTTTCTCTGTGGGTTTTCGATTGATGATTTTGATGAGCTTAATCAACCAGCTAGGAAATCCCACCTTAAATTCACAGGGGCAACTATTAAATTTTGGATGCTCTGCTCAAGAAAACTGACAGCCCACATCTCAGTGTCTTATCTGTCTCCTCCCTCCCTTCTTCTCTCTCCAGCTGCTTGCTCCTGCATCCCCACCATTTGAAAAACTTAAAAAAAAAAACCCCAGCCTGCAAGAATTTTCCTGTCTTCTCTTCTTCTTTACTCTCATTTCTAGACATGGTGTCTTTTTAACATTTAATTGTCTAATTGCCTAATTATCTGTCTCACGCAATCGTGATTCGCAGCTGTAAAATGTTCTTTAGTTTCTGGATGAACGTCTCATTCAGCTGGTCTCATGGAAACCAAGATGAAGTTGTTTTTCTTGGAGGGGAGGATGGCCCAAAGGCAGAGCACCAGCTCCTGCTTCACACTGAGCTGGATTTGCTGTGGTTTCTGTCCCTCTGGAGATGTCCCCAAGACCTCACCGGCCATACCTCCGTTCCACCTCTGTGGGCTGGCAAAGATGTAGAAGGGGGAAAGTTTGGGGGGCAACAAAGAGGAGACAACTTCAGCACCCCTTTGGCTCCTGGCAGAGCCAGAACTCCCTGTGCAACGTTTTGGGGGTCTACTGTCTGCAGGCACAAGCTGCTCAGGGATTAGGGAGCAGAAAGATCCCAGCAGGAGTAATTCCAGAGGTAAAACAACATGAGAGCAGGCAGAGCTGAGGTCTGTCATTCCTTTGTCTTCTCAATAAACTCAATATCCAGCTAAATATCCAACATTCCTCTTCAGCAGCTCCTGAGGGCTCCATTAGCCATTTGAGGACCTTGTACTCATAAGACTCAACTTGTTTCAGAGTTTGAATCATGAGCTTCTGCACCATGGCATGACAGGGTAAATTAGTCTGGATCTTAGCCCGGTGCTTTTCCAAAAGCAGAAATGGTGCCTGAATGTCTATTATTATTTTTCATTACTCCAAGTGTTCCTACCCATGTTGGGAAGCAGAACGTTAACAGCACAAATAGCAGCAGCCCTGCCTTGTCCCAGCAGCAGGGACACCTCACCAGATAACCCAGATCAACTGCACCGTTGAACAACCATAATCCAGCAGTCACAGTCGGTTTTGTGGTGCTTTTAAAGAGCAGAGTGTTCACCTGCTCCAGCTGACTGTGCGCAGGGAGGTGTTTGGCTGGGGACAGAAGAGGTGTTCGCCTCTTTCCCTCTCTATACTATTGAAGTTAAATCTGTCGGAGGTGTACACAGAAAAGCAGCTGTTTATAGTACTCCCAGAGTGAGAAAGCTATGCAGTTTAAAGGCAGACAACCTCCATATACTGACTGAAAGCCTGGGAATTGCTAGTCTACATTTCCTGAAGTAAATTTTCCATATTTATGTTTTCCTTCGTGGCAGCTAGACTCAATGTATATGTGTTGGATTTACTGAGGTTTTGCAGCAAGGAAGGTGCTGAGAATCCCTGGCTCAAAATTGTGGGATTTGAAGTATGTGGTAGAGACTGAATGTGGCAGATGCCAAAAAAGGTACTTCTTAAAGTGCGAGCAAGTGGTCAGTCCTGGGGAGACACATGGCAGGTGGGTTTGTTTTTCCATGTTTTCCATCTTTTTTTCAAGAATATTATAACTTATAAGTTACAGCACAAATCCTGCAGCACTCCAAAGAAGGGCAACGAAGCTGGTGAGGGGTCTGGAGCACAAGTCTTACAAGGAGCGGCTGAGGGAACTGGGGTTGTTCAGTCTGGAGAAGAGGAGGCTGAGGGGAGACCTCATCGCTCTCTACAACTACCTGAAAGGGGGTTGTGGTGACGAGGGTGTTGGTCTCTTCTCCCAAGTTACCAGCGATAGGACGAGAGGAAATGGCCTCAAGTTGCGTCAGGGGAGGTTTAGACCAGATATTAGGAAAAATTTTTTTACTGAGTGATCAGGCATTGGAACAGGCTGCCCAGGGAGGTGGTGGAGTCACCATCACTGGAAGTGTTCAAAAAAACATGTGGATGCGGCGCTTCGGGATATGGTTTAGTGGCCATGGGGGCGTTGGGTTAACGGTTGGACTTGATGATCACGAAGGTCCCTTCCAATCTTAATGATTCTGTGATTCTGTGACTTCTGTATGTGGAAGCCAACCCACAAACCTTGTATCCTGGGAGTGCTCAGCGGATGAGAAATGTCCATACCAGGATATGACTTGAACTTGGAGAAAGGGCAACACTCATATGTACAAAACATGCAAAAATCTAAAGCTGGCCACAGAGTGACAGAGGAGAATTTGCATTTGGAGGATTTGAAATGCCAGTGAGGATACCCCAGGCAACGCCCATGCCTTAAGGCAACCCAGTGTCCTGTGTGAACGAAATGCTGAAACACTGACCTGCCTATTCACCGAGGCGTGCGGGGAGAGGAGGTTGTACAAGAAGCCTTTTGCTTCAACACTGGCACTTTTTGTTGTGTGGACATGTGCTGGATGACCTCTTGCACACCCTAAATATCTTCCCCCTCTTCAGGAGGAACAGGCACATTCACATCCAGGAACATGAGACCTCTGCTCTTGAACCAGCACTGTTGATGCTGCTTCTCCCTTTCCATACCAGCCCTGGCCAAGGACTGAGCTCAGCTGATACACACACAGCCAAGGCTGGACTTGGAGCTTGACCTCTTGCTGCCACATCCAAAGTGCCTGGTTAGGGAAATGAGACCCTTAGCCACTCTGAAATGTGAGTCAGCTCCGTAAAATTTACTTTTCACTTCCTCTTTTTATTTTGTTCCTGAGAAAGGAGGGAGAAGGCAGAGCCAGAGGGAGAGCCAGATGGTGTAGCCAGGGAGTTGTGTCTCTTGGGGGCTGCGGCCAGGCATCAGAGCATCAGAGTGGGTGTGAGAATCCCTCTTTCAATGATGCTCTTGTGCAGCATCACAGGTCCTGGTTGTGGAGCTTCACAAAGCACAGCCCAGAGTCAGAAAGGCTCCCGCGGGACTGGGTTGTACGACGGCCACGGGATGTGTGTTACGGAAATGCTTGATCTACCGGCCTTACACAAAACCCCAGGATACGCCTCTCCTGCAGCACACCAAGCAGTGGGCATCGGCCCCATCAGCAACCCGTGGTGGCTGTGCGCTTGGGTCAAGGCCAACCAGCCCGGGGGAGAAGGAGCACGAAGCACGGCATGCCACGCTCCTCTGGTTTCAGGGAGGATGGGGATGGCCTGTGGTACTGTTGCTGCAGTGTTTGGGGATGCGTGGAGCTGATCTAGGCTGCAAGCATAGAGCACACAGCCGTGTGGTATTAGATTTATCAGAGCTATTTCAAGAGGCCATTTTCAGAGCCCCTTTGTTTTTGGTGCTGTACAAAAACTCCCTCCAGATGCACATGACATCCTAGGGGAAAATGCTGGTTTCCAGAAGACTTGGGGAACATGTATACCTAGCAAAAAAAAACCCCCAAAACATTAAAGAGCTTGACTGCTTCAGAAATGGTTAGTCTACTAAGGGCAAAAAAAAGTCTTTCTGAAGTTGGTGCCTGAGCAGCACTTGTATCTCAATTATCCCCACATTGCATCACTGCGCATGAGATTATGAGCTAACGTGTTCTTCATGTCTTCTTCAGCCCAAGCTTAAGAGCAACATCTCTCTCTGGTCACGTCAATTCCTTGGTCAGCTCAGCAGCAAAGGTGATGCTTGCTGCCCTCATGCCGGAGACTCCACTAATGAGGCTGAGTGATTTATTCATTAAGGGCAGGGAAACCTGGAGCCTTCCTCAAGAGGCCCTGGTGGGAAATTTGAATGAAAATTTCATGCTGTTCACTTGCAGGAGCCCTGCCTGGCAGTGGGTTCCCTTCCCTGCTGGCTGCCCTTCCCCTTACTGCAGGAAACGGGCCGGCTTTGCTTCAGCAAACCCTTGATAGAAATACAACATGCAAAGGGGGTTTTGTCACTTGTGTTTTTTTTGTTGTTTTGCAAAAGTCATGGGACCAGGTGTTGTCTATGTAAAAAAAGAGCTGGACTTTGGAGACCTAGAGGACCTTTTGACAGCTCTAGCCATGTTGAAACACTAGGAGATTGCTCTGCTCCCATTAAAGATCAAAAAACCTCCTACAGACTTTGGAGATGCAGGAAAGCAGCTTCCCAGTTCTGGAGCAAAGGATTGGACCAAACTGGGCTAGCAGGTCTCTAGTGTCTGGACATGAAAATGAATTTGAGTCTAATTTACAAAGTTTGGCTTCAGATCCTCAAACGGGATTTGCTGAAGTCACACTTGTGTTTTATCTGATTTTGTCCTGCCTGCTTGACTAAAGGTATTGCAGGCATTGGCCAGGCCAAGTACCTTTCGTGGGGTACACTAACATCTATTCCAGATAATATTCTTTTGTTTTGTTTTGTGAATGATGTGGGCACCTGAAACCCATGCGTGCATCCAGGGTCTATGCTGCTCCATGCAGGGCTGAGCCCATGATGGTTGCTGGCCCCTGGGACTTCTCTTTCCCCCCAGACCCTGTCTGCCTGGGAAAGGAAAGCGAGGTGTGTAGTCTGAAGAGGTACTAAGATCTCCACTGGCTGCAGAGAAACCAAGGGGCCAGTTGCATTGAGATGTCTAACCACAAGCATGCTTGTAGATGACTCTCAAAATCCACATTCAGGATTTCCCAGAGGTGAGCTGCCATGTGACTCTTCCCTAGACCTCCTGGATAGAGAACTTTGTCCCTTTTTTTGCCACCGGTGATGCCTCCCATGAAGCTGGACTCTTCCGTGATTCTCCTGTGGGCTGGGTGGATGGTGACAACTGTGGTGGTGCACCTGGATGGCAGCAGGACTGTCTCAGAGCACAAGGACACTTTGGACACACTGGGTCAGGCTGTGTCTCTGCACTGAGACAACCTTTGGAGTTACTTTTGGAGGGGAGAGGTGATAATGAGGAGGGAGGAGTTTTTCACACCATTAAGTGCGACTTTCCGAGAGAGTGTGCCTCCTTTTTTGATTGCACCATGTCCTGGTTTTGGTTGGCAATGGGTTGTGGATGTTTCCCACAAGTGCTCCCTGCCATGAAGCGCAGTCTGGCGTGAAGGAGCTGCACTTGCCTGCATCCAAAACAGCCACAGAAATTTCCTTCAACAGCAGCAGATGTTCCTCTGCAGCAGGAATAAAATTTTTCAGTAACATTTCAGCGGCAGGGACCAGTCTTGCATCCTGTGTCAAACTTTTCCCAGATTTTTATCTATTTCAACATTTTGAAGCTCGATTGCTTCCCTTGCTCCTGGAGCCCCTGCTCATTTGAGATCTGCCTGATTTCCCAAGGTCCTTCTCCACGTCTCAGACACTGTGCCCCTCCTCAGGGTGCTCCATGCCTTCTCCTGTCCCTTCTCTCATGGGGACAGGGCCAGGTCAGGCTGCCCTGTACCTGGGGTTTACACGCGGTATCTCGCGCTAAAGGTAAGTCCCCGCAGAGCCCAGTGAGCGAGACCTGCTTTCCATCAAGCTTTTTACATGTGGCTTCTTTGTTGTCTCATATAGTTCAGCTCAGCCTTTCCACTCAATAGAGAATCTCATCATCATTTTTCTGAAGCTTGCAAATACCTAATTACCCTCAAGATTCTCCTTTTCCAGTAGCAAATGACCACTGGGTATATAGCTTATTCTGGGGGAGCGCTGGCGAGATGACATCTTCTCCTTCAAGCATCTTATTTTCCTGTTCCTTGTTCTTTTCAGGAGGATGGCACAGGAAAGAAGTTAGAATTAAACTGATCTTTTATTTTTTTTTTTTTTCAGTGGAAAAGTGTATTGACCCATAAAACACAACTAGCAAACTAGCACACGGTCATTGTGATTGAATCAGTCCAACCTGGAAACCCGGCTTTAAACCAAGGGGATGTGATATATGAACCCCTGTGGAGGAGGAGGTCTGCAGTGTGAGCACGGACAGGGATGGGGTGTGTGGGACCTGACCGCGCATTAGCCACCATGCCACCTGGTAACTCTAACCCGGACCTCAGCCCACTAAGCAGCTGGCCACAGTCCCTGGTCTTGTCTTGGGTGCCCAAATGCCCTTGGGAAAGGGAAGAGTCTTCAGGAGGGAAAGCCCAGGATGGCTTTAGATGGTAGTTCCTCACTGGAGAGGTGACTCAGACTGCTGGGCTTCATCATTTAAACAAGGGTAGCTTGTGTCCTGCGTGGAGGGTAAATTTAGGAGTGTAAGTTTTTGGGATTATTGATTTAATGATCATTTCTGAAGCCCCTCAGAGTGAGATGCTGAAGCAGAGACCCCTCCAAGGGCTGTAGGGGACTGCACATAGCCCTTCTGAGTGCTGCCACCGAGCTGCCTGCATCCCTCCCTGTGTGGGGCTCGAGGCTTTAGGGTATTTTTGAGAGAGAGGCAATTTTTCTTCTTGGTGATGGTGGTCCCAGTGCTCCCTGTGCCAGCTGCCCCGGGGGCCCAGCCAGCAACTGCACCACTGAAACTCCCAAGTAATTGATACCTTCTAAAATTGCACCTTTGAAGCAGTTGACTGGCTCCTGCGATGAGCTCCTGAATAATTGAAGCAATATTTGCGGGTTTCGCACTGAAGTACTAACAGCTGTGGTATGTTTTGATATTTATGAAGCCAAATAAATTATGGATTAGTCAGTGCAGTGAGCCCAGCGTGATACTTATTACTGCTGGAGTGCCGGGGCTGGTGATGTGCTGTTCATCCCATTTTACTTCCATTGTGTGGATGAGTATGACTGGTGTCTATTACTGGACTTAATAGAACTTGCTTGCAGGTTTAAGTTCCAGTCCCTGAGAGCCGACAGTGTGTTTTAATTTGTTCTTCACTCCACAGATTTTAGAAAGACATGCTGAGACTATATTTCAGGGTCACAGGGCATCGCACCGACCCACAGATGTGGAGATGATTGTTTCTGCAGTAATGGAGATTGGCACTGGCAGAACTCGCAGCAAGTCTTTGCATTAAACTGGAAATTATGCAAAATCCAATCTTCTTTTCAAGCAAGTCTGTGGGTAAATATCGTACATCTTCTCCAGGATGCCTCGTTCATTGCACAAACTTTTCTTCATAACTGAGCCGGGGCTTGTGAGATTAAACGCTTTGCTCCGCTTTCTATTATCAGGCAAATTTTGTTTCATGGGTGAAAATATTTTCACTTTGCAGATGATCCAAATGTATTCCAATTTCCCCCCATTGGCACAAGCTGCCTGCTGGGGAGGGATGGGAAGGGAGGAAATAACCGCTGGGAGCAGCAGATGGCATCCTACCACTCAAAAGCTTTCCCGGCGCTGTAAAGTGGAATAAATATATAATATCAAATGCCTGTGCTCTGCTTATAGCTGCAGTAAGCAATTTGGTAGAAAACTGAGGGGCTTGTTCATTCCTTAGAAGTCATTCCTTTATAAATCTCACATTTTCTTTGCTTTCCCTGTCTCCTTGGGTGAAAAGAGGTATCTATAGCTGATCTGCTCACCCAGATCTGCCTGGTCTACGCAGCCCGCACAACGTGTGCTGTCCCAGAGCTGGCATCCGGAGCTGGCTGGATAAATTATGCCCAAAAGTGCCTAAAGTCCTCTGCAAAAAAAGCTATGAAGAGAGCCTGGATCGGATGTCTCAGCTGCGGAGGTGTTCAGTGTAAACATCTACATTTTACTCCACGAAACCAGCTGACACTTGTCCAGAACAAAACGGCGTCACTCTAACTTTTTAAGAGCATCTTGGTACAGAAGTTCCCGGAACAGGTAACCCAGAGGCTCTGCAGACAAAGGAGGCCTTTGCATCCCGTGAAATGCTTCAGGCAGGGATTTCTTCCTCTTCTTTACTTTCTCTTCTGAAGGTGTTGAGTGAGGGGATGAAAGATATTTTGTCTTTAAAATCCTGATGTAGGAAAGGGCAGTGCTTTTCCAACTGTTATTTGTTGAGCCAGAGTTGCAGATTTTTTCCAAGGAAGTTTGGGCTGAATTTCTTGTTGTTGTTGCTGTGTTGCATGATAAATTGTTTACGGTCTGCCACTACAGGCAAGTGAGAAAAGTTTCTCCCATCCTAATTTCCTCATAAGTTATATAATTATAAGAATCTTCACAGAGAAAACAAAAGTCTACTAGATCACAGATAAATCCTGTGCGGTTTAATGAGGTTTGAATTTAATGTTTCCAGGGCTTCGATCTTCAAAAAATGCCTCTTCAAGAACTGCAGCCCTTCCAACCCAAACTATTCTATGAGTCTATGAGTTGATATAGATGAAAAATGCTGGTGTAGCACTGGCTCTGGTTTGCACTCAAAGCTGGCACATTGCTCCTTTCCTCTGCAACACCACCACCAACGGCAGCTGACAAACGCCTTATTGCCGGCTCCGCTATCGATAGCCCAGAAGAGGCGGTTTCTGCTCCTGCTACTGCACGAGACCCTCCCCGGCTCTCAGTGCAATTCTTTGCACCGCCGGCATGTGGTTACTGCTCGCGTTGCCACTGCTGATTTCCTCAGTGACCATTAACTGTCATGAACACGAGATGTAGGATAAAATTGCAGGCATGTCTGGCAGCTTTTGGGTGAGAACGTGCCCCTTTCTGTTCCGCCCTAGCACTCAGCATCATCACGGGTGCAGTGCTTCTTGCTCCTGGGAGCTCCGACGGTGCAGGCTGTGATGAGCTGCTCAGAGTCTCTGCCTCGGGGGAAGAGCTGGAAGCCAGATCTCAGATGTTTTCAACACACTTTAGGATTTCTAGAATCCTAAAACTGAGACTTGCTAGCTAGTACATTTAAGCTTGCTGCTGTTAGGCTTGCTTTTCACGTCTGCCTTTCATCGACCTCTTTTTGTGTACAGACTGAAAATGTCTGGGGTGGAGGGTCTCTGTGTTTTTCATGGGCATAACCCTAACCCTAACCCTAACCCTAACCCTAACCCTAACCCTAACCCTAACCCTAACCCTAACCCTAACCCTAACCCTAACCCTAACCCTAACCCTAACCCTAACCCTAACAATAACCATGGCAGGGGAGGGACTGCATCTCAGGGTGGGCTGTCTCATCTCTGGGCTCACCTTCATCTCTCCTCCTTCCTCTGTGGTATTTTTTAATAGGTGTCAAATGCAGACTCATGTGGTGGCTGCATTGCCTCGTGTACCGTGCCTCATGCCATGGCTACATTGCTTTGATGAAGAAGGAGCCAAGTACAGGTAAACCAGTATCACGAATTTCCTGCTTTCTGTGCATCCGCATGTGAATTTACAGGGAATAAAAGTCATCCAGAAACTGTCGCAGAGGACTGCCACGCTGGGCTCCTCCGTCTCCGCACTCTTTTCCCATGGTGTCTCAGAGCAGAAAGTGGAGCAGAGGATTTGCTGCCTTCATGTTTTGCTCTGGGTTTGATTTTCCAGGTGAAGGACTTACCCCACTTCAAGGTGCTCCCAGATGAGGCGGTGGGGAGCAGGTACGTGGGAGCTTGTGCAGGCTGATTACCAACACCCACTGCAAATTGTCAGTTTGAGTTACTGGAAAAGCTCAGCACAAACTACATTTCAAGACATTGACTACAGCTGTTGCAAAGACAATGTAAAGCCTGGATGTCTTTTCCAGCAAGGATGAGAGCACCCACGTCAGTTCAGCCAAAGAGTTGTTCGTTGCTTTAAAATGACCCAAAAGGTACATTTATAACGAAGGAAAAACCTTGCTATTGCACAGGAATACGGGCTATGGTTTACTTCTGTGCTTTCCTGGGGCCTCATAACATCTATATTTGCTTTTTACTCTTCTCTGTCGGTCATGGAAATGGACATTTTGATTAAAGCTGTTATCCCAGTGAGGAGGCAGAATGTAGCTTCATTTAATATGAGGCTTTTAATGAATGTCTTGAAGCGAAGAAAAAAGAAGATAAAAATCCATTTTACAAAGGATTTCTGAATCTTTCCCCTTCAGAGCTGCCGGCAACACAACTGCTGTAGCAGAAATCGTTGCTTACAAAAGATATTGATTATTATGGCCAAATAAAGGACCCAAGACCGCACTAGGAGGGTGGTCCTGCATTCAGCTGCGGGATAAGGAGAAGCTGGTTCCACCATCCTAGGGCAGGTCCAAGGCTGGGGGTTGGAGACCTGTCCCCAGCTGCTTCGCACCAGTGCGAGAGTGGTAGCAGGGGTGGTTTCTTCTTTCCCACTGGTCCCTTCCCCAGAGGTCCCCCCGCTATCCCTCTGTCCTCTTTGGAGATGGTCAGCCAGGGTGATCCCAGCTGAGGGTACTCAGAAAAAGGGTATTGTTGGCCCTTCATTTCTTGAGCTGCGGTGGAAAAGCCAGATGGTGTTTTCAGGTTGTTACAATCACAAAAAAAGCTGCAGACAGCAGTTGGCTTTTGGGGCTTGTTTTGGAAATTCAAACTCTAGTTCTTATATAAATGCCCAAGTCACTCACTGGGATGTTTTAAGAAAAGACACAGTGTCACACTTACGTGACATTGAGATAGTCAAAGATTTGCCTCTGTTAACGCTTAGCAAAGAGGTTGGCAGCTGCTCCCAGAGAGCAGGATCATCGCTTACCCCATTCTCCTCCCATGCAGACCAGATATGACCTTCTTTCCCCTTTGCTCTGGAGTTGAATTAGCTGGAGGATGCCAAAAAGGAGGGAAGACCAAAGCCTTGTTTCCACTTACATGTTTGCTCGGTGACTTGTGGTACTGTGGAGGTAAGCTCCTGGGACCTGCTGTAGGCAATGGATGATGTCCTGCTCCGGGCAACATCAAACTGATTCATTCTTCCAACAGCAGAAGCATGAGTCCCCTGGGTTTTAGTGTCCCATCTGTCTGCAGCAGCTGCAGTGGGTGGTGGGAGGGTGATGTGGGACCCATCACAACTTGAAACACCACAACTGGAGAGGTTGGCTGGCTACAGGCCTCTCCATGCTCATCTTCTCCTTTGTCAAAATCCGAATATTAAAATATGGTCTCCTCTTTTTCCCAACACCCCCTCCTTTCCCTCTGTGAGCTGCCTGGTTCAGCACCCACCACAGGTTTGGAGAGGCTGAGGTTGCAAGGCGGATGGGGGGTTGACTGGGCAGTGGGAGTGGGGAGAGTCAGAGCAGCACATGTCTTCCTTCCAGTACTTAAAGGGGGCTTGTAAGAAAGATGGGGACAGACTTTGTAGCAGGGCCTGCTGTGATAGGTTTTACAATAAAAGAGGGCAGATTTAGACTAGATAGAAGGAAGAAATTTTTCACCATGAGGGTGGTGAAACACTGGCACAGGTTGCCCAGAGAGGTGGTACATGCCCCATCCCTGGAAACGTTCTAGGTTGGGTTGGATGGGGCTCTGAGCAACCTGGTCTAGTTGAAGATGTCCCTGCCAATTGCAGGGGGTTGGACTAGATGACCTTTAAAGGTCCCTTCCAAACTTCCAACTCAAAGATTCTATGATTCTGTTTCATTGCAGGTGACCTGGTGCAATAGGGAGGACAAATAACTCATTGTTGGGGATCTCCTCTTCCTATTCCCTCCCAGCAAAAGAATAAGCACCAAGCAAAGGACACTGGCCAAGCATGAATTACCTATGAGAATAAAGAATTTATTTTGGTTATGGCTTACTGGGAGGGCCCACTGTGCCCCTTTCATCTTTGTCTCTTCCTAGTTTCTAAGGGGTTGCTGGGTTTGCTTTCAGACTGTAGCCATGCTGAATGAGGAAAAGACGAAAGAGGCAGTGGGAAGAGGAGACAGGTCTGCTCTGCTCTGAGCCTCCAGCCTGACGCTTAAGTTGAGAGAGCAAAATAGAAATAAGCAAAGAGCTGGCTCAGTAAGAGGTAACGGCTAAGGAATTGGCAACTGACATCTTGAGCTTTTTCTGTTACGTTTTCCATTTTTGCCTTTTCCTCTTCTTTTGCAAATGGGAAGCAGACAAGAAGTGCAGGGAAGAATGAGCACCGAGGGGAGCCGGCATTGACCCAGGGCAGGGGAGAAAGCGTCCTCAGCCCAGCCCTCACTGGGGCATGTCTGGCAGCTGCGCGCAGCCCCAGGAAGGACTGCAGGGCAGATGTGCCCTGTGGCCCGGTACACCGAGCTAAACCACCCAGTGCCTTCCCACTGCCAGCGCGAGTGTGCTTCGGGGATACGCCATGAGCATGAGAGCAAAAGCAAGAGCCCCTCCCCAGGTGCCAGCACAGCTCCATGAGGGTACCGGCGCCTGCCTCGTTCCCCGCTCTCCCCCACCAAATGCCCATTTCTCCCCATTGCTCACAGCGCTCTTTACTGGTCTTCCCACGGGAAAGGTGTTGTGAGCACTCCACATATCCTTTCTCCTTCACTCATTTTTTCCTTCCTACCCTTCAGAGATGCAACATTTATTTGGCCTGAGCTCGTGGGCAGAGCTTGGATGGGTTTATATGCTCCATGCCTGAACCCACAGGCAATTACAAACATGGCTGGCTGCCTGGCTTTGTTAATTAGCTACCAACAATGCCTCATTTTTCCCTCTGTGGTTTCCTCCTGAATTAGTAGGGCATCGCTCATTAGTTCTCTTCCACTTTGGGATGCCACAGTTGAACATTACAGCATCCAGAAATGCCAGTTAGTTGAGAGTACGAGCTTGATTTGTTTGGACAATAAAAAAATATTAGTTACATTTAAGTAATTGAACAAAATAACAGCAAGGCTATTTTGTGCTAGTGCAATCTGCCTGCCCCGTACCAGCGCTCAAGCGTCTTGTTTCCTGATTTGTTGTCAACAAACATTAGAGCAAGTGTCCACAATAGTTTCTTGGTTTTGCTGTGAAACGGTACATTTCTATTCCTGTGAATTTGGTTCAGTAAAGTGGGTATCAGCTGATGGGACATCACCCTGGACACTGAAACGTGCAGCAAGTCAGCAGGTGCCACTGGAAAGCGTCCTTGTCCCCCTTGTACCTCCAAGTGGCTGTTTAGCACCACAGCCTTGCTACATGATTTAGACTTTTAGGATTAAAAGGTCTTTTGTGTCCTTAGGCCTAGAGACCCAGATGTCTGTGCAGATTTAAACCTTTCCTGAAGTTATAACTTGAGATGAAGCAGACAGCAAATTGTAGAGTACAGTCATAGCCAGGATTTCTAATTTGAGCAGAAGTCTCCATTTTCCCAGGTAATCTATGAAATGAAAGGATTTCCTCTGCAGGTGTGAAGAAGGTGTGGGAACGTCCAGCTGATCTTGCAGTCCACAAAATGCTGTTACAGGGGACAGCTAGGGATGGCCCCGACTTGTCCCCCAGCTCTTTCAGTACGCGATTGTCATTCCCGTCCCTGCAGCCAGCGGAGCGAAATGGGCACACGGAAAAGCTGCCGCTGTCTGGTGTCTGAGTGTGGCCCTGGCAGGGGTATGGCTCTCCTCTTGGCTTTAAGGGAAACAACTACCTGAATTCGGGTGGGATGACTCCCTCCTCTTGCTTGCCCCTTTCCTGATGGAGAATCATCTGCAGAAAGATCTGCTATGGCAGACTCAGTAAGTTTTAGTGCTTTGTTACCACGTCATAACCCACAAGTGACTTTTGGGAAAAGGGGCAATGGATGAAATGGCAAAAATCCCTTTGGTCAAGCTGTCATGCTTGGCTGATGTCCTCAGAAAGTCCATGTGCCAGGTCAGCAGGCAGACAGGGAGGAAAGGTGCACTTTTACCAAAGACTAGAGGGTAATAGGGGTCTTCTCGTGATCTGCTACTTTGGTATTGAACCCACTTCGTGCTACTTCCATGTTTTCCTCAAAAACAGTCACCATTTACCATGGTGACACCCTTTACCAAGGTCACAGGCAGATCTGATCTGATCTACACCCTGGAGTTTGGGCTCAGTTCAACCAGGAATAGCACTTCCAGCAACTCAAAGTTTATTTAAGTACTTAGCATTAAATAACAGCAGTAGCAACCAGGGTGGTAAAATAATGTTTTATTCCATGAATGAACAAACACTACCATGCCACATCCTAAAGTTCTTTCTACAAAAGATTGTGGACAGAGCAGATTTTTACATTTCTCGGGACAAGTTCATTTCAGGCTTTTGCACCCATTCAGTGTAGCAAAATCTGGACACGCAGCATTCTTATCGTTTATTTGGCATTTTGCCGGATAAAGCAGATTTATACCGTAGTTCTTGTTCACACAATGTTGATGCACTGTAAATTAAAGAAGATAATCAAAAGCAAACTAGGTCATTTCTGTGGTTTATCAATATATTTTTCATGATGGTCAAAGTACAACCAACATTCAAAGCTTAAAATAATGGTAATAAAAAAGACACACTAAAGAACACAATGGAAACATCATCGTTGCTGTCAGGATGTGAGTTTACCCACAGTACTATGTAAAAAGTAGAAACCAGCATTGACATTCAAGCTGTCAAAACAAGAAAAGAAAATACATTAATTGTTATATTTCCAAGCTAGTACTTCTAAAGAGTCCTGACCAGCAAAGAAGTGTTATCGCATGCATGCTGAACACAAGACTAATATTGAATCGGGGACCTGACGAATAACTGACTTACATTCCTTTATATACAACAAAATGAAATATACAGTATTAATGCTGGCTGTACATTTGGTCAGAATATTTTACACGGAGCGACACTCGTCAAAATTCTTATGAGGCAGAAAGTGGAAGTGAATGAATGTCGGACGTCTTTCTGAGAGTTGAATGCTTTCACAAGAAGTTTTAAAAGTTGCTTTGCACTGCTATAATGAAGTGTTAGATATTTTAAAGTAAAAATGCTCCCCTTTTTTTCCTTTTATGCTAGAGTGAGCAAAAGAGATAATTAAACGTGTTTGGAATGTGCTAATGTGCTAATCATTGACCTGGAATAAAACTAAGCCGCAGACAGCATGTACAATAAACCTCTGCATGTTGGTTCTGTTTAAATAGCTTATGAGATGATCTGCAAAGTATCTGGTACAAATTCCTGCTACCATAGCCTCATCTAGCCTTTCCCAACAGGCTGCCAACCAATTGTTCCACTACTAAAAGAAGAAAAATAATTGTGACGGTCGCATATTTTTCTATAGTACAATAAAAATATCTCAATGTTAAGCTTATTTAGCTTATTTATGTGCATATTTTTCAAGGCTGCCAAAGAAAATACTCAATCTTGCGCACAAAGGCTGTGCTGGGAACATGAGAGTGAGATTTCCTTTGCTTTAATCTAATAGAGTTTTTAATGTTTGGGTACCTCGATCCCCATTGCCTCTTTAGGTCTCCATGGTCTAAAGTGAGTTGGTTAATTCAGCGTATTTTTTTTCCTCATCCAGAACAAGCTGAGAAGCTAATAAGGTAAGCATGAGACCCAATGAAAACAGAAGTAAAAGCTATGCAAAATTAAGAAATAATTACAGGATGGTAAAGAATGGTGGAACTATAGCGATATTTTGTACAATTGAATTTGTGTTTCCTGTAGCAATGAGAAACCTTCTGAACATGGGAAAGAGCAGACAAGTATGTATGAATCAGTAGCCTTTAAAATAATTGTGCTATAATCTTTTCCATGTATTAGGTTAGATTTTTTCTGACACGGTGTGATGCAAACTATAGTAACCTTAATATGGATGATGGATTTCCCTGCTACTGCTTGATTGCTTGAATGCAAAGAGACATCAAATTTTCCAGTCCTCAAGGCGGTTTCTCGGGGTGATCCTTCAAGTTCAGCATCTTGCCACTTTCACACTAGAACTCACATTGTGGCAAATAAAAAAGAAAGGAAAAAAAGGGAGAAAAAGGGAAGAAAAATAAGGTGTTGGTTGTGACAGATCCATTTCAGACAGCAGTTTCTGCTGAGTTCACCATGCTTAATGTTCTTCCATTTAGGAAGGAGTTGCTGTCAAGTAAAGCAGATGAGCTGCTTTCAGTTTTCTTTAAACACATGCTAACAACGTAACATCTCTTTCTTCAGGAAAATGATCCAGTTGCATATTGTTAGAGAGATCTGCCTTGTGCTTAGCACGGACAAGTAGGGTTAATCGTCGTCCTCCTCCTCTTTCAGTGGGGCTATCGGGAGTTTGTCCTGAACCTGGAAACACGCTACAAAGAAGTTGACGATGGAGTTGTACAAATGCTGCTCCAATGCCGCATTGCTAAAGTAATGGCTTTCGTCGGGGTAAATCTGCAAAGAAACGAGGAGATACACACCGTTAGGACCTTAAAGTCTCAGGACTGACCACCCGTATCTGCAACTTGAGCTGGCCTCCAAACCCACTGCTCCTCCTTGGCACTGCACGTCTTCCCATGGATGCGCATGAAGTGCAGGGCAATTCAGGCCCCACAGCACTGTGTGCAGACTTGCATCTTCCTTCAAAAGGAACTTTATGGGGGAACGGTTTTCCATTTACTTCCATTCTGAACAAGTTCAGGCTAAGCAGAACCAGATAACAGCACTTGCTCCTTGTGAAAACTGAAAAAAAACCCCACTGCAAGTCTGTGGAGAGAAATGGCATTAGGTTTTACTAACTAAAATGTGGGCTTTAAAGACAAAATGTCATTAAGTTAAAAAATTGAAATAAAGCTTGCTGGAGAAGTAATTAAATAGAAAAAACAAGCTAGTAATTAAATAGTTTAAGCACAACTTTCCATTTAAATGGAACAGGTAACTTCTGCACATGCAGTAATGGGTTGTCTAGACTGGGATACCGAAGGGGGAAAAAATGAGTTTCTAGGGCTGGATGCTCGCAGGCAGGACTGAGGTGTCTCTGCTACTCTGAGTACCTCGATCCAAAATGTAGCTCCTTCAGCCCTTCATTCAGTCCTCAACTAACCTTTGATGTGCATCAAGCCCATTGGTGCCTTCAAGCTCCAATGTACTAATGCTTCTGCATTGGGAAATGTACGGGGCACCTCAGTCACCGTAGCGCTGATCGAATCCATGCCGCGCTCACAGATTAGCTCCCGTGTCTGTGCTCCCTGTCTGCCTTTGGAGCATGATGGAGTGAGCATACCCACCACATGAGGCTCTGCAGAAATGCAGCCAGAGGGAGCTGGTATTCAGTAAATCAAGCATTAGTAGGACTTGGGCCCTGCAACACAACCATCTATGCTGTGAGCTGTAGCATGGTCCCCAGCAGGGGTTGAGCCTGGGCTAGCTGCGTTCTCCTGGCTGTGGCCTGGGATGTAGCAGAGGGTAGGGACCATCCCCATGGCTGGTGGATGGGTTCATTTTGGAAGCTTTAATGGCTTGGACATGGGCCATTCAGCAAATCAGAGACGTAATTCAGTGGAAAGAGGGGCTTTCTAGACCAGATGACGTCGTTCACAGCGGGATGTCAGATTTAAGTGACATTTCTCTCCTTAACTTTTCTGGTTGATTTCATTTAGATCTCTATTTCCTTGTAATTCATCCTGAATTTGGCCTGTTGTTCCCAAAGAAAGCAAACAGGCATCAATTCCTTAGAGATATGTCTCTTGAAACCTGATTTACTCTAATTTAATAACTGTTCTACAACTGTCCAAACCAAAATAGTGGTATCAAATAAGCACAGGAGTACATAGGAACACATTATATGCTGGTGTTATTTCTTCTGTCAGGCTGTGTTTGCAAGTGGCTTTTCAAAGCTTGCTTCATAACAGCAGTCTGAGTTCAAACTGTGAAATAACTGTTCAAATATGAAAAAAGGAAGCATATACTGTACCTGCAAGCTGTAATTAGCCTTTGCCCTAATTAGGTGTGTGATAAGGTCCGCAGTATGCTGAAAATGGATTTTTTCTGTAAAAACAGATTACAATCATTAAAGAGGCAAATTTAATTAAGAAAAATCAAAGCCAGCCCAAACATATAATGAGCTCAAATGATGGGCTAACTCACCATCAGCGGTAGCATGAATGATCAAAAATGTCTGTTCCTTCAGTAATGAGACTCTGTGTGCTAATTTGGTGATCTGTGAAGGTAAAGGTTGCAGTAAGATTAAAAATCTTGCTACAAATTAGCAATTTATATGGAGAAAATAGAAGCACTTAATTCCATTTGATAGTTCATCACAGGATAACAAGCAGACACCAGAACAGCATATTCTCTTGGCTACTTGAATCAGTCTGGAGGTAAAATAGACCCCCACTCTGTCCTTCCAGACTCGCTGTCAGGAGCAGGAAGAGGTCAGAGACCCTCGCCTGTTCTGATAACGTTCATCAAAAGCCTGAACTGCAGATGACATGGAAAATGTCAAAGTGAATTTCCAGTGAATACAGAACACTGATGAAAAGCCTGCCCAGGTGCCTATGCCTAAGAACTCTTTGGAGACCTGGAGTGACTTTGGTATGGTCTGAAAGCCAACCTCAACGAGCTTTGACAGCCCGGGGAAGGATCTGATACTAAATTCAAGTGTCCACTGCTGAGAATGCCTTTGCCCCCAACTGTTTTTCAGATGTACAGGGGAAATACAAATCTGAGTGACTGCAAGTCATACTGGGTAAGAGAAATGAAGGACTTCTCCACTTTTTGCTGCATTGTTCAGAAGAATACAAGTCTCAAGGAGACTCCAAAAGACTTCAAAAAGTCTTGGAGTGGCAAAAGGAATGTATGTCTGAAATCACAGATGTTACTGCTTTATAGAGGGGCAGGAAAGAATAGCTGTCTGAACTTAAATTCATGTTTCTTTCACTGTTTAAATGCATGTGCCCTAGCTCTCATTCACTTACGTCAGTTAATGCATTTTTCAGTTCAAACACCCTTGTTTCAATCCTGTCTTTTACCTCTTTTCACCTTCCCACTGCCCAGTGTTTGGTGGATGCAGCCCTGTTCTGGCTTTCTTGCAGCACCACACGCTGTATGGACTTTTAGAAAATGTTTGCAAATTTTGCAAGGGTGCCTCTGATCTTCGCTCTATTGTTGGACTTAACTAACGAGCTCTCTCATCATCAGATTGCCGGCTATGATGCTTAAGTCTTGTGATGGTGTATGCACACATTTTGCACGTTCTCCCCCTATATGGCTCCTTCCTTTCTGCTCCCTCAGGTTACAGTCTTGAATTATGGGACCTTCATAAAGTTCATGTCTGGTCCATGGGTTAGGAACAGTTCTTCTCCCTAACCAGTTCATGGTTCAACTGTGGTGTCTAGGAGATGTGTACCAGTTAGGGTCCGTATCCAGAATGGTGCCACGCTCTACAGAGACCCCAGGTGCTGTTCCTAGCAGTTAGTCCCAAGTCAACCAAAAGCACCACTATTTGGTTAGGCCAGTTTTTCAATGCACAAAGAGCGTGTGGCAATACAAAGCTCTCAATTCTGGAATATTTTCCCTTGTTTTCACCTCTACTGACCTGCCTTCAAATTTCTAAAAGGACTAAAAAAGTTTGCAATGAGCTAGAGATCAGGAGTGCAAAATCTGAGAGACAATGAACTCAGTATTTAGACAGGCAGGAAAAGCTTCCACTGCAGGGGCAGAAGGTGCTACCTGCCTTCTCTGCAAGAAAACAGTTCCAAACCTTTGCTTCCTTCATGTCTTCTAGCTGAAGACAAGGCTTAGTAGGCTTAACAATGTTTTCTGTATAAGAAATTTTGTTTGTGTGACTATTCTTTATTAGGTTTTTCCTCCAAGCAATTGAAGGAAAGAAGACATGAATCAACTGATCCCATCATCCTTATTGCACAATATCTTCATTAGCTGGTGCCGTGTCTCCTTTTCCATGCTCTGCTCAGTTCTGACACAGAGCTCTGCCTACCTGAAATATCACATCTGTGCTTACATTGAAAAAGCCAAGAGAAGCTGAGCTTCACTTGACTTTGGGTCAAAAATTATACCTCAGAGAGAATCAAAGTGGCAAGATCATTGGGATGAACTTTAAAGGAGGTCATGACATTGTGTCCACTTGGGCATACCCGAGTCACTCAGCCTCAGCAATTTCAATCTGTCAAACTGGACTAACTGTATTTACCCAATTTAGAGATGCAGACATGAAGGCTAATCAATAAAAAACATATTCATCATTACTATTAAGACAACAAAAGCAGTAAGCAGGCTGAAGAACACCTTGCTGCCTTTTAAATATAGAGTTTTACCAGTGAGTCTAACTTGCATATCCTTTTTCCATCCCCAAAAGAGAACACACTGAGGAAGAGTTAAAACCCTGTTCACATTTTATCAGGGAAATGCAGTGTCCATGCAGTTACCTCGTATGCTCTGTTATCAATCCCATGCAAGCCCAAGTATCTTTCAGAAAAGGCTGAAGCTTGAAAAGAAAAAAAGAAAACATCTTTGTCAGTCATAAATGAGTACACTTGTGCCGGACAAATATTGCAAACGCTAAAAAATATCTTCTTTTCTAACATTGCCTTAGTTACATAGGAAATATTCCTAACAGTTTTTGAAAATGCACTAAGAACATGTATGATACTGCAGTCTTTCATCATCACCATGTACTTACGGTTTCTAAATAAGTCACAGAAGAGCCTTTTTGTTTTTCGTTAATGCAACCAAGATATGAGAGAAGAGCACTATTGTGTTGTGTCCCTTCCTCCTTTCACATGGGGCTGTCTCCATCAACAGTTGACTGCAAGCTCCCGTTGGTCTCAGGGGTAACTGTACGGGACCTGAAGGCTAGCTTAACACCACTGACTTTCATGGAAGTTCCCTGATTTTCACTGGCACTAAGTGCAAAGGGAACTGGTGTCTCTGAGAGAAAGGACCACCATGTCCAGTGGAGTATTGCCATCAGAGAGATGATGAGGTGGGCAGGCTGGACCACAACTCCCAAGGATGGATGGATCAGGCAAGAAAGAAGCACATTCAAGGCAGTGGTGCAGGTTGGTATCAGAGGCTGGAGGGGTTTAGAGCTAATTCTTCTTTATTTGGAAGGAATGAGTAATAAAAGTTACTTTATCACTCTGACCACCATGGTTGGTCCCATTGGTGCCAGCAAAACTGTTCCTGAGGGGGAAAAAAGCGTTTATAGCTAGTCCTAAGAAGACACACGATACAAAACAGGCAGGAGCTTGGGGAAGAAAGAGTAGATAACTGTGAAAGGTTCGGGCAGAAATATCATTTGTGGTCAGCAAGAGGGCCTGTGGGCTCTGGGATGGGGTTTACCATATAGTTTGAAGTCCGTCAGCGGGGAGAGAGCAGCTCCACAGGCAAACACCTGGTTTTCTTCGCCGGCTGGAAGCATATAAGTGCTCAGGTAGCCACCGTAATCCTGGAACAGAAACAGGGCAGGGCTGTCAGCCATCCTGCCATGAGGCGCTGCTGCTTTTGGGTGGAGAAACAGGGCAGCTGAGACCTTGCAGTAAACTCAGCCAATTATAGACCCTTGCCCTGAAAAAACATGAAAGAAGGGAGATCTTCCTGGCTTTGGCAGATGTGGCTGAAGACAGGCTCTACACTCATTGCACTCTCCTGAAGACATGAGGGCTGTGTGCTCAAGAGCTTGCCTCTTTTCATCTCACATTATGACTGTGGATCCGATCAGATATGTTAGCTCTCAAAAATATTACCCTGGTTTTTCGTTATTTAAAATGGACATCACAATTTCAGCTTCTGCCGTCAGCCTGTTAACAATTCCCTGCAGAGATGCTGCTGTATGTACAGCTCTTCTCGCCCACTCTAAGCCTGCATCTCCCACAATAAACAATTTCTACTCGCAGTCCCATTCTCATTTCAAACTGTGTGTACTTTGCAATTGTTGTTTCCCAGCCGGGCTCACACTGTGGTGCGAATCAGCCTGAGAAATCGATATTGTTGTTGTACATTTGTATGACACGAGCTGGATCTACCAATATTCCCATAGGCCTTAAGGGACAAGATGAAAACGAAATGAAAGTTTGCAAGGGTAAAAATAATTAATTTTTTCACAGTGTTTTTCTGACAATCGTCACTTTCTGCGCTTGGAAGTTAATTAAAAAAAATTGACAAATACATTGGTAAAATGAAAGCTTTCATCTTTAACAGTCTATCTCAAAAATAAATAATAATAAAACAGTCACCACTGACACATTCAATAAATCAGGATTTAGCTCAGCTGCTTAGACACAGCAACCAACTAGAACAGCACAGAGGAACTACGGGAAAATGTTACCTTCCCAAACACACCGACTCGCAGCTTATCAATGTAATGCTCCTTCAGCATTGTCCTAGAACATGAGAGAGGAGAAACAATGGGTTAAAAATATTTTTCCCTTAGATGTAGCAAACATAGTGTGACTTTTATCAGCCTGAATTGGGGGTGGCCACAGAAAAATGATGTAGACAATCTCAATTCATGCTGGTACATGCTGCTTTCACATGAGTCTCCGTTCGGTTTAATCTTGCAACCCGTTGTGTTGGATTTGACCAAGCAATGGCAACAAATAACCTGCACTACCTCTGAAAGTCATAATAGACCTGATGCTATTGCACTACTCTGACGGTGTTTTTAGGTCGATTATGTGCAGAATAAATCTAACAATATGATAGGACTTGACATTTAGGGTATGCGCTGTTTCTTCTGTTTTAAAAACTTACAGCATTTAAAGATGGATTTTTTCCAACTATCAGGCCAGCAAAAAAATTAATGTAGGAGTTGATATTCAAGCTTACTTTTTTGTAGCTGTATGACTGTATAGAGCTAAAAATAAATCGGCTTTGAACACGTGATACAGATAAGTGTGCTCTAATTTAGCTCTGGTTAAGGCTTGTTTTCCTCCCTCTGCACTGGCTGGAATGAGCTCTCTCTCACATGGCATCACTTGGTCACAGCTGTATGACTACATTGTCCTTCCCTCCCATCTCCTTGCTCTACCCTACGCAAGCATTAAAGCAACCAGGACTAATGATAGTCTTGGGTTAATTTTCATTAATGAATTAATTTCTTCAATAACAGTGTCATTCACCGGACAGCTTCCAACTGATCCTTCTCTTCCAAAAGTCCCAGCCTTCTCTTAACCTCATGCAACAGCTTAGTGCCTTGGAAGCCACTCCCACGACCGTCGAACTTCAGCACGATGGCGTTGTGAGAGCTGACCATGACGCTTTCCCACGTCACCTCAAATCTCTCTGTTACGATCTGGCTGCCGGGCGTCCCGTCTCTGAAACAGAAACAGGCATCAAGCAAAGGCAACGGCACGAAGCACGGGCCAAACGCCCTCCCCGGGGCCGTGAGCTTGCCATGGCAATGGGGATCGGCGGGTCCCATGTGCGTTGTAAGGGAGGGCAGATTTCAAGAAGGGAAGACCAGTCTCTGTAATGTTGATGCAGAGAAGGCTGGTTGTGTGGGATGGGTTTTGAGGCTGGGGTGGAAGCTGCAGGCTGTTTTCTGCCTCCCTCCTTGCACAGCAACTATCGCTGTGCTAAGCTGAGCTTTGAACAAACCTAGCAAGCACATCACTAACTGGGCAGGACTCCTCCTGTGAGTAAACCAGAGCGGCGACACAGAGGTCAGTTGGGTTCTCCCCATTTATGCCTGCTCTAATCTATAGTTATTTTCTAGTAGGATTTTTCTGCTGGAGGGGTTTCTGTGAGGATCCTGGCTTTGGGGAGTGCTGGCACTGCCAAAATATGCTGGATGAAGCTTGCAGACATCAAACCCCCATTCTTTTACTGGTAAGTGCTTGGGTTTCGTTCACTGCCCCCATTCACCCAGCCCAGACCTCCCCTCTCCCATGGGCTTCTCCGGAGCGGCTGTAGATGGAGCCGTCAGTCACTTCTGTCACCACTGCTTAACACAAGAACACTTAAAGCGATAAAACTAACAGCTTAAAAATGCCCAGGTTGGACCAAAATTGGTGGGTAAGGGACAGGGGTGGGCAAGACTCCCTCTTCACCCTTCTGCTTAAGGCCCGATCCTGCGCAGGGGAAACATCTCAAGAAATATTGACCCCACTTCAGCCAGACAGCTCAGAAAAATGAAGAGATGATGATGATGATAAGTAGTATTTTAGGACTGGGATTACTGTAGAGCCATTGGCACTTCCATCTACTTCTTGTCCTTTTTGGGGTTCTCGGAGACATCAGGCAACTCACTGCAGGATATTAATGTGCGTGAGACTTCAGTCATTCGCATTTGCTCAGGCGAGACCCCGGCACATCCAGCTTCAGAGGCAGCCTAATCAAGTGCTGTTAGCTTGATGAGTACCAATCTTCCTCAAGCACTTGTATAATGAAGTACATTTTCTCTGCAGTAATTTTGTGATGTAACGACATGCTTATTGCAGTGTTTTTGCCCTTCATGCAGGGATGTGCAGGATGTTGTTCAGGCATTCGTCACCCCTGCATGAGGCTTCTCTCTCGTGGGGTGCTCCCTGCCAGGGAGCAAGTGATGCAGTGGGACGCAGCCAGGGCCAAGCAGATTCTTCCAAGGTCAGTGATTTCTCTCCCTCAGTTTCTTTCCAAATTGCCAGAAAAAACCCAGTAATGTGTATTATTATTACTAAATGTTGCATAAAGAAATACCCATCTGCTATGCCTGCCAGGAGGAAAACCTACCTACCAAATATAAATGCTAACCTCCTGGAGATATTCAAAGGTTTCTAGCTCTCCTTTCACTGCCACTTCGGGGAACACTGGCATTTACAGGGGAAGGACTGCTGCATGAGGGCATCTAAAATATAAGCTATAGTAAGGCTGACTGCATCCAGTTCTAAAACTATCTGTTAAGCACAGGCTGAGTGCCCTAAGAACTGGGACAGAAAGTCAACGTCCATCTTTAATTCCTCCCCTTCCTGTTTCTGCCCCAAAAAGTACTGAATTACAGGTGTACGTGGAACAACTTTACAAAATCCTACAATTTACTCTGCAGGATTTCACTAGGGCACGTCCTGGGAGCTGAAACCCTTGGCTCAAACACGGGACCTACGTCTAGCCTCTCCCAGCTCCAAGGTGAGACAGGGGGTAGGGACCAACATGCTGGACCTCATTGTACAAAACAGATCTTAAAAGGCTCTGATCATGGCTGAGGTTTCCACACTTTCCCAAAAATGTGAACAGAAAGAAAGGATGAGCAAGAACTTACACAACCAAAAGCAAGGGGTAGTGCGCGGTGTCCGAAAAGGTTGCTGGCTTTAAGATCTGCATTGGCAATTCTAGGCAAAAAAAACCCAAATAACAACACGTCTTCAGTGCGGGAACACTGACATAACTCTAATAGATTTTCGGGTGTTTTGGTCACTTATGAGCAGGAACAAAATGGCATTTCAGAGGCACTGGTAAATAACACCTTAGAAACACAGATGTTGTCAAAGGCAAGACCCATATTATGATAGCCGAGGTGACAAGAAATGTAAATTGGGAGTACAGCAGAGCTGTTCAGTCATGCGTCACTTTTACAGCATTCAATTAACATCTGGCAAGAGCTATAATTTTCCTTTTTGGCAGCTGGATGAGTAATGCAGCCAGAAATCAATATTTCATGGCAGCAGAGGAGGGGGAAAATCGGCGATGAAAATGATAATTCAAAACCCAATTAAGTATGGTGGCTGCGGGACAGAATAGGATTATTTTGCTATAAAGGTGTGAAGACAGATAGAGAAACACGTATTTTAATCCTAACTTCCAGAGGGCTTAATTTTGCTATAAAACAGGAGGTGACTGTGCTGAAACCCACGTCGTTATACCGGTACTGAACCAACGTAAGTGAGGGATGTGCTCACCAAAGCTTCATTTAACTGCTTCCTATGGCTTCGTACCCATAGCCAAAACCACTGCCACACAAATGCTTTCCGCATTAATGAGAGCACATTTATTTTTAAAATGTTACCTACAATCCAGATTAGCAAAGGCCCAGCAATTAAATCGGTATTAGGAGCATTTTCAGTAGATTAATACCCAGATTAACCACGCAGTTTAAGTGGTTTGCTTTGCAATCATTGTCTGACACTCCACCTAATTAGTTATTCCATCTGAATGCTAATAGCTGCAAATTGGATCAATGGCCCAGGGACAGCCAGAAAGGCCATCGCTTGACTTTAAATACAACTAAGCACCACGTGCAGTGTTCCCAAGGCTGTTACGCCCAAAGCCTTGAAAATACAGGGAGGGCAGAGCACAGCCACACGGCTGTGGCCAGCTTCTGTTTATTCCGCACAAACACATACATTTTTGGTTAAACGAGCAGAATTACATTTCAATGATATCTGCAGTTAAGAAATTTAGCATCAAGCTGAGTAATTCCTAATGAGTTGCCACTGCCACTACGAATTGGCTCATGGTGGGTATGGACATGATCTTTATGGCAGGTTTTCCCCCCATCTTTTCCTGCCCGAAACACTTGGAAATGCACATCTGTTCTTGTTATTTTATGGACTGGTTTATGTTCCTAATGCCCATGTGGCAAGAAGAACATTTTAGGGCCATTATGAGCCTTTTCAAATGGCAACTGTCTCTCAGCCTTTGCTTCCCATTTTATAACACCTGGTAATGGTCGGAATGAGTAACGTGCCATCCATCACACCTCACTGCTTTCATTTCACTGCATCCAATCTGAGAGGTACGCTCCTTTCTGGCGTGGGAAACGTCATGGGTCATACTTTGAACCTAGTGGTTGGTTTTGGTTGTTTGTTTGTTTGTTTAAGTTGCCACCGTACACTCAAACTGTGGGTTTTGGGAGCCATCGCACAACTCCGAGTATGTGGATTTTCCACATATAGGTAAGAGATCTGTGTACAGCCAGAGGAGATGCTTTTTTCGTTGTTTTAGATACAACAACAGAGACAGGCAGAAAACATTTACACTTTGTCTGTTTGCCATTAGGCTTTTCTCTCTTTCTGCCGTTTGGCATCTAGACATGTGTGGAATGGTTGCACAAGTGGTACACATAATGCACCAGCTTGCAGATATAAACTGCTCACAGTTTCTGCCTTCTTGACTCCAGGTGAAATCTCTTTTGGCTTTTCTCATAAAGCTGTTTTTTCCAACCCTATCGAATGATATGGCTTTCCCAAAGAATCCTGAAGGACTCCGATGGGCTGTTATCAGAGAGTCGTCTTCGTTCACCGCAGTTCAGTATTGTACACTGAAAGGCGGCCACAGCTACAGCCAGCAAGCACATACAGTATCCCACTTCAAACCCGTCTTAAATAATACACCAGTCCAGCTAGGGCAAATGCCCTGAACAATGGGGGCACCACACCGTGTCATTTCCCGGAGTGGCTTTTTCTCTACAAAGAAAATTTTAAAAGGAAAAAAAAACCCCCAACCCTATCATTTTGCCTTCCTTCAGCTGCATTCTCATCAAATCCTGTCTCTGTAATAACCTCCTTATGTAGCACATCCTAAGAGAGTGCTTTGCAAATGTGTGAGTTTATTGAGAGCCAAAGACATTTTTCCTCCTGCCAGTCTAGCCAAGATGACTGTATCATTTCACAGAAATAGCAGTGAAAAAGAAAAATAAGAGAGAGGAAAGGTTTTACTTACTGTAATCATCTATCTTGATTTCCATGTATTCTACCTTAGGCATTTGCCTGTCATTTACAATCAGCTGCACATTTTCATTTACTTCCAGCTCAAAAATTTCTGAAAGAAGAAGAACAAGATTACAAAAGCTTTTGGCATTGTTTGTGAAAAAGCATTTTAACCTTTTATAGCCACCTTAATATTTGTAACACAAGTTTCCTTATAAAAGAATTTCCTTCTAGTCCTCACAGATGTCTAATTCAGTTAAGTCTTTGAAACCCCTTCCAGGTTCTGCAAAAAGCTATATTCCTGAAATCAGCGACATTCCCCATGCAAATGGGAATGCGACCTTCTGTGTTGAGGCAGTACCATGGGTCCCAGTCAGACTTCTACCTGCCATGCAAAGCTAGATATCAAATGAAGAAGTCCTCAAGTCTGTGTCCAAGTTACACGTAATAAATGGGGAAAGGTAGGAGACCATGGAGGGAGTCTCCAGGACAAGGTTGTGCCACTAGACAAGAGAAAATCCATGAGAAGGAAAGCCGTGGGGAGAGAAGAGTGACAAAGGTCATACAAACCTGCAACGTCAGGTTTTGGGAAAGTCTTGGCTTTCAGAGTGTATTGAGAATTGTTCATTTTGCTTGTGTGTCTTATCCAAGGACTCTGGCACTGCAATAGAGGATTCCTTCCTCCTTCCCAGGATTTAACCTTTATACCCCTCATCCTGGCCATGTGCTCCATGCTGAGCCTCTCCTAGAAAAAGTGACCACCTCCAACATCAGAAAGAGCAAGTCCTCCTCAGCGGGTAAGTAAAGGGTCCATCTTTAGGAGACATTTCAGGTTGTATGCCCTAGGCGGTGGGAAAAGTCTCCTGGTGATGGTGAGGCTCCTGAACCCCGTGGGGGAGGGATTCAGGGGCCAGGGGATCCCACTGTGGTGGCAGTGAACGCTGGTGTGGGGAGCCTCTTGCAGTGCTCATCCCCGTGGCATCAGGCTGGGTTTGAACCAGGGGGATCCAGGGCGTTACCTCTGCCATGTGAACCCAAGGAGGGTTTGAGGTTTCGCACCAAACTATGAGTTTCATTGACTGTAACTTCCCTTTCGAGACACACCGATAAATAGATGTGTAACCCCATTTCCTCAAATAATACTTACGGTACCCGATTACCACGCTTTCATTGCCCGTCTCTGCTGAATAGGCAGGCACAGCGCAAAAACATGCCCTTCCCAGTTAATGCATTCCAAAGATATTTCAGCAATAGTATATTGGTTCAGTGACTATTCACCCTGCTTCTGAAAAGCCTGGCTCTTCTCTGTTGAAACCACAACCTCCACAAAAGTGCCAAAGCAACAGCCTATTACATTTAGTTAAATATTAAGATTCTCATTTAATTATGGCACACACAAGTAGCTTTATCAGCAGAAAGGGGCTTGCCACGTAGGGGAATTTAGTCAAGCCGTTTTATTTGTTCATATAATTGCATTCACAGAAAGCCAGGAAGACTGTGGAGGAAATAAAAAAGATTGGCATATCTCCTAAAGGACTTTCTTTTCTGCTTTAGGACCACAGGGAGCTTGAGTCTGTGGAGTACAAATGGTCATTGCTTAATTAAATGTAAGCACGGTATAATATTCAGTGCAACTCACTATTATCAGATTATTGCAGAATACAGAGGCAAACTCCCTTTATAGAGTAATGGGCTCATATTAAATAAGTAAATTCAGAAACATGCAACTGTCAGTTGCCCTTTATACAAAAGCAAAAGAATGAGGGGAAAAAAGGGAACCAGGGGATATGATAATCACATGCAGAAAATCATGAATTTCAGTAGGGGATGTGTTCTGTGCATGACTAGATTGAGCTCTCGATGCAATAAATGCTACATATATATATCTGTCAAAATAAAACTAGTCTCTGTCATTTATGTTACTTTTTCAAGCCCTTCATTTGCTGTTTCTGTTTTATAGTATCTCTCATTTTGTTCACCTAAAAGTATTTTATAAAACTATATGGGAGGCTACAACACAGTTCACGAGAGCACTGTCCTGTACACACTGTTATAGCCAGTCAGCCATCTCCACGTCTATGGTAAAATTAAGGTATTGTGATTAAGGGGGAAAAAAAAAGAGACACTTTGGAGCTGTAGGTCAGAGCTAAGAAACTCTCCTGGCCCTGTGGCAACATCCTCTGTGGGCTGAAGAGCCTTGCGGGCACCAGGAGCGCTGCCCTGGAGATGCGCTCAGCCAGGGCACTGCCAAGCCCAGGTCTCTGCTGGGAAGAAGAAGAGCTGATACTCCCTTGTGCAGAGACTGAGGTATGGGTGGTCACTGGTGCAGAAAGACTGGAGAGCTAGGAACTTGCAATTTGCTTTCAGTATTACTTAAAAAAAGCAATTCTTGTATTTTTGTAGGCCAGGATAAATACAAATGCCAACTTTTGCTTATTTATAGCAGACGTAGTTTCACAAGGGACCAGACTGGCACATGGAGCTATACCCCTATCCCACTCACGACGAGAACATGAACAAAAAGTGAGAGCCCTCCTCCGGGCAGCAAAATCTGTCAGGTCTCATGGCACATCTACCCAGAAATCGTAGACCAGTGGGGAAACTGAGGCACAAGGAAATGAAATATTTATCTCGCAGTCATCCCATAAGCAAGATGATGGAGATGGTCTAAGCCATGGTACGTTGTGCTGCTTTGCTTTGGCAGCAAAGATCCTTCTTCTGCCCTTACAAGACAGTCAGCACATTGCTTTAGCGTAACTTGTTCCAGGATGCTGCTAACTTTATGCATACCTTTCTCTGCAAAGGAGCTGTTAAATTGGAACAAATTAATTGAAAAAGATGGGAGGAGAAATTATAGTTAAATGTACAATGCATCTCCTTAACGGTATTGAACACTGTTAACACTAGATGGAACACTGCTGAGTATTTCTATTTTAATGGTAAAGTATACAATATGCCACAAATCTGATTTTAAATGTGATTAAAAAAAAAATCAGTCAAAATTTCGGATTTCACTCCGTACATCCTGCTTACAAGCAAAACTTTTCTAGGTGGGGTAAGGGCTTGAAATGGATGTTGCCAAGAGAAATTGAGAGAACAGGGAATAAAAAGTCACACACAGAAACTGTATGAAGCAAGATGGATCCTGTGCTTTTTTCTTACATGTCCTGGTGCCACAGGAGTTTTTCCTTTGACACTTACCACCTTCAGTGGGAAATTAAGCAGCTCAGCATTTCACAGAAAACCTGTAGTTTGGGGGCCAAGTTCCCGGGTTTGCTCTGCTCCTTTGCAGATACAACAGCAAGGAGTTGCTGTAAATCCAGTTAAGCTAAACTGATACCTGATAAACTGGCGGCATACAGAGCAGCTAGAATAAAGCTGTTGCTTCTTGTTTGGATCACAGCAATGCCTGAAGTCCCTAACTGCAGGTTAAGCCTGGGCTAAATTCTACATTATAATGACAGATAAGGGTTTCCAATCAAAATGACGGGAGCAGATAAATCTTGCTTTCACATGAGACTCAGTCCCACACCCTGCTACGAAGTCTCCTGAGACTTTTAAAAAGGTGCCTTGGTTTAAGAGACCTTGGTTTAAGACCCCTGTAGAGAAAGGACAGAGAAAGGCTGTCTATCTGAGGGTCCCTGCCACACTGATTTGGGGTAAAAAATTGAACTTTCTGGATAATTTGTATTGCTACAGGTATGAAGGAGGAATCCCAGAAATCTCATGGCTCTCTGGGCTCTACAGGGATCCCTAACCAGTCTGGCAATGGCTACAGCCAGTACCAAAGATTTGGAGAGAAAAAACTTGTATTTGGAATAATTCCACCTTCACATTGGTGTACATGTGCATCACTAGCATTAAAAAAGCTGTACTGAACAAGTGAGTGCTACAATCCCCCGGAAACCAGGCAGAGGTACAACTTGTGGGGCTCATTCCTCTGTGTTGTCTCTTTCAACCTGGTAAACCATATTAGAGTCATTTTTAAAAAATCATAGATTAAGCTAAATATTTCTTATTTTTGAGTAGGTCGTAAATCAATATTTGTGGAAGACTAACAAAAAGAGCGGCAGAGATCTGAACAGTGCATTTTTTGAAGAAAGTTGATAACAATTGTCATGCCCAAACCACTGTTTTCACACCCCAAGACTTACACTCCCTACTAGTGTAAGTTTACTAAAAAGCAGGGACATCTCAGTGTCCTGCCTGACTACTTTGAAGAATTGCAAGGCTCAAGCCCATTCTTACTCTGTGCATCGGTTGTGTTGTGAACAGTCACCATCGGGACTCGGGGACCTTGAAAAGAAGAAGAAAAAAACTCAGTTAAATATCTATTGAAGAACACACAGACACACGTGAATCTGGTTTTGAATTCCACAGAGCTGAAGACTCCTGAGACTCGCTTTCCATGCAAGAGTAATCTAAAAAGCAAATCACCCTGGTATTAGAAAGTGTCTGTGAATAAATGACAGTACTGTAGACTCGAAGACATGCGAGGTTTCAAAGCCCTCTCCCAACGGACCACTAAATGCATCTTTCCCTAATTTGTAAACATTATAATTAGCACAAACACAATTAAATCACTTGCTTTAAATTATTCTAATGACACCCAAACATCAAGCATTTACATTTTATGTGCGATGGATAACTGTTGCTGTTTTGCAAATGTTATCGTTTTAGGGTTTTTTAAAATGAATTAAACACCAGTTTGGCTCTTACACTAAAAAAGACCACATACGGCATCTTAAAATGCCACATTTGGGTACCGAAATCAGCTAATAGTACAGAAAGAGTACAATCATTACTATGCAATGCACATGAGTGAACCACAGAATTCATTGCCATAAGATGCTACCGTCTTTAGGATGCTGTAGTCTTTACCACAGGAAGCTCTGGTCTTCAGCACAGGGTGCTGTAGGATGCTGTAGTCTTTAGCACAGTGCTCTGGGTGGAATTTCTTGTTCAGAAAGTCACCAAGTGGCTGACCGATAGAAAAATGGGATGGTACATGAGATTAGGTTCATTTTGTAGCTGTCAGCTTCTATCTTTCTGCTTTTCAGTTGTCATCTGCTTACTGCTCTTGGAGACAGGACGCTGGGCCAAAAGGAGCTTCTGTCTGATGCAGCACAGCTGCTCATAGGTTACTACCATGCTTGTTTGTAGCTCTTCCAATGAGTTTGACAGTACTGCTTGGGAAGGTGGAAGCAGCACTACCATGACGAAATGACAGCGGTTACCTTACTGCCCTTCCCTTTCCCTAGACTGTAATATGATGCAGCAGCAAGTGTGAGCAGCTGAGGAAAGATCACCCATACAGCCAGCAAAGATCCAAAACAGCAGGGCCAGCGGGCTCCCACGCCATGTGTGGGTGAAGATCACAGATCGTAGAATCATAGACTCATAGAATAATTTAGGTTGGAAAAGACCCTTAAGGTCACTGAGACCAACCATAAACTTAACACTGCCAAGTCCACCACTAAACCATGTCCCTAAGCACCACATCTACACACCTTTTAAATGCCTCCAGGGATGGTCACTCAACCACTTCCCTGGGCAGCCTGTTCCAGTGCTTGACAACCCTTTTGGTGAAGAAATTTTTCCTAATATCCAATCTAAATCTCCCCTGGTGCAACCTGAGGCCATTTTTTCTTGTCATATCACTTGTTACTTGGGAAAAGATACCAACACCCTCATCGCCACAACCCCCCTTCAGGTAGTTGTAGAGAGCGATAACGTCTCACCTCAGTCTCCTTTTCCCCAGACTAAACAACCCCAGTTCCCTCAGCTGCTCCTCATAAGACTTGTGCTCCAGACCCCTTCCACCAGCTTTGTTGCTCTTCTTTGGACACACTCCAGCACCTCAACGTCCTTCTTGTAGTGAGGGGCTCAACAGAGTATTTGAGGT
This sequence comes from Phaethon aethereus, assembly GCF_964289735.1. Taxonomy (NCBI): domain Eukaryota; kingdom Metazoa; phylum Chordata; class Aves; order Phaethontiformes; family Phaethontidae; genus Phaethon; species Phaethon aethereus. The sequence goes on from NC_138582.1 coordinate 162,927,932, forward strand.
GCAGTCTCACCAGTCTTCATGGCAGGACTTGTCTTTTCTATATACTGTATTTCCAGTTCAAACTTACTGTGTGTTGAGGGTGGGGATGGCAAAATTTGGAACCATCTGTACAAATGATCCATGGAGGAAAGGAAACCGTGTTTCCTACTTTCTTGGGCTTCGACAGTCTGGTGGCACGCTGCTGGCATGCAGGGCAAACCCACAGTTGAACTACATTGAATATCAAAAAACCCAACATTTCTTAAGCTTCAAAATTAAGACAGCTTAAAGAGGCTCGATATTCACTGAGTTTCAAGGCCCTTTAAGATGTCTTGAGTCCTTCAACCTACAAGCAAATCCTGCGTTCTCACCAGTCGTGTCCACCAGCAATCTGTGTAGAGGTGGCTGAGAAAAAGCCCCTGAAATGCTGCAGCTGAGAGTGTGCACACGGCTGGCAACAAATATGGGTTACTATGAGCCACCCATACTGGGTCAGTAAGTGAAATAGTAAGTTCTTGAGAGCAAGAAACAGTTTAGGGTGGTATAACTGTATCAATGGTTTTCCCTGTGCTGTCAAGAAACCAGATCCCATTGCACACAATCAAAGAGTGTTACATGTAGACCTTGCCTAAACAGAGAAGAGGCAGAAAAAGATTTTATTTATAATTAATCTGACTGATATGGCAGCCTGACTTTTGTTTCCTAATAATTGAGAATTTTCTTCAGTAACAACCCGATTCCCTTGCACCTTTTTCTTTGAATGCAGCTAAGTAAGTATAATGCACAGAGGAAAACCCTGTTTTACTCACCAGGATTTATCTGAATTTACCTTTCTACTACCAATATACATTGATATGCTGACCATATTTATTTATAAATCTGCCATGCTTTTCCCCTGCAGTCCCAGAAGCCAGTCCACTGGAAAAGCAACAAACCTAATAAACAATTCATCATGGGCATGATAAAATCATCACCGCAAATAAAAGGAATCCTCCCAAATGACTTCAGTGAGAGCCAGAGTGGTTCTTTAATTAACACAAAAATTCCTAACAAAAAGAAAAGGATAAAGAGAGAAATACAATGCATATAACCCTTTTACTTTCTAATTTATTTTTCCTTTTTGTGTTGGCACTGGAAAACCAGCAAGAAACTAATAAATAAAGAAAAAAGACAGTATGTAGTTTCAAAAATTCTATATATTATATCGTGTTTCCTTATTCTCTTACTACCTTACTGTCATCTCCCCAAATCAATATTTTAAAGTGACGTCCTATACAAATACATTCAGTTTGAGGTCATATCAAATAAAAATTTTTTAAAATATGCATCAGTATTCTTGAAAAAGTAGACTTTTGAGTTTCTCAATTTCTGTTTTTCAACAAACGAGGAAAAATGCAAAAGACAGAAATCTACAGAGTAGAATCATCAGGTTTGTGCGAAAGATTACTCTCGATATTAAATATTCCCCATCATGACATTCCATGTAACAATGCATTTCACTTGTGAGCCGTCCGAAAGTCATTACGAAAAAACCCCACTTTTTTAAGGAGTTATGTAAATTGCTTTTTTCAATGCCAACTTTTAAAGTAAAGCAGCCTAGCTACATGCTAGACTATGTCTTTTAACACACGCACATGCAAAGCCTTTCAACACTCACAAGTCGAGTGCCTAACGCCTGGAAAGGGCAGAAATTCTTGGAATTAGGAAGCGTATACGCATCAGCTGCCCCCCGTACTCTATTTTTAACCTGCAGCGGTGTGACAGTCCCCTTACACGTGCCGTCTGGGAAACGCCACCCGCTGCCATTTGCAGGTCCGGGAGCGAAACCCGCTCCGTGGGACGAGCTGCCGGCGGCCGGCAGCAGCGGAGCGAGGCGGCCGCGGCTCCGCGGCTCCTCTCCTGGGCCGGCCTCGGCTGCGGCTCCGCAGCCCGGGCACGTTCTGCCGCTTCCGCGCTCTGCTCGGCGCTGCGGAGCGCCCGTCTCCGCCGCGGAAGCTTCGCCAGCGTCCTGCCTGCTGCCTGCAGAGGGCCTGAGCACCCCGAGCATCAGGTGCGGCTGGGTTGAAGCATTTGCCCGCGCTCCTCACAGAATAAAACACAAAGCGCTCCGCTTCTACGAAAGTAAAGCAGGTACCGAGCTGCAGGTACCTGGCTGAACAGGGAGATTTTGCTGGGACTCAGGGAAAAGAGGAGAGTTTATCACCTCTGGAAGAAGGGGAAGGCAACTCATGAAGAGTACAAAGATCTCGTTAGGTCAAGCAGGGACAAAATTAGAAAGGCAAAAGCCCAGCTAGAGCTCAGTCTGGCCACAGTCGTAAAGGATAATAAAAAATGTTTTTACAAATATATTAACAACAAAAAGAGAGGCAAGGAGAATCTCCATCCCCTACTGGATATGGCGGGGAACATTGTCTCCAAGGACGAGGACAAGGCTGAGGTACTTAATGCCTTCTTTGCCTCAGTCTTTAATAGCCAGTCCAGGTATCCACAGGGTATTCAGCCCCCTGAGCTGGAAGACGGGGACGGAAAGCACAATGTACTCCTCATAATCCAGCAGGAAGCAGTCAAGGACCTGCTAAACCACCTGGACACCCACAAGTCTATGGGGCCTGATGAGATCCACCCGAGAGTACTGAGAGAGCTGGCGGAGGAGCTTGCCAAGCCACTCTCCATCATTATCAGCAGTCCTGGTTAACAGGGGAGGTCCCAGAAGACTGGAGGCTTGCCAATGTGACGCCCATCTACAAGAAAGGCCGGAAGGAGGATCCTGGGAACTACAGGCCTGTCAGCCTGACCTCTGTACCGGGAAAGATTATGGAGTGGTTGGTCTTGAGAGTGCTCAGAGGGCACCTGCAGGACAACCAAGGGCTCAGGCCCAGCCAGCACGGGTTCATGGAAGGCAGGTCCTGCTTGACCAACCTGATCTCCTTCTATGACCAGGTGACCCGCCTAGTGGATGAGGGAAAGACTGTGGACGTTGTCTACCTGGACTTTAGTAAAGCCTTTGATAGCGTCTCCCACAGCATTCTCCTGGAGAAACTGGCGGCTCGTGGCTTAGACAGGTTTACTCTTCTCTGGGTGAGGAACTGGCTGGATGGCCGAGCCCAGAGAGTTGTGGTGAACGGCGTTAAATCCGGCTGGTGGCCGGTCACAAGCCGTGTTCCCCAGGGCTCAGTTCTGGGGCCGGTCTTGTTCAATATCTTTATAGATGATCTGGATGAGGGAATCGACTGCTCCCTCAGTAAGTTTGCAGATGACACCAAGTTGGCTGGGACTGTTGATCTGCTGGAGGGTAGGAGGGCTCTGCAGAGGGATCTGGACAGGCTGGATCGATGGGCAGAGGCCAACTGTATGAGGTTTAATAAGGCCAAGTGCAGAGTCCTGCACTTTGGCCACAACAACCCCATGCAACGCTACAGACTTGGGGAGGAGTGGCTGGAGAGCAGCCCGGCGGAAAGGGACCTGGGGGTGCTGGTTGACAGCCGGCTGAACATGAGCCGGCAGTGTGCCCAGGTGGCCAAGAAGGCCAACAGCGTCCTGGCCTGTATCAGCAATAGTGTGGCCAGCAGGAGCAGGGAAGTGATTGTGCCCCTGTAGTTGACACTGGTGAGGCCACACCTCGAATCCTGTGTTCAGTTTTGGGCCCCTCACTACAAGAAGGATGTTGAGGTGCTGGAGCGTGTCCAGAGAAGGGCAACGAAGCTGGTGAGGGGTCTGGAGCACAAGTCTTACGAGGAGCGGCTGAGGGAACTGGGGTTGTTTAGTCTGGAGAAGAGGAGGCTGAGGGGAGACCTTATCGCTCTCTACAACTACCTGAAAGGGGGTTGTGGCGACGAGGGTGTTGGTCTCTTCTCCCAAGTAACTAGTGATAGGACAAGAGGAAATGGCCTCAAGTTGTGCCAGGGGAGGTTTAGATTGGATATTAGGAAAAATTTCTTCACTGAGAGAGTGGTCAGGCATTGGAACAGGCTGCCCAGGGAGGTGGTGGAGTCGCCATCTCTGGAAGTGTTCAAAAAACGTGTGGATGTGGCGCTTCAGGACATGGTTTAGGGGACATGGTGGCGCTGGATTAATGGTTGGACTTGACTTGATGATCTTGAAGGTCCTTTCCAACCTTAGTGATTCTGTGATTCTGTGCTTTGCCCCCGATGTGAAAAGGTAAGAGAATTCCAACCCATACGCCGTCAGCTGGGCGGCTGTTCCCCAAATCACGCGTGGCGCAGGGACGGCGATGCTGTTGGATTTCTTCCCCCAGCCCCGGCTGCAGCGGGGTGGTCACAACCGGGGCTTTGATACGCCCCGAGGTGCGTGCCGCTTCCCGCCACCTTCCCCAAATTTGTTTAGGATGCTCCATAAGCCCGTTGTCCCTCCCTGCGCCGCTCCGGCGGCGGCACCATCAGCGGGAACCGCGGCGGCTGCCCGGTGGGCTCCGCGGTGCCGCGCTGCCCCGGCTGACTCCGGTGACCTGGCAGTGGTTTTAATGTTGCTGTGTTATTTAGAGCTTAAGAGAAAGGACCGAAACTATTGACAGGAGAACTCCTGTACATATGGACATACTCTATACGTTCCCGGATAAACCCGTAGTTAAAAACGCTGCATAAATCTTTAGTTACTGGAATGAGATTTTCAGTTAATAAGGCTAAAAATCCGGCTTTATGATAAGGCCTTTGACTTTAAAAATGCTACTGTTATTATCCATGCTAGAAGTAAATTAAGCCATATCACAGTAATGACACAGGCAAATTTATCATCGAGGAAGCACTACCCGCTGCCATCTGAAAGTGCTCAGAAACTCAGTGCCTCAGTAATTTGACAAGAAAAAGCATTGGCTGTGGCTTGTCATCAATTTTTTAAGCAGCTTTCATTATTATTTCCAAGAGGGTTCTGCTTCAACTCTATCAGAAAGAAGCGGCTCTAGATATTTAGGTGGCAAGTTACAAATTTCTAGAATAAAAACTGAAAATCGTACAACTTTGAACGAAATATTTACCAGACATTTGTTTTTTAATACTTTTAAGGGAATACTCCAAAGTGTTCCTGATGTTTTCATGATCTAAACATCACAGGGAATTATATCGGCTACAACTGTGAAAAGAAAGTAGTGATTACAAAAACAATATGAAGTAAAATTGCAAAAAAGGAAATCGAAGTTATGTAAGTGTTAAAAAAGGAAAAAAAAAGAGGAATTGTCTTATCCTTTTCATCCATATTCTCAAAGGCTTGAATGTGGCAGATAATTTCAGACCAGAAGCTAAATTCACAGTGTGTAAACAATGAAAATTCAAATACTCTCTGCCAGTGCCACCAGCCCCTCTCTTAAGCGCTGATGAATGATTTAAAAGAGCAGCTGGAAGCGATGGGAGCTGCGAGGGTCTGGCTCTGCACGAGTGAGATAATTGGCAAGAGCCATCTCTGTGTACAGATTCCAGATCTCTTTATTTGCTAATCCATGAATTATTTATACGTGCCGCATAAAGTTCATATGCTGGGGTGATATTATCAGCCTAATAAATAAAGACGTGGGGAGTTTGGTGAACCACTGCTTACAATTAAAAGATTTTCCCATTTACAGTATTTTCCAGTCTACGCTACAGACAGACGTTCGTGCTGTTTGCTTTGGCAACCTTGTTGACATAAACTTTAAACAGATTTGTGCTGCTATTCGCCCTCCCCAAGGCACTTAATTTTTTAATCTAATCTCTACTTCCTCAGATGTATCTTGCCTTGTAAAATAATCAATACTGGCTTGTTCTCAGGCAACACAGAGGATTGCGCAAACCACACCGATGGTGCGGCTTGTTTCTGCCCTGTCTGATACTAGTAATAAATTTCATGCTTACTTTATGTAGAGCAGAAATAAATCTGGTTGTTCTGAGGCGGTGTTCAGTTAGCAGTGCCTAGAGGGCAAATGAGCAAGAGATCTGTCCTTAATTATACTACACGAAACACGTCCGATGAGCTCTCCGAAAGGTTGCTCGAGTGAAGAAGCATGGTCAGGTCCTCAGTCCGTTCCGCGGGATTTTGAGAGGTGCCTACAACCAGCGGTGTGGGAAGCTGGGCTGACACTAACCGGCTCCATCTCCCTGTCTGTCCTGTGGTCACTGAAACACAGAAGGACACGGGACCTCCGGGTCTGAGGAGACCCTCCCTTGCTTCTTCAGGTAATTGTGTATTATAAAAGTATTGACAAACTCCCTCTAAATAGAACTCTGGTTTTGCTGCTACAATTCCTCCTGGTGTCTCGCTCTGTAGGAGTTGCCGTCTAACTTGAAGCGACACTGGCTGTCACTCCAATTCACACATTTTTGTGTTTGTTCCAACAAGCTGTTTTCTACTAATCGTGAGTATTGTCCTTATAGTTAGAGTGTGTGTCCCCAAAGCTCTCATCCAGTAGGATAAACTGGATTATTTTATCTCACTTTTGTAAGACAAAGTTTCTTTTCCTCTTATTATTTAATGCAAGAGCATTTTACATTGAGTTCCTCCTTCCAGAACAGATATGACCAGGACGCTACCCCTGCTGCAGAGCACATCTTAACTGGTCCTTATACAGTGAAACTGCTACTTGCCCAGTCCTATGGAAAACTGTTTACCTGATCCATCCTAAAAGAGCATTTGCCTTTCCCATTGCCAGCTGGCAGGCGGTTTGCAGACATCCAGTGATCATCACCACATGACCAGGCACCCATCTGGTCTTCTGAGGCATTTGTATGCCTTGAGCTTCAAGCGTACAAGACAAATTCTTGCCCTGAGTCACCATGTGCTTAATTTTACTCTTTGTACTACTAATTTCTCCCACTCCAGCCCTGCAAGACAGCCAGCTTCTCCAGTATTTCTCTCTGCCTTCTGATGATGCTTATCGGCTTTGTGGCCTTAACAAATTCCATTAGCTGCATCCAGCTTTGGGCTCCCAGGCTGCCAGGAAACAATCTAAGTAAGGTCATTCCCAAACCAGCTCCTAATGAACCCTGCTGCTCTCCAATTAGCCTTATATTTCTCTTCATCGTCATCTACTGCCTTCTTTCATTTAGCTGGTACTTAACCTTCCCTTACAATTCTTTCACTAATCCCCATCCTCTCCTTCTTAATTAATATAATCCAATGAGGTATCACATTGAGTGGGCTGAGTGAAAGCATTTCCTTCCTTTCATGAGGCTTTCGTTAAGGTTTTCAAAAGCCATAATGCAATAATGCGTGTGGATGGTTCCAAAGAGGAACGTGGAAAACCTACGACCTTCAAGAAATGTTGCAGGTACATCCATCCATTACAGCGATAAGATCAGCTGTAAAAGGAGGTAGGTCAGGAGAATTTGCTTGCAGAGTTCCTGAACCTGGGAGTGCATCATGACTGTGTACCTGGAGACGCAAGTACCAGAGGTGGGAGAGAACTACTCCAGCTCACGTGGGGATCACTGCCTTCCCAAAAGGTTAAGGTATTTTGCTCTACTGTGCTGGTTCAGATCCATGGTTGGAAGAACGAATCTGAACAGAGAAAGCCCAGCTCTCCTTCTTTTTCCAATTTCTGTTCTATTTCCTGCTATTTCTAATTCAATCCCTCATTAATTTAACCTCTCTCAATTCAGTTTTAATCTAGGCTTTCTGCAAACTTTGAAAAGAGATGAAAGCAAAAGTTTAACATCTGTCCATATTTTTTAAATATAATTTTCTGTATTCCCTTGGAAAGTCTCTGGATAACTCAGGATGCCCAGGGAGGTTGTGCACTCTTCATCCTTGGAGGCTTTGAAGACAAGACTAGGATCAGCCCTGAGCAACCTGGTCTGATCTCTTCTCTGACACTGCTTGGAGGAGGAGGTTGCACTAGAGACCTCCTAATGTTCCTTCCAGCCTGAATTCTCCTGTGATTTTCTGATTCCATGAGTAAAAAGTATCACAAATGGCAGTGCCGTCATGATGGAGAGACTGTGTAGCCATGTCCTGGTAGAGTTGGGGAAGGCGGGGAAAAGTGTTGCAGTCCCTGTTACTCCTTCCAGCTCTTCTAATAAACATACTGCTGATAGATTCAAGGGAAAAGGATATTTCCTTGTAATCTCAGCATGAAAGAAACTGCTCTCTTCTCAGTCCCATTTATAACTCATTAACACTGACAGAATAAAACCCCATTGCCTATTTTGTGTTTATTGCATTAAAAGCCTAGTATAAATTCATTTAGATAATCTTAATTTATTCTGTTCTATAAGTAAAATTCTCTTGCAACAAAATAATGATATCCCAGCTAGTTAAGTAATAACTGATGCTGGATATTAACTTAAAAAACCACAAAACAATCTGTAAATAACACTGCTTCACATTGTCTGGTTATTAAGCTGTTTTTCTCTCATGAGTTCTCAGGTTTTAATATATCCTTAATGTACTGACTGCATGAATAAGGGACTAAAAAAGTATCATGCAAACAGAAAACAAAAGCCAGCAATAAACCTTACAGTTGGTCCAGCTGGCAAACAAAGTGAAAGAAGCAGTTTTCCTTAGAGGAAGCTTTAAATCTGGCAGGATGGTAACATCTGTACTATCCACTGCAGAATAATGAGTTCAACCAAGGTCGCTCATATAGCTGGAAATAACGCACATGCACCCTCGTCTCAACATGCAGGAGGCCACCGCCTGATTTGTGAAGCTTCATTATTTGAAGCATCGGAGGAAGCCTGTTGTCATGGCCATTTATCTCCTACGAGTGGAGTTCAGATAAAATTTTATATGTACAGAATGACCGAATGACAAGAACCCTGGCTGTAAGCAGATGATAGATCATCTTCCTCTGGGCAGTGCCAGACAGCTCATATTTACAAGCAAGAATCAAAATGAAAACAGGATCAAAGCATGTGAAAGCAAGCAACACATAGTGCTTTGCAGAATGAGGTAATTTTAAAGGGAATAGGAGTTTCACTTTCGTTCCACAATCTTTTTTTCATGCACTGGAAATTACAGGTGTTTTGTATTCATTTTATTATTAAATATGCATGGATTTTTTTTTTCTTATTCTAAGTCACTGAGTATATATGGGTACCGCTAACAACACAGTGAAGTATTTTATAACATAAATGAATGGGCTACTTAAAGGAAGACAAAACGTGACTGGAACATCCAAAAAAGCCACCATTTTAAATAATCTCAGACTACTTTAATAAGTGCGTTGTTAACAGCTGATAGAAAAGAAGTTCTCCTTCAAACTCCAAACCACTAAGAGCATGCTCTCTTTTCCCAGAGGAAAAGCTCTTGTGGTACCTTCTGCTTGTGCAAAAAGGATTTTTCATACCAGCCTGCTATTTTGAAGTTGTACGAGCATGTGAGGGAGCGAGAACGAGCACTCCCCACGCTGCCTTTACCCAGGGAATTTCTGACCCATGAACTGCGCACAAAGGAGTTGAAGCACAAGAGCCAACCTCGGCTGTTAAGTAAGAAAGGGAGTCAAGTGAATGCAAATGTGAATTATGTAGTAATTATAATATAAATAGGACCCAGAGATTAAGACTGTGCATGCTTTCAAACAGCAGAAACTAATTTAAGCTTCATAAGCCTCAGGAAAAGTTCCAAAAGGTCACAGTTTGCCTGGAAGCACTAATTACAGCCTCCCCGCTACTGGGTATACAAAAACCCAAGCCTTGTTGTAATCACCCTTGTATAGGAGACCATTCTGGTGACAACAGATAACAGCCACCCAGTGACCTAATAGGTGAGCACCCTCGGGGAACGCCTTCCAGGCACAAGCACGGCTGCTGTGCTGGGTCAGCGTCCGGCTGGCTGGGAACCTGCACCCACGCTGTTGGGGGATGCCCGGCTCTGGAGGCCCGTGTGGCACTGCGGGACATTTAGCTGCGTTTCAGCATTACCTCCACGTTTCTGCTGCATCCTGGATTTTGTTAGCCAGATATTTTGGCTAGGATACCTGGCTTGTGCAGTGGCACAGGGACAGCATGCTCTTGGGGATTGCCTGACTTGCTCTAGCCAGAAAGGCAACACCATGTTCAGACCCCCACAGCACCAAGAGTCAAACACTGGCTTTCTACCCCTTTCTGTAGACCACAGATCCAGGCCAAGGACAGCTCAGATGGTTCAGAAAATCTGAACCTCCATGAGCTGCGCATAAGGCAGTAAGTAGCAAACTTTTCTGTTGAAACACATTATAACGCTGTGATGGAAAATGACGTAACTCTGGGCCAGCAGATGAAAACCGTAGTTTATTTTTGAATAATAGAGAATATAGATACCACTCCACTCTGGGGTGCAGCAGTAATAAGCTGCAGTCATCAGATGACCCATAAAATAGTCTCAAATCCTCGCTTTGTGGTTCCCTAAAAAATGTCAACTAGTGTTGTCCACTTCCATCCCCACCTCGGCCACTTGGTCCCATCCCAGCATTTCCCACTCCCTTACGCGATCACAAATGTTTGTACAACCATCTAGCAAAACAGCAGAACAGCTTCTAGAACTAATCCCGGCAGAAAAATAATATTATACTTAAGTTTCATTCAGAGCAGTTCCTGGACCCACCTCGGCATGAGCCTATTTGTGGCACAGGTGAAAAAGCCCCCAGGGCGGACCGAGAACGGAGCTGCCTCTTTCAGTGCAGCACTGACTTTGCCTTCCAGTCCTGTGCTGTGGTCCTCCAAGATGCACTGATGAAAAATACGGTAAGGTGCTTTATAGAGGGTTACTGCATTTCACAGCACGGCGAGGTGGGGCACAGAGAGGCACGATCAGTTGGGACAGCAGGTAGGAACCACCTTCCCCTGAGCCGCCTCCCCCCCGTCACCTGGGAGCCTGCCGTAAGGAAAGTAAAGGTGGCTCTCAGCCTTGGCTGGGGTCTTCAGAGCTACTGACATGGCCACACGGAGGTGTATACCCCATCAGTAAAATCTGGGACGCAATCTTTCACTTTTTTTTAATCCAGGGCGTGCCTATTGCAATTCTCTATCTGTAGGCTCTCAACTTGGTTAATAAAACTCCTTTCCAGTAGTTATTTCAGCATCTAATTAAGTCTCTTTAGACTACCTCAACGACATCATTTATTATGATCCTTGCCAAAGGTCACCTGAATTGCCAAGCTCTGGCCTTCTTAGCAGGACCAGCCGCACTTAGAAAGCATTTACCTGAATTTCAGTGAGAAGTGCTTCGGAGACTCTCTAAGATGCTTTGCCATTACCATGATGGGTAGTTTTATGGTATTATTAGTTGGCACTAAACCCACATGCTTCAGAAATACCATCAGGCAGCAGGCTTTCTACATCACTAAGTTTAAGTAGGGATTAAATGTATGTATTTCCCCTCTGTGCATTTAATGTTTGTTTCAGGCCCTGGAGTGAGATACTTGTACCCACAGCAGCAAGCTTTCCCCAGCCAGAGATGCCCCAAGCCACGTGAATTGGAGGTTAAATAGGAACTGCAGCTTCTCCATCTCTCAAAAACAAGAAAGAGGGTTTCTACCATTTTAACCCTGGTGTTATTGGCAGAAAACACACCTAATGAAATGTTCTTCCCATAGCGATTGACAAGCAAACACTTCTTTCCCTGGACAAATCCTTCTTAGAAGACCAATACCGTATCACCCACCAGGAGCAAACTGCACACATATACACGTCTAAGGACCCTCCAAATCGAAAAAGCCACAGGATGACATCCCCCCTCACAGCTGCGCTGGGTCTCTTTTATAGCACACTCACGGTGCTACAAAAACATATAATACATAATAATGTGCTTTAAGCCAAAATGGGTTATTATATTTTTTCACAACTGCTTTACTGCTGCGATAACACAAAATTCAGTCCCTCGTTCATTAGATCATTGCCTATCTCTAAAGGCACTGAGTGATGCTGGGGTGGCACGGGAGGCTGGTCTTGCTGGAGCCCCATCCTGCGACATGCCGAGGGGCTCCTCTGCTGCTCTGGGTACCTCCAGCTCCCGCTGCGGCTGGTGGGAGTTAAGAGCATTCAGCACCTGGGAGGACTGGCCCCGCACTCATTAAGGCCTGCGGTGTAATTACAGGCTAGTTATTGAATTGCTATTGAGATAAAACATTGCGCGGTGCTGTGAGCCAACAGCAAGCGTGTGCAGCCATGCCTTGTTAACTCTTCACTCCAGTATGATTTAATCATTTTACATGCTGGTTTTGTTACGGGAGTGCTCTCCTGCATACTAATAGCTGGGTTTCTGCGAGGAAGGTTTCTCTGCACCAAATAGAATGAAGATTCACTGAATCTTGCAAAAGCACTCTGGTAATTTATCCATCTAGGAGCCTCTATGCCCCGTATTGTCACTGCACATCTGAGCACTGCGGTCAGTAATGGATTTTATTTTCACAACACCTCTAGGAAGCTGGAATTACAAGACCTGCTTGAGTCCTCTAAAGCAGCTTGTGACAGAGGAAAAAAACCACCCATGTGTCCTAACTAGCATTTTGCAGCTAGCTAGGACTTCTTGGACCACTGTTACCAACTGTGTCTTTGAACTCTCCATGTCTAGATATGGGCCAACAAATTAAAACAACAATTATAAAAACCACCTCTTTGTAAGTCTATGTATCTCAGGTGTCCACATTCAACTCAGGATTTAGAGAATCCAACAGTACTATACAAACAGCATGATTATTTTGTTATAGAAAGGGAAAAAGAAATCAATCCACCTACTTTTTGTAGACATATTGGCCTAAATATTAAGCTGTTTTATAGTCTATAAATAGCCAAATATACCCAGGGAAGAGCTAAGCTGCGTACTTTCATTATTGCTTTCAGTGATGTTTACCTGAGCATAACGACTACTAAGAACAATCTAGTTCCAGGAACGCTGTTGATGGGACTGTGATATGCAGGTTTGCTATGGGATATGTAAGGCAATACATGAGCAATGTAGTTAAGTCTTGTGGACAAAACATCGCTTTATGAAATTGTGCTTTATGGATGACAGACCTCTTACATTGATTTACGGCTCCTGGCACCCGCTTGTCCATCGTTAGTATAAAAAAATCTTTGTCTCTAGATTTTCCATTGCTTTCCCGGGATGGTAGGTCTGGCCCAAATGGCACAGGTTAAAAGGTCTGATTAAATGAAGGAACTGAGAAAGATGTAGAAAGAGGTTCATTATTCTCCCGCCTGAAGGCATGAACCAGCCTCTTATTGTGGGAGCTGGGCAGATATGTCCCTGATGGGTACATTATTGCAAAAATCCTGAAGAGGGTAATTATCCACCATCCACTGATGGAGACAGGCTACAGAGCTAGACACAGTTCTGGTCTGTTCCAGTAGCCAATAGTGCTTTTCCTTGGAGCGCTGTCTTGCAATATGAGGACAGAAATGGGGGTCACGATACTTGACTCAAGATATGGCCATAGGCAAACCACTAATTTTTGCTGTCCCTCTGCTCCCCACTTGGTAAAAGCATGAAAATGATCATCTGGGGAAAGGTTGCAAAGGGCTTTACACATCTTTCCATAACTCAAATTAAACGTTTACTGCAGTATTTATTTCACCAACCATAAAACTTCTATTCCCTCTTCCCTGTATCCTAATAAATCTCAATATAGAATTATCCTGAGATTTTAAATAATATTAAGCTCTTCTTGTTCAAAGTGACATAGATGTACAAATTACTGCCAATAATGTCTCTGTGATGATCCCATGGCCCTCTCACGTTAATGGAGAAACTGAAGCAAAATGTTGTTTGATTCATTCATGGGGAAAGACAAATGATCTTCTTTATTGAGGCAGAAAGGATTCAGACACTTTTATTCAGAAAGTAAGTCCCTACCTGTATAAACTCCTGTTTTTTGTGTGCTTAATATTACAGACAAAAATTTCTCATGAGTGATATGCTAGAACTAGTACATTTTTGTGAAAAAATTTGTTGATTAAAACTCACACCTGTAGGATTTTATGGGATTTTCAGGGAACAAAGTTACCCAAACTCAGCATTATAAAAAGCACAGATGAAAGTGAATGAATCCATAAGAAGATGGGCAACGCAAAATACTACTTTGTTACAGTGAAATTCATCAGCAAACACAAGCACTTTATTGGTTTTAATTTAGCTTTTCTTTGGGTTGCATTCAAGCCTAGCTAAATCAGCTGGTAGTCCCATCAGCAAACAAAATCCTAGGAGATTTTCCAGAATAGGTATACTCAAAAAAGACAGTCTTTATTCAGTAATGGCAGCTTAGTATAGCCACAATACTAGAAGCCATACCCAGAATTTGTTTACTCACATTAAAAAAAAAATAATCATGGGTTTTAAATCCTCGCGCTGACCTACGCCAACAGTAACGGTGCTGGACGCTGGCGTTTAAAGGGTGTTCCCACCCACCCAGCTGCTGGCCGAGCTCATCTCGCGCTGTACGGCACCAGGCTACGCGGCACAGCAGGCAGCATCGATGACCCAGTTTTCCCACTTCTCTGACCACCTCCAGCCTCGTTTAAAGGTTCTTTTGCACAGGAGTGCTGGCTAGTGGTTTTTAGTAAAGAGCTCGTGCCGCGTTATCGAAAGAAAGAAGGAGACGTGCTGGGTTTAGAAAAGATTGCAATGATCGAGCCCTGTTTTGAATCCTGGTCCCAACAAGCATATATGCTGAGCTGATGCATTCTCTTAAAGCCTCCCTCATTATAAATTAATGATTTCACTTAATGTCTTTTGTAACTTGGACTCACCTCTACTAAATATTTCTCTGCGTATGGTACCCTCCAGAAGTGTAACCACACATTTCAGACTTGCATCATCTGCGTGGGCAGGAGCTTGTGCTGCCACCACGTCAGAGAGCAGAAAAATCTAGATTTGTAAAATGATTCCAAAATGTTGTTGTAGACCTCCCCATACTGGAAGGCTGAACCTTGCTAAATTGTGCTCTGGACTCTATAGTGTTAAAATGTGATTAAAAACGAGGTCATGGAAATGTGCCACAAAGCAGAGCCAGATGATTTGATGAAACTTGGTAGTGAAAATCTTTGCTGAGTCCAACAAAAATCTGGAATATAAAAGAAACGTAGAATAATAAAAGGATTTTTTAATGCTCAGAGTAAACCTAAAAAGTGGAAGCAGCACGTAATGCTTCTAAGTGTTCCCATGTCCAGATGGTGTTTCCATATTCCACCAAGAGGGAGGAAAGAAGATTATTAAATTCTCAAGAAACAGTTAAGGAGCTTGGAAGTTTATAGCTACATGCTGCCTCTATAAAGAATAAATTTGCGGCACTTGTCTTTAAAAGTCATAAATACAGAGACAGTATGAGGAACTTGACTCAGATTATTGCTAATTTGGTTGTGTGCTTCTTCATTAGTATGAATTACTCTCAAAGCAGATCCTTAAACTGCAAAGTTTTCCTGCTCTGTGCGTTTGCACCACTTCTTCTCTGTTTACGGGACTGAACCAGGATTTTATCTGGCAGGAACTAAGAACTAAAAATCCTATTTTTAAAGATTTCCCAGACCTATAGGCATCCTTCAGCACTGTAGGGCCAGGAGTGTATTTACAGAGCAGTTGTCATCGTGGTTGCTGGCTTCAGAGGACATAGCTGGGGAAAAGCAGACATATATCCAGACAAATCCCTTCCCTGTTGGTTGTTTAGGTATTTTATCAAGCACAGCTCAGTTACAACATATCATTTTGCTCTACAGCTACAAAATTGCCTGCTAGGAAAGGCAGAAATGTCTTCATTCCTGCTACCTGTGATTACTGATCTACAGCATCCAGGCTAAGGTACGGACAACCATAGTGCTAGAAAGGGCATCCAAATCAGGTGATAACACTTTAACATTTTTGTTAAAGAGTCTATTTTACTTTGTTCGAATTGAGAGACATCTTTAAAGTCATTTGACCTGCACAATACTGACACTAAAGACTACCACTCAGCCACAAACACAAGTTCCAGCAGAGATAATCTCCAAAGAGCTAGGATAAACTATAGTGATTTTATGGTATTTTGAATCAAAACAATCTTACTGTTTCTGGAAAAGGAGGAAGGACTCGAGACCTACAGAAGAAGATAGCATTCCCTGTGCAGTTACACTGTTGTCTCTTCTCAAAGTGAATGCTGATTATTCCCACGTTGGTCAATGAATGAAAGGATAATACACGGTGCAGCGGCAAAGGCACTTCTCTATCACCAGCAACCATGTCAAGCCCGAAACAATAGTTTTCTCTTAGCCCTCGTTACAGTCCTCTTGCCTCGGTGTAACTACCAATTTTCTTTATATCATCCCTAAAAATGATTAATCTCTTCCTGATAATGTATTATTATGGAGAACTTTAATTAGCAGGCTGGAAGGCATTCCATGAACAGCACCCCCCCATCATTCCCATCATGTATTAAATGGCATTAATTGCAGTAATGTATGCATGTGCCAGAGGTCTTCCTCACTATTCCTCTCGTCTCAGAGCTAGGAGGCATCAACCATTTGTGGGGAACCTCATACCTCCTCAAGTGCATTGAGCTGGCCAAGATCAGCTTATGACTGAGGTCAGTTGATGGACATTGACCGACTAATGTAAAGGATGCTACGATGCCGCTGTCTGCAACAGCAGGGACTTGAACTCCAGGATCCAGAAAATCTTGGCCTGTTCTGTGTGTTCAAGCACAAGTCTCAGTGACTTTACAGATTTTTTTATGAGAGTGACAACACTGTAAGCAAACCTGCTACACGGACTGCCAGAGTACAAGCTAGCCTGCAACAGAAAGGGTTGCACGTCCTTTCTTCCCCCATGAACAACCTCATTAGGGCTCAAGTTTTCATAGTGCTTGCAGGTTACACTGGGCAGTGAGGGAAGGAGTCACTGAAGACAAGGTGCAACTAATTAAAATGGAAATACTAAACCACTACACAGCTGACTACAGCGGTAGCTGCTGATAAGCCTTCATCCTTCAGAGAAGGAGCTATCACTTAAAAATGGGCTTTAGTGCTTAGTAAAGCACTGTGTCGTTGAGCCTTGCACTGTACATGTCTGAGCCCTACTAAAGAAACAGGAATAAATTGCTTTCCTCAGACAAACATTGTAATTTCTTACCCTTTTCTCTATGCAATTGAATTTTACATCCCATTCCAGATGAGAAAACCCCATCCTCAATTAAATTTATGTGCAAAGTAGCAAAACCCTTCCATCCAGATCTTCTTTCTGTTTATCTTGGAGGGAATCAGTGGCAGTGCCTGTGCTGGTTTTTGAGAGGATACAGAAGTGTAAGCCCATATTTTATGATGAAAATGACAGTAGGAGTGACCTTGCTGCAGCACATATTGCTTTTTCAACAGTGTTTAAAGGAGATAATCTAACAGCAGTCTGCAAAGCATCATGTTTCCTTAGATCCTGCTACAGTAATTCAATCATGAGCATATAAAATTAGATGAAAAATAAGGTAACTAGCCTTCTGGGACTGAGTGATTGCAATAAATGTTGCCTCCTGACAGTAAGCATTACATTGTCCTCTTGAAGGAGAGGTTACCTTTTATTATAGCATACTTCTCTCATTTCAGTCTGTGCCAGGTTCACTGTTAAGCATAGTCTGCAGGACGGCAAAAAATCCTTTAAGACAACTATATGCTGCCTCTAAGGTACCAAAGCAGTGAGTAGAAAACTTCCAACTCTTGATCTTTGGGATCAAATGAGCAATAACCTTGCTTGTTTTTTGTTAAGAGACAGGTTTTCCCTTTCCATTGACTTTCATTTAATTATCACAGACTACTTTATAAGCATTGGTTGCTTAATCAAATCTTACAAAACTTGCCATCCATTTTAGAGAAGTTAAGCTGAGTCACAGTCATGTCTGTGTCTCTAAACTCACCAAAATTTGCAACTGAAGGTCACAAAGCAAGTTAATAAAAGGGATAGAGTGAAACTGAGGTATGGTGGAGGTTATTCTCTAAGTGTCAGTATGGAAATTGTTTTCAAGTTATAAATATTTGCCCATGCATTTGTCCTGTGGACAGCTGAGAAAGTACAATTTTTTAAATTATTACAGGCTTGATCACAGTAAAATCATTTATGTTTACCTACCTTCGATGATACATATGGGTCTGACATAAAGTCATACACCAGTTACTGCCACAAACACACACCGTTGTAGGTAGTCACAGAGTATACGGCAAGCCCTGAGCTCTGGGTGCTTTTATACAGTGTAGGTGGAGAAGAAAGTGCCAAAAATAGGTACTGTCTGCCACTGTCTGGTCATTAACGTCGACTCCAGCTGTGATATTTTTGGGGAAGCAGAGGCGGGAACTCCTGGTAGAAGTCCTTGGGTAGCAGACGTTTTAAGACACACTTGTCCATGCTGGTGGGCTGCTGCTGCCCTACCAGCTTGATCAACTCCAGGATAAGCAGGGGTCCTTGATATATTCTCATTCAAGCAGCTTTTCCATCTATGTGTTATATTTGTATATGAATAAATAGGATTTCATGCTAATCAAAAAGATACTAGAGTATAACAGTTAATGAGCAATAAAACAATACCCTGAGAAAGTGAGGCAAGGCCAAGCTCTAGCTAAGCAGGCTGAGGAGCTGTGGAAAAGGATGGCTGCTATTAGTGAATGCAAGTGATTCTCCTTCGAACCACAACAGCTCTACCCTAGTTGCATGAGCAAAGTCTGACAGGATGATTACTTTTATCCAGAAGTCTGCATTTCAGCTAGAACAGATGTTTCCACCGACCTGACCCACATCAGCTGTAACAGAAACCAAAGGGAGTTGTCTCTGCTGTAAATGTACCTGCAGCAGATACCTGAAGTTAGATGAATCCTACACGAAAAGTGCTAAAAAGAAATGTTCCTGTAAACTGCGTGGAAGCAAAGAAGTTGAAAGACCTCTCACTTTCAGTTATATAAATAACTCCACCAAATGTAATGGAATGATATTTTTATAAAGTAATTGAAAACGGAAATCCTACCAAGATCTCTGTGTTTTCTTGTGTATACATGTTTTGCAAGGGCATCTGAATGGAGACGTTGACATTGGCTCCGTAGTTCAAGATGCGCTGTATTTGTGCTTTGCTGAGATTACAGTTTGAGAATTTAGTCCTGTATAATGAAAATTCTGACAAAGATATGTTCGGCAGATGTAAACAGATCTAACTCTAATGACCTTATAATGGAGGTATTTTTTACAGCAGCTGAGAATCTGGACCACAGCTTGTTATGCAAAATCATTATCTTGTGTACTCGGATTAATGCACACACTAATAAAACTCATTAATCTCTTCAGGTATCACTCCAGGTGATTTTTGTGAATGGGATATAATGTATTCCAAACATACCACCTCATAACTGTTGATAAGACCCTTTAGAAACCTTAATCTTGTTATTCAAAAATGCTTCTAATTACGGTAGAACAATTATCTTGGTGCAAAGGAGATGGACACTGTCTCTAGAAGCTACTGACAGCTTTTCTTAAAATGAAAACAAAAAGAAAAATATACAGTTTTTTTCTTTGAAAGAGACAAACTCCATAAACATAATAACATTTACTACAGAACTGAATAGTTATTGGGAAATGACACTCCTCTGCATATGTCTGCCATAACTCTAGATTTCCAGGTAGTCTGTTAATTAGTCCATTGTACTGTCAATGCTACTTCTTTGTACTGTATTACCAAGTATTTTTTAGAATACCTCTAAATGCCCCCCAAATCTATCCTTCCTGGGGCAGAACATGTTTTTACAAATGTCCATGTCTAGACATTTTGCTTGCTATTATTAACAGTTAACCATTCTACTTCTCCACTTCATCATGATTATTCTGGTTATTTCCCATTTTGCCATCTCAAATATTTCTTCTTTATCCTTGGTGTTCAGCACAAACAGTTACTAGCACCAACGAATTCTTGCCAGTCAGAGAAAGGGCAATCCATGCATCGCCAGATGCATCGACAGACTGCTGACTTTCGGCAGAGAGAGTACTTAGCTGCTCTACGACAGCATACACCTTTTTTATGTTACACACGTGTTTTTTTTCTCCCGAGCTGTTGAAGATAAGGCATTTCTTGTTGGCTTGCTGCTTTGCAACACTTGTTTTCGAGGACATGCAGCCATTTGAGCAGCTTCAATCATAGCAGCGGACAACTGGTGTGCATGCATTGCGCGTGTAATTTAGGATAATTAAGCAGAATTAAATTACATAGGATTAAATGCTATGGAGTTCTGCATTTATTCTTAACATAGCTGGAGAAAGCTGACTTTAACAACTCTTCTCCTGAAATGTCCTCTATCCTTAGCCTTCTGGATACTCTAAGGCATTTTCAACACAGGAAATCTCTGTTGGACTTGTAGATTACTCCAATTTAAGGTAAATTTATGATGAGTGAGCAGTGAGACGCTAGATAGTCTACTCACATTGTCCATTAAGTAGCTTTCTGCAAACTGCCCTTTCTTGGCAAACTGTCTTTTCATTGTAACTTACTTCGAATCCCCCTGTTCATAGTACTGACACGAGCTGATGTATTTGGAACTCAGTCCCGGTCACCCAGTTAATGCCACCTCACTGGCTTATCTCTCACAAACTTTCTGACGTTTTATGTCTCTAGGTTTTGCTGTTACTTTAACTTAAGGGTGCTTTGAGTGGCTGGAGGAGCGTACCTCTATCTTCAATAGTCAGATATGCACAGAAAAAAGTTGCAGTCATCTGCTTTCTAGTTAAAAACAAAAATACACAAAAGGTATACACAAAATACACAAAGAAGAAAATGTTAAGAGTAAGCTTTAAAAGCAAAGTGACCCAGATATTTATGGCCAGTCTTTCAAAGCTGCTCACAGATACACAGGATGTCTAAAGATATCAAAGCTGGCTCTAAATTGTATCCTTCGGCACAACAACTGCAATAACAAAACCCAACATACCTTCGCATGTCAGTAGGAAGTATTCCAGATTGTGACTGAAGGATGCACTGAAGTAAGTACAGTTTTCAATCAGATCACAAGACAGACACCGCCTGTTGAAGTTCCCGTTTGTGCTCGCACTGAAAAAGTTAATACAAGTCCATGAAGGTCAATGAGCAAATGTTATCTGGAAGCAACATTACTTGAACCTTACTGTACTGTAGAACAAGAACATAAATGTAATGTGTCCAGCATTAGTAAGAGACAAAGCATTTCCATTTGGTTGGGTTTAAATAGCACTAATGGCTTTTTTTTTGCCTGAATGGAGAATATATAAAGGGATACTGATGCCTTTTTCCGCAAGGTCAGCTGGCTATGCAGGAAGGTATAGTTTTTAAAAGAAAATGATCGTTGCAATTCCACAAGAGGAAGTCATAGTTCGGCGAATGAAGGCATGAAACAATGGAGCACTATTTCTACACCTACTTATATTATAACAGACAATAAAGAGCTGGAGTTGCTTTCTTTAAGTTTCTTACTGATTGCCTCACTGGTCTGATTTGCTAGCAGCTGCCTCAGAGGCCAAAGCCCTTTTTGGGGGTTTAAACAGTTGCTCTTGTAACATCCAAGTAGAAAGGAAAGACTGTATTTAGGGATTTGTTTTTGAAGGTAATGATGTGGCCTGTCCATACACTTGGAAGTGCTTTGTAAGAGTCTACTATATGTTGAAGAATGAATTACAGATTATTAGAAAATATTAATAAACATCATTTCGTACTTCTATAGCATTTTGAAACTTCAAAATGCTTCAAGAATATTA
The DNA here is from genome assembly GCF_964289735.1 of Phaethon aethereus. Taxonomy (NCBI): domain Eukaryota; kingdom Metazoa; phylum Chordata; class Aves; order Phaethontiformes; family Phaethontidae; genus Phaethon; species Phaethon aethereus. The sequence continues at coordinate 162,949,523 of NC_138582.1, forward strand.
ACTAATAGATCTTTCCAGTATTACTGTAAAACAGATGAGTGGTTTTTGTTACCATTTCAAGGTAGAAAGAGATGAGGTTGAGCAACCTGTTTAGGGCCACAGAGACTGAACTGAGTAGCTCCTGGATTCTTGTTTAGGCTCAGATCATGTCTCTGACTTAAATCCTGTTTACAGCTACTAAATCAGACACAAAAAGGAAAAAAAAAATACCCAAACAGATCTTCACCTGATATAAACTGTCAGAGCTCCAGTGGAGCTCTGTCAATGAACATATGCCAAGGTTGCTGCTGAGCTGACACCCTTGGGCCGGGATGAGAGACAGTCAAACTACCCAGCACAGGAAATCAAGTATGTGAAGTGAGGCCAAGATCACTGTGTAAGCAAAGTGAGGTCAAGGACGTTGACATTTTGGGCATCTCTTTCCTTGTTGCCTATGTGGGGAGATGAGCTTAATGAGGCACCAGGGTGAGCTGCATGTCAAGATGAGCGAGGGGTGGGAAGCGCTTTGACTCATGCCAGCAGCTCTTGAGCAGCTGTGCCCGGACCCAGCTTTTAAAATGAGATTTTCCTCCCCTTTCAATAGAAAGGAATGGTCACTACAATTTTGAGGGTTTTTTATTCAAGAAAATGAACATTAAGCTGAGCTACTCTCAGAAAACTGTGGAGTACAGTGAACAGGCATAGAGGTCTCGAAGGGAAAAAGTGATCCAACTACAGGTATTTTAGTTTGTTCTAGTTTCCTTTCTACTGAGGAAAAAAGGTGTGACATCACGTTAGAGGAGGAAAACATACTGACTGTCCCTTATCAACTGATGCTATCACCAGCTCTGCCCTTTGTTGCAGATGCTGAGATGACAGCAGGGTGACTGCGAAGAAAAATAGGACAAATGGAGTAATGATTCCAAAATGATTATTTAAAAGTTTGGGTTTCCTCCCCTCTGTAATCTGCTCCCACAATACTTTGCAATAGCTACACTACCAATAGCTTACTATAAACCAGCCTTTTACTCATCATACAGTTCTGGAGGATATTAAAGCTATCTGAAATTGCAGAAAAACATTTGCAAACATAACATATTGTTATTTCTTTTCAATTTTGTGAAGAGGGTGAGGTGCTATCACATTTCCATGAAAACTGCTGTCTGGAAGTATAAAAACAGTTTATACCATTAGTACATGTAATTCTGAATTCTTTCAAGTGTTAAGGAGTTCTGTTGGAAAGTTTTGTGACAGTTTGTCAATCTTGACACCAACTTAAAATTTGCAATAAAATGAGGAAATTGCTAAAAGTAAAACATTTCCAAATGTCAAGCATTTTGTTCACTATTGTTGTGCTGTTCTGCCTATTCCAGTGACACACTGCAAGCCCTCGCAATGCCATTAAAGACAAACACATAAGAAACTGTTTCTATTGCAATCGCTTAGGTAACAATTTGCGTAAGATTGAAAAAATGGGAAATTCTGTACGTGAAGTTAGTAAAGCACACACCTGTATAAATGTCGCCTCCTTGGCAAATCTTCTGTGCTGTGGAAATAACTGGGGAAAAAAAAAGTCAAAAGGCAATTGTATCATTAGAAGGGTGTTTACAAGTATCTCATACAACAACATCTTCGTTCATATCGCCATTTGCCTGATCTTGCAAAGGCAAAGGAAGTTGAAACTTAATTAGAAAAACATAGAGAGACACATCCCTGCAGAGGCTCAAGCAAGTACGTCGTAAGCTGCACTTACGACAAAACAAACATGGAAATGTTTGGGTCCTAGACGGGTCGTGTCAGCAGATCAAAAAGGATCAAGTGATTAAGTGAAAGACCTTCACATTTTTACCTCAAGATTTATGGCTCAGAATTTCCTTTAAAAACCTTTCTTTTTTCTCTAGAACCAGACTTTACTTCTCTGACTGCTTTTTACGCTTTGCCCAGCTAGATAGCTAGCCGGGCTCTGATGCGAAGCCCACTGAAACGTCCTCTTTGAAAAAGGGACTTGGACTTTCAGGGGAGACAGAGTATGAAGTTGAAGAATACTTCATTGTCCTTGTTTTGTGCTAAGACTGTGGTGAACAGGCTAAAGAGCGAAAGCCCTGTTGAGTGGTGACGGGTTCTGAAGGTAACAGAGAGGTGCTGCTGGAGTTGGCCAAACGCCGTCCAACGCGCAGGGTCCAGATTGATCCTCCAGATGCATTTCATGTGAATAATGACAGACCACGGGAGCATATGTAGTGTCTGTGGGGTGAATTACATGTCAGGCAGGATATTCAGCCCTGCCGAGCTGCTTCCAATAAATTGCACTTGCCTAGATGTACATTTCGATTGCACAAATTGTAAAAACTTACTTTTCTGCTTTACTGGCCAGTTAAAATGCAAATAAAACTTCAGTGCTAGTTTGCTACTTATCTTTGCCAAGTGCTAATTGTCCTGTACTGAAGGTATTGGTAATTGAGGGCATTCAAACCCTTGAAGGAGCATCGTGCTCTTAATGAGTCTCTTCCAGAGACTCTTTACTCAGCTGTTCACTGACCTTAAGGAACCGAGAGGTGAGAGCCTTGTGTCCACCTGAAACTTTTCCTGGGAAGGAATCTATATGGTATTTGATTGCAGAAAGCCTTCCAAACATTTTCTTACGTAATTTCTTGAAATGTATTTTAAAAAGTAAACGTTTACAGACATTATTTTACAAGCATAAAGGGCAAATGTGAAGAAGGGGGGTTTTTTGCTGTTCTAGCTAAATACTTTTTTTATAATGCATTGATATTTTTGCAGGTCAATAAACAATTCTTTCTAAAACTGAATATCTAGGTGGTCAATGAAAATATACTTCTTTCCTTCAGAGATTAGTATCAGAAGTTGCAGCAGCAGAAATAACTGCTCTACACAAAAGTATTTAATAGTCACAGAAAGAGAGGTTTGAACTCTACCGACAAAATCAAAGTAAGACAAGATATACGCAGTGGTTAAGCCAAAATGGAGACAGTTTCTCCTGCTCTCTTACCTCCACCTCCTTACGCTCATACATTTCAGATGGATACACAACACCATTGTAACTAACCTTATAGTCCAGGGCTAAAGAAAGGAAGACTGATTTGTCAGACCAAAGTTTACTTACATTTTATGCCTCTTTTCATCATATGCCAATATCTTTGTAACATCCCAATCGCCAGATGTGATAGACTGCAAGTTGTCACTGCTACTATTGGGCTGCCAGAAAGAAAAGAGAATTAGAATTCTTTATTCTTAAAAAAAGATATCTGTGCATAGAATCATTCTCTTCTGAAAAAGGGAGCTCTTTTGAGTCCATTGCATATTAAAAATAAACCATGCATCTGCAATTTCCACTCCTCCCCCTGCTATTTCTGTGAATCTGCAGGCATAGAAATAATAGAGAGTCAGAATCATCTTAACCATAACTCCACCGAAGATAATGGGATGAATTCAGCACAGAACAGCTTCAAACACCTTGCTCTAATCCAGCACACCCAAGAGCTTCTGATTAATCCTTTATGGCAGTGCAGGGATTTACTTATTTAAGTACAACTAAGAAGGCATTAAAAAAAACCCAACAAAGCAATGATATTGTTTGGAAAGGGACAGTTGGCTGACCTTTTTCTTCTAAGTATCTCATTTGGAAATTCATGTTATCTTATGCCCAATAAAGCATGATTGAAGGTTTTCTTTTATAGACAAGACCCACATTCTACATTTGCACCTTCTAGACTCACCGGTACAAACACACATATTACTTTTTATTGCTTTCTGCTTCAGGTGAGACCCAAAGCAGCAGCAGTGAGTGAGTCACCTGTGATGATGACATGGCGATGTGGTAGAACTTCCCACGTCCTCCCTGGGGAATGGCTCGGACAAAGAAAAACTTCCGACCATCCTTGGAAAATATCGGCTCTTCGTTCTGTAAGTGGCAAATTTAAGGGTGGTATTACCGTTGATTTATTGTATTTAAAATTGCTCAGCACTGCAAAACCGTATGAAATTAATTCACAGTTAAATAGGGAGTGCTCTTTAACAGCAACCTGAGCCAAACAAAAAGCCCACCGAAAACTAGAGAAAGTTTTGAAGATTATTGCTTCTTGCTCTGGGGAAAGCAGACACTTTTCAAGTGTGGGAAGACAGGGAGACAGGCAGCAAGGACAGTTCCTTGGCTGTAATGTCAATTTTCATTTGCAAAGCAAAAAGTACACATACACAGCTGACTGCTCAGGGCAGTTGGAATAAAGCCTTTAGAAATGGTTTGAATCTCACTGGCACAAGTACGACAAACCCTGTTTACTCTGCCAGAAGAACTGATCTATTCCTGTCCTTGAGGAACCACAACTAACAGTACCTAACTGCTGTCTTTTCCTACTCTCTGACAAATGTTTATTTCACTGAATTATTTACGAAGGGGAGGGTATCTTGCAAAACTGTCTTTGACACAGAGCTCCCAGGTGAATGTGATGATTGACTTTTATTGGGTGACTAGAACTTTCAACCAGAGATAGAAGAGAGTCAGCAGAAGGAAATGAAACACCACATATAGCAAGCAAGTATTTCCTGGAAGGGTCTTTGTCTTCTTTTTGTACAGGAACCCTGAGGCACATGGGAAGTCTCCACCGCAGGAGACGGTTGAACAGCAGATTACAAGGGACAGCAGGGGATGGTCCATATGGTGTGACACAGTAGCACTGTACCAAGGGAACTGGCTAGATGAAACTCCGCTACTCTGAATCTTGAATAGCTGGGACTAAAACAGGAGGTCAACCTCTGCTGAACCTCTCCTGTGATATCAGGCTTTTCTGGGGACTGGCTGAGCCCAGCCTTCTGTGGCCCAGCTTTGTGGATCCTTTTTCTTCAAGGGCAGTCAACAAGGAAAATGTTGCTCAGCCTCTTCTGGGTTCCCCTTTGGTTCAGTGTTAAACAAACACTCTGGCTTTCTGCCTGGCACGTGTCGAGACACCACGCTGAACCAGCAGGAACTTGGTTGTACAGAGACACTTACGGCTAATGCAAACACCTACAGCAAAGGAATAAACATTTTTATTTCTCACAAGCTAACACATTATTCTTACTGTATGTTCCTTTGCTCCCAGTTCTTTACTGATTAATTCTTTTCCACTTTTATCAGATCGATCCACACTGTATTAGGTGATCAAACTGTTTGTTTTTCCTTTTATTTTCCCCTGCTTAGGTTTTCAATATATTTTAAAATATGCCTATTTACAGCTTGTTGTAACTCTATGAAATAATGGTTTCATTTGTTTCTGACATTGTTCTGGAACGTGAAACATGAAACTACATTATTTCCAAATGTCTTTCATGACAGGAGAAACCTCATTGAAAAACAACTGTGATAACCCGGGCAAACCTTCTGCTCGACAGGTTTTCCTTTACTGAGGTAAATAACAATAAGTTCACCCTATATTTGTGCCTACTGCATTATATATTCCAGCAATACAGCTCTGCCAGTGAGAGCAGGCATTGTGCAGATCAGCTGAGGTTCATCAGAGGCACAGGGGAAGGAGGTACACGGCGCGGATGACAGAGGCGAGGCTTTAGCACTCGGCTGATGTTATGAGTCGGCTTGTTTGCATGTTCCTGTTGCTGGAAGGACGACACATTAACGCAACCAGAACTTTGCTTAGGAACTTGACAGAGATGGTGACTTATCCTGGATGGCAAATGGAGGTGAGGTCAGGCTGAAAGTCTTTTGGAACAGGATTTTATACTGTAGGGAGCTACACTGGGCATGTAATTAAAATATTCTGCATGTGATACAAACAGGTTGAGCCTCTGGTTGACTATTATTGACTGAGTCCCACAACACTAGAACAGAAGAGCCCTCCTTGAAAACAATAGATCAGTTTAATGCTGGTAAAAGAAAACACTTTTCCCATGTAGCAGGTAGGGAATTTTTAGAAGTTTTTGCCACAGGAGTCTTACAGAAGCAGCTGCTATCAGAAGGTGCAAAAATCAGAAGGTGCAAAAAGGGATTGAACAAACTCATGGTTCATTAACAGATCCTAAAGCGAATAGGCATGGATATAGTCTCAAATGTCTGTAATCTTTTTACTGTAGATGGTGGTGAAATATGAAATGACTGGACTGCGGAAAGCAGCTAGCTCACACGCTGTCCTCAAATACCATCAGCTTCTGTGTCTGCTAAAGACAGAATGATGGAGCAGAGGAAGCAGCGGTGAGACTCAGCAGGGCAGTTCTTAAGTCCTTACAGTTCTCCTTGTCTTTTTGCTCAGCTCCATCTCTGTATTTAGACAAATGAATTCTACCCAAATAGTCAAGGGCAGTTTCCAAAAATCCTCTGCTTTGTGCAGATGAAGGACAAAACTGTCCTCATGTCAGCTACACATAGCAATAACTCAGTGCTCACAGACACAGGTACAAGGGGGAAAAAAGGTAAAGTGACTCTTGTATGATTCCACAGCATTTTAAATTAAAGCTTAAATCTGATAAGTAAGTGTAGGAGGAAGGAAATATGCAATAGGTGGTTGGAGCTAAGGACTACCCAGTCATCCTCAGAGTTGAAGGAATAGTCACTAAACAAAGGATGACCCTGTGGCTGGAGAAGGAATTGGTGGGACTAACCAGCCTGCATTGCTACCAGTAAAGTGAAGAGACAGCAACTCCATTTCCAGAAACTTGCTTATTGCCATGTATCAAAATGATACCACCAAAGACTTCAGCTTTGGTGGAAGAGATAAGATGATGGGAGGTTGCTGGAGGGCACCGTGACTCTCAGAGGGATCAATGCTGGAGTTCAGAGCTGCACAACACACGTCAGTGTATCTGCAAATGTCAGGAGAAGAAGAAACCAAGGAGTGCCTCAGAGGCTTATCCCATGTTTGGCAGAATGAAGATAAATGCGGGGACAATGCTAAATGCAGTCCGAGCTTCTGTAGGTCTTAGAGAGGGGCATGAAGTCCTGGAGTAAGGAATAACAGTTAAAAAAAAGGTGGAGTGTATTCAGTTGTGTTTGGAGAGGGATCCCTGAGCATCACTGGATCTGCAGCCACACAAGGAAGACTCCTCCAGTGAAAGAAAAGGCAAATTGCACGCAGGATGGTGGGGAGTGCACTGGAATGCAAATCCTCAAGGTGCATCATGAAACATGCACTGGGACAAACATTTGAAAGGGAAATTACCCATGTTATGGTGAGTTGGAGTGTGTGAAAGCCATGTGGACTTCACAGCTCCAAACACGACTGTCTGTGGTCTCATGATTGAACACACTGACTGCCTCCTGCTCCTGTAGAGTGCAGTTCTTCACACGCTTTTTGGCTGGGCTCCACATATTTCCTCACAGAAGTCAGTGGGAAAGCAGATTCTTTAAAATTTGGTTTTATTACTGACTGAGAATTATACTTCCATGATGATTATGTTTTTCTGATTCATCCTCAAGTTTTGAAAAGGAAACAAATTAATCTGAATAACCCAATCCTTTTCAATTGATCCTCTGATGCATTTTCCCCTCTTCAGCACAGTCTCCTGCCCTCGCTGTCTGATTCACCTTTGCCCAGAACCCCCAGAATTAATGGTTTTGCTCTGTAGGTATTTATTCTTTCAGGGAAATGTCCCAATACTTGAAGTGTCACAGGACCATAGCTCTGATAGACAGATAGGTGTGACACGAATCCTTTTCACCCTTCGCCTTTTGGCAAACACTTCATTGAAATCCAACAAAGTGTTAAAAATGTGCATTGACTTTACTGTGACAATGAAGTCACCTCCTCTTTCGGGCATAGGGATAAGAAAGATCTCTTTCCATCCCTTGCCACACTCAGTCCCTGGGGCAATGCTGAGCTTCTTCCTCCATCCCTGTCCCCATGCTCATCTGTGGTTGGGTGCACCAAACCGATGGCCATCTCTGAAGCAAGGGCACCTGCACCAAAATATAGGGTCATCAACTGGAGAGGAGCCCCTGGACTCTTCATTTAAGCACCGACGACTCTGTAGCCAGAAGCTTCTTTGTTAGCTCTAGCAGATGAATTTGGGTATTTGAATTATGGGGCTCTGAGTCCTATTTCTGCTGCATCCTTTGTCTTTAGGGCAATATTAGGTCAGTTACGGGGTTGTTACATGACGAAAGGGCTTTACAGGGTAAGAAAGTCAGTCTTGTTAGTAAGGTTCTCTAAACTCTGTTTTTATTTTGAACATCTCATTTCATACCACCTATTAACTGCATCTAAGAATCGTTACTGGGTTATCGTGCCATCAGGATTAAGGCAAGGGAGTTGCAAAAGAAAAATGGTGTGAGGTTTTCAACATCTCAACCTTTTGACAGAGCAAAACTCTTTACTTTCAGACTGAGGTGATCTGAAAGACTAGTGAAATAGGAGGACTGGAAAGAAAAATGCAACCCAAAGGACTGTTATCAGGGGAGGCCACCCAGCCCATGCAGACAGTTTTGGAGGTTATATGTCTGTAAACAAGTCTGTGGTAACCTCCTGGTCCTGCCATCAGGACATCAATGTCAAAGCCTACAGCCCTTGGTGGTGTCGGAATTGCCCCCTGGTTTATAATTAAATTTGTCCAGGCCACATTCACAATTATATAAATAAACCAATTAAAATGCCAGTAAAATTTATCTCCAGCAGGTGATAATCTCCAGCTCAGAAATTGTCTTATTTCTCCTTTGCTGACTCATTGTCTGTATATGACTGTCACTGGCACTACTGGAAATTGGCTTCTTCACAAAAATTGAAACAAAATTGTTTACAGCTACAGTTACTGTTCTAAAGAATTTGTATATTTGAGCAAAAGTACGAGTAAAGTTCAGTCTGGCTCTTATGCTCAGAAGTGCACAAGCAAGTACACAAATAAAAGTAGTAAAAACTTCCAAAGTCCCTAGGCAATTTTGGGGAACATGTGCCTGTTCTTATTTGTGCAAAAGGTTTGAAAACACTGGCTGTATCACCCGACAAGGAGTGATGGCTACTTTCCAGCAAAACCTGTGTAAATACTGTATATTTCTCATTATACTGTAAGTAATTTATCCTATTTTTTAGCTACACAGACAGTAACAGCAGTATTTCTCTTTGCCTGTGTTGGAGAGAGGCTCTCCAAACATTTTGGACTTGAATAAAATTCATTAATGAATTTAAGCCCAGAAGGGAACACAAGATCATACACTATGACCTTCCATGCACAGACTATTAAATGTCACTGAGTTACCAAACTACTACAACAACAACAACAACAAACTGCAAATTCATGGGTCATATGCCCTATCGCAGATCTTCCAGTGTTTCAGCTGAAAAAAGTCAACCCTATGATCCGTGGAGACTCCCTCATGTCCCTGGTAAGTACCTTCTGATATCCATGTTTTTCTCTCCTTGTCTCCTGCTCCCAGCCTACTGTGAAGTTTGCTCCTATTCCAGGAAGACCACATGCACTTAAATTCACAAGAAAAAGGTAAAGTCCTGTATGCTTTTCGAACCAGGTGTCTGGAGTACTTTGAAGGAGTATTTTAAAGAATGAAGCAAGCAGTTAGATTCCTCTGTCCTAGTGATTTAAAATTGGGGTACTTCTGAAAAGGAGGTCTGGTCAACGAGCATACAGAACAAGTTGGCCAACCAGGCAATGAGCGTCTTCTTCAGGGTGGGCTGAACCATATTCAAGGTCCATTGAACGTGTGACCACACTGCTCACCATACTGGCTGTCTACAGAGGGCAAGTGGGCACCTGGCTCATATGCATATTCCTACATTAAAATGTCTCAAACAGGGAGCCTTCATCCTGAGCTGAGTCACACTCCTGAGCAACTTCAGTAGCTGCTTAATGTACGGTCCATCTCCTCCTTAAAGAGGTTAGGGGACCCACAGTAGCACATAACATTTTCACATCATTCTCATAGTCAGACACATACGCCATGAAAATAACTTCCCACTTATCTAGATTAATGTGTCATAGAGTAAAAGGTAAATACAGAAAATAGAATTATCCTAGTAATAATATATTCAGTCAAAACTAGAATTTTAAGTAATTTTGTGGTCAGAAACACAGGGATTAAAAACATTACAGAGCTCTGTAATTTTTCAGACTCTTACAAAAGCTTTTGAAGGGTTCTATCAAATGTCTCCAAAGTCCACAGCCAATGTTATCTTAGTTTAGTACTGAGATGTCTGACTCATTTGGCTGTAATGATGAACATCATTCTCTAACCTCAAACTAAGTATATGATGTTTGGAGATGCAGTAAAGCAAACTATACTGCCCTGGAGCAGGCCTGCTAGAGACTGACAGATCATTTACTGCAGCTATTCAGGACAAAGCACCGTCTTTTAATGCCTGTCCATGTAGTAAGGACTAAAGAACAACAGCAGTGTAAACACACAAGTTCTACTACACTGCATTAAAGGAGGTCCCAGTAAATAGCAGTGAGAGGATTAAAACTATCCTTAGATGTATAAAATAAATGAATCCCGTGAAGTACTGGGGTTTTTTTTAAGATACAAAATATGTACAGTTTAATTTTCTCTTGACTCGGCTTGTCTTTGAAGCTTTTGTCTTATACTCATCCAACATTGTCCTTATGAATGTAAAGAATACTTCAGCAGCATTTTTACTCTATACCTGAGTATACCAGCAAAAGCTTATTTTAAATGCTTGGAGCACAAAATCTATTTCCTCTGTAAAATAATTTTTTATCTGGATCAGACATAGCCAGTTGCTGTACGACAGCCACTGGAACAGAGGAGATCACTGTTCTTGCTGTGAACTGATGTTCCGCAGTTTCTACAGGTTCTTGGATCCTCTGAACAAGCAAAATGTGAAATGTTTTAAATCTGAACTTGGATAAATATACAAGATCTTTATCTGACATGCTACTCCCTGTCTGGTGTTCACATATCCCATGAAAAACAGTTCAGTGTTGTGGCTGAATTGGTATCAGCAGCTTCTCTCTAAAGAACAGCTTAATCAAATCTGAGATCACTGCACAAACCCACTGCTGGGGAAGTGTTACAAATGATCTTCCAGAGATCTCCATGCTGGACATCCAGAGGTTTTATATAGACATATGTTAAAAAAAAAAAGAAAAAACCCATAAATCAAAACTTCTTGGGAGTTTAAATTTTCTATCTTATTTTCTATTTTTTTTTTTGGCAGGGTTTATTTTTATCTTTCTTTTATTTCATTTGGGGGATGGAAGCACGTAGCCATACAATGTAATAGCATTATGCACAAGTTTCGGTGTCAGAAGAATTATGTGTCACAGTTGTCTGTTAAAACAGCGTATTAAACTGCATCAGGTAGTTCCTCCCCATTCTGTTCTCCATGTAAGCTTTCATTGTTTTAATGAAAACGTTGACACTTTAATGTTATTTTTCACCTTTCTTGCGTGTGCAAATAGCTGCAGAGTCACATAGCTAATTTTGTCAAATTTGGCTTAAATGACTTGAAAGTCCTATCTATCTGCATGATTTTTCCTCTAAATGGACATAGCCATTTTTAATAAAATCATGTTTGATCTTCTGTTTTCAACAGTGGACATTTTTCCTGTCTAGGAGACGAGAAAACAGCCACCGTACTGCTTAAAATCATCCTCAGTCTCAACATATGGTATGAAGCACTACCTCTGAGGCTGACCAGTCTCACACAGATACTGTCAGTGGATGAATTTCCACCAGCATCAGCTTTTCTCCTCTTTTAAATACAAGTAAATAGCCAGGTATGTGGGACCGACCAGAGAAGATGGCATCTTCAAAAAGAAGAACTTGTTTATTACTGGGAAACTGTTTTCTGTAATACAAAACACGACATCCTTCAAGAATCTTTCTCAGGTCTGGAAATCAGTTTTTCACTTTGGGGCAAAAACAAAGGAAAAAAACCCACCAAAAACTTGACTGCAAAGAGAAGATCACTATTACCTGTCTGTGCAGCCAGCCTTCACTTTCATCTTCATGTTTCTAAAACAAAACAAGATCATTAAACTCTGTACTTCACGTGTATTACATTTTACTTATCAGTGCAGGAAGCAGTCGGATGGAATCTGAAGAGTTTTGCAGAAGCACGAAGAAACTGCTTAAATATGTGCTTCAGGAGTATAATCCGGTGACTGCCCTCCTTGTCTTTCCTCTCGGATGAATAAGCATGCACTCAGTCAAGAAAGCATTTTACTCGTGTAGACAAAACACATAAATCCACAAGATATATTATTCCCCAAAGCTCGGTAAGAAGCAAATAAAGGTTGAAATAAAAGTTGTTAAGAAAAGATCTGCGCTGGGCTCTATGCAAAGTATTGCATCGCTTTTTTGAAGGGATAGATATATCAGAATACTTTTCTACTGTGGAAACACCTATTTTAAAAAGATGGCATCTTTTAAAAGATGGCATCTGCTAATACTTACACAGGTTATACCAACAGGCCATTTACGTTAGTATGTCTATAGAAGGTATTAATTGACTAAAATGAAATTGTGGACAGATGAGCATGAGCCATTTTTAATGCCATCTGCCATTATATTTCATGCCATTAAGTATATATAATGCCATTAAACTAGGATGTTGCAAAGATAGTCAGGTTACAGATTGTTGATGCGCGTGTGCTCGCGAATGTATTCCGTTATTTCAAGACAAGTAACCACTCTCTCACACACACGCGCACACACACGGAGTGTGTGCAGGCACATACCCTTCCCGGCTTTTTAGAAGCTGTAAAAAAAAAAACCAAACCATAAATATTGCAAACTTTGTACAGATTCTGTGTCTGCCCCAATAAATGCGTGCCAACTGCCTTGCCGCCAGGTAAGATAACTGAAATACTTTCTCCTTGCGAGGGTTAGGAAAACCGATGGCAAACGCCCATTTGGCTCATCTCTCCTACCTTTGTGCAGACCCCCGTGGTGGCATCGCAGAGCGTCAGGATCGACACGTTCTGGGCCCTGTTCAGCCAGTTTACTGCCACCTTGGTGCTGGTTGCCCATTTCACCATGGTTATGTAGTAGTCCCTGCAAACGCAGACACACAAAACCAATCACAGTGCCGACAGCCTAACGAATTGCCGCGTGGCAGAGCGGTCGGAGGCTGCTGCGGGCAAACGGTCCAGGAGAGATTTCTGCTTATTAAGAATGCTGCATCCCGATGTCTCTAGGCTTCCTTCTGTGTGGATTTCAACCCCTAAAAATGACACTTTTAGGGCTGTACAGGTGTTTTATCTGGCACTTCTGAAAGTCATTTTCAAAGAAGAGACAAATACAGAGATAAAGAATCTTTCAAGCTGTTCCATCTTCCAAGAAGGACTGAAATGCCTGGAGCTACAAATTCATGCACAGGTGGAAAAGAAATTGCGAACAATTCCCATTCTGAGCACACTAACTGGCTGACTCAGACCCGTGGCTGCCAATGGTTGGATTCTTTATGTTTATGAAGAGTTAATGGCCTCCAAATAAGCCTGCTGCACACCAAAATATCCACCAGTGTTGCACTGAAAGGAAAATAGCAAGAAGGATAGAGTTTAGAGAGATGCAGCTGGTTGTCATAAAGACGTGAGCAGAGACGTGACAGTTCGCACTGCCAAAACCGCCGTCCCGCACTCCCTGTACCACCCTCTATTGCTGGACATCTTCAGGTTGTGATAACACTTGGAGTACATCAGCAGTGTGGGCTGCACACTGTAATCAGTATCTTGCCCTAGAAAACATGGGAAAAGGTCTGTGCAATAGTGAGCAGTGGAACCACTTAGGCTGGGCTGGGCTGGAAAACACATGAGCACAGATAAATACACCGATGGTCGCCTTCTCCGAGTCAGCCTGCGGTGGCACTCCCAGATGTCTGCCTCTGCAGCAGTTCAGCGCTTCACCACTTTATCGGTGGGGTAAAACTCTGGCTGAGCTGACAAAGCTGGTGAAGTTGTAATATACTGCTGTGCTATGTGGGCCAAAGCCGTTCTTAAATTATAATATGACTTTTCAGAGCATGCAGTCTATAAAAAATTTATTAGTTCATTTGTTTGCTATAAAATATGTATAAGGAATTGTTGCTCTCATTGGAATTAATGTGCTGTGTCACTGGAGAGTGCTTTGTGTTCTGGCAAGCGCTCCTGCATATACTGAAGAGAAAGGGCAAAAGCAACAAAGGCCTGTTTGTCTAGCAAAATAACAAGTTGGAAATGGATTTTGTAGCTTTTGGTAACATTTAGTGCCCAAATATGGCTGGCAAAAAATAACAGAAGACCTCAACAATTGCATCCAATGCATTGGAAGGAAAGATACTTCCAGGTGAGACAACAGCAATCTGAAAATTCAGTGCCTGAAATAAAATTGCAATTTTACTCTTCTTCAGCAATAGCACAGGCCCTAAGAGAAAAAAAAAATAAAAAGAAAAATTAAACTGTATAACCATATCTTCTTTCTCTCCAAAATTAACTGAGCAAATTCAGTCTCCGCAGAAAAGGAATGTGAATTTACTACATATTGTGGCTCGGAGCATTTTTTCCATAAATCCAATTTAAAGTTTGAAGAACGTATATTCAGTTTTCACATCTCCCTTGCTGTTTTAACACACAAGCCACAGTCCTTTCTCAAGAACTTTTAATTATTATTTTAGGTCAAACGCTATCTTCCCTACCACCCCAGTGATGGGCATGGAGTCTCGATTTCTTTCTGAAGCCTCTCCCAGCCATCAAGCCCACGGATACACCAGCCAGCAGATAACTGCAGATACTTGTGTAGTTATTATTCTAGTCTCAGAGTAGTGTGGAGTCTTTAATTTACTTTACTTCACATCTCTTCTGTAGGACAATCAAGTTTTACGTTTGCCATTTTGCAGAGGAAAATGAGACAATAAGGTGTGATTCATCTCCATTAATTTTAAACATCTGCCGCTCCGGCAGCTGCACTGGATGAGCAGCCAGTGGAGAGAAAAGGGGAGTCAATGCACTTCCTAAGAGCTCTTCGCCTGACCTGTCCCACATTTTCTACGGAGCTGATTTAACGAGAACCTATTTCTTCCCATAGCGTGAAATCCAGACCAGCAGGCCCAACCACTTCATTTGTAGGCATCCACATCAGAGCAGGTAACACTCTCCAAAGGAAAGGAATAACTTGTCTGAGCCCCTTCTGGAAGGGTGCAGTTAGGCTGAGCTTTGCAACGTGTGTCCCCATCCCAGTAACGACGTTGGTGGTTGAGTTTGCAATCATCGGAGGCTGGTTATTGTGCAGCACCCTTGTTTATACCCTAACTTTACTTGACTGCTTTCTGGAGGTATGAATCTAAACTATGAGGTATGAATCTACAATATGAACACTTAAAGGATGGTAACAGTAGTAAAGCCATAAACACCACAAAGAGCAGACAATGATATATTTTGTGGCCGAGCAAGAGGCAGCAGCCCAGACCATGGTCCCCGGGGCACAGACGGCTCCTGCCTCTGGTCCACACTCCAGTTGTCTGAGTTTCTCCATTATTTGTTTGTTCATGACCTATGCGAGGACCAGTGACAGTTTCTGCACTCGGAGGAGATAGCATCTTTGTTTAATTTGCCAGCTAAGGTGCAAATATGACATAAGAAAAAAGTTGGATCACGGTCCAATTCTCACCACCTGCTGATGTTAACACTTGGAGCTACAAAGTTTTTCACCAAAATAAAAAATGCCTTTCAGGCATTTAATGTTAGAATACTTTTTTTTTTTTTTTTTCTTTCTGCAATTCCCCCCTCCACTCTCACTTAATTTCCTTTTTCTCACAGAAAAGTATGACATTTGAGAAAATTTGGCAAAAATGCTCAGAACGAAAGATTTTACAAAAGGAAAAAATATAAAAATCCTACATTTCCCCCTCAAATATATTTCACCATCAACAGATTTTCTGCTTTTTTACACTGAAAAATACCCCAGTTTTGTGGAAAATTTCTGACTTCCTTTAATTCTGAAAGAAGACAGACCCTGGCATATCTCCACTTTATGCTCAGCTTTCTTAATTGTACTAAACCACTTTGCTCCAGATAAAAAGAACACCAAGAAGTACCGCTCTGTCCATATAACATCTGCATGAACAGATCAAACACATTGAAATGCTTCAGATAGGACCGCTCTGCTTGAAGATCCTTAGCACCAGCTTCCCCTCCTCCTCCTAACGCACTCTGGGGTACATCCCTCTTGTCTTTTTTAATGAAATGTAATCACAGTAATCCTCTCATTTCAGAAAACATATGCATAATGGAAATGCACCCCTATTGCTCTAGCAGCACTAGTTATATCATGCCCTAGGGATGGAAATTGCCACGGTTTTGATGAACTATACAGAGACTAATTAATTATGATATATTTTGCATCGTTTTAAAATATTGATTGCAACCAAATAACCACATAGGACAAATTTATTAACAACACTTGGATCTTGCAGTCTGAAGTTATTACTATAATTAAAATGTTTCCGAGTCTCTGTTTACAGAGTATGCTAGTGACAGAAAAATGATATTGTCCAGGAGCTGCAGTTCTGATCCTGTGACTGGGATACTGTGATCCTGAATTGCTGCCTGCTGCGTACAGACCTGAAGTTGTATTTTTGAAAGACAAGTGCATTTATGCCCATTTCGTTTGGTCACAAGTCATACACCTTTTGTGGCATAAATGGATCTGGAGCATTTTAGAATTTTTAGAATTATTCAGTGAAAGCACGTTCTGAGGCTGACACCAGTTTTCCTAGCAAAGAAAGGCAACTCCCACCATAAATAATCCCACTGGTTTAATATCCTCTCATCAGATGACTACACAGCCTACCCACAGGCCCTATATATTTACCAGGCGTAATAAAGATCACCTCTGCAGCCCCCCTTGCCCTCCAAGCTGCCCTGTTTCATTAGCTCTGTGCTCTACCTCTGCCTTTATTGGCACTGGAGTTACAGATCCAGCAATCTAATTTAGCGATTAGTAGAAAAAGGTGAGCATGAGCGTCGGTTGGACGCTCCTACACGGACCAGTGATGTGCCTGGGAAGGGTAATCTTGCGGCATTACATCTGGAGGGGTCACTATGGATACTGTAGGTGTAGAAGCAGAGTCTGATTTCTCTTGGCCTGCTATAAAGCTATTTCAAGTTTAAACCAAAGTTGATGAAATCTGGATTTGGATTCTAATCTCCGAGCTTTGCAGGGGGGAGTGCCATGCATTACCTAAAGCTGTTTCTGTCTTGAACAACGTGATCTTCCTTTCAGCTCTTCACAGAACCATAAACATCGCTTAAGATTTGACCACACGCTGAAGTCTGAGCCAAACTTCTAAACTCCTGCTGGATGCAGACTTATGCACTTAATTAGAAATGCCAACTAGTGTCTAAGTAGTTGGCTGAATTGCAGGCCAACTTCTAAAACACGCTTGCCCTAAAAAAAGCACAGAGCTTTCCTTTCTATTTTTAATGAAGATTGGGCAATATATTTGCAGAATGTCCACCTGGTTTCATTCCTGTGTTCATGTCATGAAGCAGTGAGCTTGTGTTTGCTGTATTACAGGGCTGCCATGTTTCTGCTTCATGGTCTTTCATACAGGCTCTAGACAGTATCCCCTTTACAATGCCAGCCGTTACACAGTGTAATGAATGTGTTATGGATTTTGGGACATTCTGCCAAGTTGTCTAAAAATAAGCTTACAGAGAAGTTAGTCTGGGCCACAGCGATTTCAAGTAAAAAATGAATAATGTTCTATAAAAATACATGTAAGAAGAAAAATAATTTGAAAAATTTTAAACATATTTACACAAAATGAAACTCCTTGATATTGGCAGAGAAAGGCACTGTAAAATGATCTTAAAAAAAGTCAGGGACTGATGTAAATCCCTGACAGAAACAGGGTTCAGCATCCCAGGGCAAGAAAGGACTTACCTCATTCTCTGGTCGTCTGGGGGAGTCATTTCCAGGTCATGGGTAGGTCCGTTCAGACCAATCACATGCAAAGAAATAGTCGGATTTTCCATTCCAGCCTGGATTTTAAAATAAGAATAAATTACCATATCTTATACAACACAGAGTGGTTTTGAATTATCACTTTATAAACCCCAGGGATTATAAAATGCATTCCCATTGTATGAGGCTATGGACTGGACTGCTGCAGTCGTTCACAGGAGAACTGCATTTGTAGTGATGTGGCACAGAGGTATGGAGGGGTCGGAAGGCACAACCAAGGGGTAATTTTACTTAGGACACCTCTAGCCTTGGTAAAAGATGCTCCTTTTCATGGTGACTAGAAATACTGATATTTCACGTGTCTTCTCGTAAAAGGTTGTCTGAGAGGATGATGGTAGACACAGTAAAACACCGAGTCATTTTGTATCGTAGGAAAGGGCATCCCCTGCTGAATCACCGTCGCTTCCCACAAAACCTGCATATACATGGATAACTCTCCTGTTAAATTATGGTTCCATTTGGACCAACAAGTGAAGTCTTAGGTAATCAGTGCATGAAGCGAGACACCCAGAAGAAATGACTGCAGCACAGTAGACTTTGGTACTGTCTCAGAGCAGAAAATTACAGCCATAACAGCAGCAGTGTGTCGATACTGGCAGAGCGCGGTGTCGGTGCGGTGTAGCCGCTGCAGGACTGCTGTACAGGTCTCTGCGATCAAGGAGAGATTGGTTCTGAAGTCTGTTCTGTCCCTCACTGTGTTCTTTGTCATGCTCAGGAGCAACACGTTTCCAAACTATCTCCTCTGACGTTAGGCCATCCTACATATTCTACGGAAGCCCAAATACTACGTTTTCCTTCTATATAAAAGCAAATGTATCTAAATGTAGTAGTGTTGGCTTCCAAACTCTCAGACACCTGTCTAGCATGGAAGCAAAATTGCTTTCATCTGGTTACAAAGCAAGAATTTTTAATTTTTATTTTAATTATATTTAGAATGAATGACTAATACTCGAATCAGAAAACTGCAATTTTACAAATGCAGCTAAAGGGTAATGACGATCACATTCACTGGGGAAGAGCTGATCTTCCCTTAGATCTGTTTAGTTTCATTCCTTACCAATGTGCACTATTCTACAGCCTCCTGTCTGAGCCTACTGGACAAAAACATTTTTTTGATACAACAAGACTGCTTGTTTTATTTTCCCTTACCTTTGGATAATGGTACATTTTAACAGTAGGGTAAAGGCTGCCCGTGTATACTGGGATCTCCATGGTGGGGACTCTGGAGGCATTGATTGTTGCATATGCTAGCCTGGTCCCATCAGGAGACCACCAATGCGCAATATGAGTCTTCAAGATCTCTTCTATTAAAAAAAAAAAAAGGAGAGGACAGAGGAAAAGGCTAGTAGATGTAAATTACTAGTTAGCAATAAATGAAACAGCGTAGATATGAAAACCCCGGTCTAATCACAGCACAGGAAGATGCCACAGGAATATAAATTAAAAACACTCATTAAATTATGCCATATGCACAAATGAACACAATTGAGAACAATTACTCTGAATATACAGATTATTAAGAATAATTATCTTGTTCAAGAAACATCAAATTATTCATATTAGTGCACATATTCATGAGAGCATAAAAGGCCCTGCTGCTCCTACTATGTGTCGTGTAGATGGATACGTGACTGCATACACATGCACGTGTTGGCAGAGCTGGGGTTCCTACCTGCCCCATGGCGACATACCCGAGGCTCCCTCGGGGTCAACGGAGAACTGCGACGGAGGTTTAGTTCTCCAGAAAGAGCTCACAAAGTCATACCAGACACATGTCAATGGATTCAAACTGCGTTCATAAGTAGATATAGGCGCTTCAGCTACAGTTTAAATCTTCCTAACTTCTGGTGCCGGTTGGGAATAAACAAAAATAACAATTTTCTAGAAGTTATGCGGTGCTGGAACTTTGTAGCACTTTACAAGATACCAGGCTTTAGAGTCGGTGGCTTGGATTCCATCCTGACTCTTATCCCTATTTCATTTTTTAAATCACTTTTTCAAAGCCATAGTCCATAAATAGCCAGGGTCAGAGACTGATCCTTTTTACCACTGAATTTGGGGATTCCAGATTTTTTGGTGATTTGAATGTGGTTGGTAGTGGAAAGGTACTCAGAAAGGTGCCAGCACAAACATTTCAGAGTGCAAGTATGTAAGGAGAAAACAAGATTGCCTTCATAAGAAATTATTTTGAAGATTGGCAGAACATAATTCTCATTAAACACAAATTCAAAGAACTTTTAATTTCTAATACTGTTTCTTATAATTTAATATCCTTCATTGTAAAGATGACTTCAGCTTATAGATATCCAGAAAAGCTATAAAATTCGCTCTTTGTCCAAAGTGTCTCCAGTTACTGACATTTGGAAGACACTAACGTGGCTTTTTAAACCTCCCATTTTGCAAAAGGCAATAATGTAATCCATTTTCATTAAGAGGCTTAATATCACATGAGTCATTCTTATTTAAACCGTAGCACAAGGGCTTGCATATGCTGTACAGATTGATGGGCAGGAAGACAGGTCCTATTACTTTAATGTGTGAATAAGGATTAAAAAGGCTGCAGAGTGCTTCTAAGCCTGTACCATTAAAGTCCAGCTACACAAGTCCAAGCAGCTCCAACATCTGCTGTTATCACTGGTCACTGTAAAAACAAATGAGGATTTTCAGAGTTCAGACCCACTATGTTTGTACAACACCCTGTGATGACCCCTTGATCCAACCAAAATGTACTCAGCACTGGTGAGGCTGCACCTCGAATCCTGTGTTCAGTTTTGGGCCCCTCACTACAAGAAGGACATTGAGGTGCTGGAGTGTGTCCAGAGAAGGGCAACGAAGCTGGTGAGGGGTCTGGAGCACAAGTCTAATGAGGAGCGGCTGAGGGAACTGAGGTTGTTCAGTCTGGAGAAGAGGAGGCTGAGGGGAGACCTCGTCGCTCTCTACAACTACCTGAAAGGGGGTTGTGGTGACGAGGGTGTTGGTCTCTTCTCCCAACTAGTGATAGGACGAGAGGAAATGGCCTCAAGTTGCGCCAGAGGAGGCTTAGATTGGATATTAGGAAAAATTTCTTTACTGAGAGAGTGGTCAGGCATTGGAACAGGTTGCCCAGGGAGGTGGGGAGTCACCATCACTGGAAGTATTCAAAAAATGTGTGGACATGGCACTTTGGGACATGTTTTAGTGGGCATGGTGGTGTTGGGTTGATGGTTGGACTTGATGATCTTAAAGGTCTTTTCCAACCTTAACAATTCTGTGATTCTGTGTCTCTCTGGTCTGAAGAGTAGAAACTCACCAAAAACTGTTCTATTTCTTTTTTTAAAATCTTGAATGAGTGATCCTTGGAGAACAGACAGACAATTATATCATAGATCAATTATAATCATAGATCACACAAACACCTTTGTTACTCCAGACTTGCATATAGCTGGAGATAAAACTCAAGGAAGCATTAGAAAGGGTGCAAGGGAAAACCACCCTTGACAGTTACAGTTTCTACAAATAACAGATTAATACTTCAAGGCGACATCAAAGTGAGGTTTCAGAAAGATGTCTAGGAAGTTGCAAATATTACATAGGAAAGCACATCTCTGGCAAATTTACTTTGCTGCATTGTCCCACCGGTTGTGTGCACGTTTAAAAGATCCTGCTTTTGACTTTTATATTTGTTGCTCATTAAAGAGACAATTAAGACTATAAAGGAAAAGGAGTAAAAATGGTTGGCAGATGAATACTTGACATTTTAACATTAATTAGGAATGACTTTATTCAGCAAACATTTTCTCCAGGATCTCATACTTAATGAAGCAGTTCTGCTGAAGGTCACATGCAAGAAAGGTTTCAGTGCAGGTTTTGTAGTCCTCTGTTAATGAGATTTAATTGTGTGAACCTTTGCTTTGAAAAAAAGCCAGGACCTTGCCATTATTAGAGAGATCAGTTAGTTTTAGGAAACCAGAGAACATTCTTATGAAATATAAAATGCATAAATACCACAAAGTTTCAGCTGAAAGTAAAACGCAATTTGCAGACTATTTGTTCTTGGGGATACTTTATTCTTTGCGCTTGCATTTACCACATGCTCAGAAAATCAGCTGCATTCAATACTCCTGGGTCTTTCTAAAGTCAGTTCAGAACCCACTTCACATATATAAGAAAGCAGATTCTCTTTAAACTCCAAGGCCCCACTCCACATATACCTCCTAGCTAAGAGTACAAAGTGATAATTGATCAAAACTTTTGCTCTCTTCCTCAAGGATTGCAGTTTCTGGGTCCTACATGACGTAGGGATGCTGTGAGCGAGCTGTGGAGATTCCTCACAGTCAGTTGCTGGTGTCTCTGTGCTGCTTCTTTCTCCACAGCTTCGCTTGCCAGCCATCACACTGGGGCATGCAAACCCCCAAAATCACGAGAATGAAGTGTGCAGTTGCCTTAACTGAACAAGGACTGTTCAGACTTGGTGGCTGGGTTCAAGCACAGTGTCTCAGGCAAGTCAATGCTTATTCCACATTACCACATTCAATATCGAACCTCTCTGAAACAGTTGGATGACCTTGGTTATAAATATTGACTCTTTGGGGATGCATTAGCCAGCTGGTAATCCAGTGAAATGTTTATGCTGAAGGACTGTTACAGTATGTGTATTTTAATCCCTCTTCTAACTGAATAAGACTCAACTGAATGATCGTTTCAAAGCTGTGTGAAACAAATTCTAAGTTAACAGACCCTCAGGAGGAGCATTTGAAATCCTACGTCAGAGTATATTCAGTGACAACTGGGTATATATCCACTTTAGAGACTTCAATATCACTGGATGAGAAAAGAAACTGAAGGCAATAACAGAGGTGTGATGAGTCTTCCCTGAGCTGAACTAAAGGTTGCCGCATTCAGTGCATTACATAGGTGGTAGTCTTTGGAATCAAGACCTGAACAGCATCCAGAGTGAATCAGGCTGTCCTCAGCAGAAATGCCATCTCTTCAGAAGAACGTATTTCCTGATAGATGCTTTCCTGCTCACCGTCAGGAAGCAGAGAGGAGAAGTCCCTTGCTGTGATTCTCAGCTGCCAAGTAACAAGACATGATGAATCTGGGTTTGAAAGTAGCATTTGGCCATGACACCATAAGGGCAATCCCTTAGATGGGCTGCACAGTGGGTCAGAAATTGGATGGACATTTCTACTAGGTGTGTTATCCAAAACTAGCCCACCACATGTACAAAAGGAAATGAAGCATCTGCTTGTTTCAAACTTTGAGTTAATGCCAGCAGTAATTGCAAGAGCAATAAAATGGGAGAGTTGCATCTTACTCTAGGTAACAAAATTCTCAAGGAATCATAGGAAATAGGGCTGGAAGAGATTTAAAAAAATGATCTGGCTCCTTCCTCCATGGACAGTAATCTATGTCAATCTTGTAAGAATCTTCACAAGTGGATTTTGATATTCCTTCTGACACATGTATAGCACCTTTAGCAGAGGTTTTACCATAGAAATCAAACACTTTTAATCGTCATGTCCACCTCTATCTAAGCACTGAACAGTCCCACTGAAGTGCATGCAGACCTCTGCCTTTCCTTAGAGAGTCAATGCAGGGGAAAGCAGCAGGGCTTTATCTTCTGCAACCTCAGTGGCAACCAGCAGATTCTGTATAAAACCTGTTGTACGAACCACATTTGGAAATCCACACCGATGGTTGTGAAACAGAATCTGCCATTGTGGTATTTCTAGACATCTCCATGATAACTCCACTTCCCAGGCTTGTGCAGATTTCTAGACCGGCAGAGCTTCTCTTTCTTAGTAAGTACATGTAAACACCATGGCCCTGGGGGTGTCTTCATGCACTTCTAAAAATCTAACTAGTTCTGCAGCCTTTGTCCATCCTCAGTCATAGTTGTGAATCATGCCTTTCTGCTGAAGGTGGCAAAGTTCTGGCTTGCTGTTTGGGAAAGGATGAAGCCTTCACCAATGACTGACTGAGAAATCCGTTGGGAGCTTAGAGGTTTCTTTAAATTTTTGAATTCACCACAAATAACTTGTCATTTTCAAATGTGAGTTAACAGAAACAGAGACCTGCAAAAGAAGACGAGGCTGCTCGGGCAGACCAGTCCTCTGACAGGTACCATTGCAACCCCTTTCTATCACTTCCAAAAAAAAAAAAAAAAAAAAAGAATATGATGCCAGGAGGAAAAACTAAGAAAAAGGAATAAAGGAACAATTTAAATAATATTCAAATGAAAAAATATATTTGTTTTTCTGTCATCACAGTCAACAGAGCATATAGCTATATGAGCTGTATAACTCACCCACCGAGGCTATATATATTACAAGCATCGACACCTCTGCTCCCATGTACAATGAAAAGAGCTGAAGACACCACCCTGACCAGCCACTTTCCTTTGGCCACCCGCAGGCTTCTGCTCTGTGCAAGGCAGGACCCCACCACTCCACAACCATCCTCCAGATGTGCCATGCCCACGTGTTCACATTGCCACCCCTCGTCGGCAGCGCGGTGGCAATCATACCCACAGAGCCTCGCTGGCAGTGGCACATAACGCCCTTCTACAGGAGCAAGCAAGTCAGTGAAAGGCTGGTCCTAAGAGCTTTTCAGTCTTTAACTGCTAACATCTTCTAATAAGAAGGGCCATGAAAAATATTGCAATGAATGCAAAGAAACTAACCTTTTCTCTTCCAAGAAAAAATGACTCATAGTTCCATATTGCAGTTAAACAAGAGATCTTCTGGAGATCTTCTGGTGTGTCCACCCTCCAATGGCAAAGCCCCTTGTATTATATGGGTGAGCTGCAGTTAACAACTGCAGTGTCATTAACTTCAAAAAAGTAACTTCCATTTATAATAGCGGAGGAGGTGTCCTTGGCGACCGAGCGGAAAGTTTTTTTTAACTGCATCTAGCGAAGTAGAGGCTTTCTGCATCTCAGGAGGTCAAAATAAGGGTGTAATGGGTAGAGGCACTTAGGAGGCTTTACCTATTAAATAAATCATTTTCTTTTATACAATCAGATTTCTCCTCTTGTTCCAGACATTGCATTTTCTTCTTCAGTAGGAAATCAAAGCAATATTATTAATGTTGTGCCCACAGAAGACAAAGATGGAAAATAAATAGTTTGATTGTCCTGAGTAGATATAGATACACGCACACAGACACACGCAAGCGTATCTAGTTTTCTGTCAATAGACCCATTAATTTCAGAATATTTTAGTTTTTACACAAAGAATTATGCAAGATTTTGTCTGACAGAGGGAGCTTTTCCTTCTATGTTATTTATTGTCGATGCGGTAAAGTGCAGCAATTCCAGGAAGAATAACGAATGGTTTTGTTTGTGATGTATTGTAGATGATGCTCAGATTATTAAGTATTTGGTGTGCTAAAGACATTTTCCTGTTTTATTAAAACTGTTAATAAAACCGAATTTTAAACAAAATGAAATTAAAGACTACCATAAAGGCCACGGCTTAGAAAGAAAGCTCAAAAGAATTTGTCAGTAGGAGGCATCAAAAGAACGTAAGAGGAAGAGAGATCAGAGAACAGAAAGGGGGTCTAGGAAAGGAGAAAACAAAGACTTCTGAGATAGTGAAAGCCCAAGGGTTCTCATAGAAACATTAAATAAATATAAATGCTTACTTGACAGCTGCCATCTGTTTTAAAATCAATTACTAGATCATCTGAAACCACCAACCACATGTCCAAATTGATCACTATTGTATAGTTTGAAAGCAAGTATTTTTACCTGGTTCGGGAAAACACATTGCTCATATCAGCCTTCACTGGCACGTGTTTCAGGGATGGCTTTAGAAGACCACCGTGCCATCTTTCATACATACGCAAGCAAAGTTTTCTCTCGGTTACTGTAATGTAGATCTATACCAACTTCCATTAAGTCATTGTAATAGGTATAAAATGGGTGTAAAAGTAGTTATGTATATGCAAATAGTATAAAACTGTTTTATATTACTATATCCAATCTACATTTTCCTGTATTGACATTATTTCGTGCTGATGTCAGCAATAGCCCTGCAGCACTATTGATTTCATTGCAATTAATCCTCTTTCACAGTTGTCTAATTGAGTCAGGTGGAACAAAAAGTAATTTTGCAGGGCCACTAAACAATTCAACAACCTTTTGTAGAGAAAAAAAAGAATTTTTTGTCTGAGCCCAAACTCCAGGCTCAACTCGACCCCACAGTCCCTGTATGCGTACAACAACTGTTCTCAAGGTGTTCATGCCATCATCCAAGAGATCCTTACGAAAACCTGAGCTGCAACGCTCAGCCCAGTGTCCCTCTACTCCTACTCGAAACACACACCCTCCTCTGCTGCTGACAGGCAACAAGTTTGTGGAGAATAAAATATTACTTGCTTTCATGGCATTTCTGAGGGCATGCTTTAGAGAGCGCACTTTAAACCTCAAATACTTGATCCAAAATGCTCACCACCCGATAGCAGCAGCATTATGCAGCCATGGAGCCAGCCGGGCACGGGCCCTGCCATGGGTTCAGCAGCCATGAGAAGGTGCAGCCCCATCTTGGGGAAAGGAGCCCAGCCAGGAGATTTGCACCTCCTCAAGTCCAGGGAAGGTGTGGGCTGCAAGTGTCATTAATTTCCCCGTAGTCATGCCGTTTAATTGCTTGAACACATGTTGTTTTCTGTTCACACAGCCCTGCAGCCCCTTGCTCCTGCGGAGCATTGTGTTGAGACAGCAGGCGAAGGTTTGGCCAGCACTTTCTGCCTCCCTGTGCTCAGATGCTGAGGGCCTGGAGAGAAGCTCATTTCAGCGGGGTTGTTCATGCTGGGCTGATGGATGATCTCATGGGACTCTTCATGTGCTCTGCATGGTCAAATGGTCAACAAGGTCATGTCTTTCTTACCTCCACATCTCTCAAGAGCTGCTGGCATGGCCTGAGGCAAGCCAAAGCTCGGCAAACATTCAAACCTCACAAATCTGAAGGCAAATGGGCTAGTGTCCACCTTTGCTTCTGCAAGATGGAAGTGGCTCTGTGTAACAACGCCACAAGCTGCTGTGCTCCAGCAGCTGACATGTCACCTTTGGATACTCTCTGATACCTCGCAAGGACCCCTGAGGGAACGGCACAGGGATGAAGAGCAAAGACCGTCCAGCAGAGCCATGGTGCACACATCAGAGGCAGCTCTGCCAGCAAACCTGGCCAAATCCTGACCACTCCAACCTGGGCTCCTTATCCATAGTCCCAACTACCAACAGTACCCACCGTCGTTTCTCTGAGGACAATCTTTATGACACCTCTCCCCAAGGAGCAAAACTGAGATCTTGTTAGGACAGCATCAAGCTGCTGACAGACAGAAGAGACTTTGTGACGTTACTCATCTCACCCACATCAAAACTGCTGGTTTAATGCTTGTGTTTTTTTGGTTTTTTTCCCTGGTCCATTGATTCTTCTAATTTGTTGTGTTTCCAACACTGAAAGATCCTGTAGTTGTTATATGAGTCAGGGCATTGGCGTGTTGTTTACAAGGTTATCGACAAGTAGCTGCCAGACCTTCTCTGCTGAGTGCTTGAAGGCTTCAAAATGACGGTGGTATTGACTACTGGCCTGATCCTGTCCTCAGGTACATCTCCACAGCTCCTACCAAAATACACACAGGAGGCCAGGCTCAGGCTGTAATAACTAAGAAATTATGAATGTTTAAAATCCCCTTCTTTCATACAAATGGATTTGTTGACAAAAAAATCCCAAACAGAATAGAGGCACACAAGTGTGTGATGTCATCTGAGAAGCACAGGGAGATTCTCACAAATAAGAGAAGAATCCAGCTATTCAGAAATGGCCAGAGGGGCCGGGGGCTCCTCCAGGTCATCTTCACTCCTGATACACTCAGCTGTACAAATCCCACTTGAGGTGCAAAAGGCCATGGAGAGGGGATGTCCCTCAGACCTCACACGGACCCTGTGTCTCTGCCAGGAGCAACCAGCATCTCCCCCGCAGGTCTGGCACCCCCTCCAGAGCAACCAGGGCAAGCAGGCAGCCAAGCAAGGATGCCACATGCCATACACGGTGCCATACTACACTGAGGGCACACCAGCATTTGAAGCCTGTTTTGCAGTAAGCGCTGCAAAACATAAAGGAAAATAAACACCTCTCTGGACAAACACAGCAGCACAACACTGAGTTGCCTCCATATCCTCCTTCTGCTCGTTTCAGAAGCTTCCCTTCTCTGTGCTTCTGGCTTTTTCTCCCCTGTGCCCCACCCTTAGCAATCCTTAGCTGTTTGCTTTCAAAGCATTAATGATTTATGCTCACACTAGCTCCTAACAATTAGCAGGTTTCCTCCTTCCATGGTGTGAGTCAGTCGCAGCCACAGTAATGGACCATCCTGGCTAGACCGACACGCAGACGCTTCATCAACGCAGGCAAGTTTGTGATCCATCAGGATGTCCAGACGTAGTAATGAAAATGGGGACTGAATTATGAAAGTAGAATTATTACTTAGAGATCATATCATCAGATATTCCTGTTTCTAACACTCGCTCCACAGAGCAAATGCATCTAAAAACCCCATCTGCAGTGGCACACTGCTGTATGCCACTAATGCCTAATAAGAATGCATTTTCCATTACCTGGCATATACGTAAACCCACAGCCTGTTGTCAGCTCTCCATGAAAGCCTGTTAGGTAGAGGCACTAAATCTGTAGAAACTTTTGCTGGCAAAAGTCTTCTGAGTAATTTGCACTGCAGCTCATCGCTGTGGGTAAATGTTCACTGCAAGGTCCTACTGTACCTTTTCAATTGCTAAGGTCCTAGACAATACAGAATTCATGTTGCCCAATTGACTGGATGCAGTAGTGCTCCTTATAGTAAAATCCTTTTTTTTCTTTCTTTTTTTTCCCTGCTGTCACTTAGCAGGTTGCTATGGCTGGAAATACAATTTGCTTATCTGTGCAATGCAGTGAGACAAATCAAGGCTTTCATTATACGCTGAATATTACTCTATTCAAACCTGCTCAAGTAGCTTCCACTTCACCTTTCCTTTAAATTAAAAGTTACAGGTTCTTCCCAACTAATCTGTGGGTTTTATGATAGGAGGAAGATGGACAGCCAGCCTTGACACAGGGGATCCATTTCAATGGCTACAGACGTATCAAGAAAGTTAGCAATCACAGAACTCTCTCAATTTGACTATCAAAAATTCATTAGACAGTTGCAATAGTTCAAGAACACAAGTGCCCAAAAGCAATTTCTTTTAATGTTTCATAGAGAAATATGAGAGATAAGAAGACCGAACAGCCTGACATTGCTATTAAAGAGCCTGATTCTTCAACCCCATGGACTTCTATCAGCCCTTGGGCAAGCTGTCTTTCACGTGAATTACTGGCATGATTTACTCAGCACCGGCTAGTCACCTAGCATGAGTGCTAAAAAAGTCAGTCAATATTGCAAAATACGGTCCTGCTTTATAATAATGGGAACTGTAGCACATTGACTGAATTTAGTTTAGCTCCAAATTTCTTACTCAGTTTAAACTGTTACAGTCATTGAACAGCCATTAAAAACCCACTCAGAGTTTTTATTGCCCTACTATGGCAATATTCCCACAGGTTTCAACCTGAACAGTGATTCAGGATCCGTCTGAGAGATTTAGCTCAATAATGACTCAGAGGATGAAACTGATTTTACAGTACTGAATAATCAGAGGAACTACTGAGATCAATAGAGTTACTCAGGAATCATAAAAAGGAGAGCAGGATAAAAACAGAATCTGAATTAGTTTATAGCAATATCTCAGAAAAAGTCTTGTTAAATAACAGAAACATTTGTTATTAATGAGGGTAATGGCATATAATAAGGTTATGCCACTGATGGATCAGTGTGGTTTGCCTGTGCTTATCAGAGTGGTGGCACTTGCATGTTGAAAGGAAATTCTGTTCTTCCTGGGTGCAAGTCTTGAAGAGCCTCCACTATGGACTCAGGTAAGCACGCAAAAAAGACAAAAATACCTATATGATAACGTCCACCCACGAAAATCACTTTTATCTCTACTACTAGGAAATACTTTTTTTCCAGTGCCTTTGAGCTGTGGACTACTGCACAGTAATTCCAAATCTACTGGCACAGTCACCTTCCTTGGACCGCCTGGAATCACCCCACCCCTCTCCAGGTGCAGACCTCAGGCTAAACCCCAGAAGACTACTAACCTCAGGCTAACGCCCAGAAGATGGGAGTCACAGGTGCTTTGGGTACAGGGCGTGTCTCCAGCTGCACCGCGACACGAGGGAAGGCACTACCCGCACGGTCCCCGGCGCCCAGGGCAAGGGCACCCAGGCCGCGCAACCGCGGCTGGCAGCCACAGCCCAGGAGCTCCCGCGGGCGAGCGAGACAAACCCCAGCGTTGGGCGTAGGCAGAGCGCCCGAGGGGGAGCTGCTGGCAAAGCAGCGATCTGCGCCGAAGAACATCTCTGCAACGACGGCTTAGAAGCCCTTTTATAGGGAAGCAATAAGCACACGCCCAGGCAAGGACAGGCGAATTCGGGAAGCGCCTTCTCTTCTGGCCAGGTGGAAGGGGTGGAAAGACAGACGCTGTGAGCGTTCCCCTCCACGCCTGCAGAGCACGAGGGGTGCGAAGGCCCCCACGGGCACCGGCGGGGCGAGCCGGGCGGCATCGCCCAGCTCTTGCTCAGGAGAGGAGCTGCCGCGGTTCGTCCCGCGCGGCGTACGCGGCGCCCACGTATGTCTACATTCGCTAACGCTTTCCATTTTGAATCTGCCACCATTTTAATTTCCTTCCAGCGTCCGGAGTTTGCGTCTCTAACGACTGCTGGTTTTACTTTAAAGCTACAACAACTAGAGCCTTCTAATGAGAGTTTTAATTGGATAATGAATTCAATACCAGACGAGGTTAACTATTCATACTGGCAATAGAATTCCAGAGATTTAGATTTTTTTTTTAAATTTTGTTTTATTGATCTGAGTTTTCTACTCCCTGTTGTAGCTTGTTTCTCATAGTTGTACACCGATTCCATTATTTTCAACTTTTTAATTTCAGCTGACAAAACCCTCACCCATAAACCAGCACATAAGAATTTCTGAAAAAAATTACGGAAATGCGTAGAGAAATGTACATATAAACACACACAGAGTCATGCAGTAAGAGCAAGAAGAAATTGTCTGCATAATTGGATCTAAAACTGGTAGGAAAAAAAACTTATTAAAAATGAATATCATAGAAAGGCAATTAAGAATTTTAAGGGGAAAAAAACCCTGATTAATTAACTGCAAATTGTAAGTATTACTTTGAATTGCGTTGCACGGAACAGTATCAAATTACTAATTATCCTTGCCCGCTTTGTTCAAAGATCACAAATGTGCATTTTAATTTGCACTGGGGTAGGATAAATACTCTGAGAAGCAGGACGTAGAATTTTGCAGAAATCGCTGCAGGTGAGGGGGAACTCCCCCATTACCATATAAATGACATGCACGGCGTTACAAATGACGCGCTAGATCAGCTTGTATTGTTCCTTAGGATGTAGCAGGCAAATACCAGAAATTATAATAAAACTTATAACCTACCAGATAATAAATGTAACCCATAGCCCACAAATCCCCATCTACCAAAGATAATTTTGTCTGCTGTTTTTTGCTGATTAAGGGTGGCTTTGGAAAAAAAACACCCTCCCCCTTCCCCCTCTTTATCCGTTGCATTTATTGGCAGGATGGAGATGGCTCCATTCTTATCTACCTGGCAGCTCACAATATCCAGCGGAGACTAATCTCCATTTCCCAGGCCCTCACAGCCTGCTCTACCCTTAAACACTTCCTACTTAGTATCGAGGCCAATTCCCACATAAAAAAGGCTCATTACAGCAGCTCCTTTTTCCACCGGCGTACTTTTACCACGCCACCCGCGTCGCTAGCAGCGCTGCCGTGATGCGATCACGGCGGGGGGGTATCGCGCTGTTCCCTGCAGCACTCTGGGGACTGGGCTGGTTGTGAGGGGTGTTTGCTCAGCGCTGGGCACAGCCAGGCTGTGGGACGTACCGAGCTGGCGAGTACTTTCCCACCACCAGACTATGAAATGCATGTTTTGAAATGCCTCAAAATGTTCAGATGGCAAACGTTATCGAATTGCAAAGAAAATACCATCGTCCTGACTCGGACCAGAACTGCTGAGTTGTACTCCTTGCCCTTTATCACTAAAATAGTCATTTTCTAAGTCGTGTTATTGCTGGAGTATTCAGATGTGGGCGACACTCAGAAATGCCAATTTTAATATATATTGTCTTTTCTTTCTAAGGCTTCCTTGGCTGCCTTTCATCTTTTCATGGTAACTTTCCCCCAGGAAAACACAGCAGCTCTGGCCTGGCTAAGCATCGCTTCCCACCGCTGACGCGCGGCTGCGGCAGCCGCCGAGGTGGGTACCCTGCCCTGCTCCTACGGGGACAGAGACCCACGAGTGGGAGCGTCCATCAGAGAGGGAGGCTGTGATTTACTCTTTGGGCTTCTTCAGGGTGATATTTCTCTGTCATTCCCTCCAACCTCTGAAGTCTGTGTGCTCCAGTCTGCAGCTATAAATCCCAATTATCTTGTTGGCACGTTAGGTGTGAGGTTTCATCTTCTTCAGGCTTAGCAGGATTCCACAAATATGTGAAAATACCCAAAGCGTAGATACCCCATGATTACACAGATTTTTAGTATTTTACAGTGTGAAGAGCATTTCTTTAAGGAGCGCTAACAGAAGTCTGGTTTCTGTTTTGCAGATCTGCATTCACTAACTGAAAAAGGAACCATGATATACTGCTATTAAATGCCAACACCTGGTTGACTAATTGCCTGAAAATTATCTTTCTGTGCCTTGTGTACTCAGAGAGCTGGCTTAGTGCAGTTTTAAGTCCAAACCCATAACTGGTATAAATAATGTATCTAGCGACACATACTAACCAAGGATCCAGTTTTTCAAAGTAGTATAAAGAAATGTAACGGTGTTATCCTTGTCCACTAAGGACTTACGTGTTCAAGGAGCCAAATCCACTCCTTTCCTGGAGAAAGATGCTATGAATGCATTACATGATTATTTTCCACTTGAAACAAAAATAGACTTATACCCAGAAAAACTGCAGTCAAGCAACTGTTTTATGCTTCTTTCCTTTTTCAAGCGGTCAGCAAAGCGCACACTGTTGCCACAGAACTAAACTACAAGCTTAAAAAAAAGGTCAAGTCAGATGGGAGAAGTGACTCTTGATCTTCAGGCACATTTCAGCTGCTGCACTGAAGGTGAAGGGCTAGTTCCTCTTCTAAACCGTAGCTCCGCTGTGCTTCCAAATGCATACTCTCTCCTAGAGGAGAACAGGTCAAACATGGGACAGAGCTGGTCAGGAACAGTCTCTGGCCGTCCCAGGAATGTTATTTTGCTGGAACCAAAGACAGACGCTTTGTGATCTGCTGTTTACTACATAGCACTCAGTGGACTTGCATTTGTAATTTCTGTGCACTGCAAGCAAATAATTCATACGGGAGAACGTCAGGTCTGGACGGGAACAGAAAGGTTGGCTGTTTTAACCCCGGTATGCTTAGTCAGAGGTGGTGCTTGGGCTTTGAGCAACGTGGCTACATCCATCATGTCGCCGCTTTCCTCCTCTGCCGGGGCTGTGCCAGGACTGGATTCTGCGTGGCCCTTTTGAAGACTCAGTGGGATGGAGGAAAACATACCTCTGGCTTCTCCACTCTTCCCACACCTTCCCTTCAGGCTGAGGCGCCATTCAGCAGCATCGTGCTGT
Source organism: Phaethon aethereus (assembly GCF_964289735.1). Taxonomy (NCBI): domain Eukaryota; kingdom Metazoa; phylum Chordata; class Aves; order Phaethontiformes; family Phaethontidae; genus Phaethon; species Phaethon aethereus. The sequence continues at coordinate 162,983,171 of NC_138582.1, forward strand.
GTGATCTGCTCATTAAAGATAATCTTGGGCCTCGGTAACGAGTAGATCATGTACTACAACACTTCCGAATGGCACTTCACACTAGAAGAAAATTGTTGTTACATCTGCATTTCTGTCTCACTACTCCCACCTCTCATCTGGCACCGCATGCTCGCTGCTAACAGAGCCAGAACAACCCCATTAACGTTATCTTTTCTCCTTTTTGGGGCTGTTATTCTATCTTGTTTAATTTTATGTCTCACCAAAGCACTGAAACAGTTCTGATGCGTGCCAGGCTTTCCTGGTTCGCTCTTTGCCAGGTCAGCATCCAGTTCAAATTCTTCTCACTAGCAAGGTCAAAATCAGATGCCCAAAATTCAGAGGTAGGCTCTTAAAGAAGAGATGTCCCACACGTCGACTTGTGGTGTTCCTACTGAAGCAACATAACATTTGAACTGAGACCAGCATTCCCAAAAAAGGGGTCTTTAAAAGAACCTTGAGTTCATGACTGGGCAGAAGTAAACATCTTGTTTGTCGCTTGAGGCGTACAAGCCGAAGGATGCCAACTTCCCCCGCCGCTGCTCCAGGTCTGGTGTTTATCAATGGTACCCATGAGCCAGCAGCTTCACTGACAGACCTGGCTAAAATGGGGAAATTCACAGGGAAATTCCCAAACTGCTCCCTGCTCCACAGTGTGGAACAATAACCACATCAACTCCCTGAGCCTTCTCCTCTCCCATCCCACCACTTTATTTTTATCATCAATACTTGATGATACCCCCACAGTTGTTCCAGATGCCAAATAGTAGAGAAGAGAGCCAAAAAGCAAGAAAGGATCCTAAAATACCCACGTTTGGCTGGAATGTGGTTTCTCCAGGGTATCATTGCTCATGGTAAAACCTGGGCAAGAAGTGCTAGATCACAGGGCTTTTAGACCCTTCTCAAGAGCCTCCACACACATAGATAGACCTTCGGGCGACACGCAGGGTGTCGGGGGTAGATGAGTAGAGAGGAAGGAGAGAAAAACAACCAAAATAATTTTAAAGCACCATAGTTAATCCTTCCCCTCCTCATGTGCTGCAACTTTGTGCCGTGCCTCTGAGCGGCAGCACAGCCTCAGTTATCGCACCCGATCGTTAAGCTGCGGAGGACACGGTTCTTGCCTCCTGCCCTACTCTCACGATTTCCAACCTGCTGATGACACTCCAGAATAACACATAACAGTCTCCAGGTTAGTATGGATCAGTTCAATAGTCAAGCGAAGTTTAATTTTTAAAATGAGATATTGAATCTTTTAAGTCATCTCTGTGCCTACAGTCTGAGGCAGAGACTGGAAAATCAAAACAAATGTGATAAATACAGTGACCTCTAGGTAATTCCCATCAGGTAAGATTTATTTGATGTCCATTTTCAGACTGTTGCCTTCAATTTTAAAAGCACAATAGCATGAAAACATAATGTTTTGCTTTCAGGAGCTGTTTCTCTCTGGTTCTATTTCTTACCAGTTTCCCAAATCTTTCATCTAGCTACCTTGAAAGCCTCCTTTAAAGAATTGCTTTTGATCTAGCCTTACGCAGTAGCAACCGATGCAGATTTTTTTTTTTTTTTGGCTGCTATTGTTGTAAAATCAAAAACAAGACAATGACTCGACTTTGAGGAAAAGCAAAACTAATGTAGGAGGCAAATGCTTGTGAGTCATATGTGTAAAATGGGAAGAACTGAAGTGATTTGCTCCTATTTTCTGGGATTTGCAAGTCAGGTAAGAGTCCATCAGCCCCTCCACGATACAGAACAGAAGTAGCAGCCTGGCAGAGCTGGGGCAGCTTTAACAGCAGATGTTTGCCTTCTGCTCGTAGGGTGCCCCATGGGTTGGAAAGGCTCCTGCTCCTGTTGAAATCACTTGGGACCAGCCCAGCCTTCCTGCACAGTGACTGACATAGACACCTCTCTCTCCAATCGTGCACCCCTCACGCCCTCTGACAAACCCGAAGGGGGATCTGCCGGGGGTCTGTGCTGGAGGCCATCGCAGGAATGTTCTGAGAACAGCCAGACCCGGGTTTTTGTGAGATGCTCTGCATTTTATTTGGTGGCTAGGGGCCAAGGTGAGACTGTCACCTCAGTTTTGTGTCCTGATTTCTCTCATCTCATCTAAAACCAGGTCAATAACTGTGCCTCAGTTTGCTTGTTTCTAAAAAGATGGTAATAATTCCTGTTCTACCAGGACATTATGTGAGGTTTTATTAATTGATGGTTGCAAAAGGCATTAAGATCAAGACAGAATAATTGCCTCAGTGAAGGTCATAATTAGACATGTGCCAAGAGATATAGCTGAGCATCATCTGTGATGCTCACTTAATCTGATTCTTGTATTTTAGCTAGAAGTGTGTGGGTGCTAAGGAGGAGAGCTGTTCTTACAAAGGCGACCGCTCTATTTCGCATGAAGTTTACGCACTTTGTTACACGGGTGCCCGAACAACCCCGTGCAAGTGCTGTTATACACGCCAGGGATGAGAGAAACGTTCACGCTACAGTGAAGACAAGAAACGGACCTTGCAGTGGAGCAGGACAGACCTCTCCGAGGAGAAAGCCAGCGAGGCCATCAGCAACCCCCGGTCTGGGAGGAGGGGCTCGCCCAGCTCTCCTTGGCTGCGGGTCAGCCCGGGGGCCAGCGTTAATCTGATAAAAAAGGGCATTGTGAAAAGCTCATCCGACTCAGGCTATGAAATCATGCTCTTGAATCCTAATAATTTCTACAGTGACCAGTTGTCACGTCATGAAGAATTACGATCTAAAGCTGGGGGGAAAAGAACAAGCTGACACACTTTTGTGAATCCCAAATCCTGCTGCAGGCAGAACTGGAAGGCTTCCCATTTGAAAAATAATTAAGTTTCTATACAGTGTGCTCTAAAAAGTTCTTTGTGAAACACTAAGGCTCATATTTCTAACTGTGATAGAACTGGGAAGCATCCCAGGATTATCAGAAGAATTTGAGAAAAATCAAACTTAATGCAGAAACTTTGGAGACGATTTCAAGAAGATGTGCAAGAGAGTGATGGATTTTTGTACTCACAGAAGCTTATAAATGACCTCATTTTAAAAAGAGAACTTTTGAAAAATTCTTTTCTGCACTCTGCTCACTTTTCTTTTCCTCTGAATATTTCATGTAACAGTTTTGAATCAAAATTCAAGTAAAAAACCACACCCACAAACACCACCAAAGAACCGCCCGTACACACTAATCAAAAGCAAAATGGGATTTCAGGATTTCATCTCGCAATTGCTTCTTTCTAATCAGGGTGCCATTTGCATACCAGAGTTTTCCAGCAAATCTTCCAGATTCCTGACTGTTTGCAGCACTCCCATCGAACCCTGACGGTGAAGCTGGCTGCTCCTAGCTCTCCATCGTCTTACCACACGATGGCAATGTAGCTGCCACCTTCCTGCTAAGGAGGTGAGTCGCCTCTGATTTCCTCCTTCATTACTTCTTACTCACTCTAATGATCATATTTGTAGGTGGCAATTACAGTCCTCTGAGTTTCTGCTTTCCATTTCCTCTATAAATTTAATAGAGTATTGTTGGGTTTATTTTTCATATAAACTCTGCAACATTTCCAAGGGCATTAAACCCTGTTATATAAGAGTTTTTCTCTTTGCTAATGCGATGTTGCATGTTTCTCTGATCTCTAATGAAGTTTTGAGGACCACTCTGGAATTATTCCTTTATTCATATGCCCTTTGGTATTAACTCCTTCCCTCCAAGATAGTACCTCTCTCCTTTAGTCTATGTTGTCTTTGTTACCCCATTGGAATTGGGGGGGGGGGAAAAAAAGAGTCCCAGATTAAAAATAACACATGAAAAACAAAAAAGAAAAATTAGGAATATGTACATAACAACGACGACAACAAAAAAAAACACAGTAAAAGAGTCACTCTGGAAAGGAATTACAGATGCATAAGAAAAGGTGATCCATGAGAGATCAGGCCTTTGTAAAACACACTAAGGTGTAAACTTGTAGTCTTCATTTTAAATGACTGTGCTACTGAGAAAACGAAAAAAAAAAATCTATTTGTTACTACTTCATTTTAATCAGTATGTAGAGATAGTCTAGATCTAAAGTACAATGTAAAATTTTTTCCTGCATTTTTGAAGAAGTGTTAATACTTCTCAGACTACAATATAGTATTATCAGGTCTCAGTAGAAAGGTATTATTCTCTAGTTCCCAGCCCAGGCACCACAGATTTAAGGCTTAATTGTTTATATGCAAGAACACAACACTATATAAGTCAGCGGAAACACTCAAAACAAAGGAAAAATCTTGAAGCAAAACTCAGAGAAGTTAAAAGAACATGTACATTTGTTAGAGGTATCAACTTCTGCTTAACTGTATAATTTTGATCTGGATCTAATATATAAATTGGAGCATTGTCCACTCTAAATGAGATTGTAATTGTGAATTTTACAGCTACCTTTCTGGCACATTTGTGTGAATTATGGGAAATATTTTTCTGCTCATAGATTGGAATTCAAATACCCTGCCCAGCAGACTGCAGTGGTTGCCCTTCGCTGTATAATCACTACCCAGTGAGACAAAGGGTAAATGTTTTCTTTGTGTAGCTTACATCCATATGGCCACTACAGTTGCAAAACCATCTATGAGACCTCGACACATCACAGGAAATTTTATGGATAAAAACACAGAGCACTTGGTAGTTTGCTTCGGTACTGTGCAATGCTTCCACTCATTAAAATCTCAAAATGCCATTAAAAAAGTGAAAAGAGATTCCTTCAAAATCCACAGTGAAGGACATTAATAAGAAGCATTTTAAATAGTTATAGATAAATTACAGTATTTAGCTCTTAGCAGCATTTTGTATTGTTCTGCTCTTTGATAGGACTCAAAACAATAAACTGAAATTTTCCAGTGCCGAGCGACATGCAAGAACTTTCATGGTCTTAAAACTTTTTATGATTGGGGATTAGGACACAACAAGTTTACAGTCACTATCCAGACAAAAAAAAAGAAAAAGAAAAAGGTAGTCTAATCATAATTTTCTGGTGTGCAAACGACCAGCTTGCTGAGCTGGTAGCACAAGCTGGCTGAAAGCGTGATCATTCAGCACCAAGACGACACAGATGAACACAGAAATGGCTGTGACCCCTTTAGAAGAAAAGATATGGGCAGAACGGCATCAAACCCAGCTCTGCGTGGCCCTGCTGTGCCGTGGAACTTCTCAAAGTTGGAAACCCATTTGGCAACGGAAAGAGCGGAAAGCAGGCAAAGAGGCTGGGGAAGACACAAGCGGTGGCCGCTGTTCTTGCCGGAAGCTGCAGAGCTGAGCGGACGTAGAAACACCGGTTTATTCCTCAGCCTTACCCTGGAGCGGTCGCTATGGTCTGGCTCTGCCTCGTGACCGACCGCCCCACCTCGGGAGCCCGAGAACCCGCAGGGGGTGCGGGCGAGGGCTGCAGGGAGGCAGAGCAGGGTGCCAGGTCGGAGCGTTGCTTCCCACGGGTTTGAAGGAAAACATCTCCCACCGGTCACCGCGCCGCTCAGTCCCCGCAGAACTCAGCCCGCATCCCAGGATACCGGGACCCACTTAGACTAAAGGTTTCTGCCGCCCGCCGGGATTCGGTGCCTGCTGTCCCAGAGCCGGAGCCGCTGTGACCCCGACAAGCCGCCCCGCTGCAGAGACAGCCTGTTTGTAGGCTCCTGATGTCCCCAGCCTGGCACACAGCAGCCAACGCGTACCTGGCCACTTGTATTTTACTACTTACCCGTCTGAAAGTTTTAAGATCCTGTTTAAAATACGCTATTTTCCTCCACTTTTCTAATTGCTGTTAACTCTGTGGCATAGTTTCTCCTGTAGACCTGTACCCATGGAAGACTGGAAAACAGCTGGTGCAGAAGCTACGCCATATGGTAGTTACTTATAGCAACATAAACTAATTTAGTGTTGAGGGTGATATAATCCCTGGATGCTTTATCTTTCAGGAACTGCTGGTATGTCAATCTGATTGCTTTAAAGATCTGCCCTAGTTCTTCAGTTCTCCTGATCCAGAGCAAAATCCAGGTACAGTCACCTCCATGTCTTGGTTGGTATCAACGTTGCAGTCGCCACTGGGCTGCTTTGCCCCAGTTTGAAAAACACCTTGTAGTGGAACACCCACATGTCTCCTGCACTAAAAGTCTCCAGACCCCGTCCAGTGGAGAGCTGGTAGCTGAAATGCTGGTGCAAAGAAACCAGTCTCGTTTTCCCAGTACCAGGATCCGAGCACGCTGGTTGTCGTTCCTCACGCAACGGCAAGCACACGCAGCACAGACAGGAACATTGAAGGTCGTTTTTCCCATACGAGGATTTAACCTCCCGCCGGTTCTGCTGGAGGGAAGAGTGGGCTTCAGCTCTGCGGGGGGACCCTCGTCCCAGCCAGCCCTGGGCAGTAACCGGCCCTTTGCCTTTCACAGGTCGTTACCTCCTCTGCTTTTCCACCCAAAGACCCGCTCTGACCTGTGACTGTTTCCAGCTGATATTAAGATTTGGACTTGTAGGTTTTCAACTGCACTTCAGGTTAGTTTTTTGCCCTTTTTTTTTTTTTTCCATTAGGAGAGCTGATGTACAGAAATGATGAGCTGACTTCTGTCATTATTTCTGATATTCTTTTGATTTTGCTACTATTATACAACAATGGATAGGCCAAATCTCTAGGGAGAATCACATTTCTCAGCAGAATTTTAATCTCTTTCATGTAGCTTTCACTCATTCTAATTTGGACAGAGCACATTTACTTTTGCTTTTTTTTTTTACAGCATGTACTCTTTATTCAGGCCAAGGAGCAGTGAGACAAAGAGGATAGCTATTTAAATAGCCTGCAGTTTTTGCACTGGCCCCTGAATTTCCATAAACAAGGCTGCACTAAGGAAGAACTGGTGCATCAAGAAAAAAAAATCCAGAAATTTTATTTTCAGGTCAAATTGATGGAATTATGCACTAACGTAAAATTTCTGTAGTTGTTCTTTCTGTCCTTTTAATCACTTCTTGATTTCAGCACTTCAGAAATATTAAGCTTGCTTGTTTTCTTTAAAACATGTTTTTCAACAGAAAGTCCACAGATATCCTCAGAAGAAGAAAACCACCAATTTTCCTCAGGGGAATATTGACATAAATGCAAATTTATCATGATAAAGACCTCCATTCCCTACATTTGTACGAGCAGGTTATGTGTATGTAGCCTATTGTACATAAAAACGAGTATCCTGTAACTTAAGAAGGGATATTCCAAAAGCTCCTACAGTGGCTTCATAATTTCAGAGCCAACATGTTTAACTACAAAGAGATCAGAAAAAGCTATACATAAAATCGTATAACTTTAGGTCTAGAACCAGCCCAAAGAAATTTTGTAATTCCCTTCTTGCACTGAAACAGGATTGATGTTTATTTCAACAGCCTGTGACAAAAACCTGTCTAATTCACTATTAAAAATACCCCAGGACAGAGATCCCTACAGCACCCCTGGGCAACATGCCCTAACAGATACATTTTCCCTCAATATTCATGTACATAGTTTCTGCACAAATTAACCCAATTTCTTTTATCTTCTACAGCATTCTACAGCCTGGAAGACTCTTATGTGTGTCACAGCCACCAGCTCAATTCTACCGACACAGGAGTATTTTCGTGTTATCCTTAGTGAACCTGATCACCTAAATGCATTCTTCGTGTTTTATCATATCAAACCACAGATACGATTTTATGGAGGAAAAATATAGGTCTCAAAATTGACTGAATTTGCAAGTATTCTCTAACACTCACAATCTTTTTCTGGAAATAATGTCAATTTAATATATTTTGTTTGCAACAAATTTTACAGCAAGACCCTCGTGTTTGGCACCCTGGTGCAGATCCAGAGCACCACCATTAGCTTCCATGGAGTTACTCGAGACTTCAGATTAGCATGGCATAGGTGAAAATCTATTCTGCAATATTTAAAGTGCTAGTATACTAATTAGTTATTAAAAATACTAGCATAATCAGAAAATGGGGGTACAGATCTCCAATACAGTATTTAACCCAAGGCTACTGTAAATGGCTTTGGTGCAGAGAAATAGAACTCACGTACGAGTGGAAAGCCCTAATAGCTCCGTTATACAACTTTTAATACACCATTTTGTAGGAATATTTGACTTGGTGATACACTATTTTCAGATGCTACTTTCATACTCCGATATTGTTCTTCATATTTTATTTGTCAATTTTCCATTTTTATTCACATGTTCTTGCTTGAGCAGAACAATAGCTAAATAATTTGGTTTAATTTCGTTGCAAACTGGGTAGCTCTTTTCTCTTATAAGGTAATTGAAGAGGTAACTGTATCCCTGACAAAGCAGCAGCAGTAAAATAATAGTGGAAAAGAGAAGAGATTCTACCACAGCATCTGGTTAAATTTTGTGGGAAGTTGCACATCTCAACTAAATCTGCAGAAATTAGTCTGCATTTAAACTCCTGCAATTGAACACAATTTGTGCTCTTACGTTTGCTATATAGACTGCAAATCTATCTTCAGGAAAAGATACGTATAAATTTCAATAATCTCTTTAATCACATAGCGAAGCAGAGCTGAACAAGTCACTCACAATTTGTTGCAACGCAGACGAGTGTTGACTTATCATAAAATCAAATTAAAATACTGGTAACAGCAGAGTATGACATTTTTATTTTTACTATTACTGCAAGTGTATAGAAATCATCCAACAATGATTGGATGATTTCATCCAACAAAGAAAGAATTTCATCCAGTAAAGAATGAATTGCAAGAGACCGCATGGAACAATAAGAAACTACCTAAAATATTATAAAGACAGTTGAGACTTATTTAAAGTCTTCCCTCTGACTGTGACCAGGCTGGATTATATCTGGATGCACAGTACTTAATTCTAGAAAGGAGAATTTTCTTTTCCCTTATCAGCCCGAGCTGAGCTAGCATCAAGGTCTTGCCTCCAAGAACGATGCCAAGAGATGCACCGAGGCTCAGAGCTCCTCTTCAAGAAACGCCCTTTTAAATAGGACCTGTGTGAAAGGAGGGTGCAAGCTCCAGTGCAAACACCAGCTTCACTCGCTGAACACTTCTTTGACTTAAGCGTACTGGCAGCTGCTGGCTGATCCGTGGCCTCAGGACGGACATCTGGCTTCCTTCCACCACTGTTTTCCTTCCAAAAGCCATCCTGAAGCCTGAATGATGGTGACCCAAAAATTAGAGGATGACAGGTGTTGGGTTTGGCTGGCAGCCCCTTCCAAACAACCTTCTGCAGAAAGGGAAGGTTAAAGACTGGGCTAGAACTGGCGAGGTTTATTGTGGTGCGGTGCTGGATTTTGAAGCCAGGCCAGGTAACAGCACACCTCAAAGTTTTCAGGAGCTTGCTGATATCTAGGCAGGCATTCGCAATGTGCATTGCAAATGGTTCCATGTTCCCTGACCTTAGCCAGCTGAGAAGGGCCAGAAGCCTGCTCCTGATGATGCAATCGATAACGCAAGCTTCCCTGCGACAGGCGAACCTCCACCAAAGCAAGAAGTTGAGGGAACTTCTACCAAATCTTTCATGACATGACTGGGTGAAATTTAAGGTTAACAGAGTTATTTATGGTGGAAATATCCACTTCAAACGCATGGCTGAGGTCAAGAACTGCTCTTTATTCTTATTTTGACTGCAACTGAAACAGCCAGGTTTTATGCACGTTTGGTGTAAATGAGCATGCAAATAAAGGTGCACCAACAAATAGTTGCCTACATTTTCAATAGGCAGCTAAATAATGGCTACCTGGGAATTGTACGGCCCCAAGTGCTAGACAGCAGCTCCATGTACTGAATGGGCAACACTGAATGATGTTCAATATGCAAAAGAGAGGAAATTTTTCTATTTTAATATGGTGACAATGTCACTGAAGCACCACACTGGCTTCACTCCCTCGCCTGAACAGGCACAGAAATGAGGGACCAAATTCCACGCAGCTTCCCCAGAAGCCCTGAATAACATCAGCATGTACTTGAGGACAAACTAGTGACTCTTAGACTTGGGGTGCATTTGTGGCACTATCCGAGGCCATTTCCCAGTGCCAAGTGTTGCCCTACCTCCTTTATGCCATAGATGTGTAGAACTGCAATTTATCCACCTCCATGAAGTATTTTCTCTGCAACTGAAAATGTGGAAGTTCTTAAAAACAAACAAACAAGAATCTGTATTCGCTGTCCCAGTGATTCTTCACATATCTTGTAAAAAAGGAATCATTTGTATTCCCATTAGGACTGTCCCCTTTTACTGTCTGGACTCCTGGCTTTAGCATCCCTTTGGCAAGAGATTAATTTATCCAGAGTATCTTAAAAAATTCAGTGATGACTCAGTCTAATTCTTCATGTCATTCTCCCCCACCAGGTCTTGGAGCTACTAATTACTGGGAAAGGTTAGCCATACACCGTGAAATATTAGGATATTTGATCTGCTTCTCTGGTGACACTGAACAGGAATTTAGGAGTTACTTGCTTTCAGCCTAATTATGAATGTCCCTTTTCAAATTCAGGTATAATTTGATCATCAAAGTTCCCATTTCCAAGCAGAAGTTCAGCGTTCTCATATTATACAATGAAAAATTGAGCACACAGACGAATTAGGTAAGGCACTGTTTGGGCAGACTTATCTAGCATGTTCCTAGTATTAGGATAATTTCCAGAGTCCCAGGATTAATACTTCTAAACTTAAGAAATGTATCTATTTCACTTGCTTGAAATACTAAAAGCATAAAAGATATTGCTCAAAGCAACTGCTATTTGATTTGGCAGCTTCTACCAGGCAACAGACCTTTGAGACCAGCCATACATGTTCTAAATATACCCTCTGATTTTTATGAGATGCTAATTAAATTATGGAAAATATATTCTTTATTACTACTGTGTTCTCTTTCCTCTCTTTATAAAGTCCAGAAAAGGAACAGAACCACTATTAGCATGAATCAGCCAGTATCTTTGGATGTGTAGTTCCCATAAGCTCAGAGAGAGTTTCAGGGAAATGTATCTGAGGGGAAATTGTGAGCCTTTGCTAGATCTTGCAGCAAAAAATTTTGCAGTTTCATCGTCTTAATGACGATGACATCCTGGCCTCTCCCACCAGGTGTCACTGCGAAGTCACAGAAGAGGATCTGTTGGTGATAACGTAAGATGCAGACAGAATGAAGATTAATAAGGCATACGAATCATCGCCAAACGAGATTCTTTTTTCACTGCTCCTCTTGCTCCCTAGCCAAAAATAAAGCACAGCAACACCGCTGTGCACTAAGCTCAACAGAGCACAGTATCAGTTTTAAATGATCAATATGTATAGCTAATCTTACATTAAGAGTTTGAAACCATGCCATGTAAGCTAGTGCCAGATGTGGTTCTTGCTGACGTGAGGATGAGGAGACATCCAGATGAGACGTCACAGCCCCAGTGTCAGGACTATGTCTGTAATGGGGATGCTCACTTGGGGATGGTATTTAGAGACTTACAGGACAAAACCTTCTGAGCGCTCCAACAGTGACATGGGATGAGGGAGTAACTCATGTGCAATTCTTCCTTTTGCAACCAAAATCCCTAAAACCCCCAAAATGTGTCCTGCAGACCAAGTTGCAAAATAGCTTCTAAGCGACTACTCCTACATCTGAGGACACATGCAGCAAAACACAAGGAAAACCCTCAGTTTCACACTCTATGTGTAGGACAGGCCCATCTACAGGTGAAAATCCTTCCTTCCCCTCCCACTGGTGACAGGAGCACATGCCACTGGGTTGTATCCTGCTCCCGCATGATTTCCAAGAAGCTCAGATGCTAAGTAGCTCTCCAGAAGTTGTGTAGCTCTATCTGTGAACACACTTACTCAAAGGAGGTCACACCAAGACTTTCTAGCAGTGCAGCCCAGGAAAGGTCTCTGTCCTGCTCAGCAGAGCCACATAAAGGGACCCTGAATTACCCTCTTGGGGTGTCCCCAGCCTGGCAGCAGTGTGCCAGCACAGAGGGAGGTCCTCCTGCCCCATTCCCCAGGATTCAGCATCACATGCTCCCAAACACAAATAAACTCAATGAACTCCTAGGATGAGAAGAAATGGCCTCAAGTTGCACCTGGAGAGGTTTAGATTGGATATTAGGAAAAATTTCTTCACCGAGAGGGTGGTCAATCATTGGAACAGGCTGCCCAGGGAGGTGGTGGAGTCATCATCATGGGAGGTGTTCAAAAAACATGTGGACGTGGGGCTTCGGGACATGGTTTAGTGGGCAATGGTGGTGTTGGGTTGATGGTTGGACTTGATGATTTTGAAGGTCTTTTCCAACCTTAATGATTCTGTGATTCTGTGAACTTCCAAGGTGCAGCATTGGGACATCACAACGTTCTCTTTCTCACTGAGAAGAATCACACAGGTGACCTCTGGCAGAGCCCCTCGCTGCCACCCTTTCTCATAGCACCTAACAATCTCCCCAAGTGCCTGGTAGCAAATGAAGATACTTTAATTACACCATGACAGAATTAATTTCTCGTTAAGAGTGCTGTAACAAAGTGCTTAAATGAAATGAATTTTACCTGCACTTTAGTTGTTAAAATGTAAAATACTTTAATAAAACTACTATATATAAAGAACATATAAATACTCTTACCCTATTGCTTTGAAAGTACTTTGTGCTATAGCACCACTTGTTTTAAAATTCTCTTTAAGCCTTATTGTTGCTAAAACATATTCTCAGACCAACACTGATCATACAGCAAACAGAAAAATAAAACACTCTTTGCCAGTGCTATGCATTTAAATGCTTAGCTGGTTTCAGCTGCAGAACTTTAAACTCTCTTTTATAAGATATCACTCCATTTTAGTATAAGCATCTACCAGACACAGCTCTGAAAATGTTGTCAGACTATGAAAACATTGTCAATGCTTATTTTAGTAATAAAAGCCGTGTTTAATCTATGCTTTCATGTTACAGTAATCTATGTATCAATCTATAACCCTCCAGCTAAATACACTAAGTAGATTAAGCTCTGATTGATTTGAAATGTTTTTCACTATATTATCAAAAGTCTACAGATCAGCATAAATACCTTGAAGAAATTTTTTCCCCTTTGGCAGGTGTACAAAAGCAGAGCTTAACTTGAATTGAAATGAACTTCTGCATTTTTCCAGGACAAAAAGCCTGTCAAACCTACTCCAGGTCTGCTCTGCTTCCGGACTTAGTAAAAACCTGTGATTAATAGTACAGTGCATCTATTCCGTCGTGACAAAAGCAATCATGTTCTGAAGAAAAGTGTTCCCTCTGGGTCCACCATTCATGTGAAGCATCAGGAGTTACCTGGAATGGTGGCACTGCTGGGACTGGGATCTCCGCAGCGCACTGTGAAAAAAGCTCTTGGAAAGCGTGGGGCTTTTGCCGATTACGAGAAAAGATCTTAAAAATTGGCTTCCTCAAATAGGAAGCACCAAGACTGTGTGTGTGTGTGTGTGCGCGCAGGCTGCCTTTAGAGAAAGTGAGAAGCAGGTTGTGAGCTGCCACAGTAACCCGGCGGGTGCTGCGGGGAGGCTCGGCTGCCGCTGCCGGAGGTGGTGAACTTCAGCAACAAAAAGAGCACACGAGGGAAGAGGAGTGCGCTAAACTAGCCGTGATCCCACCTCAGCGTTCCTCACAGCTCCTTTCCAGACTGTCTGCTGGAGATGGCGGCACAGATGGAGCGAGATTTCTACATATGCTCAGCGCTCATCTCGGTAGCTCGCCGAGACAGCAGCAGCGCAAACAAACATGGGCCTGAGCATCCCACCCGGATCCGTTGGGGAGGTGGGGAAGACACATTTATAAACGTCAGTGGGAATGGGGAAAGAGGACAAATAGCCTTGACCTTGTAAATTTTGACCCTTGACCAGATATCAAGCAACTCCAGTCAGGTGAGCTTGGATTTAAAATGTTTTTTCTGTTTATCCCACTGACTAGGAGGCACACAAGGAAAGGAGAGAATTTGAAAAAATAAAGGTGCCGGTAATAGTGTGTTGGCAGAGCATCCCAGCTGCTGCTAGGGTAAAACTGAAAAAAGCCTCACTGACAATGATGCCTGAATTCCCACGGACTCCGGTGGGGAGATGTCATCCATCTCCCAGTGGTCCTTCGCCATTTACCACCATGCAACATGATTTCTTCTTGGACCCCACTCCATTCATCCATGCATTCAGAGAGCTGATATCTGACCACTGCAGACCCATCTGATCCCATGGCCCCACACCTTCTTCAAGCATCTGCCGTGAATCCTCAGCCCTGACGCCACTCCCAGGTTCACCTCCACGAGGACTGCACCAGTGATGTAGTGCTCAGCTCACACAGTCCAGCTCTGGATTTGGTTTTGGATTCTGCACCCCATAACCTGGGAACATTTATAGCTCAGGTTTTCCTTTGGGTCCTTCCACACCTTGCTTGTGAAGTAAGAGAAGTTTTTATTTCAATATAAGCCATACTTTGACACAAAGTGACGTTTCCAAAGGGATGCTATATCCAGATTTCTGCAAAACGTACTCCCAGTGAACAGCAGGTTCAGTGGTCCTACTCTGTACATGCTGCCCAGAGAGGTTACAGAACCTGGCTTGGTATATCCAGACCGCATTTCATCACAGATTAATTTCTTATCCCAGTACATTAACATAAAGCTAACATGAAAGTTCATTATAAAGGACAAACCTGAAAGTCAATGTCAGCCAAGAAACTGGCTGAGCAATCCCATAATTGAATAAAAATACACGTCAGCAAAACAAGTGTCATCACGGGCTTGCCCGAGTGCTTGAAGTTCACCGGTTTGACAAACTCCTCCCAGCATGGTGCTGTGTGTGAGACTCTGTTAGAAGACCTTATGCACTAAATTATGTTTATCAGCAAAATATGGGTACTAATAAGCACATTTGACCTACAGAGCAAAACAGGCCTGCCCACAACTTCGGCAACAAATGAATAAGTAAAGAAAAATTAAAGAAAATTAGCATTTTGTAACTTCTTAGCCACTCCTCTGGTTATGAAGTGCTTCACAAGGAGGACATTCACTTGCAAATATTCCGTGGTACAGTGTAAACACACATTTAAATATCAAAAGTAATATAAACCGCTATCATTTTTTTCCACTGATGTGTCTGATGAGTTTGTACACTGATTTATGGGACCAGCTTCTCTGGGAGTGGCAAACAAAATAATTGATTTTAATTCCTTCGTTTTTGAGTCTAACAGCCCCAGCTTAGCTCTGATACAGAGTAATTTAAGGAGTGATTCATATTTTTACACCAATTAAGGACGAATGGCATTTTGCAACTTATTCTGTTCCGTTAAGCCTCAAGGAAACTGGGAGCAGCGAACAGGGCACAGTTAATAGATGTATCTGGACAATTCCTTCTGTAGAGGTAAGAAAAGCTCAGGACTGTGCTGGGACCTGCAGGAGAAAGTGTGACTTTAGAGGGAAACTGTCACAGGAAAGAGACACTTCCAGGTCCCAAAACCAAATCCTTGTGAAAAGGAACTGCTGGCAGCATTAGCCAGCTATGGTTTTTTATATATATATAACACACACACATATATATGTCATATACATATTTTGATTTTAATTCCAATAAAGCATTAGCTTAAGAGCCTGTAGCATCCCCCAAAAGAGCTGGGGATGGCTGGGGTCCTCTCCTAAGCCAGTGAGCAGGTGAAATTATTTTGCAAGCAGCTGCTCACAGACACCTAAAGGGCTGTTTGCCAGCTGAAAGGACCAAAGCAAAGCAGTGCTCCGGTGATGATCCTCTACTCCATCAGGCCAATTTCAAGGGGAAGAAGCCAGTTACTGTGAGGACCTGTCTCCTTTCAGCAAATTTTCAGGTAGCAAGATCTGGGCAGCTTCCAGGGCCACCTAGTGATGTGGAAAACAACCAATCGAGTAAAATTGTTTCCTTGCTTCTTCCTTTAAAATAAACCCCCTTTCCTTCCCCATTTCTGTCCTTTTCTGTGATTTGAAAACTGGCACGTCTATGAGTGATTGCAGGTGCCATTAAATAATGAAGCAGTTCTGTTCATTAAAGCTTGGTGATTTATTACCTTTGGACTAAGGGAAAGAAAAACAGCCTGAAAACAGAATTCTTACATCATTTCACATTATTTCCAGTCCAGCACTTCAAGCAACAGTTAGAATAGCAGATTTTCAGCTCTGTGGTCCACCAGTCCCTAGAAATGCAATGTTGAACATCTAATTCCAGCCAGTTCTAGAGTGTAACTCAAACTCATAACTAGCTGCTGCCCTAAATGTCGCGTCCTACCTTCATACAGCCAGTCGCTGAGCCCATTGAAAATAACACCTTCCTTTCCTGTGGAGACCACTCGGATGGCTTGTTTCCCCACATGGGCACAGTAATAGATGTTATTCTCAAAGATAAATATCTGATTTGAAGGGAAAAAGAAAAAGAGAACAGCATTAAGCAGTAGCTCCATTATAAAATGCTGCATTTTGCTTTTACAATAATTGGCAGTACAAAATCACATATCAAATTTTTATAGCGTCTTTTGTCAAAAAAGGATTTCCACAGCTTGCTTCCAATGCCATCAACTAATAGAAAGATGCTAATTTACAACAAACTGAACGCTTGGTCCTTCGATATAAGCTTTATTTTTCTTGCTCCTGTCTTCGTTTCAGAAATTGAACAGTGCAGTCAGAGGGCACGAAACGAAGCATGCCATCACTCAGGATTTTGAAAAAATGGTCCCGGACACAGTAGCAGTTTGCAGAGCTGGTGGTGATGCCACGTGGTGAGCAAACTGGCTACTGGAAACTGCTTCTTGCTTGTTTCCAGCTGCTCCTGCTTCCTTAAAACACAGCTGGCAACCTCTTAAACAAATTTAAATCCAGTTTTTAATGCAGATGCAACAAGACAACACGTGCTATTGAACAGGGAGCCGTGTATATGACTGCAGAACGTTGGGCAACAAACGAGGCACAGCCTCCAGGAGGCTGGTGTTTTGGCTGGGGAGGGGATGCACATGCTCCAAGGACCCAATGGCGTGTACTAGACCTCCTGCCCTGCCCTGGTCACCCGGTGGCCTTCCTCCAGGAACCAGGGTGGGTGGGACAAAGGTACACGCGGGGGTCTCACCTCCCTGCCAGCATGGATGCAGCCTGCCATAACCCCCAGCCCAGCTTTGGAAACCTTTCCCCTCCCGTTGCAAAAATCTAGTGGGTTCAGGTTGCTGACAGATTACATGATCAAAGTGTGATGGGACCTCACAGGTCCTTGGGGGGCAAGGACAGGCACACATCAAGGATCGCCGTCGGGTACCGAAGCCTGCCTCTGCAAACGCACGCTGGTGCTGTCTGTGGGAAAGCAATTCCATCTTGGAGAAGAATTTATAAATATACAATTCTTATCAATCATAAAAACTCCAATTTAAGATTGTCAGGAAAGGAGCCTAACATAAAACTCCCAAATCAGCCTCCTGTTTGTTTTGGTTTTTTTTTTTTTTTTTAAAGCTAATTTCATGGAAGATCTACTGCTATGAGAATGCTTTTGGGAATCAGGCTGTTTATTTAGGTGCTTAAGGGCTGATCAGCAAGCAAAACTTTAGCCAGCCATTTAAAAAAGTATTGTTCCATGGCATCAATCTTTATCATCTGGTTAAATGCTTTGTTCTGTGTTGTGCTGTTATCGATGACGAGAGATCCTGTCCCTTCCTCACCCCAAAGTGAACCGCATCCTGCTCAAAGTAGCACTCTTGTCTTTAAAACGTTTTTAAACTCCATTCAGACTGCAAAGAGGTATTGAACAGGGTATCAGAAAGTCATTTAGACTGAAAGACAAACTGTTAACATAATTCAGCAGACATTTACAGATGGGTTTTTATACACTTGAAGATATTGGAACAAATGTTAGGTATCTTTACCACAACACCAGAATGCAACTTCTCATGTTACTCTCATGAAAAGACAGAATTGGGAAAAATTGCTTTCAGCTTCTGTTTCATATCCTATTACAGTATGTGTTTCACCTAAAGATGAGCTGGAAAGATTCCAGAAAAAAGTGTAGATCCTAATTTAATTTTGGCAGCAGTTATAGTGAGTTTGCCTAAAGCTAAAAGGATGACTGAAACTGTAGCTTGCTTTTATTCCTTTTAAACTAAGAAAAGCTGCATCCAATTCATATTTTTTGAAAGTAAAAAATATATGTCGTAGAAGATACTACACACTCTCTCCTACCTTGATTTTTAGTAAGCAGAGGAGCCAGATGAGGGATGCCAAGTAAAGAACTTTATGTGTTAGCTAGTCTGCATATGGGAGGGTTGTTGAAGCTTAGATTTACACAAAAATCAGGAAGACTAACCAGAATAAGATACTTTGGGCCGGAGCAAATCCAAATCTATGTGTCCAAGAGCTAAACATGCTGGGGGTGCTTGGGTGGGGGCTCTTCTGCAACACACACACAATCAGGCGGAGTTACTCAAGCGATGCAACCCTTCCCTTGCTCAGGCTGTCCCAGCAAATGAAGGTTTTGCAATATTTTGTACTCTATTAAATTTTAAATGAATTTACAGGAAAAATAAAGACCGTGGATTGACAACCTGTTCCTGCCCTTTGCTTTGTAAAGCATTGCAATGTTTTCCATCTTCACTGTTTTGTCTTTTAAAGCTTCATTGCACTAATCAGGCTGCATGAGGTATCTGGTAGCTGCAATGGAAAAATAATATAGTGCTCTGACTTCAACCTGTCTCCCATATAATTCAGAGCCAAACTGCAGCACCTCATAGAGAATTTAAAATTATCCTCCTAACTACAGTGCCTTGTACCCTGAAAACGTCAACCATAATCAAGATAAAAGATAACTGAAGCAGCACAAGGCAGATTTCTGTATAATGTATCTTATAAATTAAGAAAAAGCTTTTGAACTTCCGTTATCATCAAAAAGAAATGTCTTCGGATTACTTCACATTCTGGCTTAGAAAGATATTAGATGATATTATGAAATACCTATATAATATTTTTTACTGTTTTGGTTTTATAACATCAAAGCAGATCTTTCTATCAAATGATGACAATGCTTTAAGCTAATTAGAGGATAAGAAATTTTAGTAAAGAAAAATAATTAAAAAATGTATCGACATCACTTTCACATTATTTTATGCTTGCTTTACATAGCAGTTCCAGACCAAAGTAAAATGACAACAGAAAGGGTCAAAGTTTTATGCCTCTCTGTACAGGAGACAAAGACCAGACCCACAATTTCTGGTGTCTTCTCTTTTGGTGTGCATATTTGAGCAAGACTTTACCCACAACATTCTTGCAATATATATGCCTTTTAGCATGGATAGCACATGAAGCCAGCACTGAGCACAACTAATGGCATCGAAAATAACCTGTGATACATCAGGAAGATATCCCCACATTGAACACTGTGCTTATTTTCATCATGACCCATTCAACGCAGAGGAAAGAGAAGATATTCTGAAAGAAGTGAGAAGAATGGAAACATCCCTACATAGATTGAAGAAATGGAAATTGCTAACTCTATAGAACGAGCAATAGAAAGAAAGATATAAGATCTACAAGATAATGAGAGGAAACAGAAACGAGGAGAAAGGACATTTTCACCCTTTCATTTTTCCAAAACAACAGGGAAACGAATGAAACCCAGAGGAAAGCTGTTTAAAGGTGGATAAAAGTATTTTTCCCACTGAAATCAGAATTAAGGTGTGGAACTCCTTGCCACTGGACATAACAGACAACAAGAACTTCATTCTCTTCCTGCTGGATCTTATAATAGGGTTTAAAAGAAGAAATACTTCTTAACAAAGATAACTGGAATGTCCTTGGGGACTAAGATAAAGATTTTTTTAAAATAAGAATTCACTTAATCCCAGGGTAATAAAAATCAATGGGGATTTTGCTGTTGACGTTGTGTGGCTCGGGATGTCACCTGAAACTTTCAGCATAAGATAAAATCCCTTTATCCTCAGGTATCAATACACCACTAACTCACAAGCGCTGGGAAGAAATCTCTGCCTGTTTGCAACATGGTTTGAAGCAATCAGTTCTAATACATTTGACATCCTTGTGTGACTCAACTAATATTGGAGAAAAATACCACAAGCCTGAGATGGGAGGAGAACTTCAGGTCAAAGGTTAAGTACTTATCCAGCGAGATAAATTTATACAGTAAGATAAATGTTTAAACTGATAACAAAATAAACTTAAGTCACTTAAAACATACAAGAGCCTTAACAACACTGACTGATTTAAGGAGGATTCATTTGAAATGTTTTTGCAACTGCTTAAAGGCTTCTGAAGTAATGTTCTTTACCAAACTGACCCAGAGTGGTATTAAGTAATTATGTTGCAGTAATTAAAATACTGTTACTTTTAAATGGATTAATTTATGGGCCTTTTCAGGAATCTAATGAAAATAATCTCTTTTGGACCACTGCAAAAGTCAGAGTGACCAATTATTTTTAGCAGATGAATATTACAGCTCCTTTTATTGTTGTTCAACCCACCTTCCTTTGAGCCACAGAGGTGAGTGAAGTTCCTATTTCTTCACAGACCAAGAGAAAATAAATTCATATGAACGAATCTGCATTTTTACTGCTTCCATTTACTTTCCAGCTGTAGAGTGGCATTCTAAGTTTATGTTCTTTTTATCCCATCATTTCTAACATGTATAACTTGTCAAATGAATGAGCCACATCATTCAAATTTAGCATCTCCAAGCATAACGTTAATGCCCGTATCCTTATTCCTTTAAATTATTAGCACACTGTAGAAGCGTGAATGTTTCCTACATGTTAAAAGGCAGTCTTCCACACAGCAAGGTCGGCTCACATAATTTAACTACAAGAGAGTAGTTAACAGGGAAAGTTTGGCAATTTAACATGGAGAGTTTGATCAACAAGAACCGGCCTTCGTGTTTTGTCAAGGCACAAAGTCTTGCCTTGACACCTTTTTAAATTCCAAACCAGCCCAAAGTTCCTTGCAGTCTCAAAAAAGCAGTCACAAAATTGAAGACTCAATGAGTGGGGAAATATAACTACAAAACAACATGTTACTACTCTCTCCTCATCTGACATAATGTACCTCATTGTCTTCTTTTTTAATGTTAAAGCCTTCTTTTATTCACACACAGCCCCCCCGCCACCTGTAGAAGTCCACTCTCTTGCTGGCAAACCAGTTTACCTAAGGGAGTATAAATAAAGTAACAGATTTTATAATTCTGTCCATCTCAAAAATGCTTGTATTTATTTGGCAGAATCATTAAAATGTATCTGTGTAAAGGTAATTATCCATGGACTTCACTGTTGTAGATGCTGAACAAATGCACAGAAAAGACAGTCCCTATCCCAACAGCATATCATTTTAATGGACAGAGAATTTCTATTGTCCCCAGTCAACATGTGAAAAAATTAGAGACAGGGACAACCAAAGATAAGACTCAGTTGCCCAAACATAGGCACCTAGAGCCATTTTAAGTCCCTTCATGCATTTAAAACATCTGGAAGATATGATACAGGACATATGGGAAACCTCTGCTCTCACAGAGTAGCATCTAGAGGCCACATACTTTTAACACTGTTCAGCTGAGGTGCTCTAGGAATCTCTAGGAATCTATGTTTAAGCAGGCAAATCCTATTTTTAAATGTCACACAGGAAGACTGGCAAAACCATGAGTCAAACTTGGGTAGCTTGAGCTCTAGTCCGATGCCTTAACCATAAAATCATCCTTACTGTAATTATTTCACAGCAGGTAGACTATTATAATCTTGTGAAGACTGGGAGAGAAGAGATCCAAAATGTGCACTGTCCTGCCATGAACTGCATGTCTAACTGATCTATTTATTGGCAGAGTCATGGTCAGCTTCAACACGATACTTACTTGAACTCTTACTTCCTTCTGAAAAGGCAGACCTACAGCTACTGTAAAATCCCTTTTGCTGAGTAATAAAGAAAAATAGTCCTTGTATGTATCTTGCTCTGTACATCTGCCATCGTACATTGCCAATGTACGGCAGGATTCAATACTGCCTTATCTTGTGCAGGACTTTCTGTGGCCTTCTGTAGATGGCATAATCTAGTTTGCCTTAGACTCAACAGAGAGATTCAGATACCAATGAAGACATTAAGGAAGATAAAATCTGCCTAACTTCAGGGATTATTCTCCAGCAGCTTTTATGGTGTGCTGGGTACTCCCAAGTCCATGTAAAGTCAACCAATGCAGTTTGTGTAAGTTAGGTATCTAAGACTTCCACTGAGTACAAACAGCCAATAAACAGCCAATGTCAGATGCCTTCATCCACTCAAGCTCTGGTCCATTAGCTCTTTGAGGGTAATGGCAGCAAAAGCATCAGTAGATTAATATGGGAATAAAAAAAAAATAAAATGCACAGTGCAAACTATCTTGGAGAAGAGATCATCCTACCTTCCAGCCCTACTGATAAGCCAGGCTCTGACTTCTTCGTGCACATCCTTCAAAGTCTCTGAAAGCCCTTTCTTCCTCCTGCAGGGCAGCACAGCCCCAAAAATACGTTCAATGACTATTGCCATACGTAGCATATGTTCAATGACTATTGCCTTGATGCTGCTCCTTATAGTCCTAACCATGTCCAAGTTCTTGGGCTCTTGTACCTAAGCCCCAGTCACATCAAATTTCGTGCAATTTATGGTTGCTACCTACTTTCTGTCAATTATCTCTTAAATCAAGAGTGCATGTGAACATTTGTATTGGGTTTACATGGGAAGGTTTTGGTAGCAGCAGGGGAAAGCAAGCTGCAGGGGTGCTTCTGTGAGAAGACACCAGGAGCTGCCCCCATGTCGGGCAGAGCTAGTTCCAGACAGCTCCAAGACAGACCCATCGCTGGTCAAAGCTGAGCCCATCAGCGAGGTCGGTAGTGCCTCTGTGACAATATATTTATAAAAGGGTAAAATTGCTGGGAGATGGGAGAGAGAAGTGAGAAAATGTGAGTGAAACAGCCCTGCAGACACCCAGGTCGGTGAAGGAGGGGGAGGAGGTGCTCCAGGCGCCGGAGCAGAGATCAGGATGGTGATACAGGTTGCTCCCCTGCAACCTGTGAAGGTTATTGGTGGAACAGATACCCAGCTGCAGCCCGTGGAGGACCGCACGTTGGAGCACATGGATGTGTGCTGAAGGAAGATGCAGCCCCTGGAGAGCCTGAGCTGGAGCAGGCTCCCGGCAGGACCTGTGGCCTGTGAAGCGGAGCCCACCCAGGAGCAGAATTTCTGCCAGGAGCTGTGAGGGACCCAGGCTGGAGCAGCCTGCTCCTGAAGGAGAGCACCCCATGGAAGGGACCCAGGCTGGAGCAGTTCATGAAGAACTGCAGCCTGTGGGAAGGACTCATGTTGGAGAAGTTCGTGGAGGACAGTCTCCCGTGGGAAGGACCCCACGCTGGAGCAGGGCAGAGCATAGGAGGAAGGAGCAGCAGAGATGAAGTGCTATGAACTGACCGCAACTCCCACTCCTCGTCCCCCAGTGCTGCTTGGGGGGAGGAGGTAGAGCAAATTGGGAGTGAAGTTGAGCCCGAGAAGAAGGGAGGGATGGGGCAAAGTAAAGGTGTGTTTACTTTTGTTTCATTTCTCACTATCCCAGTCTGTTACAATTAACTAGCAATAAATTAAATTTATTTCCGCAAGTCGAGTCTGCTTTGCCCATGACGGTAACTGCTGAGTGATCTCCCTGTCCTCATCTCGACCCACAAGCTTTTCATGGTATTTTCTCCCCCAGTCCCACCGAGGGGGGGAATGATAGAACAGCTTGGTGGGCATCTGGTAGCCAGCCAAGGTCAACCCATCACAACAGTGCCACAATTTAATCAAGGATTTTTTAAAAAATGTTTTCAGTGTAAGATACTTCCTTAAAAATTTTTTAAACTTCTATTAATCTTTTTTTTGCGTGTCAATGATAGGAATGTCTTGTGCAGAACTGTATATTAACTATCTACATATTATATGGTGTTATACCTACATTGGTTGAAAGCCTCAGGAAAATAAACAGATTTAGCTTCCCAGTATGTCCAGGAAGTAGAAAAGTATTACCTCTTTATTTATATGCCAAGTAACCAGTTGAGGTCTGTAAGAGAGTCATACCATGTAAATGGGGTTTGGAAATGTCAGATCACGAACACAAACAGTTTGGAGCATGATCAAGCTCTTCCTGGAAATGCACACACAGAAAGGCCTCTCCCTTCTCCCCTCCTTTTCTAGTGCTCTCTAAGTCCATCCAACTATTTTGGAGACAGCCCTTCTCAAGCCAGTTTTGTATTTCCACAGCCATATGAAACCTGGAAGCTGAGGACTGTGAAAATGAAAAACTGCAAAGAGAGAAAGATTCCCTGCTGTTTTGTCCGAGTTAAAACTCGTCCTTACTACACAGAATTAGCATTCCCATCCTTGTCCATGCAGCATCTTGAAGCAGATATGATAACTGTGTTTTCACATTGGGATATCAAGGAAATCTGACAAGCATCGTCCCAGAAAGGTCTTTGCACTTTGCAGTTATCATTCTTACATCAACTGTAGCAGAAAAATGTGTGATCAATCAAAAATCAGTTCTAAAGCTTGTTGCTGATTGACTATGCATTATTTAATGAATAGTCTGCCAATTTCTTTTTTGGAACCTCATAAAATGCAAACTTTGATGTTCAAATAGCATCCATTAATGGATTCTGTCATGAGTGTTGTTCTTAATGCATATGACATGATTACGCCAACTCTTAGCAGTTCTTCAAAAAGGGTAATAAAACCATAAACTGCTCCTCACCAGTGAGCTTACATAATAAGAGCTGGTATTTTAATTAGGCTTTTCTTTTTGCCATTTAAATATAGCTTGGTGTCAGGTGGGAAAAAAGAAGTAAGACAAAAAACTTCAGATGGTTCATGTTCGCAATTTAGGAAAGAGACATAACAATTATGATGGAGGAGTGAGATAAAGAATTTTTAAATAAAACTTTTTTCTTTACAAATCCAAAATATCTTTATTAAAACTGGTGATGAACCAGTGAAACTCTTCCACAGGATCAACACACTGCAGAGAATCACATCTTGATAAATTGTTGACAGAAAAGGCTACAGTTTCAGTTTATATAACCAAATATAAACCAGGGTTTATATTTGCTTTAATTCAAAGTAAGAAGCTAACTCCATACCAAGCCAAGGATTTAGAAGACATAGCAGTTTCTGAAGGTATGCAGCAAATAGATAAGGATTACTTTAGTTCAACTTTATCCTGCCCAGAGATGGGCAACGATGGCGTTTAGACCAAGGTGAGGACTACACCAGTTTTAAAATGATTCTGCAGGAAGTCTTTCAAGGCAGAGAAGCTGAAAACACCACAGGGGACGACTAAAACTAGAGAATATAGTAGTACAGATTGATGCACGTTAAGAATTGTGCTGATCCATAAACGCATCAAAATCAGTATTCTTGACTTCTCATTGGAGATCAAAGGCTTGTACGCATCTGATACCAGCGGTGCAAGAGATTAACTGCATGGAAATCAATGCAATGAAAGAAAATGTAATTGATTCTGCAAAGGAAAACCATCAGAGTTAGTTACTGTAAAAGACAAATGAAAAGTCTGCTGCCTTCAGTGGCTTTGTTTATATATCTGGGAAAGGAAGTGCAGAAGAGACACCGCTTGTAAATTGTGCAAATCTCCTGATGTTAGTCCTATGTCTTGGAAATCGCTAATATCCCTTGTAAAATCAGCATTAAGAACTTAATTTTGCTTTCATCAGATGTGATCAACGAAGAGGCTAAAAAGTCAGAGAGAATGGAAAAGCATTCCTTCATGTCTTCAAATAAAGAAATATTTTCTATTTCTGTGAACAGTGTCTAGGCCCCATCTGAGAGCTTCTGAGAGAGAATGTGGGTCTCCAGGTCTGGGGGTGACTTCTCCCTGGAGCTGGGGAAGATGATCACCCTGCCTGCAGGAGGTGGGCATGGGTTGAATAAGTAAAGGAGCGGTGGGAGAAGGCCAGAAGACTCTGCAACATCAGAGGGGTCAAAAAGGATGTCGGGGGGTCTTCTCTGAGAACGCGCACAAAGCCAGGGGCAGGCAGAGTCTAAGCTGATTGGGCTGGTAAATGGAGACTCCTGTGAAGGTGAAGGCTGGGAGCTACTTCAGGCACTGTGAAGACGAGTCCTGCTCTTCTGGGGCTGGGAGCTCTGTCCTGCCTGGGGAGGAGAGCTTTGAACCCAGAACAATGGGGGAGGGAGATGATGGGCCCACAGTCAGGCAAGGAAGTGGTAGAACCAGGCTGGCAAGAAAAGGGAGATGTGGACAAGAGAGACTCTGGTGAACAGGGCTGAGGGAGGCCCACCTCAAACAATGCACAAAAATAAGCAGCTGAGCACCCGACTCCAGGGGAAAGCTTTCACGCTTTTCCTGGGAAACCATCACAGCCTGTACACTAATGCATGCAGCATAGGGAATAAACAGGAGGAATTAAGGTTGGTGTGCAATCGTAGAGCTACAGTCTCAACAGGATCATAGGGATGTGGTGGGACAGCTCATGTGAGTGTAGTGCTGTGATGGATGGACGGATACAGGCTCTTTAGGAAGGACAGGCTGGGACGCTGAGGAGGGGGAATTTCCCTTTACGTGAAAGACCAGCAGAGATGCATGGAGCTCAGTGACACAAGAAGGGCCAGATGAGAGTCTACAGGTCAGGATTAGTGGGCAGACCAATGTGGGCGATGTTGTGGTGAGCATCTGCTACCGACTGACCAGTCAGGGATTTTCAAGTATCACCTCCTCGAAGCTTAAGAATGGCCCATCCTGATGTGTACGAAACCAAGCAAAGGAGGCAGGAGGTCTGCGTGGGTGGGCACGTTGCTCCTGACACAGCCCCAACTTTACGCGGGAGTATACAAGAGGTAGCGGCAGGGACAGGTGACCTGGGAGGAATACAGAGACGTGTGGTTGTGCATGGGTGGGGTTAGGAAAAACCAAAGGTCATCCGGAGCCGAATTCAGCGTGGGACAGGAAGGGCGATAAGAATGGCTTCTATTGGTACATCAGCAGCAAAAGGAAGTCTAGGGAAAATATGGATCTGCTGCAAGTAATATTATTTAGATATTAAACATGTTCTATAAAGCCTATATATTGCAACTTCTTGTTAGGAACAGTTACGCTTTTTCTAAGATTATTATTATTCTTACTAAATCATGTTTGTGGTGTGTCTAGAGTATTCAGTAAAGTCTGGAGACCTTTTCTCCAAGAAATGTGAAGGATCCCTTTGGAAAGCAGAAGAGTTTGTAAGATCCTGTGGTTTTTTAAGGTCTTCAGAGACAATCCACAATTGGCAAAACAGATACTCTATCAAGATAAACTATAGGAGTAATGACTGAATTCTATGATCTGGAGACACATTCCCAAACTTTTTTCCTTTTAAATCCGGCACAGAAGAGATTTTTTTGTCTTGCTTCTGCCAACTTAAGTCTTTAAGTGCATTAATATTCTTCTCAGGTTTCTACAAGCTGCTCTACGTTTTTGACACTGTATCATTACAAGTGCAGTGCATTTCTACTTGTGCTCTATGAGCAGGCTATCCGTAACACGTACAGATGCTAATCACACCTAGAATCTGCCAGTGTCCAGCCAAATAAGCAATTATCATGATTCTGGAAATTTAAAAATACGTGTTTCAAGAAAAATATGCTGTCCTATTTTCTGTTCTTCAGGGAAAAAAAGAGGGTTCATTTCACCTCAACAAAGAGAGCCATGTCTGCTTGGATTTCCTTGCCCTGGATTCTAATGGGGTTATTTTAATTTATAACTGCCTTATTATATTAAAGAATATCTCAGTAAATGTACCATTTAGTATGGAACTCTGATTCTGCTTTTAAGTTCCGCTTGATGGATTATCTTGTATTCTCTAACCGAGTATCACTGACGGTTATGTAGGGCATCACTATAAATTAGATTATTTAATGTGAGATGATACAGTGTTTCATTTTAAATATTTTATTGTGTTATAGAATGAATATCAGCCTAAGGAGAGCACACAGATTACTTGTCAGCATAAAGAAACTGGCAACTGGGATTCAGAGTTCCTCGAGGTACACATCTGACCTGGGACAGTGAGCTAGTCAGTGTAATATTCCTCTTTCATACAATATTTAGTAATTTAGTAGAAACCAACAACATCAATCCCAGCAGCTGACAGTAAAGCTAACAGAATTGTTGCTGAAGCTTGCTCATGGCTCTGACGAACAGCAGTTTCTGGGGAAGGTGAGACCACCACCACAAATGAAGGGGAGCTACTCTACGCTCCCTTCGGTGGCACTGCTCAGTCCTGCTTGCGGCTTCCTAACCTCAGCCACTTAAACATACGCTCACCAATGACTGTTGCCATCTAAAGTAAAAGGTAACTACTTTCACGGCACAAAACAGCAGCTTTCCAAGAACAACACTTTTCATAAGCACTTATTTCAATGGACATCATCTACCAACCATGGTTTTGTAAGATGCCAGAAACCCTTATGCACAGACCTAAAGTAGATACTTCTAGCTGTTAGATCTCTGCAGTGAAAAATGCATATTCAATATCCATAAAGCACAATTTAAATTAAAGGATTATCAACATTTTACATCTCCATAATAGGAGGGAATCATTTTGAGTGGAACTGTCCCTACCCTAGTGTGTTGCACCGTCAGGAATTTTGCACTTCGTGCGACTGCAGTAGCATATAATGAAAGGTGGTAACAGCTCAGGGAAGAGAATTCAGTACTTGCCCTATAGGGCAAGTATACATGTGAATCGCTCTAAGCCAGCAAGTCCATCAATACATGCATTTCTCGTAGGTACGTACTCAGTTTCCTTAATGCTGAGTGTGAATGTCCGCAACATTTAATATATTAATTCTGTAAGCCCACTGCAAGGTAAGAATATGTTGCCATCTTCACGCTGTAAACTTGGCCCGAAAAACCAAGCAGCATATACAAAGTCACAGAGGAAGCCTATGGCAGTGTCTCACCTCCAGGGGTGACGCCTTAAACACTACATCAATCTATGTCTCTCATATTGGGAGGTAAAAGCAGTAATTTTTTCCCTGATTTATTGGTAAAACTTCTATGGCAAATAATCAATTTCATTTTTTCCTCTGAAATCTTTCACACCCACAAAAAGAACAACATCTTATTTACAATAAAATCACCTATATCTTCTTTCAGTAACATTCATTGTAGCATTTTCAGTTATCTTAAATATCTTGCTCTTTTGCCACTGATGAAAATGCAGTACCAAGAATGCTGAGATGGGGACACAACCGTTCTCAGCAGAGCTCGTAACACTGACAGTGCCAAAGCTTCTCTTTGGTAAACGAGGACCCAACATGTCAAGGCCACTGATGCCAAAGGAAATGACAAGGATGTGCAAAAATAGAAATAGGACACTATGGCCACCGTAAGCAAAGAGCAGAGCATCAAAGGAAAAACAAGCACAACACTTTTCCAGTGGAATCCTTTGAATAAAATGGGGGGAAGAGGGGAAGGAGAATCCCCAGAATAACCTGTCCAGGTATTCAGTGTACATGTAACATGTTTTACTGGGGTTTCCTTAAAGAATTCGTATTCTGACACTGGAAAAGGGGATGAGGGGGAGACAGCACGTCATTATTTTGAAACCCTTGCTTTTCCCAGAATGCAAGAACCATGTAAAAAGCTGCCTGAATATGCCCCCCGCTTAAATAGGGCTTTTATAGACATGGGGCTGGGGGTTTGTGTTCTTCCTTGCAACTAGCAAGATAACCAAGCCAGAATAATTACATGCAGCTAAATATTGATCCAAATGTCATTGCAAAAATAAAAGGTGAGAGAACAGCAGTTTGAAAATAATGATGTAAAAATCTATGAAATAATGGTAGAGACAAATAGACCTCCAGCAATTATACACACAGCGGTTCAAAGCCCTGCCGGGTTAGCAGCAACAGCAGGTGAGTCAGTACCTCCTGGGAAAGTGGTCCTCCTCACTTGGTATCTGTGCAGCCCTTCTGCCCGGAACTAAGCTGGCATGACAGGCACAAATTCAGGCAAGGAAAAACCTGCTAATAAGAGGAGTCACTCCAGTTTAGTTCCAGGTGTCATCACTTAACCAGCTTTTTGCATCTAGATATCCTAGTTAGCAAGACATGGTGCTATAGTGTTAAAAAAACAGTAATAACAAATGAGATGGGTAGGTTCTGGCCCCGTGCAACAGTGTGTATCATTCAAATGTTTTATATAGGTGAATGAATTCCATTATTTCTTTAAAATGTATTGCAATTTTTAGGCAGTAATATCTATAACAATAAGCTGTTTACCAGCATTAGCATTCCTTGTTTGAGGGCACCTGCAAACCTCTAACACGTTAGGGGCTGAAAATCTTACTCCTCCTTTTTTTTCCTGGCATTTGCATTTCACTGAAATAGAGATTTCTTAATGCAACGTCTGCACCTGCTGTGAAACATAACTTCTGTTACTTTAGAACCAATTACACACTCGATTGCTGCATCATCTACAAGAATAAAAGGTAGTTCCTGCTCCAGAAGAGTTGACCCTGGAAAAGATTTATTGACTGTGAATGCGGGAGAAACTCATTTTGACCATTCTGTGGGGTTGCAGTAAGTGCAAGGGCGTACAAAACTTCCAGCAACTATAATCCTCTTCCTGTATGG
This sequence comes from Phaethon aethereus, assembly GCF_964289735.1. Lineage (NCBI taxonomy): Eukaryota > Metazoa > Chordata > Aves > Phaethontiformes > Phaethontidae > Phaethon > Phaethon aethereus. The sequence continues at coordinate 163,013,864 of NC_138582.1, forward strand.
TTTTGGTACTTTAAAGAACCAGTAGAAACAGGAGAACCTCAAAAATGTTTCTTTTTGCTGAAGAATAAATGCTATGATCTATGAGAGAGATTTTTTTGAATTATAACTGCTGCCTCTAAAGTTGTGCAGAACTGCTTCCCCCAGCATCTGATGTGTCACTGTTATTATCAGTATCTGTCAGGGCTGTTACACATTCTGATTTTAAAAAAAGGAAAATAGCAGCACATCAGAAGTTCTTCTGCTTTTGAAATTGGAGTTTAACAACTCCTGTGAACTGTACTTTAGTGCTGTCAACACAGGCAAATATTCACTGCGCATTAGCAGAAGCAGTCCTACTGTTTGCTCCTTCCTTTTGACAATAGGGCCCACATACATACCTAGCTTGTCCTTAAAGCAAATATTTTGAACCTAAATGTGCTCATTTTGGGATAACTTAGATAAAAGCATCCTGAAAACTTCAGGGGTTTTGGATTCTTCAAGCACTTCAGCTACAGATACGCACTAGACAACCTCTAGCTCCTGAAGCACCTTCTGACTTCAGCCGTCCTGCCAAGCAAACCAACAAAGGAAACCTCTTCACGCTGTACTTATTTTTTTTGGATAAATAGAGGGGTCCAAGTCTGTCAGCTGCACAAGTTTTAATCAGGGTGATAGTAACTATTAACCTTTGCATACACAATATTGGAGCAAATGTGCCACATAAACCTCATGTGAGCCCTCTGCATGTAGGGAGAACCTCACTCTAAAGGATGTAATGTTATAAAGCATGAAACTGGTAAAATATTCCAGTAAGATCAATTAACAGAAGCTTTTTTTTGTGGCAGAATTGCAACTCCAAAAGTGGGTAGCTATTGAGTCATAAATGGCATGATAAGAAAAAGAGAGGAAATCTAAGGAGTGGAGATTTTTACAAAGATAAGCACACACAGAACAGGGCAAAGGTACAGCCTGACACTTTTTTGCAGTCCTGTCATCCATCGACATCCTCCTGTTGTTGGAAAGTATCACACAAACTGTTTGAGGGTAATACAGCCTGTTCACTGAAAACCACCAAGCACCCTGCTGATGCCACTGAATACTAAGGGGAACTTTGGGCTGTCAGGTACACCAGGGAAAGGATGGATTTTTTTGCATAGTCATTTACATCTGCAAAAAGTGAATATTATCAGACTGCTCTTCCAATTTAATGGTGGTTTTTCACTCATTCTATAAAGGCATCAATGCTGGCTCGTGTTGTAGGACAAATGAGAGGAATAAGCCCTTTAATAACAGCCGCATTTAGGAAATGTTACCTCTCGTACTGAAGTTAGTGTCTCTCTCTCTCGACTCAGGAGCCCATACTGGTAAGGGCCTAATTCTTCCACCAGCTTTCTAAGACTTAATTTGTTAAGACCTTGGCTGAAATCTGAGAAAGGCTGAAACATTTTTCCAAGGTGCCAGAAGTGAGGGCTTTTTTGCATTTTGAGCTTCTGACATAGATTTTCCCAGATCCAATATCTGCCATTATTTACACAGCTCTCTGGCATACTGCAGGCTAGTAAGGAGTCAAGAGCCATGCTCTGAGGGCGTTCATCATCTGAAAACTGGCATATAATTTAATGAGGAAGGACAAAAGAAAACAAGATAAATAGAAAATTGCTCCTGAGGAAGTTCCACTGTTTATTTTTAATCGCAAAGAACGCAGATGATTGGGGCTGCTTCTGTTTCAGAGTTGTTTCTTTTTTGAATGACTAGATGTGCAGGAGGGAAAGAGGCCAGACCCAGTGACCAAAAGTTCCCCTAGGAAGGGTGAAATACAAGCTACAAAGTAAATAAAAAAATTTTGAACCAAACTCTTATCCTCCTGCCCTGCCTCTCATGTTGCCAAAGAAGAACAAACCAGGAGACTTCAAGGAAAAAGCTTTTTATTTCCTGAAAGCTGAAGCACCTCCAAGGCGATGGGAATTCACCCACCCACCACGCCCAGCGTGTTAGCAAACACATTCACACCATCGAGTTTAAACAGACTTTAATTTTTCTCTGCCTCTGCATTCAATGCTGTCCACGAAGGAGGAGACAGGAATTTCACTGGCAATTAAATTCCGAGCAACTCAATTAGTCCTGAAATACAGAACAGTGAGCATGGTATATTTTCTCTATCTATCTCATTTATAATGCTTGTAGATTTTTTTTGAAAAAATCTTTTTTTCTCTGGCAATTCTCTGTTGATCGTTAGCTATAAATAGATTATATCGATGCATGTAAAAGCCTGCTTATTTTATAAACTACAGCTATCATTTTAAGGTAAATGATTGGCAAGGAAAAGAGCAAAAAGGCACATATGTTAAAGGTATGCAAGATAATGCTTAAAACTACCAGTCAGGTTCTCCTCACCTACTCTGATTCCAAAATGCAGGAACAGGGAATACAGCTGAGTTACAGGCAAACAGATTTACTCATTTAGAAGAAAAACAAAACATACAGAACGAATCCACTGTTGCAAGATGTTTCCAAAATTCATATGGAATTCAATAGTAACAAGAATATTTGAAATTACTTAAAAAAAATTAATCTGCTATGCATCCCACAGAACGGACATGTACTAAACTTGATGTCTTAGGGAATTAAGTTTTCACGGTATATTACTTAAGAATTGGTGGAAAGGGGTATCAATTATTTCAGCATTAAGGGAAAAGCTGGGAGTAAAGAAGACTTTTCTTCTTCTGGACTGTATATACTGTCCTGTTGTATATAGAATTTGTCCATTTTGATACGAATATTTTTCCTTTCTGTATAGTTATGTTACTTTGGTAGAGAAGACAATGGAGAAGTAAGTTGGTCATCTTGACTTTGGTAAGAAAAAAGGTAAATCTTTCTAAGATGGAAGTTAAGTACACCCATTCAGCTTGGTAAAACTAACATGAAGTGACATGCTGTGACTCAAGGTATGCAAGTTCTCAGAAAAACTGTACTAAAGAATGGAAGATTCACTTGTGAAATGGAGAAAAATCACTAATGCAACTTGGTATTAGTTTTCAATTAGCAGATGTGACTTTTGCTATATGTTGTGAAGCTCAGTCTGTTAGACTTAAAACAGAAAAAGCCAGCGAACAGTCAAGAAAAACAATGCTGGTCTGTTTTTGCTTTCTTTGCATGTATTAAAGGCAGTCTCTAGCTGTTGAACGTAATGTGTTATCAACTGATTGTACATTATCAGCTGACCAGAAACCAAATGACAAGAACACAACAGTCTTCACAAATGACTATAAAAAAAGGGGGGGTGGTCAGCATCGGAGCCCAATTTCTTGTGAATCAGTACAAACTGCTCAGCAGTGATCTGTTGGGCAGCAGACTGAGGAATTTGAAATGGCACGTGTCAGAGGATGAAAGTGGGGCACGTACATGTGTGCAAATGAGCTCCTCAGAAGTCACTTTGCATAGAGGCAAAGGCTGCTGCATCTCCACTCCTGTGAGATTTGAGGTCGATGACTCTCTCAAACCAAATTTTCTTGATGGGAGCAGAGGAGAGACTTCCCTGCTCCTGTATCTGTTACATTTCCTCCAACCTGATTTGTAGACTGGCACTAATAATGTTTTTTAAATCATAAGATTTGAAAACAATCTAGTTAAGGACACAGACAAAAAAAAATCACCAAGAGCACTGGGAACAGGAGACATAAGCCAGATTTTCTCAGGTAATGAGCTTTTCGAGCTCATTTTTTGCTATAAAAGTTCCATATCAAAAAAGAAGTCGCCACTTTTTCTTTTCTTGTTACGGTAGAAAGAGCATGTTTGGCATATGCAAAATGTTAATATTGGATTTGCACCAGGAAATGAAGCCAGGGGATCTGGCCAGGAAAAACGTGCTCTAACAAATGGGCAAATCCAAGACGGCAGTGGCCAAGGGACAAAACAATGGAGATTTCAGGATTGTTGCAGCATGAAAGGCTCCATGAAAAAGAATGAATCCTTGACAAGTGGTTTCTTGGGTTTTTTTTAAAAGAGTGCTCAGAAAACTTTCCAGAATACACTTCTACTTTTGTCCGTTTTACAAACAGCTACAGAGCAAATTCAGGGCAAACCTGTTCCAGAGAGATACATTCTCCAAACAGGGCTGCTAATATTAAAATATCCCTAGTGCCAAGTTTTCAAGTCTGAAGACACCTTTGTGAAGCAATGTTATGCTAACTAAATCATACTATTACGTCTATAATCTGTCCTGTGTGGAACACTGGGAGAAGCAGGTGCATCCTCTCAAAGAGCTTTCATAAAGTGTTCTTCCTCTGCATTTTTAGACACAATTACTTCACAGTAAATGTAATTTATTTATAAAATTCTCAAATATATACATGATAAAACAATCCCCATAATGATGCAAGAAGCTACCACACAGGTTTCAAGAAGCTAGTCAATACAGAATTATTCTTTCTTTACTTCTAAACAATAGCAACATATTCTCTAAATTCATTTGTACACTTGTTCTTTCTCTTACCAGCTGTTGCCCTTTTGGACCCCAACCAGCATACTGAAGCTTTGCATTGCTGACCTCAGGGGGATACAAATTCTGGGGATCCCTGCAAAAAGAGAAAAATAAGATTTCAACGTCAGGAATGTCCTTATTTAAGCTGGTTCACACCTGCTTTGGAAATCCACCATGACCTAGTAAAGCGTCTTTCAGCTGGAATAATCTAATATTTCGTGATAGATTCCAATAGATTTTGTCATCATAAGGTAATAACTATACCACTAGCAAGCATTGGTAAGATGAAGTATTTAACTGACAATTTCTGTTTCGTATTAACACAAAGTTAGACACATTAGTTCCTCTGCTGACTCACCTAAGCCTTAAGAATTAGTCAAAAGATGGCAAACAAAGTAACTGTATTTATCAACACTGATGATTACCACAAAGGAGAAACAATAATTGTATTTTTTAATCATACTGCCTCAAGAAAAAAGGTAATTTCATCTTTTTCACCTCATGTCCCTAGTATTTGCCTTTGAACATGTTGGCAGGAAAGTTTAGCAACTGTGTAACTGATATGGAGCCTGGTTTTGAAGGGAAATGCTTCTATTAATACCAAATATCTCATTTTTTTAGAAAATAAAATGAAAATGCTTTTCTTGTTCTTTCATCCATTACCTTCACTTTGTAGCAGAATATCAGCGAGACATAGCTAATGCAATATAGAAAAAGCAGGGGTTTTTGGTAAATGTCAGAGCAGCATAATGTCATTTTATCACAGCACAGACGGCATTGCCTTGACACTATTTATACTCGGCACAAATAATTACATTACATATTCTGAAGTCACATTGCTACAACTCTGTGTATAGTAATATTCTATAAAGAACACCACTAATAAAGCCTATGTACAGCATGCCTTATTAGCAGATCTCAAATTACTTTAAAAAGTAAGAGTATTATCATCACTGGTCTACAGATTGGAATAACCCGGCAATTGAGGCCAACATCACCCCAAAACAGAGAAAAGAGCCAAAGTCTGCCTAGCCTTTAAGCAAAAGACTTTCCCTAATTGTACAAGGTTTATTTCTTCATTAAAGACAATGTTTTCCAGACTGTATTTTCAAAACGGAACAAAACTGAAAGCAGTAATGAGACACTAACTGAATTCTTTTTATTGCCTGTTTTGTGAACTGGTGCTGGTACCAGTTACACTCCGGCTCTGCCCTTTTAGGCAAGAACTCCCTTGGTTGCACATTGCTGCTGCACTGGGGCTGTTGTAGCAAGTCCAAAGACAGCAGCAAGAGGAGTGTTTAGAAATTGATTTTGTTTTCCCAATGTGAAAAAACTACCTCTTCCTGCGAGCTCCTGTTCAAAGGCCAGCTAGAATCAGGGCAGACCCTAGATGAGGACACTGACACTTACAGTTTCCCCCTTCCGTAACTCCTGCAGTTGGAACAGCAACTTCTGCTCTCCTGCTAGAAGGTGTGTATCAGTTATATGGTTATAAACCATAACCCATGATATCAGCCAAGCCCCTGGGAAGAGGTCTGCGGAGCCGATTAAAGTGCTCAAGATGACAGGTTTGATGCAGATGGCATCCATTAGGAATGTGGATGAGCAAAAGTAGTTTGTTGAGGCACAGGTCCTTTGAGTCTGAGCATACCGCAGGGTGCCCAGAGAGCTTTTGGCTCTATAGGCCAAGTGTCATCCACAACTGCTGCCGGTGGAGAAAAATTTTATCTTTTCTTCTCATGGTTTTTAACCAGAAGGTGTCTTTCTGGGTAGCCTAAAGTGATTTTTGTAAGGCATGGATAAGAGAACACATAACTCTTGCACTGAACTCCTACTAATAGCAGTCACAAAATTCCCATCCCAGTAAGATCAGACACACAGCTTCTGGATCTTTTCAAGCTTGTATGCATTAGCTACTTAAGCTTCAAGTCAGCTATTCTTGTTAAGACTCAATCTCTTTGGTTAGCTATCTTGATTATCTTAACAGAGAGTAACCTCTGAGTGCAGGAGGAAGAGAGAAAAATAGTGAATCAAATCAAAACTTCTTATGGGAGGAAAAACAAGTACTTCACTATTTGTCAAATGAACTATCAAGTTCTTGGGGTTTTTTACCCACGGAAGAGGAGCAAGATATTACAAAAGGGGGGGAGAATATCATCCCTAAATAAGCAGATCAGACAAATTATAAGAATTCAAACCTGTAATGCTTCAGCTAACACATGTAGAACTAAGGGACAGACATACTAATTACAGCCAATAATTCAGACCAGAGCCCAGACATGTCCTGTCAGTTCTGCTCACGGCGTCATCTTTTAGAAGAGGAAAACTCTAACGCAATGAGAAAAGCTGCACAACCCAGCTTTGGTAGCTGACAAGGCAGAAGGAAAAGCACTCCATTCAATTTACCAGCAAAGAGCTCTGCTGCAGACAAAAAAGCAAAGTCATCTTCCCTTTTTCTGGTATGTCTGAGGAAAAAAAGTATTACATCTCCTGAGTTCCTTCTTACAATGTTCAGAATGGCTGAGAAATTTCTTTTGTAGCAAAATCTTCTTTGTTTGCCTTGAAACCTTTTGGTAAGTATGTGGATAGAAAGGCTGACTGATGGAATTGCATATTGTCTGGAGGTGCCTGATTTACAAACCCAGTTACCATAAATTGCCATTATATTCAGCACAGAATAGTATACATGTCCAGGTTGTGATGTAGACCACTGAAGGTGGGTGGTAGCCAGACATCCATCGTCATGCTGTCAGTTATTCTTTTCTACCACAGGCTAAGAAAGCAGTCTAAAATTCTAGTTTCCCCCCCCAAACACTCCTGAGAGATGGACATTTTCCTCTTGGTAGATTTTGGCTTGTTCCTCTTCTCTTTTGAAGAGAATCCTCTTCCCTAGAGTAGCAACATTCACTCTCTCACCTGCAGGTAACTTCAGTGTCATGTGCAAAGGAATCAAGAAGACATCCCTCCTTGCCAAGCCTGATCACAGAATCATTAAGGTTGGAAAGGACCTTTAAGATCATCAAGTCCATCACCACCATGCCCACTAAACCACATCCTGAAGTACCATGTCTACATGTTTTTTAAATACTTCCAGTGATGGTGACTCCACCATCTCCCTAGGCAGCCTGTTCCAATGTTTGGCCACTCTCTCAGTAAAGAAATTTTTCCTAATATCCAATCTAAGCCTCCCCTGGCGCAACTTGAGGCCATTTCCTCTCGTTCTACACACTAGTTAGTTGGGAGAAGAGACCAACATCCACCTCACCACAATCCCCTTTCAGGTAGTTGTAGAGAGCGATAAGGTCTCCCTTCAGCCTCCTCTTCTCCAGACTAAACAACCCCAGTTCCCTCAGCCGCTCCTCAGAAGACTTGTGCTCCAGACCCCTCACCAGCTTCGTTGCCCTTCTCTGGACACGCTCCAGCACCTCAACATCCTTCTTGTAGTGAGGGGCCCAAAACTGAACACAGGATTCGAGGTGCGGCCTCACCAGTGCCGAGTACAGGGGCACAATCACTTCCCTACTCCTGCTGGCCACAGCAGTTCTGATACAGGCCAGGACGCTGTTGGCCTTCTTGGCCACCTGGGCACACTGCCAGCTCATGTTCAGCCAGCTGCCAACCAGCACCCCCAGGTCCCTTTCCGCCGGGCAGCTCTCCAGCCACTCCTCCCCAAGCCTGTAGCGTTGCATGGGATTGTTGTGGCCGAAGTGCAGGACCTGGCACTTGGCCTTACTAAACCTCATACAGTTGACCTCTGCCCATCGATCCAGCCTGTCCAGATCCCTCTGCAGAGCCCTCCTACCCTCCAGCAGATCAACACTCCCACCCAGCTTGGTGTTATCTGCAAACTTACTGAGGGAGCACTCAATCCCCTCATCCACATCATCAATAAAGATATTGAACAAGACCAGCCCCAGAACCGACCCTGGAGAACACCGCTTGTGACCGGCCACCAGCTGGATTTAACACCACTTACCACAACTCTCTGGGCTCGGCCATCCAGCCAGTTCTTCACCCAGCAAAGAGTAAACCTGTCTAAGCTGCAAGCTGCCAGTTTCTCCAGGAGAATGCTGTGCGAGACACTGTCAAAGGCTTTACTAAAGTCCAGGTAGACAACATCCACAGCCTTTCCCTCATCCACTGATCTAGCAGGCTTCAGAGAAACTGCGGGAATGATCTGGAGATAGGCTGTATTAGCAGTGGCCGGGGCAGACCGGGCTCTCAGCAAGCCTGAAGGTGGCATGAAAATGGATTTCTCCTACTTGTGAACCCTATTGTGAAAGACCAGATTCCAACATGCTTACTTGGGCTATGTTGGGTGCATGGTCTTCAATGTAATTTGCATGGCTCCCTCCCTGGTAGCCCCAAGCAACCCCTTTCCAAACCCATTATATCACCTATAGAGAGAAGAGGAGTTGTCTACACAGGTGCTCTGGGTGGAATGGCCGCGACTCTCTACTGCTCTCCCCAGGAAAGCTCTTAGTGATCCTCAAACTGAAAAACCTGTTTGGAGAGCAGCTATCAAACAAATTTCTGATTATCTCATACTATTCTGGACCTTTAGTTCTCCTTGGTAAAAATCCCTTAAGGGAGTCAGACCAAATGCACATCTATATGCAGAAGCTTGAGGAAGGGACCTGTGTGAACATCATGAGGTTCAACAAGGCCAAGGGCAGGGTCCTGCACCTGGGTCAGGGCAACCCCCAATACCAATACATACTGGGGGATGGAGGGATTGAGAGTAGCCTTGCCAAGAAGGACTTGGGGGCAGTGGTGGATGAGAAGCTGGACATGAGCCAGCAATGTGCACTCGCAGCCCAGAAGGCCAACAGTGTCCTGGCTGCATTCAAAGCAGCGTGGCCAGCAGGTCAAGGGAGGGGATTCTGACCCTCTACTCCGCTCTGGTGAGACCCCCCTGCAGTGCTGCGTCCAGCTCTGGAGCCCTCAGCACAGGAAAGACATGGACCTGTTGGAGCGGGTCCGGAGGAGGCCACAGAAATGCTCAGAGGGCTGGAACAGCTCTGCTGTGAGGACAGGCTGAGAGAGTTGGGGTTGTTCAACCTGGAGAAGAGAAGGCTCCGGGGAGACCTTCTTGCAGCCTGCCAGTACTTAGAGGGGGCTTATATGAAAGATGGGGACAGACATTTTGGCAGGGCCTGTTGTGATAGGACAAGGTATAATGGTTTTAAACTACAAGAGGGCAGGTTTCGACCAGATAGAAGAAATTTTTCACAATAAGGGTGGTGCAACACTGGCACAGGTTGCCCAGAAAGGTGGTAGATGCCCCATCCCTGGCAACATTCAAAGTCAGGGGCTCTGAGCAACCTGATCTAGTTGGAGATGTCTTTGCTCATTGCAGGTGGCTTGGACTAGATGATCTTAAAAGATGCCTTCTGACCCAAACTATTCCATGAGTCTATATCCCAGGAGTACTCGTCCATTTTCCAAGTGCTGCGCAACCGGGATCTCATGCTAGTCAGCTACTTCTGGGAGGTATGTTGTTGCTGATAAGCTATTTTCCTCCATAGCTACACCTTCGCTTCTCCTCCAAAACAGCCTGATTAGAATTCTTCAGTATTTTTTCTCAAATCAATCAATATTATGGGTCATCTCAGCCTCTCCAACGAGCCAGCACTCCTCACAGACCCTCATAATTAGGCATTGGGTAAATCTGAGCCTTCCCCTTGTGAGCTCATTTGTGCAGGATGCTGGCTTGGAAATGGGCTGTTCTGCAGGCAGCCTGTGTATCTCCTGTTATTGGTCTGCATGAAGAACTAGGTTCACTGTGTCCTCACACATTTTTCACTATTTCCTTAAGGAAAAGAACCTTAATCTTCATTTCCAGCCAAAGGATTTTCTTTCACCTCTTAAAATGATTCATTTTAAAGCCTGGGAAAGAAGGGAATAATAAAGTTGTTTTAAGCCAGACAGAAGATGGAGTAGGTGCTTCATAAACTCTTCCACATTAAGACGACATTGTCTGGAGCAAAGGTTGTTAGATTGCTCCAGACACAGGCATGACTTCACCACAGTGTTCAAACAACAGTACTGACACAGTTAATTGCGAAATTTGCTCATTTAGATGAAGCTTCCTGCCAAAAAGTCTCCCCTCAAAATTTCCGAATAAGGAAAATTCCTGAGTGTAATTAGCATGCCATCTACCAAATAATTTTTGCTTGTAATTTAGATCAGAACATCTATGTAGAATAAAACAAAACAATCAATTGTATCAGGTTGCCTGGTTTTAACCTTAAAAAATACCATGATTAATGAGGAACTAGTTTTAAAGAGATTGTATTCATTTTGCTGAAATTTTTACGCCTATGTGTTCCCTCTTCTGACATTTTCTCCTATTCTACAGAAGACTGATTTCCCTCAGAGACTTCACAGCACTGAGTCTCCCTCTGAGCACAAACATGACAAATGATTCTATATTAAGTTCTTCAAAAGCAACTTAAAAAACAATAGAATTTTTCCACTCTAATTGAGAGGCTCCTTTTACTTCAAGAAAAATATTTTACAATGCCAGACTGAAAAAGTCTGAAACTGAAAAAAGCAGTCAAACTCCGGGGTATGGTATCAGCTGTTGTCTACGGTATATTTTAATAGCTTTTAATTTTAATTTTAAATACAGTACAATTTGTATGGAAATTCTTTGCACATGCTGCCAATGTGAGCAAAAACGCAACGATTTGCACCAAAGGCTGCTCTGACATGTCCACCCTCTAAACAAATAACCAAAACTATGTATATGAGCTGGAGTGAGTTTTTAAGAAAAACTTTGAACCCCGTTGCTTAACTATGCTATAGTTTTTGAAAATATAGAATGTATATTAAGATTTAAGTAGTATATGCAAAGAAGTTGAAGAGATAAAGATGAAAAAAAGTGAAGGGAAGGCAGAAATATCCCCTCCTGTTATTTGCATCAAGCCAGCACTGAATATTTTGAAAGACAACAGCGCTAAGCACATCAACTCACAGTACTTCAAGACTTTTTCATGGTTAACTATAAAAAACTATCTGTCTCACTACCAGAACTTGGTGTCTTCAGTTCTAATGGCACAGAATCAGAGAGCAGTTTAGACAGATTTCTTCTTCTTCCTTAGAAAGAAGGAAAGAAAAAAAAGAGATATAAACCATCATGCAGAGACTATATCCAGATGGGTCATACAGAATTGGAAACGCCATAATATTTAAGAGTTTTTGATGCACAATGAGAAAAAAGTGCACTGGAGAAAATTTGCAAAAAGAAATTAAAGCATGTAATACATATGTGTTCATAAATGTACAAAGAACCATAGATAAAGACTTGGAGAAAGAGGGAAAGATTTCCAAGAAGCAGGAATGCCATTTCTTGAGAAGCTAAAATGTATTCTTAAACACTTAAATTACTTGTTTACTTCAGTATTCACCGAAGAGAAGAGGAGACAGGTGCCATTAAGAAAATTGCTTCCCGGGAGATACACAGCCCCGCAGAGACTTGTGGTGAGATAGGATAAAATAAAAAACAAATGGGAATCAAAGACTTGCTGGAACAGATAATCAAGAAATCACACTGTCAGAAGATCCAACTAAAAGAATCCTCCTGGAATTCTAATATAAGTGCTTAAATAGATAGGGAAATTTCTTCCATTCATCTAGGTTCATCCGCTATTAAACATATAATGCACATATACGTGTTTTCCTCACAGCACTTTTCAGTGAACAAAGGTAGAAGGAGGTAATGAAAGCAATTTGAACTTCTTAATTTCAACTACAGATACACACCAGACCATTCAGCTGTTCTTAAAAACAATTGAGCTCACTAACCGTTTTGTCCAAGATGAACGAATTCTATGGATTTAGAGCATAAAAGACAAAAAGCAAGGGAGTATAAAACATCTGTCCCTAATTTGGCAATCCAGTCAGATTCAAGCCAACAATATGAGTTCAGAGGTCTTTTTCATTATAGTCTGCCTGTGCCTCTATAGCATCCATCCATGTAATATTTGGTACTGGGCCTGCAAAATCTTGTGCTAATATTAATACAATACTAATACCACTTTAAAATCAATCACTTGTGAGAAAAGGAGTCACCAGCTTCCACTGGGAAATACCTAAAATGATGGCACAGGCTTGCCTTTCTAGTGAAGGTCTACAAAACCTGACTTAAAAATGCAGCGGAGACTCGTACACGTGCAGGAGTCACAGTAATGCAGGCTGGAGGACTGCAAGCCATTGATCAAAATCTCTAGGTTTCCCTGAGTAAGCAAACAGTGGAAATGGTCCTTAGATACCAGTAGCATTATTTTTTAAATTATGACATTATCACGTTTCTCATGCGACCCCTCTAAATCAGAGATGACAAAGTGAATTTTTACTGCACTTTTTTAAAGAACTTTTGTTCCTGGAGTCATATTTTGCCCCCTAAAGAGACAATGGAGGTGATAGAATTCAGGTGATAAACAGAAGCACTTAAAAGTAATTTTCTCTTACTCTAGAGAGGTTTCTTAGCCAGGTCGGATCTCAGAGCTACTCAAGGCATGAGGTAAGACACTGGATTTATCAGGATTTCAAGTCTATTTATCCACAACAGAGGCATGTAAAAAAGAAAAGCTAAATATCTGAATGCTATCAAGAAGGCTAGCCAGAATTACAGCTATCCAAAGATCAGCTATCCAAAAGACGGGAAAAAAAATACAGGTTGAATAGAAACTACCCAGTGAGCACTGAGATGTTTAAGAATGAACTGGGAAGATCTCAACAATAATGAGCCCGGGATGAACGTACATCGTGCTTCAGAGCAACCCTGCCAGACTCGAGGAAAGGATGTTTGTGATGAAACCTTAGCATTTTCCATCCAGCTGACCTTGTACGACTTCCAAACCCGAACAGAAATATAGCACCATGATGGGACACCTGCAGAGAGCAATATGGGATTATTAATACATAAAATGAGACACAGCTGTGATCTCCTGCTACCAGAGCCAGCAGAAATGCCTCGTTACAACATGACTTCACTGGATGCTAGGTCACACTTTTAATCGGGGCAAGAGATTGATTCTTGGGCTTGTGCTCTAACCTAATCTAACAGTTTGTGTTACTGGGTTTCAGACAAAACCAGAATGACTCCGTAGTCCCCATATCTTTTTGAAAACTAAGAGTCTTTGAGCAAATTTTATTTCTTCTCATGTCAACAGGATAAGGAGATTGTGGAGGTTTGTGCACACATTCTCAGGAATATTGAAAGGCAATACTCTCTTAAACAGCCTCTGCCCACATAGATCATATCCTCATCAGTTAAAATAAACAAGGCATACACTTAGTAGAGCCATTATTTCCATTTCTTATCAACGGTTATATGATCACTTTTAAGCAATACCACAATTAAGCTCATTTCAGGTACAGCATAAAAGTGGGTTGTAAAATACTCTCATTTAAAGGAATAAAATACCGCTTTAGCCTTACAGTTCTGCCCCATAACAAAGATGTATAAAGCACAAGCATACAAGCAAAAGGAAATGCTCACATTTGAAATGGGGTGTAAGTTTTGCCTTCACAATTCTGCATAGGGAAGATCCTTTCATTCCTCTATCTCCTTCTCATGAGTGACATGGGAAAGCAACCTTTTCTATTCCTGTCTTATCTCCTCAAATTCAGTAAATGGAGGGTTAGGGTAAGGGGTGAAGAGACATCAGGGTTGGGGTGCCACAGTCTGGGCTGCCAGCCTGGGATTATATCACCTTTGCCGTAAAGAGACTTTCTGAGCAGTTACTGTGTCAAGAAAAGTCGTAGCTGTAGCATCCTTTCTCCACCCAAATGTCCTTTCTTGCATTTCCTAAATTTCCCCATTCCCTTCTTCCCCACGTTTTGAGCTCCCCAAGGGCGCAGGATGCCTATTTTGGGATAACAAGATATTTTCAGCCTATTAAATTTGATTATTGCCTACCTGTGGTCACAGAACCAGGTAGCAAGGACAAAAGGGAGCCCCAGGACACTGCTGAGGTGCACAAGTGCTACGGCACAGACCGCTGTATATTCCTCAGAGGTGGGGCACAGATCGCTATATAGTCCTCAGTGACTGGGCGCAGGTCCCTATATAGCCCTCACTGTGTAACCTGAGCCCAGGCCCCAGGAAACTCCACAACAGCAAGGAGATGCCCTGTGTTTTGAAACATGCAGCGCACATTCTTTGTGCTGTGTAACCAAACAACACCGCACAGAGAATTTAAGTAGGCTGAAAGAGTTTATCGCCCAACCACAGCAACAAATAATCGAGGCCCAGGGTGGAGGGTGTCTCCACAGCCCAACAGCGGCGGAGAAAAAACGGGCCCCTGGGGGAATGCACGTGTCTTGTTCCTATTTTAGTGGAAACCCCCAAGAACCTTGAACATTAGGACAAAAATACAAACAAAACAATCATAGTCCCCACTATGAAAATCCACCTGCAGAACAATTTTATTTCTGAGGTGATGCATGGAAACAACAATTGTATGGGCTGTGGTTAGTTGCCTATTGCACTATCATTTTATACATTCTCTTTCATCCACCTTTATTTCCCTTTTCTGCCAAAATTCTACGTACTAACTCAACTTTGTTAATAATAAGGATGAAAACCCATACCAACGTGCCAAGCTTTGGCAGCGATCAGCGTTGGGATGAGCGCGTGCCCTGCAGCAGTGTCTACGGTTTGGAGGCTGAGCACAGCCTAGGGACCGGAGGAGGTTCATTCACACCAAGACATGCAAACATTTCCAAATCCAGATAAGTTTCTCACCAGCAAAGCACATTTTATTCAAGAACAGAATTTAATAGGAGTCCTGCTTCCATTTCAGGGGGTGCTGCCTCAGGGAAACATTATGGGAGAGTTTGCTTCAAACCTTTCTTCTTTCCTTTTTTTTTCCTGATGAGCCATAAGCTATTGACCTTTTCTGTAGTAGGAGGTGGTTGGTTGCTGGGCTTTTCTCTGCTAAACTGCTAACATCTGCATCTGACTATTAATTACCCAAGATCTTTTTTTTTTTTTAGGCTTAGCAGTCATTACTCTAATTCTTAATATCAAATCCTCCCATCAGGGGACTATTCATTATTATTATCGCTATACATGGTTTCTAAGGTGTCCACCCACATCACAACTGATTCTGGAAGAGAGAAGCATGTGGTAAGAATTGCTTTTCCTACACAGGAAAGGAACATTTCACATAAAAAATGCTATGCATTGACCAACATGGGCGAGCAAATGGCAAATCCTCTGGGGAAATGATACGGTGTTGAACTGCTGAAGTGGATTTCCTCCCACCAGCACAGCCAAGAGTCCTGCCTGAACTGCCTTCTGAGGCTGAGCTGCCTTCAACCTGCCGCTGCTTGGAAGTGAGTGATGCTCAAATAACAGCTTTGCTTAATAAAATGCTGGCTCTTTCTTTTCATAGAGGTACAAAATGTATTCGCAAGCAATAAGCCGCATTGTGATTTAACCACTGTTCCAGTGATTTACAGAGTGTTTAATTCAGATGAGTATAAAAAGCAAGAAGCCCAACAGCTCCATCAGGGCTTGAGCCAAATGCCAGTAAACTCAACTGAAGGATTCCTTTCCACTTCAGAGGATTTAAAGTCAAGCTCCAAAATCAAGCTATCAAGTTTAACTATTCCAAGAGCGAGTCTTGTGTTGTCAAAATACAACTGAAAAAGCATATCATATCATGAGGTTGTTGTTATTTATGGTCTGGCCTAAAAGCCACCACACTATGCAGCAGAGGTGCCTTAATTAAGTATATAAACTATCTCAAAAAGATGATAAAAACTATGGAATGATAATCAGTAAAGAGGGAGAAGAGAGAAGAAGTAGAAATAGCAGATTCTTCGCAAACTGCAGAATATGTTTTTCTATTTGTTTAACAAATTTCACATCATTATTTGGCTTTACATACCTTTTTTAAGGGTTTATTTCAACCTCTATATATAATTGTTGGGGGAAAATATTCAGCTCCCCTAAGTAAAATTTAATTAGCTGAAAATAGACTCTATTAATTACAGTACTTTTTCCTCTTAAAGTAAAATGTGGGTTCCAGTACAAGTTTATGAATGTTAGAGTGAAATTGTGCAGCACTCTCTACAGTATCACATATCGCCTCTTTCGGGTAAGCAATATTTCTCTCCTTGCTTTGCAGATGGGGACACTGAGGCATGAGAAGTTTCTTTAATGTTACAGAGAAGGGGCGTAACAGGCCAGAACCAAATAAAATAGAACAGTCTTGGTCAAAGAGATACAGTTCCCTGATTTTTTAAATAATGAAAGACTTTCTCCTTTTATTGTGAACATGGAAATTGGAGCATGTGCAAAGGAAAACCATATTGTCGTCTTTCAAGATATTATACAATAGGTTAAGTACAAATCTGATTAAGTTTTCTTTAATTTAACTTCTTTCCTTCCAGTAGCTTGTGTAAAAGAAGGAGACAGGAACATGAGTGAGAGTTCTGCAGAGAGATCTACAGCCATCAGTTTGAAAATTTACTCACAGTGAAGCAGAGGCTCAGTTCCTCCTCCTGTTGGCAGTTCTGCGGATCTCCAGCGCATGTTTTGTACTCACTTCACTCACGGGACTTTTCCTGGAGTTACTGGGAGCTCAGCGTGGGACACGCGTGCGGTATTTTACAGACCCTCGGCAGTGTAGGCTGGGAGAGCTGAACTCAGCTCTGCAATTGCGCCTGTGATCTACTTACCACGTTCCTCTGACTACATCATAAATCTGGGAAGAAATATGGATTCTGCTTAGGAGTAACTGTGTACCATTCCCTCCTTCCCATACACAAAATCAATGAGGAGTGGGAATAACTGCCGATTTCCTCACTGATCCCTATAAGCATATTTGGAAGCTCCCACTGACATGCCCCAGCTGGATGTGCTTACACCCTGCTGAGAGCTCATACGAGGGGGTCAGCACTAACCCCTGCCACTTAGCGGTGCTCAGAGGGAAACGGTTCATGCAGAACCACTAGGAGGTCTGAGGAAATGTGTTTTATGCTGGGCTTTATTTTGGGGAATGCAAACACAACACAGAACTGTAAAAAAAGTGCAACATTTCTGCTGGCCACAGCAAAAGGTTAAAGACAGAGGTACTCCCTTGGATAATCAATCCAAAATTAGCTCTTGCTTAGGACCTGCAGTGCCAGATCAAATCAGTGGTCCAGCAGCATACGACTGGTGTGAAATGACCTTAACACTGGTGAGGGAAATCCTGCAACAAGGTTAGGGAACGCTCTGGTCAGTCATGGCCTGACCATGAAAACCCTGAACAAACTAAGCTTTTTCCCTTGTTTCAGTGAAGGATGTGAATGACTAAGATCATCCATATTGGACTGAGTAGGATCAACATTATCAAAACTCACAAAAGAATAAAACAGTTTTCGGTGAATGGATTTCATAAGTAGGTTGCTGCCTACATTGTACTGTTAAACTTTTTTTTTCTTTTGAAGTTAGGAAAAATAACATTGGAAAGTGACTGTATATGGTATTTGTATTCCACTTTTTGCCAGCACCTTGCACGAGAGCTCCCTGTTCCACATGAGAGCTGCAGTACCGAAAAATTACAACTAGCTGGCAATTACTATGCGGCAAGCGTAACTGTGGGGTTATGAGAGGAGCTTTGCAAAAATATTTATAATGCAGACAGCTGTAAGCAGTTATCGGCAGATATATCTGAAAAGCAGCATCGTTCAGAGGAAAGCAGATGGGACGGTACAGAGACGTTCGGGGAATGTGAGCAGCAGGAGCAGAGCCTTGTTCCACTAGATGGCACCCGGCGCCAGCATCTCATTTTTGAGTGAACAGCAGGAGAAAAATAGGTGACATGCAGGAAAGCTGAACTGAACATAACCTCCCTACACACCTCAGCCCAGGAAAATGAGAACTGCAGTTCTTAGCTGGCTCCCCCCTGTGAAAACTGAAAACCAACAACCATTGAAAACAGAACGCAAATGTGGCAAAAACGGTAGGGATTTCTACCCAGACTTTAGCAAAAGGCTGTGAGAAGGCTGAAATAACAAAAAGGGAGAAATTAAATCTGTGCAGTAAATATCCTGCAAGGATATTTGCTCTTTCTTCTACGTTGGGCTTATTTTCATTCTTAAATAAGATCCTTTGAGTCTATGTCATTGGCATATATTAGTTAGCCTATGGAGTCAAATTGTGCTGCCACTCCTTATGTGGAGAGTTTACTTCTACAACAGCTCTCATGGAAAAATGTTGCAGTCCTGGACCCTGTATGAAATACCATTCATGAATGTACGTGGCTAAGGACTTGCCCAAATTGGCTTGTCAAACTTATGGAGAGCTCAGAATGAAATCTGGAAAATGCTGGTATGAGCCCCTTTTGATTTCAGACACAGCCTGAATCTGGATAGTCTGCAGAACAGAGCAAAAATTATTAGAAATTTCCCTTTAAAAAGCAATTTATGCTGGCATACTAACGTCACATTATTTAACAAGTGATGCCACAGGTTAGATTAATTGGCTTCCTTATTAGTTAGCCTCAGCAGGGGCATAGCAAGGGCATGAGTGGGTACAAAGCCTAAACTGTCTGTCCTTCCTGATGAGGCAGATCACAGCTGAGGATGAGGAACGGGGCAGAGAGAGCACAGGGAAAGTCACACCGTCACAGCCTGTTTCCAGGAGTGTCTAATGAGCAGGAGGAATATTGTGGAGGGCCGTGAGCTTGTTCACCAGCAGTCGCTGCCTCGGCTGCTGATTCGGAGGTGATGCCGAGGCACCACTGGTACACACCGACGGGGTGTAAAGCTGGTTCCTGCCCGCAGAAGAGGACTAATGCATGAAACAGTTTGCAGAAATGGCAAAGGGGCTGTTGCTCTGTGCCAAAGGCTTCTGTCACTCATATTATTGTCAGGTGGTGGGCAAGGATGCTGCCTGTGGGTTGCAAATTTTGTCGTCATCAAAGGACCTGTAACATCAAACTGACCTGAACCTCGTGCTGTGTCAGTGTGCTTGGTCCTGCCCTAAACAATCTTCACCCACACACACCCATCAGAGCAATATTCCTGTGTTAAGTATGAAATATGTGATGAAAAGATTTTTACCCTTTCATCCAACAGAGGCTCTACCTTCAGTTGATGTAGTTCTTCACCTGTTGCATCATGTTCACCTGCTACACCTGTCCTCTCTCTTCATGCAACACCCTGAAATACACGCAGAACTCCAAAGGAAAGACAAATGCCCATGTTCCAGGGAAATGGTAACGTGCCACCCTTTTCCACCATTCATGCACTATGACCACCTGAGAGATCAAGGCAATTCTTCCTGGACAGTATGCTTTGCAATGCCTGTATACGCACCTACAGCCTAAACCACTTTGTGAACCACACCTGTACCAGCACAAAATGCAGCAATCCTTCCAACCCTCCTCCTGCCGGTGGTCTCCTGGTCCAGCACTGTCTCATGCTGTGAGGACACCGATGCCCAACACACCCGCGTGCCTTCTGGCACCCTCCCACTTTCCAGATCTTCCCCTTATACTTCCCCTTCTCCTCTGACACATCCAGCCATCAGTTGCCTGCACCAGCACTCAGTCAAACACGGAGAGCAAGGTGAAACACAGCTGAATGGGCAAAGTATAGTTGAAGTTGGGGGGAACAAGCAGCTGGTTGTCAGGGACAAAGAAAGATCATGCAGTAGTAGCAAACTGCCTGCACCACTGTATTGTTAATTTTCAGCATTTCTAATACATACTATGCATGATAGTTCTACTTTTTTCCACCTTTGTTTTGTCTGGAATAGAACTGTGCTGTCAGTCAAATGCTTTTGCTCCTAGCAAGGTTTACTGCAGATCTAAAGCTTATGTGCTCACGCTGTGTGTTCATCCTGTGGCTCAACACCCTTTCAGCCCACAAGCTAATTTCAGATATATTGCCACAAAAAGTGGAGCTTTCAAAAATTAAATAAATCCAGTAAATTCCTGGGAAAAGAAAAAAAAACCCGCAGAAACGAAGACCAGATTGAGGCAGGGAATGAAAGAGACTGAAGAAGTCTGGGGCGTGTCACATTGGGACACCAGAGCTTTGACTTGGATGATGGTGAGAAATCTCCTAATTCCCATGTTCCAACTGTACATGGAAACAACTTAACCTTGAGCTCATGACTTTTTGTGGTTAGTCAATCACTAGATACGAGCTGTAGGGAAGCATGCTCCACAAGTTCCAGTGCTCACAGATTTTAAAACATGTATGTCTCCAGTAGAGACATTTTTTGTACAAAGAATTGTTTCTCTGTGGCTAGGTAGAAGACAAAGAAAGTTATTTGAGCTTTCTTGTTGTTTGGAGGGTTTTTTTGGTGTCTTTTGTTTGGGTTTTTTTTTTTTCAGTTTGGTTTTTTTTGTGTGTGTGGACAAATGTGCTGAGACAAATCCTTGAGGAACACCTGAATGTAACTATTTTTATGGGGAAAATAATGCTGAGAGATATGTTTATATCTTGCCATTGCATCTGTACTTCTCTGTTGTTAAGCCTACTGGTTACTGTACCAAAGAAACTGGATTGGAAGGAGGGCATGGGCCTTGAAAATGGAGGTGTTGCAAGGTCTGACTTCTAGGACTTTTACCCTTAAAACACCATTCCTGTGTTAAACAGTGAGGCCGCCTGAGGACCGTCCAGCGGGAAGGCTGCCGATCCACTGTACTCGGGAAGATCGGGAGCTGCCTACAAAAAGCCGTAAGAAACATTTGAGCATACAGGGATGGTCCCGATCCTGCCTTCTCTCAGGGGCAGACACCTCACCATGGATGCAGAAGTCAACAGGACTTTAGGACCTGCCCCAGTGTTTCCTTCAGGCAGAGACACAGTAATCCATTTAGTACAGTGGTATGGGTGAGAGACAGAGGATGTAAACTGAAAGGGGAGGTTCAGACTGGATAAAAAGAGAAACTTTCTCCCTCTGAGGACAGTCAGGCTTTCTCACCGTGAGGACAAGCTGCCCAGCAAGGCTGTGCAGTCCCATCCCTGTGGGTTCTCAAAACCCAACTGGATAAAGCTCTGAGTAACCTGCTTTGAGCAGGAGCTTGGAAGAGCTTTTCCAGCCTGAGGTATCTGGTGATCCCATGGTCACCCTGTGTAAAAACGAGGCAGATTTTTTTTTAAACTTGGCAAGGATCCAAAACATCTACTATTTTTTTTAGCCATAATGTATAGAAATGACAACTTCGTAAAGAAGCATAGCAAATACTGAAATAGGTTTTATAACCAGTCATGTGCAATGTTCTACAGAAACGGCAGAGCACAACTACATTGTCCCTTCTTACCATTCCCACACCGTTATTGCCAAGATGACATTTAAAACACACAACCTGGCACCAGCTGCGTGGCTTTTGGCTTTGTATTTATTGACAATGAATGGAGGAATTTTGCTGTGCAATTTATGTATTTCCATTGGAGCTATGGAAATGTCAGTCTGAAACACAATGTCATATGCCTACATGTGGCATCCTGTTCCTGACTAGTCCTTAATGTATATTAAAAAAAAAAGGTATCTTTTAAGGGAAAAGCAGGTAGAAATTATGGGCTAAGCTCCAGAGGAACAAGACAGGCGAGATGAGCTGCAGGATGATGGAGCTGGAGCTGCAGGTAACCTGCAGCGCCACAAAGACAAAGCTGAGAAAGGGGGACTTAAACTGCAACTAATGAAAGCCAAAGAAGGATCCCCTCAAGCTAACTGATGCCTGTGTTAAACGCTGAGCCTGTCTCCAGGCCTCCAATGGATAGAGGGACCCAGACGAAGAGGCGTTGTCTGATGGAAGTCTATTACTTTTAGTGATACATAACCTCTCAGGCTACATGCTTTAGGTAAAGCAATATGCTTTCATTAAGTTTAGAAACGCTGTGTAAAGCCTACGTAGCATTCTTGTTTGTCTGCACTTACACTCTCTGAAAAGACAAACTATAAACCTGAAGGCTCGTAGCTTCAGTATAATTGTGAGTGCATGTATCTAAGCAGCATTGGGATTCTGGGAACAGGATACTGGTCTATCTGCTTTCAGATGGAATGCTAGAGAAAGCATTTGTATCACAAGGGAATCTGCCAAGAGACCCAAAACTGAAGGGCAATGCCTCAATTCTCACCAAATTTAAGGGACTAAACACCCCTGGATAGATCCTCTGACAGTGCTCTGGTGAGTGGCCAACTGCAGCTCTCAGCCAGACGCCAACACATCTATATTCTAGCCAAAAACTTGAAAACTGGAATATAAAATTCATGTAGTCTGACTCTCCAGGGAAGCTGAGTACTTCTGTTTCCAGGCTATGTCATCTTTTGTACAACACACAGCTCAGTGGATGCTGCAGCTGAATTCCAGACCATTGCAAAGGGCTGTCACGGGAAAACATTTGTCACAGCACACATTATTTTGCAGAATTCTTAATGGCTGAGTTTTAAAATGAAGACATTGAAAAATTGCTTACCCATGAGGTATTTTGCTGAGGACATAATATGCCGTATACGAATGCTGATACACCTGCAAAATGAAATGAAGAAACAAAACAAAACAAGAGATTAGTAATTGTCACCTGTGTTAATAGGTCTCTTTTTCTGCAAAAAAACCCCTAGCATCGATGGCTATGGAGCTCTTATAAACACTTCAAAATCTGCAGTAGAAAAGAACAATACATTAATTCACCTAAGGCTGTTTTGTGTTCTTTGCATCTTGCACTTTATTACAGTGTTTGGCAAATTATATATATCCAGATGCTCTGTGTCGTTACCATAACTACCAGGTCTTTGATTAAACTGGGGGCACATGGTCTCTGCAAGGGCTAAATATAGAACAATCATTAATGAGGACACCTTGGTCAGCTGGAGACGTTCTCAATCATTATAACTAGATACAACAGGGCTTTAATGCCCTTTTTTTCTTCATTCCCACACAAATGGAACAGGGAGTGATGCTGGGTGATCTCAGAGTGGGCTGTAAGACCCCTGTCAGTCAGAAAATAAAACCTTATTGACTTAGGGCATAAAGCTGACCTCGCGTTTGTTTGACCCGCTAAGTTGCATCTTCATATCAATTTGCACTATTTGGGCCTTGGAGAGGAGCTTGTCAGCTTGCACAGCGGGTCATCACAGAAGAGAGAGTTTATTACTTATTTTTTGGGTAGTAAATAATAATACCAGAGTCCAGGTCAGCAATTGAAGAGTTGGTGGTTTTTCTGCTAGTAACAACACAATCCCTAACAGTGATCTGTGGTTGCCCAAGGTGAGCAACACAAGTGTCAGGGCACTAGTGTGAAAGGTCTAAATATGAATGACTTTATACACATTTTTACAGGCACTCACTTTTGCAATTCTGTCCTTTACTGTATGCTACTAAATAAAAAAATAAGTAAATACATCTCCTAACAATCATTTTGTTTGACTTCTACCTATATCTTTAAGCCATTTGCTCTCCAGTAGTTCTTATAAAGCATCCTGTCCCAAAGGACAAGCTTCTTAAATACTTGTTTCACCAATCAAGTTTGTCTGAACAAAATTATTTTTCCTAGGTACCTCTGGTTTTGCACAATTTTTTTTCTTTTTTACTTATGTCACGAAACCATGAGATGTCCTGGATGGTGCTGCCAGCCTCAGCAGTGGCCATCCCGAGCACATCGCTAACATCACAGACAAGTAAGCATGACTTTCTACCCGTCACTCCCAAGCGCAAGCCTGCATGGCGATATCTATAACAGGCTTACGTCTTTTGGGGGCTGAGTAGAGAGGCAGATAAATACAAGGCATATAATTCTCTAGATATTAAAACAAACTTCTCTGTTATAATTTGAATCCAAACACTGAATCCTTACACTACTGCATGAAGTCCCTTGAAAAAAGCTACCACCAGAGTACAGAGGTGAAAGCACTGGTTTTCTATCTTTGTAATGCAGAGACCAATGCCAGATTGATGCGATTCCCTTCTTCCCCTGTGCAATTCACTCCCTTTCATTACAAGGGCATCATGAGGTTACATCCCAAAATCATATCTCCTTTTAGGCATTCAGATACATATAGACTCTTAGAGCAAGGTGAGTCTCTGGTCTGTTGATATCAGAGAAGGTCTAGGAACACAAGTGAATTCACTGCAAGCTAGCATTTATTTTAGTACAGGTGTCCTTTTTAGATCCACCTGTTCCAGATGCTGTCAAATAAATTACCATTATCTCATCTACATCCAGTCATACCAAAGAGCTCTTGAATTTTATAATGCTGATATTAGAGACCCGTCTGATGCTTGTGGCCTTAGATCTTAGTCCAGCTTTGGTGAAGTTTTAAAACTGCTAAAAATCCTTAAAGAAAATGCACTGGAAGACTAAATTTTTCCACAGAGATAAAAAAATCTAATAATACATTGCCATTAAATGCTGAGCAACTTTTGTAGATATATAAATTGTGATCTAGGCAAGGACTGGTGTTCAAGAAGCAAGCCATGCTGTGCTGTCGGCTATCAGAGGCAGAAGCCAGCCCCCAAAATGAGTATGAACAGATGCCTTCAGGGGAAAATAGAGAAATGTGGCAAGCTGGAGGGAAATGAAACAGCCAGGAATGTTTTGAGCAGGACATCTACTGATGTCCCTGCTTGTGGTACTGTCCCCACAGCCATGCTAGAGAGTTTAGAGTGGTCTTAGAGCCATTAACAAAGACCAAAGTAGAACATTCTCTTTGTCGAGAGAGTTTAGGAGCGGGGAAAACAAAAATTGCAGGTCTCTCAGAGAACTCCTTTATTTTCTGAACATCATTTTTCATCCTCTTGGGTCTTTGGCCAGACTCTAATACATCTCACATCAGCTGTGCCTGTAGCCTGTAGTCTTCAAAGGCTTGCAGCTGGCAGAATTCATTCACAGGAGCAATCCTTTCTCCAACAAATCTGTAAAATCAGTAGGTTTGCTCACGTGAACAACAACTTCTTGTATGAGCAATGATTTCAGGATCAGACATTTATTATTATAGCTCTTAAGGACAAGAGCGCATGCAGCTCAAAAGTCCTTCTCACCCCTACTATTTCAAACCTGTTTGGAAAACACACTGCGAGCAACCCTCCTAAGCAGACAGGAATCTAAGAGAAACGTCATTGAGAAATGAAACGGCTGCTTTCCTCTTAGATATGCAAACCAAATGAAGATATTTTAACTTTTCAAGAGGATGACCACATCTGCGTAATATCTCAACTAAAATTTCTGCTGGGGTCAAGCTGAATTAGGCTATGCACTTACCAGTAGGAAAAGCCACACCAGGGAAAAGCGTGGGAAAGAGATGAGCACTCCTCTGAAATCCAAAGCTAAGCCTCAGAGACTGGACAGTGCTTAGAAGTTAGTTATTTCATTTAACCTCTCTGTTTCTGAGGCTTAGCCAACAACAATAACTGTATTAACTCTCTGTGTTCCGCTTCTCTATCCAAGGGGTGTGGTAAAAGCCATTACACTGATCTGATGCTCTTAAGCTCTGATTTTTGGCTGGATCCCAGACACACACAGCTCCTCTCTGTAGAGAGGCACATTTGAAGGTAGCAGAGTTTTTGGCAACTGTTTTGCTCTGGAGACCCTGTGTGCCAAGTCATCCTGCCAACATAAGTTAGAACAGGTTTGGGACTTCTCTGAAAGGTTCTCGGTATTACCAAAATCAGGTCACAAAAGCGCCATGCCAGCTGTGACGAATGAGTGCCGTAC
The DNA here is from genome assembly GCF_964289735.1 of Phaethon aethereus. Lineage (NCBI taxonomy): Eukaryota > Metazoa > Chordata > Aves > Phaethontiformes > Phaethontidae > Phaethon > Phaethon aethereus. The sequence continues at coordinate 163,039,995 of NC_138582.1, forward strand.
AAGTCAGTATACTAAAGCCACTGTGCCAGAAACACTCTCCCACTGGGCTTCTCATAGCAGGTCACAGCACAGATCTTGCTTACTTTCAATCTACATTATACTCTGTAACATGTGCATGTTTACATGGAAATCATAAGGGGTCTAAGAGACGGATCTATCTGTTTCCACTTAAGTCTTGGAAAGGCAATTATTTCTCTAAAACTCGGAAAAACACAGGGCTAATTATATATGACAACACTTTGTTGTAAAGCCACTGACCTCATTGTATGTAATCAACAAAAGAAACCTGGACCTGAGCAAATGACAGCAGAAATGCAAACACTGCAGCACACAAGCAGCAGAGAAGAGCATCCGCCTCTTCCCTGCCACCAAATTCTGAAATAGCAAGTAAATTGTGGATCCTACAAGCTACAGAAACAAAATGGAAGAAACCATTTCTGTGCCACATCACTGCAGAGCAAAGTATGGTGTAAATTGTAGAGTAATGTCTCCCTGAAAGCACTTCTTCATCTCCAAGGATACAGGTCGCAGCCCAGCAGGGCTTACTTAAATAGAAAATGTGTTATTTAAGAATAGAATGGATTTGGACTCATTTATTCATTGTGACCACTGATATACTTTAAATTAGAATCCATAGCTCTTGTTCTTGCCCCAAAGCAACTGCACAATTACTTGACATGACTCCAAAAGGACAGGCAGGATCTTGGTTACCTCCCTACATCTCACCTGGTTTGTCACACAGGCAGAAGCTGGACACACAGAGCCTCTGCCTTCATTAACTTCTCATTAGAAGTTTGAAATTGTCACCATTATTTTCAATTTGGCACTGCCCATGCAGCTCACAAAGGGTTAGGAAAAGGGTTTAGATAAAAATTAGGGAATTTTTAGAAGATTGTGAAATGTGTTTTCAGCATATTTTAGCTGGTATGAAAGATTGCACGACCTGCTGAGGATTTATCACTAGCAGCAGAAAAAAAAGGAATTGTTTAGTTTATGCTCTCATCTACTGTGCTGGTTTCTGTCACACTTTGTGGGCTGATACCATGCTAGGACCAGCAGTAATCAGCATTTATCAAAAGGCTGTCTTCTGTGTTCATATGACAAGGTGCTGAATTAGGACAAACAAGAGGCACACACAGACTTTCTTTCAAGGAGGTTTACAAGCAAAGACAATGGGGAAAAAGCCCTTAGAAGACAACTCCCCAAATCAGCCCAATCCTCTCATCCTCCAAGAGGCTGTTCTATCAAAACAGCTGATTTACGGTCTTACCACTCAGCACATTAAACAGTTTGTGGTTCTGAGATTAAAAATAGTTGGACTGGCTATCATGACCCCATGATTATTATTTACTTGGTAAATACAGGAATAAAACATCCTTTGAATCCATTTTCTAAATGACTTCATAGAGCCACCTGGTCCTTCATGCAGTACTGTTATTTACATTAAAGAATTATCTAGAAAACTCCCAAAAAATCCCATGAAACTTAGAGTTTGAAGGGGATTAGCTACAGGGCAAAGTAGAAGTGCAAGCTGTGCTACAAAGCAGTTTGTAAGGCTTAATATAAAACTGCTAGTATTTAGTGTCTGGCTTCTTTTTCAGGAATCACGTGTTTCATCCAAAAAGTCATCCCAGTACCCCCAAATAAAAATGAACACTTTCAATGGTCATCGGAAAGAAAAGCTGTACAAGGCTTGGCTAAAGTCTGAAAATAGCAAGAATATATTTTAGTGTAATTAATGATAAATCACTTGGTAGTTATCTGGGTAACAGGAATCACTTTTTATTCTGCAACAATAAAATATGTCTCCAAATAATAGATCCCTTCAGGATTCTTAACAGACCAAAATTGTCTTTATAATCTATTCCCTTTTATACTGTATAGTAAGATAGTAAAAATACAGAACCAGGGGCTGGTGGAACAGGAACTGCCAGATCCATTAAAAGGGTTTCCCACAAAAAGTCTCCAAAAAGACATTTGCTGGAAGTAGATTACCTAGTCCATTTTCCTACTTGTGGTATAAGCAGACAAATCCCCAAAGGCACATGTGAATGTCAAGCAGATTCAATAATCCCAAGCATTTGACATAATTACATACTCCACCTTTCGAAATGGTCCTGGCACCCTTAAACGGGAACTCATGCTGTGACGCAAAATATGCAGGTAAAAGATGACTTGCCATTTGGCCTTTAATAACTGGAATATTTAACTAGGCTCTGAAGCTGACAAATTAAGAGGGAAAACAGAATAAAGCAGAACGCAGGAAGTCTGCCACTCTGCATTGGCAAGCAGCTCATGTATTTGGTACCCTGTTATCTAGCGATGGCATGAAAGGAAGGGAAAAACAAGTTCAGAAGGAAAAATCACAAGCAAGCATTAGCCAGAGGTTGTGTTTCCTTCTGCTACATGCACATACCGTGCACAGCAAAGGATGACCCAAGTTACTGTCACATTGATTCTTCTATTGGTCAGTCACCAACAAGCAAATACTGTGTCATCTTTACAGAGTAACTTGTGTCATTCATACAAATCTTCCAGCAGAGAAATTATCTGACTAAAAATGCCTCACTGCCATATTTCTTTATGGTATTCTGTGGGGAATTAAAGCAGGTCACTCTACCTGTTTGCAGAATTTTCTGTTTTTTTGATAAAAGTCAACATCGAAGACTAAATTTTTACTTGAGTCAATATCATTTGCCTTGATCAAAATTCTTTATGATAACACTGGGTTTGTTGGGGCTGTACAACCTGAAAACTGATGAATAACTTGAACCCTTCTGCTCTGTTGAGAAGAAGTCCTTCTTTTCCCATTATGTGTTGAACTGGCCCTCCAAAGGGATGAAAAATCCATTCCTGTAGCTGACCACCAAGTTCTTGGTAATGTTTTGTTCAGTTTCTGATCTTTCATTCTCCCATGTATTTGCAGTTTAGAGCACAAGGGGTTACCTCTGGCTGAGGCATCATTTGTGGGCAGTTAGGTAATGGTGTTTTCATTTTATTTTTTTTCAGTGGAGACAGACTGGTCAGCAGTATTGTCCCAGCCCAACTATTTTAGCAAAGTATTATCACCATTTTATTGCTAATAGGCATTCCATAGTAACCAGCCTGGAATTAGATTCTCTGAAAAACCACATGCTATCTCTTCCTTTTGTGTCACTGTAATAAAAAAGAACCAAAACCCACAGAAAAACCCCACACACCAAAATCCATACTGGTATTTTGTACTCTACACAGAGTGAAGCTCAATTGCTTGCAAGAACCAAACAAATCAATAAAGCCATATAACATGAGGTCTTTTCAACATTCTCACCTTCCAATTCATTGTGATACTGACCTATTTTGTTTTCTTCTGAGACAGCAAATTCTCTTTTGTCGCTACATTGAATTACCCCTTTATATCTTACCAATTCCCAAGTAACATACCTCTAATACAGTCTCATGCTGTGTGCCAACCTGTTTCTACAGCCCTTCAAGGAAGACTGCCCATTTCTCTTTGTGCTTCTAATAAATTAGGAAAACCATAATGAAATGCTATCAATGAGCATTTCCTGCACATTGGTTCAGCTGGCAGCCAAATAACCCACAGCTGGTATCAAAGAACTGATTTTGGATGCTCTTACTCACTGCACCGTATCCAGCTGATGAGCCACATGTGTAATGTGGTCACAGCCACAGAAAGTGTAGAGTGAGGGTGCTATGCCACTCCAGGATGGTCTGGGGAGCTCAGGGAAGGGCAGAGATGGGGGAAATAGGCTTGAGCAGGAAAGGTGGTAAGAAGAAGGGGTCTCTGGATCAATCAACATACAGAGAATTTGGCAACTGGTTGCCTTTGCTATAATTGTCTCTGTATTCCAGACAAACTAACTTTAATGTTTAGGCAAAAGGAGTAAGATATATACCTGGGGAATGCACCTATTAAAGTTGAGTTATGGGAAGAAACCATTTTTATGGAAAGAGGAGGGGAGGATCCCGACCCAGCAGTGTAACTGTGCCTGGGCAAAATGACACAGCCAACACTAAGCAGTCAATGTCTCGGAGAGACCTGGTGGATCAGCGCCTCATCTCAGCCACACCACTGTGAATAAGGAGCTTCTCCACTGCTGCCCAGTATTGTAGGAAACAGAGGATCAGCGACTGGGTATCTCCAGAACCAGGAATAAATTTTAACAATTGATTTGGAAGAAGGGAATAAAATGCTATGTACAAGCGATGGAGAGTAGAACACAAGAGACAGTGGATCATCAGGAATAGTCTTTGCATGGCTCTGTTTTTCAAATCTTTTAGCAATTTGATCTCTAAGACTGAAAATTAAATCATTGCAATACGAGCCTGAAGGAGCCTTTCTCTATAAGCTTGTCCTTGGTGTGTAGAGGACAACCAGCACAGCTCTCCAGTCATACAGAATGCTGAGAATGCCCTCCCTTCCGCACTGGAGAGGCTTCCTCGGAGCAGCAACATTCTCACATCAAGGTGACATCAGGAAGGGACAGCACATTCATGCCACAGGCACTTGCATTTTAGAAGCATTTGTAACTCAAGCTCAAGCCGATTGTAATAGGGTCATGCACTGCGGGCAACGCACGTGGTTAATATGTAAATCTCTCCCACAAACATACAGGGGGGATGCTGGGATTAGAAGTTGATTTTCCAGCCACCAAACCAAAGGTCTCTGAACCAGCAAAGCCAAGGTGTTACTCCTTCGCAAATAGTGTCGTCTCTAGTTTGCAAAATAAGCGTAAATAAAGTGTGATGGCAACATCCACTACAGTAAGGGATGGACTGCAGTGTTGTAAGATAATGCTGTTATTTCATGTTCCACAAAGTGATTATCTATCTCAGTTGTTTCATGATAATAATTCTTTATTAGAAGATTCGTTTCCAAATTGCACTTTTGAGAGCCTTGTACTGCTGACGATGCCGCAAGGGAATTTCAAGACTGGCTCTAGGATTTATGGCTTTGCGACATGGTGGAGGTAAAGCGGATGCTCTTCTAGTTACAAATGCAGCTCCAGAACCAGCTTAGGCTACAGGTATTAGCATACAGCTCGTGTGCCAGATCTCGCCCCTGGGAGAGCGTTAATCCAATCTGCCAACTGCTGCTGCACTCTAACACAGCTCTGCCCGGCCAAGCAATTACAAAAGCCTCCCTCTGCTCCCGAGCCACCTGCCCCTCACCGCGCTCCGCTGGCACCGGCAGCACCAGTGAGCACTCGCAGTCGCTGGCTTAAAGGACGACCGCGCCGTTTTCAGCTGGTAAATAAAATGGCAGCTGCAACACGCTCAGCAGGATTTTCGCACCAGCCTTTGTGCACTTGTTGCTCGGGTTATTGGGAAGCATCTGCAATCAAGTTATTGAGAATTACGAGTGAGGGTTATGAATAATGAGCTCATTCTGTTCTTGAGCTTGTTTTCTAAACTTTTATTGGTATTCGCATCACATGGTATGAACTCCCAGGCTGCCCTCCCACTCTGCAGCAGGCAGAGTGTAAGAACTGGATGGAAATTCCCCCAGCACTGCACTCGACTGTTTTATAGTCCTGTTCAGAAACTTGGAAATGAGAATTAAATTATCTAGTACAAAGTTAATGTTGCGATTCTAACACACCATATAACATATCTAAGGAAAAGAAGTCAAAGATAAACAAAAAACTTCACATTATTTTGTAATAAGGATAAGAGTACAAAAGTAGCCTAGGGCCAAATAAAAGTTCTAGAAGGAGACAATAATTATCCCAAAACTAGAAACACAGAAAACCTTCAAATCCATACAAACACACATAAACCATACAACAGTGATTCTCTTATAATATCTGTGGTCGTAATAATACCTGTATAGGGTCAGTTCACTATCCTGGCTTGGACAGTTGCCCAAAGCCGGTTCAGAAAGAAAACTAGAGTTAGCTTTTTTATAGTCATCCTTCCCCAAAATACTTTCCCAGGCTCTCATTGTTGCAGCGTGGAGCTACTCTCTCTGCAGCTGTCTACCTTGAGGGATGTCCCTGCCACTGACCTCTCCGGTCATTCTTTGCAAGCATTTACCCTTTTTGCACCTACAACCTCATGTAGCAACACCCTCTTCCCAGACAATGGTGCCAAAAGGCTTTTTGGGGTATGACTGCTCTGACAGTCTTTGGTGTCTGTTTTAGTCTCAGATTTACACCCTGGAGTACACTGATTATAAAGGCAGCCCAGGGCAGCTGACACAGATGGGGAGTTTACGTTGTCCACATCTACATTCACTTGATGGATGCTCACTGTCGTTGACGTCAGAGTCACAGGTCTGAGGCCTGAAGGACAGCACGAGAAATCAGTGCTTAATAATCAATGCTTAATAATTAATAAAAAATGAAACATCAGATAATGCCTCCTTTAAATGAAACATTTCTTCAGCTAGGCAGACTGAGTGTGGAAAGATTCTAAAGACCCCTTTTTTGTGAAGTTTACAATCCAAATGGCACAGCTTTGTAGCAATTACATGAGAACAAAGCCATGAAAATGGGATGAATGCTTAGTATATCTAATTAATTTATTCACTTTTAAATAATTCACTTTAGCAGCAGAAATTAGCAACTACAGAACCACAGCATATGTTCTTTCTATTAAAATTTACTCTTAGCATATCAAAATTGCTGTTGAGAGGGTGAGTAATACAAAGAAGTTAGCACTGTCATTGAAATGATGGCCATAGGCTCAGGGCACTCTTAGAAGACTCAAAGAAAGGAATCCAAGACAAGAAAGACGAGACCTTCAAAAAGCATTAGAGCAGAAGTTTAAGAGCACCCAAGCAGATGTGAAAGGAGAATGCAAGTATTCAGATATATGCCAGGGACCTTGGTCCAAAAATTCTCTCTCTGTTCAGTGAAAGATTCATTTTCTAGTTCCATATGAGATCAGAAGACTCTGAGCTGTATCTCGATGTATATATGGATCTAATTCGCTGGAGGCAACATTTCTATTTTCTGACATAAGGAAAAATAAACTGTCTGTCATCCTTGTGATGCTGTGGGCATCTTCCAAGGGGTAAATGGACTGTGGTGATGATGGACATCTCTTCAAAAAGTGAGGGGAAACCAAACAGGAGAGAAAGAAGCACAGGGCATCCCTTGTTCCTTGCCTGCTGCACAGCCCTTCACAGCACTGCTGTACAGGTACTCCTCCACTCTCACACATAAAAAACCGGGGACTCGTGCTTTTAAAGACCTGACTAAAGCCCTGTGATTAGTTTCCCTTTTCAAGAAAGAACTTTTTCTGAACAGAGAATAAAAGAAAAGAGAATAGAAGATTCCATTTTCAAATCTAGGCCATTAGCTGCCCAAGGAGGAACATAAATTACCGGTTTTAACATAGCCCTGATAAAAACAGAGTTCTGCAGGCAGTTGAAGAGATAAAAGGCGCTTGTTCAGGGTAAACACAGAGCTGCACACTCCTTGGATTTAGGCGTGTAACTCAGCTAAAAAGGAGAACATTTGCATCAGAAGATTTGCATTTCTGAGCACAGGAATTTCATTGGGGTGCTCTGCATAGTAAGATCTGGTTTTCCAGAAGAGGGCACTAAATATATTTTTTTCCTGTTTCAGAGATTAAAAATAAATAAATGAGACTGGAAATCAGACAAATTAAATTAAAAACTCCTGCAGGCTGGGACTGCTTCCTATGTTCCTACATAGACATCAGAATTAAATTCTTTCTGATTCTGCTTTCTAATGCCTTCTAAGTCACTGTTGTTTTCCCATTTTGCATCTTGTTCTTAAGATATATTTCTTTCATTAATATTTTGAAACAACTATCTATACTTATAACAATCCAGCACAAAATGGGATTTTTATTGTCCCTAAAAACTTAGGAAGCAAAATTATGCTAAAACTGGGAACTCACTTCTAATATAATTTTGAAGCTTCTGTATGTCGCAAGAAACCTAGTTCTTTATTTAGTTCTATTTTTTTTTAATATTTTTTATATAGCTGCATTTATTTCACTCCTCTTGAAGCACAGAAGGTTCCCCTGTGTTTCACCAAGATGGATTCCCATGAGAGTGCAAGAAAGAAAACTGCAAAGATTTTAGTGCTGACGGGCTATCTGATTTTGACTAACTAGGAGATCTTGTACAGTTACCTTACCTAAGTTTTTTTTCAAAATACACTGCAAGTTATTTTTGAGATGTTTTGTGAATTGCATTAGAAAATTAATCTCTACCAGTCTGTTCAAGTTAGATCATCTTACACTCAGAAAAGGAAGCAGAATGAAAACTCTAATATTATCTAAGCAAAGAAAAATTGGTTATTTTTGTATCATAGCGTTTTGCCTTGGGTCTTTTTATTTTCCCTTCTCTGATGAAAATCTCATTTGCTAAAGGAAACATTTACAGAGGAAGACTGCTGATAGCTGATACCGATACATAATATACCGATGTACTCTTGCATGACAGGCTAATTATTTCTGACTTTTGATATTACTCTAGTCTTCCCTGGAACTGTGGATTTGCTTTTCAGTTTACTGATGTATATCTGTATCTCCAAATAAATGTAGGATACAGTTTGTTGGCTTCTGCAACATGATCAAGGCTGTCCAACTTAGTCTGAAATATTATTTTGCACTCAGTCATGTCTGTGCAATTTGTGTTGAGGTCTCCCAGTTCAAATCATGAGACTTAAAGTTTAGTCCTAACTCCATTTATCTACATATTAGAAGAACAGCAGGAGTTTAATCCTTTGTTTTTAATAGAAAATAGTTAAAGCTCAGAGGTGGCACAGCAGCTGAAGTCAGCATACTCTGTTTCTAATGCTCTCCATTTCAAGCAGTTAATATTTTGTTGCAATAATCACACCAAACAGCCCTCCCTGGAATGGAGACTCAGTGAGAAATTGAGATTTGGTGCAGTTTTACTGAAACCATTGCTACAGAGGGAGCATGCATTAGCAAAACTGGAATGTGGGGACTGAGGACTGCAGAAGACCTGCTGGGCAGAGCTTTGCCTCTCAGCTCACGCAAACACGTGGTATTGTGTTTTACAACGTATCTAGATGATCATTTCATATGCACCAACTTCCTGCTGAAAACATCCCCCCAAAACAGGGAGCAACAGAGCGGAAAAACCGGGATGCCAATGTGGTTTTACTGTTTGCTCCAGGAAAGAGCTGCGGGCCACAGGTAACCATGGTGGCTACCCACAACAAACGCTGGGTCCCCACCAGTGCCTCCAACACTGAGATGATCCCACTCCCAGAGTACCTGCTGAGGAGCGACGCCGGGGTGAGCACCCATTCCTTGCATTTAAGGGGTGCAAACACCTTTTTCCATAGACAATAAACACAGGAAGGCTCCACCCTCCCACTCCTCTTTGTTGAGATTCAGTGCCCATCATTTCCTCTTTATTAAGAAAGGAAAATAAAGAAAAAGTATGCAGATTTGGGATACGTAATTTCACTCCACTTTTTTTGTTGCTGCTTTTACCCAGAGTTACAATGGCAGACCCTTAATTTGAACTAGGAGCCCCTTGCCCCACAGCCCAAGGAACTCGACTACCAAAATGTCCCTGTAGTTCATGTATTTGAGTGCCTAACCCCACTCTAGCTTCTTGTTTAAGCTGGAAATTTTTCTGTAATTAAATTGGGCTGTGCCAAAGCAGAAGGATTGCTGCTAAGAACAAAGAATAAGGCTACATAAAGGAACACATTTTCAGCCGGAGCTTTGTCGGGATTTGAAATGAACAATGAGGCTTCTCCAAAACAAATAAAATAAAGAATAGGTTTGACCTCTTTTCTACCCTTGCGTTAGTCCAAAATTGTTCCTGAAAGTTACCAACATGAAATTAGTTTTGGTAGTTTCTCCTTCAAAAGGGAGGCTAGGATTAAACTTGCCACTGATTATTGTTTGACCATCCTGTGCCTGCATCCAAAAATTTCTATTCTAAACACACAATGTGACAGAAATTGGACAGAGCGGTGACTGCTGAGCAGTAAGAACAAATATTCCCACCACCTGATAACATGTTTACTCAATTAAAATGGGTATCCACCCTCCCATAGCAAGAATTTTTAATTTTGTAAGCATGTGCAGCAGAAAAATAACTATGTCTGAAAGGGCTGGGCTGTCAAAGGCACAACTGAGGACACCTGAGAAGACAGTGTTCGCACAACACTGTAATAGAGCTTTGAAAACTCGTAAGTCCCTCCAGAGTTGTGTGGCAAAATTCCCTCTCTCTCAGTGCCACTGCAGATATCAAATATTAATTAGGCTGAACCAATTACTGATACCAACAGGTGACAGAAAAACTCAGTACGTCGCTGCGTCTGACAGAAATATTGCTACTTCTGCCTGAACTGAGATTCATTGGTAGGAAAATCTCCCGGTTGCTCAGACTTTCTTTATTAACAGCTTTGGTTTATTCAATGCAAGGTGACCGCGAAGTGCTGGTGTCTGGGGTGAGCTGCACACCTCCAGGTCTGACAGAAAAGCAAATGGAAGCGTAGAAACGTTTTTGAATCAACCTTCTCTGATGCCTTTGAAAATCCTCTTTTGTCTATCTTGTTGCTGTCCCGCCTGCATTGAAAACGGCAGATTAGGGAATTTATTCGTGGTGGTTTTGAGATTAGAAAAGATAGGCTGTCTTTCACAAAGGGCATTTTAAATAGACCAGATTCATAATTAAAAAAAACCCACAACACTCTCCTTTTAAAATAAATGATTGCCTCTAAATTTTGTCAAATAATAGCTGCTGCTTCAGCTTCAAATCCAAAGTAAACTATCACCAGAAAATTAACCTCCTCTATGTTCTCGGTCCTTTCTTGTTAATACAATGCTTCTGGACACACAAGCCTTAGCTTTTGTCATGTAAATGTAGCTGGAGCACTTCTGTTCTGCTTATCACTACAAATAGGATAAAAAGCACATTATTAGACAAGGATATTTGCTCTACTGATCTGGGCTGTTGAAATAATATGACTCAAAACAAGACATAAGGATATGCAAGAAGAAGAAAAAAGAAGTCCCCCCACTTTCCGCCCTGGTGCCCCAGAGTAGCCTCGCTAAAACACCACATGGGTACTCACAAAAATGGTGCAATTTTCAGAAGTTGTGAGCATTTCACTGAAATATTAAATATTAGCTGAATGATATTCATAATATTTATTCTATGGGAAGCAACTGAAGATGACGTTTTCATGAAAAAGACACAAGATTTAGCAAATCATCAGATTTGATGAGTGTCTGGTCTATGTGGTTCCACTAATTAATTAATAACTTGACTTCTGCTTATTACAGAAGCACTGAACAACTACAGTCTTCTGGTGAATCGAGAAAAGAAGATATTGTGCTTGAAGATACACCCCCCCACCCCGAGATATAATAACAGAAAAACATTTTAACTAACATAAAATTTACATTATTAGGACCGATTCTATTTTCTTCTTTTTATGTAGGAAGTGAAACTACAGGTTTTTATCCTAATAATGAGTAACTAATTTTCATAAGTATACAAAGTTACAGTGCTTTAGGCTTGAAAATGTTGGGAATATAGTTTTAGCCATTAGCCTTTGATAACAGTCAACATTGCCTTTATATTGTGCAGCTTTACAACAGAGAAGGAGTCCTTCTGGTTTATGAGCAACAAAGATTCAAAATTGCATTCATATTAACAAAAGGATATGGAAACTACAAACATAAGCTTTTTCCCTCAAAATGCTCCAGTCCATAAATTCTACTGGTTTACAACAAACACCAAAAATTAAACAAATCACTAAACCAGGTAGTGTTATTTTGTGGTACAAATGTTCTAACTGTGCGCACTTTACATAGTGTAATCACTATACATTTTCATTGTTCCTGAAAACAGCATTGGGTGGGAATGAAAAAAGTAAATTTGAAATATATTTATTGTCACAGAGAGAAAACAGGTTTATGCAAACCTATTTCTAGCACTGGTAAATCCATTTCAATTAACTAATAAATATCGTAGCTACCATATTAGCTGTATTACTGATGATAGTTATGACAGTGTCTAATTTTCAGAGGCATATTTATCATAATAATAGTTCTCACCTAACTCAGAAGGACGTTGTGAGGATTCATTAATATTTATATGCATTAGTGTTTTGGAAATAACAAGCATTATATTATTTTAATTTTTGCATGACTAATTAAAGCAGTATTAGGTTGTAATTGGAGCCATTAGCACAAAACCTGTTCATTCCACATAACAACCAGACTTGGACAAATAGTAAAAAATAGTAACAACAACAGTAATAATATGCTGCTTTCTATAAATAATGCTTTTTTACTTCATTCATGCTCTAAAGACAAAGTCCAGGGTTTGGTCTGGGTCTTTTTGAGATCTCTTTGGCCTCACCGCTTCTGTGAGATCTATGGCAACAGGCAGGGTGAAAAGAAATACTAAAGTCACCATATAAACTACTCAAAAAAAGTATAGTTGGGCCTGCTGTAATTACAATGATGATTAATTCCTTGCAGCTTTCATCATTATAAAAATGCATTCCTTTAACTGAAAAATAGGTAATAGCGGCTGTTGTATCAGCCATAAAGGTCTCTAAGCCCTAATTGTTGTTCAGAAGACTTAGCAGTTTGGTCTATATTAATCAGCCAGGATTTCCTGTGTGTAATTGCTCTTAACTAGCTCACACACAGTAATGGACTGGTAAATTGGAAATGAAGAACAAATAGCTTTTAAGAAGAATCTCGGCCACTTTATTTCCTCTCTTGCATTACGACGACAGCTATTCATAATAAAGGCAATTAAATATTCTCTATTTAATGTCTCACTATGTCACTCAAGAAAATCACTTTTCTTCTCATTTACTTTCCTCTATTTCTTTTATCACCATTACACAAACTCCACTGGTTAACTCCGACAACCAAAAGCCCGTAGGGTTTGGTTACTCATCATTATTCTTATCCCATCACTCTCCTGGTTGCAGAAACGCTGCTGAATTTAAGAGGTGGTTTGTTGCTTGGCTATTTAGGAAATCCTTTTTGGAGACCACGGAGACCCACAAATGTGATTCCAGCCCAAACGGCACAGAGACCTCTCTGTCCTCCTGGGAGGCGCGCAGGGAGCACGGAGCTCGTCCAGCAAGGCTGGTGGAGCCATGCGCTGGGCAAGAGTGGCTTTGACTTGACGCCACCAGAGATAGCCTTGACCCTCTGCATCCTTTCTGCTGAGATGCTGTGGCTAAACCCCAATTTGCCACTGTGTTTTGGGGTTACTGAACTCTACAGCCAGAGCCCCAGGCACTTGTTTTGGTGAAGGATGATTTGAAATCAAAGTTTCTCTATGGGTGTATTTAATTCCCCAATGCTTTCCCAAAACTTCACCCTGTGGTTTCAGCCTCAGGTTGGACCTTGCTCTAATGTAAAGAAACAAAAACCCAACAAACAACAGAAAAATTGCAAGAGTATTTTAAAGACAAAGAAGCCTGGTGCCTTCCCTATGACCTTTCTGGAAAAAGAACAGATCTTCTGTGTTCGAGGTTAGAAAAGCTCCTTATTAGCACAAGGCTTACCCAGAATATTGCTGCCTGAAAGATTAAACTTCTGTAAATATAAGCAGTGCAAAAAAGCATTTAGAATGAAACCTGATGGCCCAAGTAGCCACAATGTACCCATGCCAGTCTCAACTGCCTGCCAAGCTTTCCGGGAGAAATACATTTTAAGGAACATGCTTAATTCACCATCTTCTAAGATGACAAAGTGATACAAGAGGAAAACACACATTAATTGCCTCAATATCTTTGCAAAATAGGTGTCTGCCAGTCCAGGGCTGTGTTATTCCAATGAGGGTGTCAGTGCCATTACCCAGACCCAACACTGAGCAGAGATGCTTCTGTGCAAATAAATAGAAAAACTTTAGAAGAAAGCTATTACTGGCAGGAAATGACTTTGTAGCATTTTTCTTAAAAATATTTCACTTCAATGGAGTGACACATTATGCTTTTCTATTTTGATTTTTATTCCTAGCTAGTATGAAAAATAGAGGCTGAATCCATTTCCAGACTAGGATTCAGATAAATGATTAATTTATATGATGTGTATTAAGATCTTATACATGTATGTAAATGCAGCACAACTGTATAGTGTAAAAAAATGATAAAAACATCTATACTCACAAACAATTAAAAGGCATCACATCACATTGTTAAATGGCAAAAAATAAAGCAACACTTTCTGACAGCTATGAAATAAATACACAATAGTTTCAAGAAGTTTCTTTTTGCAAGTATTTGTAGAATTAAACTTTAAACAAACATCTTTTGCCAATATATTTCCTGAAATTTCCTTTTGACTTTGCAACAAGGACAACTGCCCAAGGCTTTGCTAATCAATTTCTTATGTTGCAGAAAACAGCGTAATTTGAATTTTGTCCAAGAACACTGTTCAAAATGCAGAAAATGTGAAAAGCTAACTAACATGCAATTATTTGTAGCCACAGTCTGCATACCAAGTGAGAAGAAAGCTGAATGAGTAATTTAACAGGTATTACAACTTTAATAAACAAAGAGCCACCCATCATGGCTTAAGGATGCAATATTCAAGAGCGAATCTTACTACCCCTCTATTACTATGCTTCAAAAAAAATTTCTTTTTGTATCCTTTATAAGCATGGATCTTAAAGGAAAAAGGAGGTGGTTTAGTTTAGTTTAGTTTAGTGCAGTGCAGTTTTGCTTTGCTTTGCTTTGCTTTGCTTTGCTTTGCTTTGCTTTGCTTTGCTTTCTTTTGTTTTGTTTCAGAAGACTATTTCAGGAACTCTTGCTATCACAAATCCACATATGAATACCTGAACAATTTGCAGCACTCTCTGACACCAAATGTATTTCACATCCTGAAGTCTTCCCAAAGGAAGACTGTTTCCAGATTGCCGCCTTGGGTTCCCACAGACCTGCAAGCACTGAAATGCAGAGAGAAGGACGCAGAGGAAACACACCCATCCCATCCCTTTCCATCCCTATCCTTCTCCTCATCCTCCTCCTTTGCCTACACCAAGTGTTCCTCTGCAGGCTGAACACGAAGTCCGGGCTGCAAAAGCCCCACATAACTTTGCTTCTTGCAGATCTTCTGAGTGTGCAGTCCTTTTGGTGGATAAAGGTCGAGAATAAAAAGCTAATTTCTTACTACTTCTTTTTATGAATGAAATTTTTTCTCTCATTATAAATTTTGACATTATAGATATTTTTCTCTCATTCTCAGAGTAACTGAGGAAGCCCCTTCTACTTGGGGCTCTTCCAGCTTGCACAACGCATCTGAGCAGTGTCAGCACAAGCCTTCCACTGCCAAAGGCCCATATCTACTAAAAGAACTGAATTTTACAAAACACCTCTGGCACACAAGGCAGGGGAGCTTTCAGCCAAAGGCTTTGCTTGCTCAGTGGCCATTAGGATGTCTTCCCCATATTTAGATTTAACTTAACACTTCCACATCCATCTCTGTCTAGAACTCTGCTAAACTTCCGGTATATGAAGTTGCACCAACAGTGATTTCCCAGCAAAAAGTCTCTATGAATTACCCCTGAAGTTTCTGATACAGTTTTATTTGAATTTTTTATAACACCAAGCATGGTCCTCCTGACTTCTATACTACTGTGGGTCAGGAATAACTCCAAAGATGACAGCAGAGAAATCTGATGAGCAACAGAGCCACAACCTCTGCTATCTAGAGGACCAACAAATTTCCTTTGGCTAGCAGCTGAACCTAAGTATATTTTATGGAAGAAGGATTACAGTTGCTGGTGAATGAACTATTTTCATTTCGAGGAATTGGTGCAAATCTAGATTATGGAAACAAAATGAATAGGGCTTATAGTTTATCCAAGTAGTACAGCATAACTATCATTCAAACATTTCAGGTTTTATACTAGCAGAATTTAAAAAGGATAAATATTATTCAAATAAATATTATTCATGCCCAAGAACTGCTTCCCATGTGTCTGATTCTTTAGTCAGCATTTAAAAATGACTCATTACACTCTTCTCTTTTGATGTTTGGTAGAAAATTCACTCTAATTTAAAACTTAGTAGTAACCCAACTGTGATTTCTTACAAATGATTTATACCTAACCCTCTGAAGAAAACGATTTATAATGAAAGTGATAGCTCAACCCTAACTGCAGCACTGGGAACGGTGACACCATAATTAATGTATTATTTCAGTTGTGGGAGACACCGACAGTTGCTTTTTGTTCTTGGGAAGAAATTTATAGTGTGACTGAAAAAGTCACCATGGAAAAAAAATACACAGAAGAGGAACAGAAATCCTTGTAGCAAAGACATGTCCTTACAGCCCCCCTCCCAAAGACTATCCTGGCAATGACAGTGTTTCCTCTACAGTGTAATTTATACCTTTCTCCTCTACTAGATGGCAGCAGGACATGCTCTCGGAACATCTAAGCGAGGGGTTTTCTTTCTTTGTTTCATAGGAAGCAATTAATTTAAAATAACATCTTACTGGCATAGAAGTGGAGAGGAAAAAAAGCTCACCACTGGCTGTATATTTTGAAATCTATTCTATTTACTTACTGGTTCAACATTAAAAGCAAAAAGTGCATATTCCCGGTCCGGTGACACTTCATATCGAATAGCCTTTAAGGAGACCTAGAAAATAAATCAGACATTGAAATAAATACTTTTCAGTTTTCAAGCCAATAACATCTAGAACTAATTGTTACGACCATGTTTCTAATGATGAAGAACACTGTCAGACTAAGTGCCTTGAAAACTAATACAGCACATCTCTTTTCAAAAGCCAGAAATGTTATGTGGGCACATATAAGCTCCCATAAGAGAAAGCATAACTGCATTGAGACTCGGACCAGGCAGCTCTCTCAAAAAATGGGAATTTTCTTTACAAACCTACTGGACAGTGGCTGGTGAGGCAGCTGTGGGCAGCAGGTAGTAGAAAACCCTGATAAATGTCAATTTATTAATTCCCTCTCATAACCTGCAGTTCCTGGACAAAGTCCTAGAGATAACAAACACTAAATACCTCCTGGTGCAAATTATTATGAAGAGACACCACTACCTGACTCAACTAAGATGACACTGAGGAAAACTACCCCATTTTCCCCAGTTAAAAAAGTCTTTGCGATGCTGTGGTGATACAGCTTTCCAGGTGCACCCTGTGCTGGGTTCTACAAGAAGCTGCGTTGTGTAAGTCTTAGAAGAAGAAGAGATGCCAAAATATCTCAGACTTGTTAGGAATTACCTCTTCCCTGCTCCACTTATCATTTGTATAGTGCAGATATATCCCTTCTCTTTTCCAGTATGTTTCAATATAAGACATTGCTGGTGCACTGAGGCCAAAGAGAGGTGCCCCGAACACATCGCTCATCCCACTGTCTTAAATCTCACCCTCTCACCTAACAAATTAGATGCAAGTCCTTGAGAGATTTCCAAGGAGCAAACTGGAAGATGGAATTTGGGCTGCAGGGAAATGCACAGCATCCCACTGAGAGAGTCCTCCCCATGGCCAGCAAGGCTGGAGGTGGTGCGTGAGGAACCCACAGGGGACAGCCAAAGGCAGAGGAGATTAATCACAGAATCATAAGATGGTTTGGGTTGGAAGGGACCTTCAAAGGCCATCTAGCCCAGCCCCCGGCAATGGGCAGGGACATCTTCAACTAGAACAGGTTGCTCAGGGCCCCGTCCAACCTGACCTGGAACGTTTCCAGGGATGGGGCATCTACCACCTCTCTGGGCAACCTGGGCCAGGGTTTCACCACCCTCATTGTCAAAAATTTCTTCCTTATCTCTAGTCTAAATCTCCCCTCTTTTAGTTTGAAACCGTTGCCCCTTGTCCTGTCTATGCAGGCTGTGGTAAAAAGTCTCTCCCCCTCTTTCTTATAATCCCCCCTGAAGTATTGAAAAGCCTCAGATAAGCTCTCCCTGGAGCCTTCTGTTCTCCAGGCTGAACAACCCCAACTCTCTCAGCCTGTCCTCACAGCAGAGCTGTTCCATCCCTCTGATCATTTTGTGGCCTCCTCTGGACCTGCTCCAACAGGTCCATGTCGTTCCTGTGCTGAGGGCTTCAGAGCTGGATGCAGGACTCCAGGTGGGGTCTCATCAGAGCAGAGTAGAGGGGCAGAATCTTCTCCCTCGACCTGCTGGCCATGCTGCTTTGGATGCAGCCCAGGTTGGCCTTCTGGGCTGCGAGTGCACATTGCCGGCTCCTGTCCAGGGATGGGGCATCTACCACCTATCTGGTCAACCTAAGGGGTTGATGGATCAGAATGGGGGGTGCCAGGGCAGCACGATAGTCAGCAATGTCAGCGTGGAGACAGATTTTATTTACTGTTATATTAATAATACGGAAAAAAACCAAAACATGCCAATGTAGCAAAAGTTTTTCTGACCCAGGCCTGGGAAAGAAGAGGACAAAGTGTCTGGATGAGGTGTAACAGCTTGTATCAGGACTTTTCAGATTAATGTGAAAGTGATGTTCTGCAGATATATTTACTGTGAGGGCAGAGGAGCAAGGGTAGAACAGACAGTAGGGAGACCATGGCATGAAAAAGTAGGATTATCTTGCAACACTGTGCTTTTCTTACACATGGCAAAAATTAAAAACCAGGGGAATAAACACAGGCCAAATGGAAGCAGTTTGACATCAAGCAGACCTTGACGTTAAAGGAAGCCAGCTCATTCCTTTACCCTTAGCAGAACTGTAAAGAAAGGGGTTCCACTCTGGTGAAAGACGACTGCTTATGTGATGTAGCGAAAGTTGAAGGTTAAAGGGCAGGATGTGAAGTTTAAGCTTGGGTCCTGCAATAATAATTCAGTGATAAATCTTTGTTTCATTAAAAAAGAACTCATACTCTATTGGAGCTTTACATGAGTCATATACTCATACTGCAAAATAAAATCAACCTGGAATGTGTTTTTATAGTTTACTTGTAGATTTACTTTTAGCTTTTGAGTTTCTAAAGTCGTTTCCTGCAGATCTTGGGTCATTAAGATACATCTGTTAGCTATCCTCTGCTTTTGTAATTTTGCAATGATACAACAAAAACACCTCAAGTTAATCAAAACCTTAGGCAGGTACTGCCTAAGTGACAATTTTACCAGGATGACATGATTCATTGTTGGAGCAATCGTAAGTGTATTTTAATTTGGAAATTAACTTCTTACAGGAAATACTGAAAACACTCTGACATTTAACGTACTAACTTCTGCCACAATGCTGGCTTCATCTACTACAAACAACAACGCTACAAAACACTTTCATCATTATAAATAACACTCTGTATTAGCTGTGAATTTATTTTCTTTTCATTCATTTTAATAGCCACCTACTAACTTCTTTTCCCAATAATTTCTTAAGGTTTCTCTCATATGCAGCTCCACTTCCATTCATCAACACTATTCACTAACACTGAAATTACATTTCAACCATTAGGAAAGAAAAATCAACAAATCCACAAATTAAAAAATAACTATTTGCATGCAGGAATGTGGAGAATGCTACCAACAAACAGTAAATTGTATCAATTGTCTTTTCTATTAAGCTTGTAAAGACGAGAAATATGCATCTTTCAATTATACGTGATATGCAAGACTAGCTTCAAATACCTATATGATACTTTCCTGTAGTATGAAAGAAACTGAGCTTGCAGAATAATAACAAAAGCTGGAGTTCAATTTCACATTATCAGTTATTGCATAGCCCATAGTATTACCGGTGTATTGCTTCTCCTTGACAATACACGAAGTTGAAACCCAAGTCATTTTCTGCTTTACTGATCAAACTGCAAGAGAACTGTGAAACTCTGCTACTCATTATAGAAAATACTTACAATTTTTTTGTTTTCTATTAATATTGTTGAATTGTTAGTTACGACATTCCTCAGAATCACTGTGCCATTCTGGTTTCTATAAATGAATTCATTATCTGTAAGGAGGAAAAGAAAAGAACATTAAGGACATCTGAAATTGTCAGTTTGTGTAGAACCCAATTATGGGCTTGAACCAAAAGTACCGCTGGGCACTTCCCTCTAAAGAGCACAGATTATTTTTTTAATGCAGCTATTGCTGTGATGTTAAAGTGGCTTCCAGGTTAGTCATTAAACAACATCGTTAGTGTTTGTCACATGTTTATTCTGCCACACTTCCCCAGAGCTAAATGCACGAGGGTGACCTGTTTTGAATGCATGTATGCAGCTTGCTATATTGTTAGATCAAAAAACATTCCTTATGCTTAAAGGTTTCCAAGATCCTCTGTAGGAGTTTAGTAAGCCAGATGCCTAGAAAGTCTCTGAAAGTTAAAGGCAAATTGCCCTCTAACAAAGCAGATTTTTGAACCTAATATTATGCAGATCTTCCAGCTTTGCCATTTGTCCTGCAAATTAATACCAGAAGGAGATGTATGTGAAGAAATTGCCATTTTCACATGGAACAAGACAAATTAGCTTGTTTCTATTGCACTTTTGGATTACCCCAGCACTCAGGACATCTGGACAAGGACAAGACTCCCTTGCAGTAGCTGCTGCACAGGCAGGAGATGATAGTCTCCATCTCAAAGCCTAAAACCTGCTTGACCTGCTTGACCCCCATTGTCTATGGAGTAGACATATGAAAGAGACTCCAAATGAGGGATGGGTGGCAGGTCAAAGGTGCAGGATGAAAAAAACATTAGAACAACAAAGGGTTGCGATCTTGTCAGATGTCATAAACCGAAGTTCAGGTCTGATCAGTGCTTACATTCACTGCCCCACAGTTAAAACATAAGTCATAAGGCCCAAGCACACTGCCATTAAAAGCTTCAGGAGCTCTTCTTGATGCAGGAGATGGATTACTGGTTTTTTGCAACCTGGCTAAACTAAGATTGAAAACTGATGGATCCTACCAAACTTCTGCCTCCAGTTTCAGCCAGGGAAGCAATTCCTCACTGACGACCCTCACTGTGGCTACCCCCGGGTGGCTACCATGGTGCATCCCACAAGTCTTAGGGACACATGAATGGTTAAACATTACCCATGGGTTGTCCTGGGATGAGTCAAAGGTGAGTTTAAATCCTATTGGATTCATAAAAGCATGGACCAAACTCATTGTAACCACAAGCAGATGCACACTGCCCAGCTCAGGGTAACCTGCTGAAGACAACACTGGGTCTAGAGACCCACTTCTTCCAAAATTTTGGTGTACAGACCTAGCATACTCCTTCCTTATCCACATTTCAATCTTTTTTAATTTCTAAACTGGTGATGACAATCCTCATCACAGTCATTAACCATCCTTGTAAAACGCTCTCAAAGTGCAGGCGAAAATCTTCTACACTCTACTTATTATCAATAACAACAGTCACATCCTACATATCAGTCTTACATGTAAGCATAGGAAGAAAAAATCTTTTCTGAGATTGGGATGAATCAGATTCTATGAAGCCAAAGTGTTGCTGCTATACAAATGATCCTCTCCAAACAACAAGATTTTAGAGACTTAAGATTCTCAGTGTCCAAATCACAGCAGCAGCCCTTCAGTTTCATAGGCAAAGTTCTCAAAGTATGTCTTTCTTTTAATTATGGAATAAATTTTATCAACACCTGAATAAAAATGCAGGACCTGAATTAGATTAAGACTTGCATTTGAGACCAGAATAATGAATCATAGAATCATACAATCGTTTAGGTTGGAAAAGACATTTAAGATCAACAAGTCCCACCATTAATCTAATGTTGCCAAGCCCACCACTAAACCATGTCCCTAAGCACCACATCTACACGTCTTTTAAATACTTCCAGGGATGGCGACTCATACACTTCCCTGGGCAGCCTGTTCCAATGCTTGACAAGCCTTTCAGTGAAGAAATTTTTCCTAATATCCAACCTAAACCTCCCCTGGTGCAACTCGAAGACATTTCCTCTTGTCCTGTCACTTGTTACTTGGGAGAAGAGACCACCACCACCTCTGAGCCTCTTTCCTTCAGGCTAAATAACCCCAGTTCCCTCAGCCGCTCCTCATAAGACTTGTGCTCTAGACCCCTCACCAGCCTTGCTGCCTTTCTTTGGACACGCTCCAGCACCTCAATGTCCTTCTTGTAGTGAGGGGCCCAAAACTGAACACAGGATTCAAGGTGCGGCCCCACCAGTGCCAAGTACAGGGGCACAATCACTTCCCTCCTCCTGCTGGCCACACTATTCCTGATACAGGCCAGGACGCTGTTGGCCTTCTTGGCCACCTGGGCACACTGCCGGCTCATGTTCAGCCATCTGTTGAGCAACACCCTCAGGTCCTTTTCCGCCAGGCAGCTCTCCAGCCACTCCTCCCCAAGCCTGTAGCGTTGCATGGGGGTGTTGTGACTGAAGTGCAGGACCCGGCACTTGGCCTTGTTAAACTTCATACCATTGGCCTTGGCCCATCGATCCAGCCTGTCCAGATCCCTCTGCAGAGCCTTCCTTTCCTCAAGCAGATCAATATTCCTGCCCAACTTGGTGTCATCTGCAAACTTACTGAGGATAAGAGTTCCTGTTCGGATATGAGAATATTTTAATTTCGTTATTAGTTCTGGAGTGTTGTCCAAGGGCAGGGAATTTTCATAAGCATACCTGATTATATTCAGAACTTTAAAATGTTGCTTCATATGATTTCTGATTGAACAGACAAAGATTATTCAACCCGGAAAAGAACTGATTGAACAGAATTAGGACAGAAGTCAAAAAAGTCATAACCGGCATGGAGAAGATAAATAATGAATGTTCGTTCCCTGCCTTTTTCAAAACAAATATCGGGAGGCACTAAATTACACCAGCCAGTGACAGGTTCAACACAAATAAAAGGGATCATGTCTTCACAGAGAAGGTAAACAAGCTGTGAAGTCGCAGTCCCAGAGCAGAGTGGGTGCCAGGAGTGCATTTGGGTCCAAACAAGAATTAGAAAAATGGAAAAAAAAAATCACAGATTATGGGTCTTGAGGGGAGATGCTTTTCAGAAAGCCCTTGAACCTGAGATCGCAAGGGACTAGAAACATATCCTGAATTATCACCTTGAGAAATTCACCTGCTTTTTAAAATCTTCCCTAAGCATTTGCTCTTGTCCCAGGCCAGACACCAGAAGAGATGATCTCTGGGGTCTGATCCAGCAATGACTTATTTACAACTTCAGCTTCCAGCTTCTATGTCCAGACACTGAAGAAATGCCTTTATGACCACAATTTAGGAGATGACACAATAAAAGGTGTTAATGCTCCCTACACACTTTGCCCATTTATATCCTTAGGCTGTTAAGGCTGAAGCATCATTTGTTTTATGAGGAAAGTATACAGTCCAAATTTTTACTTTCAGGTATTCCAGAAATAACAAGCATAACTAAGTTGAAAAGCAGAATATTACCTAATCATCAGACATTTTGAAAAAGATTACTGCTTTAATAGTCACCCTATGTCAACAACACAACAATTACATACTAAGTTCTAGAAGGAAAAAATCAGATTTTAAATATGGCCAGCAAAACATTTAGATAATTGTAAGCCTCTCAGGATATTTCCTAATTACAGAAAAAACTAGTGATGAAACTCAGCTCAAAGTTTAGTACACAGGTAAAGTAGCTTATTAATCTAATGAGTCTGTGGGGCTGTTAATATTTGGTAGCTGTTTCTTGAGCAATGCGTGAACTGATGGAAGTTACATTACTGCCCATAATGACATTGCTACTAAACTTTTATTGCTCCCTATGCTCCAAAAACACATAACAATTTATTAAACTGTGAAACTTAAAGATGATTACATAAAAGTTGCTCCATAGTTGGAAGCAAGAGATGAAAGACTTTCCCATTATTTGTTAAAGTCTAACAAGTTTAAAATCAGATGCTAATCTGCTGCATGTACTTCTGGTATGAATAAGGAAGAATAAATGAAGCAGCGCTGATTTGTTAGGGCTGTAAATCTTGCTATTATATTCAATACAAGCCATCAACACAGCATCTGAATTAATGAACAGAAAATCAGTCTGCTTAAGAGAAGAACAAATTGATCTGCATTATATTCCAAGCAAAACACTGTGAGGGTTAGCTGGTCTGTAAATCGTATTATCTTAGTCCTCAAAAGAATCAATGAATAATATTCTTGGACTACTGTTTTGAAATGTGTGATTTGTTCCAGTGAAAGCGCATTTATTTAAATGGGACATACCTCAATCAAAGACAAAAAGCAATGCAGCAACCTCTCTCTATAATGAATTCTGTCCAGAGAGCTGATGAGAATTTGCAGCCTGATTTATAGCTGTCACCACAGCTGATAAAGGTCATCACTGCATCTCATTTTTTTTACCTGCCTTTCTTTGGCGCTGGTGTTCAGTGTAAATGATGCTGAAAAGTGTAACTTTCAGGCATAAAGCCATTTATTCCATTATATAATGGATTTCTTCAACAGCAGAGTTCACTTCGCCAACTCCTCCCCCTCTTTCAACTTCCAGGAAATTGTCTGGTTGGTAAAATATATTATGTGTCTGTGAGTGTAGACACAGATATGTAGTCACGCTTACAAAAGTGACTGATTACAAAAGCAATGATTACTAGAAATAACAGAGCTGTCTTGGTGCTGTACGGAGTCAGTGTAGAGGAACGAGGGAGCCTTGGCAGAAATTTTTAAAAACCTGATAAGCACAATGGGTGAAATCAGGAAACCAATGATATATTTGCAGTGTCAGATTTTCCCAGCTTCTTTGTACACATCTTTCTTAAATTCAGTCAGGAAATACGCACACAGAGAAAACATACACACACACAGAAAAAAATCTAGCGACAGGGAGCTCGTGTCCCTTGCAGTCACGGAGCCCTTGCCAGGAACAGCACACGTGGGTCTGCTTAGCCTGGCAGCTCTGCCCGCTGGCCTCTTGTTTAGGGTGAAACAAGACAAAATATTGGGATTTCTCTTAAGAGAATAAACCATTACGCACTATGGCCCCAGTGGAGGTTTTGCATTTTCGGGCATGCTACCTGGCCAACCTTCCCCAACGTTTTAGCATCAGAAAAAGCATGGGAACTCTGGAAACTTGCCCACGGGTGCTGCCGTGATGCTGAACCTGGAACTGGCAGCTGAACCTCAGTAGAAAGATCACGAGTCCATCACTGATATCATTTGAGGACCCCAAATCATCAGCTCAATATACAGAAGGAGCCTCAACAGCTCCAATTGTTGCTCCGGCAACAAAATGCCGGAGACCATCAAGAGAGCAAGACAGGATGGATCATTTGCCATGACAGAAAACAAGAGAGTACAAAAGTTCATGGACAACTGATAAACTGACAGTTATTAAAGGCAGGATATACCATCTATCAGCCCTAATGCAGGGCTGCCTCATTATGGACCACTAAAAGGGGCCAGGCTCAAGTCCAGCATAGCACCAGCTATTGCCGTAGTCAGAGACCCAACACTGGGCTAGAGAAGCCCTTGCCTGAGCCAACACCACTTCTTTTTACATTGCTATGTGTCTGGGACAGAAGGTCTGGGACAATTTTGCTTCTAGAAGGAGTAAGTTTGAGTGCTGGCAGTGCAAAGAAGTTAAAGGAATTGCATGCACCTGTGGGAGCACAGATTTGCATTACTGCCAGTGCTCACAAATTTATGGCTGTACAGCTTCTCTGATGAGACTAAGTAAGTACACACTATCAGAGATGAGAGACTGGCTTATAAGATAATAGCAGGACCCACATGCTTTTGAGGAGAATTTTCATTATTTATCAGAGATCATGGAAAGCAGAAAGCAGAACTAAAATATGCGAAGGAATAAGAATTTAAATACAGCTCTAAAAAAATATCTTTAATGAAACTGTAATTTTCTATCAGTTTAGCAACTGACGAATGAAAAGCAGAGGAAAAAAGTTATAAAATTCACATGCAGCAAGTCAGCAGTAAGAGATAGTGAAAGGTGGAAGGTAGGATCAGGACTGTTAGGACAGCTCCAGTCATTTAAAGCCACAGACTTAGAAGCAACTTTTCACGTCCTGCATTTTCAGATCAACAGATGTGAAAGATAACTGAATGAGTCTCAGTCTGATGAAGGTCAGCGTCAAGGGAATTATTGTTCTCAATCCCTAAGATTAAGGAAGATTGGTGAATAAAGGAAATTTAAGTCCTGAAGTTGTTCTGAACCATTTCAGATAAATGAGCCTCCAGATACCAGCATGACCAGCAAGGCTGGCAAACAAATTATGCCGTGTCAAGAGGGCAGACGGCAGCACGCCCCGCAGGAGCCAGCCTGCATTGCTCCCCGGGGACCGAGGTCGCATCGCGCCAGGCCACGTGTGCTGCTGGGATGGAGCTCTGCGCTGGCACAGCGAATGTCACGGGGCCACCAAGACACAACTGGCACTTTTATTTCTCATCCCTGCTCCTGTAGGAAGGTCCTTGCTACACCTGACCTCCGGCATGACCCATGGTAGCTGGCAGGG
The DNA here is from genome assembly GCF_964289735.1 of Phaethon aethereus. Lineage (NCBI taxonomy): Eukaryota > Metazoa > Chordata > Aves > Phaethontiformes > Phaethontidae > Phaethon > Phaethon aethereus. The sequence continues at coordinate 163,066,377 of NC_138582.1, forward strand.
AGTTTGCATCTGATGAGCTTTACAGTGGGGTTAGAAACCCTGAAAGAGTCCTCTGAGCTTTGCAAGAAGTGAAAACACCACATCCTCATCAACCTGATGAAGCCAATTACTGCAGGTGGAAAGGAGTCTAGAGCCTGATGTTATCAACCTCTCTCTTCCAAAAAAAGAAAAGTTTTTGTAGGGTATTTAATGACCCAAAGAAATCAGAATTTTAGAATTTTATCTTACACCTGAAGGACGAGTCTTCCACCAGCCCTGCAGCACTGCCTGGCATGGTGCAGGGCATCACTCAGCCAGGCTGAAACCCCTTTGCTGACGCGATGGCAGCGCCTGAACCAGCCGAGGGTTTCTTGGGGTCCTCCCAAGTCAGGTATCGATCAGACACAACCGGTTAGCACTTACCATCTAATAAGATAACGGGCAGGAAGGTTGCAACAGTAGGGCAGATGTTTTTTCAGATATAGTTGGTATTTTCAGACTGGCAACAGCATGTACTACAATCATATTCATTTGGAAAAAATACATGAGGATGAGGCAGTAAAATTTAAATTTAAAAAAATCTTTTGCTTGTTTAGAATCCCAACAAGTTTTCTGAAGGGCCAGGTGAGCCCCAGCGCAGTGGATGGAGACCAGAGGTGGGGAAAGGAGTGGCTGTGCCCCTTGGGTGGGCTTGGGCATGTCACAGCCCTCACCCCCAGCACACACCCCCAGGGCCAAAGAGAAGGGTCCAGATGGAGAAAGCAAACCCAGCCTATCCACAGCAGACCTGCGGCACAGAGGAAAAAGGATACTGGCTTCTAGGGATTCCTCATATTTGCAGGACTGGGGGAGGCTGCCAGTTTACACTGAAATACAATACAGTGGGAATGGCGTCATGACCGAACAGGGTACCCGGGCAGGCTGTGGGCTTGGCAGCAGGGAGTGGTTGCCACTGTGACTATGGGCTTTCACGCCCACAAGCCAGCCCACGCACAGCAGAGCCCCGAGGGGAGGGAGCAGCCCGTCAGAGCCAGGCACAGCGCCAGGCGTACATGCGCTAAGTAGAGTCATCCACGCAGCTCATGTGAGCATCTTGCATGGGAAGTAAACTGTGGGGGACTTGGGGTTCCCTGTAAAAAAAGTGCTTTCGGAGTGACGCAGGATAGGGAATAGGACAAGCTGAGGTGACCAGGCTGCTGGGTATGGAACCAAGACTTTAAAAAAAAACACCTTAATCCTTCCAGAGGCAGCACAAGCACAGGCCTGCTATCTTCAGAGACTGGTTTTGAGAGAGAGACCCTGAGGGTTTGGGGAAACAACAGAAGCAGAGAGGAAAATGGCAGAACAGGTCAAATTCACAGAGGAAATAAAAACTGTCAGAAAAAAACAGCAAACATGAACAAGAAGCACCAAAGAAGAGGAAGAAGGTTGTGCACAATATGAGCAGAGAGAAGGATGAGCACAGACAGGCTTAGAGAAATTCTTCTTTTGCTTTGCTTTCATGAAAGGGGAAGTTGTATCTTATTTAGTAGGCCTGCAGGATTATTGACTCACTTAGGACAATATCTGCTAACTTTGCATGACAAGGAGAGCGATCCCTCCAGAACCCGCACTCCCTGGGGCAGGTATGGTTTGCTCCTCAGAAGAGTATGGGGAATAGATGTTCAACAAATGGTAGGACCATGCAAGCTCCCTAGCTGCTGTAAAACTTAACCACATAGAAGATAATGCAAAATGAAAGCGCAATCAATCCCTGATGGAAGCCTATTCAGGTGTCCAGACAGATGTAATCCCAAATTCAGGTCGAAAAGAAGACAGTTGTGATGATGCATTTAATACTATCATCTGTTGTTCTTCAAGACATGCTGCAATGCATCTATTTGATATTTATAGCATGTACCCATAAACAATCTGAAATTCCCTCTCCAAAGCAGAAGCCAAGCCTGCTTCCCAGGGAGAAAAAGCAGGGAAGGCTTCCCATCCCCTGTCCCTTGGTGCTGCAGTAGGCGGGCTCTGGGATAACGAAGAAAGAGGGAGGGAAGGAGCACAAGTGGTGAACAACAACAAGACCCCATTTCCACACCCCACAGCTTCACCCCACCCTCAGTGAGAGCTGGTCCTTAGGTCCTCATAGACCTTGACACTTGTCACAGCCCCCACTTTTTGTCTTCAATCCATCTGCCCTCCACCAGCAACTGCTTTGTCTTCAGCCCTGCTACTCTGCAGTGCAGAAATAAGTAAGAGTCTGTTATACTTCGTGATGCTGATGCAATGGAGCAACAGGGGACAGAGAACAGCTTGCCTTTAACAACACCACTACAGCCTTTAATTCCAGGAGACAACTGAAATCCCATTTTTATCTTTCTGGCATTATGGGTCATTATCCTTTTACTGTTTCCAGCATATTTTTTTTTTCAGATGAGAGGCTGAAAGGAAAACTTCCTTAAATAGGTGATTTAATGTAATTTAGCTAAATGCTGTATAACACATTGCATTGGTACATTAAGTAAGTGCAACGTGATAGAATGTGCTTTATTATGCAAGAAGTGGTTTTAATTGCTCATCACGTCAATACAGTTGCTCTCGGTGCACCAATATAGCGCTTTCATCGTACTACTAGTAAAATAAAACACAGGTATACCTCAGGAAAATTCCCACATCAATGTGCATCTCTAACAGGCTTGTAAATTAACTTGTCAAAAGCTTGAAGAAGGCTGAGTCCTGGGAAAACTTAAAACCATAAAAATCAGGAATGTCAGTCTGTTTCTCTTTTTTTTTCTAATCCTAAATCTTTCAAGATCCAAACTCAAAACAAGCTTATTCAGTCTCATTGCGAAAAGACCTCAGCACCAAGCCTGAAATTCAGGCAGAGCACATCTTTGAAATTTCAGTCCCAAATCTTAAACCAGGTACAATTCTGCTGCTGCCTCTCATTTGCAAGACTGAACTCCGCTTCAAAGAGCCCCAGCCTGGGAACTCTGTAGGCTCAGATCACAGCTTAGTGGCATAGGCATGAAAAGCTGAAGTCCATATGAGAAACAGAACTCGTTTCAACTTCAAATAACTCCTCTTCCCTGCTTCCACCTGCTTTTATAACACATGGAAGGGGGAAAAAGAGAGAGACCGCAATTAGGAAAAAAACGAATGAGAAATCCTCTGGAGTCATCCATTCTGACACCATCCAGGGGCAAATCATCCCTATTAGAAAACTGCTGCAAAATCCTAACAACAACAGTAAAAACATACATTTTGTTGCTTGCTGCCCTCTGTTTATGTCTCTGTAATGACTGACAGCAGCGTGGGGACTCTGCAGCACACTGAGCCGACTTTGGCATGAGAAATCTTCCTCAGAAATTCTCTGCCATCTTTTTTGCTGGTTCAGTTGTGCTCATGCCATGTGCTCTTCAAGCCCTAGATGTTATAGCAGGAAAAGTGCAAATGACCCCTAGGTTCCCTGAGTCTAGGCAGCTGGAGATACCAGATTACACTCATCCCTCTAATTCCCTGCCAGAAACTTCACACATTCAACACAGGCCAAAAGCAATTTAACCCCAAACAAGTAATTTCCCAGGAAACGGTCCCCGATGCCTTCATCCACGCCCCACATATTTTTCATGGTCTCACCATGCATCTGAACAGCAAAACAAGGTGCAGACCACAGGGAGTGTGTATCAGCTTATCCCAGCTCTGGAGTGTGGCTGGCGTGGGTGGTGCAGCCCCAAATACACGGTGGCACAGATTTTACTGAGAGTATAAAACCTCCAGAGCTTTTGCCATAGTAGCTGCTAGCTCACACGAGAGCCCGAGCTACCGTTCCTGCTTGGTCGTCCCTGCCATGCCATCTTGCTCCAAGCACTCCCTGGTTGTCCCCCCGAGCCAGTGCAGCATCGCTCAGTGATCTCTCTCTTCTCTGCCAAATGCACCGCGTCTTACCTGCCTCATTTAGCTCAGCTTCACAAAGGGGAGTGCGTAACCCGAAGTGTTACACGTAAATGTAATAATCCATTTGACACTGAGAAAAAAAGAAACCCGTGAATAAATTTTCATTAAAATGTGACCCCACAGCTTGCTTTCTTAATTCCTCTGTGCATTTCCTTGCCCCCTTCTCTTTGCCCCCAACCAAATTACACTTGTTAGTGGCCATGATGGAGAGAAAAAACATATACAGTGTTTTTATTCCTTTTCATTATTATTATCATGGGCAGAGTATTGAAATTTCAGTACAGACTGAGATCTTTATATATTAACAAGCAAATTTGCTGTGTATACGGCTCTGGATAAAGTTTTAGTTATCTTTGTGTGCTCTATTTCGTGATCCCCTTTATACTACTCTGCCATTTCAGATGTGTCTGGCGAGGTGTGACTGTGCTGAAGTCTAACTGTCCAAGGAGTCTGGCAGAGCCATGGCCATCAACCTGACTTCAGGCTTTTGAAACTCAAGGCATATAAGACATGAAATCCAACATCCAACACATTTTGGTTACCGGTGGGTGATTTCTGGTTTTGGATTCGTCACAAGAGGGCACCATATTACAGAGCCGGTGGGAACACTCTACAACACTTGCAAAGAGCCATTAATACATCATTGGATGCGGTGCTGGGCAGCGGACCTGGCAAGGAACAGCATCCGGAGAAGAACAGGAGGCTCCCTGCACCCAGCTGCGTGTGAACCTCTATCGGAGGAGCAGTTTGCAATTTTACATACAATCTCGTCACTTTTAAACAAACTGATGAGGGTATGAAAAAATTAGTGTTGGCTAAGTAAATAGCTTTCCGTTAACATCTCAAATCGGTTTGTCTGCAGTGACTGGGCCAGCTCTTGCAGGGAGCCCCATACCAAACCCCAGAAATGATTCCCGAATTTCTTATTTCACTTTTTCTTGTTCCTATTCCTCTCTCTGCCAAGGAACCGACATCGTGCATCATTTACTGCCTTGTGTGATGTTAGTCTTGAATCAGCAGTGGTTTGCTGGTAAGAGGGCAAACATGCTGATGCAGGTGCTGAAGCAAAAGAGCCAATATGAACACCTGGTTTAAGTAAGTGCAATGGATGAAAAATGGTTACACCAAAAGAATGACTGGTCCTTTCTTGAATCCTGTTCAACCTTTTGTCCAAAATATACCTTCTCAATGGGTTAACAACTTTCAGCAGATGGCATTAAGGCCAAAGAACGGCCTTAGTCAATGAAAAGAACTTGACTTCTTCATATTTTTATTTACTTTCTATCCTTGCATAATTTCTTTGTTACTCAGGGCAATTCTTCTTTTTGTTGTACATTTCCATGCTCCTGTCATGGTCTTTATCCTTCTCTGGACCATGTCTATTCCCACTACAATCTATCTTGGTTTTGGACGGAGCAAGCCGAACTCACTGTAGCAATCAAGGTGATAATGTCCCTCAAACTGGATAAAAACATACTATTTTCAGCACTGTTCTCTCATGAATATAGTTCAATATTGTTTCTCCTAAAGAAGTTGTCTGCAACAGAAAATTGATTGTATGTACTCAGTTTCCTGCTCTAGGAGAAGGAAAGCAAATATAAAATAAGGAATTCTAATAAACCCTCTCCTGTTTTTCATACTCATACTATTCTGGCTTGATAATATAGCCAAATTAGCCATTCTATGTCCATTAGGAAAAAAAATCAGGAATATTACAATTGTTGGTATATAATTCTACTTATAAAAACATCTTCCTTTGCGAGGCATTAAAATTAGAAAACAAATAAAGAATAAATGTTAAAGGTTAATATAATAGGTTAATAAGGTTAAAAGGTTTTAAGGCCATATCTTATGCATGCTACCGAGTTTGGTATCAGCTAAATGCTTCACGGCAAAATGTAATAGCAAACTCTCACAAATGGTGCCCCTGAAATTAAAACCTGGAGGAAGGAAAATATGGAACACATGGAACAAATACATATATGTGTACCCAAATACTTTTGGTGATATTTTAAAATAAGGGTTGAAGACATTTTTTATGTCACGGTTCACAGCCCACACTTCCACTGGGAAGGAGAATAAGGAAGTAAAAGATACCTCCAAATTACTAATAAGGGTCCTGGCTTATGCAGAAGTCTTCCAAGAAATACGTCTTGTAAAATGAGTCAATCCATCAACTGAAGCAATAATAAGCAGCAGTGAAAACAGCATCCCATGGCCCAGCGTAAGTGCATTAACCCCATTATGGTGCCGAAGGGCCAGTTCAGCCCTCGCTGGCCCTGTGCTCTGCTGATGCTGCCAGCTGGGTGAGCAACCAGCGCCAGCGGCAGGAGCAGGTTTTGGCTCTGGGCTCTTGTCCACTAGGAAATGGGAAAACTGACTGCTGAGCAGACAAGAAGTATTTATTAGGGTGATAATAGATTAGACTACTGGAAAAATTTCTGGACACTTTGCCCAGGCAGAATTGGTGGACTTTATGTTTGTCCAAGTCTTGCTGGTTCATCTCAGCTTGCCTGAAGGTACCACGGTATTCAGATGTTCCTACAGTGCATGCATGGCAAGACCAGCACTTCCAAGCAGCACCTGGACTGACTTACTCTGCATAAATGACCACACTAAACATAACCGCAATGAACCCAAAGTCTCTTTGAACTGCTGGATTTACCACCCCTGCAATGTACAGTTGATTTTTCACAATGCACACCAAAATAACCATCATTTATCCAGTACATCGAAAATTTTACCCTTTATGGGGAAAGTGCTTCTGAGCTGAAACTTTTTTTTTCCTCTTCTTGGCTTGAGCTTTGAAATTTCCCACAGCATTTTTACTAGGCTTTGTTCACTTTTACCATCCATGCCATTGTATTCTGCCTTCCTTAGAAAGTGAAAATGCTTTGAAGCCGATTATCCAGATTTTGTGAATTATTACAAATATTAAGCATTGACAAATCAGGTATAAGGCTTCAAAAGAACCTGATATTTTTAAAATGTCATTTCTAATGCAATTAAACATTGGATTCTTTTCATATTCCTTCCAAATACGTTTAGCTTTTGAAGGGCCATTTGGATATAATTTCAGTAATGTCTTTGAGTACTAAAAATATTAAGATTTATCTCATTCTCTTTTTAAAGCAAAGTAAGCTTTTTTGTCAGTCACCTGTCCCCAGAAGCTGCAACTTTAAGTCAAGTAGCAAAATGAAAATTGGGCATCATACCCAGCTGGCAGTGCTGTGAAGGTAAATTTCCTGTCCAGCCATACACAGACGCGGTTACATGCTCAGCTCTTTCCCTCCATCAATCAAACGTTCTAGGGAGTTGTTTCCCACTCTTCTTTTCCTTGCATTTTGTTTTCTTTCTTTAATTTCTTCACTCTTGTTGTCTTACCTTGAGTTCTTTTCCTGCTAAGCATGAGACTAGAAATGTTGTTTAAGAGGTGTTATACTCTGATTATCAGGGATTGTTCCTCAGCATTCACGGACACTTCTGTCTCAGGATCCCTTACAGGATCATCTTATTTTCTACCAGAGATTATTCTTTATTACTGGCAGTCGAAAGAGATATCAGCAAAATAATCCATTTTAAAACTTAGGAGCACATATATAGATCCAGCACTGGTTTCACATAAAGCTGTGTAGGTCCTGCTGGGGACCTATATCGCATGATTTTATGGCATCATGATCACCCAGTGTGGTATAATTCAGTACCAGCACCTACAGATTTTAACCCTAACACAGTGCACAATCTTCCGGCTTTTCTTTGGGGTCAAACATATTATAACACCTGCATGCACTTGCCTTAAAGTGCTGTAAAACTCAAATCATTTGAACACATTTGAGAAGCTAACCCTGATACTCCCATGTAATCCTTGCTTGTAGTTCCCATCCTCTCTAAAATGATGTATTAAAGATGGAAAACATTCAAGAAATGACAAGGATGATCCCAAATACTGATTTAAGGACCATCAAGCAAAGCAAATAGGACAAAGCTCCCAAGTAAGCAAAAGGAAGCAGTTCCTCATGCAACAGGTCTTTGGCCAGTGAAACTAGTTGACAAAGGACATGGTGGATGCAAGAGGCTCTGGAGGACACTTGGCAAGTGACTTGGAAGAGAAATACATTTGGGGTTACTAAATAGAGAAACTACGAGAGGATCTGGTAATTCCCTAACCTAAAAGTGTGTGAAGCTTGCTGCACTCTTACTTGTCCTTGTGCACATACACACCGCTTCTCACGGAAACAGGATTTTGGGCTGGGCAAACCTTTGGTCTCTTCTGTTCTTAATTGAATTTTCACTGATGTGAGATGTGTGTATTTACATTTTAAAGTATAATTATATTCCCTTGATCAGTGATAATTATCCCATTCTAAATTTCTTTTAATGAATTATATGTCTGGTACTATTTCTTGTAAGAAAAAAAAGTACTGCTTAATACAGTCAGGAGATCCAAACTCACCAGAGACTTTCTTTCTTAGATAAGTAAATCTTTGCCTGCTAAATTTTCAATTACAAATATCTGATACAAAGTTTAATTACCAGAAATACAGTATTTCCCATCTCCAAACCATGAAATTACTGTATCTCAGCATATATTTATTTAATGTTCATTAAAAGGTACAAGTGAAGAATATATACTGCTCTAATTAATCCTTGGTAAGCACTCCGTGTTCAACAAGTGCCCAAGAGCAGTGGAGTAAGTTCAGGGAAAGCTACTGAGGTAGGAGAATGTGCTTTGCACCAAGAAAAAATCCTCAACAAGGAATCAAAGTTGGGCAGGGCAGTATGAAAAGTGGAAAATTGCCTTGGTTAAAAACAAAGAAAAAAAAACCCAGAAAAAAGTAAGCAAGTTGCCTCTTACAAGAATAGAGGGCACCTAAAGATGGACTGTGTTGCAAGACATAAACCTTTCTGGAAACCACTACTGAAGGCATCAGTAGTGTGTTGTAACTGGAATCAGCTGCCTAACAAGAGGTCCAAACACCCTGAAGAGCTCTCCTTTCTCCGTCATCCCATTACAGTCCTCCCTTGAATGTGCTTCTTGCCCAGCATATCCTGCAGTTATGCACCTCATTTCTTCCCTCTGATTTTTCCTAAATGCTCATCTCCTAGATACTCCCTTCCCAAAACTTTTCCGCCCTTATACCAGCCTGATTGTTAGAAAAACCTTCAGCACGTTCATGCAAGTTCTCATTCTTGATCTTCCTTTCTCACAGTTCAAAACTGAATTCCTCACCTATCTGCCCAGATTTTTTTAGCAATGCTGCACCTAAATGAAATATATTTCCTACTCCCTCCCAAAGCAACCTTCCTCGTGGTGAGACACTGCCAATCTCCTGGGCAAGGGAGAAGACCGCTACCCTCTGCTGCATCTGGCTTGCTCCGTCACCCAGGAGAACAGCTTTCCTTGCTTCTCTCCCTCCTCTTTCCTGTGTGATACTCCTCTGAAGAGGCAAAGGGAAAAGAAATCCAGCAACTTTATTTTAGTACAAATTCAGCCAGCCAGCCTGCAATTATGACCATCCTTTTAAAGGCTTATCGAAGACAATTTCTGTCACAGCAGTTCCCCCCTCCCTGAGGGCTGGGGATGACTGGGAGCTCATGGTTACCTGCTTTGCAGGTGTCAACCAGGGAAGTGCATCTATCAGTGTCACGCTGTACCTCTAGTTGTTCACCTGGATTTTTAAGTAACATCCACTGAGAGAACACCTAATCCTTCTTCCAGTTAAACCCCTGTAAAACCAGTGCCTTTCCTTTGGCTCTGAGAGCAGCGGGTTTTGATTTCAAACCACTTTGAACCAGATGAAAGAAACCAGATCCTCTTTTAACAGGCTTCAAACTGTTAAGCATGTAGGCAGAACTGCCACGTGTGTTTCTTTTCTTCCAGCAGCAGAAACACCACTGATGGGAGCCGCATCTTCAAAAGTCCCCCTCGGATGCAGCCGCTCCCCGTGGTAGCGTGCTGTTTCCTTCCCTTTTCCATTCCTGCTGTTCTCCTTTCTTTTAATCAAAAGGCTCCCTGCTGTGAACTGGGTGCAGCTGCAGTACATCTGCCTGGCTGGCAGGGTGAAAGGACCCAGCACTGAATTTAGCAGCTTTGCATTAACCACCAGCCACACAAAGCAGGGAAAAGCCGCTGTGCATCTTGGTGCAACATAAAGCATGACGATGGGGAGGAGCAAAGAGGGCAGCCGCTACCTAATTCCCATGGATTTTTACCTCAAATCTGCAGACAAATTTAACACACAAAGGAGCCCAAGTGGTCCTTGCTTCCACACCTGTTACAGCTTCAAAGTATTCCCCAAAGCTGCTCCTTGATAGCAGACGCGGCCACGGCAGGAGGCACTGCCTTGCTTCTGAGTTACTTTGAGAGAAAAGCACTAATTTTAGTGGAGCTGGGCTTGAAAGGGAAATGGGGAATCTGTTTTTGCTAATGCCTACAAAAAGTATAGGAAACCAGCTTCCTGGTCCAACACGTGAGAGTGCAACCATCACGTTATCCATGGGGTCTATTCTTCCTGCTCTTTTTAAAAAAACACAGTGGGAACAGAATTAGGCAGTTACCAGGAGTACGTGTTAGTAGAACCCAGACAAGAAGGAGAAGTGAAGTCCAAGGACATTTTTTGCCTCTTCAAGCAATCTTTGATTCACTAATTGTTCCCTTTGATATTACCCTAGCAATTGAATATATTTTCCAGCTCTTCGCCTCAGGCCATTAAGTCATTTCTCAGGCAACATCACAGTACTGACTTCCAGGCTCATTTTCATCCTTCGCACAACTCCAGCTCCTGCTCCTTATTGCACACCCCCAAGATCATCCCTGCCTGCCTGGGCTTCTCCCCCGAGCGACTCTGCAGCCTGTCCTCCCCGTGCAGCATCACACTGCCAATGCCCTCCTCATCACTCGTCCCATTTCATCTCATTTCTCCCAGGTGACCTTCATGCCACCAGCCCTGTCCCTGGGCTGGACTCTTCACTCAACCTGGCACGGTGCAGGGAGGTAACAAGTACAAAGCTATCGCACTGAACGCCTGAGGCCACTTCTTTTGGTACCTCAGGAGGACATTTGACACAGAGGCTCAACAGCAGTTGATGACACACAGGGGAATGGTTAGAGTTCAGCAGGTTTTGGAGAAATTGGGTTACCTATGGAGGCTCCTAAATATAGGGTTAGGCACATATGAAAATCTTGACCTCCTCAAGACATCAAATTACTCAAAAAATGCAAAAAGAAAAGCCCCTATTTGACCATTACAGTGTTACTTCTGCTTTTCTAGGGTGCAATATATTTCATAAACAGGGCTTTCTCTAGTAGCTTTCTCCCTCCAAATTCAGAAGTTGCTGCACTCGCCAAAGGATGATTTTCTCAGCCTAAAAGCAGCGCGTGTCCCACCAGGACCCCAGCACTGCAGAGAAGCTGGGCACTGAGGCGCTGCTAAAGCCAAGGTACAGAGCTCCTCCCCAGCTTGCTCTTGCAGAGTGTATTAATTTTTAAAAGAGCCAAATTGATTTCTCATTTCCCTCTCTCTAGCAGTAATGAACAAAACAGCTACACGGCAGAAATGCTCTCCTCCATGGCCTATTACAGTATGTTAAAAAGCCATTAATTCCTGAGTTTCCTGTCCTTAGTGAATAGGTTACTGTCACTACAGTGAACTTCGGCAATTGCCCAGCAGCCGAAAGGCAGGAACAGCGCAACTTCTTTTCAACACTCTCAGAGTACAGATAAGCAGAAATCTCTGAAGAAGACAATCCAGGATGGGGTCTAAAATCAAAATTATGATTCAACATTTAACATTTTCCTCTCCTCTTTCTCATTGTGGCAGTTGTGACAGAGCATGAGCCCTATTCTGCTTTGGCAACATAGGATGTCATTTCATGAAGGCATTTAGGTTATGAACAGTAATTAACCATCTCTAAAGCACATGGACATTTCTGCTTATACCAACACTACCTAAAAGTTCAATGTGTGCTTATTTACTAGCATGCATGTCTTCATGAATCATGACAGAGGGTTTCTGAAGGCCATACCCAGCAAGACCTCCACATGGGGGTTTGTAAGCAGTGTTGCCACACACTTCCATGATGTGCTAGACCAGAAGAGCCTCCTTCAGTCTTTCCTCTGTATTTTCCTCTGGTCCACGCAGTGTTTTTCTTTAGTTCTGTGTCTTTACCTAGCATAAGGTCACCCTTATGGTTCCTTAGGGTTGTGGGGCTCTTTACAATGGGAGCTGGAAGTTCATGGAAACCTTGAACACCACCAAATGATGTGCTGTGCTCCAGGTAACTTGCTGTCAGTCTTAGAAAATGCTTCAAGAATGTCTGAAAAGCCAGAGCGCTGACAAAAATATTGCAGAAACAAGCTGCCACAAGGTAGAGTATGACGTTCGGCACACCAGAACTGGGAGTGGGACACGTTTTCTTTGAACCATTAAGACCAGTATACCCATTCACTTATGCCTTTTAACACATATTTAAAACACATTGAAATTAATTAACTAGTATCTCTGTTTAGCAAGGTGGGCAACAAAGCAAATAGAGTAACACAATTTTCTTCATGCCTTCACCAGATTTACACTAACAAAACCACTTGTGAGCAGTTTCTAGCTTACCTCCATTTAACATAAGACAGGAACTGGAGTGAGTGTGTGGCCCTCACCTGGCAGCACTTGGGCTCAAGGGTGCTTGCACAGAGGTGTAGGTCCTTCCTAATACAGAACCCAAACACGCACAAGACTGCAAAGTGCACTGCCCAAGGAAGACAAACTTTGTTTCTCCAATGGCAAACAGAAAGACGAGCTTTTCTTTCAAATCAACAGCCCAACCTTGCCAAGGGAAAGGCTCCTGCTGCCTTATGATTCGGATGGTCGCTTGGAAGTGGTGAATATTTTGGCCTGTGGACAAGCAGCCCAGAGAAGCCTGCACTCCAGCTAACTGTGTTGTAGCTCTCTAGCAGGGCAATTTTAGTCTTAAGGGCTATCAAAGCAGCACCTTAACAAAAACCTTTTTCACAATGAAAAATATTAGCACTTCGAAAGTTCTTAGTACCTATGCAAAACAAACTATAAATAATTCATTTACATGCACCTGCATAATTTGAAATGCATCAATGCTTTTATCAATACAGTGCAACGGCTTTACACTGCACAGAATAGACTTGGGGACATTTGGACCATCCAAGTATTGTTGATCTGAGTATTATTACTAAAGGTAAACTGAAATAAATTACCTCAGTTACTACACAAAGATTTTTTTCATCATGGTAAATAAAACTTATTAGGTCTAGGTCATTAAATTCAATATTAGACTTTAAAAGAGCCTAGAGATTCTATGATGTTATTAGTAAAATATGCAACAAAACATCTGCTTCAGTATTAAAGCTAAAAGAATTACTCTATTATATTTAGATATTAGTTATTAGGGCATTTTTCAGAAGGACTTTTTAGATAAAAGCCTAGCTGCCCTTCTCAGATGCGAGGTAGGCACGCAGTGGTTCTGGCTGTAACTGAATTGCAGGTTTCCAAATAACTGAGAGAGTTCTGAAAATGTCATTCAGAGCCTTTTGCTAATTTACCCACTATTCGTCTTCGGATGAAAATAAATACTATTTTGCCAGTGTTGCAGGTGAAACAAGTGGGCAGGGACCATGGAGACCAGGGCTTGATTTTCAGAATTTTTTTAAGTCAACTTCCTATGACCCTGTGCTGGTTTTGGCTGGGATAGAGTTAATTTATTTCCTTCATAGTAGCTAATATGGGGCTATGTTTTGGACCTGTGCTGAAAACAGTGTTGATAACACAGGGATGTTTTCGATATCGCTGAGCAGCGCTGACACAGAGTCAAGGCCTCTTCTGCTTCTCACCCCACCCCACCAGCGAGGAGGCTCGGGGGGCACAAGAAGCTGGGAGGGGACACAGCTGGGACAGCTGACCCCAACTGACCAAAGGGATATTCCATATTATATGACATCATGCTCAGCATATAAAGCTGGGGGAAGAAGAAGGGAGAAGGAGAGGACGTTGGGAGTGATGGTGTTTGTCTTCCCAAGTAACCGTTACGCAGGACGGAGCCCTGCTTCCCTGGAGATGGCTGAATCCCTGCCTGCCCACGGGGAGTGGGGAATGGATTCCTTGTTTTGCTTTGCTTGCGTGCGCGGCTTTTGCTTTACTTATTAAACTCTCTTTATCTCAAACCATGAATTTCCTCACTTTTACTCTTCCGATTCTCTCCCCCATCCCACCGGGGAGAGTGAGCCAGGGGCTGCGTGGGGCTTGGTTGCTGGCTGAAATTAAACTATGACAGACCCAGAACGCATCCTTTGGTGTCCTGTGCCTCAATGCTCCTTGCCGCTTGAATATATTGTGCTCTCCATTTCGACCTTTATTCTTCTCATTTGGCTACAACCTCTCTGCAAGGACTGTCTCACCGTGTCTGCCCAGTGTCTAGCACAAAGAAGGTGCACTCCTCGTTGGAGCCTCCAGTCATTAACATACAGCCAAAAATCCTGGCAACAGCCACTGCTACATACACTCTGTCTTGCAAGATGCCAAAAGCAAGGCTGGAACACCGTCCTCCAAGAAGTAAGTAATGACAGCACGTTGCATCCAATCAATTGCAATAACTACGGGCAGTATATTATAGGCTGCTGTTATGTTTTTCTAACTACAACAGCAGCCAAGTACTTTCAATGTGGGCAAAATGTATTCACCATTAAGTACAAAGACAGAAGATAAGCATCAGTCTCCACAAGTGGTGTACATGATTCAGTCTCTACCACTTTCTTTGACATTGGGCACGATGTTGCCTCCCCGTGAAAAAGAAGGACTGCTCCTAAGATGTTTGGGGTCAGATTCACGGCTGCCAGGAATCACTGCAGCTCCACAGGGCCACAAAGACAGCACTCATAACCCGACCGGCTTCCCAGGCCAAGTCCAGGTAATGACCACAAATTACTGTTTTCTGGAGAAATCAGATGACTGATCTGCTCTTCAGCATGGAATGCCAGCACCTTTCTTCATCTCAGTTTTTGTCCGCCATTACAGGAACATTGCAGCATCGCATTGAGCTTTTCAGAAACCTGAGCTAAAATCCCGTTTGAGAGGAATAGCCCAGTAATTGTGAAGCCTAATTACAAAGTAATGTGGAGCTTGAGAGCAGAACTGCTAAGCAGCTAGAGACTAGACTAACGAGTGGGCCATCTGTCATCTGCAAGAGGGCTAACGAAAGGCCAGCACAGGACACTCCTGACAGCGTATGGACGAGGATATGCAAACGAGGAAATGTCCAAATACAACATTTAAGACATACAATATGAAATGATCTGCTAATTGGAGCTCGTATGCATGCTTAGCATATGGACAACACAATTACAGTTGTACCGTAAAGGGAAGTTTACAACAGAGGATGGTAATAGAACGGTGCAGGGTGCGATGCACCGAACGATGAGTGGAATCACAGGAGAAGACAGGGGATGGATGTGGCTGGAACAGAGACGCAGCTCAGACTCTTTACGCTTGGACTGCAGGGCAGGGGGATGCCATTTGGTCACCAGCACAATCTCAAAATTCCTGTACTACACTGCTTTATACCTACTATAGTATACCATATATGCTATAGTACTATATACTGTGTTGTCCTGAAAAGTCAAACCTTCACAATAAATCCAGCATTTACTTACACCACAGGGCAAATCTCAGTGAGAGTAGTCCCTGGAAGTGGAACTAGAAATGAACTCTACAGCAGTCAGTTCTAGTCTATGAATGCTTTGCACCCCTCTGGAGCACTGCTGAGTCAATGACAACAATGGTCAGGGCAGTAGAAGACAGCAGTTAATTCAAAAAAACATTCTTTCTTCTCCCTAAACCATGGGATAAAAATACAAACTGGAATTTGAAATTACAGTGGCATCATGGAAAATTTAAGAGGTACAAAGTTCCACCTTTGGCACATCTCACTTTGTGCAAGTAAATTTAACTGCAGTTCCAATAAAAAAGATACAAACATATTCACAAACTAGCTGAAAGCTCTGATTGAAAGTTTAAAGAAAGCCTGTAATCTTTGCACTGGATGTGTAGTTATGTCAGCTTTGAGACTGGTTCTCTCCTTTTTTTTTTCCCCTAGCTCCTTTAAAATCAATGGAATGACAAAGCTATTGGTCAGAAACACGTTGTTTTCCCACTTGCCCACTTAGAAGCAAGAAAACTACTTAAACGTGAGCTCATCCCATCAACTTCAGTGAGCTTTCAGCATATTTTTAAGTGCCACCCTGGATAGAAATACTTCTTTTTTTTAATTTTAACACTTGCTCTGAGACGCATTCAAGCCAAAGGAAAGACCTTGCTCCTTCAGAGGGACTGAACCAGCCCCTTGATACTGGGAAGAACACAGATGTTTTACTGACTGTGGCGGGTTGACCCTGGTTGGACGCCATGTGCCCACCACAGCCGCTCTGTCACTGCCCTGCTCAGCTGGGCAGGGGGGAGAAAATGCAATGAAAGACTCGTGGGTCGAGGTAAGGACAGGAAGAGATCAGTCAGCAACTACCATCACAGGGAAAACAGACTCGACTTGGGGAAAATTAACTTATTACCAATCAAATCAGAGTAGGATAATGAGAAATAGAAACTAAAATCTTAAAACCCCCACCCCTCCCTTCTTCCCGGGCTCAGCTTCACTCCCCATTTCTCTCCCTCCTCCCCCCGAGCGGCGCAGGGGGACGGGGAATGGGGGTTGTGGTCAGTTCATCACACCTGGTCTCTGCCGCTCCTTCCTCCTCAGGGGGAGGACTCCTCACCCTCTGCCCTGCTCCGGCCTGGGGACCCTCCCACGGGAGACCATCCTCCACGGACTTCTCCAATGTGAGTCCTTCCCATGGGCTGCAGTTCTTCACAAGCTGCTCCAGCCTGGGTCCCCCCACGGGTGCCGTCCTTCAGGAACAGGCTGCTCCAGCCCGGGTCCCCCACGGGTGCCGTCCTTCAGGAACAGGCTGCTCCAGCCTGGGCCCCGCGGGGTCCCAGGTCCTGCCAGCAAACCTGCTCCAGCGGGGGCTCCTCTCTCTCCCCACGGGGCCACAGGCCCTGCCAGGAGCCAGCCCCAGCGCGGGCTGCCCACGGGGTCACGGCCTCCTTCGGGCATCCCCCTGCCCCGGCGTGGGGCCCTCCCCGGGTGCGGGTGGAGATCTGCTCCCCCGTGGAGCTCCATGGCCGCAGGGGCACAGCCGGCCTCCCCGGGGGCTTCCCCGGGGGCTGCCGGGGACCCTCTGCTCCGGTGCCTGGAGCCCTCCTGCCCCTCCTGCTCTGGGCTGGGGGCTGCGGGGCTGCTCCTCTCACATTCTCACTCCTCTCTCCGGCTGCCATTGCTGGTTTTAAGGGTTTTTTCCCCCTTCTTAGCTCTGTTCCCCCAGCAGCGCTACCACCGTCGCTGACGGGCTCGGCCTTGGCCAGTGGTGGGTCCGTCTTGTAGCCGGCTGCACTGGCTCTGCCGGACACAGGGGAAGCTTCTGGCAGCTGCTCACAGAAGCCGCCCCTGCAGCCCCCCCACTACCAAAACCTTGCCAGGCAAACTCAATACACTGAACAATTTTGGGAATAAACCCCTCAGAGGGTTCAAATACTCTTAAACATGTAGCATGCTTCATCTTTGGTGAGGCCACCAAAATCCTATCTTCTCCAATAATGAAGAGGAAAAGGAAGGAAATAGAACTCTTGAAGAGGCAAGAGGACTGAGTTTTGCAGATATCTGAATGGACACGATATTTTGCTACATAATTAACAGGAGAAGAAGGGGAAGAAGGATACACAGCAGCTACCTATATTTTAACAATTGTATGGATTCCCCGTGAAACATCAACTGATTTTGTGAGTTGACACACAATTTTAAACATGCAATTTTTAAATATGCAACTTTTCTGCTAAGGTCTTCCAGCACTCTTGTTATACTAGTTTTATTAGTTTGGCTTTGGCATTTGCAGTGTCTTTCATCTGCATTCTGAAAACTGAGAATAAGAGACCAAGAGCAATGTTTGCTTGGGAATCGCGCTACCGGTCTTTCATCTTGCTTATCAGGAACCTTAACCAAGATTTCACCACTTAGCCAGATACAGAAAGCTGTGAAAAGCAACTATAATGCAGAAAAGTAATTAATGTTGTAAAATGGTTTTGAGTCCTTTGATGAATGGCATTGCAGATTAGTGCCTTGCCCTTAAATGCAAAGTCACCCTTGGGTAGATCTACAGAATATCTACTGGGTTCATATAAATTTCTCTAGACATATTGAAATCGGTATCAGTCATATTAGTAGCACAGCAACAGAACAAGTCCTTTTAACATATCTATGCATGTTTGCACAATACTACTTTGCTCTTTGTCCTTTATAGAAACAATATTTTAGTAATTTCAGATCAGGCAAGACTGATGTTAAATTGTGCTGGAGCCAGTAAGAGTACATGGGAGGATGGAGATGGATTCTAAAACATTCAAGATCGGAGTCTTAATAAAAGTTTATATGGCACGAGTGTGTGACCAGAATTGGAAAAGCATGGGAAAAACTGTTATTTCACAGAAGAATGCAGTTTTGTGGAAAATATGCCTTGCATCCATGTAAAGCTATATTCATCAGAGGGGGGATATTATACCTAGCTCTATGGCAATATTTCATTCTCTGTTCCTGCAAAAGTTTATTTAATTCATTATCATGCCCTTGTACTTTAGCAAATAAAGAAAATAGCAGTAAAGGTCTCAATAAAACACTTCTTCCTTCACTAGAAGGAATATAGAGCTAGAGATATCATTAGAGATATCAGTCCTAAAAAAAAGGATGCTAGACAAACAACTCCGAGCTGCGATACAGCTAATATTTCCACCGTCATTATTCCCAGAGAGGGGTTATGGGGAGCACCGTTCTTCCAGAGTACGCAGGCTGAAAAAGAGCTCCTGCCCATCGGCAGGTGGGTTTGTGAAGGTGCATATTGTCTGCAATCGCTTTCCACTGTAGTTGAACTTGTGGGAGCAGTCGGAGACAGCTGTGCTGAGGGCAGCTGGGGAATGTGTTAATTCAGCACTACCCTTCAACACGCACTCTTTTCATTACAGGTATTAAAATTGTTCCCAGTAGGCATAACAGACAAGGAAAGCCAAACACGAGGAAGGATTTGATCCAGTACCCTATTAAATTCAAAAGAAAAACATTTAATAACTTCAGTGATAATAGGAGCTGGACTGGAACCTACATGAATGGCATAGCACAAATAATTTTATTCTTGCCAAAACTTGTTCCGACTGCAGCAATTTCCAGCGAGAGCTGAAATCTACATCCCCCAAAGCAGCTCTACTACAGCAAATACTACACGCATTAATTCAAGTATTATATGGTTTTCCCTTGACTAGAAAACATAAGGCAGCAGAGGATAAAAAAAGCACATGGCTTGTGCAAGCACCAGCCCAGCTGCTGCTGGACCACTGTTTGTCTGTTGTTTAGCAATGCCTCACCTTTCTGCTGGAAAAAAAATATGTTTTGATGAGGGAATATAAACCTGAAGTTTTGTTTGTGGTAAAATAACGACTGTGACAGTGCTCCAACCACTTCTTCCAACCAGGTGTTACATCACCTACTGAATGCTGGAAGCATTTTGGGACAACGGCTGTGGTTTTCAATGCCTAGCTATGAGCCCACTGGAGAGCCTTAAATAAAAAATTATAATTGCAGAACAGTGGTGTTTGCATATTTATCAGGTGGAAAGCTGGAATAGGAATTTGAGGATTGAATTTTTGGGCATGGTTCTCTAGCTGCCCTTGCTTGAGCAGGGAGTTGGACAAGATGATCTCCTGAGGTCCCTTCCAACATCAACCAGTCCTTGATTCTGTAATTTCAGGAGCCAAATAAAGAACAGGAGGAATAAAGGAGGAAATAAAAAAAGAGATGCCCAGAGAGCAAGGAAGCAAAGCAAAGACACTGCTACACGTTCATGCCTCACTCACCAGTTATCCATTTAGCCTCTGGGTCGTGAATTTTGAAATCATCACTGAAGAGATCTTCTACTGTTATCTTCTTCTTCTGAGACAAGCTGTTATCTTCAACTGTAAAACATTCAAAACCAAACTGCCATTACTTCAACTTTGAAATGTATCTGAAAGTACAGCGATGGTGCATAGTGCCATGTCATATCATATCTCATTCGGAAACAGTCAACGTTAAGCTTTCTGTCACACATAAGCCCCTTCCCATTGTCTGTGTTATAAAAGGACCATCTAATGGTTCACAGACAGAAACCTCCTGGTTATTTATGCCTGGACTCAGCAATTACAAAAGACCAAGATATGGTCCAAAACACACATTTTCAGACACAACCTGGTCAAAAAAAGATTTTAGAAGTCATGAAAACATACTTTTAGATGTCATAGTGCTATATTACGCTGACCATTCCGAAGAATATTAAAGCTATTTAACACAAAGACTATTCTGAAATCATTAGTTAATTTTTTTTAAATTAACTAAAAGTGACCAATATAGCTTATATTTTTTTTTCCTTGAAAACTGTCACACAGAACCACAGTTGGAAAGGTATTTAGCCTTATAAGAGCTGATACAGATTACTTCAGGAGTGCACAAAAGATTTTCCACGGGAATCAAACACTTGGCTGCAGAAATATTTTTGAAAAATCTATGAGACATGACTCTAAATCCTTAGGTGTTGCACAGGTGACCCATACTAATCTTCATTTTTGGTGAAAGGATATCCAGCTTCATTTGCAAATGTGGGAATCTGGACTGCTTTTACATTGAAGAACCAGACTGACAGTTTAAGATATGGTAAGATCAACTTGTAATAAACAGTGTCCTTCATTTAGCTCATTCTTCCTAACTCTACTCTAGCACTCCACTTTCCCCTCAAAGAAATACTCGCTGTACATCTTCCTCCACTGTCCTTCATAGAATCCTCTTTGCATTTCTCATGATTCACTCAGATTGCCAACAGGTTTCTGATGCAAAGCATAATCTGGAGAAAACACAGAACTGATTTCTGTCTGCACATATATTATTGTTAAAAGGAAATTTGTCTCATCTAGGATACCACCAAGACTAAGCACGCATGAGTCAAACCAAATAAAACCAAGGCACAAATTTAACCACTTGAAGTTTGCCACAGTTAGCATCTTCTCCTGTGCCAAAATTATACCTTCTGATTTCTATTGCCACCTCTCCACCATGTAACAATTCTCATAAACACATCACAGACGCTCTTGGGCCTATACCTGAAGTGTTTATGTTGAATTAATGGATTCTTGGGCATTACAGATGCAGAGTATATATATTACATCACAGAACTCTATACCAGGTGTTTAGTTAATATGAAAATGGATTTTTATTTTCTCAGAGCTGAAATTTTTAGAGAAAAACTGAAACCAAGAATTTTGCCTAGCATATTATTTTTCTTTTTTCTACTAATTTTTTTTTGTTAAGACAAACAGTCACCTTCTATGAATAATATGTTTCCAACATCCAATTTTTTGCTGAAAAAATATTTTCATAGAAACCTTTCAGTCAGTTTAAACACATTTGCTCTTCAAATGAACATGTGAGGCCACATTGAGTTTTTCCACAGCAGGTTGTGTGCTTCAGCATCTCTCCTCACTACAGCATCCTCATGCCTGAGGTGTATTGGCGTCATGCAGACTTAGCTATCTTTAACATTATTTAGTACTAAACTTGTTATGCTGAACACACCAGTGATTAGAAACAGTGGAAACAGACTCTCTAAAGCCATTTATTTGAGGAAAAAAGTCTTCTTTACTATACAAAATTGAAGCTCCTGAGCTACCGGAGACCACTGAAAATTACCTCTGAACAATGTTTTGTTCCACTAAAAGGTGTTTCAATATAAACTATCATTTTTACCAAATTAAATTGTATTATTCAATTTTCACAGCTTTTTTAAGTCCAATTGAGGTTTCAATCACACTGGTCAATGGCTTCCAAACATCAAGACACGTTAGACAAGTCCTCAGCCAAATCCCTCCATGTGACAGCATTATGCCAAGTTCTTCTGCATCATTTTATTTATTAAAATGGAAAATATATGTCAGAGGAACTCCAGGAAACTGTTCCAATTAGTTCCCACTGTGGTGCATGGTCCCAGTACTGGATACCCAGGGAGATCAGGCAGTGCAGAGCAGAGCCCACGTACAGTCCTGGGCTTACAGCCGTTTCAGGCACCACTTCCCAAATGCCACCCCAAGCAACACGGACACCCTTTTCCTCACCATGAGGGCATAAGGCACAAACAAACTTCTGTGCTGGAGATTTGGGAAGGGCAAGGTGGGAAGCCCTTCTCATTCCCTCTTTCTGTGCAGGATGGAGACAGTCAGTCTGAGGGCTGCACCACCTCTGTGCCTTCACAGAGCTTCAAACTCCTCGTAAGGGGCAGCAGGAAGAGGCAGAGGTAGCAACTGAAGCATGCACACCAGGATGCTCCCTACGGAATGTTGTTGAGATTCCCTTACCGACTCCTGCTGTGGGCTGTAATAGCTGCAATAGGTCCTATAATGAACCATGGACATTAATGTCAGCCACAGAGCTGGGGAGAAAACAAATAACTAAATAATCAATCAATCAATCAATCAATCAGTGACTTTTTAGTAAAAAATGCAGATTTACTGACCTCTCATCTAACACACAGGTAAGTCAGAGCGCTCGTTAAGAATGCCTACTCCATTCCTCTGGCCCCAACAGAGACAACAGGATCTCAGGTAGCCCACCCTCTCCTGAGCAGCAGTCTCTGAGTATGCCTTAGAGTGTCTAAGCCAACTGGTGGACACAAGTTGTGTCCACATTCAACTGCAGAGACCTTGTGGCCTCCTCGGTTTTCTAAGAAGATCAAGCATGTGCCACCACCCTTTTTGCACTCATGTCGTCCCCCCCAGCAGATCCAGATGGCAGCTGCAAACCAGGGCCTGACAGCACAGCAGCATGGCAGTAGTACAGGTGGCATAAGGACTTGTGATTCGAGTGCCAAGTCGGAAACCCACCATCCAAAAAGCAAAGTCACATGCTGGGAGAACCAAGTGAAAACCATGCCAATATTATTTTTGATTCAATGTTAAAGGTATGATGCGAACCCTGCATTGGTCAAACCTTTTGGGTTTATCTGTTTGCACCTCATCCTTGAAGTCAGCACCAAACTGATAAAACCTTGCTCTCCAGAACACAAAACGGAACAAAGATCCTCCAAAAACCCAGAAAACTTAAAACAGAAGGGAAAAGGGCTATGAACTGACCTCCCTGCTGGTTTTGCCTCTGCCGTACCAATCCTTTCCTTCAAGCTTCCTCTCAACTTCAGCAATGCTCAGAGGCTGCTTGATGGGTCAGAAGGTTTCAGTCACCTTTGGGTGCCCACCTTTCTTTCCGTCATCCTAGGGTTCAGCTACAGGTCAGTGTCAGATGCTTTTCTCACACACCTCCTGCGCTATTGTGCACATGGGTTAATGTGTGTCCATGAATGTCTACCTTGCAGCAGACCTGACCCAGCACGCCAGGAGCTCCCTTCCCACCTCAGCATACCCGCTCGATCCCTGGGCAAACCTGAGCCCCTTTTCACCCAAACGACCTCCCTGTATTCAAAAGGCAGTGGCCATACAAGGTAAAGTGGCAGCCTCTCTCCCTTCTTTAAAATCCCACTTTATTTTAATGGCATATAATATGCATTCATATGTAACAATTGTGAACAAACAAATTACACTCCTGCACAGCTGGTCACAGGGTACTTCTCTTCCCAACTAGCAAAAGTCACACTAAGCTTATTAGGTGGTGCTGTCTGACAGCATGCTGTGAATTAATGCCATACAATGACTACCTCAGTACCACCCCTGAAAAATGCTTCCTATGAATTTTGTAAAAATTTTAATACGGAGTTGGGTGTATTCTCTTTTTTTCAGCTAAAGGTCAGATTTGAAAGGAGCAAACTTGATGTATATCTCCAGAAAGCTTTAAATATCAGGAACAGATATGTACAAAGTCCTTGTTTGCCTCCATTTCCAGAGGGGACTGGAAAGCAGCCTTTTCTTAAGCAACATGTCTAATAGAATTTGGGGAAGTTTTTTTTTAATCAAAATTTCTGTAGAATTGGGCCCTCTCTTCAGCTTTGATATGTGCGTGTGTGCGTGCGCACACATGCGTGTCTATAAACTTTTGCATGTCTTTATGTAAACACACAAACACAGCTATGATGGGACTGGTACAGGTGCCATATGCTGCGACAAGTGAGCAACTGCCAATTAGGAAAGGCTCAGTCCCACACTTTTATCATTTGTATAAACAGATTCACATTTTTCAAAGGTGGGTGGAATGGCAGGATTCACACACACACGAAATCAGAGTCCCTCAGCGTAGGCAGTTGTGAGGATGCTGTGTACTGTAGTGTAATTACATGCAAACTTTCACCAGTTACTGCTTTCGAGAATGTTGTTCTAGAATACCAAAGGATATACAAATCATAGAAATGTTGAAATTTTATTAGGATTTTATACAGTAAGATCTAAGCGTTAGCCAGCAATAAAGCACTGCTACTGTAATTAAGTCTGCTGAATGCAAAGAGTACTGTTCCCACTTTATGAGCTAATCTTAAAGCAGGGTGAGTGACCTGCCTCTGAGAAACCCAGACCAGTAGGGATTTCAGCCTTTCTGCACCTGAATCCAGAGTTAAAACCTTCTTTAAAGGTTTGGGCTGATTTGCAAAAGAATCTTGAAGAGATATATAAATCCCCCTTTTCCTCAATTATTAAATACTTCAATCATTATTTGTACTGCTAAGCAAACCTTCCCCATTCCCCACTCTACCATTCACTCTTGGTTTTGCAGGAGACTACGCAGGAGACCAGCTTGATGTTCACAGTACTGGGAAATACCACCATCACGATGCAAGTTCTGGGTCCAGTTAACCACTTTTCTTTGTCTAAACGTGGACTACAAGAGTGCATGCTGCACTCTGTCATCTCATATATGTCCCAATTTTCTCTCTGTAGGTATTGCATGTTTAGCATGGGGTTTAGAGCACCTCTGCATTGAGGTGCACCTTGATATTGCACTGCAGAACAGGCCTTCAAACCAACAGCAAAATACTTGGAGAAGAATGGTTTCCCAGCCAGGGAGAGGGCCAAGAGAGACAGGAACAAGTAAGGAGTTCAGAGGTAAAATGCAAAGCGTTATCTGTACTAGTATGACAGTGTCACGCTGGACTCCAACATTATCATCAGAAGGAAGACTTAAAAATATTTGAAGTACTCTCAAGCATTGTGCTCTGCCCATGCCAGATTCCATCGCCCCACTTGAGACATTTCCAGTGAAGAGGTTGGGGTTTTTTTGGTTTGATTTGAGGTTTTTTGGGGTTTTTTTCTGATGTCACTCTCACACTTCGCAGCAGCTCCCCAGGAACATCCACAAAACTGCTTTGCCTCCTTCCTTCACTGTCCTCCTGTCCCTTCCTTGTCTCTTGTTCAAAAATCCATCACTTATTTTTCAGTTTGGCTACAAAGGATTAACGTTTCTTCTTCCAGTGAACTATTTTATGGCACAGAAATGCAGACTCTGCTTCTCCTTTTGGACAGGCTCCTCCATCTTCCCCACTCCTACCTTGTTGGGACATACTATCCCCAGTCAGGATTAGCAATGTAATACTTTTCATGTTTGTCAAACCAGCCTCAATGTCTCATTTAGCACTGGCTGGTGGGAAATGCCTGTGAATTGAGCCTCCTGCTACCCGCTGCCATGTGCATCCTCATAACAAGCTCCAGTGGCCCAAAAGAAGACTGAACTCAGCTGCTGCCAAGCCAGAGCAGCAACCTAAGCTATCTGTTTTACCCTTGGCAGAGTCACAGAATCACAGAATCACAGAATCACTAGGTTGGAAAGGACCTTTAAGATCATCAAGTCCAACCATTAATCCAAAACCACCATGTCCCCTAAACCATGTCCTGAAGTGCCACATCCACACGTTTTTTGAACACTTCCAGGGATGGCGACTCCACCACCTCCCTGGGCAGCCTGTTCCAATGCCTGACCACCCTCTCAGTGAAGAAATTTTTCCTAATATCCAATCTAAACCTCCCCTGGCGCAACTTGAGGCCATTTCCTCTTGTCCTATCACTAGTTACTTGGGAGAAGAGACCAACACCCTCATCGCCACAACCCCCTTTCAGGTAGTTGTAGAGAGCGATAAGGTCTCCCCTCAGCCTCCTCTTCTCCAGACTAAACAACCCCAGTTCCCTCAGCCGCTCCTCATAAGACATGTGCTCCAGACCCCTCACCAGCTTCGTTGCCCTTCTCTGGACACGCTCCAGCACCTCAACATCCTTCTTGTAGTGAGGGGCCCAAAACTGAACACAGGATTCAAGGTGCGGCCTCACCAGTGCCGAGTACAGGGGCACAATCACTTCCCTGCTCCTGCTGGCCACACTATTGCTGATACAGGCCAGGACGCTGTTGGCCTTCTTGGCCACCTGGGCACACTGCCGGCTCATGTTCAGCCGGCTGTCAACCAGCACCCCCAGGTCCCTTTCCGCCGGGCTGCTCTCCAGCCACTCCTCCCCAAGCCTGTAGCATTGCATGGGGTTGTTGTGGCCGAAGTGCAGGACCCGGCACTTGGCCTTATTAAACCTCATACAGTTGGCCTCTGCCCATCGATCCAGCCTGTCCAGGTCCCTCTGCAGAGCCCTCCTACCCTCCAGCAGATCAACACTCCCACTCAGCTTGGTGTCATCTGCAAACTTACTGAGGGAGCACTCAATTCCCTCATCCAGATCATCTATAAAGATATTGAACAAGACTGGTCCCAGAACCGAGCCCTGGGGAACACCACTCGTGACCGGCCGCCAGCCGGATTTAACGCCATTCACCACAACTCTCTGGGCTCGGCCATCCAGCCAGTTCCTCACCCAGCGAAGAGTAAACCCGTCTAAGCCTCGAGCCACCAGTTTCTCCAGGAGAATGCTGTGGGAGACGCTGTCAAAGGCTTTACTAAAGTCCAGGTAGACAACATCCACAGCCTTTCCCTCATCCACTAGGCGGGTCACCTGGTCATAGAAGGAGATCAGGTTGGTCAAGCAGGACCTGCCTTTCATGAACCCATGCTGGCTGGGCCTGATCCTTTGGCTGTTCTGCAGATGCCCTGTGAGCACTCTCAAAACCAACCGCTCCATAATCTTCCCTGGAACAGAGGTCAGGCTGACAGGCCTGTAGTTCCCAGGATCCTCCTTCCGGCCTTTCTTGTAGACGGGCGTCACATTGGCAAGCCTCCAGTCTTCTGGGACCTCCCCTGTTAACCAGGACTGCTGATAAACGATGGAGAGCGGCTTGGCAAGCTCCTCCGCCAGCTCTCTCAGTACTCTCGGGTGGATCCCATCAGGCTCCATAGACTTGTGGGTGTCCAGGTGGCTTAGCATGTCCTTGACTGCTTCCTCCTGGATTATGAGGAGTACATTGTGCTCTCCATCCCCGTCTTCCAGCTCAGGGGGCTGAATATCCTGTGGATACCTGGAGTGGCTATTAAAGACTGAGGCGAAGAAGGCATTAAGTACCTCAGCCTTGTCCTCGTCCTTGGAGACAATGTTCCCCGCCATATCCAGTAGGGGATGGAGATTCTCCTTGCCTCTCTTTTTGTTGTTAATGTATTTGTAAAAACATTTTTTATTATCCTTTACGACTGTGGCCAGACTGAGCTCTAGCTGGGCTTTTGCCTTTCTAATTTTGTCCCTGCTTGACCTAACGAGATCTTTGTACTCTTCATGAGTTGCCTTCCCCTTCTTCCAGAGGTGATAAACTCTCCTCTTTTCCCTGAGTCCCAGCAAAATCTCCCTGTTCAGCCAGGCCGGTCGCCTTCCCCGCCAGCTCTTCTTACAGCACATGGGGACCGCCTGCTCCTGCGCCTTTAAGATTTCCTTCTTGAAGACTGTCCAGCCTTCCTGGACCCCTTTGTCCTTCAGGACTGTCTCCCAAGGGACTCTCTCAACCAGTGACCTGAACAGGCCAAAGTCTGCCCTCCGGAAGTCCATGATAGCAGTTTTGCTGAGTCGTCTCCTTACTTCACTCACAACTGAGAATTCTATCATGTCATGGTCGCTAAGCCCAAGATGGCCTCCGACCACCACATCTCTCACCAGTCCTTCTCTGTTTGTAAACAGCAGGTCCAGCAAGGCACCTCCCCTGGTGGGCTCACTCACCAGCTGCATCAGGAAGTTATCCTCCACACACTCCAGGAACCTCCTAGACTGTTTCCTCTCTGCCGTGTTATACTTCCAGCAGATGTCCGGTAGGTTGAAGTCCCCCACAAGAACAAGGGCCAGCGAATGCGAGACTTCTGCCAGTCGCTTATAGAATGTCTCATCCGTCTCTTCATCCTGGTTGGGTGGCCTGTAACAGACTCCCAGCAGGATGTCTGCCTCATTGGCCTTCCCCCTCATCCTTACCCACAAGCACTCTACTTGGTCTTCACAATCTTCGATTTCTATGCAATCAAAACACTCCCTAACATACAGAGCCACCCCACCGCCTCTCCTTCCCATTCTATCCCTTCGGAAGAGCTTATAGCCATCCATTGCAGCACTCCAGTCATGAGAAGCATCCCACCATGTTTCTGTGATGGCAACTACGTCATAGCTGTCGCGCTGCACAATGGCTTCCAGCTCCTCCTGTTTGGTGCCCATGCTGCGTGCATTGGTGTAAATGCACCTGAGCCGGGCTATAGATTTCAACTCTGGCACATTGAACCTACCCCTAGGTTCAACTCTAGTGAGCCCGGTTTTAGCCCCTCCTCCCTCCAATTCTAGTTTAAAGCCCTCTCAATGAGGCCTGCCAGCTCATGAGCAAGAATCCTTTTTCCCCTCGGCGTCAGTTGCACTCCATCATTTGCGAGGAGACCTGGTGCCGTGTAAACCGCCCCGTGGTCAAAAAACCCAAAATTCTGACGACGGCACCAGCCCCTGAGCCATGTGTTGATCAGATGTGCTTTCCTGTTCCTTTCAGTGTTCTTCCCCGTCACTGAAGGGATTGACGAAAACACTACCTGTGCTCCCGCTCCATTGACCAGTCGCCCCAGTGCTCTCAAGTCCTTTTTGACTGCCTTCGGGCTTCTTAGCGCAACCTCATCGTTGCCAACCTGCATGACCAACAGCGGGTAGTAATCAGTGGGCCGAACCAGACCAGGGAGTTTTCTGGTGATGTCTTTCACCCAGGCCCCAGGGAGGCAGCAGACTTCCCTGTGAGTTGGGTCTGGTCGACATATTGGGCCCTCTGTACCCCTTAGGAGGGAGTCACCTACAACAATCACCCTCCTCTTTTTCTTAACTAAGGACGTCTTGATGCGTGGGGCTGGTTGACACACCCTAGGCACCCCCTCGGATGGACCTTCATCAGGGTCCTCATGTTCCTGTCCCTCATGTTCCAGAGCCCCATACCTGTTGTGTAAGGGCAGCTGGGACCGTGAGGGAGGCCGGGAGGGAATTCGCCGACCTCTCCGAGGAGGGACCTGCTTCCATTCCCCCTCATCTCTTAGGTCCTCTCCTTCTGCCCGGCAGCAAGAGGGCAGGGGATCTCCTGCTGCTTGTGGAGCCTCCACCAGCTGCCCCTGCCTCAGGGCCGCCAGGGAGTGGCTCCACCAATCTATCTCCCTCTCACACTCCCTAATGCTCCTCAGCCTCTCCACTTCCTCTTTCAGCTCTGCCACCAGGCTGAGCAGGTCGCTGACCTGGTCGCACCGCACGCAGGTAGCGTCCCCATCGGTCTCTGGGACAACCGACAGGCTCAGGCACTCTCTGCAGCCGGATACCTGGACAGCCACGTGCCTGAGCGGGAGCTCCGTCTGTGTCGCCACAGTCTTTCTGGCCCCGGTTTTCAGCCGAGTGGCGACCATGGCTGCGCCTCCTCTGGGAGGACGATGGCCACTTGTACTGTACCCCGCCCGCACGCCTCCCCTGCACGCGCGAACTGACGCGCAAACTGATGCGCTACGCCCTCCTGACGTGCCACACCCTGTTCGCCGCGCTCCGGGTCGCTCGCGCTCCGGGTCGCTCGCGCTCCCGGGGGCTGCTCTTGTAGGCGAAGGGGTTTTGGCCGCCGCCGCCCTGGGCCCCGCCCACGCTGAGTCAGAGCTGCCGCTCGTTAGGAGCCCGCTCCGCCGGCCGGGGGTCGGGGGGGGAAGCTGGGGCACTCTCTCGCTCCCTGTGCTGCCGCCTTCGCGGTTTGGCCGCCTCGGGAAGGCTCCCCCGGCGCGATCCTTCGCTCCGTAGCCCTTCGCCTCGGTGGCTTCGAGTCGCACCGTGAAGCAGCCATAATAAGAACAGAAGCAGGACTGAGCTCAGAGGTTTTGTGTTTGCATGTAGGGGACAGTTCTGGAAAAAAAAACCCCACCAAACCCAGTTTACCAGCAAACCAGGTAATTAGAAAACTCAAAAACCATGAATGGCAATTTTAGCATAGAAAATGACTTTGCGTAGTCCTAAGTTTTAAGCACAGAATCTCTCTCAATGGTGCTATTTGGAGTTGTTGCTAAGTACATATTAACTGTGTGATTTATGTGTATACATGTGTGTGCATACACATCCCAAACAGAGAATGTCTTTGTGTATATACAAACACACACACACACAAATACACTTGTGAATTTTATTTGTAACTGCATGTGGGTATTGCGCATTCCCCACTTCATGCTACATGAAATGGAAGGTCATCGTAATAACCCATATTGACTTGTGTCTTCCTAAATTAGAGAACACTATCTACAGGGTCTCAATGCTCAGTGCACCTTTTCTGTCTAGGCACTTACCTGGACAACAGCACTGCAGTATCTATAGTCACAATAGTCATTACTGGATTTTATGTGTGATTTTCTCTCTGGAGAAGTGGGGGTAGGGTTCAGGAGAAGTCCTAAACGAGGTCTATAGTGGAGCCTAGAATTGAAACCAGAGCTGCTAAATCCTCACCAGATATCATTCTGACCACCCTAATAAAGAAATCATTATTACAGGTGGTCTTGTAAAAGGGATGACTTGTGACTTCAACTGTATTTAGGACTGTACAGGTATGTTTATGATTCTCCCTATATATCCATCTATATGGAATCCTGCTCTTCAATGGAAGTGGCACCCATGGCCTCATCTAAGCAGTGTGAGCCACTGACAACTTCTTGAAGCCCACAGGTATGGGTTTAGGAATTTAGGCTTCAGTGTGCATTTTTGAAAGGTCTGGGACTGCAATTCTGTAAAATAGAAGGCAACATTTCCATATCTTTGTAAATAATGTGTAAAGAATGATATTTTTCAATGCAAATAAGTGGTGTTGGATGTGAGTACAGCCCGCAGACCATGCCCCAAAACATCTTGGAGATGAACCGCACTGTCCAAATGTGTTAAATCTGAACCTTAGCAAAAGTAATCTAAAAAATGATCCTTAATTAAGTTTAACCTTAATTAATTTAATTACTTAATTACTCTGGTATGACCATGTGCCACTTACATTAACATTGAAAATTTCAGGATAGCATGAAATAAAATGAACATGGCATGGCAATAAATAACCAAAATGATAACGTAGTGATTTTTTCACTCATTTTCATATTAACTCAGTGCAGTCCTGTATTTCTTGATTTATCACTGTCTCCAGTCTACCATACAGCAGGACGGTGGGAAGGGAAGATGGCCCAGATCTGCTGATCAGTGTCAGTTCATATGCTACGAGCTAGAAATTTCTGCCACACAACTTCCATCTCATTTTTCCACTTCACCGTCCTGTGCTTTTGCATTTCCCACGGTTTCATTTCTCCCTCGCCTCCATTCCCCTCCTCAGCTCTGAGCTCTCTGTCCTGCTGTCCTCTAGAATCATCAGCATGTACTCATCCAAGAAGGAGCCCCTTTTCTCCTACACATCCCTCTGCTGGGGACCTTCTGCCTTCTCCCGTGTTTTGTAACTCCTCACCCTTTCTGACACTGAACTCTCTTTTCTGTATCTTGTCTCTCACTTGTTTGCCTTTTCATATTCATACCACAATCTTCTCAGAGCTGCAGAAGTGCATTATTTCTACCCTGTAAGTAGGCACGGAAATTTACAGGGCTCTATAAATATGTAATAATCAATAATCATAATGATACCATATTAAAATTCAAGCCTACAACCTCAGCAACTACTGTAAGAGAAGTAATTTACAGAGGTTACGTGCAGAGAACTTTGCTGAAACTTGGTAAAGGGATTAACCTAAAGAAACGGGATTTCTTAACCTAAAGAAAAGGGATTAACCCAAAGAATCCCTTACTGGGAAGTTACTAATTATTTGCTGTGGTTAAGTGCTATCTGGCATATAGTTATCTGGAATTGCGTTGTGAAGCTGAAAAATCAATCCAGCTGAACGGGATGGGATTTAGGTGCCTAAGCATAGGCATCTAACGCCATTTTAGATGGTCTAGGATATTGCACCCGACTGGCGGCTGCTGCTCCATGTGGGCATGAACTTCGGGAAGTTCTGTGTCCTAACCGACTGCCCTCTGTAGACGTCTCTCATACCCTGGCACATCTAAAATGACACTCCCCATCTATGTTTAGGCAACAAGTTTCAGGCTTGTACCTTCAGCTCTGCAGCCCTGATCTTTGAATTGAGATGTAAAACTCCAAAACTATCTACCTAAGAATGGCCTTGAACTCAGTGTCACATCAAGATAGAGAACAGGAAGGATGATTCCTTTGATGCTGACTTCGCAGTGAGTTTGCAATCCCTTTACCATTGGAAGTGTAAAATTACAGAAGAAAAACAGAATGGAAGCGAGTTAAAGGTTATAAATACCTGGTGTCAGGAGGATAACAGAGGTGACGATCAGCGAGCAGATAACGAGAATCACAAGTAAGGCAATTGCAATTCCTTTCCAGTTTCTTTGAGGAGGATTACTCCCCACCAGCTCCTAGAAACATCAAAGGAAAGGGAACATTTAGAAAAGGCACTTAGACGAGCAAACAAACAGCAGAATCCAAACAGCAATGTATGTCCGCAGAACTACACCATGCACCCTGTGACCATGGTGGGTGAAGCCCGTAAGCCAAATACAATTCACGCCTTTATAATGCACTACGGTATTAATTGAATCCATCCCTTGTCATATTATACAACGAATAAATGCAACGCACCCATCAGGTGCTCGGTAGTGAAACCCGCGCTCCCCGTCGCCTCCTCGCAAACAGGCACCAGCCACCCACGCTAGCACTCATCCAAACTCACTTACCAAAAGCCAATTTCCTACCAACCCTCATTAGGTCTTGGAATAAAGAGATTTACAGCCACTTTTAAGAGACTTTTATAAGGTATCAGAGAAGAATAAAGGGAGATAAATAATTCACAGGGGCATGTATAGAAGTAAAAATCAATAAGGATATCCCTATGGTGAATTTTTCTGCCTTCCCAGAAAACGTCACATCTCCTCAGGCCACCTTGCATACATTCATAGCTTGGTAGGTCTAAAGGCATGAAGACAGGCTTCATGTCTAGCACATACATTAAATTTAATCACATCCTTAAAACTTTAGAATAAACGCTCCGTCACTATTCACTGATTAGCTTTGACTTCACTGTGGTTGTACCATATGTTCTGTCTACGACACGTACAGCACCCTGCTCTTGAGACGGAGGTTTTTATTAAGTGCTGTGTTCACTCACAAGATCTTAAATATTTATCGCACTTTATCCCTTTCATGCTTTTTGCTGGATTCGCCTTAGCACTGTGCATTAAGTGTGATTTCATGCGCACATTGAACCATGCCCAGGAACTGTATGAAATATCAGTGCACTCCACATTCCTGGAAGGCTGAATTCACTCAAGGGATCTGGCCTCACAGCTAGAGCAACGCTGGATGCTCCTTCTCCTTGTCAACCTCACCAATTTAGAATTTTTGCCTCATTTCCTTTATTATGACGGATGGTGGGTCTAAAATAGACCTGCTGGTACTTCTTTAAATGATTCTTCTTTTTTTCTTTTTTAATTTTTTCAGGAAAACAAAAAGCTATATAATAGACTAAGTTCTTCTGTAATTCAGAGAGTTTGTTTCACTCACTGTGACTTTTTTCTTATACACAGCAACATGACCTGAACAGGGAAGTCAGGCAAACCTGGCAGTTTTGATTTCAGAAAATGCTGGAAAAAAATTTTCAACTTTTCCATATCAAGAATTCATTTCAGAGAAAAAGATAATGCTGAGACTCTCTTCCTATGTGTTTGGGGATCTGTCCATTACAAAGGCTCTAAGTCTGCCACGGACAGCCAGGTTTGAGGCATTAAACATCTGAGGTAGAATCCATATTTCATTATTTATTCTAGTTCTGGAAAAAACACAATGATTCTCTTCCTTCTGGCGAAGAGGGCTAACCCCTACCCTCTCTGCCTTCCCCTCATTTGCACTTGGCTTTCTATTTAAAATGAAAAATAATTAGAAGGAACAAATTTATAGTTTATTAATCTTCCTGGAGAAAAACCTGAAAAGTAGGTCAGGAGTCCTGAGAAATGCAATTTTGCCAACAAGCAAACAGAAATAATATAAATACCATTTTTATGGCATCTTCACCCTAAGCATGAATACAAATGTTAATTAATTTAGTCTTCTAACACCTTTTTTAGGAAACTGTTGCGGTCTCCATTTTTCAGGTGATGCAAATAGGCTCAGAGAGAATTTGTGACTTTCCCTGGGTCACACAGAAGTTGAGAAATAAAGCTAGGAAAAGAATCCAGGTCTTCTTAGTAAGTGGCAGAAATATTCTTCCTTTCACAGCAGGGCACAGTGGGACCTAAAGGGATGACAAGGAGAACTGGGGAAAAGCAGCTGAGGAACCACAGTGCTGCTTTCTACCCAGCCAAGCCCTCACAGTATCTGAAGGACAGAGGTAAGACGCCGGCAGCACTACAGGACTGATGGTAACAGTCACATTCCTGAAAATAATCTAACAACCTTCTCCACCTGTATGGTCAGAAATTTTAAAATTGAAAAAAATAGTTCATGGACTTGAATTAGTCCTACAAACCCAGACTAGGTCAAAAGCTTAATAAAACCTTGCATTAAGTGAGGCTTCCCCATCCGTGAGTCCCAGTGTGATAGAAATCCACACACGTGCTTAAGCTTTCAGGATATCAATAGTCCTACTGAATCCGTTTTCACATCATAATCCCACTAATTCTTTAGTCATCCCATCAATATTTGAGCAAAATCACAGCAAAAACGATTGGGAATTTCCAGCGTATGAAGAGAAGGAAAATTACTCATAAACAAAACTTTGGCGTTCAATACACTGCAAGGAAGCAGAAAGGAATGTTTTTGCTTTATTTTCAAAATTCCATTAGGAAATTTCCCCTGATAAAAAGCAAGAAGAGATAAACGACATTTCAAAGAAAATTAAACAGCTTTATTCAGCACATGTTTAGAAAGCAGCTTTTTTGTTCTTCTTGGTCATTTGAAGTCTCTTTCGATGGAAGCATTTACAGTAAACCCGCAGCGCACACGTCATACCATATATATACGAGCACCGCCGCCTTAGATCTGTCCTACCGGTATTCCAGTTAATTTCAGAGGTTTGTTGTTGTGTCACTGTGACCGGCTTTTACTTCCAGGAGATTACAGCCTCACCACCAGCCCCTGATACCCCCCGATACCCGCGTCCTTGGCAGCAAACTCCCACCCCTTCAGCAGGAGCTGCCACAAGCGGACGTCAGCTACCCGTTCACATCGCTCCGGGAAGCCTCTGCGCTTGGGACCGGAGCCAGGAAGGTCTTCAATTAAGCCCTAAGCAGGTACAGCTTCAAGCACAAAAACAATGTTCTCCAAGTGGCACCTCAAAGGGTTTGTTTCCAGCACACAGCACAAAGCCATAATTTGCCCGTTCCTGAAAGACTGCGGATGTAAATACAGAGACCTAAACCAAAGAGCAAGCAGATGCCCTTCACCAGCCATGGCTGTTAACCCTGAGGATACCACTCTGGTTTCAGCACTGCTATCTGAGCATATTACACAAATGGAAATGACCAAGCACGCACAGCTTCTGCCCTGACAAAATGTTTTTACTAAAAACAGTCTTAAAACAAAGTAATTCATCGGTACGAGTCACCTGCTTCTCATGAAGAACTAACACAACGTCTGCATGACCTCTGCAAGCAAACTGAAGCCCTTCAGCCTATTTTTTTTCTCTTTTTTTCCTTCGCTGTTTGTTTTCCACCCCCTTCTTCCTCTTACATAAAACCTTAATTGTTTTTGGATTAGGAAAGTAAAACAGATGTTACCCCAGGTCTTAACTTAAGCACACTTCACTGATGCTGCATATTAAAAACTGTAAACGGTATCACTTTCATCTTCATTTATGGTTGAAAAACTTCACCCACCTGTGAAGTTGACTTTGAAGCCATAAATCCAGATATCTACAGTATTTTAAGACTCTAAAATCCAGATTTGTGATGACATATTTTTCTGCCTGTGAAAGAATCACTGTACCGACGTGTGACGGATGGAGGCTGGATGTGCTCCAACCCAAGATGCTGTCAACAAAATTATTTCTGGCATGTTTATTTGAAACCTGCCACACGTCTACCAGCACGGTGGCCATATTACAATACTATAATAGCTTCTTAAAACAGAAACTCATTTAGCACAACTTTTTTTTTTTTTTTTAACAGCCATGTCTATATTGCTAAATGAAAGAAGGACAATATAGACATTGCTTGTCAAGTATTGGTATTATTTAATAAAAGCTATACATCCTCGACCAAAATCTCTGAAGTATCAATAGCGGGATGGTCATGTTGGGCCTTTTAACCTTTTTCGACACGGAGTTGCCACTTTTGTGCAATAACAACAAAACCTAGGCATGTGTGTGTATATATATATGTATATATATGCACATATATACTGGACTATATACATTCTAGATACATGTGCTGTATGTGAGGGCCCTTGCTGAAGGGGGTGACACTGGGCCATGGCTGCAGACAGGAGACTGAGCTCTAGGCTCAGTTACACCAGTGGAAATCAGAAAGAAAAGGAAAAGAAAAAAGCAAACCCAAGAAATTAATGGTATGAAACAAAAGCAGGTGTAAGATGTTTTATTGGCTTCAGAGGTGGCAGGATGGCATTTATAGCAGTGGTTTTGTATGGTTTCCATACTTGCTATTCTTGCAAGCTCTGGTTCTTGCTTTTTTTTGTTTCTAAATTTTAACTAAATAACCTGAAATACTACACTCATAAACACAGTAAATGAAAAATCTTCTAGCAAGCTTGTTAACACACAGTTAATTGAAAAATAATACGTATTTCACCTGCAAGTCATGCCACCTTGTTCTGAATTAAAACTCTTGCCGGATGACATAACAGTGGCTGCAATGCCTCTGGCAAGTCAGCTCACCAACTGCAGAACAGGGTGCGGAATAAAAACTTTGCTGATTAACGGCACGGGAACACTGTTGTCTCTGGTGAAAACTCCTATGATGTTCTGTGGAAAAATAATCCTGCTGTTCATTAGTTCTTCATAATACAAAATTGCTGCAGATTATAACTGTTAAGCAGTACAACAAATGAGGTAAAGAGTGGGTAACCCATACGGTTAGATTATTAACCTCGTGTTGCAAAAAAGAAATATTAATTGCAACGATAATGGCAGTAAACTCGATGCATTGCAGTGGTTACAGCAGGAGGTTTGCCGAGATGTCTGGTTATACTGCTGATCAATTTTGCCTTACTGTCTCATCACACTCCTCTGCCTGTCTGGATCCTCTGCTGCTCTCCTGCCTTAAATTTAGGATGGAGGGTCTTCATGGGTGGGAATAATTTTCTGGTACCCTGCCTGGCACGGTGGAAACCTCAATCGCTAAAGAACTTAGGCAGTAGCATAATACGGATAAACAATAATAAGCATGGAACTGCATCTTTCTCATCTCTGAATTCAAGCCGAGTTACTTTTCTTTGGAGGCTTCTTTATTTATTTCCTTTCCTTCTCCTCCCCACTTACCTCCTTCCCCTCCTGCCGCTGCAGACCACCCTGAGCTGTGCTCCAGCTGAAGTGTGATGTTGAATAGCAATCAGTCTGCAGATAGACTCAGAGTCTGAGCCTGAGGCTACAGTAAACTCGGTTGTTCAGATGCTAAAGGTGACACTTAAGAGTGAGAGGAATAAAAACTTGGTCTGTTTTTACAAATGAGGCATGGCATGTATGTGGGCCCTCCTGCAAAACCCCAGCAGAAAGATTCAGAGGGATAAAACCGTCTTCTGCCTGTTGCGGTGATTACATTACGGTTTTCTTCATCTTCTGTTGATAATAAATGCTTTTAATTAATAGGGAGTAATGACTTTATAGCAGTTAACATCTTTGCTGTCTACTCCCCAGCACCGTGAGAAAAATCTGTTGCCCTGCACACAATGCAACGCACCATCCTGCCCCGCATTTCTGGGAAGCTCTTTTATGAATGTCCTGAAGCCACTGCTTTTGGCCCTGTAGCTTCATCTCCTCTCTCAATCTTCTGCAAAGTGCACACACGCAAATGCTTCGAGGTTGGGCATTAATGGAGCGTTTGAGAGCAAGTGAGGAAAAGGCTGTATCCGTAACACTCAGCTCTCCGTAAAAATAAACCTCGCATGTTTTATGCTTTGATAGAGCTTTCAGTCTTACATGTTTGTATTACAAAGCCAACAGGAGAAAATGAATGCCATCTGCACCTTACATCTAAGTGTTAGCTTTAACAGATGATGGGTCTTCCACAGTTTTAGAGCAGAAGGCACCAGATCCTCAGCTAGCATTGACTGACACAGATCATTGGCTCCACTGGGGCAAAGCCAGTCTGTGTCACCTACAAATGAAACCCAGTGCTACTTCTAAATTTAAAAAAAAAAAAAAAAAAATCTGTAAAAAGGTCTAAATGCAGTAATATCTGGAATTCCTAGCTGTACTGTACTGCAGAAATTGATATTTAATAACTTCCCATCATTTTTATGAGCATTATGATGAAACAGTTTTGGATCACCTCCAGACCTAGCAGCACTAAAAGATTAATTTAGCATCTCTGTATTTTGAACTGGCATCTCACATGACTTTTGTACCAAGTATAGTAACCACACTGCAACATCCTCCTACACCCTTACAAAGCATAAATAAGCAGAGTTGACATTTGAAGCATTCCCAAATTATTCCTAGTGCTTAGGGACAGAATGACTACATGGAATTTCCCAAATAAATTAGAAGTTGGGAATGTGGACTCTGAAATCCTGCCAGGAGCCTATTCTCAAGGTGACAAAAATTCAAGCTGCGACCATCAGCTGTGGCACTAAGAGTGGCTCCAGCCAAGGGCATGGCCATCTTCTGACTCATGGCCAGAAGAAAGGAGATGGCACTACTGTGTGTGTGTACAACACATGACATACGTGGTTAGAGATACTTTTAGCCAAGAACTGTGATGGTCTTGATTTAATGTCATCTTATTAACCTTCTTCACTTTCCTACCATCGGTTTGGTTCGTTCATCTGCTGTAACCCAGATGTTTTTATAGCACCTGGCGCAGTGGGACTGCGGATCCTCACAGGGGCCCTTAGCTGCTACTGTAATTCAAGTCATAATTAAAGATCCGTTCCCAATAGTGACAGAGCCCATAAAATCAACAGCATTTCTTTGATTTTATTTCAGTGTTTGATATAAGCACACACATCCATCCACTAAAACAGAACCAAATCATCTCCTCGGGTGAAATATCTGCCATGGCACCAGTAAAACTCGCTTTGACGCTTAGAATTTTATTCCATAAGAGCCCGTGTTATCATCAGATCCATGAAAAGGCTTGGCAAGCCCAAATGCCACAGATTATATCACTGACCCCAGCACCCCTGTATGCCACAGCACTTGCTTAGCTCCAGTTTTTCCACGATAATGCGCTGACAGCCTGGCTTCCTCCAACTGAGACACAACACAGGCACAAGCCTTGAAACAGTTCATACCCATGCAGAAAGCATCTGCAAAAGGTGATGTTGCCAAAGCATGCCAGAATGACATCTCTCCACACTATTTCTTGAAGAATTACGATCTCAAGAAATGGGAAAATAAGCTTCTCTGCAAGATTTGAGAACCTGGAGAAACCACCTCTCAGCTTTATCATCTCCCCTAATTCCAACAAAACGCCATTTTGCTTACATTTGTGAAAAGGCAATTACAATTTTTAGTGAAACTATATCTCAGAAAAAAAAGAAAATATCGTTCAATTTATGACTGTGAACACCAAGGAAGAATTTGTGATAAGGGAAGTAGTGAGGTGTTCAATCTCCCTGGACAGAAAGACAGCATTAGAAATTCTGTTTAATATTATATTTTACTAACTCCTAGGCTTTTTTTTTTTCTGTAATGTAGTTTGTAAATAATTTGTTTCTAAATGGTACAGGAAGGAAAACACAAGATGAACAAAATTTAATTCTAAATAATTTGTTTGGGAACAATGAGAAAGAGCCGTAAAGACAGCTGAGTTTTGAGGTCGCCATGCTGCAGAGACAGTGGGAAGACAAACACGAAAAGAGTGTGTACAGCAGCGGGGAAGAAAACCGGTTTATCAATCTCATTTTGTACTCTCCTGAGGTGTCTGTCAAACTCAGGATGCAGAAATTGTACTGCGTGCTAAGAAAGTAAAAATTACCTTGCCAGGTTACTTGCAAACACTTACGTGATGCAGTAAGTATTATATGAAATCATGTGTGAATTAAAGCAGCTGGGGGCTAGGGCAGGGTCGCTCCTCCGGTGGTTGACATATGTAACTCTCATCAACACATAGGAAAGCTTCATGCACTTATGGGGAAATAAGAAAACAGAAGGGAAGAGAGAAGCACCCTCAGTACAACCTACCGCGCCAACCACCATCTACCATTACTATCTGAAATTCATCGGCTGCTTTTTGTTCCAGATAAGTTTCTCTCGTCATCTCTTCTTGCAGGACGATAGGATTTCAGATGAGGTCCCTGGCTGGCATGAGGGCCGCAAGGTGACGGCTCCTGAA
Source organism: Phaethon aethereus (assembly GCF_964289735.1). Lineage (NCBI taxonomy): Eukaryota > Metazoa > Chordata > Aves > Phaethontiformes > Phaethontidae > Phaethon > Phaethon aethereus. Next base: position 163,107,308 of record NC_138582.1, read on the forward strand.
GGTCCCACGGCCATGGGAGCAGTTGGGCAAACCAAGTCAGAGAGAGGATTGACCCCCTGAGTCCTGGAGATATATCGGGAGGTGAGGGACACGGACATCCAAGAGGATGGTATGGAGTGGCACTGCAGGGACGGGGAGGTGGCAGTGACAATTCAGAGCTTTTTCTGGGGAGAGAACATTTGATCGGAGCCCATCATAATGTGATTTCAAAAGTAACGGAAATTACCTGAGCCTTCACGATGAGACACAACATAAAATGCTTTTACCTACTGAACAAACAAAAATATCCAAACTAACAAGCATGTGATGATAAAATCTGTTTTGTGTGCTCACTGACATGCCCTCCGAATTTAGTAAAGAACCAGTAAAAATCACATATTTCTGTCCTCCGTGGGACTCGGGCAATGTCTATTTTACATAAAAGTTGAGTTCAGCAGGAAAAAGAAAATCCCTCAAATAAGCCAGTAGGATCTCACAAGAAAGAAAATTTCCTCCCTGTTTCAAAACAGAACCCACCCTTATTAAGGTCAATAACAAATTTTTAATAGCATGCCTCAGTCCTTTAAACTTTTCCATGTATCATAAATTAATCAGATTATGGTGCTGGATTTCTCAAGCATCTGAGTAGCCTATTAAATAAAGTATAGTGTAGGAGTTGTGTAAAATGAAAACTCCAGGGTTATTCTGGATCCTAAAATTCACAGGTTATTTTTATACATCTTTTACACAACTTTTACTTCAAGCACCAATCATTTACTGTTTTGAAAACCACAAATTGTTCGATGTATGGATGTTTCAAAGACAATACTATTGCATTATTCATTATGGTAGCAAATCTATATTAAGATGCTAATTATCTTATAATTTTACCTTTAAGAGAATCTTAATTTTCTGTTGTTTCTATGATTAAAGGCCAAAACACTCAAGTCATATTTGATGTGTGGGTGTCTAATGCTGTATTTCCACCCGTAGTATGTAGCCAAGATTTTTATGGAAAACTATAGAAGGAATGTTCTTCTCTGATACAAATTTTAAAAACATTGAGCAATGGAAAAACAATGTATAAGCGGCGGCCTGTATTTTACACAATGCTTTTAAATCAAAAGACATTAGCAGTTCTTTGAGTAGGACGCAGGATGAAGGCTTTTCTCTCCCAGCTAAGTCCTCTTCTCCCCAGCCTGTACAGCCAAGATTTTCTTACTTAGTCTCTCTCCCCTTGTTCTCATCTCCTGAATCTTCCATTCCTGGTTTCATAAGTAAATACAAACCAGTAAATAAAGCAAACCAAAATCTGTCCAAGGGCAACTGGCAGAGCACGCCTCTCACTCACGACAGCCAAACCCTCTTAGGCTGCAGCGCAGCACGACCGCTCCGGACCCGCTCCTTGCCGTGGCCGTCCTGGGACAACCCTGCCAGTAACGGGCCAAAGCCACGCTTGGAACAAGCTCACGAACCACACCGGTGATCACCCACGCTTGGCCCACGCACCCCTCCAGGTCATTTCACCGCTTAGGCGCAGCCCTAAACTCCACCCGAATCCTGAATCCTAAACTACAGCCCCCAACCCACCCTCAGTTCTGCAATTCTTACGCTTAAAGTAAGAAAGTGTTTCTCAAGTGCTCGCTTGAGCTCATACCGTTACTCACGCAGAATTAAGGAGCAAGGGGCACAACAGAGAAAGGATGGCTGTCTCTTCCATTTTTATAATGTTAACTATTTCTTTCTGACTTTTTCTAACTATTTCTTTCTTGACTTTTGACTGATGTTAACTCTTTCCTTCTTTCATGCTGACTTCTGTGAGCGTTGCTTGGATGATGAGGCTGGGAGCAGAGTCCGCAGCCTGCGAGACTCCCAGAACAGCTGGGAGACATCTCGGTCTCCTAATGGGATTTGCTCGGGCTTTTCTCGGCTATTCTTGAACTAGGACCACTTCACAGATATCCCGATGTGATGTTCATTAAGCTTAAGATAAAAGTCTTAATTCCCATTGGCCCTTGTCTAGTTCTAGCTTAGGAAAACTGTAGTTTGAAGAATGACAGCTCTTGGAAGGGTACTCGGGCTTTGGGCAGGCTGGCTCAGCACCGAATGACTCCAAGGTCTCCAAAGGTTTAGGAGTCTTATGCTTGGTCTGTTTTAATTGATTTCTATTTTTACTAGGGTTCTCACAGCATATAACAAAGAGCTTTGCAAAGTCATTTAGTTTAATTTTCAAAACTTTCGGGGTGGCAGTAAATACAACCAACAAACAGTAAGTCATTTTTCCTTGGGAAAGTAAGATGCCAACTTTCTTTCCTGTACTGAGCTGTGTTAACTGTGGCACAACACCACAGGACCATGACTCCTCGTATCGAAAGAACATTTTTCTTGCTCATTTTTAGTTTGAAAGAAATATCCTTAATTCAATACAATCCTGAGACTCAGTAAGTGAATTACAGAATGGAACTGAGACATCCATGGTCACACTCAGAACAAAAATTCAGCAAAACGGACTGACACACAAATTGCAATTTTTTTCTCACAGAAGATGTGTTTCACAAGGATCACTGCCACCCAGGAGCAAAGCCCCCATTATCATGATGATGTTTAATCTCCCTGTACAATTCATGTTAGCATCTTAACTGCATTGACAAAAGCACCTCTCCTCCTGAATCACGCTGCTGGTTTATCTGTCTGCTTTTCACTGGCTTCAAAGTTTCCTCTGTAATCAAAATTCTCCCTTTAATTTTGTGACTCTCTCACTTCTGACATCAAAAGTGAGAGAGTGTGGGTTAGAAAGGTTCCCTCTGTATTTGAAACTAAGTTAAATGTAGGGATATCGTATTGATTTAAACATGCTGTAGGGTTTGAAAAGGGAAACATCACCCAAGCAGGCACACTGACTGGTGCCTGGCGGTTCCATTGCACCCTGTGGAAAAACACTCCAGTAATGGGAAGGAAAGAGGCAAGTGTCCAAGAAAGGAGTTTCTCCTCTGCAGCTCACCAATTTCCTATTCTTTCAAGAAACAGGGCTTGGCTTCTGAAATTAAGGGGTCTTAACAGTTCCCGGAGGGAGAGAGAGCAATGTTCACATTTCCCTACAGCGCTCAGTGTTGCTGCAGATCAACTCCTGATTGAAACACACTTTAAGAAGTCCTCTATCTTCACCTCCCTGTCCACCTCACTCACCTGCAAGACTTAAAGGCATCCTAAACTCATGTGATGTTGCAACAAACCTGCCACTATAGACTTCCCCACCAAGTACCCCATCTCGCCCTCTCATGCGGTGCTGCAACACCACACTGCAGCATGTCCGTGTCCTCAGAGGTGTTCAGATCCTCAATTCCCTGCGGCTTCACCAAGAGTCAGGCGCAGAAATACTCCTGACCACCTGGGCCTCCGGGTCTCTCTTCTCTCTATGTAAATTGAAAGATAAAACTTCACCATAACTAATAAAAGAGTTCAAAAGTGATCAGATATGTAGCCGTGGGAGAAGGAAAATGATGGGGGCTGGGGCACTGGTATTTTCAGGGAGAGAGAAGAGCATTAGCGCAGCCATGACTTCATTTACCGTGTGAAAAATCTGTCCAGAGCAGAATGGGAACTCTACCAATTAATATACTCTACAGATGCGTCTCTCCAATAAGCAGAGTTACAGGGATCATTTTTCTTTGACACACACCATAAGGGAATGAAAAGGTTAATGTAGTGTATGTGAGCGCATTTTTAAAAATCAATTTAAGGGAATTTTCTCTGCTGTAAATTAGTCTCTGGCATCAGGGAAAACCATCAAACTCAAATTAACAAAAGGAACAAAAGAATTTAATTCAAAACTACATGGTGATTGTAGTGCTCATCGGTGCACACAAAAAATTAGCAACACGCATTTCATTTTTACCTTCTTTGATTACAAAAAGGCTATTATCAGTGAAAGATAACGTTGAACCATAATTAGAAGCAGGACTCTGCCTCCTACCAGCCTGCAGAGTTCAACATTTTCTGTAATGCAATATAAAGTCACTTCGGTTAGAAATCCCATTTGTCAGCTCTCCTCACATTCACCAGATCGAGACCCCTCTATCCCCAGCTGCACACGCTTCCGTACACCCAGAAAAAACGGGGTTTGGCTTCTGAACGCCAGACTTCCCATTCAGCAAGAGCTCACATTGGCCTAGCTGCAGCTGAAGACATGAAGAAACTTAACAGCTGAAACAATGAAGCTACTGGACTCATAGTATCTGTAGAGAAGATCTGACGTTTTCAGGTTTCGACTAGCTTTAACTGGCAGGAAAGCGAACCTCAGCTGAAATCCTGCTTTTTCAAGGGGTCTTGAAACAGTTCCCATAACCTCACGGCATTGCCACAGGCTCTTGGTTCCCATTATCTGACTTGCAACCTATGGACTCCTCTCCCCCTTACAATGACTATACATAGGGTATCTTCTTTACCTGACGAGGACACCCAGCAGTATAGTGACATTCACACTCAAAGCTACAATAAGAACCCATCCTCAAGGTGATATAGCTCCACATGATGTTTCCCAAAATTACCATCAGTCATAGCCCTTGTGCTTTTCTCAAGTGACATTTGCTGTCACCAAACTCAGGAATTGGAAGATGGTGCTGAGGACAACAAGATTTTGTGACACGTTCTGCGTCAATGAAGTGAAGAAAGAATATGACACAACTGATCTGTGCTCATATGTTGGCCGCTGTGCTGGTTGCCAAAAGATATCAGCAGCACAATGAAGGGGCAGACAGGTTGTATGAGCTGCTCGAGATAAATCAGGTGTGTTATTTTCCTTCCACTTCATTGACATAAATACCTGCGTTGTTCCCCTTGTGCATTCAACAGCCTTTCATCTGGTCCATCATTGAAACCTCCCTCTATAGAGAGCAGATAATTGTCAATGTAAAGAATCTCAGTTATCTGACGGTGACAGATTAATCTTCGACCGGTGCTAAACGCTGCCTTGAGGAAGAGAGGCCAAGGCTCTTCTGCTCTCGGCATTTTTCACTCCCCCAGTGTCCCGCACATTGCTGATCAAGCCCCACATTGCCCTGCCTGTCCCTTCATGGTGTCCCGGGATTTTCTACCTCTCTCTCCAGAAATTCTTCATCTGTTGGTAAATAATACCAAGAGTATGTGATTATATATGACTATGGCCTTTTATGTTTGACCAGGCTGCTATAGAACATTTACTCCCTCTTCTTACAGTGGGTTTGAGCTATTAATGAAGGGAGTGTCAAGTGCTAATCTTTCAGTTGCCAGAACAAAACATAATGTCAAAGGCCACCACTTCACCTAAAAATTGAAAACAAACAAGAAAGCAAGTGATGGTACTAAAATATTTGCAGTCATTGTTGTCATATTTCATTTGGGCAAGGGGAATGAGGGAGTCAGGATCAAAAAAACCCCAAAAATCAGACTTGCACAGATTCATTCACTGTGTTATGTTGCTACAGAGAAGTATATATGCATAGATACATATATATGTATACACACACAAACACACCCCTTTTTTCTTTCCATTTCTTGGCATGGGAAAGCAGAGACTCACCCCCTACACATACATCTACTTAGCTCTCAACGAGAAGTCAGATCTTTTTTACCCATTAATTTTCACCTCCTTTGAAATGTGAAACAAACTGCCCTTTTGTAAGCTGGACCTTGGCTCCTCTGAGGAAACACCTCGCAAGTCGATCGCTGCAGCCCCTTCCCCGTTGGGCAGGACCAAGCAACAGTGGTGAACTGCCGCAGAGGTTCATCACTTCAGCTAATCCCCTCCTCATATGGTGAGGGACTATGACCGTAGTGAATAATTAATGAAAAATATGTCTGATCAGAAGTTCAAAGGAAGCAGAGGAATTGCAGAAGTAAAAGCTAGTGTTTGTCTTTTTTTTTTTTTTCTTTTCTTTCTTTTTTTTTTCCCATGGGCTTCTTTGGGCTTATGGGGGGAAAAAAAGAAACCTTTAAATCTGAAAGCACACCCCGTCACCATGCGTCCTCCTGAGAGCATGGTGGCTGTTGGTGTGATGTATCTGCCCCGTGTCCCCAGTAGCTCACCAGGGCACCCTGAGCTGTGCTGTGCTGGAAACACGGATCTCAGTGCTACAGTACCTGCCTGAGGAGCTGGGATAAATGCTGGGGCAGTCAGCCTGGGCAAAGCTTCAGGCTCTCGTGGCCACATGCTCTCCGGACCCCAGCGAGCTAATGTAAAGCTAGAACTTGTGACAGTGACTGCAAAGCAGACATGTGCTCATTTGCTTTTTAGTAGGAGGAAGATGGAGGAGGAAAAACTGTATGTTTTATGACCTCTCCTTGTTAGCAAGAAATATGTTAAGGCTGTGCCTTAGTGCCCAACACTTTTTTGTGTTGTTTTGTCTTGAAAAGAAAAGAAAAAGCATTGCTTTTTTGTACATAGTATTTTGCTTTCGTAAAATATCACTATCATAGCCTTATAATGTAAAATGAAAAAGTCATATTATTTTCAGAAAACCTCATAACAAACTAATGGGGCACTACAAACCTCAAATTGTTCTTTTTTTTCATTTTCTTGGCATGAATTTAACCCAAAAAGTCAGAATCTAATTCATTCTCTTACATAACCCTTTGTGAAGGTCTCTTAAAATTCACATCAACAGTATCTCACTCCCACTTTTCCCTTAATTTCCATTTTGTTTAATGGCTTCATCACTATTTACTTGTGATTTCAGTATTTTTTTTCCCTCATGAGAGAGAGAAAAACTCTCCCGAGTACTAGGCCAAAGAGCTGGAATCTGTCTGCTTCTGTTGTGCTTCTGTAAAAAATATATTAAAAAAAAAAAATTCCCTTGCAGGGAATAAGCCCAGTTCTACTTTTTCCCCTGGGATCTGGTACCACGATTCCAGTGGTGGTGAGAGTCCAGGTGCAAGTGCCATGTGAGGAGGTACTCTCAGCACATGCCCTTTGCAGGCTGAACACATGAAGTGTAAAATAATCAATCTTCCAAGGTCCTAACAAGCCCCTGTGTTACAGGCTGTACCACGCAGTCAGCTTCTAGCACAACAAAAAATGTCTGGCATAGATAGAAAAGACAGCTAGAGGTTTGTATCAAATTTCTTTGTGAAATTACAGGAGGTACTTAACCTTTGTCCTATCACTTTTCATGGGAAATGAGAACATTTGCTATCCAGGCAGGAAGTCATTATCCCCCACGGGAATGAAAGATGTCTTGATATAATCCTGATCCTTTGACAACAGGACTTCTGAACCCAGACGCCCTCAAAAGACGAATCTACAAAACCTCCCATCTTGGGGTCATGCTGAGCATGGACTTCCCAAGAGCCTCCTATATTCTATACCATCCACACCTTACAAACCTCTTAATTACAACTCCATTAATTTCCTACTTACATTAAGCCTTATATTAACAGTCTGAATTCCTAAAGCAGCAAATGAACCTGTTGCAGAAAAACCTATATGGAAAAGTTTAAATGAGAGAAATGGCTGAAAAAGTTTAATTTGTGTAGATTTTTCCACGCTTGTACTAGTTCAATTTTCTGATTTTGAGCTAATCCCTCTCCCCATCAGTTGCTCACTCCATAGTATAAGTGACTAACCACGCACGGTGGGAGCCCATGGTACCCATCCAGTTTTTGATCCAGTGATTGACAATTTACTAACCTCCCTCAGTGGAGATGCTAACCCCCGAATCTGCATCTTCCTAACTCCTTGCTGGTTTGTAGCTTCTGCTGCTGCTGTTTTCCCCATAGTTTTCATAGAGTGAGGAGACGGGACAGCCTCACTCTAGGAACAGAGATTTGTGGAGGAAACAGAGGGTTTCCTACATCACCTATAGAAGATATTTGGGTGACTGCACCGAAAGCAGGGCTAGGTTGTTAAAAGCCACTTGGACGCCCGGTTGATGCCCCGCTTCCCAAGCACCTCTGCGTTTGAGATCGCGCCCTTTCAGAGCCATACTCCTATGGACTCCTGGCTCACATACAGAAAAAACCCGTAACTTCCTACACGGGTTTGAGGCGGGGGCGTAGCCTTCGAAGGTCAGCCTGACACGGGAGAGGTTTGCCGACCCGGGCGCAGGGCACGGGCGCTGCTCCCCTCGCTCCCGCGCAGCGCGCCGGCCTCCCCGCTCTGCGCTCCCGTGCCAGCGGCGCCTCCCCCGGCGCCACGGCCAGGTAACGGGACACGCGCCCGCGCCGGCGGGCGGCCCCGCTCCCGCGGGCGGCCCCGCTCCCGCGCCGGCGGGCGGCCCCGCTCCCGCGGGCGGCCCCGCTCCCGCGCCGGCGGGCGGCCCCGCTCCCGCGGGCGGCCCCGCTCCCGCGCCGGCGGGCGGCACCTCCGCGGAGGGAGGTAAGGGCAGCCTTTCGAGTAAGAGCAGCGGGCGGTTACGGCTAGTCCACTGTCGCGGCGGCCGGCAAGAGCGCTTCTCCACCGCCTTGCCAGGACAGCCGCACTTGAACTCGGCTTGAAGAACACCGTCAGGCGTGCTGTTCCTTCTCTGCTGCTCTGCACAGGTAGATGTAATCTCCACGTATTTCATTAGCTCCTGTTACGCTGCACGGATGGATGCTACATACAGGTCCAGCTTACCACTTCCATTATCAATTATTAAAGCATTTGGTGCAGAGAGAAGGGGAATCGCGTTTCCCTCGGCTGCAGCTGGGATGAATGTAGCGGTCACAGCAAACTGCCTGAGCATCTTTCACGGAATCTGATTTGGCAAAGTCCACTGCCACGGGTGGACACAGGATCAGCAAGAGGTGGGGATGCTTGGCCTGCCTGATAATGGGGCTGTGCTTGGAACCAGCCTCCGGAAAAATGCCTCCCGTGTCTGTTGGGGATGACATTTACCTTAGTCCAGATGGCACGCACCACCCTCTGTGTGCCATTTAAGCTCTGAGCTCAGAGCGATGGCGTGTGGGGATGATGTGTGCAGTTCTGAACTGCTAGTGTCATCCATGTGTGCATCTAGGCAGGTGGTGTGGTTTTTTTTTTTTTAATTTTAAGGAAATGTGGGCAATTAAGCCAAGGAATATAAAAAAGGTAACCTCCAAAAAAGCAGAACATGACTCACTTATAGTTAGGTTTTGTTTGTCTATCTATCTTTTATTAAGTAACTGCACAGTGTGCCTTGGAGTATTGTTGATTTCTTCATTTAAATATAAATTTAACACTGTATATTAGTTATATTTAGGAGGGCAGCTCCTAAAATCAGTAACTGTATTTAATACTTTACCAAATCCTTCTAATACTAAATAAGAAATGCTGCTGTCAATTAATGACTGATACTGCACTACGGCTTTTCTGCCTCCTTTCCAATAGGATGCTCTCCTCCATCCACAGGGAAAATACTGCTGGGAAAGGGCAATGGTCCGCACATGTCAGCTGTACAGGAACTCAGGAGAGCATTTAATAGGATGCCTTTCTGTAGTAAGAAAACCATCTAAACTTGTGCTCGAGTCCCACGGACTTCAGCGAGGTGCAGATATGAGTGCTTAGGCACTTCCTAGATATTTCAGTGTATGACTTACCAAGATAAACACCTGCTCTGCAGAGAAAGACCCAAGATACAACGTAGGTCTCTATAGCAGGGGTATCCTTTCCCTGGCAGGAGGATGCCTACCCTGTGCACAAACTCCTGCATCACCTCCCGGCAGCACCCAGCCCTCTCTGTGCACAGTGTGGGGACCTGAGCCCAACTCACGGGTGGTGGTCTCCAAGCGGATCTGGCCCTTAATCAGGAAAAGGAATTAAATATTGTGGTGTTTCACACGCTAATGACTCAAGAATATAAATTATATTTGACACAACATATTAAACATCTCATAAACCAGAATCAACGTGGCAGAATATATCCTGTGTTTTCCTGCTTTAGAATCATTTTAATAAACCGGATAAAAATGATGCCACAGTGTAACCTTTACAAGAGAAGATGATCAGGAGTGTAAAAGTAAGAAAAACAGCCTGCTTACCACACACTTCGGACGGCAAAACACGACGAGGTGTTTACAAGGTTGGGTCGGAAAACAGAAGCTCTGATTAAGTTTCGATATGATTGATACTGTCGGTTTAATCACTCCATTATACAAGGCACACCAATGAAACGGTGGTATGTTTCCTTGTCTTGCTTTAGTCTGCATCTCAAGGGTGCTTATAAATAGTTAAACAGCTAGGTCAGAATTCATCAGTTTTTAGAGAAAAATTAAACCTCAACATTGATATCTATGATATAACGACCTACAGATCAGTGCATAATTAATCTTTATATTAACTGCATACTCTTGTGGTATATGATTTATTACGGGTTATTCATCTAACTGCTTCTATGGGTATTACTTCATGCACATACAATCTAATAACTTTTGATGCAGTAGCAGGTGCTACTTCATAATAAAGACATTAACATTTTCAGAAAAAATACTTTTATATCAATTGATCATACTCTATTTTAACTTCTCTAATGGACATGATAGTGACTAAAAATGAAACCTGAAATATAGAGCTCAATCTTCCATCTTAATCCTGACTGCCTTTTTCATCACGTTTCATAATATATTTTTCTTATTTCAAAACCATGTTATATACCTATAGTTTCACATACCTACAGCCTTCTTAAATGTATGCTTATGCAGAGAGGATAACATCCTCTGTTGTTTCCTCTGTTGAGACTAGGAGTTCTCCAGGAGGTTTAAGCATTTGAAGAGGTAGCTCATTCAGTTTAACTAACAAGGCTCTTCTGGATGATGCTGTAACATGTTGTAGGATACAACCATTAGTTTTATTTCGGTTTGTAACTCTAAATTGTTTTTTTCCCTACATGAGCACCAGCTACTGTAAGGCAGGTGGTTACTTACTCATCAAAGCAGCTACCAGAGACACAGCCCCTGAGACTGCCAAACAGGTCCTTACTTGCCTTTGAGGAATGCTTCCAGATAGAGCTAAAAGGGAAAGCCCGGAGCACATCAAATAAATTGAAAAATGCTTGGAAATAAATGCAAAACTAAAAGCATTCCTGCAGCAGCCAAGAAACATATGGGGAACAAAATGTAATGACCACAACAGAAACATAACTATTCAAAAAGAAAATTTCCTATACTAACACCATTTTTTCACTCCACTCTCAGATATTATTCCTCCTCAGACTAATCATTCTTTTATAGACTCCTTTAAATTCAGCCAACCTCCCAGTGAGATAATGGGATGATTGGATAAATTGGCCATTACCAGAAGAAATGCTGCAGCTTCTAAAGATGTCGATGTTTAGGTTGGCATTGCATGGGGACGGTGAGATGCAGGCAACAGACATACTCATACGTCCTCAACAAACAAAAGAGAATTTATCAGTAGTGACTATCATTCTGCTATAATAACCAGATTTTCAAATTCTCAGCAGTCTTGACAGTGGATGCTAAAAGTTCCCACCAAAACTACCACCTCCTGGTGTTGGAAATTTTCCTAAAATTACATGTGAAGAGCTGAACTGAAAGAAGCAGTGTTGACCCTAAAGCCTGGGTTAAGGAAGTCACTGTTGACAACCTGAAATGTTTTAATATTATTAGTGTACCTCTGAGACAGCCAGCAGCCAAAAACCATGACGTTCTCTGAAATTGTTAAGGTGCTTCTCCCAACCCTGTCTGTAAGAAAGTGCTTTTGGAGTCTCCTTCTACCTCAACATATTGACACAATGTCAGAGAGTTAGTTTGTTAATATGAATCAAATTTGTGTGAATTAGGATCTATTTCAAGAAGCTCTGTCTTCTGCCACCAAATCCTATCTCAAGACAATGCCCTGCAGCAGAGAAGAGGAGGCTGAGGGGAGACCTTATCGTGCTCTACAACTACCTTGTGGCGACAGGGGAGTTGGTCTCTTCTCCCAAATAATTAGCAATAGAATGTGAGTAAATGGCCTCAAGTTGCACCAGGGGAGGTGTAGACTAGATATCAGGAAAAATGTCTTTATAGAGAGAGTGGTCAAACATTGGAACAGGCTGCCCGGGGAGGTGGTGGAGTCACCATCACTGGAAGTGTTCAAAAAACTTGTAGACATGGCACTTCAGGACATGGTTTAGTGGGCATGGTGGTGGTGGGTTGGTGGTGGGACTTGATGATCTTAAAGTTCTTTTCCAACCTTAATGATTCTGTGATTCCGTGAAAATTGCAGTATTCTGGCCACAGTAAAAAGCAACTATGCTCACCATATGTTTACTGGTTAAAATAAGATTCTTGCATAGATGTGGTGGATCTCTCCTTTGAAATAGGCAATGAGTGACCACACGGACACAGAAATTAGTAGCAGCCAGCCCAGCACCAAAGCCCAAGCAGGTGGCAATACCTGCCGTAGCGAGCGATGCGCATTGCTCCCCACCTTAGCAGCATGTGTTACAGAAAATCAGGCTATGTGGCCCAAAGTTACTCTTTCAGGTGAAAACCCACTAGCTTTCCAAATTGCTGTAGAGTCATAAGCCAGACCCATGCTAAGATAGCAGCTGTTTGCACATGACGCCCTTAGAAAGCAGCCTGCCATGCTGTCACTGCGAGTAACAGAAAACTGCTTTAGTTTGGTCTTCCATAATCATTCCCAGCTATGCTTCAGAGTTTAAAGATCTAATCCTGTTTGTAAAATTCGATTAGGCTTTGCAAAAAAAAAAAAAAAATCGGTCATTAAAGTTTTAGATAAACGGGTCTAAGCTAAGAACAAAGCTGCACCACTACTCCAGTGAATTTCAGGATTAAAGAAAATAAATATATGGTGTAATATTCCTGTAAAATATTATCTCCAGTATAGCTTGTTTTCTCATTTGTGTGTGAAGCTGAAATTTAAGTCCAGTTTTCAGTGACTGCTATTATAGTGTAAACATTAAATAAAAAAGAGTAAAAAATATTCACCTTCCATACAAGCATGTTTCTTTTTACAATAGGTGGCCAAGTGATGCCCTGACTTTTTGGAGTGGCTCAGAAGGCAGAAGCCCTGGGTCTGAACAGCCTCGCAAAGGTGAGGCAGCACAGCGGCACCTGCCTTTTATGAGATGTCTAACATAGCAGTGCAATGACAATTTTCATTTGCAATTAGATAAAAATTAGTCAAGCTATTTTTTCACTTGCTACCGGGGGTAAGCAGAGAGGAGGTTTTGGGGGAAGGAGAGAGCGTTAGAGTTTGCAAATGTTCCTCTGACTGGCAGTATCTTACAAACCCCAAGTGTAGAAATGGCACAACTGGGTTTTGTTCTCTCTTCTAGAGCAGATTCTTGTAAGTCTGTACATTAATAAATGTTAATTTTATCCCACTGTGCCTACAAGGTGATTTCAAATTCCTGTTGATTTAATAAAAAGCTTAGGTGTTCAGCACTTGCAAAAACACTGCCGTGAAGATAGACACCTTCAGACAGATTCAGGTATTTAACCTGAAGAGTCAACATTTGCAGTTCTCCAGCAGGATTACGTAGGCTTTCCGGGCAGACTTCTACATCGTCAAACGCGCTGCCTGTTGTGCTAACCGGGATCCTTGCCTTGCTCCTATAGATGTGCCTATACCTAGTCATTAAACATGGCCTGGCCCAGGCATCTCCTTGGTGTGGCTTTGACTCATGCCACAAGCAAAAAAAAAATAAATCCCAGAGGAAAGTTTTGAGTTCAGCCCAGAAGCATCAAGTGGCCAACAGAAGCATCAAGTGGCCAACTTGATCTGCAGCGTAAAAGAGCTGAACGGTGTGGAGGTGTCAGAGCATGTCCTGCTGTCACTGGACAGGCCATTACAGTGTTTAGTTTACTGCTAGAGATTTGAGGTTTCTGCAAACTCAGGAACAAACCCTTAATGAGCCAGGAAAGGAAGAAGCTCTTTTATGTTTATATTGCATTGAACATTCGCTGTCCTCTCATATGTTTCTGGGATGCACGCTTTTCCAGAATCAATGTGGACTTTTTTCCAAGAACAATCTGATAAATTCCTAAAGAACTTAAAAGAAAATCTTGGGGAAAAGAAGAAAAACAAGCCTTTTTCTTCTCAAATATTTAACAGCCGGAACCTATAAAGAATTGTTGAAGATCTGCCAACATTTCCAATGATTTTCAAAGTCATACCATTTTTACTTGCTCCAGAACTGCTGATATCAGCAAGCATGCCCTTCTAAATAATTTATTGGCATTTCTACATAAATTAGATACTTAAAGGTGAAGATGCCATGAACCTTGTGGAGGCTGAGTGCTCACTACATGGACTATAATCCATCAACCCAACAGACAGATTTCCAAACTGGCTTAAACCCCAGCAGGCTCACTGCTTAGAAATAGCTCAAGGACTCCAGAGACTGCAATACACTACTGAAATGTCACTTGTAGTAAAAGCACATTCTACACAAAAATAAATCACCATAAGGTATAAACCTCAGATAGTTATAAGTTGATCATTTAAATCACATGTTAGTTACTGCTCACAAAAATAAGCTATGCAAAAAAATATGTTTACTTCGGCTAAGGACAATGTATTACAAAAGACGGGGCAGTTTACAAGAAAGAGCCATCAACTAAAACACATATCTGTGTAGCTTTAAATTCTTCGGTCCTTAATTCTTCGGACACTTTAGTCCCACCTATCAGTTTTTAAAGTCACCATAGGCTTTTTTTTTCCAAAAAACTATATAATAGCAGGTGGCTGGTTTGCAGGATTTGGCCTCTGGAAAACATTTTGTTGGTAGTTTACCCTGTAACTACTACATTTATAAAGATGCCCTGACAGCTAAGAAGGAAACAATCAGAAGACGATGAATGATATTTTAAGAAGAAAGCTGAGGGTGAGAAACCTGCAAACAAAACCCACTGCACTACCAAGGAGCAGATCAAAATCTTAAATCTCCAAAACTTATTTTTGAGATGAAAGAGAAAAAAAATTATCAAAGGTGGCTCCCGCCCTGGCCAGGGAATCACTGCCGTCAAGGTTTTGTGGCTACTGTTAGCATGGATCCATTGTTTGGATGGATCCCTGAAATACATTGGTATGAAGGGGTGAGAAAAGCCAGTGATAACGAAATGCTAAAGGGGATGGAAAGATGGGAAAAGCATTTTCACTAGAAATGATGAGAGTAGGAGTGGTAGTTGCTACTTGAGATGGAAGAGAACAGGATAAAACAAGACTAAAAATGGAAATAAGCCGGACAATCAGCACCAGTATCTCAAGGGATCAATTTACAAAGAGTAAAAAAAAAAAAAAAAATATCGTCAGGAGCTCAAAATAGTTCTGAAATCAAAACTGAGGGCCTAAAGTTACAGAAAACCTGAGTTACAGCCGGTGAAGGGGGAAGGAAGCTGCTGACTGAGCTTGCTGAGATAGCAAGTCAGTGTAAGTGAGGGTCACTTTATCGCCCTGGTCTCTGGGTGACTAACCACAGCCCACCAGGAGATGGGACGGGAGTGCTCCGCCCGCCGTGTATGAACACAAGTGCAAGTGCGAGAATTCCTGTTTGAGTAAAAATCATGGTTTGTATTTATTAAACAGGCTGATATTCCCGTCATTGGGAATTCATGGGAATGGACACAAAGGAAGATGCCAGCAGAGTGAATTTTTCAGCTATTATCCAAAAAACTCTTTGCAAGCTTTTTTTTTTATCTGATTCATAGCATGAACTCAGACTATGTGGGGGTCTAAACAAAATTAATAAACTAAATGGATGCTGATCAATGAAACTAGGGAATTTTCAAGCGTAAACAGAATTTGTGAATTATGATTTTTTCCTATTTATTCTTGAAAAATCTGCTTTGACAACCGATTAAAAATGTTTCGTTGCCCGCTCTTATTCAGCTACTACCAAAAATAAGGGAGAAAATTAGACATTTGTGTACTTGCTGTAAACTATGAGTTTTTCCTTGCTCCCTGGCTCTATGTTCCTTTCAGTATTTGTTTTTGACTCTGACAAATCAGCTTGCTTAGTACTATCCAGATTATGGGTTTGAGGTCAAACAGAAAATAAGGTATAGCATCATCTTCCTTGTGAGAAGAGATGCAGCAAATTAGGTAATCAGAATTCAGTCACCATAACGATTTAAACCATGCCTGACTTCCTACCTTGCTACTTGCCATTCCTAACGTTACTACCTGTTTAAGATGAGACACCCAGAGGAAATGGGGTTCTGCTCTCACATTTACACAACACCATTACTTTATCTTAATGACTAACACGCCCTGTTTAATAAAGCCCTGGCATCAACTTTATTACATCCTGCACTGCTAATGATTTGGTAGTCACCTAATGCATTAATCTTGATTCATGGCTCACTTGAAATATTTATATAGTACAAAATGTTTAAGTGAAGGTCAGTTGCATACAAAGCTTCAAAGAATAAATCACAAGATTTTGCCTTGCCTCTAGCTCCTCCTCAGCAGGAGGGCACGGCTCCCCCCAGCCCCGGACTAGCCCTGGTTGTGCCCCACACATCTCAGCCTGCTCTCCCACGCCAGGGCGAGCCAGGGACTCCCAGACAGACAGCCCTGGTCCGCTCCTCCTCCCCACCTACCCACACCTCGCTACAAACCCAGACCTACCGAGTACTGAAACTCCTTACTCTGCATCCACCCCACAGACATTAAAAGTGTCTGAGACCCTAATCTCAAGCAACTAAAATCCCCCAAATATAAAGGAACAGCATCATTTGAAGATGCCCAAGAACCAACCTCAAAAAGGCCTTTGCATCATGCGAGGTATGAAGCAGAAGCCTTTATTACTACAATATTAACAAATATACGGTGACAAGGTGTTGATACAGACAAGTTTAGAATTGCTGATTCAGAAGTACATCAAAAGATGTACGGAAACAGTTGAAAAGCACAGAATGGTACCTACAACATAAGTAGGCAGCAGTGCCCCGGCAGGCAGGTAGGAGCTGGGTTTATGAGACGGTCCAGCAACTGTGGGCAGCAAAATGAGCCATATGGCAACAAACACAATTTTATTACTGGACGAAGAACTTTATTTTCACTGTTTTTTATATTCATAAAGGAACACGTCCAAATGCTTTCAGCTGGTTTCATCATAATCCCTCTGACGTTAAAAGTACAGGCTGGCCCAGGGAAATTCAAGCCATGGGACATAATGAGGACAGTATGGCAACTAGAATATAGGCAGAGAGATGATAGCTCTGAAAAAGCTAGACAAGCCTTTCTCTAAGCGTTAACGAGTACACTGAAGCCCAGCCATAACTGCTTCTGCAAGCCTATTCCCAAGCCACCTAAGGCAGGGTGGACAAGAATGCCACAGGCTGCTAAGCCTGTAACTAGCTTTTTGCCACTTTTCCAGTATATACCTCAAAGCACATAGGAAACGTCGGTGCCGCTTCCAGCAGTCCTCGCTTTACACTCTCCTTCTGTGTGTGGTGTGTGGTTTTCTACTGGAACATTTCAGCACGAGTTGCTGGCTGCAAGATGTTCTCGAGGCTGAAAGGTAGCTCTAAAAGCTGGGGTTGGTGAGGAAGAATCCTACACAGCCCTTTTCTTCTTCACTGCACCTTGTTCTCTTTGCAGCTGTTTTTTGTTCCCCGTGCACTGTCTAGTGACATGAATCATGGAACAGAAGGAACAGTTTAATCAATAAAGTATTTAATTGCTAAAAATTATTCCACAACCGCAAACTCATAGCCAAGAGACCACACTATCTGTCAGTGAAGATGCATTATGAGGGAGAAAGAAAGAGGTTCGAGTGTCATCAGCAAAATACTAATAAAATAACCCATAAAAATTGAAAATATGACCCAGTGAGAGCCTATAAACATAAAACGGTGTGGTCCCCAAGATGGAATCATATTGCATTACAGATAATTCCATATAATGTGGTTTAAAGTGGCAAGCTGTATTTGTAGTTTAAGGTATGCAGACATATTTATTATGTGCAGCCAGTTTACTCTATTGCTTCATGAATTCAAGGAAAAATGTAGTTTCCATCAAATTGAATTGCATTCAGTGGTCACTGCACATTGAGAAGAACAGAGTCTATTGCTCTCAAGTGAAAGAACTACCTGGAAACACATGCGAGACCATGAATTTCTAAGTATTAGACATTGTGTCATATAGCAATGATTAAAACGAATCTGTTGCAGTTCTGATCCTTTATATGCAATGCTTCCTTCAATACTTACTCACTTTGCTATGAAGATATATGTAAAGAGCCCAGCAAAATAATCTGCCTCAGCACTTTGTTATAATTAAATGCAGTCACACGTTGGCACAAGTAATGATGACCATCTGCTCAAATCCATGGCTAGTCTGTCCTTCACCACAAATCACAAATCTCCACATGTCCAGCAAAATACCCATTACCAGCTGATTCTCCAAAGCACCATATGAATAATCTGAATATGCAACATGTTTGTTACAGATGAGTGCTAATGTACTTGGCCTCTAAAAATGCTGGCCCAGTTTTGGATGCTTTAATACTAATAACATTAAATGCTTAAAAGAAAATATACTAAACGACCCGAGTTGCAAAGTCAGGTCTCAGGAATTAGGAAAAGCCAAGACTTACGTTGCTTATTCAGGCTGTAAGCATTTGGGTGCAACACCATACCCTGGTCATCGAGTATGCTTGCCTAAGACTGTATCTGTCTCATTTATTTCACAAAGTTTATTTCACACTGTGGGTATTCTCAATGCAACTATTGCACTAATTATTTTTATTCCATTTGTATCTCTCAACTTTTTTTACTCACCACTCAGATCTTGTTACATTTAAAGATTATTAACTCTCTTGAAAGTTTGCCATTAGCATTTCTACACCCCCAGATGAGGTCTGAGCAGTTTGTGAAGTCTAGACTCTCCCACATGGTGGATTTGCAAGCGCACACTCTGCAGCAGCCAGCCTCCGGGACAAAGCTCAGCACTTCAGCATTGCTTCAAGCTCTCATTCCTGTCTGCATGGACCGGGCATGGCTCTGTCGGAGTGTATCGCATTCCAGCCCGCTAATAAACATCTGGACACCACCTCTCCTGAAACTTGCAATAATAAGATTATACTATAGGTATCGGTGTTGACAGGCCACATAGCAGCTGTGGATGTAGGTGTGAACAACCTACCTGTGAGCCTGCTTTCCACCTTTTCACCTGCTTTCACCTATGGCATATTCCATGGCATTCATCAGTTTTAAACCCTCAAGCTTTATTAATTTGAGGAATTTTTCTTTTTAACACCTTTTTGAAGAAAGTGAGAATTATTATCCTCTGTTTACAAATGTGGAATCATAGAACCACAGAAACATAGAATAGTTTAGGTTGGAAGGTCATCTTGTCCAGCCCCCTGCAATGAGCAGGGACATCTCCAACTAGATCAGGTTGCTCAGAGCCCCGTCCAACCCAACCTTGAATGTTTCCAGGGATGGGGCATCTACCACCTCTCCGGGCAACCTGTGCCAGGGTTTCACCACCCTCATTGTGAAAAATTTCTTCCTTAGATCTAGTTTAAATCTGCCCTCTTTCAGTTTAAAACCATTACCCCTTCTCCTATCGCTACAGGCCCTGCTAAAATGTCTGTCCCCATCTTTCTTGTAAGCTCACCCCTGCAACAAGTTGTCCCTGTAGGCTTCTCTTCTCCAAGCTGAACAACCCCAACTCTCTCAGCCTGTCCTCACAGCAGAGCTGTTCCATCCCTCTGATCAGTGTTGTGGCCTCCTCTGGACCTGCTCCAACAGGTCCATGTCTTTCCTGTGCTGAAGGCTCCAGAGCTGGACACAGGACTCCAGGTGAGGTCTCACCAGAGTAGAGTAGAGGGGCAGAATCAGGTCCCTTGCCCTGCTGGCCACGCTGCTTTGGATGCAGCCCAAAAGGTGGTTGGCCTTCTGGGCTGTGAGTGCACGTTGCTGGCTTATGTCCAGCTTTTCATCCACCAGTACCCCCAAGTCATTCTCAGCAGGGCTGCTCTCCATCTCTTCATCCCCCAGCCTGTGCTGATACTGGGGGTCGCCCTGACCCAGGTGCAGGACCCTGCACTTGGCCTTGTTTAACCTCATGAGGTTCACATGGGCCCATTCCTTGAGCTTGCCCAGGTCCCTCTGGATGGCATCCCATCCCTTAGGCATGTCAACCGCACCACTCAGCTTGGTGTCATCTGCAAACTTGCTGAGGGTGCACTCGATCCTGCTGCCTATGTCATTGATGAAGATACTAAAGAGTACTGGTCCCAACATGGACCTCTGAGGGACACCACTCATCACCTATCTCCATCTGGTCATTCAGCCATTGACCACTACCCTCTGGATGCAACCATCCAACCAATTCCTCATCCACCCAGCAGCCCACCCACCCATCAAATCCGTATCTCTCCAATCACTACAGAACCTCAGCTTAATCTCTGAAGTCATCAAGCCTGGAAACTGAATAGGTTAGAGTGTCTAGTGAAAAAAAACACCTGGGGGTGATCACATAATTAAAGATTGTGCAAGGACATCTGTATACACAAGAGAGAGTTCATATTTGCATATAGCTTGACTCTGCTGATCAATCTACAGGCAACTTCTAAGTGGACACTGCTGATGAATGGGAGTGTCTCTCATGCTCCCGATTCCGGGTTTTTTTGTAGACCTTTGGTGAACAGAGAAAGATTTCTTGGTAGCTCTTTCATGCACAGCAAAGGGCAAGTGCAACGGCCACAAGTTGCAACATGGGGAATTCTGATTAGACATTAAAAAAAATCATAACAGCAGTGGTAAAGCACTGGAACAAGGGCTAGGAAGGCTGTGTCATCCCCATCCTTGAAGAGTTTCAAAGGTGGACTGCACGAGGCCCTGAGCAACCTGATGTAACCGCAGTCTAGCCCTGCTTTGAGCAAGGTTTGGGCTAGATTACTGCAGCAGTACCTCCAACCTAAACTTTTCTGTGACTGTCCTGTGATGTCTCCACACAGCTTATGCTTCATAGTGGGTGTGCAGAGACTTCTCCCATGGACATGTTCATTGTTCCAAATGAGAAGGAAATACATGGAGCACATTCCCAATCCACTTGATTTTGAAGATACCATATACATAATCATACTCAGATATGATAGGTTATTTATGCCTGATCCCTTCTAGGTCTCCCCATGACTGAGTAAGCATCACACAAATGCATATTCCCAGCGAGAACTCACAGTTTGGCTGAGGCAATTAGATCATCATTACTGGAAACAGTAGTGAACTGTATTCTGTCTGACATAAGTAAATTCAAGGGAATGAAATACCTAGTTCCAGATTATAGTATCATCCATCTAGACTTTCTGATAGTCTTGAAAGACAGATGGTATAGCAAATGGCTCTAATCATCATATGGGTACAGTTTAACTCCTAAGACATGTTAAAATGCAATGTTTCATGCAACATTTGCAGAAATATCAACCTGCAGATGTGAACGGGGCCTTCTGATTGGGTAGGTTCACTGAAATACATCGGTAAATTTTCAGAGGACATTTCCTTCAGATATTCTTCACTTTCAAAAAGCAGTTTAACAAAAAACAGGAACATGACCACAATTAACTGATTTACCATTAGTAATAATGAATATGTCAAGCTCAGACTCCATGATTCTTACTTTGAAACAACTTTTCTTTGAGACAGTTGAAAGATCTTCCAGGGTATGAAAAACACAAGACCAACGCATGCATCAATAAATGATATTGAAAAGCTACACCTTGTTAACCAAACAAGGCCAGAGCCTGATCTCTGATTTTGAAGCCAAATGCCACAACTGCTCCTTGAAACAGGATGGTCATGTTTGGAAGGGTCGTGGGCCAACTTCTTCCCCAAACTCTGCCTCTGGTGTTGCTGGGAGAGCACTGACTGCCACGAGCCAAGAAAGAGCCACGGAGCAGCTAATGGGAGCAGTAAGGCCAGTGTTCAGGCTTATGTCCAGCCTTGCTGTCAACTCACACATTCATATATGTGCTGCAATGTATAGTTATATGAATATGTCTGGGAGACACACGTTGTTGCTTTACAATACAAACACAGACTTCATTGGTGCATAGTCCTATATGTATCAAGGTTTTGTGTATTGTATACAAGTACAAAACATGATTCTTGACATTCTCAAAGCATTACCTGAATTTATAAACAAACAACCCTTACAAAAATAATCCCAGTTAGAACTCAAAACAGGACCTCTGTACCATACTCATTTTAAAGGAAAGGAGTTCCTTTATGTCTAGAAGCACATACTGTCTCCAAAAGAAAAAAAAAAAAGTTAATCCTGACATGATTTATTATCCCTTGCATCTTATGCCATAATTCAATTGTTCCTTGTAGTCCCTTCTCTTCTGAGTCGCCCTGTTTTTAACAACGAGAGTAAAGGCTGCAGGATTAGGTCCTGACCTCCAACCAACATTCTCCTCAAAGCAGAATGATGCATTCCGTCTGCTCAGAATTGCCATGATAGTAGGTGACACAGGGAAATGTAATATTTCTTTGGTAAATAAGGTTAAGTTATATTGCTTCAGTTTTTCATTTGAAGAGAGCAGAGAATTTCCTTCTCCCAGTCTTACTGGATTCAGAAAGTCACCCACAAATAGAGCATGTGGGGATGGGCTGCAGAGTATCTGTGGAAAGATCCATTCGGCACATGCAGATGGGATTAAACTACTTGTTCCCTGGATGTAATTGCAGTTTCACAGAAATTCTGCTAAAAACACATTTATTTGGCAGTAAATAAGATGACTAATTGCAAAGGATAGCTGCACATGAATTCCAGACTGAAATTTTGGGCACATTTCTAATTGTCATATAAAAGAAAATGACATACTCTCTCAGCTCATTTTTCCTAATTAAATGCAAAATATTACATTATTCCTACTACTCCGATTGGTGGAAGTGAAGGCTATTTCAGTTTAACTATCAAATGCAGCATATGGTTCCCTTATTATTCATATACTGTTCCGCAGAAGTCCTGGGCATATGATTTCAGGAGAGGATCTGACCATGCCTCCTCCTGAGACTTGTATAGATGCTCTCAAGCCAGACTTGCAAACCGCTCTGTATAGAGTTCTGGGAAGGTGATGTGGCCCTAAATTAATGACCCCAGGATTAGGTGTTTGGGTTTTTTTTTCAAAGCTCTCTAAATAAATATTCACGTACATTTCAAACACAAATTTGCCATGATAATCGAGGCGTTAGAGCCGTTACAAGCTGATGGCTTGTCAGCAGTCTTTGCTTGCCTCTGACCTGCTTATAGCAAAAGGCTATTGCAAACACCCAGTACCCAAAGTCACATAGGATATATCTGGCAGAAGAAGATGAACTCAGATCTTTTGTGTCCAAAGCCAATGACAAAATTGACTCTGCATACAGGTTGTCTAATACTGAAAAGAACGTTAAGAGAAATTACGTAAAAATCATTCGCTGCCAGCTTTGAATAATGAAACAAAAAATTCCTTTAAAATAGCACACAATGTAAGATATTCTAGTACATGTAACATTAAAAAAACCCACCGTGCAACAACAGTACAGTGCAAGTCTAGCACAGAACAAACCTTTTTTTAGTAGTACAGTGGGAATTTATTTTTGCTGCCTTTATCTGTACACACAAGAAGAGCTCTGTCATTCTGTCCACATAATAGGATGCAAAATATGCAGTTTTATTAATTGCTTAACATCTATCAAACAGCACAATATCTCCCATGTGGGGAAACACATGCTATGAGGGGGAAAAAAACCCACAACAAAGCAAACGACAATTTAAAGTGTGACATTTCTCAGCACTGGACAGAAAGGATATTCAGTAAGAATGCAGCCGGTTGAACTCCGTCACTTGCCCTGACTGTGAGCCCTTCTTTATGCATGAAGATTTTGAAGTCTAATGAGTATGCACAGAGCATTCCCACTGATTCACCACCACAGAGAAGAAATTTGGCTGCGATTTCATCAGAAAACAGCTAAGAAAATAGCAAAATACAGGTATGGAGAAGCTGTGTTGTGCTTCAGGATCCTACCTTCCCTTTGTAATAGAGACACGTTGTACGACTGCGGCTATTTTCCTTGCCCTGCTGCACATAAACTCTCTCTAAAGCATGTTTCTGACTCTTTTCCATTAGGAAGTTCTTCCAGACCCAAGGAAAATATGCAGCAAGCCAGGGCTCTTCCTGGCAAATCTCATACACTGAACTCCTCTGGTCTGCACAGGAGACTCAAATGTCAGGATACCATGGCCAAAAAAGACAGAGAAGCACCATTCTCCACTTTTTTTGATAACTAAGCATCGCCAACCCTTCAGTAATCAACAGTCATGAGTCAGACTCATATATACACCAAATTATGAGATTATTTGAAAAGCTATGAATATTTTCAAACAGAAAACCTAAAATGTATCATTAGCTCTCTGGATTTGATCTTTCCAAAACATTCAATTCAAAGGCTTTTTTGTTCGCTTGCTTGCTTGCTTTAAGTTGAGGTCTCCATGTAGCTACTTGCCTCCTGGAGTAGAGACGTTAAAAGAAATGCCAAATATTGGGAGAACTGTGTGATAAAAACTGTGGCTTACAACCCAGCTAAGCCTCCCTCTCCACCCAAGGTTTGCCGGAGGAAGCCAGGTAAGTTCCAGATCTGCCGCTCTCCAAATCTCACTTGAAACTTGTGGAGATGCTGGTGGCTATAGAATGTCCTTGATAGTGGGAGAGAAGGCTGAAGTATTTTTAGTAGCTGTGTGTGGTCAGGATTTTAATTAGATGGGTCGGGAACACAAGCAACGAGGAATTGATGAGAAGCAGGACACACAGGGATCGGTGAGAATACAACCTCTTACTGTTTTTCCGTCTTCATGAACGTATCTCAGCCTAGCAACGCACCAGGCCATTGACTCATCAGTGCCAAAGACAAAATTCAGGATCATGAGATCCACATACTGAGCACAGTTATTGTGACAATCCTGAGATGCTGGCTACCTCTGGAAATTTTAAAGTCAAAACCAGACTTTTCAGCTCAGAGATACTCATCGCCTTTCATTTTCTGTAGCTTAAGGAGTGTCAGCACTGATAGGACTGCAGGACACAAACCTTAGATGTTATTTAAATATATCAGTTTAGGGGGAAACATCAGCAAGATATGGCAACAATATGAGCAGCTCTATCAGCCAGAAACATTTTATATCTAAACCTCAAATTCTCTAGAGAAATCTTCAGACTCAAAGAAACAGCAAACTGCCGTATAATTCATCTTCATAATCTTGATGTGCGATTTTTATCACTGACATACTACTGCACTCTTGGGTTTTACTGTATTCTGATTCCTGTTAAAGGTGACCATTTGGCCTTGCTGAGGTATAAAGCAATAAAATCACCTTTTCCTGTTTATTTCTTTTAGGATCATAGAATCACAGAATAATTTAGGTTGGAAAAAACCTTTAAGATCATCAAGTCCAAACATTTTAGAGTCAGTGATGGACTCAACTTTTCCTGGTGGAAAGCTACAAGCTAGACCTTACACTTGTTTCAGCAGTGTAAGTCTCTTGCAATACCACTGACTACAGTGACATTATATGTAGGTACATCTAAAGCCAGCTATTTTTAGCAGTGCAAGTCCTTCTCCACATATAGCTGGAAACAGGGAAAGTGTTTTGAGAAAATACAGCTGTGCATTTGCCCTTTTTTATGCTCTCTTGCAGCTATCTGCTACTGACCGCTGTCTGAGACAAGGCATTAGACTAGATGGATCCTCTGTCTGCCTTCCTAAGGTCATTCTTATGTTTTTCTGTAGAGCAAAAATCTGCAGAAGTGTACCTAGCCTACATATCTAGCCTACTGAGTTACACCTCAGAATCCATTCCTTTAATCACATAAAATAATTGTATCCTCTTAAGTGGAGATTGTAAATAATGCACTAAGACATTTTAAAAATCACCTGGTATTGAACAAACCATTTAATCTAACTTGGTTAATTTGGAATCAATATTATAATTAATTCTCTACCTCATCTGTCTTTTGAAGCAGTGGAACAAAACAGCTCGTACCAGTTCAGCCCTCTAGGACTGCGTGAAACACTGGGGCTGTATTCCTGCTTCCCCTTGCTAAGAAAGATTAATCAGTAGAAGGGTTCCTTGCTTTTAGGATTGCTTTTTAGAAGCAGTTCATGTCAAAAGGAAAAACAACCCACAACTTTATTCATCCGATCTAGTGTCTGATTTGATTTTTAAATCATTAGTCTGGCTGAACTGTACTAGCGTCACTTTAGGTAAATCATAAGGACTTGTCCTCCCTGTGTTCCCGTGAAATGCTGAAGTACTCCTGGGCTCACTTTGCTTGAAGGAGGCTCAAGGTACAGAGACTAACAGGAAAAAAATCACAGTTCCATCGTCTCCAATGAAAGGAAGCATCCAAGTTGCCCGACTCATCCAGTGCCACCCAGTACAGCACTCAGGTCTCCACTCAGTATCAGAAGCTCCACACATAGCCTCCCTCACCCTCATGGGGAAAAAAACCCTCTCAGATTCATAATACACTGCATATTTTGCATGCCAGCAAGAGAAGCGAGACTAGTAGAAAAGCAGGTTATCACCAACCCTGTCACTCTCTTGTCCACTAATGACCCAAAAGCTGAAGGATAATCAGAAATCATGCTCACACTTAATAGGTTTTGCTAATTACCGCTCAACCAGACGTATGACCAGAGGGAATAGCTGTGGCTGAGAGCTCCCAAATGCAGCCCACATTGCAAAAAGACCGATTGCTCTGCTGCAGAAATTAATTCTTTCTCCTGCAGCGGAGAGCTACTCTGCAAACCTTCAATTCCCTGTAATGTCCAATCCAAACATGCTACCGATCATTATTTTTTAAAACCCTTTCCAAAGAAGTATTTATGTTATCTGTCTCTCTTAGCAGAGAGTGGCTTTCCTGTCCCATGGGACCTGCACTGTGAAAAGGGGAACCAGGACAGGCTGGAAAAGTCTGTTTTCCACTTCTACCCTGAGAGCAGTTTGGGGAGCCCCAATGCTCAGCCAGGGGCACCGGTCCCTCGGTTTGGTGTGATGCCAGGCAACATCGTAAGCGAAGATCAGTGATGAGGAAAAGGGCCAGAAGGCTGTAAATAAAATAGCTAGAAGACGTATGTCCCCATGGAGATATCAGAAGGATTTAATGATTTAAAACTTCCTTTCCAGAGTCTTCCAATTCCCGTGACTCTTATTTAGTTTAATAAGAGCTGTGAGCATGCAGATTTACTCACCAGTATTGGCAAACTCCTGATACTTCCCCAATGCTGCTATTCCTTTAGCTATGTGATTAATAAAGAGTGCTGCTTTTTGGGGGGAAGGGAAGCAGCCTTTATGGTGCAGGGAAGGTTTGTTAACATGATTCGAATGTTCCCTTAGAGATTCAGAAAACCAAATGGAAATTCAAGATAATATAACAGTTTAAATTTCCTGACACCTAGGGCAATCATGCATTTCTTGAGAACTCAACTCATGATTTCTAAACCCCGGAGGCCAACGTCTCTGCAATGATTAAAAATCCTTCGTTGCTTTAGCTGACCAGCACAGTAAACACATATTGGTACCTTAAGACATCTCTAGCAGTGAACTCTGCCCTGGCAGCTGGGGTTTCTTTTGTGGGGCAAAAAAGATATAAAAAAGAAACCCCGCATGCAATAACATCGGTTCCCAGCAGTGTTGCTGCAACTTATCAGTGTGTTGACCATGGTGCAAGAGATGATATTCAACCCATCTCTCACCACAAGGCATTTCTCCGATCCCCGCTCCGGTGGCTGACCCAGCAGCTGGACTTCTCAGGACCCCTCTGGAAATTGCAATGTGCTGCCCGTAAGTGCAGGTAGGACGAACAAAAAACAAGTGTCCGTCTGAACGACTTGCAGATTTTGGAGGCTTCATCCCTAACATTGTGCTGCTGGCAATGTCACACTCTCCTAATGCAAAAGACCAGCAGAGGCGACAAAATCAGAACAGATCCCTGATTAATAGAGTTTGCCTCATTGCCCTTTACTGTATCTCCAGTGACAACAGCCAAATGCGGGGCTGGCATTGGGGAACGACTCTGAACCAAGACTGCAATAAGAAACAGATTCCCCCTTCCCCTGAAATTCCTACTTGTATGTCTCAAACCTCTCTGTGATCATTTCCATCCTCTCGTAACACAGATGCCCTTGCAACACATTTGCTCATGCAGGTTTACTGATTAAAATAGCTCAAAGAAGAGTCTACGTGACTTGGCTTTAAATAATTTAATTTAATAAGAAAGAAAAACAAAACAAAACAAAAAAACCCATTCTTTGTTTATTTGCCTCACTGAATAACAATTTTTGGCAAACACTGCTACCCAGCTGAATTTAGCAGCATACTAAGTTGTTGCAATACTGACAAATACAGAGCACGCTTGTTATAACAGTGTTAAAAACGATGACAACAAGAACCCAAGCTCTTCTCTGAGAATTACTGGGAATCTTGTGCCCTTTTCACAAGTGAGATCTCCAGAGAAATTCCCTTGTGCCTTACCCAGTTTAAAATTTTCAGATGAGCTGCAGCAGGCAGCACAAGCAGTAGTCAAATGCTGCTCTTCCCACGACAGCCCTGCTAACTTCAAAGAAGATGCACAGGAAACAGAGAACAATTAAGCCCAGTTTTCAAAACATGCCATCTCAATACAGAGCATCACTACTAAATTTTGTCCAGTAGCTAATTTATAACCTCAGTTACAGACATTTTGAGAGAATTATGAGAAGCAAACTGGGGACAGAATGGCATCCCAAATATCACATGTGATTATTAACCTCTCTGAGACGAAAAGGGATCAAATTCAAAGCTGAAAACAACTAAAAGATAAGAGTATTAGTCAAGATTCCTCTTTGAGCAATATTCTTAATTTAGTTTCCACTCCAGTGGGAATGCCAAGTACAGGTAAGCCTGAATATATTTAAGAAATTATGTCGTAATAGTGATTTGGTAGATGAAAAATTCCTGTGCTCAAAGTCCAAAAAACAGACCTTTGTTCCTTCCTAATGTATAAGCATGCAAACTTCCCTGGGGTCATTTTTGGGCACCTGGTCCTTCTTGTTTGCTTTCTGAATTAGGTACGACATTTTCATCATGCCAGATTCCTCTCTCTGGCCTTTTTGCACTATGTGTGCTGATAAAATACAGAGGCTTGTGAGCTCTTCTGAGGCAACAAACTCAGCATTTGGCTACCCAATAGCAACTACGATATATCTGGACAGAGAAATATCATATGCTATGTCTTGTGCTAAGAAAGCATCTAGCAGCTTGCAAAAAGTAACATAATATTCAGCCTCCCAGTAAAAGGGGCAGAGTAAATTAACAGGCATATATTTTCATGCTTCAGCTCCCAAGGTTCATCTGGAGGAAAAAACTGTGGCACGAGGTCCATTTTAAGAAATATTTCTAATAGTCTGGAGCTAGTCAAAATTTATGAAACAGCAGTGTCGAACCTGACATGATCTAGTCACTGAAACCAACACTTTTGCTGGGAATGTGCTAATTCTGATGAAATTTTTAGAAAAGGTGTTCTATGTTTAGAATGGTCTGAACATGAGAGAGACCATGAGCAAAAACAATAGAGATAAAATATAACTGGGTGACCAAGACCAACAACTCAGAAGTAGGTCAGAAGAATTTACTTTATCAGTTTCAGAGCTGAGAGCTGAACTTGGCCACTCATGTCCCAGGTGAGTGGTTTTTTTTCTCCACATGGTCAATCTGTTTTTCTAGTCCAATTAATATTTAATTGTTTATGCAGCTGCAACAAGAAAGACTGAGATAAATCCAGCCCAGAGCAGCTAACTGCTGGTTAGCACATTCCTCGGGGAGGTAGGAGAATAGCAAATATGTTCATTTCTCTCAATTTGCTTTTGGAAGCTCTATTTTTTTACCGAGAACTTACTCAGTTCTTGGGTTTTCACCCATATAAAACAGGAAAAAAGAGCATATCTTAAAACAAAAAAAACACACAAAGAAGGAAAAAACCCCAAACAAACCACAAAACTGAGCATTTTTGTTAGACAGGTATGTTTCTTCCCCCACATAACCACAAATAAAAACTGTGGTGCTACTTTGGTCCCTCAGTGGACTCTCTGACTTGGTGAGACTCTCTCCGTTTCTGCTTTTCAGGAGAAGATCCAGGTATTCCCTCCCATTTGAGAACGTCTCACAGCAGGCTCGGCATCAGTAGCATTTACACCCAGAGCCCACCTGGGTCTGGCATCAACGCACTTTTCTCTCCAAAGATTGCAACCCAAGGTTAGTACAAGCAATCAGATTAGTCAAAGACTATCAAATCTTAACAACAGAAACAAACATAAAGACTGCAAGTCCTGGTTTTGATGAAACCAGAACCAGAGAATGGTATCTATGTGCATATATTAAAAGACAGGAAGAGTAATGATGAATAATTGGAATGTATTGAAAAGTGTAGGACCCGGGCATGACATAAATAGCATGAAATAAGGGGTGGATACTGTCCTGGTTTGGACATGGAGTCTGGGATGGAGTTCTTTTTTTCTTCTCGATAGCTGGTATAGTGCTGCGCTTTGGAGTTGGTACGAGAATGATGTTGGTAACACACTGAAGTTTTAGTTGTGCCTAAGTAGCTGTAGTGCTTACACTAAGCCACGGACTTTTCAGATTCCCGTGCTCTGCCAGTGAGGAGGTGCACAAGAAGCTGGGAGGGGGCATGGCCGGGACAGCTGACCCAGGCTGGCCAAAGGGATATTCCCTACCATACGACGCCATGCCCAGTACACAAACTGGAGTTAGCCGGGGACGGGAATCACTGCTCGGGGACGGGCTGTCGATCACTGGGTGGTGAGCAATTGCTATATTGGGCATCCCTTGTTCTTGTACATTCCTTCGTCGGTATTATTGTTGTTGTTATCATTGTTGTTTCCTTCTCTCTTGCTGTCCTGTTAAACTGTTTTTATCTCAACCCACGAATTTTTCCCAATTCTCTCCCCGCCCCACTGGACTAAGCTCCGTGGTGCTTAGTTGCTCGCTGGGGCTAAACCACGACACTGAATTAAAGAAAGTTTTAATACAGAGAAAAAAATCCGTGATGAGGTCTAGTTTACCCAGGCCTTTTATGTAGGCCAGTCCTACATGGGGACGGTAAGCGGATGTCAAAGGACACCCCCCTTTGAGATGGGGCAGCTGTTTTCTCTCCTTTTCACCTCATCTCACCTGCCCTTTTGAAATCCTGCCCAAGGTCACCGTTATTGTCTGTGTCTTCTCAGGCTGGTTAAACCTCTACTGTAGAGTGTCAGAGGTACGTATCAAAGCAGATGGCTCTACGCTGTCTGACATCCCTTGAAACATCAACCAGGAGGTGTGATACCACCAGCTAACACAGTCCTCCCTCTCTCCTGTTCTTGGTTATTTTTTATTAACAAATTAAATACTCAATCTGTGCTGTGACGAAACCACTGCAGTAGCTAGTCAACACGCTGCATTCATTACCTATCACAAATGTTTCTCCTGCCATTCTCATCCCCAGTGAACCACAAGCCGAAATAGCACAACAGTGGATAATATATGTTTTTCAGAAGTTGTTCAATAAACTGAAGTTACAATGGGATCTGTGGGAGTTGAATGATTCCCACATCTACCACAGTGCTAAATACCAGCTGCCCATTGCTAAGTCAGCCGTTTCAGCAACGGGGCACTTTCAGATGAAGTAGCCAGTGATATTTCTGCAAGAAACATGAGCTATGTGGGGAGCTTCTACACGGCAGAAATTAGACACTGATCTGTGCAGAGTCTAAATCTGCACCACATAATGAAAAAACGGCTTATCTTCTGGCACTGCAATAGTCAATGTACAACGGCATCATTTATTGACCTATCCATAGCTGTGAAACAATTAATGGCAATCTGGTTCCAGCAAAAATGCATGTGATTGACCCTACTTTATTCGTCTGGAGATTATTTTACACACTGAGAGCAAAGTGCTGTGATTTAACAGATGAACTACAATAGCTGATTCATTTAATCTTATTTCAACTCTGACAAACCCAGTTACCTTTCAGAGATAATATATTAATGAAACAGCCTCTATACAAGTATTGGTCCAAGATTAAAGAAAGTAAGTATCTTTTCCCTGGATTTGTATTTCAAATAGATCTCCATGTGCTTAACTTTACTGATTCAAGCAGTAGGTATATGATTAGACAGACAGATGGATGTAGAGTTTCAACCAATCTGCGTCCATGACACCCCAAAAAAGCATTCAAACAGCATTTTAGCTTTAAGGTCAGATATCTGACTCTGCAATAAATTATTTTTCTAACCTAGAACATCAGCTTATGAAGCTGAAACTGGAATAATAATGCAAAGAACTGCACGAAACCTTTGCTAATGATGGACAGCCTAAATACCCTTTAATTGTAGGCTGTGGTAGAAAAATAAATAGGGCAGGTTTTCCTAGCCTCGGGCACTTCTATGTGGTGCAGGCATAGACAAACCCTTGTGTGGCCTCAGTGAAGTACTGAGACTGCAAAGCAGCCTTGACATTGACTTGAGTGGGCCAGAACTCCAGTGCCAAAGGGCAGGAGCAAAGCAGACCTAGACCCAGCCAAAACTTGAGAGGCAGAACACTATATTAATAACGGCAACAACAAAAAGGGATTCTGTCAAAACATTGGATTAACAGAAAGTTGATTTTTTTCCTTGTGATGTTTCCAAAATGAGTCTGCTCTCGTCTCTTTTCAAAGGTATACTAGCCACAAACCAAGACAGACAACAACATTTTTTATTTGGTTCAAAGCTATTAACTTTTCCCCAGCCCTTGGGGAAGAACCGCTTTTCATTTTTGCTTTGGAACTGCTGTAGAAAGAAAAAAATGATCATTTGCACAGCACTATGGATGTGGCAGCCTGGGGAATGGGAAGGAGCAGGAACAGATCCATGGTCCTATGGCCTTCTCATACCCTGCAGATGGTATGTCCAGGGTATGTACACCTGGACAGCGTGGGGAAAGAAAAGAGCACGTAGTCCACAGTGCAAGAAAAACCACCAATTACAACTGGTCTTTTCAAAACACCAAGAGGAAATTAGGCAACTAATGAAGTTGCCTAATTCCCCTGGGTAACGTGATAATCCCAGCTAGGCCAGAAGAGTGAGACAGTACAAGAAGAAATGTCTGGCTCTCAGCTGGGATAGCTCAGCACCTCCACAGAAGTCAGAGCTGTTTCGCACCTGTTGGGAATCTGGCCCAATATTATTAACTTCCATTAAAAATGTTCCATTTTTAACATTATCTGTGTATTTTAAAGGATATAGCAGTAGCCGGGTGATACAAAATCCACTACCAGACATGATCTGAATTAGGAAGCCTGTCATTCACCCTGACTTGTCATTGATCACACCTCCTTTGGAGACTTAAAACAGCCGAGAGGAACATTTTACGCTGAACAGACTTCCAGAAAGCTCCAGCAGCAAAAACCAGCATCAGTCCTTTCAGGGCTCTGGCTCCTGCGGGGAGCGGCAGGAGGAAGAGAACTGGCTGGCACAGGCTGAAGGCCTGTTGTTCCTGCAAGGGCTACCCAGCTTCACCTATCTTCTCCTTAGGATTTGCGAAGATGCACGTTTTTTCTGCCTTTTGCATTCATTCAGCACATCTTGCTGGCTTGTCTCGCTATGCTCTCCATTTTCTAATGGACGGTTCAGGTACACGATTAGCGCTCAGGTTATCTGAGGCAAAGTAACAGGCAGATGGGAAGCCTTGAGGAATTAGGAGCAAAAAAGGCTCTTAGAAATGAGCACTGAAAGATATGTAAGCTCGTCTCAGACCCTCACACCTCCTCCTTCTGTTGCAATAGCCGGGGGAGATTGTTCTACTCTTTTCTTAGGAAGCTGAGGGATTTAATCTTACCTGGCTTCTTCCACCAGAAGTGTATAAAGCTTGCTCAGGGTCTGTTGTTTTCTGTAGCTTCCATTTCCAGTCCTGTCATACATCTTCCTTATCTGCTTGCTCAGTTTTTCTTTTTTTAAACATTTTCCTTTTTTTTTTTCCTCCTTTTTTTTCCTTTTTCTTTTTTTCTTTTGAAGATAATCTGTCTGCTGGAGAGAAACTCAGCCTGTGTTAATTCAGCAGTTAAGTCTCCTTTTGTTTTTCTTGTGAATTTTAAAGATGTAGACTGGATAGTCTTGAATCAATGATGTTATCAGGATTGGTTTTTATTCTAATGCAAGCAGTAGCCCATTGCTGATTTCCAGCACAGAATCACCAGTCATTTCGACACAGTTCGGCTTTAATAGACTGAATCATTGGTTGCTTTTGTCTCTTACATAAAAGAAGAATCAGCCTCAGTAATCAGAGCTAAGTCTCAACACGAGGAGGAAAAAAAACCAACGACCACTCTCTTCCCGGTGCCAAAAACTCCACATGCTCACTGGATAAAGAGAGCACTGTTAAAATCCATTTAGCCAATGCCTAATAACCAAAGATCTTTTAATCTGGTTAGCTATTTTACCAGCTCCTTGATAATAATCATCAGAAGAAAGGTGTACTATTCAATTACCATGGAATTGTCCCTAAATTGTTCATAGGAAGATTCACCTGGCAGTTTCAGTCATTTTGCATTTTGTACCTTTTATCATCTGAAAATATTCAGGTACCGGTTCTCCCATGAGACAAAAGACATTTTTTAAATGGATCCTATAAACTCCCTTTTCTGATTATTGTAAGATGTTCAAAAACTGCAGGTTTGCCTCACTCTCAAATCTACCCTTTTCTATATTCAGATTAAAAGTTTTACCTATAAATGACAGTTTTGCTGCATTTCAACTACATTTGCGTTACGAGACACACTTCCACATGACAGACAGATGTGTCCAGCGTGTACCACTCTGGTGCAAAATACTCTGTAGCAGAGAAAGGTTCATAAACTTATTTCTCAAATAGATCTCTAAGTATCATCCTACTACATGACACCCCTAAGTCCAGCAACAGGCATAGGAAAGGACCGAACCCCAGCCCAGCCCTGGAGAGAAAGCACCATCCACTCATTGGGACAGATGGTTTTTAACAAAGGTTTGTATTCTCTGAAACTTGGGACACTAATTTGTGAAATCATTGCTACACACAGCATTCAGGAAAAGAAGAGAAATGAAAGCACCTTATTTAAAAAATAATGGTTGCAGCCCTCAGTGTTAGTGAAAGGGACAATGTTATCAGGACTTTGCGTCAGAAGTTAAAAGCTCAGTCATAGAATCATAGAATCACAGAACAGTTGGGGTTGGAAAGGACATTTAAAGGTCATCTCGTCCAACCTCCCTGCAATGACCAGGGATATCTTCAACTAGATCAGGTTGCTCAGAGACTTCCATTTGTTCCTGTCAAGGTGAGTTATTGCTATTCGTGGAGACGCGCTAAGTTCTGCGCTTGTCCTGGGGGTCTTTTAAGTGTTTTGAACGCATTCAGTTGTCACAACAGGAGAATCAGCTGAAATTCAAGCTACGGGGAAGCGAGGCCAGGCATGAAAAACTGCAGCAAGCCAGTGGTCCAGCTCGGGACTGTGGCACAACGACAGGCAGGTTCCTCCATCTCCCATCAACTCAGCTCTGTTGGAATTAGCACTTCTGAGAAAATAAGTATTTGTTACTGCAGTATTTAGCTGCTGCCTACCTGGAAGACTGGAGGGTTTCAGGACAGAATGATTAAAAACTCTGCAACACCAAGCAAAAAAAAAAGGTTTATGCAAGTAATGGATTTTTTACCCTTTTTCTTGGTCTCAGGTTTCTAAACAATTTTGGCTGGAAGAAGTTTGGATCCGCTACACAGATTTCACCACATTTACAAGAGTAATCCGTGACAAACAATTCCTAGCAAGATACTATTTTATAACTCCAGTCCTATTTACAGAGAATCTAGGTTGTATTAGCAGTACTAGGACAAAACCAAGCTGGCATGAGCGCATTGATTCAGATATTCTTCTTTATGGTTTTCTAGCAAGAAACTGAATTGCACTGCAGGAATGAAATATGGACACACTCCCTGCCCTCTAAATAGGCAAAAACCTCTGTAGGCTTTTCTGTTGGGCTGAATTGCCAAAAGAAGCATCAGTATTTCAGTCTTTCAGAATTACACCGATTATTATCTATAGAGGAGATAAAGCAGAGATGCAATTTTACAACTGTTTCTGTCTAAAATGCAAATAAGTGTTAAGGAAGAGTAGGCAGAAGAGTTTCTTAGGTACCTAACGACCAAAAGCATTTGGACCTCTGCCTGCTGAATCTGAGCAACTGATCCAATAGTTCCAGAAAAATACAACCACATGGGTGGATTGTAAATATGATCAAGTATCGAAGGAAACCACTGCAGAGAAATATAGCTGGGGAAAAAAAAAATCAAAACATTTCTTTAAAGGATGTTGAGCTCACCTCCTGCTCCCCACAATAAAATGAATGAGAGATGGCTTCTGATCCCAAAATAAGAACAAATACTGTAGCCTGAAAATCTGCCACAAAGGATCCGTTACAGCACCCTTGCAATGTTTTGTGCGTATCAGACAGGTTTCCACTGCATCGTTATTTCTATTGCAAAAGGCTGTAGTCAAAACTGCCTTCAGAGTTTCAGGCATTGCAATTGATGTATGAGCCCAGATTAAAGACATGTAGAGTTTTATTTGAACTGTATGAAATGACTGAATATGGAAAAGAAAGTAAGAAAGGACAAAGGTAACAGGAATAGAATAACGTTCTCACAGACGCACAACCTGACCATTTTCAAATTCCGTGTCAATTTTATTACACAATTAAGTAGTCAAGCCATTAGTTCATAAGACAGTATAGCTTCTTTTTGGCTAAAGTAATGTTAATGGACAGAAGACAATAAGGACTGAAATTTGCTTAGCTATATACACACTTTCACATACCTACGTGGATTTTGATTGATCTCTGAACATGTGAATGTCCCCTCAAAGCCTAACCGAGGCTAGTTAGTTAGACTCACTGAGGCTAAGCTCAGGCTTCATAGTCACGATCTCTGACGTCTCTCTGGAAGAGCTCCCAGGGTGGCAAACAGCATGGTTGTTTCAGAGACACGTGAAGTTTTCTTGAGGACATTGGCCCAGTTGAGAACTACACAAACTACTGAACAGTCATCAGGCAAGATTCTGGTCACTGCGGATTGTCTGGTTAAATTTGTAACAGTGGAATATAGACTAAATGTAAGAAAATACAGGCCACAGAAATTACCAAACTATTTTTGCTGGGTGTTTTTTATACACTGTCTATCTGTATTTCTGAGTAAATTTTGCTTTCTGTAACAAATGGCCTTGAAAATTATGAGATTGCATAGAAATAACCAAGGATATCATCAAGCTTAAATTACATAAATGTTTTATCAATTCCTCTGTAAAGGGACAAATTCTGCTCCACCTTGATTTATGTGGCAGTACAAATTTTCAAAACTGCATACACAGATGGTGTAATAGCTTGTGTCAATGAGATTATTTAGTAGTTAACCATTAATATTATGATCTTTGGACACATTATGGCAGTGTTAAGGGCCTAATTCAGAACTGTATTTCTTTGGAGAGCTTGCTGACAACTTTTACAGTTTTCTTACTTGACTTTGCATAAACAGAGCATGACGGTACATATCTACTAGGAGAACATCTATTCACCCTTACTCCTTACTCCAAGGAGAAACGGAGAAAGGGGAACTTCCAGGAAGTTACTTTGATATCCTTCCAGTTCCTATTTGAATGATGAAACCTACCTCAACGTTTGCTCCCTTGTTCTCATGGGAAATAAATTTCAGGAGAGCTACCAGTAGTCTTGTAAACATCTAAATGACATGTTTTATCCACGTAAGACTGGCAGAATTTGAAGATCTGCATATTTTTATAGAGCAGTTGATACAGATTTGGCTGAAACAGAGGCAGCAAACTTCAATCTCAGTACAAACTGGGACACACTGTTCTGAGCTTTGTTTAGTTATGTTAATCAGCTAAACAACTTGAGAGAAGAGTGTCATGAAGGGTAACCAAAGGGAGAGGTGATGAGGCTCATTTCCTTATCAGTTGGACAGAAGGTGGAACAGAAAGGGTTTATCAAGAAGGAAGGCTTAGAAAAAATTGTAATTCAAAACAAAAATCAATCTGTTGCATCTGTATTTCTAATATCCTGCAAAGTTATGCATTTTACCCTAAATCGCCTCCCTCAAAGGTATTTTGTGCATCTCCCTTGAGAACCAGGCTCAGCAAGTCAGAGATAAAGTAGTTGTTTGCAAGAAATGTTCTTCTCTGAGTACTGGCTTTTCTGTCCTTTTCCAATTATTAGCGCAGAAGTATTTTGGTGCAAAGTCACTGTTTGTTTCACTCACATAACTCCAGGGGGGTATTTGGTACGTTAGAGAACGTATATCACACTCTAAGGCTCCCATGGTGTAGAGCTTACTGGTGATTTGGTTGTCAAGAACAATTTTTTTTCTGGTGGCTTTGGAGATATTTTGGCAGCTTTTGTATTTGTTGTTCTCACACAACCTGATTCTATAAAGCTTCTGATAATCCGTTTGGTTAGGTTTGGGGTGAGATGTTTAAAGACTAGAAGGGAGAGCATTAGCATACGTTATTTTTCCAGCGCAGGAGGTAATCACGGAGTGATTTTCTGTATCCCATATGGGGCAGTAGCATACAGCCCCTAGGCATTTTCTAGTAGTGTGCTTAAGTGTGTTGTTCAGGTGGCTTATTCAAAGATGTAGTTATTACCATAGCAAAGTATCTTGCTGCGTGAAAATTGTACTTCGATGGCTGAGATGGGCTTTGTGCATTTTGCCCTCAGTGCCGATGCAGTGATGTCTACCTACATCATGTGCATGGGGTGTGTTTTGAATAATAGCTCGTTGTGTAGCAGAGCGTAGGTTTGTGAGTTTTCTGTGAAGAATACTTTATAGATTTTTGCTGTTGAACATGATACCTACAGTGTTTCCCTGGTATAGGAATACTCTTAAGGCAATTTGATGTAGGACAAGGTAGTTAATGAATTTGTGCTAAAAAGATAAAGAAAAGACTTACTACCTGTCAGAATGGAGAATTACACGTACTAGTCCTTTCAATCACATTAGTAAGCAGGTATATACTTGCCTGCTATCCCTACTGAAAATTCACTCTGGATGTCCAGCTGTGATTTTATGTTGCTTTACAAAACCCTATCAGCTATTAAAGTCCATTTGCTCTGGGGATTTCATTATGTGACTATTTCAAAATCCATTTGTCAATGAATAGCAGAATCACCAGTCCTCTCTTGGAGGTCAATTCACACTGAATGTTTGCTGCTTCTCTACTGACAGCTGAATGACAAACCAGCGCAAGCAGAACTATTTGAAGTAATAGGAAACGAACCTATTTCTATGCTAATATGTTTGAAACACTATGTTGCTCTGACAATATCATAATGTTGGAGTCTATAAAATGTCTATGCAATATTTGTTCTGTTGCTGTGTTAATAAACAAAGATTCATTATTCTAATTTTGTCCTTCGTTCTCTGTAACCTTTGCAGAAAGAAAAAAAATGCTCATAAATATCAGCGGTACTAAATTAGCACAGAGAACTAGACATATTTACATGGACATAGCCTTCATATCAAAACACTAATTACTGCAGGCAAATTTAGTTTTCTTTTTAATCAGATTTTACAGGTAATTAGCAGTCAACTAAGATTAATTACAATTCATTTTGTGTTAATGTCATCTTTTGGTCACAGAAAGTTTACACAGTATTTTATTTGCCAGATGTAAACGCTAATTCTTTCATAGACATATCAAGGTTATACAAACCTGCTTTTAGTTCAACACGTACCTCTTACTTGTCTTAGAAATACGCTTTTGCATGAGATAGCTGTTGGGTCTCCAGAGAGGCACGCAAGATCTCCACCAAGCCATCTAAAACTCCCATGAAGCTGCAAGATGTTCCACCCAACCATTCAGCTGTAGTTAAAAAGGTTATCAGATCTGTTAAGTTCAGTACATTCAGAGTGAGACGATACTTTTGTACCCCACCCTATGCTTCCCTGCAGGTAGATTTATGGAGTTCTGCAGCTTCTCTCACACTGCTTCCCCAGTGCCAGATACAGCTGTTGATGAGTCCTTCAGCTGTTGATGAGGTGTACTGCACTGTGAGGACAGGATCTGCCACATGTTCAGAGGAGCTCAGCCTTGGTGGGCTCTCCAGTCCTATCTTAGTATTACAGTCCTTCCAGTCAAGCAACCCTGTACACCTAAAGTATCTCACACCATGGAGAAAAGGAGGTGTCCCATGGAAGCCTGGGTATATTGCCTCGGAACTGCCTCCAGGGGAGGCTGGGGATCTTAAGAGACTTTGGAATAACAACGCAAGCCTAGAGATTTATGGCCACATATGGCTCTGGGAAACGTCATAGAAAGCTCAAAGTATAACTTTTTGTAAAAATGTAAGGTAAGACCTTGAGAAGGCTGTAACTCTTGACATGGAACCAGGCTGCACCATGCCAAGATGCTCTTGACTTCTTACTTACTTAGACAAGTCCAACATTCTGGTTTGCTTTCCTCTCTCCTGTTGCAGTCCACATGCTGTAGCTCCTCAGAAGTCTTACACAGGAGACTCACCGCCTGAAGGGCTAGCTGTCCCTGGCTGAACCAACCTGATTCCCCAAAGCTCACTCTCAGATTAATAGAGTCACCAGTTTCCATTCCCTCCCAGATCCCTTCATAGAGATGTATGAAGTCCCCATCTTACTTCATGCCCTACCGCATCAAATAATTGAGCTCACATTACACATTATTCTCTACAGAAGCAAAGCACCTCCTGACCTATCACCATTCAGGAATGTGAAAACGGAGAGTAAAGGAAATGAGTTTTTAGGTTTTATCAGGAATAGTCAGCAATCAGAACGGCTACTGAAACCAGAAAGTACAGAAAATCTCATCTTCTGAAAACTTGTTCAGAAAGTGAGCTGTAAAGGTCAAACACAAAGCTCACGGGAGGCTCGTGGGCTGCAGCAGCTCAGAAAGTGTCAGGGCTTAATTCTAAACATCCCACTTCCTGGGAGCAGGACACTCGACAACAGGTATTTTGAGTATTCCTCACCTATTCAGAACTGAGAAAAGGCCTGTCAAATAAAAGAAGCTGAAAGACAGAAAGCATCAATAAACACACTGCCTCCGCGCAAAGGAAAAGGGTGGCCCTGAGCAAAAGTCACTGGTAAGAAATTTGTGTAAAAGGGCAGATCCCTCTGTGGAGCACCACTGGCCCGGTTTAACACAGGCTTGATCTCATTCAGATCCCAACACATAATGCTTCTTTTTTGGCTGCCTCTAAGCCTTCATAGGCATGGAAAACTCTAGGATGTGGGTGACACTAAGACTGTGTGAATGTGGGGACTCGGCGTCATAGCTGGATGGAGGAGACAGGGGCAGTGTTGAACTGATCTCTCTTCCCATCGCATGCAACCTGCGCTAAATCTGTGCTTGTGTCAAGTGAGAAAATACTCACTGGTGGGTTTTAATATTCCTCCTAAACCAAAAAGGCTTAAACGTCATAGTCTGACTTCAGACAAGCAAAACCAAACCAACAGAAAACATTGTGGGAAATCATACCGACATTTTCCTCTTTTCCCATTGCCTTCTTCTCATCTACCTCAACAAAATAAAACCAAAACCAACCAGAAGTATATGAATCAAAAATGAAGTAGTGGACATAAATTTACCGTGACTGTTCAACATATGTAACTGTGGAGCCCCGAATAAGGAAATAAATCTGATCAAGAGGTGAATAACGGAGTATTTCATCAAATTCACTGAGGCAGGAAAGCAGAAACACGCGTAAGGTGGGCTCTCTGCAAAGCTTCCAGCCGCAGTTGCAAAAAACACAAAACACATTTCTGAGTGTAAGACCAGAGTTTGAGGAATTGTAGGGTCTCCCTCACAACAGCATGGAAAACTCCTTTTCATCATATCAATTACCCCTGCTCAAGTGGAAAGTCTCTTGTTTGTATCTGGGGCAGACGTTCACAACTCAAATGCCTGCAGACCATCAGAGCAGGGAGGATGCTTATCAAGTCTTTCTTATGGTAGGGTGACAAGCCCTTTAAGCTGACTGTGCAACTGCAATATAATTCTAGAGTCACGACACAACTGAAAGACAAAACCCACTGACACTATTTTTCACTTCTTGGGATAAGTCATTTGGTGGTGAAATAATTTAACAATACCCTGCACCGATAACCCGTTTTCATCTAGTAATTTCAAAACACTTTGCAATACTTGGCAAAGCTTAACCTACATTACTCCTGTGAACTAAAAGCTATTCTACAGAGTTCTTTTAAAGGAAAAAAGTGAAAGAAGGTCCAGGGTGAATAAGTGATTTTACCAAGGCTTCTCTAATAATCAGTGATAAAACTGCAAACAGGAATAGGAACACTGACAGTCTAATTTTCATACATTAATCTTGGAAGAGTACTTCTCTCTCTGCAACTATGTTGCAGAGGTAATCACAATGACTGACTGTAGCAGTCAGATTTCCTAATAGAAACAATTTTATTAAAATTAATTTTAAAAATTTAAAAAATAATTTAAATTAATGAAAATTAATTCTGCCTGCACATCAAT
Organism: Phaethon aethereus; assembly: GCF_964289735.1. NCBI lineage: Eukaryota > Metazoa > Chordata > Aves > Phaethontiformes > Phaethontidae > Phaethon > Phaethon aethereus. The sequence continues at coordinate 163,149,818 of NC_138582.1, forward strand.
TCCATCTTTGCATTTTCCTAATTAGAGCCTGCAAGCTCTTTTGTTTACTGATCATACACTTAGAGAACTAAAGGAAGCATATCATAATCACTGTCTGGCACCAGAGCAGTTGTCCAGGTCCTGGACAACACTGGCCTCTGCAACACCATCTGACTGTGAGGTCTGTGAGTGTCGCAGCACTGTGTTACCATGCGAGGCAGCGGGGCCCCACAAGATTAGATAGAATCATAGAATAGAGTCGTTTAGGTTGGAAAAGGCCTTTGGGATCATCTAGTCCAATTGTTAACCTACCGCTCCCAAGTCCACCACTAAATCATGTCCCTAAGCACCACATCTACACGCCTTTTAAATACCTCCAGGGATGGTGACTCAACCACATCCCTGGGCAGCCTGTTCCGATGCTTGACAACATCTTCAGCGAAGAAATTTTTCCTAATATCCAATCTAAACCTCCCCTGGCACAACCTGAGATGCCTTCTTCTTGTTCTATCGCTTGTTACTTAGGAGAAGAGACCAACACCCACCTCACCACAACCCCCTTTCAGGTAGCTGTAGAGAGCGATGAGGTCTCCCCTGAGCCTCCTTTTCTCCATCCTAAATGACCCCAGTTCCCTCAGCCGCTCCCCATAAGACTTGTGCTCTAGACCCTTCAGATCAGACATGCCCAGTTGGTGTGGGCCCAGGTCAAGTGTTACACAGCTCTGTGTCCACCAATGTGTAAAATTCCTCTTCTCTCGTTAAAGTAGATGTGTGTAAAAGAATTACTTTTCCTTTCCAGCACTTTTATGCTTCACACTGCTCTTATTAAACTGGAGAATGACAGCTCTAGCAAGACCTGCTTAATATTAGGAGGATATTTTTTCTGTCCCCTTCATCACATGACATGGTGATCCATGCAGTAATATTGGAGTGAATCAGGTGATGCAGAAAAACTAAACCCACCACCCCCACTCAAGAAAGCTGAGCTGTTGGGGCCAATAGAGAAGGACCTGTTGCCCTGCTATTCCTGCACAATTCCCACTTGAGGACATGGACAGACCTGACATAATGGTTTCATGGTCCCAGCTATTCAGTCCCTTCACTCCTGTCCTGCAGGGTTCAAGGGACTGCTCTTGTTGCTGCTGAGCCGTAATTACAGTACCACAACGTGGTTTAAAATGAAACGTTTTTCAGCTGAAGTTGCTGCATGTGTGAAACTGAAGTAATAAGTTTGGCCAAATGAAATTGGGGCTCATGATCACATCTGTGTGTTTGCACAGCACCTTGCGCCAGTCCCGCCCGGGCCTTTGAGCACTACTGCAGCGTTAACATCAACGTTCCTTACAGACAGCAAGTTCGTTAAACTCAGTCAGGAAGCGAAGTGAGCTCAGCAGACCATGGAAAGACCAAAAGACCAGTTAAGTGAGACCTTATACATCATTCATGGAGGCTTCCACCAGAACTCAACAAAAAAGTCCTGCTTCAACAAGCTAAGCAAATCATTTATCAAGAGGAAGTAAAAAATGAGACAACTTTCAGTACTTATGTATGATAACATATTTAAAAGTATTGCTACAGTTTATGCAAAACTTCAAATGCTAAGCAACGATACAGAACCTAATTGACATCAAACAAGTTCTTAATACATACTGTATAAACTTTAAAATCAGCAAGAATTTATATCAAATGAGTTATATCTGTCTTCATGGAGAAACTTTTAATGCGTTTCCTTTTCAATATTCCTCTGTAAGTACTGCTCTCTAAATTCTTTATTCTCTAAAATCTCTGAGGTTGTAGTTTATATTTCTCCAAACAGCCTGCTGGAGCACGCCAGCACTGGCTCTTATCTGTTCTACAGGCTTCTTATCATCCATCCAATCCAGAGCATCAATACTCTCCATTGCCACACTCCATTTGTACCCTTCTGATGCAATATTCGTATCCTTCCCCAGTATCTCCTTATGACAGAAATGCCTTCAGGAGCAGTCAAAATAATTTAGTCACTTCTCCCTGATTCTGAGTCACCTGCATCTATTCTGAAATACTGCATTAAGCTCTATACTTAGAACGTGTTGCCAATATAATGGGATTTGAAATACATTTCAACAACCAACTCATCATATTTCAATATGAGTAACGAATCAGGAGTCTGCAAATACATAACTATCTATAAGTAGAAGCAAAATCACAATCCTTCATGTAATCCATATGACTAGGAGAACAAGTTAGCTATCCTAAGTAACTGCAGGCATCTAATTTTGAACTACATTTTCGGAAGATTTTGAGGGGGTCTCATCCTCTAACTTTAGAGGAACAAGTATTTCATGAGGTATGACTCATTGGATAATAGCTTGGCTCATGGATCCCCAAACTATGGTGCCTGGCAGTGTATCCTCAATCAATAGCCTTTGAGCTACCATTGGTCCACCTCTCACCAGCTGGCAGCTCATGGAACAGCCCCCAAAAACGCAGCACAGCTTCCCAAGCTTCCCAAACAAGAACACAAATAAAAGAGAGAAAAATACCAACAGGAAATGAAAATTCAAAGTTCAGCCTAAACTTTATTTTCTTATGCAGTTCTGCACAAGGAGGTTTGGAATTCTTTTCTTGAGTATGTAACCCTTGAACAAGAACGGGCAAAGATATTGGTCCATGGAAATCCACAGAACATTCACAGAAGCAGATGCTCACATGGTGCTGGTGTACCTTGGCTATCATTCAGTAACCTGCATTAAAAAAAAAACCAAAAACCTTTACAAGAACACATTAAGAGCTTGACTCCCTGTGTTTTTGCAAGTTTCCAACGTATTACGAGACATCTAGAAATACCTACAGTGCTTTCTTAAGGCAGGTAACTCTCTGCAGGTAACTGCTTTAGCTGTTGCTTTTATGTAGTATAATCCTTAACGGAGACAGAATATGACCATGGTACAACTTTTCTCTTATGATGTAGTTCACATTATGAAAAATCTTCATATAACCCCTCTTAGTCCAATGTTTGTAAGTAGTGCCAGTGCAACTTTCTGCAATCATTAATGAAAATATCAGACTGGAAATTCCTTCAGCAGCAATACACAGCAGGGAACTATGCAGCATGACTGAAGTGATTAGTAAGATTTCCTTGAAATAGGACACTGACAAAATTCCCCTAGTACTTTCAAACTCCAGTCAAGTAAAATCAAACTGAACAAAACAACAAAGTGAACCTTAGATTCTATATTGAGGATCAGAACGATGCTCTAGCTGAGTGGTTACCCTATTTCCAAGTGTCGCTAACACTTTTAACCTCAGAGAGATGCATATGTGCTCCACAGACAACTACAAGAAACTCAGAACAAGTAGAACTCTGATAACAGCACATTTCAGTATAAAGAGCCGTGCCTTAGAGAGCAGGCAGGATCAGATAAGCAGAAATCCTGTCCCTGTATGGGCTAGTTTAAAACTCCCAAATTGAGTGAAAACTTCAAATAATTTAGTAACAATATTTACTTCAAAAAAACATAGATACTGCAGGCTTACCAAAGGAACATTTCAGTATATTTAGGTTCTTAGGCCATTTCCACCATTTCAGTTCTGATTTTATGATGAAAGTTAAGGACTAATCTCAGGTCAGAGACGTGTCCTTATTAATCTGCTTTCTGAGAAAGGAGGTTATGTGTATTCGTCTTTGTGTATTAAGGTTAACAGTACTGTCATTTAAGGTTATGAGGTGTCCCCTTGTTTGCTCTTGGTAAACTAGGATAAAAATTCATCCTTCATAATGCTGATTTGCTCGATCAAGAGATAATTCAGCAACTTATAGTGACACCAAAAAATAGATTTACTAAGAGATGCCATAGGATAGTCATAACTATTTTACAGAAGGGAAAAATAAAATGCCAGCAGTTAAAACTGAAAGCATCACCACCAAGGGGAAAAAAAAAAAAAAAAAGGCCTCATCTAAAATGTGCTGTGGGGAAAGAAATAATCTCCAACTAAATTCTGCACACAGAGATGCAAAATACTATTCTCACATGCTCCTAATCACAACCCGTTCACTACTGCCAGCTCAATGAGTGTCCTGAGGCCAACATCTGCTGCCTCGGTGAAAGAAATACATGCTACCATAGTAAGAGCTCCCCTTTTGAATCTAACTACAGCTTGTAAAGGGGCCTTACACCTGGACAAGCCCATTAAACAAGCAGTAAATAAGCAGTAGAGTATTTAAAATAGATATCCCAAACATACAGCAAAGTACTGAGAACTAGTTTAAGTAATAATCCCAACATTAATCAGACTGAAAATTCTCTATGCAGAAAAAAATGTTGTGTATCATATATAGGAAATTAGAGCTAGTATTTCTATAATGCTGCATGCAAAACATATGCTTGTATGTATATATACGCACACTTGCACACACACAAAGACAGAAACATGATCCTGAACCGTTTCCCACACCAAGGCATTGTATTTTAGCTCTACGCTTCAGTTATGCTTCTTTCTGAAAAACTAAGTCTTAACATGATTGCTTCCATATCCGTTATCCTCTCTCATCCTCTACTTGATACAGGTCCTTCTGTTGCATGGTGGCTATGACAAAAGACAAACCATGAAAATATTATGCTTTGTACAGCTACATGTATTATAACGTCTTTCAATGATTACCTACTATTTTTGGCAAAGGAAGATTTTGGGATAGATCCAATAGTCTGGACCTCCTTTTAATAAAATAAGAGGCAGCACCATTGACTTTCTGTAGCCTTTCAAAATAAGAAACCAAAACCTAGAATTCTTGATGTTTCAAACATTTTTTAAAAATGCAGAAAATGCAAGTATGGATATATTTATGCATCAAATAAATGGTCTTTTATGCTGAGTTTGCACAACCATTTGAAGTAAGGTTTGCTTTTCCTGCAGTGGATTGTTTCCCTTGGGTGGCAGACAGCAGGGAAGCCTTGTACAAAAGAATGCAGATCATGATATCCCAATAGCGATGCAGAGTTTAAAGCCCCACTACTGAGAGTTTTATGGTTCTCTCTTCAGCACTTCATACAGTGGGAAGAGTCAGAGAAAACAAAATGTATTTTCATGGGTACTTCTAAAACTGAGTGAATACTGACAGACAAATTCTCAGCTGAATGTCATCCTTTGATCTGTCATTATTATATAAACAATTTTTAATTAAAAGATACCTCCTGTAAACGCAATGGATCTATTCTCATGAGTTAGGTGTGCAGGATTTGCCCATAAATGTGACACAACCAGTAATATAAATGCTTGAGAAAACTGTAACTGCAATAACAACTTATACTTTATTCATTACAGATACATAATTAATATGTTTATGTAACTAGAAATGGAAAGAAATGCAACAGATATGGGTGAAAAAGGGGGCACAGACCAGGTTGGTATTTAATAAATGCATTGGTGTACAACTTAAATCACGTATATTCTTAACACATGTTGAAAAATTAAGCTTCCTGGTGACACTTCTATCTGGCTCTGAAGTAGCTGTACGTTCTTTGTCTCAACTGCATGTAGAAGAAACCAGAAGCATTGCCATGCATACGGAATCACAATAATAAATACGGAAACAAATACCTTCACCACATTTGTCTTCTTGGACATAGCAGCTCATCAGAATAACAATATTTGTTATTGACTAAGTTCTATCTTTAAATGGAATTATTCCACACCTGATACTAGTTTTTACCGTGCTTGCATTTATGTCATTAGTTGTTACTTGCTCCTCTTTCCCCTCAGCACCTCCTCTTCTGCGCATCTCTTCTGCATGGTCTATGCTGGCTTTCAGACAACAGCCCTTTGGGGGCCATGACTGTTATTCTTATACAGTTATTCTTATTTATGCCCAGTACAATACAGCTGAAATTGTTCCTGGCCTTCAGGTGGTATTTCAGCATGCATATTAATATACAATAATAAAACATCTGTGTAGGATCGGAGTATCCTGGATGCTTTACAGAAATCAACAGAAATACAGATGCTCCCCTGAACTGCATATGACTTCAGATTCTAGTTTGGCAGCCTCACCTCCATGAGTATATCCTGTGGGTATACATGAATCACAGAGGAGGATTGGTGCCATTTGCAATAGTTTTTGCTCAGAGGAACATTTTCCTCCATGCAGAGACCTAGTGAAAACCACATGGTGCTGTGTGGGCACAAACAGCCAGTCTGACAGCAGCCAGCTACAGGAAAAAGGTCTGGGGCCATGAACTCTCCTGACTGTGATTATCAGCTTGCTGGCTCCGGGCATCAAAGAAGTCCGGAATTTTCAGGACCAAGGGAATGACACAGTGACTTCTGCACACTCGTTTGAAGGCCAATGCTAATTGTCTTAATTCTGGCTGGAAACCTTCGACACAAGTTGTAACTTGATTGTGTGGCTGGTACAAGCAAAGCCAACATCTAACCAAAACTTTATGTATTAAGAGAAAACAATAACAACAAAAGGCTATAATTTATTAAAAAAAAAAAAGACAAGAAAAGACACTGAATCAAAGAGCACTGACGAGTTTATGATGGAGGGAAAAAAACCAACTCAAGAAAGCCAGTGTATTTCTGTTACAAGAATGTGGGGAGATGAGCAGATTGATGGAGAAGAAACAAAGAAAATCATGGAAATTAAGGAAAGCTAAACATTACGCTATAAATCTTAAGAGATTGTATTCTGTTTGGGGATTCTTGATTTGTCATGCTCTAAAACTGTTTCCCTATTCAGAAAACAGGAAACAAACCCATTACTTATGCTAATATAACATTATCCAACATACAAAAAATGCACATACATGCAATTCCATCTGGAAGCCATTAGTCTGCCTAGAGTCCTTCAAGCAAATTACATTTTTTCGGGTGGAGATTTACATAGCTGTTGAGTCCTTACTACATGAGTTTTCTCACTGATGTATCTGAGACAGAAAAGCTATCAGCTTCACACTTCATTTGTGGCAACATATGCTATTCCCTTGGGAATTACTACAGCCACTCAGGATTTAAAGCCCACTTCCCGAGCTGCAATACTCCTGTCACTATGCACTATGAAATCTAAATTCCTTTGCTTGAGGAAAACTTGTGGGACGAGTGCTAAAACCTACAGGAATCCTGAGGTTTGCAGCCAAACCGAACAACTTTCACCACTTTTTTGCTCAGAACATCAAACTTCACCTTCTAGACACTTTTTCAACATTAACTCAATATTTGCCTACGTACTGTTTATGAATTCTAGTTATCTTGTTCCCCTGAAAGTTACTGTTGCTGAAAGAGGAGTATCCAATCTCTTCCAAACCACACAAAAAGGGCCAGGGAACTTTACGGCTGTGATCTGGACAGAGTCACAGCCCAAGTCAGGAAACCGGCCATGGAAAGGGAAACTACTCCATGTGCCAGCCGGCCAGTGGGCAGGACAGCCAGACCGTGCAGCTGTCAAGTTCATCTTCTGTCCCTTGCCCCTGCGGAGGCATTAATCTGAGTTTTCTTTATTCCTATGCAGCCACTATTTTTCATATTTGGACTTAATACTAAAAGTATTAACTTTGGAGATCGCTGCCCGCTCTGTCACATTTGGCTGAAATCAGTTGCTGAATTCCACGGTTATTGGCAGAGATGGACAGCAAGGTGAAGGCATGGACAAAGAGCATGGTTGTACGTATCCTTCCAAATCAAGCCTAGAGGTGTCTTTTCAGTTAAGAGTTGTTGGTATCAATATGAAAAGACTTTGTCCTACCAGAATGTATCGGTTTAGGTATAAGCTAATCTTGCCAATAACTTGATTCCATTTTTTATTGTATTCCAAGCTATCTGAATGACTCTGGTATACTTTTTCTCATTCCTCAGCAGCCACTACCACTTTCTGTATTTCCTGCTGCATTCCCAAATAAAAAGTAGTTCTGGAATTTTGGGTTTTGAAATTACACTAGAATTACTTTTAGGATCCTCTCTGGTTGCATGCTGTCTTACATTTAGTTGCAATGTAAGCGACCGACGCATTTCTTGTATATGAATTACAGCAGCTAGGTACATAATCTTTTGGGAATTATTGCTGTCCTTTGCTGAGTCATACAAAACAATTTATCCTGTCATTCTTACAAAATGCAAAAATTCTGCTTTCTAGAGGACTGCATAAATAGCATGTATTTTGAACTTAGTTCATACTCATTTAGTCTATTCTGCCTACATTCTCTTGAACCAATAGATCTCAGAGTCTGTGGTTCATATATGCAATATTTAGCTCATGATAAACATAGAAGATAAAATCACTTTTGCATTTTAGAAACCTGAATACAGAAGGTAATCCTAGTTGTAACTCTTTCTGTAACTGCCAAGCAGCTTGCTTTCATTTCAATTGAAGTTGAAATAATGTCTGTATATATTTTGTAAAAACATTTGTTACCTTTAAGTCATTCATAAATGTATACAATTATTATCTGAGATGAGGTATACAGAACAATATGAAACTATAGTTATGGGATACTAAAGACACTACAGGAAAGACAACTCATGTAAGGTCTTTAAAAAGATTATCAGCTGGAACAGTGTGCTAAGAAACTAAATGTTACTGAAGCATTCTGAATTTGCAGGGTTGCATGGAAGACAAATGACATCAGCTGTTAGAGAGCATTGCAGGAAACCAGAAAGAAATGAAAGGTCACTAAAAAAATGAATATAACTAAAAGGATAACAGTAGGATTCTGTTGCCTAATCACAGATGTCATGTACTATTTTAGATGTCATGAGGCATCCTGCTTGGCTTCCCTCTGCCACTCCAGAAAGGTGCAGGTCTTAAGTTCTATGTATATGGCAGATGTCAACCCTATGCAAGTGTCTTGGACAACTAAGGGCATGAAAATGGCACTACGCATTTACGTTTAAATAATTGAATGCCAGTAATAATTCTTAGTGCTAGAAAAAGACCCACAATCATATCTGAAGTCATTTGCAGGCACAATGAATAACTGTGAGGTAATGACTGCTTATGTGCAATGTTGTTTTGGCCTAACTTCAAGCTTTGACTTAAGGTCAAAGTATAAATGTCTGACATAAATGCTATTTTTCAATGGGACCAAATTTCAGCTCTTAGAAATAAGAAAGGCTTTATACAATTGGCAATCATCACAGCAGTTCAGTCTTTGATCTAGTTCCTACTAGAACAGTCTCATATAAACTTCTATTTATGTGTGTTTGTAGGCCCTCTCCTGTAACTCCCTATGTAGAAAAAAAATGGAATTGATTTTTCAGCAATTTAAATATACTGTAGGTCCACTAAACAAATCATATAATTTAATGATGACTCTGATGACTAATGATATCCCTGCTTGTAACCAGTGACAAAATTTCTCAACATTATGCTTGCCTCAGTACGATAGGTATGTTAAGAACACAAGTTTAGTGCATGAAGACGTTTCGAGGTTCATTGGTCAAAGGGGTTGAAGTGAGTAATGATTGTTTCATACCATTTCAAATAGAATACCTTTATCAGAAATAGAGCATTTCTTCCAACACAGCTCTTCAAAGAACATGCCCGAGTCGCTGCAAGACTATTCCTACAGGAACTTTCAATGTCCTATTGTTAATTCAAACAAATTCATGCTTTGTGTAACAATGGCTTCTCCCGTGCAATAATATCAAAGCCAAAAATACCTACCTAGGTTCATGCAGTGCTAAGCAGCCATTTTAATGTTTACAGGTATCAAATAAAAATATTAAATACCACACATTTTCTAATATTAGTAATAAAACTGAACAGACAAATAGCACATTGAAATGCAGTAAACTATTCATAAGTCATACACACAAAAAGTTGCAAAATATCATTATACTAAAAGGCAGCCACTAAGCATAACTAGAAATCTGCTTATCAAGAGACATCAATAATGCCTTTGATGTATTTAAGATAAAAGCGGGACACTAAGAAGTATTTGCTTAGAACTACACAAGGAAAGGCTTGGAATGTGTACACAAGAGAAAATGCTTCCAAAGCGCTCGTTCCTGCACATTTGCCAATAAAGAAATAAGTACAATAACTCCAGACATGCAAATTGCAGATACCAACAGTTTATTCCCTTTTTCTCAGAAACAGACATTGCCCCAGTGGACACAGAGAGGATGTCTCACTCAAATTCACCATCAAAAAGGCATTTGAGGAGGAAACCACATGAAGACAATGCAGCTACCAACAGGCCAGACAGTAGTAAATACAGTAGTACTAAATGTGTAATATAAGACTTAATGAATAGATCCTACAATTTGGGCATACTTCAAGCAAAACTGAGACCAGAATTCTTTGCTACCAGACCGTTGTAAGTAGAACTGCAGACGTTTTCCTACCTTGATATGACTGTCGTCCTGAGCTCAAGTGAGGAGCAAGGAGGGATGAAAGCATGGAATAATGCTAAATCAGAGCTGTGCTGAAAGAAATTTCAGAGAGATATTTAAAAAATCCTGATTTCAACTAGCTTTGCACACAGGAATTCCAGAATCTTTCCTTTTTTATTGCTCTCAGTATTTCTAAGACATCACATCTTTGAATAATTTGGATATCAGATGAAAAACTATCTAGCTTGTCGCTAAATTCTGGAAAAAATATGTCATCTAGAGCAGACTGCTAAGAAATAGAAATTTGCTGAAATATCATGGATCTGCAAGAGTTCATGGAAGATAAATAACATGAGCTTTTAGCAAGCATTGTAAGTTCCTGGGAAAGAAACCAAGAGTCACAAAAGAAATCAATATAACTAAAAGGATAACAGTGTTTAGCAGCTCTAAATATCACTTCCCTTGCAGGTACTTTTTAAACAATTCTAACATTTCAGGAAGCCTGATGTGCAGTTACTGGTTACACTACATTCTCTTTCTATTTATAAATAGCAATCCCAGTTCCCAGAGTTAAAAATTGGGTTGGTTGGTTTGAATGGTTTGGTTATATGTGTTTTCTGTCATGATTTGGAGAAGGTTGTAACTGGAATACTTATACCAATTTCTATAGATATGACAGACTGTATCTTGTTCACTTTAACAAAATAGTCCCAATGATGGACCCATTTGCAATGGCTCATGCAGACGAACAGGTACTCTGCAAAGAATGGGATGGTCCAGGTATTCAATGGACTGACCTGCAGGAAAGGAATCGCTCGAGAGCTGCAGAAACCTAAAAGCTGATGAAAGTTACTTCCTATAAACTTCTCCCAAGAGTTGTCCTGCCACAGAGATGATGAATGCTGTTCCTATTCACATGAGGAATAGCTGCTCCATCCAGTTCTAGAAAAACAGCTGAAGTCTCAGAGGAAACGGAATATGAAAATACATTAGTCATTAACTTCACTATTAAATGGAGCTTTGTAGTGCACACCATAATTCAATTTCTGGGGAAACCTCATTTTCATATGTTTCCTTTTTCTTATAGAAATTTACTGGGATGAAAATTTTTACTCTCTCCCTTGCTAAATCAGCTAAGTTGGAACATGGGACTGATTTTTTTCCCCTCAGAGGAACAGACAGCAATCTCACAAATGTCCACAAAAACCATAGGCGTGCACTAGCACCAGGAATTTGGTCTCAGTCTTCCAGCAATAAAAATCTTGCTCCTTCTAAGAACAAATCTTGAAGTGTGGTAGATAAAGAAGGAGAGATTTCAAGCTACCAAATCACAGAGACTTCCAGAAGTTGACTCATCTCTTACAGATGGGCTTACATGAGTGCACACCACGTGAAATCCCCACTGCTCTCAAGAAGACATTTAACACATCATATTAAGAGATTTAGTGATACATTCCTATTGTGTAACAGAATGAAACCTTATTATTCCTAAGACTAATTCATATCTAACATTTAAAATCTCATAATCATATGGACTGCTACCATCTCATTAGGGTTGTTAGAAACTTTTTTTTGCAATAATAAACACAATTAAAAAAAGAAACAATACAGAAATGTGATTTGAAACAAATTTAAAACATAGAGTTCAGTACTCATAAAATAGAGAGAGATGAGATACTAGGAGAGAAGGAATAATTAAATCACTTTGTTCGAATTCCCCTCTGAATTGTGTTGCCAGAACCACTCCAGGCAACAAGCAATGCAGAGTCTCTCTTTTGTGCCACCATCCAGCCGGGCTTGTTGAGCTGCACGTTGAACTTCCCTCCTGAATACAACAATAGGAGAAGAGACTCCACTTGTGAGTGTACTTTCCCTCCCTTTCAGAGTCCCACTGAAGAAAACACTGATTTTCAAAAAGTCACATTCTTTTGGGATGAGCGTGTCATTCATTTCTATTCATTGATCCCAGTATTGTAGCGTGCTCAATATATTACCCTGTACTTTAATATCACAAAATCACAGAATCATTAAGGTTGGAAAGGACCTTCAAGATCATCAAGTCCAACCATTAATCCAGCGCCACCATGTCCCCTAAACCATGTCCTGAAGCGCCACATCCACACGTTTTTTGAACACTTCCAGAGATGGCAACTCCACCACCTCCCTGGGCAGCCTGTGCCAATGCCTGACCACCCTCTCAGTGAAGAAATTTTTCCTAATATCCAATCTAAACCTCCCCTGGCACAACTTGAGGCCATTTCCTCTCGTCCTATCGCTGGTTACTTGGGAGAAGAGACCAACACCCACCTCACCACAACCCTCTTTCAAGTGGTTGTACAGAGCGACGAGGTCTCCCCTCAGCCTCCTCTTCTCCAGACTGAACAACCCCAGTTCCCTCGGCCGCTCCTCGTAAGACTTGTGCTCCAGACCCCTCACCAGCTTCGTTGCCCTTCTCTGGACACGCTCCAGCACCTCAACATCCTTCTTGTAGTGAGGGGCCCAAAACTGAACACAGGATTCAAGCTGCGGCCTCACCAGTGCCGAGTACAGGGGCACGATCACTTCCCTGCTCCTGCTGGCCACACTATTGCTGATACAGGCCAGGATGCTGTTGGCCTTCTTGGCCACCTGGGCACACTGCTGGCTCATGTTCAGCCGGCTGTCAACCAGCACCCCCAGATCCTTTTCTGCCAGGTTGCTCTCCAGCCACTCCTCCCCAAGCCTGTAGCGTTGCATGGGGTGGTTGTGGCCGAAGTGCAGGACCCGGCACTTGGCCTTATTAAACCTCATACAGTTGACCTCTGCCCATCGATCCTGCCTGTCCAGATCCCTCTGCAGAGTCCTCCTACCCTCCAGCAGATCAACACTCCCATCCAGCTTGGTGTCATCTGCAAACTTACTGAGGGAGCACTCGATCCCCTCATCCAGATCATCAATAAAGATACTGAACAAGACCGGCCCCAGAACCGAGCCCTGGGGAACACCGCTTGTGACCGGCCGCCAGCCGGATTTAACACCATTCACCACAACTCTCTGGGCTCGGCCATCCAGCCAGTTCTTTACCCAGCAAAGAGTAAACCTGTCTAAGCCACGAGCCGCCAGTTTCTCCAGGAGAATGCTGTGGGAGACAGTGTCAAAGGCTTTACTAAAGTCCAGGTAGACAACATCCACAGTCTTTCCCTCATCCACTAGGTGAGTCACCTGGTCATAGAAGGAGATCAGGTTGGTCAAGCAGGACCTGCCTTTCATGAACCCGTGCTGGCTGGGCCTGATCCATTGGTTGTCCTGTAGATGCCCTGTGAGCACTCTCAAGACGAACTGCTCCATGATCTTCCCTGGCACAGAGGTCAGGCTGACAGGCCTGTAGTTCCCGGGATCCTCCTTCCGGCCTTTCTTGTAGATGGGCGTCACATTGGCAAGCCTCTGGTCTTCTGGGACCTCCCCTGTTAACCAGGACTGCTGATAATGATGGAGAGTGGCTTGGCAAGCTCCTCCGCCAGCTCTCTCAGTACTCTCGGGTGGATCTCATCAGGCCCCATAGACTTGTGGGTGTCCAGGTGGTTTAGCATGTCCTTGACTGCTTCCTCCTGGATTATGAGGAGTATATTGTGCTCTCCATCCCCGTCTTCCAGCTCAGGGGGCTGAATACCCTGTGGATACCTGGACTGGCTATTAAAGACTGAGGCAAAGAAGGCATTAAGTACCTCAACCTTATCCTCGTCCTTGAAGACAATGTTCCCCACCATATCCAGTAAGGGATGGAGATTCTCCTTGCCTCTCTTTTTGTTGTTAATACATTTGTAGAAGCATTTTTTATTATCCTTTACTGGCCACACTGTGGCCAGACTGAGCTCTAGCTGGGCTTTTGCCTTTCTAATTTTGTCCCTGCTTGACCTAACGAGATCCTTGTACTCTTCGTGAGTTGCCTGCCCCTTCTTCCAGAGATGATAAACTCTCCTCTTTTCCCCGAGTCCCAGCAAAATCTCCCTGTTCAGCCAGGCCGGTCGCCTTCCCCGCCAGCTCTTCTTACAGCACATGGGGACCGTCTGCTCCTGCGCCTTTAAGATTTCCTTCTTGAAGACTGTCCAGCCTTCCTGGACCCCTTTGTCCTTCAGGACTGTCTCCCAAGGGCCTCTCTCAACCAGTGACCTGAACAGGCCAAAGTCTGCCCTCCGGAAGTCCATGGTAGCAGTTTTGCTGACCCCTCTCCTTACTTCGCTCACAAATCCTTATCAAATTCTAGGAATAAGGCAGCCTTTCTATTGTCTTCCTATTTCCTTCTGTTCCACTGTTTGTGCTCATCATCAACATGATCCTTCACTTTACACTTTTACACTTAGATCTTAATTTCTTTGGCAACAGAGACCATCATAATAACCAGAGCAATATAAATGAATACATGATAACCTAAAAATAGGAGTTAGACTTGGTGGCAAAGAGAGAATAATAGGTGTTGGAAAGTCAATTGCATTAGAAAAATCAGACAAAAATTTAGACAATGATTTCCCAGAAAGGATAGTATCTTTATCTAGTCTAGCCACCTCTAGATGTGGTCATCTCTGAAACAGAATTCAGCATAATAGACCCTGTCCAGCATGGTAAAGAGATGTTCTTCCATGATGTGCATCTCAGTTTGTACCTGGCCGTATCTGTGCTACCGAAAAATTATTATTGCTATTTGATATCACATCTCATCATGGTAGGTGGAACCCATGAAACAATGGAAAAAGATAGTGTGCTAGATCAGTGGGCTTCCATGGGAGAGATTGATGACAGATGTTTTCCAAAGCACTCCCTTAGTTTGTGAAAGTGGACAGCTTCCTGGAGTTAAGTCAGGTATTTCAATTCAATTGCTAACTCACTTGAAGTCGCACTGTGAGGAATACTTCTATTTGTTTCTGTAACTTTTAAGAAAATAAGGTTTTCCCTATGAAGTTCCATAAATTGTAGCAGTTAAAGTTTCTTCTTTACTGCTAAGAAAATGTGCAGGATCAGGGATTCTAGTTGATGATGTCCCCTGGTCATTGCAGGGGGGCTGGACTATGTGACCTTTAAAGGTCCTTTCCAAACCAAAGATTCTGTGATTCTGCACCAAGGGTATGGTAGAAAATTATGCTGGGGGTGGGAGGAAGGCACTGTATCATTGACTGCAGCACACTCTGATTTCCAAAGTCCAAAAGAGACATGGTAGATGCCATGAGTAAAGTTATGATGAAAAAATTTCTCTTTTGCAGAGGAAGACAATAATTTGCTACTAACATAAGACACGGCATATGTAAAATGGATAGGAAAAGCCTTACAAGGATGGATTAAAAAAAAACCAAAAAAAAGTAAAATCTCAGCATGTAAGCTGGAAGACTGTATCTGCAAAGGAGAAGAGAAATTAATTAATGCTGCTGAAATTACAGTTCTGACCCTACAGCTCTGAATTCTGCTAGTCACTCTGCTAAAGATTTTGTGCCTGACTTTGAGGAAGTCTCTCCTCTTCTTAAGTGACTACAAAACAAGTTCAGCTCCCTGCAGACCAGATTCTGCCTCCTCTGTGTATAAAATACGAGTAAGAAAACTCCATTTGTCAACTTAAACTGCCAGATCTTCATGGCTGTGTCTGATAAGAACCTGACGCTATAGGGTTTTGATCTCTGATGCTTGCCGTAATATGAATAATACTAAAACTTGACTCTGGGTCATTTAAATACCATTCGGTGCACGCCAGATAAAAACCTCTGTAAGTTACCTCAAGGTTTCTGATGTTCAGAATCAGGTCAATGAAATTCTGCATTCAAGGTTAATACCAGAAATTGTGCATACTCATGTTATGTACTAGCAAACAACAATAAACACTGCCAGTACCTAATTTTAGCACCTCACATACAAGGCTGTTGTTAATAGAGAAAGCTGGCAGCCCTTTAGAATGACAAGAGCTTCACTGAGTTCAAGCATTAAATATGGCATTTTTTTCCCAGTGCATTTTTCAGGCAATTTGCAACATAAATTATGGTTTGTGACTTGAAAGTACTCAACACTAGCCTAACTCTGCTCCCACTAAAGTCATCCATAAAGTCCTGTTATCTTTACTGGCAACAGAGCCAAGTGCTTTTGAAAATCTCACCTGTATTCAACAACAATAGACAAAATCTACCTGAAAAGAAGGTTAAGGTTCACTCACAAACAGTAAGTTGGGAAATGTCAGACTTAAGCCTCAAGGTCCACAAGCTGTAATTCAGCCCCTTGTGTATGTATTGTGCTAGAGTCTCATTGCATATCCTACACACTTTCAACTACCTCAGACATTGCACCAGGTGCTCACACGTATTGAGGCCTCTTCAGTATTTCGTTTGGTCCTCACCGTTGTGTGAGAGGCTTTATTTGCAGCACACAATCCCGACTGGCTTTAAAGGCAGAGTTCTCAATTTTCTCATATCATTTTCTATGGAGCTCATCGCTACAACATGAGTGCTTCAAATATTCATCACTTTCTTTCCACAGCACCTCTACGTGGTGAAAAGAAGATATTAACCCATTGCACAGATGAGGAGCTGAGTCAGAGAATGATTATGGTCAAACATGTTGCTAATTTAGGGTGTCCAATCTCGGATGCCTGAGATCAGATTTTTTTCGGAGTAATTATCATAACTTTATACAGTTAAGTATAGCTCCTATCTAGTTCAATTGCAGATAGAAATGTCTAGCACTTCTGAAAGTCAGAACAAAAAAATACTGGTTTAGAATCTGAGTCTTACTGAGCAACTACATCCAGCTGAGCTTTGGGAAAAAACGGGACAAATGAGAACTGTGGAACCTGTAACAAATTTGACTAAGGGGAGTGAGCTGGAAAATGCTGCCTCTCAAATGGGAGAGCTACTGCCCAACACCCTTCTGGAAGCATCTTGGCCTTAAGGCAGTGATTTCTTGCTCTCAGGTTCAGAGTTCAATGGGTGCTGGCAGGCACAAGGATTCATCTGATGATTTTCATGGTGGGGTTGTACGTCTGTGTATGTGTGCGTGTATGCAGGAACATGTATAATCACCGTGTACACAGATGTTACAGCTGGAGTGTTAACACCCACAGTGTACTTGTTAAAGTCTGGTGTAGGAGATGTTTCTTTAAATGGCTGTCAAATCTCTAGAGGTGCCCATAAAGATCCAAGGGTGTCTGATCTTATTTAAAATAACCAAAACCTGAGCAATTGAACCAGCGAATAAATAAATCACTGTTACCATTTTCAAAATGCTTCAGCAATGTAGGACAGGTCCACACCTTGCAACAAACTGCCTGAAGCCAGTGCTGCCCCAAACTGATAGTCCCCACAGCACTGAACAACATTGCACCGCATGGGCTCGGACGCTGAAACACGGGAGCAGTTTAGTCCTGTGCAAGTCAAGTCACTTCATTCTCATATTAAGCTTCACTTTTTGCCACATGTGGGTAATACAGTTCACCTACACCACTGAGATGTCAGGAAGAATATTTTTAAAAGCAATTTGAAGACATAAAGCACGAAGAATGCATTAGGTATATATATAACCCTATAATTACATTTCATTAATGTAAGTAGTGTAAATAGTTCTTCCAGACCTTCTCCTGCCCTAAAGTCTGTGGTGGGTTGACGCCATGTGCCCACCTCAGCCGCTCTGTCACTGCCCTGCCAGCAGCCGGCCCCGGCGCGGGCTGCCCACGGGGTCACGGCCTCCTTCGGGCATCCCCCTGCCCCGGCGTGGGGCCCTCCCCGGGTGCGGGTGGAGATCTGCTCCCCCGTGGAGCTCCATGGCCGCAGGGGCACAGCCGGCCTCCCCGGCGGCTTCCCCAGGGGCTGCCGGGGACCCTCTGCTCCGGTGCCTGGAGCCCTCCTGCCCCTCCTGCTCTGGGCTGGGGGCTGCGGGGCTGCTCCTCTCACACATTCTCACTCCTCTCTCCGGCTGCCATTGCTGGTTTTAAGGGTTTTTTCCCCCTTCTTAGCTCTGTTCCCCCAGCAGCGCTACCACCGTCGCTGACGGGCTCGGCCTTGGCCAGTGGTGGGTCCGTCTTGTAGCCGGCTGCACTGGCTCTGCCGGACACAGGGGAAGCTTCTGGCAGCTTCTCACAGAAGCCGCCCCTGCAGCCCCCCCACTACCAAACCTTGCCAGGCAAACCCAGAAAAGGTCTTTCAGAGTCTGTTACATTCCAACTAAAAAAAGAAAACAAACTATATTCTATCACTAAAATTGCAATTCAGCTGCATTATTATGTCTTGGATTCAAAGAAAAAGACAAAACTCAACAGGACTATATAATGCCCTAAATCCTGAGAAACTGCTACCTTTTCCTTCTTAATTCTGACCAACCGACCGCCCTCAGTTTCCCAAAATTAAATGCCATAATTTGACTACAGAGCAGTTCAAATGTGTTTGTTTCAAGCGTGCTACCTTTACAGGTGTTTTCAAAAGGAAACAGAGGAAAAAATAAATAGCCAGTAACAGCAGAAAGCTTAAAAAAAAACCCAAACCATCCTTTTTAATATGCAAGAAAAGTGAGCCTTCAAAGCCCATGCATAGGCACCTACATAATTGGCTGGATTTTTCAAGAGCACTGAGCTTTCAGTCGTCCCCAGTGAGACCAACAATAGCTTTTGGATGCTCAACAATTTATCACGACCCAACAATTTCCCCCCTGGGTATTATTTACCAACTACGTGGTATACAGAAAGCTAAAACATTTGAAACTGTCATTTTTGGTTGGACTTGGACACCTAACTCTATTAGGCTCCCCTGAAGCACCCCCACATATTTCCACATGTTTTATTCCTGGATCTTATAGCAAAAAAACCCAGACTTAATTTAAATGAACACTGCACACTAGGACTCAAATGTCAAAACTGTATCATGCTGGCAAAGGTTACATAAAGGAATGATTAATTAGTCTTTTTCCCCATTCAGGTTTTACTTGCCTGCCAGTAAAAGACAGTAGATGACTGCCTGGCCAAAATACGCATTATTTCCAGCTTATTAATACCACTGAAAAGCAGGCAGCAGTTCAATTTGCCAACAATAATTTATTGTGTAGAATCGAAATTCTGCAAGGAACCTCTTTTCATCTGTTACTTTCAACATTTCCCACAACTATTCAATTTTCTTCCTGGCTTTTCATGTTAACTGGTCACCTCCTGCTAAATCCCAGCTATCTAAATAAGACTCTGCAGCTTGTTCAGTAGTTACAGCTGTGTTTCACGCACGCAGGGTGCATTTCGCAACAAACAGGACCGCATCTTTCCGCGGCATTACCGAGGCAAAACTCGACAGGATATTTGTCCCAAATGCTCAAAAAAAAAAAAAAAAAAAATTAGGAGCTACCCCAGCTTTTTAAAAGCTGAATACGTGGCCAAAGTTTGAAGCATTGCCCAAGCGATACAAAGAGTAGATGGCTAGCAGGCACTGAGATCTGCTGCTGAAGATGGACAGGAGCCGTCCGTGCCGCGCTCCGCCATCCGCCTCCGCCGCGGCGCAGCCGGGCAGCGGCGGCCGCCCGCCTCCCCCCCGCTGCACAAACCGCCTCCAGGCGGGAGCGGGGAACCAGAGAGACTAGCAAGTGCAGCAGCTGCTTCTGCAAAAAGCGCTCTTCCCTTAAATCCGTCATTCCTGCAGGCAAGGGTCACAGGTGGATTTTCTTTCTTTCCTTTTTTTTTTTTTTTTTTTTGTTAAAGAAAGATCCCAGTCTTTTCTTGCTCACTGGAATTTCACAAAGCAGACATCAATGATCTTATTGGCCTGTTTGCTTAAGCTAGTAGTCTGGCTTAATACACGTTTTTTTGTGTATCCTCTCCTCCGTCCCAGGATATGAAAGCAAAAGGAAAATGTAGTGATAATTAGCGTTTGCAAAGACAACTAGCGCAAATGGACAAGTGAATGCCACACCTTTTTGAGACAGACTTAGGTCTTCACTTTTGCACACTGACAGCACAACCAGTCTTGAAGAATCCCTTAACTGAAGTTGATCTGTTCTTGAGTTAGTTGTATTATCCATGTTGACAAATAATATAAAAAATGCTGTTCAACAGATTTTTGGCTTGAGGCCACGGACTAATCTTCATTTGGTAATTGAAGGCTCATGTGATGGAAAGAAACTCTATGGAAACTGAAAAGAAATGAAGTATAAACATCTGAGTGTCACCTAAATTCAGTCTCCACAGAGCAACTGTCATCCCTTGTTTTATCAGCAGTTTCAGCAATAAAAATAAATAAAACTTTACACCTGACGACCAGCCAACCACACATTAAAAGTACAAACAGTATTTGGTGAATAGCTTGCAACAAGTGAATTCCTTTTCCCCTCACAAAACCAGTTTCTCTTTGACTGACACAAAGCACTTGAGAAAGGGCTGAGGAAAGACAAAACACAGCTTCAGTGGATAGTGGGGGCTGTGTTTCTTGCAACCCACAGACATTTGTGACGAAAAAAATAAGAGCCTGGATAGAACAGAATGAAACATAATCTGGAACATGGTTTGAAAAATATGTATTGCTGTCTCCCTACAAGTGATGCCCCAGAGAAAGGGCACACTCATGTAGCCTTGTAATAATCTCTCATTAACTGCTTCCCCAAGCCTCTGCCGCGTCTATTCTTCTCTGCAGGATTACGCACAACTTGTGGATTACAGCAGCTAAATTGCTGCGGCACAGTCTAAAGAAAGAATTGATTCTTGCTCAAACTTTTTCATAGAGGTCAAGGGAAAATGACAAAGCAGCTGTCTGGGAAACAAAAGCAACGAAAAATAAGGTCTAGTTTCAGTGAGGGGTCTAGAAGTAGCATGAGCACCAAGCATCCCACTAGGATTCATTTAGGCTTACATTTTTAGCCTCAAGTACATACGTTATTTCTCATGTGTATTTTACATGGCCTGTTGAGCTCAATTACTTCATATCTTTGTGTACATAAAACAGTATTTCCAGAACGTTTTATTACAGAAGTAGCAACCAGCCAAGCCCTTTTTTCTTTCCTAGAGCAAGATGGGGAAGAGCTTTCTGATATTAATTGGGGGGTGTAATTAACTCCAGTTGTACCACAGATTGGGTTCAGTGTTCAAACATTTTAATCCCTCAAGAATAAAACCAGAAGCTTATTGCATATTTTGGCAGCAGAAACATTTTTCCCAACAATGAGATTTTTTGGTTTGGCAATTCCCCATTCCATCAAATCTCGACTTCAATCTTTTTTAGTTTTCCATTTTAATGTAGATGCATATAAATTCTTAAATAAAGTAGGTTTATGGTCCAAACATGTTCAACATGGAGATTTGAAAGGTCTCCCCAAAATATTTTGAGTTAGACAGCTTAGTGGGAATATCCCTGCAAGAATGAACTGCATTTCACAGAAAAAAAACCTATGCATCATTGCTTCAAACAGCTATAATTTACAGCAGGGTGAACACTGAAGACTTAAAATCTGGGCTTAGCCTGCGACAGTGGCTGTGTGCTATTGATCACTGTAGTCTTTCTGGAATTCACACCAAGATGCTGAAGAGCAAAAAAAATTGCTCCCTTCTGGCATGACACACAGGATAACTATTTACTGACCCACCCAGATACTAAGTGCATTATAACTGACTGGAGAAGTTCTAAAATTTATAGGAACTTACACGAATTTATAGGAACCTACAGAACTTTATAGGAAGAACACTATCTAGCATGGAGGTTTGGCACTGGACTTATTTGGTCCCAAAGTGCATTCTAGTCACCTTCCACCTCAAGGTCAGGAGAAGACCAGCATGAACAGTATTTCCTCACAAGCAGGAGGATGGGAGCCAATAGGTGCTAAAAGAAATCTTCTGAAACAAAATGGTGAGGAAACCAGACCTGCAGCCTTATTCCAGCAGGTAAACATGGCCTGATTTATATTGTGGTCCTAATCCTGAAGTCCATTCTCAGATGGAGCTCCATCAAGGCTCGATGAAGTCAATAGATTTATTCTCAATTTGACCACTAGCTCCAAACATCTCTTCATCATATTTCAGATACATGCACTTTCCAGAATTCCTTGAAGTTCCCTGTTTTATACAGGGATACTCCGTCAACATGCAACCCAGTATCAACGCTGAATTCCTCCACACATTTGAGTGAAAGATGCCTAGTAGATAACAACACAGAATTCTAATCTCACAGAAGGGCATTCGAAAGCCCAGGTTGTAAACAAGGAACAAAATCAAATGAAGACATCATCTATTTACTTTCTATCAACCTTAAAGATGTTATGGGTAGGAAGGTAACATTTCTCAAGTAGATGAGTAGTAACGGAAGTCAGCTAGTCCTATCAAGAGATGCCTATTTAAACAAGAGAGAACTGAAAAGCCTTCAGCAAGGAAAGACAAAACATTTCCTAATCAAGACGCATTTTACTAACGGACAAACCTTATGTGCTAAGTACTTTCCAAGGCTATTTCACTCAATTTCTCCTTGGATTTTGCTATCCAATACATTCACAACTGCTCTTTGTTTTACCTGGCTGGTTTAGCTTGGACTGTTGGAATAAAACTACTAATTATAGCATCATTTGCAACAGCAGAGTAAAGCAGCAATATAATCCATGTAAGACCATGTATTATACCTTATGAAGAAAAAACTATGGAAAAGAATTCAATTTAATGCAACTGAAGCCTCCAATGATTAAGCTCACAAAGATTAATCTCAAATACTCATTAGATTCAATGGATCAGCATTCTCAACAACGTTTGTAAATTAACTTTTACGTCAAAGATACTGGGACATGGTAATTACAAAAAAGGCAGCTGCCAGTATTATTAGATTCAACTAAACTGTGAAGTGCCAGGGTTTCTTAACTAGAAGAAACAAAGTTTAGATACAAATTTCCTGCTGCAAGGACTAGTCAACGCCTATTACACTCAGTGCAATGGCATCTACAGAATCTGAAATTTAGGTAATCGAAAAAAAAGTTTCATTGTCCTTCCCTACCTTGAGCAATTCCTCCTTTTTATCTAGTACTACAGTATCTCAGAGTAATAAAAAGCCTGAAGTTTTTCCTTACTACCTCCCTCAAGCTATATCATCTGCTTTGCCATAGACTGTTTTGTACAACTAAAAACTCACGACTTCATGCCTCTTCTCTTTTCCATTTTAATATGGGCTGAGCTGCAATATGTTTTCCCCATCCATCTTTGATTTTCTCTCTACCAGTAGTCACAAAGTGCTGCTTATGCGTTTGAAAATAACCTGTTTGCTCCTGGCCATGAAAACAGAAAGACAAAAGTGTAAGGCTGTCATCATACTTAAGGATGGTTACAACTTAATGTACCATTTATTAATTCCTACAACCACATTAAGATTAAGTATCAGACCCCTTTAAACCCTACACAAACAGAGTTGAGAGGTTGGTCACAGTGTGTGATTAAGCTAAATTAAAGACCCAAAATGCATTCCACATAATATGCTACTGTATACATTCACCCCCAGACAATTACATGTTTATTATGGTGTCTCTGACAAGTTAAATTAACAATAAATTAATGTCTAAGTTGCAATTTCACTTTTGACAATAATATACTACAACTAAGCCTTAAATATCTGCATGTAACTATTCGGCTACAGACATGAGCGAAGGTAATGGAGTCAAAAACTGCACGCTAATTGCTTCAGACGAAGGCTTATTATCTCTCCAATTTCAAGCTCAGCAGCAGTTAAGTAGTAATATAAACTACTTTAGTCAAAGCATTGTGAATCTTTATGTAAAATTTACTTTTATTCTTCTCTCTCTCAGTTTTATAAACAATAAAAGCAACCACCATTTGTTTTCAGAGAAAGGTAAGGATGTAAGCTGAAGGGTTAAAAAAATAACCACACCACCAATCAACCAACAGTTCAGCCTTCAGATTTGCTTGTTTTTACTATTTCACTCAAACTTCCTCTTCCCTTTCTAATGGGTTTTTGCATGACCATTTAATGTGTAAACTGAGTTTAACTCTTCCGAAGTGCTTCAGCCTGTCTCACACTCCTCCACCATGAGACACGCTCAGGGCTTGATTCCCCACTCAGCTTAGACTTGTGTATTCACACCTGTATAAGCAGATGCAAGGAGGGCACGAGGCTGTCCCGCGGAGGGATGCTGACAGTGCGTATGCCCAAAGAGCTGTAAGGGACGCGGCAAGTTTGAGGCAGCAGCAGAGAGACGACGTCTAGGCGCTCCTGCTCCCTTGGTGGCTCATGAGGATCCCATCGACTAATTCTCTCCATCCCAGCACTAGGTAGGAAACTAGCCTACCCTCTGCACACCATCATCTGCAATTTGGCTTTTTTAAGGTGGCCATGGAGACGGGGAAATGCCTCCCAACAGCACTCCTCACTCACATGCACGCAGGAAGATTGCCCCATACTTTCACCAGCCGCTTCAACCAAGGCTGCTGAGCCCAGAGGCATAGCCATGATGCTGGCCCTGCAGGGCTATCTAACAACACAAGATCCCAAAACAGTCCCTGTTATCCTTCTGTGACCAGATGCTGTCCAGCAGCCTGGGACAAATCCCACCCTGAGAAATTATGGTCTATCTGTACTTTTCATTTGCAGTTTCCATCCCAAAATAATATCTCACAATAATAATAGCCATACCTTGTTTGCCAGCTATCATACATCATGCATACAGCACACAGGTGGTCTCTCAAAAAACCCCTTTAGTCCAGCAGCAGGAAGGGCACAGGCAATCAGGGCACTCAGGGACGGGTAACAGAAGGGGCAAAGAGGAAGCAGAGCCCTTTCCCTGGGCAAGAAGACAACCTTAACCCTTTTTTTCTCCTTGTCCTTCTGAGAATCTTTTCCCCTGGCAAAGACAGCTGCTGCTTTTTCCCTACTGCACCGCCATGAGACAGAAGAAACGTCAGTGTCTTTAGCTAATGTGTTATTTAAGTACTTATTCTGAAGGCAGGGTATTTCTGAAGAGACACTGTGCACCTGAGAACCGGCAAAAATACAGCCATCTTCACTGCTTCCCTCAAGGCAGGCAGGTAAACAGCTACCAGCATGTTACAGGGCGGTGATACTGAGACAAGGCACTGCCCAAGGCCACAACATTATGCCCAGCAAAGGCAAGAGAGGAGCCAGCGCTCTGAACTCCCTCTGTCACACCCGGCTTGCAGCTAGTCCTCACCTTGCACCTCCTTCCTCTGCTGGTGCCACCACATCACCCACACGCTGCATGGAAAGCAGCCAGTGTCCCTCACTGTGAGCCCTCAGGAAGGTTGCAAAGCCTGCTGAGATCTTCCACTGGATGCATTTCTGGGAATGACAAGCCTCATTGCTGCTCTGTACAACTTGGCTGTTGTACAGGGGACTCTCACCTTAACCATAACCCTGTACAACCCCACCGTAGCTGATTTTCCTCCTTCCCCTGCCGCATTGCTCCTGCCGCCACCTCCCTGTGGGATGAGGAAGGGTGCTGCCATGTCCTCCTGCTTCCTTATGAACCAGCTGCCTACCTCAGCTTCTTCCTCCACAAGCATCTTTCACCACCAAATCCAATCACACTTCTGCTGTAATTCCCATAACTCCTCCAGATAGTTAATAGTTACTCTCTAGCCCACTCATCATCTCCTCTCCAATTTTTCTTGATCTGTGGAGGATTTTCACCAACGGTCGTGGGAAGTAGCCGTGTCCTCTCCACTTCTAGTACACTTAAGAACTCTCTCCACAACTTCCACAACTTTTGTCAGAGCTTTCTCTCTACAAGTACCACGCTCCGGGCTTCAGCCTTGGCTCAGAGCCTCATCCTGACTTTCAGGAAGATGCTCTCCATCAAATTCCTGGGCCCCAAACTTCAGCATCTGGCTCCCACTTCTGAAAGGTTTTGGTTTTACTCTTGGCCACACGTATTGCTGGCTTATCATTCCCCCATTTACTTTTCCATTTCATCTCTATGGGTCCTAATTACACTGCAGTATTCCTATTGAAAAAAAATTGAATTACTCCTTCTCGGAAAAGGTCTCTTTGCATTATGCAACAGAGAGCTGAAAGATGTATCTCTATCTTACCTCAAACTAGAAAATTGCTTCCAGTTCCCAAAATCTTAGAATCAGATACAATCCCAAAATTCTATGCATTATCCCTCTCTCATTTGCAAGTTTGCTTATAGCTATCTGAATTCCTGCCAGGATTTACCTTTATCTTGATCTTTTTCTGCTGAAATTCTTATTTATATCTAAGTCTTCAGAGTAAGTTTCAACTTTCCAGTTTTCTTCTATGACCCTTCCCCTACATTCCCTAAACATTAAGGAGTACATCTCTCTGATATCTCAGGTACTTGTGCAGCCTGAGTTATTGCAGTATCTCAGAACTTCATATTTCATGTACTTATCCTCAGGATACACCCAGATTTTTTTCCCCACCTTAAGGTGACAATGGACTATCTCAGCAGAGGAGCATCTGCTGGCTGCCACCCAGGACCTCAGTCTAACACTCTTGCTCAAAGCCACGCTGGAAGTCTGCAGCACAAGCAGCACCAAGTTCCATGCTCCAATACTGAACCGTCACTCAAAGCCACCTGATAATCCCACTCAAACTTTGCTCTTAAATCAGAAATTGATACTAACTCACCTTTCCATTCTCGATCACCTTCATTGATTTCAAACATAGGTCCCTCTCTGAATTTCTGTGTAACAAAGGTTTTGCAACCTTGTTCAATGCACTCCTCTCACTTCTACGGTTAGATCTTCTCCTCTTCTGCAGCAGCCCTTTGGCGAAGGAGTGTGCTCAGCTTTCCTCTTCTGTTGCTGCCAGCACTCTCCTTTCTCTGAATCTATTTCACTTACTTTTAATCCCACTTAAGAATCAGAGAAGGAAGGACAGAAGGAGAAAAAAAAGGATGAAAGGAAGGAAAAAAGAAAGGGCAAGAGAAGAAAATACTTGAATGCAAAACACACAGAATAAACTACATAAATAATAGATATTACTGTGCTCTTACATCATTTAAAAAGTGCTACCTTCTCTCACATCGTCCAAAGTGACCATGATTCACCACAACTTAATGTATGATAAAGATCACAAAGAAGCAGCATTAAAGGCATAAGAACTGAAAGCAGGTAAAACCACCGTTCACAAAATGACTGCAGCAATGCGTAGCACTGCTAATGGATCACAACCGGCATGAAGCATCAGATGCTCTAAGAGTTAAAAAAAACCCAAACAAAACCCAAAGATTTTTTCCTTGTGGAGTTCAAACACACTCTCATAATCCCTACATAACTGGTGAACTCAGAGACAAATTATTCTCTCTTGCTCCATCAGCAAAAGAAAGACTTAATGAGAAAGACTGAAGCACAAAGTATCTCTGCTAGGAATGGATGGAGCTGCAGTCAACCAACACAGTCCCAAGGACAAGTGGCAGACCACATCCACTTGACCTGTCAAGGTATAGCCAGACTGTAAAGCGCACACAATCTTAAGCAGCATCCTATGGAAGTATACCAACACTTAGAAGCTGCGTACTTAGAAGATCACCAACCATAATGCAGTCTTGACACATCTGAGGCTTTCCAGAAGCACTTCCATTTCAGTACTAAACACCAAAAAAGCTTTTCTACAGCCTTCCCCTTTTGAGACTCCAGTTTTACAACAAACGTGCTCCTTTCCACCTCTGTCTCCCCCTCCCAATTGCTTAGCTGCCTGCATTCCTCTCGGCAAATTAACAGCTTGAAAAGACTGCCAGTTTGATGCTATTTCATGTTCTTGAATGGGGGTTCTCAGGAGCACTATTACGGAAATTTAATCTCTTGAGAAACAGATCAGATACCATTAACAGAATGAAGCACAAATGTTCTCTATGTCTTCCTGGAGAAAGTCTGCGTGGGTCTACAATAAGATACATAATTTACACAGTTGTTATCAAGAAAAAAAAGTATTGTCTTGCATCAACAACTTTATTTTTTAAAAATTATGCACTTAAACTAACACTAAACAGTTCCGTGAAAACTAAAAAAACCCCCTTTGTTTTCTATGGAAGTCAGAGTCGGTTTTCTCCTCTTTCCCTTCTCTTTGTCAGACACCTTCCAAAAGTGGACACTGCTCCCCGATTTCTGTAATGATCACAGCCAGAATACTGCAGCAAGTCAGCAAGAATGAGGGATTCTTACAAGCAGGGACTCACCTTTGGGATAAGACAGTTTCCAACTCCAGCCAGGAACGCAGGAGCTCTGCTATCTCAAGTCACCGCTATAATACGCTAAATTAGCTCATCTCCTGGGAGACCCACTCCCACCTGTTCAACAGCTCCAGGCCAAGCTCCTTTCAGCCCACCGTTGAATCCGCGCACCGCGGAGGTACGTCACGGTGCTCTTTAATTCCTCTGCGTGGATTTTGTGCCGCTGGGGTGTTGCAGCGGGGAGTCTGACTGTGCCAGCTAATGGAACCGTAAATCAAGGCTGTCTCGTAACACATTCACAGCTCAGTCTGCTTCCAAACATAAAGTTACAGTGCGTAATCTCAAACCTTGCTAAGAACACACAAAGATTCAGTAGTGGCTCTGTGGCCTAGCATACATCAAGGATGGTAACGACAAATAAAAGGGCAAAGTCCCTTCCCTATTTCGACAGATAAAGTTCATAACTTATAATACGCGCTGAACCTGCTGTACGCTGCAGCCTGTTTACAATGTGAAGGGATCCTGCGCTCCCTGGAGCCAGTTTGTATTGCTCACGTGAGGTAAGGGGGCTTCGGTGTGACAGAGAATCAGGATTGTTGTAGTCTTTCAGGTAAAGCATGTTGAACTAACCAAGACGTTTGGCACCCAAGGACTGATTTAGGTGAGCAGAGCAGATCTGGAATGATTTTAAGTCACACCTCACAGGAGAAAAAAAAAAAAGAAAAAAAGAACATTTAAGAATATCTTCAGGTTCAGGAAGACAGCTCACATGAAGTTACAGCTATTTGACGGTATCCTCCCATCCCTACTAAAGACATGTGGGGCACATCTAGTGCTTTTGTTCAATTCAGAACTGCACTACTGACCAAATCTCTCAGTTGTACCCATCTGCCATGCTCTAACTCACATTTTATAGTGGCTGCAGAGCACACAAACTGGCTTACTTTTGGGTGAAGCTAAATGAGAAGATGTTGTTCGACCACTAATGGACATTCACACCAGTCTGGAACTAGCTGGAAATAACTCCCTGTCCAAAATGTCTATTTGGGACCTCAATACCATCTCTCTCACCTTCATGGGGTGGGTCCACACTACTTCCCAATGTAAGCACACCCATGTGCTTACTCTGGGAATGTACTTACACCCATGTAAGTACATGTAAGTACTCTGGGAATGAAATAACAGGATAGGACTCGGCTCACAATGGCTGAGGATATTTATGACCTTGAAGGAAGGCACCAGGACACACAGGGCTTGACACCCCTTGCTACAGGAATCCCAGAATTAGCTGAATTATAACTATGTAGGGGAAAAGCCTCCATAATGCACCTAAAGTGCACCCTTTTTTTCTTATTTGGATAAATTTACTCAAATAGAGGCACATTTCAGCACAGTATATTAGATACTCCAACTGTACTCACTCTTCAAGATACTACAGGCTATTTCTGTGAAGTACAGGGTGGCAGGGGAACATTAGGAGCATGAAATATTAATCTTTCCATCATTTTATTCCTGAGTCTGGCCTAGGTTTTCCAAGTTAAATGCATTCTCTCTCCACTTGGAGACACCTATTATTTGGAATGCCATCTGTTCTGTAAAATTCAAAATTGATTACCTTAATGACAGCTAATAGGCAGAACTGTTCTATTGATCTGGCTCCACTCCTCCACGGAGCCCACTTTAATAAAAGGTAGCCCTCAAGCTATTTTGCCTCCTTACTTAATTTTTGGTCTTTTACATGGAGCTGCATGCAAACAATCATTAAGAACCTTGTCTAGGACATGTGCACATTTCAGAGAAGGATCTCGCTCCCTGTAAGTCCATGACAGTTCATCTCTATAAAGCAAAAGAAATAGGAACAGTCATTTATTCTGAGTGTTCAAGTACCCAATTAAACAATCAACCATTTAAATAAGTTTTATAAAAGGTGTTCTTTGAGAATGTGAGCCTGTTATCCTTGATATGCTGACTCATTTTTTAAAATAGTTAAAAGTCTCATTGTAGCACTATACCTATTACCATATTTTCATAAAAAAACAGCCTCCTTATTTTTATGTATGACTGTAGAGCTATTTGCACTCCCCAAGGCCATTAAAAGTAACAAGAATTGGGTTAAACTAAGATATCAAATTTAGACTTATGTTAAAACACAAAGATCTTCAGCCAGTGTAAATTACTAAAGCACACTGACACAGTACTAGACCCGTTGTTGCTATTTTCTTCTCCTTTTTTAATGGAAAAGTGTTTTTAATGGTATATTCACACATCCAACTAACAATCCCCAAGACAGAGAACAAGATTCACTAGTCCTCTTGAGCAGATCCCAAGTCTATTAGTGTCTGCAGGCTTTTCTACGGACTTCTGAGCATTGGGTCTAGCAGAAAGCCAACTGTAATCATCGCACACTGCACGGTATCCAACTCCAACCATTTGAACAAGAAACCATAGCTGTGTCAAAAGCACCTAAGCGTACAGAGGCAACGACATTCAGCTTACATCTTGATCAAGCAATCACAACTTGACAGTAAGAGACAGCATTACACATCACTTACAGAATGTTTTCTGTAGACGAAGCCCAAAAGACTTAAAGTTCAGACTCATGAAACAGATAAGCGAGGAGATAAATGATTAAAATTCTGAATAGTTTAACTGGCATGGAGGTGAGCAACATTGCGTATCAGAAGGAAACTGGATAGAAACATTTTTCATTAACAAAGGGAAGAAAGGGATGCTTATTACCTGGCTTTAAGCAGGTAAGGCAGTGCAATGCTTATCTCCACATCCCAATTATTTTCTAATTATCATTACTTTTTTAAATCTCAAGACAGAACATGCCTTCATTTGCATATAGACACATGGGTCTGAATTAGATTTTTAAATTTATGCCTGCAAAGCTTCTGCAGATGTTTTCAAACTTTCCCCACCCTGTTCCTGCAGTGTCTTTTCATGCCCAGCTTCTGTTTGGGTTAGCATGGTAGGACACAGCATGTGTCCTACACACTTAAGCTAACTGTGTCACTTGCCTGTCTCTGGATCCAGGGAATATCACAGCAAGGAATACAGAAAAGGGATGGTCACAATCTCTTATAACAGCAGCAGCTGCTTCTGAAAAACACTCAGTCCTCTTCAGACAGCCTAGCACTTTGCCTTCAGTTTTCTCCCAGCTACAATTTTCAGTTTCTTGATCAGTTTTAAGAAAAAAAAAAAAAAACAAACCTGAGCAATTCTTGGTATGCACAAGCCTGGAAACAGAATTTCAGCTGGAAATAGAATTTGGATAGAGCCTTTTTTCAGTTATGAACTGTTTTAAATAAAATAAGGGTTGCTGTTGGAAGATAAAAGTGCACTCAAATCAATGCAAACAGATTGGATTCGACCCCCCACTGTCAAGCCATTTTACTAATAACGTATTGTGAAAACAACAAAAAAAAAAATTATGGGAGTGAGTAAAGTTGCTTAAGGACTCAAACATTAATATTCATCAATATCACTGATATTTATATATGCTTGATAGTTCTATTTCATGCTCACACTAGGGCCGAGCTGAGAGAGCATGTACTTTCAGAATATTTAAGCATACCATATGGGTATAATTGCAACTCGATCAGTTATAGAATGTATTCAATCAAGACTGCATAATACTGAAGACCTGTTCTGAGCTTTTTATACTTCATATGGGAGGAGTGAAGTAGCAAAGACATGGCATGGCTGTAGCAAAATGGCATTAGGCAGGTAACACTACTTGAAACCAAAACACTGCTCCTTTATAAAAGGCAACCGACTTACACTTCTTGACCTACAAAACCCAACACTTTTACAGAGCTTTAAGGAGGAGGGGACAGCCCCACAGCTCGCGCTGTTCAGAAAAGGCACTTATACACCCCTACCTCCCAGAAACACAGCTAGACTAACCTTAATCTGCAGCAAACAGTGACAAAAATACATACTCCAAAATCAATGGGCAGAGAAGCAGTGAAGCCTGATGGATGTAAGGTTAGATGAAGACAGTTTCTTTACCCTCTGTATCAAAGTTGCTTTCTTCTTTTTTTAACCGTACCATTGAGCCTGTTTTGGCCATTAGTAAAATGTCACCCTGAAAATGCAGATTATACGATGCTACTTGTGATGCCTAGTGTCTTCCCCTGCTCTTCCCTTCCCCAGTTCTCTAAAATAAAGCACCAAGAAAAAAAAAAAAAGAAAACCAACGTGCGACGCGTTCAGCTTATCAAGCCAGGAAGAACTATTTTAAGAATTAATTTGCACCCTGAGAGATCTGTTTAAATTATCCTCCCATGCTGTCCTAACCAAAGATTAAAGTGGTGAACTTCCAACGTCTTAAGGAGACGATGACAACTGAAGAACTGGAGCGTAGGGGCTCCTCCGCGGCCCCCCAGGCGCGGGGCCGAGCGCGCGGAGGGGAAGCTGGTGCCGAGCAGGATGGAGCTGCTGATCTGACCGTGCGCCAGGAGCCCGCGAACCTCTGCCATCCTCAGTGGAGCTCAGAGATCGCAACCAGGCTTTCCCTTATGTCACCACCTTTTAACTATGCCTGTCCTTTACAGCTGAGGATATGCCCCCTTTTTCTGCCACCCACTGCTTTTTTGACAGGGAAAGTTTTGACTTCATTCTGTCCTGTAAGGGCAGTCAGGTAGCAATACCCTCTAAAAAACAGGCATGACCGAGAAAATTAAGTCTTTAACTTTCTACCTCTACAGAAACACATAAAGCACCTTCCAAGAGAAATAAAAGAATCAAGTTCAGATATGGTGTGAGCACTGCGATTTTCCCCAAAGTCACTGCAAGTTATACCTACTTACAGCTATTTTTGCCCCCCCACCCCCCATCACTGCTTGCACAGGCACAGCCTGGTGACATGCTGTACTCTGAAGTGTCCCTCCAAGAAAATGTCAGGGGAAAAAAAAAAAATCCCTGAAAGTACATAACAAAGTAAGAGGCTAAAACCCACTTCTGCAATTTTATATCCATCTGCAGAGGGGCTGTGAAAAAGCCTTACCGCCTTCCTCCAGCGAGAAGGGGCCTCCGTCCCAGCATCCTGCCCCACACACACGCACGTAAGGAACAAGTTACAGAACAAACCTCTGTAGCCTCAGCAAGAGGTGCAGGCTGTTAAAAATAGCACAATTTCAGCTCCCCCCCCAAGCCTCCACACACACAGAGAAAGCAGACCTTGAACCCAGCTACACGGTACTTTCCTCCTGTCGCTGACTGGTGACTCAGTTGACAATTTTAGGAATGCACACCAAGAAGATAAAAAAAAAATAATAATAATTATACAAGAAACACAGTGCTATACGATGCAAATCTGTATTTGTTTGAAATTGAGGAAAAGAAACATTACCTGTTCTTGTTGTTGGGCTTGTTTCCCTGATGCATTTTGCTCCTTGGCTGTAGTCATGCTCACCTATTTGTGCCCACTGCAGAGGCAAACAGGGTTTTACAGTGTGTGTGTGTGTGTGTGTGAGCTTGTCTGTGTGTGTTCAGACATACACACACGCACACACACACAAAGACTAAAGGGATGAGTAGCTAGTCCATCACTTAATCACCAGCTGAGAAATCTCCCACCCCCACAACAAGAAATAAATAAAAATGCAATGTAAAAAAGCTGGTCTAGCTGTCTTCCCCCTCGAGCAGGGAATGAAAGCAGAAGCAGAGAGAAGGATGCTGTGGGGGCTTCTTCAATTAGCAACAGCCTCTGCAATCGTCACAGAAACAATGATAACTGCTTGGCAACCGGCAGCTGGCGGCTCGGAGCCGGGAGGCAGCGGTGTGGTCCTCGCTCCCCACCTCCACGGCGGCAGCCCGCGCGCTGCGCATGCACCGGCCGCCTCGCAGCACAACGTGCCGTCCGCGGGCGGTGGGCAGAGCCGGAGCTCGGCAGCCAGCCCCCCTCCCGGAGCCGGGGGAAAGGGGCCGCCGGCACCCGGCGCGCAGGAGGCAAGTCCCGCCTTCCCCGCGGTGCCGCCAACGGGACCCCCGCAGACGCGGAGTTTCTGGCAGATCCGCTCTCGTCTTCTCCCAACTTGCGGAGGTGCCAGCGCCCCGGCAGGCCCCGGCTACGAGGGCGAAGCTGCGCCGAGGGCAGCCTCTGCCCCGCTGCCAGCGCGGCTTTGCAGGATGCAGCGCGCCCCAGGGAAGCAGGTTCCCACCGACGGGACGCAGAGAGCAGCGACGCTCCCCGGGGAGTTCCGCCTCACTGCCAAGGGGTGGCACGGGTAAAAGCTGCCCCCAGCCTCCCCCGGCCCCCTCCGTGTCCCTGATGTGACGGGGGCCGCTTCGCGTCCCTGATGCCGCGGCCGCCTCCGGCGCGCTGGCAGCTGCCGTGTAGGTCCCGCTGCGGGGTGACCCAGCAGCGCGCGCTGCCCGCCCCGCGCCGCGCTGCCGTCGCTCGCTGCCCGCAGACCCCCCGCCACCACGGAGCGCTCCCCGACACGGCGGAGCTGTCAAACACGCCGTCCGAGCCCCCTCGCCCACCGTGCTGTCAGCACGCGGCGACACGGGGTGTGCCCGAGCGTGAGGCACAGAGCGAGCACGGCTCTCCAGCAGTCCTCGGGGGGCTTACGGGGTTGGACGAAACTTAGAGCAGCGTGAAGGCGGTTCAGCGTTTGCTCGGGACTGACGCAAGCACGAGCTCACCTCAACATCAGGTGACGAAACGGCCGCGTTGCTGCTTTTCCCCTCCTCACCTCCTTCCCCGCGCACCCAACACACCGCGCTGCACCGAGGCCAGAGCTCGCCTCTGCTGTAGCGCTGTAGAAAACCCAAATATTTTCTCACTCACGTGATGGGAGAGATCTCTGCTGAGTCTGCAGGTAACCAGCTGAGGAAAGGGAACATCCGAGTATTGATCTGACACGGAAGTGATTACGGCCCATTTCATCCTCAATTTTACAGCACAGATTTATTACACAAGGTCACACTCACCAGGAGTACAACCCCGCTGGAGGCAATCTCTTCCTACATCCAGCATAAATTCGATCCTTGGTTCAGGGACAGATCAATGGCAGGCCAAGTTTTCCTAGAGATTATCTACTAGCCACCACTCCGACGCAAGTATTTCTGCATTTTCACCATTACATATCACATCAGTTCATGGAAACTATGACATAAAAGATCTGCAACACAGAATTGTGTTGGTGGGAAACTGGACAACCTTGCCTGGTCCCAGGCACCAGGATCCAGGCACCAGCTCATTAAAAAAAAGTGAATAGCACCTCTCTAACAAGAAGCAATAATTTACATTTAAATGTAACAGCCTGTGTCAGCCTCTTGCTGGGTTATACTATGACACGGTCCCAGCTTACACTGCAATTTCATCTCTTCATTCCCAACAGTTTTAGTCACAATATTTTGTAGATGTTTACAGTGAGGTTATTTGTGCTTATACATTTTTCCCCAGCCATCAGAAGAGATTTGCTTTCAAGGTCTTGTATAAGTGGATCGGTTTGAATTTTCCAATTGGTTTGGTCTATTTTTCTATCTGTTGAGGGTAGTAATGAAGGCTTCCTTTACTCCACACTTTTGCTGTTTTTCTTTCCAAGAGAAATTCAAACAAAACAAAATTGTATTTTGAGTGGCTTTTTACTTCTTTACAGTATATCCTGGGAATTACTTTAAAACAGATCCCTTTCAAAATATAGACTATTCACTGTGTCCCTGACCCCTCAGTACTTAACACTGGTAACCACTGAACTGCACTGTTATCGAAAAGAAAGATACTTGTACCTGTCTGTTTGCCCTTGCATGCTCTCCCCATGCATATTCAATTCTTTCACAGTTAACAATTTAGGACACACAGTTTTCACTAGCTCTGGAAATAGCCACTCTTCCTTACAATGTAGATTTTTTCCTATAGACTTGTTGCTGGACACATAAGGAGTTAATTGTGTTAATTGGTCCGGCAGTTAGCTGTGCAAATGCGTATGGCTTAGCCTCATTATATAGGTGCATTATGATGCTGACTGTTCTCACTGCACCTCCCAATGTTTTGGCGCAGTTACCCCGATGTTATTTAAATACCCAGTGGCACCCCTCTGTCACTGCTGACCTGTGCGGGGGGATTCAGCCCCTCAGACGGCCACGAGCTCGTGCTCACTGCCGGGAGGACGTGGAAGCACGGGGCAGTCACTCTGCCACTCCAGCTCTCTGCCATCCTCCTTTCTTGATCAAAGGGGTTCAGAGGTTGCCAAACACCTCCCGGGGAGATGCTAGAGAAGAAAGCAGTTGCCATTGCCACTCAGAAATACTCTTTACTAACAGGCACGGGATAATCTGCTCACATATTAGCAGGGCTGAGGCCATCCATCCTGACCTCTGTGCTATGTTAGGGTACCAACTTTATTGCTCAGCTGAGTCATCACTTATGAAAGATTAATACATCCCTATCACAGGACAAGAATCAGTATCTGCCAACCCCAGCAGCTGCTCAGGGAGGATTTATACAGACAGTCCTATTCAGTGCGTTGCAGGAGGCACTGGCAGATAAGGACCCTGGGAATATGACCTTTCCCATCCATCCCACCCCACAGCATCCCAGCTGATCACAGGGACACAGGCAGAACATTTTTCCTCCCCGCCAGGTTTGAAGATGCATCAGGCTGTTCATCCCTTACCACACATCACTTGCAAACGATTTGTCTTTGCTGGCCTCCTGGGCTACTTACAGGGTCTATCTCCAGGCCTGCTTCCTCTCACACAAGCTGCACTCCCATCATGAGCATCCTCCATTAATCCACGTAGTCTACACCATGCCACCACTGGGAGAGCTCAGGAGCACCGCTATGACAACAGACAGCTCTCCCCGTTAACCAAGATGCATGTTCAAAATGCCAACTACAACCACATGAATGGCATCTCCACGCTTCACATCAATTAGCTCCTCCACCACTGTGGCACAACAGCCAGCCATTTCCCTCCCATCAGGAGAGGAACCAGTGACAGGTAAAAGGACCTCTCCCCAGCTTCTCGACACATCTTCACCCAGAGTGCTCCTTTAAGCAAAATCATGCAGCGCTGCACTAAGACAGATAATTTTTAATTACCTTGTAACAAATTAGTTACACATGTCCTAGGGCCTTTCCTGTTAGAAGGGAAGTGCTTTATTCTCCTGAGACTGGCAGGAACAGGATTGTGGTCTGGAATCGCTCTCAAAACACTCCCAGGAGCACTTGGAGAGCATCTCCACCACCACCACACAACTTTCTCATGCTCAAAGATTGTTGCAAACCTCGCACATTGTAAATGGAAGATAATGCTGCAATGGCTCTGGAAGACAAGCTGGACTAAAACCTTAAAAACTCATTGCCATGACGACCTATGGACTCTTAGGAGCTAAAGCACTTTATGCCCACGCACGCAACGCATGCTGGGGAAAGAAGCAGCTACCCAAACATTTTTAAGCAGATCAGTTTACTACAACTATCCTTGATGCTGCCCCTCCATGTAGACGTCTCTGCTGCCCGTGGGTGCAGAGCAGCCCCGCCATGGAAGCAGCAATGGGCCCTCAGGGCTCAGCACAGAGCATTCCCACCCGCTGCATGTTCCAGACGCCAGATCCATGCGCAGCCTGTGCTCGCAGGGGACCCTCCAGCCGCACGCGTCTGTTCAAGGGAGTATAGACTGAGCAAGGGCAGTAACAAGCCTGCAGCAACAGTGGGTATAGTTATTGGATGCAGAACCCTTCTGCTCCTTTGAAACCTGGGATTCTGGCTGCACCACACGGGGCTATTTATTCCCCCTTCATGACCACCTCAAGGAAGTTGAAGCCAGTAGGCAGAGTGGGTAGAAATGAATTCTACTTGATTAACTGCACCTTTGCACAGCCTTCTAATGTTCTCCCCTCTCCAGATAAAGACCAGATCCCATGGAGAGCTACGTATCTGAAATTTGTAGTGGATCTAAACCATTAATACCCGGGGTGCGGCAACGTGATACCTCCAGCAGAACACACCACACGATCTGCTTTTGTACAGCCAGAACCTCTGAGCTTCACGCTCACTACCCGTTCCCATTAGTTTGGCTGGTTTGCTTTCAGTTGAGGGAGGACACACGGCCCAGGAAAGCACATACTCTGGCAAGCTGTGACAACGGAAAAACCTACTCACAGGTAGGTTACACAGGAAAAGTCCTGAGGGCTACAGTTTTTAGGATAGTGTTACAGAGGTAGTAGATGTCAGTAAGATAACACAGGAAGAGAGACAGTCTGCCAGCACAGGCAGCCACTATGAGAAAGGTGAGATGAGCTTGTAAAAATGTTGTCGCCATGGATTTTAGCATTCAGTCATTTGAAAGGTGACTGATTTGGCTTGGATCAAAACAAGCCCAAAGGATGCAAGGGGAACAGTGCTCAGTATGCATCGGTGCTGCTTTCCCCAGGGGGACACAGACAAGGCTGAAAGCTCCTGCTAGCTCCTGCAGCAGCTATCTGAGAAGAAGGTCTACCTGACCCATGCTCATCTAAGACCAGTGGCATACTCCTGGAGAGGGAAATCCATTTAATCTCCAAGGCTGATTTGATCCATCTGCAGTTGCCCTATTCCCCCACCATTCCAGCTTTCCTAGAGAATTTTAAAGAGTGAGGAGCAAGAGGGAAGGGTCTGTACAAAGCAGGCTGACCATGGCCTGCAGATGTGCCAAGGCAGACTAGTGCCCAATCCACTCTCCCTAGTCCCAGTGCCAACATCTCATCTACACAAAAAGCAATGGCACAGCCCCTCTTCATTCCGGACCTCTATGGCCCAGATGCAGTGAGTCAGAGGGATCTGTGCTCCTCCACTGCAGATCCTGCTGGAGTCCAAGCACTCCTCACAGAGAGGATGCCAGAGCAGAACAGAGAGCTGTAAAACCATGAGGGTTGCATGGTTAAAAACTGTCTTTATGGGAGTTTATGCTTTTAGATGTTACAAAAGCAGCCGGACATCCTGGCTGTTCATTCTGGAGATCTCTGTTCTTGTGCTCACCTGAACAAGCTTTGGAGAAGGAAAATGTAATTTTGGTTTGTTCTGAAAGCACAGTTTGTGCCCTACCCCTCTCCAAGAACGCGACAACACTAATATCACATTATTGCACAGCAATGTCTCCAGTTGGAATTGGGAATTGGAGACACTTAGATGGTAGATCAGCTGACATCAGCTCTACTCCTACAAAGGCTGCAGGGCATCTCTATTGCTTACACACCATCCCCAGTGCTGCTTCTCAACCTTGCTCCTATTAGAGGACCACAAAACCACTTAATCATGTTCCAAATTAATCCCTAGATTTGACAAGATTTTCCAGCTGGTCAAAGGGCATCCCAAAAATTGTTTTTTTTGTAAAGGGGGAAAATGCTTTAGGCTATAAAGATATGTATTATTTAGCTTTATCTTGCACCAGCTCTGCTACTGTCGCCCCTCTCCAGTTGCCTCCAAATGTTGGTTCTGCTAAGGTTAACCCCAGGGGACTGTCTATGCCCAGACGAATTTTCAAAGGCTCCACTGAGGATCTCTGTGCTTTACCAGCCACCCAGATGGGTAATTTTCCATATTTCAAAGGTTGTCTGAACATGCTAGAGGATATAATAGATTATGAATAGAATTACAGATAAAAATATATCATATTTCCATCACCCATGACAGAGACCATTAAGAAAGCAATTTGGTGTGGTATTTTCATTTAACAGATCAAATCCAGTTTATTTAGTCAATACTATTAATTAGTTATTTGCATGAATATCCGTTCCTACAGGGGATACACTTCAAAATTTCCTACAAGCTTAAGAACTCCTGCTATGTGAGAGAGCAGAGATGTGCAGTGGAGGACGCAGAACAACAGGCACTGCAAGAACGACTTGCGGATCTGTATAACAGCCCCATGGTGTTGCTACTTTTTGTGCATTACTCAAGCCTCACTGAGCTGCTTTGTTGTTTTTTTTAACTTTAAACCACCTTCTCATGTTCAAGTTATTATAATACTTTTATTCGAAGCACTACATTCTGCTGCTTCCCTTTTCTTGCTGTTGCTCCAAGATCCAGGACCCCACAGTTCATGGTAAACAAGTAAGACAATGCTGTGATGCAAGCTGTGAAGAAGTCTGCTCGCTTGTGCGCAGCTTAGAGCTGTTTTGCATAGCACTTCCCTGCCTAAATTGGAGCATGACTCTGGGGAACACTGCAGGTACTTGTGCCCTTCTCACTTCTGGATTACGTATCCACTTTGGTCTGCTTACCCTAAAGATCAAGCATGTCTACTGATAGCCAGGCTTTCCTATTTAAGTGGATTATATTTTTCAAAACCATTACCTTTGATCCACTGTGAGCTTATTTTTCGAGTCAGCATATATATTTTAATACATCATTCCAGCCTCAACGGCACACGGTTAGCAGTGCCACAGTTGTTTGGCACTGTTATCCCTGCAAGGAATACACACCGTACCGCTGGCTTTTTTCTTCCCCTCTGCCTGTTCCTGCTGGTGTGACCTTGGCAGCTGTAATGCAACAGATGCCTCTTTCTCACTTGTTTATCTGTGTGAGAGAGACTTCTGAGGCCCCAACTTCAGTGCCAGCTGTGAATCGTCTCCAAATTGGTGTTTCAAAGTTTGCCTCCTCACAGTCTGGCTTAATATTTCTGCTCCCCGCGATCTTAGGGATCAGTCTTCACTGACATTTCCCCCTCGCCCTCTGGTTATTGCTGGGTAGCAGCTGAATCCCTTCCTCATTGATTAAGTACGGGCTCTTTCTGACTGTTGTTTTAGGAGTGGAAAGATTTATTTCTTTGCTGCCTACTTATTTTTTAATAAAGAGAAAGGGAGGTTTACAGAATAGCAGCAATATATATATATTCTTAACTCAAATATCCAGGTCAGAAAAATGTAAAGAGACTACCAGTGATGAGAAAACAGAGATAACACAGTAAGCCCCCCAAATTACTGTCAAACAGAGAATCCCCATCTTCAAAACAGCTGCAAACATAGTAAGCTATTTAGCAGCCTATCACTTGGGAAAGGGAGAGCCTCATCTTCAGTTTTAGCTGCAAGAGTGATTTATGGGATGAATAAATGATCTGCATATAAGATGATAACTGGTTTAAACATAAATGTTGTGAAAGACTTCTTATGTAAGCACATACAATTGCCTGAGAGATCCTCGTACATAAAAGCCACAGCTGGAGCAAGTGGCTTTTTAAGCATTTGGTTTATGAAGTACACTTTTCATTGCAACAGTTGTTATTTTTCATCTACTTTTATATCAGCTTTAACCAAAAAAAAAGAAAAAAAGAAAAAAACCTTGAACTTACAACATGACCTGTACACTTTCAATAGTGAGGTTATGCAAAACACTGATACTGTTAAAGCAGATGGATGCACATAGCACACGTTCATCTTAAAGATGTCATATTTAGTTGGA
The DNA here is from genome assembly GCF_964289735.1 of Phaethon aethereus. Classification (NCBI taxonomy): domain Eukaryota; kingdom Metazoa; phylum Chordata; class Aves; order Phaethontiformes; family Phaethontidae; genus Phaethon; species Phaethon aethereus. The sequence continues at coordinate 163,191,616 of NC_138582.1, forward strand.
AGTTACACCACCACAACTGATGAGGTCTCACAAGTGATGCAGGCACAAGAACCAAATGTCCTCAGTTTCTGAACATAAAACCCATCCATATGGGTGGCTGCATCGGATCCTGTAGGCTGGACAGGGCTGAGCTCAGCTTTACGCAGCAGATAGGATCTCCTTGGGACTGCTACCACCTCCAGCAAAGGGTGCAACCATTGGACCCTGATGAACAGTGACCCACTGAACACCATGGTAGCCTCATGATAACTTCTCACAAACGTTCCCGAACAACACCAAGGGAAGCAGAAGTGTCAGCTCTGGCACCTGCACTAGTGTTTTCACTGGAGTTTACTGTCTCCCCAAAATACTCACTGGAGTTGGAGGGCTTGGGGTGGTTGCTGCCCTCAATTATTGGTGGGGGCTGTGAGTGTTTGTATATTACTGTGTTTTTTCTCAAGTGTTTCTAGAACTCACAGAATCACAGAGAATCACAGAATCACTAAGGTTGGAAAGGACCTTCAAGATCATCAAGTCCAACCATTAATCCAGCGCCACCATGTCCCCTAAACCATGTCCTGAAGTGCCACATCCACACGTTTTTTGAACACTTCCAGAGATGGTGACTCCACCACCTCCCTGGGCAGCCTGTTCCAATGCCTGACCACCTGCTCGGTGAAGAAATTTTTCCTAATATCCAATCTAAACCTCCCCTGGCGCAACTTGAGGCCATTTCCTCTTGTCCTATCGCTGGTTACTTGGGAGAAGAGACCAACACCCTCGTCGCCACAACCCCCTTTCAGGTAGTTGTAGAGAGCGATGAGGTGTCCCCTCAGCCTCCTCTTCTCCAGACTGAACAACCCCAGTTCCCTCGGCCGCTCCTCATAAGACTTGTGCTCCAGACCCCTCACCAGCTTCGCTGCCCTTCTTTGGACACGCAAACTCTCGGGATGAAATCTGTTATGGTAGACATAACACTTTTCCACCAGCCCATAACAGCCCTTTCAAGAGTCTGCACTCACTTGCCCCCTCTGTGCCTCAGCGCCCACCCCTGCAGTCACCTTTCTGGCTTGCGTGTCTTGCACAGCACATGTACTGAAGCGGGACAGCTGAAACTTGTTACCAGCATTTTGAATGCCCTCTAGTGGAAATGCTATTTATGGAAAACGGGCCAAGTGGAAAAGCCTACCCAGAACCCCTAACAGAGGCAAAGGTATGCCTTTTTTAATAAAGAGAAAGAAGGGGATGAACAGAGTTTACTAATGACTAGTACAACCTCAATAGTCCGCTTGCTTTGTGATGAAGCAAACAGAAACCAGAACAATGCCTTGCTCTAATTTTTAAAAAATTGACCAGCAGTTTCGATGTGCCACTTGGAACACACTTGAGAGATTTCATTTTCAGCAGATGAGAGGTGCCTTTTGAAAGTGTGCTAGCACCATGTCTTTGTTTTAACTGCCTCAGTGGGGTACTCTTCAGTTCTGCGAATACCGCACCACACCAGATTCCCAATTGCCTTGAAGCCAGATGACACAGTAAAGAAACTAGAAATCTTACTGCATGATGTGTGAACACGCGCAATACATAGCTGCCTGAATACAAACTTAAATAGCGTAAGTATTCAAGTAATGTAGCGCGAGGTCCTGGTCCCACCCATTTATTTGCTCTTGTAATACAAGAGAATTGATGCAGAAGGGATGCATAAGATCTCTATATCCTATATATCTCACTGAGATCTTCTGGAGAACAGCAGGGCTCTGAGCACAGCACAAGACCTCTAAAACGGGATAAGACACCCTTTACTTAGCATTGATCATGTTCATTAATTACAGAGCCATAGCAGGTATTCAGCAATGCCACCTCGGGGGCTCAGGCAGAGCTGGAGCAAGGGCAGCTCGCACAGCGTCTAATGTGCCGCAAGCAGCGGGGGGGTGAAAGCCCTCACGTCTCTACGGGAAATGACAAAGAGTGCCTCAGCTTTGCCCCTACTTGGCCCTGCTGGAAGCTAGAACAAGGCTTTAAAAGGCTGCAACTAGCAGGGGCACAGAGAAGCAGCAGGAGGGGTGGGATGTCCAAAATGTACAGGGAGCATAACAAGTCTCTTGCCGGGGTTCAAGACTACGCCCTCACACAAAATGTTTGTTCCTTTGAGGTCCAACAGCCAGGCACAGGAAGGGTGAAGCTGTAAGAGTAAGTGGCAGTGGTTTAGGTTCATGTAACCGCTCTGGATGTCTAAGTGCTGCCATAGGGTCCCAGGAGCGGTAAGTCGCGCGCATTGAGGGGCTGAGGACCTCTGCTTAACATGCAGTGACTCACTATGACTTTGAGATTGTCCCACTACAGTTTTCAGGGCTTCACTATATTTTGTGAATACGAATGAAGTACATGGCAGTCTCCCCAAAACATTACACAGCTGCTTACTGTGATGTACTTAATCATACCTTCCTTCACACAACCCATATCAACAAAAACATTCTTTCTACAGCACTCACAAGTGAGTTTGTCTCCAGTAACACAGTTTTTACCATATTATTGTTTGGTATTGTATCTATGACCTTCCCATTTTACCATATTCTAAAGACAGTGAAGAAGAAATAATGACACAAACATTTCAAAGTAGCCTATAACTGAATAAATGAGCATCCCTCTGAAATATTCCATGACAAAAAAAGAGAGTGATCTCCTTTACTTCAGAAAATAGCAAGAATGGGACTTTGAATTATTGGGAGACTAGTAGAAAGTTCCACAACATTGCTATGCAACTCTTACAAGTCCTGGGAGCTAAAAAAAAAAAAACAAACCCCAAAAAACCCCAAACCAAAAACCAAAATAAAACCTATGCAAGAATGTGCATTTTTTCCCTTTGGAAACCACAGAAATATGAAATTTGAGCTTGAGCGTGATAAAGTGTACCAGACAGAACCATATGTCTGTCACAACTAAGTAATGCATGTCTTATTCATATACCTTGCAGATCTATGTATGTAATTAGACGTTATATACCCATTATATAAATACATATAAAAATCAGACCACATGTACATCACAGACGCAAGTTGCACCTGAGATTGCCTACGTATGCTGTAGTACAACAACAATGGCCACAAAGAGACAAAAGCAGAGCCCACTGCTGCTTCCAGCTGTCAGCCAAGCCTTCTGTTATCCCAGTCTATGGCCGAGTTACAAGAGTAAGTGCTGAAGACTTAAAACCTGTCAGCTAAATGTCAGCAGTAGGAGGCAACAGCAGATCAATACCATGTGCTTGGATCAGGCTGTGCTGCAAACGATGCGTTCTGGAAAGCCCTGGGTCATTGCCCAGCTCTACCTGGGAAATACCTGCAACTGCAATGTGTTGCATTTGGGAAGTTTACGAAGTCTCACCTTCATACGTGAACTCACTGGAAAAAAGTTACAACACCCATCACTGCATACTCTATTGAGCAAATCAGACCTTTTAAAACAAGTAGGAGCAGATTTCATCACACCTCAGAATACTATCAAACTTTTATTGCAAATATTACCCAAAGAGAGTCTTTTGGACATATTTTCCGGGGAAAATAAGGCAGCTAAGGGCTTATATTTATTCATGGAATCAGCAGTCTGTTCATTTCTATTATACTCCTCTATAGATCAAGACTTCTGCTGGTGTGGGAAGTGGCTGCAGAATGGGGTGTTTTAGAGGCTTAAGCTGCAAGAGCCTGGAATAGTGGAAATAGAAGTTGGCCAGTGGAAGAAAAAAAAAAAAAATCAATGCCTTCTGCCTTATAAAGCAATCCAGAGCACTGAATAGTTGGTTAACTACTTTTCAACTCGAGTTGTAGTTTGGTGATATCACAGCAAGCAACAGCTACTCTGAAAGGATTAATACGAGGAGAAAGCATAATAGATTGATGGGAAAAGTATACACATTCACGCTTGCCAGTAAATCTGAGCTTAGCATGAAAGGGAGGCTATTTACAAAGCTTTAACGGACAGGATTCCTCAGCAGTACTTTGTGTGATCGCTTTGCCCCTTCCAGTAGTCAAAGAAAAGTCAAAGTAAATGGGAAAATTCTAACCAGCAGATCAGACTTTTCATTATATTCAGAAATTAAGTCAAGAGACAAGCTTTCCAAAACAGATTAATCTATTTGTAACATTTTTTTCCCCTTCATAGATGCCAGAGACAGGCTTCATGTGACTAAAAGTTACAAAAATAGCAGAATAGTCAGCTGTAGTCTTGAGAAGATGCTTTAATTTGGTATTTTCTTCGAACTGATTTAACTTCAGATAGTATTGGCAGCAGAATGACACACACCTGATTCAATAGTTCACCTTACCAGTTAGGTACTAGCTTGAGATTGTTGGTTTACCCATGTGGTAGTTCTAGAATGCAAATAAATATTCATTTATAGCCCATCCAGAAATACATTTTAATGTTTTCTTATCAACTGGTCCATTAGGATGACATGAATTGTAATAAAAATGAACTCCTTTGTATCTCATTACTAAATAAACTCTGCAGTATCATTTTCTTTGGTACAGATATGTTCTTTAGCAACACAGTTAGAGGATTCAAACAGCTCCCTTAGAGAAAGCTTTTTTAAAGATTTAATTTTCTTCCCAATGAGAGTATGGTGTGTTAACAGAAGTTAACACAAACATAGATGATAGGATAAATCCTTACGATACATGAAGGTCTCTGCTAAAAGAGTGGAGCCCATATTGTGGAGCATGGTACCAGAATGCTTCTTCACTGTGACTTTCCTTCCATGAGGAAAAACGGGTAGTTAATTTACCTGGAATGAATCTTTTTCTGGGAGGCAGAAACTTAAGTGTATTAATCAGGTTTTGCACTGTAAATGAGGTTTAAATTTTGATAATCAAAGATACTTGATTGCTTTAGAAGGCTGATAGAGCTTCCATTCTGGCAAAATCCTATGTACCTTCTTCTCCTAGGCACTAAAGCTCCTTGACATTACTCTGGCTCTGTAAAGTGGCTATAAGTGGCTGTAAGTGCAGTGCACATCAATTTTAAAGTCTCCTTACACAGTCAGGGAAGTGTAATGCAGACACAGTATAAATGAAAATCCATTTTTGTGTGCTGAAGTCAAAACCAAAAAAATCTATTCATAAAATAGTCCTGTAGTATAGTTACATGCAATCAATATAGTCAACATATTAGGAATTCATTGTAATGAAACTAAATGAAAAATAAGCTTTTTTTATAATTATTTGTATTACAGCAGTACCCAGGAGCTGCACAGCCCAGGGTTCCCTGTACTTTGGGCTAGAGATGTTTCCAACAGAACAACAGACCCTGCTGAAAATAACTTAGAATCCCAAGAAGAATATTCTGCCTGCCGTCTGCGCAGCATGCTGCTGTCTGTTCCTAAAGAGACCATTTTTAATATTAGTGTCTCTGTCCACATAGGACAGACATTTCTTTTTGCAGTACTCACTTCTGAGGAACCCTGTTAAAAGACTCTGCGTGTGCAGTGTTGCATCTCTCGCCATCCTTTCATAGACTGTTTCAAAGTACCCTTCCTAACTACAAAAAGCTTGAATGGTTCACACCATCATTCAATAGCTTTCGTTGATGTTACACCTCCATTTGGATGGAATAAGGTGCAGTTCCCTGCTCAGGTTTCCAGCCTCTATCAGTCCTCCATTCCCAGTTAAGGTGTGATGCACCTTCCACTGAACTCAATGTTGTGTTTCTACTTGCAGTGCGGGGCTTGGACACCGAGACCGCAGCCTTGCTGGGGGCCAGGACCTGAGCTTTACCCTGCAGCTCAGCATCATGGAAATATACAGCTTTGTGTTAAGTATCAGAAGGTAATTCCAAGTACAAGGCTTTTTTGCTTTCATACAATGCACATCTAAAGAGTGACCCACAAATAACACTCCTGATCCATACATAGTGGGACATGATGGTGTATTTACAGTCCAAAATCCATTACAGCTAATACTGCACTATTTACACTCATCTGCCATAAATCTAATACTGTTGTTATGGCTGTCCCATTTAATGTACTCTAGGAATGCTCTTCAAGCCAGTAACAATTACATTTGCAAATAAACTAATGCTTTGGGTTAAACAAAGTGAAAACATCCTTCCTCTGAGAAATTTAGTACTTTGTATCTGCATCTATTCCAAGTGGATCTTTCCGTTTATTCAATTAAGTACCACAGAAGATTACAACGATCCAGAAAACACTAAAAACATCGATTCTGTGAAAACATTGGATGAGCCATGAACTGCCACCAATAACATAATCAATGACACATCAAACTTGATTACAACTTCAAGAGTCCTTCAATTTCAGAGTAATTATTTAATGTTCTTTGCAACTCAACTCTTTTGCCACTGACATTTGCACAAAGATGTCTCTAATTTAAAAGTTGATATTTTGTGACCTCAGCCTAGACACCTGGCACAGGTAGCACAAATCACCTGGAACGTGTTCTCAACCTCCTCCTCTCCGACACTACCCTTAGCAAGACTAGACCCTACAGGTACATCAAGCCAGAAGCTTTGTACCAAACCCAGACATTCATATTTCATTGCATGTTGCAACCCTACAGTTCCCTGAATATGGGAATGGATTGGCCATTCCAAGCCTTACTGAACTCAGGAAAGGTTTCAAAGGGAATCTCTTTGACTCCTTTCCCTCCTGTATTAAAAAAAAACAACCAACCCAAACCCCAATGAAAGTTCAAACCCTGAGGTTTGAAAATGAGATACAGGGAGAAAGAATTTCCAACCTAATTCTTTGTGCCATCGTGGACATTTGATATAACAAGATGTTTTTGCAATATTGTGTCACCTAATGGGTGCAACTTTATCAGACATATCATTCCAGCCTCAGTACAATGGTTTAAAATGCAATACCAATTCTCATTAGATCCACAGCATAGCTCTGAAAATGTCACTTTCCCCTTACAGATCAGGAGTCTTTCCAGCAGCTTTCTTTATAATTATGCTTATTATCAGCATCAATTTCCATTTCACCATTCACCTCAGAGGAACAGCAGATGCCTTTCAACATTTACAAGGCAAACCAACAGTAATTGCTTTACCCACTACGAAAACACAATCAGTGCTGGGGTGAAGTGAGGCAGCTCTCCCCAAATCACAGCAACCCCTAATGACAAGTTAGTCAGCAACTGGCCAATTTTTTTTCCAGGATTTCCTTGAGCTATCAACCTTTTACTCAAAGCTAAAATATATTTGCAAAGAGAGAAAGTATTTATGATAAAGGATAGTGTGGACAGGCATGTCTGGAGAGGTTGCTAGAAGGTGCGACTAAATATTCAGGGAAGAATAATGTACAGAGCTTTCTTTAAGCTCCTCACTCAGTGAGGTGTGTGAGAAGCCCAAATTCCATTGGAAAGAAAAACCAATCAATTTCTGGCCTTCCTGAAGAAAGGGAAAAATCTTGATTTCAGAAACACAAAAAGTGCAAAACTCAGAAGAGAGATACATGCCCCAAAATATATTCCCTTTCAAAATGCCAACACTCTCCTTCATTATTTTACATGTCGATACTCTTCTTTTTGGTATGGATTATTACTTCTTGAGCCTTCAGGTCTGACAGTACAGTAACTTGTCCACCCAAACGTTTAGGAAACTTGACAATACTCAGCTCTAGTTACTTCAAAGCCTGAGAAAGCACAGGAACATCATCATTTCATGCATCAGATCTGTTTAAGCACAGATACAAAGCACTGCTCACAAGCCGTAACAGAAACAGTATTGTCCCAGCAATAAAACCATGGAATGGAAAAAAAAACAATCACAGAAATATTACCCATTTTCAAGTTTCACAGGGAAAAAAAAAAAACCAAACCCCACAATCAAAAGTGAACAAGATTTTGGTCATGCTGCTTTCACTGGAGAAACTCTAAAGGAAAAATATGATAACAGTTTAACACAGAATAATGAAATTCTACGTTTTCCCCTCAGCTTGAAGAAGGATGCCTGGCCAAAAATGAAATTAAGCTAGCTTTCAATATGTAAAATTTAAAGGCTTTTCCTATTTTTGTAGTTAGTTTTGCTCGTGTTATCTGTGATATAGCAGTGCTAAATTGGATGAGTGCATCAGTCTATTACATATTGTAATAAAATTGGAGCCTATAAGTACAGCCACCTTACAGGTGAAGCCATTTCAGAATGAAGGATATCTTTGCATCAGCAGGCAAGATAACCACAAAACACATTACACTGGATCAAACCGATGATCAGTTTAGCGCAGCTTATAGTGTGACAGCCAGAATCAGCCAGAGTAAAGCACAAAACGACTTTCACAAACCTGCTTAAAGGCACAAATTTCTGTTGTTAAGCGATATTAATATTCCTTCCAAAAGCTCTTTTTATATATATCTAATCTTTATGCTTACAATTGTGAATGCTTATTGTTCATATGAACACAGGAGCACAGAGAAGACCTGACTGGAAAGTACAAGTGGGTGAATTAATGATGTAGAAAGTATAATTAATTCCAGAAAGTGTAAAAACCAGGAAGGATGCTGTGCTTCCAGCTCCGCTTTTATCTTCATCCCAAATACTTAAAATCTGACTTAAGTCATGGACTTTAACTATCCCTCCTGAAGTGTGTTACTGCTAATCAGAACGACAGCAGTATTCTTCGTTTTTATACAAGTTTCCGTATTCTTCCCAAAGCTGGAAGAATTCTTCTCTTGGCACCTTCTTGTGACAACAAGCTCCATGTATGACAATAATGTCCGTGTATTCAATTTGAACTCAAACATTGGAAATGTCAGGCTTTCCACTTGTTGAGAAGCTTTTGGTTTCCCTTCTCTGGATCATGCCTTGCAGCAGAACTTCAAGTGATACAGGGAAATATTTGGAAAAGTGGCTAAAAAGGAAACAATTTAACGGGAGTCTGGGTGGGAAATATCATTGCTCTGGTTTCTGCCACGCTGGTTTCTTCCTCCCTGCGGCTTCTTGTGTATCTGTTCAACAATGTCCATGGTATCTGTTCAACAACGACTATGGCTCATCTGCATGTGAAGAAGGGGAAAAGATGCCCTGATAATCTCGTTAGTCCCCTTCCCTTGCCCTCTTCTACTGTAAGAGAAAAAGGCTCCAAACTTCCAGGTGCCTTGGCCCTACACCCCACACACATCCTTTCCTTCTCCTGCCCTAAGGTTATCTTGCACATCCCCAATCAGAAACACGCCTCATATTGCCCGACTGCTGAATGTCTGTTTAGTTTTATTTGTTCAACAACTTACTATCTCCTCCGACGGGACAGCGTTCATTGCTGCCCAACTCCTCCAGACCTCAGCACCGCTCAAACACTCACCCAAATTCCCTATCCCAGGACCTTCCTATCCCGCAGCCTTGCCACAGCTCCATTTACTGCATCCTCCTTCTGCAAGAGGCTTCCTCATCACCCTAGGGACAGGCAACGGTACGACACATCTCCCCTCAGCTTCTCGTCTACCACTTTCCATTCGCCCCACGCATGGAGTGAACTTGGGGATGCCAATTCCTGGCAAAGCCTGAAGAGCCCTATGTCACAATTTGATGTCCTCTTTGTGGTCTCCTTTCCAAAACTAAACATCACCAATATTTAACAGTTTCTCTATGTGTTAACTTACTCAAACCTCAAAACATAGTCACCAGCCGTCTCTGAGCACAGCCCTGCATGCAATGTTCCCAATGAAGCTACAGTGCTCACTTATATAATTATATTTATATAATTACATTATAATTACCTTCTGTATTATTCTCCATCCCTTTTTTTTATGCATTTTAACATCTTGTTTGCATTCTGTTAAGTCCTTTTTTTTTTTGAATCCTGCTAAGCTCCTGGCCTAAGTGATGTATTGTGGTGATGTAGCTCCAGAGGCGCACTGTCATCCAAGCAATTACTGTTGTCCATTATCAACTAATTTCCACTGTCTCTAGAAAACCTCAAGGTCACACTATTCCACTGCAGCTTTGGGCTGATCACCCAAAAGAATATGCCACTAATAATTAGTATTTAAATGCTAGAACAAATGAATAGCAAACACATTAACAGTGGTTCAGCTATGAAGATTCTGCTACAGGCAAGATTACCACAATGCCAGATCCCTGAAGGTGCTGAGTACTTACAATTCCTAGTTGCATTCCTGCTGGCTCAGTGCAAGAGGACTGTTCTGGCATGGTGGAGTGCAACTCAGAGAAGTGCAGTGGAGGCATGCATGGAAAGCGTGCTCCCTTTACACCGTGGGACAGATCCTGCAGTGTCATGGTCTGACTATAGTTCCATCTCGCTTTGAATAAAAATCTCACCTGCAAGAAACCTGTTACAGCTTTTTCTGTCTGCAAAAGATGACAAAATGCCCCAAGAAAGAAATGCATGCAGCCAAAAGGGGCGGAGGGGGAAGATTGTCCCTCAGGACACGGCAAGGTTGATGTAACAACAACCGCTTTGGAACATGAGGAGATAAGCAGAACATCACACACACAGGACGGGAATAGACAGCTGCCTATTGCCATTGCTTCTGGGTGTTCCCATCTCCAAAGAAGCATGAGAATCCTCCCTGGGGAAAGAGCCCAGCGCAGAGAGAAACACTGAAACTATCATACTGCATCCTTCCTCTTCTGTTAAATATTTTCAGACATCACATTCAGCAGTGCTTGAAACTATCTAGTTTGCCGTCATTAATACTTACGAGGCTAGTCATCAGCCCAGACAGAGCTGAGCTCTTCAAATATGGAGTTGGGCCTCAAGGGCAGCCTCTGCCAACGGTGGACATTTTACACAGATTAAAGGTTATCATGCACAGTCTTGAATGGCTTGTCATGGTGCTGCCCCTTACTGAACCTGAACTGTGGCACAAAGAAGGACAAAATTTCCGTCTTTTTCCTCTACAATATTTTAAGTCTAACACTCAAAAGAATGCGAATGTTGCATAAAGATCTGTAAGAGCCCACTTAATGCTATTAGACAAGCATACAACACATATTTGCTCTCCAGCTCTCTGTTACTCCTCTGCAATGTTACTGGCACTATTTGTTCTTCTTCTTCTTGAGCTAATTTTTGATCATTTTCAGGAGATAATGTGCATTTATTAAGCAGATCAATATTTTGCATGCTATGCTTTCAGGAAAATCAGATAAATTATAGACTTTGCTTGACATTTGTCTTCTGGTGCAATAATGTGTTTCAGAAACTCAAGTAAATTTATAAGCCAAGAACTCCCTTGTCCCAAGTCCAAGCAAATAATCCTCTATCATGTGCTTGCAGAAGTGAAACATATTTCTACCTATCAGCTATATTCTTACCAAAGAACTGCATTGACACTGGATTTTTTCATGAGCATTGCTTATATATAGCAACTGCATTATCCCCTCTTTCCCCAGTCCTCTTGAACCACCCCATCCCATGGATCCAAAATTCTCTGCCAAAGCTTTCAATGCCACTTGCTGCTTCCATCTCAGTTCTGGGATGTAACTCATCTAGACCCCGTGCCTTGTCAACTTTTAACAGCTCTAATTGCCTAACTATCTGCTCTAGCATAATCATAAAACTTTTTTAGCATTTCATATTGCCCCCAGGAAAAATGTTTTCTAGTCTCTGATAGACCCTGCTCATGTCACTTAATGCCCTCCTGGACCTCTGCGTTGCTACATTGATTCTGTGATATTTCAGGACATTGTTGCTTTTTATCTATAATCCAGTTACTGTCTAACTGGCCCAGCTTAATTTTTGGATGCTTTTTTCTTTTCTTCACACAGAATTTTTTTTTTTTTTTTAGAGTTTTTCTTACAACAATGATGTGACAAGACTGACAGCTGCATTGAACAAAGGGCCTAAATTTTTTTTTAAAGGAAAGCCATAATTAAACACTCCCTCACTCTCTTTATACAGGTGCACACACACATTCTTTTGGGAATTGGCATTTTATTTATTCAAACCTCCAGCATATTGGGACACTCACAAGGGGAAGAGAGGAAATAATTTGAAATAAAAACCTGTGAGTCTTTACATCCAAAGCTTTGCATTTCCGATATGTCTGATCATTGTATTCGTCTCTGTTTGCAGAGGGGACATGAGGGCTGAAACACTGGAGGAAGCCTGCTCTCAGCAGAGACTCACGGGGCCAGGCTCATTTACCTTACGCTTCCTCCTGTGCTACTCGTCAGAACAATGCGAGGGGGAGTTAAAATAAATTAAAATAAGAATAAGCATGACACCCCTTATCCTCCATGTCACCTTTCCCAGCAGTTCAGATTTTTCCCTGCTGTTTTTTCCCCATATACTACACAGACCTTTCTAGGCACTAAGCTAGACTATCCATCGCACGTGACCAGCTCAAATGCCTTACTGTTTGGGTTGTTTTCCCCATTCTTAACTGCATTTTCTCACACTTCTTCCCTTTTGCCATAATGTTACTTCTGTTTTGTCAGCTGAAACCTATATCCATAGGCTGCCTTGTCCCTTGGGTTAATCAGCCAAGCCAAGTTATTTTAATCCAGTCTCACTAACCAGTTCCCCTCTTTCATACCCACTACTATGTTTTGTGTATATTCAAATATCTCCTTGGTAGTGAAGCACGCAGACCAGGAGTGGTCAAACAGAGAGAAGAGATTCCCATGTCCCACATGTGTGTGACCTGTTCCTTGAACAGTCCAAACAGACATTCAGCTTTTTGGGAGTAATATCACATGGCAAACATAAGTCTACTTTTCTCATAAAAGGCTTTCAGCTAAGCCAGGGTTTCTTAAAACATACTCCCTTCCTCCACCCAAACGCATTAATTTGTGTTACGCAGAGATGAAATTAACTCCATTATCTGTGAATGTTTATCATCTCTATGTCCTTTTGTAGTCTTTTGCTTTTCTGCCTATTACTCACAGTTCCTCCCTATATAGCATCACACACAAATTCATTAACAGGCTGTTTACTCCCTCTTCAGGATCATTAAATGAAGATGCTAAATGAGACCTGACCTAACACAGACAGCTGCAATAAGCATTTTCTTGTAAATAGAGTCTTTGCCATTTATCAAAAACTTTGTACTAGTTTTCAGTCCACTCAAAGTTGTTTACATTGAGGTAATTTCTACAAGCTTTCACATTAAGTTTTGGCCCATTATTTTACCCTGACAGAAGTTAGTAAAAGGGGCCCATACCACAAACCCAAGAGTTCTTCAAGATGTGTTTCTTGGGTGGGAGTGTTGATCTGCTGGAGGGTGGGAGGGCTCTGCAGAGGGATCTGGACAGGCTGGATCGATGGCCTGAGGCCAACTGTATGAAGTTTAATAAGGCCAAGACCACAACAACCCCAGGCAACACTACAGGCTTGGGGAGGACTGGCTGGAGAGCTGCCCGGCGGAAAGGGACCTGGGGGTGCTGGTTGACAGCCGGCTGAACATGAGCCGGCAGTGTGCCCAGGTGGCCAAGAAGGCCAACAGCGTCCTGGCCTGTATCAGCAATAGTGTGGCCAGCAGGAGTAGGGAAGTGATCGTGCCCCTGTACTCGGCACTGGTGAGGCTGCACCTTGAATCTTGTGTTCAGTTTTGGGCCCCTCACTACAAGAAGGATGTTGAGGTGCTGGAGCCTGTCCAGAGAAGGGCAACGAAGCTGGTGAGGGGTCTGGAGCACAAGTCTGATGAGGAGCGGCTGAGGGAACTGGGGTTGTTTAGTCTGAAGAGGAGGCTGAGGGGAGACCTTATTGCTCTCTACAACTACCTGAAAGGGGGTTGTGGCGACGAGGGTGTTGGTCTCTTCTCCCAAGTAACTAGCGATAGGACAAGAGGAAATGGCCTCAAGTTGCGCCAGGGGAGGTTTAGATTGGATTTCTTCACTGAGAGAGTGGTCAGGCATTGGAACAGGCTGCCCAGGGAGGTGGTGGAGTCACCATCTCTGGAAGTGTTCAAAAAACGTGTGGATGTGGCGCTTCAGGACATGGTTTAGGGGACACGGTGGCGCTGGATTAATGGTTGGACTTGATGATCTTGAAGGTCCTTTCCAACCTAGTGATTCTGTGAAACTGATCTCTGCAGACGCTCTCTCTAAATTGCTAAGAGCAGCTGAATACGTGCATAGAGTCATCAACGGCATGACACAAAACTAGTGATCCTCAACTCCCTCCAGAGTTGGAGAGGTCGTGTATGGGGTACCAGCCACGCTCAGCCCTGGGCTGTTGGAGGACACCGATCAGTTGGAGAGAGTCCAGAAGAGGCTCACAGCTTTCCAAAAATACTTCATATCTGAGGAAAAACTTGAAAGAATTCAGATGGTTTAATTTAGAGAGGCAGAGGCCAAGGAGATGTAACATCTCTCAGGAACAGCTTGGGTATAATTAAACTTCCCTTCAGACAAAAGGGTGAACTAGACGACCTTGGAGATCTTTTCCGTTCCTGTTTTCTCTGATGCTTTGATTGTATAGGTCGCCTGCCCAAGCTTCTCTTACGGACTGCAGTCAGCACAGCCAGAAGCCCGGCAGCCCCGAGCCTCGTGCTTTAGGCCCAAAATGCATCCGCTGCTGCTCCAGGGTTGTGCCTCCCCTTGGATCCTGTGGCTTAAGCAGCAGATGCTCAGTCCCCTGCCAAACCTGCATTTCAAGGGCAGGAAATTCAGCAAGTGCCATAATAAGGGCAAATGCTGGAACCACTGTGCCTCGGGACACCGGGGCCACGGCGAGAGCCCTCCCACTGGGCATCAGAGCGTGGCTCAGTCCTGGACGCTCCACTCCCTCCCGCTCCACACCAGGGAGGGGAGACACCCAAGGGCCAGTAAATCGCTTCTGGAAAGGTGGATCTCGGTGGCCCACCAAGCACAGGGAAGTGATTCAGTCTGCCCTTCGCCCAGGCAGATATTCTTTGAGTCTTGCTGCACTTACAGGCATTGTTGCCCGTAACGAAGAGGTGTGTTGATACTCAGCACAACTTGCTACCAGACATCACCTACCTTAAAGCACTTGCCTCTAGTCTTTGTTCCTGTTAATACTTAGAGAGAAACATTCCCCCCCTCTTTTTTTTTAACTTCAAAAAACCAAGGCCATGCAGCATCCTCCACTCATCCCTACTTAGCTACCATGCCGGGTACTAGTACCCCACAAACCCTTCCTCGCCCGTCCCTCCATGCTGATGAAGGAATGTAGACGTGGCACTTTGGGATATGGGTTAGTGGGCATGGTGGTGTTGGGTTGACAGTGGACTTGATGATCTTAGAGGTCTTTTCCAATCTTAATGATTCTATGATCTACCATCCTACATCTATCCCCATCTCCATCACCAAAACAGCTGCTTTTTATGTTGTCTTGAATTTGTGGATTCATAAAATATTTATAACCGTAAATAGATTATACCTCTATGTGCTGGGTTTTGGCTTGGATTGAGTCAATTTTCATCACAGTAGCTCCTATGGGGCTGTTTTGGATTTGTGCTGAAAACAGTGTTGATGACACAGGGATGTTTTAGTCACCGCTGAGCAGCGCTGACACAGAGTCAAGGCCTTTTCTGCTTCTCACCCCACCCCAGCAGCGAGGAGGCTGGGGGGGGGCACAAGAACCTGGGAGGGGACACAGCTGGGACAGCTGACCCAAGGAACATTCCATACCATATTGTGTCATGCTCAGCATATAGAGCTGGGGGAAGGAGGGGATGCTGGGAGTGATAGCATTTGTTTTCCCAGATAACTGTTACGCAGGACAGAGCCCGGCTTCCCTGGGGATGGCTGAACCCCTGCCTGCCCATGGGCAGTGGGGAATGGATTCCCCATTTTGCTTTGCTTGTGTGCGCAGCTTTTGCTTTACCTATTAAACTGTCTTTTTCTCAACCCATGAGTTTTCTCTTTTCATTTTTCTTTTATCCTTCCAATTCTCTCCCCCATCCCACTGGGGGGGTGGGGAGTGAGCAAGCGGCTGTGTGGGGCTTGGTTGCTGGTTGGGGTTAAACCACAGCACTGTAACACACCTTACATGTTTTCTTTCTTTGTCATGCTCATAAAACCTCTGATTAAATATGCTGCCTAATTAATCTGTACTCAGAGTGCCCATCTCTCTCCTTTCCTTGGAGCAATGCTTCTGCTCTGGTTTGTGCTCCCTGCTGCACTCGCCAGCTCCTCCTCTGCTTCCCTGGGGATACTAATTGCTCCTTTTTCTCAGGTATAGCCTCATCTGTGGGGGCTGCATAGGGCTGGACAAAACTTCTCATAGTTCCAAATAATTGTCAGCACAGGCATTTGGAAAGAGGGATATTTGGTTTTAATCAGACACTTCAGGTAGCTTTATGCATCTCTCCTGTTTGATCATCGAAAGGGAAAAAACTGCCTGTTTTTGCTTTTGAAAACTCTGCCCAAGAGCGAGTCATGTAATCCCGGCCAGAGAGGGGACGCACCTCTTGGTGAAACAAGCACACAAAAATCCTGTCTTTGATCACAGAGATTCATGTACTCCTTTTCCCTCATTGCCTCTGCTCATTTACCTGCAAAACATGCTCTCACCACATCCCCTGCGGCTCCTCGCAGCTCTCCTCCTGCCCTGGCTCTCTGCTGAGCCTCGTCCCCTGGTGTCCCCGGCCAGGCAGGTCACCACACACTTCCAGGGAGAAAGGTGAACTGGCAATAGTCTCCCCTTCTCCCCAACAGCTCCTGCCGACCCAGGCAGCCCCGAGCTTCTCCGCTCTCTGCACCTGGGAAAGCACAGACGCGTACGGCACCAGGGGAGCTGAATTCACTGTAAAAATACACACCCTGTGACACCCTGACGGCGGCTAATGACTGTATAGCTTCCCTCCACCACCAAAAGACAGATGACAGGAGCATATATGCAAAAGCCGACTGTGTCAGCCCTCAGACAGAGCAATGTCTCTTCTTGTCTCCTTGCCCACCTGCAGCCAGGCGTTACCGGCTCCGAGACCTCGTGGGGCATCGGTAGAGGAAGTTGGATTAGCGATCAGCACCCATGAGCAGCGACCCACGCATAGGAAAACACTAGCATTGAATAACTGCAGACGTAGGCAATGGATGTGGGAGTATTCCATGTTGGTTTTGCCAGAGAACAAGGAGAAGGCGAGGCAGATACTCCCTTTTGCTTGGGAAAATTAAAAAAAAAGAAAAAAAAATCATCCATCCTTTGTTTACACCCAACAACATGTAACATAATGCCCATTCCTATTCTAACCCATTGTTTCCTTCTGGAGAAGCAGGGACCCCGGACCCTGCCAGACCACAGTGCTGCCCGTTTGCCACGATGCGAAGGTCAATGGAGAACAGGATGAGCTTCCACAAGTCACAGGTTGGACACTGCCTGACCAGACTCCCCACAGCCTCAGAAGCTGCAGGTCAGCCCCTGCCAGAGCCTCAGGCAACATTTAAAAGCTGCCCAGGACCCACATTTGGTATCCAAAGGCAATGGTAGGACCACTACAGAGACTTTGGCAGCTGCCTTTATCCCATACTATATATACATGGAGGTTTATACATATATAAACACACACACTTATATGTGAAATATTCTGTGGTGGTTGGTTGATTTCTACTACAGACCACTTGTAAATCTATATACAACAGCCTGTAAGCAGCTCAATGTGCCATTTGTATATATTTCAACTGCATCCATGGCTACAACCCTGGCTGTCCTCTACACCAGGTATTACTTTAACAAAATGCTAATACTCAGACACAGCTTCGCAAGTCTCTGAGCATCAGGCAAAAACAAGCAATGAGAGTTAGAGAATTAATTACACACACCCACTATCCAGAAACCTATTTCATTATTCCCCGGGAAAAATAAAGAGATTTACAAATTCCTGTAAATTAAAAGGAAAAGAAACAAATAAAAGAACCGACCTCAACCATGAATATATTTGGGCAATATCACAGATTAAATCAATTTGCACAGACTGTCAGAAATTAAGATTGGGATTATAATGGATTATTTTAGTACAAGCATTTGATGTTTTGTGTAAATGCTTTTGGTGTTTTTTTTCCTCAAGAGATGTTTAATGACAGCTGCTGAAAATCTATAAAATGCAGTACTTGTGAGCACCATGTGCTGCCTTGAAGTTGTGAGTGAAATTGCATGCAGAGGATAAATTTTTGTTCAGCAGCAGCAGAACTAGTAACAGAAGAAACAGTATTAAAGTATCTCTATTCTAACACTTTAACACTACAAAACCCAGGTGAAATCTTACTATAGCAGACATAAAACTCATGTAATATCCAACCTCAAAGAAAGAAGTTTGTGGAGAAGGAAAAAAATGGTAGCATATTATTAAAGTGTTAATCACGTCCAACAGAGCACTACAGACAGATGTTTTCAACCCTGTAAATCCTGGAAAATATCATTATCACCTGGAAATTTTTGTTACCCATTATATCTGTCCAGCATCTTTGTCTTCAACCAACTACGAGCACCAGAATTTTGCCCAGAACTCTGAAAAATACATCTACGTCCAGAAATGCAAACAGGGGAGGAAACACAGAACAAGTTTTTACATTATCAGGAGAAGTGCCACCTCCTCATCTGCAGCCTGTCAGGAAAAGACTCCTCCTGAACCAAGCAGTTCAACACACTGAAACCTCTCCAGGTTCATGATAACATCAACCTGATGCTACCATGTCAGCCTCTCCAGAGAGCCTGTTTGGACATAAAAGCGAGCTACATACTGCATCTCCTCTTTTCCAAGGCAGACTAAATGAAAATTTAAAACAAAATGCAGATGATATGAAGGGGACAGAGCCTTTAGCACCCCAGGACTGCTGTTCAACATACAAAATAGCAAAAAATGCAGTACTTGCTTTCTTTGTAACCTCAGCTTGAGTGCTCTTCATTTAAAACCTCATCAGCATAATCATGTCTCTTTTCAAGGGAGAAAACTAGTGCCCAATGATGACTTATGGCCACTAGAAGCCATCTTCTTTGCTTAGTTGGGACTATAGTTGTCACTTTATAAATGGCAGAGACTGATTATGCTATTCGCATTACTATGGAGTGACAGCTAATAATACAAATACTGCTTCAGGTCCTAATGTGGATCAGGTCCTCTGGTGCCAAGACAGTACTTGGATTATTAGGTGATAAGAGTGGTTAAACACATGAACAAAGCAAAGAAAAACGTTATTTATAATCTTAAATATCATACCATTCCCCAAAGTGACAAGATCAATATTGCAGCTTGGCACTTGCTACTGTGACAGATGGTGCTATTAAAATACTGAATATATCCTTTCTGCAGGAAAAAAAAAGTAAAATCATAAGCGAGGACATTATATATTGTCCTCATCCAATTTGCATTTTAGGTTACTAAAAAAAGAGTAACAAAAAGTAAAAAAAAAAACCTTATGTGTTCCTCTTTCAAATATAAAAAAAACACTAAAAAGGACTATTATACCCCTTTTGGAACGGGGAAGTGAGGGATGTTTGCAGCAGTCTAAAGACTGCCAGAAAAGAATTTTCATTATGCTCCCAACTGTATTTTGCATTAATTTCACCAGGGCTCTTTCATTTTTAATACAAGTCTGTACCAGAACAGATGAGGTTGGGAAGATTACTGAAGTCTTTGTGAGAGCTCCATTCTGTCTGCTGGGAGCCTCCTGCAAAACACACCTGAGAAAAGCTCAGGTACGAGTCAGTCATTTCCCGATTCCCCAGATATTTGAAATGAAGATTAGTTTAGATACTTACTATGGGTCAGCACCCACAGAGCTCATTGTACTGCTGAAGATCCTCCCAGCTGAAATCCTCTAGGCTGAAAGCCATCTGCAAATACTTTGGCAATTGAGATTACTCATTGATAGAAAGTTCTCCATTTTTATTTCCACCTATTAAGTTATCCAATTTGTTTTAATTACCTCCCCATCTCTAGCATTTAATTCTCCATTGTGACTTTCTCAGAGTTGCAACAATTGGCTTTGCTCTGTTTATTTATTTATCTGCTCATTTAGATGCTCAGAAGAAGAGGCGGCATTGGATGTTGCATCAGGAATTTCTTCTATTAATCACAACTTTGCAGAAGATTTTCTGTGTAAAGCTAGACCTGATATTTCCTTTCTCATACTGTTTTAAAATGGTAACTTTTCTGAAGGAAATTCTGTTCATGATGTTCTTTTCACTTCCAAGGAATTCTGGGCATCTAGGTGATTCAGAAATACTTTTTCTCTTTCTTCCCCCCCCCTCCGTGAGAATTGGCTGGAAAGACAGACATTTCCAGCGGGAGAAAAACGAAGATCTTCCTATTGAAAGCTGTTTATCTTTTGCAAGAATCTTCTAAATGGCAAGTATTTGAAGTAAAGCAGGGCAAACTCAGTGCAGAGCTTTCAGTATTTGAGTTAGTAAATAAAAATATTTCCTCCTGTCTGCTTCTGGCTCCCAGATTCATCAGCCCTTGCTTGGTAGCCTCACCTACATTGTCCAATTTCTGTTCTGTTTCTGGGCAGACCCGCCACATGCTTATGCTGACGAGAGGGGTTTTCCCGCTGGTGAGGTTACACCAGCCCCAGATGACACGCTGCCTCCTTAGGAGTGTTGCATTAGCTGTGCTCCTAATGGTAAAATGAAACAACTTGTGTGTTTAGACAAGGCCACAGTCTTGATGTTGACTTTCTGTTATGTCACATGAATAATTCAAGAGCACCTCCCATGTCACCTCTGAAGCCCTCAGCACAGGGAAGACATGAACCTGTTGGAGCGGGTCCAGAGGAGGCCACAAAAATGATCAGAGGGGTGGAACAGCTCTGCTGTGAGGACAGGCTGAGAGAGTTGGGGTTGATCTGCCTGGAGAAGAGAAGGCTCTGGGGAGACATTCTTGCAGCCTTCCAGTACTTCAAGGGGGCCTATAAGAAAGATGGGGACAGACTTTTTAGCAGGGCCTGTAGCGATAGGACAAGGGGTAATGGTTTTAAACTACAAGAGGGTAGGTTTCGACTAGATCTAAGGAAGGTATTTGTCACGATGAGGGTGGTGAAGCACTGGCACAGGTTGCCCAGAGAGGTAGTAGATGTCCCATCTCTGGCAACATTCAAGGTCAGGTTGGACAGGGCTCTGAGCAGCCTGCTACCTGAAGATGCTCCTGCTCATTGCTGAGGGGTTGGACTAGACCTCAAAAGGTCCCTTCCAACCCAAAGATTCTGTGTCAGGTGCCTGTGTGTGGTGGGAAGCTGAGCATCCTTGCCAATAGATAGGTTTTGGAGCACAAAGCCAACAACTCAACAAAATTTGTATTGCCAACAAAACATTTGTAAGCCCCCACAATTTAATTTACTATCTAGGACATGTGCCAGCTACTTTAAGTTCCCCTCCACAGTAAGTCCACTCAGTCAGCTGCTGGATTCTTTATAAAAGTGTTTCTGCACTCTGTCAGTAGTGCTGGACAGGTTTGGGTAATCACACGAGTTTAGGGATGACTGCTGACAGTGGCTTTCCTGGTTTCTGCACAGGAGGAACTAGATGGAGAAGATGTTTTCAAGGTTTGGAAACTGGACAGTGAATAGTGGCAATAGCTGCTGGTCTTTCCATGTAAAAAAGGAACTGTAGCCTCTGGACTAATAAAGGATAAGGGGTAAGTCTTAATGAATGCAGATTTTTCAGGGGAATAGAAACCACAGGGTACTTTTAATACAGCGGAATCCAAGGAATAATAAAATCCCACAATAATGAAATACAAAGTGCGGTGTAGAGCGTGTGGTCATTATACGGGATATAAAGGAGTACAACAGAAGACCATATTGGAACTGCTGAATATATCATGCCAGAATCAGGAACTCTTCTCAAAAATTGGGGTAGAAGATGAAAGAATGATGAATTCCCTAGACAACCCAGGATACAAAGAGGTGCTGGTCAATAAGAACTAATTCTGTCTAATAGTAAAGACAAAGTCTGACTCTGTTTTAATGTGCCTTTTATCTGATGCTGGACCCAGGTTGCAAACCTGTTCTGGAGTTGAACAGTGTAGTGCTGTATTCCAGTTGCTCCAGTGGCAGGCTAAACTGCCAACTGTTGTGTTTTACAGAGGTTTAAAACAGGAGGTAGCTAAATAACAATAAAATAAAAGAAACAAAACCCGCATAATTGCATTGTCTCCACGTGTTAAGGACACGACAGGGTGAAAGAACTGTGGTTAATTGTTAACTTAAACAGGTACCAGGGAACTTTTTGAGCATGCAGCCTATTAAGAAAGCTTGATTTACACACTAGACAAAAAAAATGATGCACGCTGTTGGTAGTGAAAATAAATAATATCTAAGCAACTGGTACAAGAGATTTGGTAAGCGGGGGAAAGCAAGCCAAAAGGTGCTTTGGAAGAATCATGTCAGATGATTAATCCTACAAGGAGCAGAACTACATATTTATAGGGATCAGAAAACAGTGTTTTAGAAGTTGGCAGGCAGGACTAAGAAAAGATAGTCCTACAAGAACAAACCCAAGAAGCCTGATAGGAAAAGTTAACCCTGGTGCTGCTATATACAATGTAGTCAATCCTGATGTCTAAATACTGGAAAACATTAGATGTCTAATTTAAATCAGAATCTGCTCCATGTCTACAAATTTCCACTTTTGCCAAATAGAAGAAGAAAGGAAGAGCTGAGAGTTTTTAATGCCAAGAATAGAATGTAGAATAAATAAAATCAGTAAAGGAAAAATGAGGAAATTACCTAAATTCCAGTATCATACAATACAGAGTCCACCGACTCTGTAATTAGCGGTAACTCAGTCAACAAGTCAAAGCAGCCACATTTTAAACAGATTAATCTTGAAGTTCGATTCTGCCAGAAGCAGCAGAAATAGTGCCCTTGATACAATCCCTTCTTGTGCCTAGGTACACAGGGCAAAGAGAACAGCCCCGGGACAGGCCGGGGGAGAACAGCGGAGCGTCCCTGCGGTGACAGCAGCAATTCCCTTCCTCTGCGAGCGGTTTGAAGCCACAGGCTTCAGGGGATGGGCCACTTCTTCATATGCACATTTCTTGTGTTTACTGACCTGGCAACCTCCACCAACTCCAGCAAGGTGTTCCTTACCTACTGCCATGCTGACTTAAGAGACTTTTTGTTATTCTTTTCAATTTTCCTCTTAGGCAGTTTCTAAAAAACAAAGAAAGTAACAGTTAAGTATTTAACACCTCCGCCTCCCCGCATTGTTTCCCCTCCACCAGACATCCTTGGGGTGGGGGACCCAAAACCAACAAATCTATCTGCAGTTTAACAATGCCCAACTTGTGAGAATCCAGAGAAGTCCTCAAAAATCAAACAAGCAAACCCACCAGAGACCTCCTCTCCTTTCCCCAAATACAATGAACCAGTAGCATGCATGAGATCAGGCCAGAAAATCATTCAGGCAAAGAGAGGCGAGTAATAAAGTCACTCACAGATAAGCACACTTTTACTTTCCATGTCTATAGCAAACTCCTACTAAAAGGAGGGGCTGGCAGAGAGGTGAGGATGAATAACCCAGTTCCTGGTTTGCCAGCAGCAAGAAGCCCACAGGAAAGTTTGTCAGAAGCACCACTGCGGTGTAAAAGTGAGATCAGAGAAAATGAGAAGGTAAATGATTCAGTCCAAGAGCAGAGAAACTAAATGGATTTCTTTTCATTTCTCATTCGCTTCATAAGGTGAAGGGGAAATATCCATCCCAAGGTGACACTTTACAGGTAATGAAGCCAAGGCACTCGCAAAGGCAGAGGTATTGAGAAAAGAGGTGAAAGAACAGTTCAATAAATTAAAGTGTAATAAATCACTCAGGCTGGTTGGTATCACTCCAAGAGCACAGAAGAAATGAAGGTGAGCGACTGATGTAAACTTATGTTTTAGTATTAAGCCGTTTGAATCACAAATTCAAAGCGGTAAGCGGTGGCCAAAGCGATGCCTGTCTGTTAAAAAGGATGCTAGAGACTGAGGGAGGGCTGGGAGCTACACATGACCCGGTCTTGCTTCAGTAACAGGGAGGGGCAGAGGGGACACTGAATGAGAGAGAAAAGGATGGTAAAAAGCAATTCAGGGCTTATTATAAAGAATGGGCAGATATGGCCAAAGCCACAAACCACTGCAGTCTTTGCCAGAGCAATTGAGCCAAGTAATACGAGAAGGGGAAGCTGGGGTCAAGCCACTAAGCGTGTTACTCTTTCTCAGAGCAGACATAAAAAAGCTGAAGAATAACAGCGGATTTCCAAAAGAGACCTTCCAAACAGACTGTCCTCCGGATGATACTTGGGTAATAACCCAGAGGTGGAGGGAAATAGACTTCTGTCGCACTTTAGGAAAGAAAGCATAATATTACATGTGCATTTATTCTTGGCACACCCACTGCAGGATGATGGCAGAGAGTCCTAAAACCAGTGAGCTGCTCCAGCTCCTGGGCATGGGACTCACCCGAATAAAGGAAAATATCCACACCTGAGCTCCCCATACCATTAGCTTTCTAGTCACCAGCTACCTGCCAATATATTCCATGGGAAGCTTGGCAGAACCTAGGTCAGAAGTCACACCCTTAAAGTGCCATTTTTCCTTCTGTAACTATAAAGAGAGCATGGAGTGACGAGGTCAAGTATATACCACATAAATGAATTTTTCTGGCATTTATACTTCAAAAAGGGACATCCTATACAGAGAGACATTATTACTTTTAAGGCATTGTTCTTGTTTTTTTTCCCACCGCAAATATATAATCAAACCATAGATCAAATCATAGAAATTACAGACCAGATTCACAGCAAAACAGAGCCGTGCTTGCAGCACGTTAGCCGCTCCGTAGCACTGAAGGATGTCAAGTGAAGATTACAGACCAGTTATTTCAAAGGCACCCCACACCCGAAATGTGAATCAAGTCTTGAGCTCCTCAGCGCAGGCTCAGCTGCTCGATGCCGAGGTTTGCCCTCCTCACCTCCCTGTGGAAGAGCCGCAAACAGGTTTTGCGGGGCGGGAGGACTGAAAGCACCAGACCGCTGGAGCGCTTTCCTAGAGAGCTACGATCTGCTCAGCCAGGGGTGAAGCTCCAGGGGGGACACCAAAACCTTCTAACCTACTTTCCTCTCCAGTCAGACATAAAAATGGAGCAGCTGTTTCCCCATGGAAGGCGATGCTGTGAACATGGCTGCATTTTCACTCCACAGCTGAATCCTGCCGAGGCCACGTTCTCCCATGGAAAGGGAAGGGAATGGATTCTCTTGCAGAGGTCAGCCTAGCTCGTAGGTTCAAGCCTCCAGGTGAGCTGACTGACAGGCTAGCTGCATGCTATTTACTTGCGGTAAAAAAAAAAAAAGTAAAAAAATTAAAAAAACCTGAAAAAAAAAACCAAACCTGATTTATTCTTGGTTTCATGTGGAAGATGACCTTTTTCTGACCCTATTTCCTTAAGATGGGCACAGTCCTGTCAAGAGAATAGATATCGCAGTGACCTCACTGTGTGTGATGAGGCTATTTTAGCTGATGCGGGTTTGGAGCTGGCGGAGGAAACCACACGACCCCCGTGGCAGATTGAGGCGCTGGATCACCCTGCAAACCACAAGCCACGTGCTACGCTACAAAACCCCAAAGCGGACGGCACAATCACAGCAACTGTCTCAGATCTTGCTGGAGTTTCACAGACATCTAAATCTAGCAGTCCCTTCCCCCTCAATTTTTCCTCTAAATTTAGGATTCAGACAAACTAGGAAGCTAATAAGATTTTTTTAGAGACAACTGCCTTACATAGCTTCTCTCTTAAATTTCTGAGCAAACAACCCTTGCGCTCCCTTGGATTCCGGCTGCCAGATCAGGTAAACAGTTGGAAGGGATCAGGCCAAAACTCACAGATTAATTTAAATGGTAATCCAAGGCTCATTTAACTTCTGGGTGAAGTTCACCACTTGCTGTGCTGTTAGTAATTTCAGCCCATCATTTCAGAAGCCCAAGCCTAGACCCAGGGAAGCACAGAGATCAAACACTCACCTGGGACTCCAGGACGTGCAACCTGCATAAGCACCTCCCGGTGCTTTTAACCCTCCAACTCCAGTCCCCAAAACACTCTGAGCAGATCCCAGAGACTACAGGAACATGACAGATTTACACAAGGTCCCACTGCAGTATCTTGTGATCCTGGAGACACCAGCACAACCTCCTGACAGCTGTCCTTCTGCACTGGGGGAGGAAAAGAGCTGCCCCAGGATGCTGAGGTGTCAAAGAGGATCACCTGGGGCAGATCTGCCTGCTCCTCTGCACAGGTGTGCTAGTTACAGGATTTAATTATATATCATTTAATTCTATCGTCCCCATAGCATGCTGGGCTTAAGGAGGTTTAGATGATAGTCTCTCCGATTCAACACAGCTGAGGGCACTCCCTCTGCTAATGTAGGAAACGAGCCGGCTGCTTGTTTTGCTCCTGGGGAATTCTCTCTCTGTCTCCCACACAATTATTACAGGTCCCCTTTGCAATCCTCAGGTCTCAAGAATTTATGTGTAGGTACTGAGGATCAGGAGGATGCATTTTAGGGAACTCCCAGCACTTCTAAGCTGCGATCAAACCTGACTCACAGAAATCTGTTTACAAAATCTCTTCTTAATCCAATCCATTTATCACACAAACATACAGAGAAACCCAAAAATTTGCAAAACCTAGAATTCCTTCTCATTTGGAGCCAAACTCAGTTCTACTTGTGCCAGAGGGAGTTTAGTCATACCAAGCATTGCATAAGATGTGTATATTTATAGGCAAACCTATGCAATTATGACATGGTTACATCAAATTTTTTTGTTCAATACTGTTTTTTTATTGCGTGCGCAGTTTCTAGGCATACCTTTTCAGACATTGAAAAGATCGCAATACTTCCACAATTGACATTTCTTTATCATCCTTCTTGCAAAGATCCCCAAGCAATCTAAAACAAGCGTGTCTCATAGCACCTTAAGAGTGTGCTATAAACTATAAACTCCCTGTAATTATTTCTGGTTTAGCCTCTGCGGAAGCTAACAAGTGACCTGCCTAAAATGAAGCAGCAGCAGAACCTCGAATAGAAATTTGGAGATGAACGGTGATCTAACCAAATGTTCTGGCTCCTATATGGATTCAATAAACTTTGCAGAAAGAAAGGAAAAAAAAGCACCTATTATATAAGGAACGGTATTTTCTCATTATTTCTGGTTGGCCAGAGAAAGCAGACTCCCTGGATAGGGTGGTGAGCTTAAGAGACCCAGGTTCATCCTTGGCTTTCCACAATTATTCTGATCAAGCCACAGTCTCTGTAGCTATTTCTTTCCTAAACAATAAACTTAACGATACTGCCTCACTGAGCAAGCATATTGTTGGAATTAACCCCTTGCTTTAGCTGGTGCAGTGCTGCAGATTATTAAGTACTATTGAACATCTGCACGCTAGGACAAAGTTAAAATTAGCTTTTGCTTTAGTTGAAGTTATCTCAATTTATCAGCAGCTATTTCTTGAAGCTTTCCCTCTGCAGAGCTTTTTCCTCAGTGCTCTGCAGCTCTGCACTTATGCTTAAGTGAAATGATTGTATCCCACCAGCTCTTTTGAGCAGGATAATTGGCAATTACTTATTTTTGACATATGCAGGAAATCTAGTAAAGCATAATTCAAATTCTCTTACCAGTGATGAACTCCTTTTGCAGAACAGTGCATTATAGTGCTCATCTCCACTGCCAATATCCCTGGCAGTTTTAATTCAAATCTCAGAAGTATTATGTGCGGAACATTGTTTCTTATCTGCAAGTTCCATGCTAGAGAAATTCTTTTGTTGCGTAACCTTGAATCCTTTTCCTACACTTTTTGAAACTCCTGCAACACTTGACTGGTTAAAAAGAAAACAGAAATGATTTTATCCTGTTCCTTTTTATTTTCATGGCTGGAGCTTTCTGTATAAAGTGTACTAATTATCTCTTGCTCTTGTTATAAACAAATATATCTAGCCATGCAAATTGCCAAACAGCGGCTAATCTTACTAAGATGTTTTTTAATGAGAGTACAAACAAAACTGCCCACAGATATGCCTGGTGGAACTCTACCTAGAAACCAGCGTAATGGGCTCATTACAAAAAGATTACACATTAGATATGCTGCTCCCTCAGCGGGCACAATATGCGAGTGCGGATTTTCTGTGCACATTTAGAAAAAATAATTTTGCCATTGGTCAATTATTCCGTGGGCCATTTGATATAATGGGTATGCAGCACGTTATTGTATCTTAGCTGCATCCAAACCTCGATGGATTATCCCAAGTATTACATCATGCAGTGGCTGAATAAAAACTCATTAGTGGGTGTTTTACTTTTGTAAAACCGAAGCTGATTTGGAGACTGCGGAACAGAGAGAGCCTTGGATAAAATTCTACAATCACGGCCTGTTTCCAGTTAGTGGAAGTGTTCCTAGTTTTGTTTCTTTCTGAAGAAATTAAGAGCATGATTTGAAAATAAAATACTGGAAGTTACATTGAAAAGTTTTGAAATTTTCTAATATTTCTTCAAGTCCCAGTCTTAAAAAAACCCATGCAAATCCAAATAATGTTTCTAGGGAGAAGCTGGTGGATAGACCCAAAAAAATTATTCCACCCAACTCCAGCTGAAGACAATTAAGTATTTTAAGTAGAGATAACTTTGTCCTCAGTGTGATGTGTAAACAGAAATTCTCACTCTTCAGAAATATCAGGGCAACATGCAGCACAAGATAACATATACTTTATTTTAAAATAGAGTACCGTGTTTCTAACATTAGTGTTTATTGAGAATTTCTGTACAATTTAATTATGTGGTGTTTGAAGTTATTGATCCGGTAGTTTAAACGCTTTTAAAAAAATTCACTCAGTTACAAGCTATTGGATTTTGTAATGATGTCATTCTTAAAGCTTACTATTATCAGTGCAATAAAAGAGAAGCCATTTCTAATTAGATTTTCTTAATGCGATACTGTTCATTATGGATTGATTTTCTCTTTCCCCCTGCTATTTCTAAATGAGTTAGGTGAGGTTTCGTTTTTGTGCAAGTAGAGGTTAATTTTCATTGGTAAAGCAGCAGAGATATTGCACAAAAGGTTTATGAAAAGCTCCTTAGGCGACTTTGTCAGATCACCTCAGTGTTAAGTTTCAGTACCATTAGCGTTCAAGCCCCAAGCTTCAGCTCTAATAGATGTTGAAAGATTTGCAATATTACACAAACCTGTCAAGAGTCTGAAACTTTTTTCTTTAATGAACATAGATTGCGCTACAGCGAAGCCCTGCCGTTCAGCAGCGGTGCTGTTGCAACGAGGTGATTCACAAAAATAAATTCATGACAGCTACTACCAAAGTGATTTGCAATAGGGATGTTAGTGCTGCTTAGTGATAAATGAAGGACCTTTGACGGCGGGACCTTCGACGGCGGGACCTTCGCGAGGTTATGGTGACAGGCAGTGTACGTGCCTGTCGCTGCATACTTGCCACCCCTCTGTCATTCACAACTTGACCTGGAAACAGAGAAACACCATGAGGGGTGAGGACTCTGCTTGGTCTTAATTTTCAAATTTCAAATTAATTTTCCAAGTTGCACATGCTCAGCAAGTGCCAGCTGCTCAGCTCCCCCCGGCTTTTGGTACAAATGAGAGGTCTGAATGGCAGGTATGCTTCCAGATGGGACAGCCAACGGGCATGCAAACTCTTAAGGCCAAAGCACGGGAATAATGTCAGTTTGTACACCGGACCGGTATGAACAGCACATGTCCAACTGCAACTGCACTGAGCCAACTCCCCTAATGCTGTTTAAATGAATGCCTAAATGATTCAGAAATTAGATCTACAGCAAAATATGAAAAGCCTTCTTTTCATTTGAATTAGTGCTCTTGAACACAAATGCAGAGACATACAAAAAGAGTTAAACAAAGACCCAAGCTCATTTCTGCCATGATCTGAGACTTGGGCATGAGCCATCCCTTTACCATTACACAACTGATAAGTACGTTCTCTTGCGTTGTTAACTCTTATGTACTTCCAAATCAACACCACTATGATTTCCTTTACGTAAGTTGCTGAGATTGAATTAGTTCCATAAAATCCACCTATATCCCTTTTTTTTAAAAAAGTGTAGTGAACGACTTTGCAGAGAGTTTCGTTACTAGTTTTCTTCTCCACATGGAAACATCCTTCCTGCTGTCACATTGCACATGAACCGCATGTGGTAGGAACTGGGAACAGGAGAGGAGCTGCTGCATCGTGAAGGCATATCATCTATCTACCAGTCTATAACAAAGTAAAAATCTTAAAGTTCAGATTGCTGCTGGATCTTCCATCATCTTATTTAAACCAGTTGATCATTTAAAAATATTCCCTTAGGGTATCATGAACTCACAGCCTTCCAGAGAATCATGTCTTAAGGTAGACTTCAGTGAAAACATAGCAGTTATTGGACAAATGATAAAGCAGAAAGAATCCCACCTCTAAAAAGCACAGAGGAAAAAAACAGAGAGGTGAAAGAAGGGGAGTAAGTTTCATGCCATCACATTGGCATCACAGATTGATCCATCCCATTTAGCCGAGTCAATTTGCCGGAGCCCTCTGGCCTGCCCTGCGCTGTTCAAAGAACAGGGGAAGAGAAGTATTGATTAAATTGCGACAGAAGCAGCTGTGAAAACACATCCTGGTGGCATCCTGGTGTGTCTAGAAATTTGGAAGGGTTAAACGTAAAGACAGTCCCTCCAGGCAGTTGCTAGGACACGGCGTCCTGCCCTGGCATCATGCATCAGCCTATGACAGGCTGTTCCAACAGCACAGTACCTTATGAGTCACGGGTTGTGTGCGCCATCATCACTCGGTGTAGAGAAACAGCTCTCACCTGAAGGTGAAGAGCTCTCCAGCCCTTTCACGTGTTTTCTCAGATTAATTAATTTTTAAAAATAAATAAGTTATTTAATGTGGTTTGCCTCAGGCTTCAATAAATTCTGCAAAACCCAGCAAAGCTGTACAGATCATCTTTACTTATGCAAAAAGAGCAGTACCGATGCAGCACTCAGCGCAGTCTAGAGGACACCTACTCTGAACATGAGTCAGCAGTGGATCAAACTGACCAGCAGAATTTCTGGTCCAAAGATCTGGAAGTCAAAATGCACAAAGGGATGCCAGGCAATAGCAGGAAGCCATAAAAAATGAGTAACAGATGGATTATTAATAGCAGTGCCCGCACAGCGTAAAGCAAGCCACCCTTTGAGAACATCAGCGTGAACAAGGTTGTGGCTGGGCAGAAGATGGGAGGATGCGCTACGCCAGTGGGTTAGTCCTGTTAATTTTGAAATACTTGCTGCCATGTTAAAATAAAGTCAAATTGAATGGCTGCAGGTTGTACTATTACTGAAGCTGGCAGGAAAAATGACTCCTGTGAAGAAACACTGACGAAGGAGCTAAAAGAAAGGAACTAACTCACGTTATTTGTGATTGCTTATGCTGAGAGGAACACGGTCTTGTATTTAAGGAATACATGACAAATCTGGGTGTTTTGTCTCAGTCCTGCTTTACCACACTTGATAAATCACTTCTCCTTGTGGCTCTGTTGTTCATCTGTAAGGCAAGGATATTGATGTTTCCTCTCACATTCTTTCTTTGACCTTTTTTGATTATAAATTCTGCAGGGCCAGGACATTTCTTTATCTTTATCATTAATGTAATATGCCAGCGCTTTAAAAGCATTAATGGATTATACCTTCACTGCACCTCTCATGCTAAACACTAATAATAATCTCCATTTTGGAGATGGAGAGTTGAAACACAGCTCAAATTAACTGATGTACCCAAGGTCACACAAGAAGACTGCAGCTGAGCCAAGGCACTGACCCCAAGTTTTGCCCTACACTTTATCAAAAAAACATAGAAAACAGGTGTGGAAGAACCTGGAAGAGGTTGTTTTGTCTAACTGTCCTTCCAAAAACCTAAGTAAACTCCCCCTAGGCCATTCCTGAAAGATGTTTGTCCAGGATGTCTTGAAACACCTCCAATAATGGGGATCCCACAGTACTGAAAAGTGACCTTATCCCCCCTTTGTTTAACGTTACCATTATTTCCTAATGTCTGACATCAATCACACATTACTGAAACCTGTAATTTCTTGTCATAATCACGAGTTCATGCTTCATAACACTTTTTTCCAACACTTTTAATTGAGGCCTCCTTGCAGTGTTGTTATTTCTCATGTGAAGACATACTGCAAAACAATTTAAATGAGTCACACAATCATAGAACCTTTAGGTTGGAAGGGACCTTTAAAGGCCATCTAGTCCAACCCCCTGCAGTGAGCAGGGACATCTTCAACTAGATCAGGTTGCTCGGGGCAACCTGACCTGGAATGTTGCCAGGGATGGGGCATCTACCACCTCTCTGGGCAACCTGTGTCAGGGTTTCACCACCCTCATCGTGACAAATACCTTCCTTAGATCTAGTCGAAACCTACCCTCTTGTAGTTTAATACCATTACCCCTTGTCCTATCACAACAGGCTCTGCTAAAAAGTCTGTCCCCATCTTTCTCATAGGCCCCCTTTAAGTTCTGTCAGGCTGCAGTAAGATCTCCCTGGAGCCTTCTCTTCTCCAGGCTGAACAACCCCAACTCTCTCAGCCTGTCCTCACAGCAGAGCTGTTCCAGCCCTCTGATCAGTTTTATGGCTTCCTCTGGACCCTCTCCAACAGGTCCATGTCTTTCCTGTGCTGAGGGCTCCAGGGCTGGACGCAGCACCGCAGGTAGGGTCTCACCAGAGCAGAGCAAAGGGTCAGAATCCCCTCCCTCGACCTGCTGGCCACGCTGCTTTGGATGCAGCCCAGGAGACAGTTGGCCTTCTGGGCTGCGAGAACACATTGCCAGCTCCTGTCCAGCTTTCATCCACCAGTACCCCCAAGTCCTTCTCAGCAGGGCTGCTCACCATCCCTTCATCCCCCAGCCTGTACTGATACTGGGGCTTGCCCTGACCCAGGTGCAGGACCCTGCACTTGGCCTTGTTGAACTCATGAGGTTCACATGGGCCTGTTTTTCAAGCTTGTCCAGGTCCTCCTAGATGGCATCTCGTCCCTCAGGCGTGTCAACCGCACAACTCAGCTTGGTGTCATCTGCAAACTCGCTGAAGGTGCACTCGATCCCATTGTCTCTGTCATGGATGAAGTTATTAAACAGTGCTGGTCCCAATATGGACCCCTGAGGGGCACTGCTCATTACCGGTCTCCATTTGGATATTGAGCCATTGACCACTACCCTCTGGA
Organism: Phaethon aethereus; assembly: GCF_964289735.1. Classification (NCBI taxonomy): domain Eukaryota; kingdom Metazoa; phylum Chordata; class Aves; order Phaethontiformes; family Phaethontidae; genus Phaethon; species Phaethon aethereus. The sequence continues at coordinate 163,224,724 of NC_138582.1, forward strand.
TGCGACTATCCAATCAGTTCCTCATCCACGAAGCAGTCCACCCATCAAATCCATCTCTGTCCAATTTAGAGAGAAGGATTTGTGTGGGACCGTGTCAAAGGCCTTGCAGAAGTCCAGATAGGTGACATCAGTATCTCTTCCCTTGTCCACTGATGTGGTCAATCCATCATAGAAGGTCCTTAGGTTGGTCAGGCAGGACTTGCCCTTGGTGAAGCCATGCTGGCTGTCTCCAATCACCTCCCTGTCCTCCATGTGCCTTAGCATAGCTTCTAGGAGGTTCTGTTCCATTTCATAAATGAAATTCCACAGCAATTCATTAATTTCTACTGCTGTAACTTGCGTCCCTGGGCTGTCACCCTTTCACCTGTGCTCCTCCAAGAGGTGTCAAGAGTGGCTCTTCTTCAGCCTGGACAAAGCCATCTCTGTCAGTCTTTCCTCACACAGCCCCTTCCCCAGTCCTTCACCATTTTGGTGGCCTCCCCCGGACTCACTCCAGTTTATTGATGTCTTCCTTTTCGGGGGATCCCAAAACTAGACACAGGACTCCAGGTGAGGTCTCACAAGTGGTGAACAGAGGGGAAAGTCCAGTTATAAAGTGCAGAGGAATTGTACAGAAATTAAAGGCAACAGGGAAAAAATCTGCATCTAGCCTAGCTAGGGGAGTCTGTTAGATAAATAATCAGATGGTCAATATTTTATGAGAATCTATTTTCAGCACAGTGAAAATGTTCTTGACAGGTTTCTCCTTATTGCAGCAATGTTAATTTTAATATCAAATAACTGTAATTAAAAATGCTAGTTTGACTAATGGAGGATTGACTACTTTGCCAAAGGGTGACCTGGACTACCCACAGTAACCAGGCAAATCATTTTGTTACGGACATGAGCAGAGATGCTCTTAAGTCCAAGAGAGAAAACAATACAGCATCATGTAGCTCTGACAGGGAAAAGGGAATGTGCATCTCAAGAGCTACATCTCCCATGAGGCATTACAGTGTCAATTATAAATACATATTTTGGTTTTCACTTCAAAATAAGTGAAAATGGACTCCACACCCTCAAACACCTGAAAAAGAAATCAGAGTGCCACAGAATTTTTTCAAACTCATCTTTTAAAATACAATATAAGGCTAGTTTTGCTGAAGAATGCTTGATGGTTTTGGCTCATGATTATGCCTCCATTGCCAGATTAAGTCAGTAGGATTAGGCCCATTATGTCTCTCACGTTTCTGTTCTGCACAGTTCAACTTCAATAAAATATATTTAAAAGACATTTACCTGTCTCTGAGGAGTCGTGTAAGAATAAATTCAGCAGTATTTCCACTGTACGCTGAAAATATATCTGAAATTTTCAAAGCCACCTAGTGGATTTTGATGTACCATTCCCATTAATGTCAGTGGGAAGCGTATATCTCAGAAATCTCAGCTGTAAAGCACTGCAATACATGAAGAATAATGACGAACACAAAATTTAAGTAGGGAACGTAAGAAGATATACCTAAATTAATATTCCACGTAGATATTTTATTAATAATTTTTATGTCCTTATACTGACTATAGGAAATGAAATCAGTAAAATGTGAATATTTTTTTCTAATTACCATGTTGAAATAAAAACTAATCAAGTTATTTTTTGAGATCAAATCTTATGATTGCTCATTAATATTCTCTCTTCTCCTCAGGATGAGCACACTTACTTCATGTTTTTATTAAATTAGTGGATTCTAGAACCAATTCTACAAATTGGCCTAATCTCCTTAGCAATGATCATATACACTGTATTTGGGAGATTCTGCAATTTACATCTTGACAGGAAAGAACTTCTGAAAAGATTAGATTTGCTCTTTTTGAAAAGTCTGGCTGCTGTGTTATGTTTAAAATAAATTGGAGAGCTGAAATTCACAACTCGGCTTCCATAAATTGTTTTCCCTACAAGGAAAGCAAAGAAGAAACAAGCAGCAAATGAGAAAACAAAAGAAAACAAAACAAATTCACTTTGATTTCAATGTAGATAAGTGTGTGGCACACAAAAAGAGACACTGGGTACCCTCTGCTGATGGATTCAAGGGACAAGTACACAGTTCCCTTACTTCTTGGAGCAATAGGAATATCTAGAAAATCACTTTCCTAACCACGTATTGCTTACTGGTCCTGACTTTTCAGAGCTGCCTAGCTCTCTCCATCATTTGCCCTTCTGCTGTCATTCTACAGCTGACCTACCTGAAATTTTACTTCTAAAAGTGGATGAACTGCTGCAGTTGATTCTACAAAGCCTCTTATTTTGGGTGAGCCTATTTAATCAGGAATCAAGCCAAGCAAAATCTAGACCAGAAGACCTCTGAAGTGTCCAACACTTCATTTCATATCCTGTTCCATGAAAAATGGCTTTTCAAGCCTATTATGTGATTAGGATTAGTCTACAACAGTCATTTCCATGAGAAGATGTGTCCTGGTTTCAGCCAGGGTAGAGTTAATTTTCCTCACAGAAGCTGGTGTGAGGCTGTGTTTTGGATTTGGGATGAGAAAATGTTGATAACGTGCTGATGTTTTGAGTTGTTGCTGAGCAGTCAAGGACAGTCCAGCTTCTCGTGCTGGGCTGCCAGCGAGAAGGCTGGGGGTGCACGGGGAGCTGGGAGGGGACACAGCCGGGACAGCTGACCCAGACTGGCCAAAGGGATATTCCATACCATATGATGTCACGCTCAGTATATAAAGCTGGGACAAAGAAGAAGGAAGGGGTGGACGGACGTTCGGAGTTATGGCATCTATCTTCCCAAGTAACCTTTATGCATGATGCAGCCCTGCTTCGCTGGAGATGGCTGAACCCCTGCCTGCCCGTGGGGAGTGGGGAATGAATTCCCCGTTTTGCTTTGCTTGCATGCGCAGCTTTTGCTTTACTTATTGAACTTTGCTTTACTTATCCTCACTTTTACTCTTCCGATTCTCTCCCCTGTCCCACTGTGGGGGAGTGAGCGAGCGGCTGCATGAGGCTTAGTTGCCGGCTGGGGCTAAACCATGAGAAGATGGCAGCTAACAGATTATGACTGGGTAGACGAAATCTTCTACCAAACTTGTGCCTTTGAAGCAAGTACAGGTACGCTGCCAGTGCTAACACTCCCAAGACAAGCTTAATGAGCTCCCTCCTCCTGCTGTTACACTCTGACCCATAACGTACTCTAGAGGGACCCAGAGGGAACAGAAGAGGCTTCTCAATGAGACACCATGCTGACCCCTCTCCATTAGGTACACATGTTAAATCTTCATTACACTGACACTGTGGTTATACTCTACATACCAGTGGTCCTGAACCGTGTTATCACTTACAGGTTCCCTAAAGCTTGGTATCTCCACACTCTTCCCAACCCCAGAAAGCTGTGCAACATATGAGCCTGCAGCTCGTACCATATAACTACATCCCCATGAAAAACGTACAGGATAACATCCTACTGCAAGTGGTCTGAATGGAGAATTCTAATTTAGGAGTATTTCATCCTAAATCTTCCCTAGTGTGAAAAGACCGCTTGAGTCACAAGGCAATGGAGAAACAGGTTCCTAAGCTAGAGTTTAAGCAGTAATCCTTACTAGTATATTCTACTGTGCTTGGAAATATTTTGTAGATTAATAAGCACAAAGATTAAGTAATATAGAAACAAGGCTCCCATTATATTAAGGATTAATTGAATAATAATATGTTTTAATAAGTGCTTATACCCTAATTCACAAAGCTGATGAAGATTTGGATCCCCTTCAAAGTTGCTCATCCATCCACACTCTTAATTCAAGAGAGTTTAATAACTACACTCTGGTGAGTTTTAACCAATGGCTCCCCTGGAAATTCAGAAAATCTCTGAAATTTTCAGACAAAAATTAAACAATCAGATTAATTTAAACAAAATTAATCAATTAAAAAACCAAAAACAAAACACCATTTTCATAACTTTTTCAAAAGTAGAAATCCACTCTTGCAATTTTTCCAGGTAAGTATTGCTGCCCTGAACAAATATGCTCAAATGACTATCAATTAAGTTATCAGACGCAATAAAATTCCATAACAGAAGGAAAGATAATGCAGCGGGGAAGGAGAACATTTTCAGCACATCACTGAAAAACCATTAGAAAATTTAAAAAAATCAATGGAAGTTTGTTTTCAAGTAATAACTGTTAATCTAACTCATGAAATGTTAACACATGCACTGTTTTTCAACTAATTAAAAGCTTAATTCACAGGTGAGGATAACCAGGGATCCTTAAGAATGGTATAATGCTATTAATGGGATCCTTTTGATTTATATCAGATTGGGAAGTATGTGAGTCCCTAAATGAGGAATGGGAAAAGTTTAATAGGTTAATTTGAACGGTGCCAGTGGAATAAGAATTCTGGTGGTCTTTATGAAGTTGGAAAATTGGGCACTGCAAATCCTCTTTGGCTTTTAGTTGTATTTCAGACTGCTCCTTTTTACAAAAACTAAGGAAAAACAGATCCGAGTTAATTAAGATAGGCTAGTTTGAATCCAGATGCTAAAAATGTTCATTCACAGCAATTAGTTTTTATTTATGCAACCTGAGGCCAGACTCAGCTTAGGCTGGAGAATTCACAAAAATGCTTATAGGACACGAAGAATGAAGTAATTTTGTTGTACAACTGGTTTAGTGGATTACAATTTGTTTTTTTTTTCTCTTTAGTCTCTTTTCTGAAACATTACATATTGATCATTGCCAGAGGCAAGGTACAAACCTAGTACATGAACACCTTTTTGACAGGAACTAGCAAACCAGACACTAAGCGGGACTCAGGCTGGACTTGGAGCATGGATTTGGTGCCAGGCTCAAGCTGAACACAACCTGTGCAAAATTGCAAATGGTGACTGTTTTCCCCTGCGATTCAATTACTACGTATGCAACAGGACATCCGTCTACTACAGCGCTCCTCAACAATAGCATAAAGGTAGCATACAGTGCTTGCACTAAAGGTGCTGAGGAAATGTATCTTACATATGGTAGAGAAGAGCATGACCTAAGGATCCAAATAGCTATGGAAATGTCCAAGACACTAGGCTAGAGTCATAATTATAAATTCCACATAAAAGTAATCCCACTAATTTAGAAGATGGTTCCTGCTCCTGCCTCTGTTGTTAATTCAGATATTTTTGAGTCTGGTACTTGTCTTCTAGGGTTACTGTTTCTTTTGCTGTCTCTGCTGAAATATCTATTTTCTGTGAAAAATCTCCTCAGCATACCTCAGGGATATGCATCTGCCGCAGCAGCCACATTTTGATGACAGGAACTTTCATTAAGATGAACGATGCTGTTCATCAGAAATATGTAGGAAATCTCTTCCCTAATCATGTATTGCTTACTGGCCCTGACTTTTTTGACACTGGTCCCAAAGTGTTCAAATCCATAAGGGTCCACTTTATATACCTGGCGCAGAGTTAGCACTGCCAAGTGTATAGGGAGACCGCAGTAGGGTTTAAGTCATTCAACAGTTCCTTTGAAAATTGACCTTTGAGGGGAAAGATACGCCCAATCTAGCTGTGCAAACCCAGAGTTGGAGGGCAATTCTACATCAAGATGGCCAGTAGAGAGGAGATATAGATCTTAGTAAAGACTTTGAGAGAATGCAGAAGTCTATTAAGAAGTCCCTGCTCATGAAAAATGACCTTGAGCAATGCTAACTTGCCAGCAATTGTTTCCAAGGACAGCGTGAACAACCCAAACCAAAGGGCTGAGCCCTGCCTAGCAGTCATGGTGGTGATGCCTCTGAGGATGTCCAAGAGTGCCCTAGAGCACGAGTGAATACTGCTAACTCAGTTACTAATTGATGATAAGCACTTGAAGCTCCATATTGTATTAAAGATTCTTGTTAATTATTACCATAGCTATGCTTGACTGGGGAAAGGCCTGAGGGAGCTGCTACCTCAGATGATCTCGCAGGAGGTAGCTGGAGGCAGCTATTGTGCCACCCTCACATCACACTGGGCTCTTTGTGTTTGCAGAGTTCTCCCCAAATCATCCTGGCTCACTTGTACTGTGAACATGTCAGGAAAGCAATGGGCAGGCTCTTCCCAGCAGGAACCACCTTTTGTTTTCGTAACAGACACCAGTGAAATGGAGCTCTGGTCCACTTAGCGGCTTCAAGGCATCACATTGACCAAATTAAGTAGATTCCTGGAAAGAGCTGCCATTTTGCAATGGAAGACTTTCATGGATGTTGCCTTGGCAATGTTTTCATCCACAAGAAACCTTTTGTGATACAGAAAGAAAAACCAATGTTTGTAGCCCTTTAGAACCTGTGTTTTTGGGGGAGAAAAAGTAGGGAGGTTGCTCTCTCCTCTTTTTTCTTTTTCTTTTTTCTTTTTTTTTTTTTTGTGGACAGGGAGTTAGGTCATCAGTTTAGCTAGAGTTTAACATTCACACACAAACACTCAAGATTATTATTAGTTATTTTGTTTGGATGATAACTATAAATTCTGTTTGTTCATATCACAAATTCAAGAAGCCTCAAAAGGACTCCAGGTATTATATTGAAGCTTCCAGGTTAGATATTTAGGTTTTCATTGCTTTAACAAATCGGTCAACAATGCCAGTTCTACATCAACATATACAGTAATAGTTCAGCAGCAGTGTATTTTCAATTAGTTAGATGATAGTTTCACAGTATCAATTATCTTTAGATTTGTGAGGTAGAACAGATTAAAAATGATGAAGCACACTGTAAGAGCTCTTAATGCAGAACTACATAATCTATAATTTAGCATTTATTTTATTGCCAGCTTTATCTATATAATGTGTTAGTGCACAAAATAGTCTATCAAATGCATTAGCAAACAAAAGTTATATAAAGACTCCTAGAACAAAAAGGCAACTTATGAATAATTCACATTTCCATGCATTAGGAGTCATCCAGATAAAACACATAAAGTGCACTTAACTTGTCCCAAAGAAAACTTATAAATTATCTGAATAATTGTATATAATATCAACATAATATTTCAGTTACTTTGAAGGATAAAGTTGCTTTCTTGGATGACTTTGAAGACAATTTGCAAGCTTGCTCAATTTATGCTGACAGTAATTGCTGTACAGCTGCCTGATTTAGACAGAGGGAAAAAAGTAGGATGCACTGTGCAAGTTACAACTACAGAAGAAAAGCTGCCACGCTACCTTTTGTGGTACCTTTTGTACTCATTGACAGGACTAGTGCCAGCTGTTCAATTACCAGTCCAGAATAGACACTGTTTTATTGGTAACTGTACTCCAAAAAAAAAAGAAAAAGAAAAGAAAAACAATTACTTTCAACTCACATAATATTTAGCACTAGATAAAGTAAACAAATATTTGTTAGATTTGGAAGATTTAGGGAAGGTTCTGTATGACTGCAGAAGAAACTATATGTTTCATGCCCAGAAATATAAAAGTTATCAAGGGAGTTATGGAGTGCTCTGAGTTTAAACATTTGTTGAGTCATGCCTTTACCTATTTTTGGTTCATTATCATTAATGAGATAACATCAAACTACATATACAAGTCTGCAAATACACAAACACAAAACATTTCATGCATTCATAGAATTAGCTGTACACATTCAATTTTAGAAGTAGTTTTCATTTCCACACTGCAACCCAACTCTGCATTACCATTAGATAGACTAAGAAGCAGCAGCCACAATTCACAGCATTGTTTCTGTGCGTTTCAAATTTTGCCAAGGAACCTTCAAGTAAGAGCCATGCTGCAACAGTTAACAACTGCCTAATGACGGACGTATCAAGTCATCAATGTAAATGGACGGCAATGGGGTGGACAACTGTGGTTACATGATGTAACCTTACAACGGAGGTCACACAGCCTAAAGAATACATAACGTTCTCCTGTTTATGCTTTTTGTAGTTACTAACTCTTGGAGAAAGTGTGAAGCATGACCCAAGATGTAAAAAGGGGCAGAATTTTGGCCTTTGTGTTCAACTGATAAGTACTCAGACAGCATACAGCAAAGACCAAGGACTATGGATGGTATAGGCACACATCCTTCCAGACGCATACAGGGCTGCAAAGCTTTATCTTGCTTTTAGGTAATCACTGTTGGGTACAAATATTTCTTTAGGAAATATTGCCATTATCCTCAACTTATTCCCTTCCTTAGGATTGCAGCTGACGAATTACCAAAAAATAATTTAGGAACAATTAAAGCATTTCTCATTGTTTGTCATTTGACTGAGAGTAAGTTTCTTGACAGTAATGAGCAAAGGCGTACGCTAATCATCCATTAACTGGTGGGGTGCTTAAACATCGTTTCATCTTGCTCTAGAAAAGGTTGTCTGCTGCTTAATTTAGTGCCATTGGTTTGCAGGCTGGCTTACAGGTTGAAGGCTGCTTAAAATGGGATCCATATCTCTATTTAGTCGAATCTCATGTCGTACGGAACACGTTCTCTTTTGACTGTAAATATTAGAGATTTATGCCTGCTATTCCATCCTGTGATCTTTTGAGAGAGGTATTTGTGCTCCAGAAAGGGTTTAACAAACTGCACACCACATACAGAAGTTACACAAATTATTTTCACACTAAATATTCAAGCAAGATTTGCCATATGCAACAGTCAAGTCTGGGTTCTTTTCAGGATACAGTTTCGCTGTGCTTTACCGAGTGGAGCGCAATAAGAACTAATGCTGCCTCATCTGCTCTCGGAGGCAACAGCTTCATAATTTAGGGAAGCGGCTCTGTTATCAGCAAAGCCTGAAAAACTAAGTACAGGGAAGAAGAGCTTTGCACATCCTCTCTTCATGGGACCCCCAGAAAGCAGAAGGTGTGGAGCGAGAGGGCGAACGCTTTGTGCCGTCTCCAGCTTCACCCTCACATTGCAGTTGCTCTCTGCCCAGACAAGTTTTGCTCTGCTTTTTTCTTTGCCATATACCCACTCTCTTTGCAGAAAATCTGCCTCAGAGGATCCTGAACAATTTATGAATCGTTATCTAAATCCCCTCTCACTGCTCTTTCTTCTGACTGTGGACTCCAACTCTGCTGAGACCTTGCGGAGCATCATCATGTCCTCAAAAACACTGGAAACGGGATTCACAGAATTCCTCACTGGCTGCTTATTTTTAACCTGATTTTTAAACCTGGTTTTCTAAGAAAAAAAATCTGATGAGACAATGCTGTATGTGTGCTTGCCCTGCTCACTTTTGGACTTGTGGCTACTCAACAAAATTTCACAAAGCAGTAAAGTTCAACAAATATATTAAAGATCCCAGAAGTTTTGTGGAAATGGGCAACCCAGTAGGGAAGACAGATGAGAATTAACATCTGTATGGAACGAAGTGACAGATGATGAACACAATCATGTTAGTAGGCACTGAAGAATCTACCCCAGAGACCATCCACAGCAGTCAGGATTCAGAAAATTCGCTAACTACAGAACTACAGCTTTTATATAAAGAAACTTCATTTTTACGAGGCTGCTCAGATACACAAAACTTTTCCGGGAAGATCTGTAATCCTCTCTTGCAAATAAAATGTGCACTTAACCTTTACAGAAGACATTTCACTTGCCTTTTCTTTTTCTTTGTCAGTGAATCAGACTTTTATTTAGGAGATCAATTTTACAAATTACATAACCACAGAGTAATTGTTTGGTACTTACAGAGTGCAGAAAACAAGACACAACTGGAGTGACTCTCTAAAATATTTCCCTGATATAGTCAGACAATGTTTTTTATTTTTTTTTAAAGTGCAGGATTTGGAAGATGGTAGAATACTCTAAGTCTGCAAAAGTAAAAGCCACGTACATATTACAGGATATTTGTTAATAGTCAAATATATTTTAAAATCCTTGATCAGTTTAGGAGTTTTCTAGTGAGTATTTCTAGATAATTAGCATGTATTGGTAGGTGTGAATATCATAGGTAAGCCAGTCAGAAAATTATGCTGAACCCTAGAGGGTGGTTTTTTTTAAAAGCTACACTTCTCTCTTTAGTCCTGCTATTATCGACTTGGTGCACATAGGCTGGGGTTAATTTACACCTCTCTGCCGGCGATCCTCATGGAAATGACGGTGGGGCAGATGCTGTATTCTTTTTGTACCCCAAACTGTTATGGAAATTCCTCCAAGCCATCGAGCCTTGAAACTCTAATATCCTTCATGTTTGTGTAAAAAAAGTAGCTCTACTGCACATAGCCATTCAGCAGAGGAATTACAGGATCCCTTGAGATTATCATAACCTTTTAGTCACCCAACAAGATAAAACGAGATCATTAGGCAAGTCAAATTTTGCTTTGAGGCAGAGATTATTCAAGGATGTCACTGATCTATGCACAAATCCAACCCTCATCACTGCTGTGTCTGAACACTTCTTCCTCCTCAGTGGATATTATCTTCCCAGCACGCTTGTGCAGTGTGGAAATGTTATTATAACTATTTTTTTAAAAAATAGGGATAATCAATTTGCAGGGTAAAGCAAATATGCGTCAAAGCATCTCCAACTAAGGAAGGAACTGGGCCTGGCTCTGCAGTCATGCCTTGTCCAGGGGACTGTCCTTCTTGCCCACTGCTCAGGGAGCCTTAGGTTTGAGGCATGGAGGACACTGCACACAACATATCCCAAGAGAAACAAGGGGGCCGAAGAAGCATCATTTTTATCAGAAAGCTGCAATCTCCAGGCAGCCGCTCACCACAGCCTCAGAATAAATGTTTGGTGCAACTAATCCCTGACAATATTGTAAAGATACTTGCAGAGGGACCTATAGCCCACTGGTCTAGGAAAATGGTCTGAGATTACAAAACTGCGCAAGAAGGTGGTGATGACTGCAATACAAGCTTAAACCAAATACTTTGAGAATAGGCTCGAACCAGCAATGACCTATTTTTCTCCACTAAGTTTTGCAACAGCAAGACCAAACAGAACGGCAACTCCAAAGACAGCTGTCAGAAAAATGAAACGTCAACATGGATTTCAGTGAGGCTGTAGCTGAAGCAGGAGTTTTAAAATATTTATAGGATATTCAGAATTCACAGGTTATAGGACATTCAACCAAGCACATTGTCAAATTCTCTGAACAGCCATCATAGTGTGCCTTCTATTTTATCTACCTACCTACCTACCTACCTACCTACCTACCTACCTACCTACCTATCTATCTACCTACCTACCTACCTACCTACCTACCTACCTACCTACCACAAGTGCTTAATAGTACTTTTACCCAAGTATTTTACTTTCTGCTCAGGCATCATGTAACCCAAGCAGCCTGACACCATCCTTTCATCTTGATCAGACTTTTCTGAAATCTGGCTTGTGACTGTGATGGAGAACAGTCAGTAAAGACCAAGACAAACCCCAGTCACAAGAACAGGCATGCACAGCCCCGGGAAATGTAGCCTTAGGTCTCAAGCACAGTCCTGGTGCTTTGGAATGGGACTCTTGCAAGTGTCTTGTGCCTGTGGAGGCAGGAGCAGGAAGGTGCTGGCCCCTGGCCAAAGGGGTTGCAGGGACCCAGCTATATGGTAAGGGGTTTTGCAACACCAGAAAAAGAGGGTTTCTCTCCCTTAAGTGAAAAACAGAGGAAACCTTCACTGGGATCAGCTTCCCTTCACAATTAAGTTCCCTATGAATTCTGCCGTGCTCACGAAACTGAAACCACTTGGAGATCTGATCTCTGCTCACTGCGATATCTCTTTGCATCCCTGGGTTATGAAGCTTTTTGTCCTCTTACCCTGTGTCAGCCCACCATCAAGGCTGGCTGCCCCAGTTCTGTGTCCCAGGGGCCTTTACACTGTCAGGGTGGTCTTGTGACACGGCATTTGGTAGGCGACTCCATACTGCTATGGCATCAGCCGTATACTGACATCAGGGCTGGAGAAATACACGATATAAAGAGAGCCCAGGGTCCAGCAATAGCTCATATTATACAGCCGCACTGATCGGTGCAGGTGGGTATCCTTTATAGGCTTCTCATGGGCAGGTGGCTTTCACACTTCAATCATTCCCTCACAACGTGCAGACTTCCACTTCAAAGATTTGGCAGTGCTGAAAAGAGGTTTTTCAACCCACACAGAGTTTATTTAAGTTAAGAGAGGCTCATCTTCCTCAGGTTTGTACTGCTGGAATGCCTTTACTGCTACAGTGTTCAAAGTTCTCTCTAAACACCTTTTGGTGAAGCAACATAGCTCTCCTCCCTGAGAATGAAGACTGTACGTGTACACCCACAGCCATGGCATATATGGAGTTTGTGCGTCTGGGTGTATATGCAAGCATGTATATGTATACACATAAAACCAGAATATGAAGATGGGGAATCTGCTTCTGAATTCTTCTGAATCACATCTGATACCAAGAACTCCATATCTATGTCAAACTGCTGTTTTGGTTTTGAGTACGTAATTTTTTTGCCTTTTTTTTTTAATACTTTTTCGCTGTATTGAGTTTGTGAGGATAAGAGGAATTTTTGCCCTTGGCACCGGCCTTGCAGATGAGGGGATTTTGCCTTGTGTGAAAAGCGCGTTTGCACGAAGCCCCCCTCAGCCAGGGTTCGGCTGAGTCCCAGACAGGCTGGTGCTTCAGCTGTGGAAGTGGAACCACTGCAGGGAGGCCAGAGGAGGGATTACGGTCGGTAAGTAAATAATGGACTTTGATACTGTGTTCAGCCATGTAAGAAAGTTATCTGAGCATGCCAGGAGTTTATAAACCACTTCAGAGATGTGGGAAGAGGAGACCTGTGGGACTAGTTGGGAGAGGAATCCCTAGATGACTGACCTAAATCCCAAGTAATGCTGAAGAATGGCAGAAAGACTGAGCTAAGCACAGTCCTATCATTCAATCTTAAATCTTTCTGTAGTCCTAGGTGTATTCCTTAGCAAAAGATAATACAAAGAACATTAATAAAATATCCAGAATAATGTAACAATACATGAAGGAGTTTAGCATAGACAAGTAATAACTGTAGGTTTCGTCTGAACTGTTTAGTTGCGTTAATAGAACATAAAGATTCCCAGAAAACATTAGAAGTAAAGAGATTCAAAAGAAGTGGCCTGGAGCTTTCTATGGGCTGAAGTTAGAAAGCCAGCTTAGTTCCAAATCAGTGAATAAATATATTCATTACCTTACAGAGAGTAAAATAACTTCATATTAGCAGTATGGATATTTGTTTACCATGCTTGTATTAAAATAATTTAATAATACCATATTTAGTTGCCTTAGAGAAATTAAGCTAACTTCATTCAAGTTATGGGATAATAAAGGGCAGATTGGTTTTCTACCAAGATGTCGTTCCTTGGCACTGAACCTGCTTTACATTAGCAGATGGCCTGAAACCTCTCTTGAATCTTAACATATATCTCCGAACTGAGGTAAGTCAGGAAAGATTTTTCTCCCTGATTAGGTTACATGCCTGCTACTGTCCTCCTTGTGGTTTTAACAAATTATCTTCTTTTTTACATTTATTTTCTTTATCACTTACTATCCACATAATCACACATTCCTATATTCTGTGTGACTGTAATGCATATATCTGCCACACCATCTCTGTATTGCCTGTTACTGAGTATTTAAGATTCAAAGTAAAATTATCTGTATTTAGTTAGAGCTCCATTTCTTTGGAAAAAGTTCTTCCTTTGAATCTCATGGTTCCCAACTCACATCTGGAGTCTATACAGCAAATTGCATACTAGTGTGTTATCTTGAATGCTGTATGTACTTCGTAATGCAAAACGTGATTAGTTTCTGAAAGCCTTGCACAGGTATCGCGGCTCTTTGCTTCCATTATGGCACATCTCCCATCAGGTGAAATGCTGCCCCCGACTATTCTCCGCACTGGACTTCTGGGGAGGGACACACTTGAGCTTTCAGAAGCTGCCATGCCAGCTCCCAGCTGTGTGATGAAGTTGCAGGAGGTCTGCACTGGTGTGGGTACCGGCGAGGTCAGGGAGGATGGCAGTGCTTTGACCCGTGCAAGCCTGGAGAAGCACCATGGCCTGTGGACCTGCAGGCTGGGTCCTTCTCACTACAAGAAGGTCCTTCTCACTACTTCTGCTTCTTGGGCCCCTCACTACAAGAAGGATATTGAGTTGTTGGAGTGTGTCGAAAGAGGGGCAACGAAGCTGGTGAGGGGTCTGGAGAACAAGTCTTGTGAGGAGCGGCTGAGGGAACTGGGGTTGTTCAGTCTGGAGAAGAGGAGGCTGAGGGGAGACCTTATTGCTCTCTACAACTACCTGAAAGGGGGTTGTGGCGACGAGGGTGTTGGTCTCTTCTCCCAAGTAACTAGCGATAGGATGAGAGGACATGACCTCAAGTTGTGCCAGGGGAGGTTTAGATTGGATATTAGGAAAAATTTCTTCACTGAGAGAGTGGTCAGGCATTGGAACAGGCTGCCCAGGGAGGTGGTGGAGTCGCCATCTCTGGAAGTGTTCAAAAAATGTGTGGACGTGGCACTTCATGGTTTAGCGGGCATGGTGGTTTAGGGGTTGATGGTTGGACTTGATGATCTTGAAGGTCTTTTCCAACTTTAATGATTCTGTGATTCTTGCTCTTCTGCCCAGTGCATATTCAGCAGGGAGAGCTTCACGTGAGCTGCAAGACAGGCAGATGCTGCTGAAAAACCTTTGAAGAAACTGCTAGCACTAGGATGGGGATGCCAGTTTAAAAGCAGACAGGCATAAAAGCTAGAGTAGAGGAAAAAGCTAGTACTTTATAATTCTGACTTTGCCATCAGTTCCTTTGGGCTGGTGTGTAAAGATAGAGTTTCTAATCTAGGAGACTAATACTAGGCATCTAAGCCCATTTGTAGACACTCACATATAAGCTGGTTTTGAAGGTGCTAAGTAACTCCAGCGCATACGGCAGTTGATTTTCACATCATGCCTCTAACTCTGGGAGAGATTTATGTCTTTCTGAGGAGCCCAGCCTGTAAAATGAGGATACTGATGCTTGCCCACCTCCAAGGGCTGCTAGAGAATTAATTACTGCTTGTGTTGTCCTGTGAAATTTCTAAATATTGTGGAAGGGATGAGGAATAGATTTTGCTATAGGTAGTCTAAACAGATTGTTTTCTCTGGACCCGTATCAGCCATACCACACAGACACTGTTTCTGCTAGAACAACATTAGCCCTTCTCAATTAAAGCACTGCTGGTGCAAAAAGGAAATAAGAAACTTTTTTATTTTCCCCTAAGCAGCATCAAGCTAAAATAGAATATAGTCTGCAAAGCAATTAGATGCGATACCATTGTAGCCTCGTGAAGGCTGAAATTCATTGCAGCAGTTGCTGTTTGTCCTCACTGAATAGCACAAAACCTAGAAACTACATCTCTCAGATTTTTTACCTTCTTCAGGTCTTGCCAAATTAAAAGAGCATTGGATCCTGAGAATTAGTGATGGAAAACAACCCTGAACATTAGATCACTCAGACTACCTCTTTACTGATGCAAGACTGTTCTCCTAAATCAATATTTTAGTGTTTCCTCTAGGTCAGTTGAAAATTTTCATGTAATGGCAAAGGGATTTAGCGGCATCCCCTGGGAACTATTCCATAGCTGAAGAGATGTTACAGGCAGGAAGCTTTGCTTTATATTCAGCATACATTATTCCATTTAAAATTTCTTTCCTTAAATGTAAATTAAACTCCAACTTGTTATGACAAATATTTTCTTGTTTTCCTCATGTTTACATCTTTCATAAATATGTAGACTATTATAAACCCATCTCCACATTACTCATCATTAAATCAAAGCATTTTATACATATTTTAATGTTCTTTCATACACTAATTTTTCCAATCCTTTGATCATTTCCTCTTGCTCCACATGTAATCATAGGAAAAAACACTGAAGGAGGCAAATGAATTCACAGAAGAAAGCAAAACCAACACGGGTAAGGCAAATATGATTTCTGGATTTGATATGATAGGAAGAGAGGCCAAGGGGATCTCTTCAAGACATTCTTAGAAATATTTTTATCACAAATCAGGAGGTAGAGTCTTCTTTACCTTGTCCTGATGTACAATAGGCAGTCAAGAAATTACATGAGGAGAGGATAAGGAAGGAAATTAGGCACAGTTTACACATATCTGAAGGGCACCAGCAGAAATGCACCCACCTGGCATCCTCTGCGAGGCAGAGAGCCCTGGGCACGAGGCTGCACCCAGACCTGCTGCACCCTGTGGCAAGGAGCAAACTCCTCGGGGGACTCCCGTGGGTCCCTGGGCGCTCAGTTATGGGGAAGCAGGAGCAGATTCACCATCAGGAGCAGTCCCAGTGGTGAAAGAAAGAGCCTGGGAGTTTTTAATAGTAAATTGGATAGAGCTCACTCTCTCTGCAAAACCTCCACAAGCTGCGTCTTGCTACTCAGACACAGTCCCTGAGCTAGATCTCAGAACAGACCAGTGGTTTCAGACTGCCTATGAGCAGAAACGTTAAAAATACTATCAGTTTATACAGAGGCATGATTAGAAATAGAGGGGAGAAATGAGTACAGGAGGAGGACTTACAACAGAAGCTAACAGCTGGCCTGGGCAGTGAGCCGAGTCCTGCCAAAAGGATCATGATCCCACTTTTTGAGCAGCTCTGTCAGCAGGGCATACCTTCTGCCAGAGTTGTACCTAGTAGTCCGATACCAGGGTCTAATTTAGATCGTCACCCAGAGGAGCAACGTGCGCAGGACAGCACTGCACAGCCTTTGAACCTAGAGGGCATCATGGGTGTGCTCAATGAGTGCCTTGTATGCAACCCAACTGCAAAATCAAGTCTGTAATCTGCAGTGGTCAAAATTAATGTGCGTACATACCTAAGACGCAAATTCTAAGACAATCATCAAGCCTTAGGAGGATGGACTGGGAAAGCAGAGGCCTTTGCCGTACTTGGTATCTACAGTTTTCATATATCAGCTTTTTCAGTAACAAGGTGACCAAACTAATTACCAACAAAAGCTAGTTCGCATTTAAAAGGCAAAAAGTTATTGAAGAAGAATCCATAAAGAATTTATAAGTCACCACCAAAATTCTGTGATTTGTGGGGAGACATCCACGTGTCTTTCAAAAAAGATCTCAGCTTCACTTCATTGTTTTATTGCCTTTAAAATAAGTTGAATTTATTCTAAGTAATATGTATGCCATTACTGCTTCATTTTCTGAACAAACAAATGATTCCGGCAGAGCTGACAGGGAACATGACCAAAGCTGAGAGCTGGAAGTCTCTGTGTCACATCTCTTTGCAGTACCTCTGTGAAGAACGAAATGCCAAAAAACTTCAGTCCACCCTCGTGTGGCTTTTAGTTGCAGCCATCTATCAGTCTTGATACAGCTCCAGGAGGGATTGCTCTTTACCAACAGGAAGACAGTAGGATGATGTGTTCTTCTGCAAAAGGACTTTTTGCCCTATCAGTTGCTATACATAGCCTGAAACTGTAGCAAATATTGAGGAGAGTAACGTCCCATCTACTTATTGTCAATCAAGTTACTATTTGAGAGAGACTTAGTTCTCAGGAACAGTTCCAGAGAAGCAATAAAAGCAGAGAAATGCAGGGAGCAGACATAAACTTGTTTCATTCATGTGGTCCAACAAGTGCTTGCTCCAAGCTTTAAGGGGAGCAACAAGAGGATAAGAGAAGGAATGGCAAGACATTTTCACTAGACATCCTTTCCACACCCTGTACAGATCAGATCCCAGCTTTAAACCAAATGACCATAAACGCTACCACACTATTGACTTTCCTGCTAGGAGTCTGGCCATATTCCCAAAAGGCCAACCAAGTCAACTGTAAAGCCTCCGTGCTTGCAAAAGCTCAGCTTTGTAGAAGTCCAAAGTCTAGATGTGAATACTGTGTTGGGGTAAATCAGCATATCCTCCTCTGAGTCACTGCACCTCTTTATTCTCTGAGAACATCTGTGGGATACAGCTTTACTACACTTAATGCAGCTCAGCTATTCTAATCCTTCAATTGAGCAGAGATGTTCAAAACAAATGGGTACTCTGAATGACAGAGAGCTTTCAATATGAAGAATGACTTTCCCAGATGGTTAAGACTAGCAGTCAACATATTAAGAAAGACCTTTTCTCACCCCTTCTCAGACTCTGAGGCTGACTGAACTAAACTACATCCTCTCAATGTACCCTAGCAGGTCTCCATCCATCCTCCTGGTTAAAAAACGCTCTCCTGGGCTTTCTACCAACACGAGGGTGCCTGCTGGCATCACACAGCTTCAGCTGTTGTCCTTTCCTTTCTGTAGAAAATGGAAGGGGTGTTTCTTTTTTAGCAATGAGCAAGAATGACAAAATTAAGACTGACCTCAGAAAGGTTTGAGACACACCCCCTTCTTACCCCTTGTAGGTATTAGAGGAGAACAGGGTCAACACAGAAATACTTTTCCCCCTTGCTTCACACATGAGTTATTTGGAATCCAATAGTAATAAAAAGAAATAATGGGAGAAAAATGGCCATAAATACAACAATGGCATGTCTGAAGCAAGGATAAAAGGGATCTGTGAGTTGCTCTGTTAGTGAGATGGAAAGAAAAACTATTCTCTGTTTATCAGCCTGGGGTAAAACTGTCCAAAATTCACTGGAGAGGAAGGAGGTAACTGTCTTCCTGACCAATCTTCCATCCTAGGATGTCTTCAGCCTAGGCTGGAGGTCTCTCTGATTCTTGCCATATGATATGAGGTGTGGGCAAAAGTCAGTCATCCTGCCTGAAGACATGAGCTGCAGGCAAAAAAAATCTTGTCCCAGAGCACCTTTAAGCAACACTTAAAAGCTAAGGGAGCAAGTCCTTAGAGTTCAGTAAACTCCAGAGTTTGCATAAACAAATTCTTTATGAACTGAAAGACTTGCCATTTTGTTTACAGCCATCAGAAATCATTACTTTTATATGGCTTTTACATTCACCAAATTTGTGTAATTATGCGAACTTCTTCTGAGCTATTAGCACCATTTCTCTAATAAGTGCAATTTTTTTGCCAGAAGGACACCATGCCATTATTCTGTACCCTCTCTAAATGCAGCAGTTATCTACCAAACAGATATTCTGCACCACACTTCAAGGATACTTTCACCTTCCCACCCTCCAGTGCTGTTGCTGGGCAAAGGAGGAGAAGTCACCGTTACCCTCTAAGGAGACAGAGTCAAGGAGGCCCCAGTACATTCTCAACAGTTCTTTTTTTTAAAAAAAAAACAATAATAAATGATTATAAATAGGCCTTCACTGACTGTGTTATTCGCCATTAAATTTTGCACATTAGTTTGCATGAGTATAATGTATAAAATTTTCAGATTAAATATTCAATTTAGCACAGAGCGCATGCAAGATTAACCAGCAGCAGTGTTCCTCAAGTGCTGGCTTGGGCCAGGCTCACATGCTTCCTTGCTTATGTAAACAATTCCTCATATCACAGAGGCATGAGCCCTTGGGTAGTAAACACTTGCCCTCCACTTGAAGGAAGTAAACTGTAACTGAGCTGTGTAAGGAAGCGTCTGTAAGAAAGGCATTTCTCAATACAGATGCCAGCAAAAGGGAAAAGGCTGCTCAGCATTTTGTGTTGAGGAAAGTGGAGGAGACCAGTATCAATGGCTGTGGTACTGGAGAGCTGTGTCACAACACAGCCCATCTCCTGCAGTCCTGCTAGACCCCAAGGACCCCTCACCGCTCCAAGTGATGGGGAGGTAGCTTGTCCCAAAGAAGATCTGCCTGTGTGCTGGGACCATGGCACAGGGCTGAGCAACATGACCCATCTATCTCGACAGGCTCTCAAAGGACAATGAACTGCCAGCCAAGAGTGACTCAACTCACAGGCAGTCTCTTCTCAGGCAGAGAAATGCCCGAATCCCACTATTTGTAGTACTAAAAATGTGCAAGATGGGCGCTTTCATTTTACATCAACATTTTGTCAGTCCTTTAAATATGGCCAATAAAAAGCCCATTTTTTTGCATAAAAAGTTATTTTTGCTGAATGTAAATAAATTGCATTTTGGCTTCTCCCCCATTAACGCTTCTGGGAGGACAAAAATGTTCACAGATTTCCCCCTTTTTCCTCCTTGGAAAGAGAGGGAAAAGGCTAGATCCTACTTAGGAACTTAAATTAGGAGGACTAGACTCAAGCTCCTATATCCAATAGTGGCATGCGGAGCCTGTAATAAACCCCGAGACTCTGCCAAGAAGATGACTGTGGCTACATAAAATGAATCAAAGGCCAAGTACCAGCTCCCCATAGTTGTTTTGTTAGTGCCAAGAAGCTCAGCCCATGCGAGCTAAACATGTGCTGATGCAGCCCATGTGGGTACTTTCAGAAAAGAGCAAAAGGAGACTGGGCTGTGGAGGTAAGAGGTCCCTCCACTCTGCAGCTAAATAATGCAAAATCAGAGAAGCTGCTCATGTTGCCCCTGAATAGAAGAGCTGAACTCCAGTGCTGTCCTTCAGTTTGCCCCTCCTTTATAATTTAAAAATAAATTAAATCAATTAAGAATATGTTGTATCTAATTTAAACAAGAGCAGAATATTTGGAGCTACCTACCTGTGCAAGCAATGTAGCCACATGGCTTGTTAAATTAGATGCATTCACCCAGAAAACCCTCAGCATCTAATTCTTGACCTATCGAAGCTGATGGAGGTCTGCCAAAGACTTCAAGCAGGCCAGGATTTCACTCCAGAAACCTCAGATCTCATCATTCACAGTGAAAATGCTGACTAGAAATGCTAAAGTGAATTTTTTACAGCATGTTGTCACTGCTAACAGTGATTACAAACAGCCATTAGCACAACACCAGCAAGACTGACTTCCGAATAGATGTGCAATCAACTTCTTAGCATGGTCTATCATGAAATGAGGATCACAGGTAAAAAGTGATTTACAAAAAAAGTGAACACTTTAAAAGAAGTTTTAAATGCACATTTTCATTTCCTTGCTGAATTTTCCATTTTAGCTTTACATTGGTGAAGTGCTTGAACTGCACCGTGGTATTTTGAGAGCATAATTTCTTCTGTAAAGTTTTGTTAAAAATGCTGCCCCTGTGCTAAAGAGGTTTTGATGTCATCCCCAGTATGACTGTAACTCAGCCTGAAACAAAGTTAATAAACAAGCAGCCTCCTCTGTATCTTCAGACAAAATACCCCCCAAATGAAAGGGACTTGCTAAGACAGCCAAAGAGTTGAGAGGGACCCTTTCCCCCCAGGGAGGTCTCCTTGGCGGTTTATTGCCAGGGCTGTACATCCCACAGGTGAGTGAGATGAACACACCATCCACCAGAAGACCACCCTTAGGTTCCTGATCTGAGTAGCTACGGCTTAGCTACGTTACAATCAACTCTACACAAAAGCCTCACAACGTTGCCAGGATGGCGAACACCTAACTGCATTCATTTTTCAACAATGCCATTCATTAATTTTGTCTGATGGTGCAGTAAAGATTTATAGATATGTTTCATTTTATGGGCAGTCCCCCCCGAAACTAAAAGAACTGTTGTCATGAGTGAAATTGCTTCTGTGAATAAGGGTTTGCAGGATCAGTGTGTTAGGTTTCAATATTGTTTTCCAGCCATAGGTGTTTGCAAAATTCACACGGAAAATCAAAAGCAGTATTTAAAAGTAGCATGTGCAATTCCACTCATTCTACGTTTTAATCTAAAGTTGCAGTAGGATAGGTTTGCAGATTGCTTTACAAAGTCCATTTTTAAAACTAAATCAAGTAATTTAAAGCCTGGTCACTGGGATTTGTAAGCATGTGTAAATTCTATAATCCAGTTCACATTTAACAGCTTTATCATACCTGGGAGTCCCTTACTGACCTTGGGGAATGAGCAGTGATAGATCTACCACTTACATATGTAGTGAATTAAGTAGTTCCCATTTTGAACCAACACACCAGATATTAATAGTTAAGTGTAATTAGAAACACTATAAGAATTATAAATACACAGCAATATCTGTAATCTACGTTTCCATTGATTTATAGTTTGTTTCACTCGTTTCACGACACAAAGAACAGGCCCCGCATAACTAAGCCCAGTTCAAGCAAACCTGCCTTTGCAGGGAAGACCTCTATAGCACTAATTGCCATGCTCAAGAACATATTAAAATGTTTTTCATTATTGTTTTAAATCAATGTAGTTTATCAGCCATCCTCAGCAGCAAAATGTGTCTCACACAGAGCAGCAGTGCCAAGTGGCCTCCCCGAGATGAACGATCGGACATTTTCAGTTTCATAAACAGAAAGTAATAAGTGATTGATTCGCATTTATGTGCAATTGGTTGGTGTTTAATAGTTTTCCTGATTCACTTGTCTGAGCACTTTCCAAGCCAGTCCTTTCCGTGGGGCTGAGTCCTGGGCCTGGGCGCAAATCACCACTCAGGAGGGGCAAATGGCGGAGCCTCCCAACTCAGCCGTGGGAAGTCCTTGAAAGCAGGGGACTTGAAGGGGACATGGCCAAATAACTCCCCAAACACGGGGACTTCAAGCCACACAAGTCACTGTTGGTCCTACTGGGCACTTACTTACACAAGAACAAAGGACTCTCAGGGGTGGGAGCTGGTCCCAGCAGAAACAGTGGTGGGACCCACTGCATCCCAGTCCCTCCTTCCTCCTCATTTCCTTCACCAGCTGATCACAAAGCCATCGAAGTGGAGGAGAGGAGAAAGCAAAGGGAGGACCTCAGAACCAGAAATCCCGACCCCTCTGTTGCCCTGTGCCAACACAGTAATCAGCTCCTCAAACCCACCTCCCGCCCCTGTACCTTGGATTTGGGGGGTCTCTGTCACCCTTGCACCTCTCAGACCCGCATGCCTACCTGCCAGCACTAACCAGATCGGCATCGGGCAGGTCCCCGTTGCTCACGCTGCAGGAGGGCTGCTCCAGCTCTGCCTGGGCAGGCACCCATGGGTGCTGCAGGCTCATTCTTGGCTGCAGGAGGGGAGGAGTGGCTCAGCCAGGGGCCAGAGGCTGCCTAAGCCCTTCCCTGCCTGGCTGCGCTGAGGGTCATCTGAAGAGTTTCGGATGCCTCCTCCCTCTTTCTCTTCTCCCAGTCACTCTTCTCCCATTAGTGCCTGCTGCAGAGGATGAGAGGAACCCTTGAAAATGGAAGAGGAGGGAGTGCTAATTGATGGACTTTTACCCCATTAGTCTCCTGTTAAAAGCTACTAGAGGGAGAGGCAGAAAAGAAGTCATCGAGAAATTTCCTGAGATGTGTGCTCCCTTCCTAAATCCATCTTCGCTCATCCAAATCTTGTGCCATCAGCTTCTACCATGGGCATACGCTTTCTCGGGTGGAACGGGCAGAGCCCCAGCAGGTTGCTATGACACAGCACGACCCAGAAGTACCTGTCCTGCCTGCTGCAAGGAAGAAACGGAATTTTCTGAAAAAGTTTAAAGCTACCCCATATTGCTGCCTGAGCGATGTTTTCTGGCGAGCACACAGAATGTATGAGGCCACACTAGCTGGAACTTGCACTCATACCCCACACCTCAGCAATGAAACCGCAGGTCACTGCCACTTCGGAGAGGGTGAAAGCCTTTTTGTCTAAAAGTCAGGATTACAAGACCGGATATACATTCTGTTAACAGGTTTAAGCATTTCAGCCGTGTTGCTTTTAGGGCTGGAAGGTCAAGCTGTAATTCTTTAAAATGTTAATGCATTTTAAAAGCACTTACATAAGACGTTCTTTTCTACTTCTCGGCCCCCATGCATACTAACACACGCCATCTAAAATAGTATTTATCAAGATATGTTTTTAAGAATCAGCAAGACAGAGAAATTGCTCCAGAATCAGTGCTTTTATACCAATTTACAGCCTAAAATACACAAATTATAAAGCAGGAAAGTACAGCTTCCTGATGGAA
This sequence comes from Phaethon aethereus, assembly GCF_964289735.1. Classification (NCBI taxonomy): domain Eukaryota; kingdom Metazoa; phylum Chordata; class Aves; order Phaethontiformes; family Phaethontidae; genus Phaethon; species Phaethon aethereus. The sequence goes on from NC_138582.1 coordinate 163,248,529, forward strand.
TCAGTGACAGTTCCAAGAGCTGTTCCTGAAGAGAACAAATTGCTTCAGCCCACCACCATAAGTACTTTCCAGAGCAAATTATAGGGATTTTTTAAAAGGCATATTTCCTCCACACATCCCTTCAAATACTTGGCATGAAAGACCATAACAGGGTTTTATAGCCGTCACAGTCTGTTGGGTCAAAAATCCATTAAAAAAAAAGGAGCTTAAATACTTACAGGTATGATGGATCACAATGGGGTATACTACTGAGTAAATAACGTGTGCTCTAAACATTTTCTAAATAAAGGTTTACACAAGAGACTCGGTGGCTCTGAAGTAGCCATTATATACTTTCATATCAGTTTTTATGTTTCCATGACAATTGCTTTACTTTTTTATTGCTAACAAAACTTGGCACAGTGTTCCTTCCAAGCTTGGTGCAAGTGTTAACCAAATATCTCAGCATCATTAACAACCATTACCAATGAGCTCTCAAGACAGCTCAGTATGTAAGTTAAATATTACAATCTTCAGTCCCCATGATAGCCCAGCATGCCCGTTAAATATCGTAATCTGTAATCTTCTTTATAATGACTGCAGGGAGATTTTTTTAAGCAAATGTACTCAGGATTGAGTATAGAAAGACTGGTTGCTTATCGTTCTTGCTGGTTTTGACCCTATAATTAATTTTCCTGTTTTTTTCCACTAAGTTTGGCTTTCTGTCCTTAATTAGCTAAATTGGCCATATTTTCAGGAGCGTTTAGTTACCAGCCACTTCACCAGCAGGACTAGATACTTGCTGAACACCTTGGAAGATTTAACTGTCAGTGATGTATTCCAACACTTCGGAGATCCGCATGAAACATAGGCCAGATCAAGATTTAATTGAAAACAATGAGAGGCTTCTCATGGATGTCAAAAACCGCCGGAGAAACAAAAGTGAAGTTCCCTTGCTTTTTGCTGAAGGACATTCCATTTTGTGTGAAAAATGACCGATACTTCTCAAGAAATGTTATCTTTGAATGTACATATTTCAAAAATATCTTGAAAGCTTCATATTTTAATAAACAGTTCCTACATCCAATTTTTATTAATATGTTTTTAAAAGGGGAGTAGATAATTAACAGCATGTGTCAGATCCTCAAGCAGGCATAAATCATCATAGCTCCACTGGTTTCAATTTATACTGCCTATGAAAAAGTCTCTCTATACCTTTCTGGAATCAGAGAGTGAATTCATCATCCCCAAATAATTAAGGATTTAATTTAATTATCTGTTAATCTCTTCATTTTATGACTGTATTCTGAAGGATGGTAAGAACTATGCAGAGCTATTGCAAGGGATGTTAATGATAGCTACAATGTAAATCATAATTTTTATATATCCATAAATACCGAGCAAGTTAATGCCGAGAGTTAAGTGGAGGAAGGGAGTGTGCGCCATATCATAGACATATAATGTCCTGCATAAATATAATATGTCTTATTATGAATGCACACTCCGTGCAATAAAAGGTCTACCCCTTTTGTTTTAATCCCAACCATAAAAGCCCTCTTCAAGATTTTGACATACCTCTATCCAGAATAGTTTGAAGTAGGAAAAAGAAACAGTAGCATTTAAAACTGACATTTGCTTCTGCAGAAATTTAATTTTGAGCTATATTACCCTGAAATATCAGGTACCACAATGATGGAATAGGGACAAATGCTTTAGGGAGAAGAGCAGAGAATGCATCAATTAAAGGATGCTTAATAGCCTGCAGTTTAATAGCTTTTACAAATAGGAGGTAAAGGACAAAGTGTTCAGCTGCGGAACAACATACACAGCTACAGGCAAATAAAGTATTTCTATCCAAGAAGGACATTTTGCCTCTTAAAACTAAACCGCTCCCTGAGCCCATTTAAGTACCATGCTTTGACTACGGTAATTATCTCATGTCACTTAATATGATATAATACGTACTTACATTTAATGGATATGTTTTAATTTCTAAGGAAATTGTGCCTGTTTGCACAAATGAAACTTGTATGATGATTAAAATATAATTTTCACTCAGGCAATAACACTTTTCAACAAACAAAATCGTAAATAGAGACATTACTTCTATTTCAAGACAGACTTAAAAATGTGGAAATACTCTACTACGTAATGTCCTGACTATAAATTGCTCTGTATGATGGAAATCAACCATTTCTCATTTTTGATAGAATCTCATATCAAAGCTACTTCTAAATATTCAAATCAATATTAGCAGGAAGCAAGTCAACAGATTTTCAGATCAAGGAAAGTAAACATTATTTAATTAATAATACAAGATAATTTATCTAACTCCATTATCGGATATCAGAGTCTCATATTCTGAAAGCACCCAGACAAATTTATTGAATGACTTTAAAATTACTTTTTAAATGACTAGTGTTTGCCTCATATTTAACAATGGGAAAAACTGACCCCAAACTTGACAAGAAAACCCATAAAAAACAGTTTATGAGACATCAGAGAGATGCCCATTTCACTTGTTGCACCAAATTAACTTCATGTTTGGTAAAGATTCATCTGTTCAATTTCTCTGTGGTCTTATTTTCATCCTGTAAGATATGCAATTGTTTATAAAGTAAATACGTCTTTCCATTATTATTTAATTCATTTGACCATCAAGCTAGATTCCAATGCTATGTGGGCTTTAAGCACATTCCATATAGTTCAGGTCTACAATATATCTCATCTCTAAAATACAACCTGAGGGGAAAAGAGGGTTTTTTTAATGCTTTTTTTACATTCATCCACCCTTAAATGGTATTTTTAAAGGCCACTGAGGAAATTGGTTGAGCTCAGTTTCCTCAAGGTTTTTTTTCTGTATATATATTGTTATTTCAAATTGTCTAAAACTTTTCTCAAAAGGCAAATTAACATGCATGCTTCATGTCTCTGGAAATTTGCAAAGATGCAACTAATCTGCACAACAATAAACACACAATCAAATCCTGTGTTGAAACGACGGATCAAACAATGTGCACACAACAGGACAGCTTGTCCAACAAATATCAACGTTATCTGCTTGTAATTTATTTGTTACCATCGCAATCCTTCTAATAGACTAATGCAAATTTTTCACTCACCCTCCATAATTTTTTTAATCTCTTCACTCTGGATAATTTGGATTTGTTCATCTCTGATGTCTGCAGGTCAAATATGTATCCTATATGGCTGTAAATATATTCTACAACCAGTCGGGTGCCTAAAACAGTAGAGTGATAGATATTCTTGAAAACAGAGGCACTCCCTGGCTTTTAATGCTGCTTCCAATAACCACACAGTTCACAGCTCAGCATAAAGTAACCAATAGCGGAACATGACATTAAAAAAAATAAAAATCCCTCCTTTGAGATCATAGAGGGAGAAGTTTTGATCCATCCAATACTTGATTTAGGTCAGTAAAAAAAAAAGATGCTATTACATCAGCCGTCCAACTTTAAGACGACTTGTGAGCTGACAGTCATGGCACTTTAAAGCACTGTCATGATGAGTCTTTACAAAGGGATTGTTTTAATCCTATACCAAAAAAAAAAAAAGAAAGCTACTTAAGACATATGGAAATCACACAACAGTACAAAAATATCTGCAATGTGCTGCAACGGAATGATGCTGAGAAATACCTCATGAGGTGTTTTCTACTTTATTTTTGTGGTTTCCTAAGGACGTGAGGTTTATGATGGTGGGAATGTGCATACCTGTCATTCCTCCCAAATGACTTTTAACCCTTTATCCCTTTTTTAAAAAAAATTAAAATAATATAAAATATGTCTCAAATATGCTAATAATTAAATTTCCTGAAAATCAACGAATGACTCAGGAAATTGTACTGATTCTTATTCTAAGGGAAAGGTGGCAGTGAGAGAATCTATCCAGGAGGGAGATCCCATGGAAATTCCCAATCACATAAAAATTTTGATCACAGTTCATGTTATCCAGCTCACAGGTCACTATGGGAGAGAAGAGCCATTTGGTTTTATTGTTCATACATCTGGTTTTCTTATGTTCCCTTTTCTTATTTCAGGAAATTGAAAAGAAAGCAGAAAGTGTGTGAAATATATCTCTGGTAAAACATAAAAAAACCCCACCGTATTTCAAGTCCATTTCTGGAATGAGAAAATAAGTTTGTTTGACAAACAGTATGATTTATTATGGGAAGCTACAACTTCACTGCCGATCGCCTGTGGTGCTGCGGCGCACAATGAGCCGTCTCTACAGACGTGACTACGTAGAGGACACCCTTTTTAAGTGTCAGCTCTAACTGAAAGCCTGGTAGTGCAACAACCCGGGTGGCAGGCAGCAAGTCATTCAGCAGAGACATGTAAAAAGGGTTTGCTTTGAATACCTGGTATACAGAGTGGCTCTCTCCACAAGAGTTGGAGGGGCCACCACTTTCTCATGTGAATTACACTACTTTGTCACATCGTACTGCCCTAGATCTTTATCTTGGTGTTGTGGCATCACAGAAATCTTTTCTTCCCATCTTAAAATACTCTGCAGTGTGCACTTGATCAGATTACACTGCATATAACACCACATTTTGTATTACCAGTCAATACTGGCGCAGCCCTTATGAAACTTGCCCTCTCTTTCTCTGCAAGGAAAGGTCTAGACAGAAGTGCTGCAGGTCTGAAATTGCAAGGTTCTACTCGTTCCATGTGTCATTACTTACACAGTACGGCAAAACCCTTATGGGGATGTGCATTGACCAGTCATTCAGGACTTGACCCATGCTTTCGAATGGTCATGAGATCACTAAATGTAATGTTCCATTTCAAACGCGGATACCAAGTTTAGTTGACACCGAAAGCAGTTACATACTGTTTTCAGAAGTGACAGACTGGTTCTAGGGATATTTTTGATCATTTTATTCTCACATTTTATGTCAAAGTCCTAATGTTGTTCCACTAGGAGCAATCCCACTTATTTTAATGGCAGCAGAATCTGACCTTTGTTTAATAAATAAATAAAGGCTCATGTCTTGTTTTTATCTAAAAGGACTAACTACACCTCATTAGATTTTCTGTGAGCAGTTTATCACCCTTTAGTAATCGACTTCTCAATTATCTAACAACAGTATTCAAAACTTTAATTTTTCAGACTTAATTTTCAGTCAGTCTGACAATAGGCTTTTAATCTGCTTGCCATTGAAAGACAGATACTAGTATTTCAAATTCTTCAGTGTTTGTTGTTAGTTAGATTAGTCTACGATTAGTTAGATGTAAGAGAATTTCTAGAAACTCTGCTTGATGTTCTGTGGTATTAGTACTGAGGCACCAAGCACTTGCAGTTAAACTAAATGCAGACAAGTGCTGTCACAGGAGCAAATCCACCAGCTGTAGGTGCCATTAAGGTGCAGTTGTGTGACTTCTGCCTGCAACTGTGCCCCTGACTAAAACAAGACTGACAATTTTATGCCAACCTGTTACCTGCCCAGTAAAAGCTGAGTCAGTATGTCAGTGTTGTTCTCCTCTTCCCTACCTTTGCTTGTGCACCACTAGACATCTCCATATGAAGATGCAGCTTCAGTGATACCCAAAATGAAATGGAGTCATTCCTTGAACTGGTTCCTCTAAGCAGTAGAAGAATCTACTTTATATTTCTTTGTCCTCAAAAGATGGACATAAGCTTCTGGCTTTACACACGACAGCAAGTAAAATTGTTCAGGACATTCCTTTTGCTTGGTGTGATCACTGCACATCCAGGCCAAGGTCAATCCAAACATGACTCTACCTTGTGGCTTTCTTATTTGTGGTTTGAATGTTATGGTTAGAAGCCAAGAAAAATGTTTCTTCTGAATTGCACCCACTTCAGAATCATTCAAAATGCTTTCACCAATTTATGGGCTTTTGACATTACCATCCGCTGAAAAGTGGCTTCTAGCACATTTTTAACATGATTTCAGGATAAAATCCTAATTTGTAAATAAACCGGCATAGTTCATTCACTACACTCATTACATTGACAGATGCACTTCAGGAAAATATCTTTTCCCTGGACTTAAAAAGTCTGAAGCCCAAAAATGTGAAAGCACTGGCATTTTCAGGTTATCTCTACCAAGGTGAGGGAGCTGGAGGAGGTCAGAGTAGAGTGCAGTGATTAATGACCAAATCACTCTCTCATGTCCCCCAACTCCTTTCCACAAACTCCGACCTGAAAATGAAACTCCTTAGAGCAAGTATAAGGAGTCAGTTTAATTCCTGTCCTCCATTAAACCATAGAATTTCTCCTACATGAGCTTTGTAAGAAACAGAGTCAGACGAAGAAAAGGAGGTAAACACAGGTACAAAAACCCTCATATAGACATTTTGTAAAAAAAGCAATAGAACACTTTGGACATGAAAACTATCAAATTCTCCTCAAGTTCTTACAGATCATTCTTCGATATTAATTTTCTCCATTTGGCTGCCTTGGTGCATTACACGTTAACAGGCTCTTTGTGCCATCCAGAAATAACTACTGCTGTGGGTTCTGCTGCTTTGCTTCCAGTAAGGTGAGGTGCTCAGCTTTTACCCAGTAATTTAGTTAAACATACGGAGTAAAATCATCCCAGAATATTTACGGCAAGCTCAAAATCTCACCTCAGCTGCATTTACTGAGAGCAATAGTGCTGTATGTGTGTTCCTGTAAGTATAATCAGGTTCCTATAGCAGATCCCAAATTAACAGAAGAGGAAGAAGATTTCATTGTACTAATCGATCACAGTATTATAAACCACTAGTGTGGACGGCAGTGAAAAAGAAAACTGCAATGCAAGGAGTTATCGGGAAAGCTTTTACCTTCCAGTAAAGACTGAGAAATAGCAGTAGGAAATCAGAGTACTGCTGACACCTCATTTGGATAGTGGGTACAATTTTGGTCACTCATATTCACGAGAAATGAAAGCAAAACTGGAACAGACGCAAATAGTGGCTGGCAGATGATCGGGGGAATGGAGAGCCTGTCATATGAGAGAAACTACAGGAGTCTAATTAGAGTAAGGTTAAGAGGGGATATGACTGCCATCTATTAATACACTGGGGAAGGAAACAGAAATGGGGAAGAAGAGCTATTTAAACCCAAGGTCAACACCAACATAGGACAGATGTATATAAACAAGAAAGGACAAAAGTAAGGTAAAAATCAGAGGATGGTTTGTGACCATCTAACTTTAGAGTATCTTCCTTACAAGAATAGAAAGGAAAAAATGTTACACAATTCTAAGTCAAGTAGTTTATGGGTGGGACAGAATGATAGAGTGCCTGCAGTATGAGGGGAGCAAACTACCCCAAAAAGTTGCTAACCATTTCCTACTCCTCTGAGTAGCTAGTAAAAATGAAGTTGAGGCAGCTACTTCAGGAAAGCTTTTCTAATGCAGCAAGTCATGAAACAATGGTGAAAAAACTACCAAAATCTGCATCTCTACCACAGGTTAAAAATCTGGGAAGATATATGGGTGACAAAGTGAATGCCGAAGTACAGTTGGACTTTCTCTGCTCAGGTGAAGGAGTCAAGCTTGCGACCTCCCACACTGTACTCTGACCTGACAGAGGTGTATCCTGGCCACGGTGCTCTCATGAGAGAGTTAGGCACACATCTCTGCACGCTGGACCCGATGCTCAGCTGCACTGTGAGCACCAGCTATGACCCTCTTCCCCTGGCGAGTATACACCGCCCCATGAAATGGTCTTAGGCCTGCTCTAACTTTCACCATCTGTAAGCTCATGGGTCCATATGCCACCGGAGCATTACCTCCTCATCAGGTCATGATCCGATCACACCCCTGCACTGGGAATCAGTCACAACAGCCAAATTCAAATTCAGAGCTGCCCAACTTCAGGAATATACCAAAGAACTGCATAGCTGAAACCTTACCCTCCTCCAGAATCAGACCGTCTCCTTGCGAGTAAATTAGATGCACATGGTGTGCTTTTAAAGCTAACTCAGCTCACATTTCAGCTGGCTGGCTCCCACGCTGAAGGCACAGGACCCTCTTGGTTCACAAATGTGACAACACTCAAAACTTGCCCATTATCAAGTCCAAATGTGTCATCCCTAGCCTAGGGTTTATCACCATATGAACACTCTTATTTTAACAGCCTCCATCTGCCTTTAAATCTTTTCCTGGATTCCTGACTGCACAGGAAGGAGCAGCTACTAAGTTGTTTGAACACACCCCATCATTATTAAGAGGAGGAATTTGGGGAACAACATGATTTCTCTAACAGCTAACAGAACCAATATCTACAGAAGACCATGGTGACACCTAAGGTGGGAGTTGCAGAATGAAAATAAAACATTAAAAAAAAAGAAAAAAGAAAAGCTATAGAGAGGAAAAGATGGCAATCTGTAGTCCTGTTTGCTCTTGAAGGTCTCATGAGTGAGAGGAGCAGAATCATACATTGACTCCAGTAAGAGCTCATGAACTGCCTCTGGAAATGTGTACAGTATCTAAAGCCACAGTCCAAACCAATGAGCAGGAAAAGCAAGAAGCTGGAGAAAAACAGACACACAAAAAAAGCGTTACTGCAACAAGAGCAGCACCTTCCAGACGTAAAAGGAGGGCAACTGAAACATCCAACTCTCCATCTTATTTCATGAAAATCTTGTAATGGCCAAGGCTTGGACATGCATGCGTGGCATGGAGCACTGTGATGAAAACTGGTGCAAACACCCAATGCTACAGTGACAGGTAGATGCCATGCCCAGCTCTGCCCAGAAAGAGTCGTGGCTTATGGTCAGAAGCCTGCCTGGAGAGAAAAATTTTCACATCTAGACCTATCACTCCATCCTGAGCTGCTCATTGTTGTCCCCAAAAATGACAGCACATTTTGGCTAAAACCCAGAAAACTGAAATGCTTCGTTCTTCCCTTACCATCAGGACTGGTTGTACTCAGTTTGCCACTGACAGCACTAATTCTGTCACATGCTTAGAAGCAGGGTTTTGCAGGGCAACCTTTCCCCATTTGCAGCAGTGAGATAAGTCACCCCCAAACAGTATTCTTCTGCTGACTGCTACTATCAGGAGACTAACGAACAACATGCCATTGCCCACCCCACACCGCCCTGTCAGATGGTGCCCACACGAGCTACAAAGATGGCTGAACATGAACTCCTCTTCACTTCAATAGTATTAACAGACAAAACCAGGAGATACTTTTAATGACATTATGCCGTTAAACATGAAGCACACTGCGGTGTGCGGCCCCCTTGGGTGTGCCAGTGCAACCGCTTGTGGGGTCACACTGTGAGGTGGATCAGAAAATTCATCTTTTTTACCAGGTTATTTTCAAGGCAGGTCAGTTCACTCATCAGCACATCGATCTGACTCACAGCACGGCTGCGCAGACCGTTACGTTGGCAAGCTGAGCACAAGCGGGTGCCTTCGCCAGCATTACCCTCCAGCCCCTCATGCTGGGAGCTGCGGCGAACTTCTGAACCTGCCCCCCGCTCCTTGGAAACACCAACCCTCAGCCGGTGAGAATCAGCCGTTTGCAAGCAAAAAGCCCTGGGAAGAAGTCACAGTACAGCAGTGTGAAAGTACTGAAGATCGTTAGCAGGAGGAGGTAATGTATATTTAATGGTCTCTACTATTTGCATATATATTAACTTGAATACTTCAGTGACATCCATGCACTGTGCTAGAGAAATAGGAAAGGAGAAGAAAGCCCTTCCTCATATGTCAGTGCGCACACTTGCAGGCATGGAGCCTTTGCAAAAAGTAGCACCTATTGCTTAGTTATTCAACGCCATACTCAGTGGCTGATTTCCAGCCTGCATGAGATGTGGGAGAGAAGCCTTGAAAGCAGCATGTGCTCTGGGTGGAACAAAATACTCCGAGACATCCTGCCATCACCACTGTCTGTCACAAAACGCCCTATTTGTTACAGATTTTATACTTTTTGCAAGCAATGTCTTCATCAAACTCAGCTACACAGATTGTAGGGTTGCAGTATGAGGCATTTAATAGGGTCTCCTTCCATGCCTTGCATATGTTCTGAGTCTCAGCATATGTAAAAGCTGTTGAACTCAGAGAAGAAAAAGCAACATTCTCACATCTCCACCATTGTGTTTAGACCATGATATCCAGGATACCCAACGCCTTCATGAAATTCACTTTCAAGAAGCAAAACCCTCTTACTTATATTTAAGGCAAATACAGTCAGTAATTAATCAGATTTTTAAATTTTGTTTTCTAAACCAACCACCTGAAAACTTCCATCCTCACACATGCGGCAGTTTTACTCTTCATTTGTGCCACTGGGTTCATTGGGAAGCACTATGTGACATGTTGCTGCATTCAGGAGCCCCATGTCTTGAACTTCTGGACTGCAGAAAGAACCAGGAGGAGCAGCAGAGACTGAGGGCTGTGGGGTCTACTGACTGGTTTGAGAGACATCTGGGTGAACCACTCTTCTTGCTTGGGAGCAAAAGGGCTAAGAAAGTGAGTAGGAGAGAAGTGGTTAGAGAAAAGCACAAACGACAGAGCAAGCCTCAACTACCCTGAAAGTATATTAAAAGACTAGGTTTATTGCAGATTGTCACATATGTGTAGGCAAGAGATCTGGGGTCTGTGAGTAGATGCACTTGTCTGAGCTACCAGATCTTGCTGAGCACCTCAGCTTTGCAGGTACCCTGGGGCTGCCCAGGTGAGCAGTAACTCTCAGGACAAGCAGCTCCAGGGCTGTCCTCCACTGAGTTTCTGTAGTTCAACTGAGCTCAGAAACCAGGGCACTGTATAACTGTTCTACATATAGCAAAATACAGTGAAATTACACTCCATTTTGTTGTAAGACAGTCCTGATTCTCTGAAATAAAGATAAAAAACCCAACTTACAAAGTAGGAGTAGAGAGTTAAGCCATTCCTGTCAGATATTTGTCCAACCCTAAGACTTCCACTGATGGAGACCTGACAATCTTTGCAGGTAATCTATCCCAGCCTCTACACCTAGAAAGCTAATTTTTCAAGCTTGTTATCCTATGCCATGCCTGCACTCGAACAGATTTCCCAGAGAACTGATAGATGCCCCACTCCTGGAAACATTCAAGGTCAGGTTGGACGAGGCTCTGAGCAATCTGATCTAGTTGAAGATGTCCCTGCTCATTGCGGTGGGATTGGATTAGATGACCCTTTAAAGGTCCTTCCCAAGCCCAAGATTCTATGATTCTGTGACACACAAGACCTAGGGATAGTTTTTCCCTCTTTGCAATTACTCTTTAGATAAATAAAAACTGTCACTGTGTGTCCTTGTGAGGAAAGGCATTAAAAAATACCTGGTTTTACACTTTACAAATTAATTTTCCATCCATGGTGTAATATTCATTCTCAGACCTGATAATATGTTCTTTTATAAAGGCAGTTTCCGTTTCTCTCCCTTATTAGGTACAGATAACAATTTCTACACAGCATTTAATGGTGTGTTGCTCTTTGGGGGAGTGTGTTTTGTCTTTCTGTATTATGTTGCTCTCTGACATTGATTGGTGATACAATACTGTGCCTTGCAGTTTTCTGCTTTTGTTTATATATCCTGTGTAGACCTAGGTCATGGGCTTCCATTATTGTTGCTTAGACACCTAAAGTCAATTTGTCCCCCATCATAGGAGACAAAGATTTATAAATTGAAAGATCAACAAAATAAAGAAAATATACAAGTTAGTTTCTACCCCTAAATATATAATCTGTATTTTAGATAACCAAATATTGAATTATGAAAAACCTAAAAATATAAAGCAATTAGGACAAACACAGACGTAGTAACTTAGGAAGACCAGAGTTGGAGAAGGCAGGTAACTCTCTGTAAATCTAAAGATGGTCCAACCACGTCCTCAGGGTTTTCCACCTCCGTTAAAGGACAAACTTTACAAGGGAAATAGAAGCCCGATCACTGCCTCTCTTCAGACAGATTTTTCACGTGAAGTCTCCATCAAGGTGACCAATTAATGTTAATCCACAGGGCATTTTGTGTGATCAACCATTAGTGATGCAATCAACCCATTTCATGGCCATCTACTGCTAACACATTTTGATCATTATGAAGATGGATCATTTTGAGCTCCTAGTTAGAAGTAAAAAGCTCCTTATCCCACTCCCATAATCATCTAGACTCTGTCAGATGTAATTACTGCCCAGGCGATAAGGGAGACTAAGGAGAGGGGCAGACTGAAATATGTCCCCAAGCGTCTTAAGTATTTTGGATCTTAATTCTTTAAAACCCCTTATCATTCTAAAAATATTAGCTTTGCCACCAAAGGTGGGACTCATTTGGCAAAACACAGGCATCTGCTCTGTAAGGTCTCCATCTGAGTCAGTCATCCTGGACTCCTTCTGCAGTTGGTGGAGTTCAAGTCAGTGGAGTCATTGGCTCCTAAAGCAGACATCTAAACCTGGTCAGAAGTCTCACGACCTCAAAGTGCTGGTATTGCTCTTTTGATTATAAAGGGAGCCAGGGTTGACTAGATCAGATGGAAATGCCTCAGCTTGATTAAAACGAATTCTGCCCTGTGAGTCTCCTGAGGAACTTTTCACCCCGGGTAAAACCCATTGCGTGGCAACCCTTGTACGTTTTTTGCACTTAGAGAACAGGATTTGTGTGTGCATCTGGACGCACGTGTGCATGTGAGGTCAGGAGGAACGATAAGTGCGCACAAGGCTGGATATAGCAGATCCTGATATCCCACAGGGAAGTGCATTTCTTTGTTCTATTTACTAGAAAAGCAAAAATGCTGGCAGGCTCCTTCTGCCACTAGATTTCCTAGCAGCTGCCCAACGACCACGTTAGTGGTTGGTTAGGGCACTTATAGCACTCTCAAAATGTTTAATATTTTATTCCTCCCTTGAAGCATCTGGTGTAAGTCACTTCTAGGAACAGAACACTGGACCAGATGGAGCATTAGTCGGTGACATTCTGATCTGGTGATTCCTGTGTTAATTTTTACAACAGTTTAGATGGGTGTTGGCCACAGAGCCCAATCTGGGACAATTTTATTGACTCAGATTTTATTATTTACATAGCAAAAGGATGTCTTTCCCCCCTACCCTTCCTATGGAGAAACAGTTCTCTTTTTTTAATGGAGATTTTCACAGCATAGTACCTGGAAAGAAGGGGCATTGCAGATTTTGGGAGTCAAGAGCTGGGCTCCCACTGCTTCTTCAGACACACACTGAAAAGGGGAACATTTTTCACAGTTGTTATCTGCAGATTTGGCAGATGTCTTTTAAACTTTTTATGAGCTTAAGTACTGCATGATATGTACCAGTAAATGCAGAGTTTAGCAGTATTACAGTCAGCATCATACAGATGCCTGAAGGTTCCCTTATGAACCCCAGTTGTGTTGGCTGGTACTCAGAGGGATACAGAAAAAAAAAAAAAAAAAGACTATATTACAACACGCAATAAGGCTATATTTTTAGAAATTATCAATAATCCTGAGTATATCAGAATCCAAAGGTCCAGCAAAAGCAATCCTAAAGGGAACTGATTTTCACTACATTTCTGAATATCAGACTTCTTTCCATGTCACACTTAAGAATAAAGGCATCCCAAACTATCAGGCATCATTGAAACGCCATTCTGACATACCAGTATCTGCTCTAATCTACACAAACACAGCCAGAAGGTTAGGCTGTGCCCCCACTTAAGGAGTTTGATTGATCAAGGTCAGCTATATATAATACTGACAATTTTATAGCCACATAATTTTCTTTAATTAAACCTCCACCTATCTAGGTGCATCTCCCTTATGTTGTTTTTGCTTAGACATCCTTATGACGCCAAACTGAAAAATTATATGGGTCATATAATCTTGGCATTGTTCTGTTCCTACATTAACATCTTCATTCCAAACAACCTAGAACAAAAATATGAACAAAAAAATGTCATGAGTGAAGTACTGTAGTTAGACTGAGTCATTGCAGGCATTTTAGAGATTAGCAGTGTAACAAATTATTAGTTCCTCTAAATATCTGGATCTGGCTAAAGAAACTAATCATATAAAACTGAATCATTAGCCTTTGGCAAACTGCCTCAGTTTCTGTTAGAACAGGCTGGTAAAATATGAGAAATTGAATGAGCTTTCTTTTTTTTTTTTTTTAAATAACACAGGAAAGTAGATAATTTTCTCCTGTTAATTGTTATAAACTGAATAAGGCCCGAAAACACCCAGCAGAAATGGATTTGTTGTTTTCCAGTTGAGTTTGTGAAGGATTCCTTGTTGCTGTATGACCTTTCAAAATATATGCTATGATTGCACTCAGAGGTTGCTAGGAAAATTCATACGCCATTTTTGGCCGGTGTTTGTTCCCTTATGGTACAGTGCTGAAATGTCGAAGTGGTGATTTTGCCAATGAGTTTCACAGGCCTGCACCAGCAATGACGTATTCAACACTGATTAACTGGAGTTTGCTGCACGAACTTACCCTGGGGCGGGTTGTACCTATAAGACACTGCATTGAGTAGAAAGGACACAAAGCTACCGGTGATGTCGGACATGCAGCCATCCTTCCCGTTTGATGCTGTAGAGGTACAGCAGAGCACTCTGAACCAAGCAGAGGCAAATGCTGCCTTTGTACCTGACACCCAGAGCCCAGAAAAGCCATGCTTTAGGGGCGAGAGGGTCCTGCCATTTCTGTATACCTCATGAAAGAGGGGCCCATAGCTCAGAGAGCTCAGACAGAGCATATTATCTCGCTGAATTGCCTCATTTTCAGCTCACCCCTCACATCTGTGTGGCCTCTCTTCCAGAACAAGCATTTGCCAGAAGTGTTTTTCTGCTTCACAATAGAAACCAGTTGGACTAAACCCAGTCTTGTGAGAGTGCATCTGCACGGGCAGTCCTGAGCCAGGGAATGGCATCCTAGAGACTGTTTATCTCAGAAATGTCACTTTGAGATTTTTTTTGTGTTACCTGAATCGACAAGTGTCTGATTTGCACTCAATTCGATATTTTGACTGCATTTTTTCACATAAAGAATTAAAACACCTTGAGATAAAGGCTTGGAGCAATACAGTCCCACACAGTAGGTTCACAGACTCCATAGCAAGTCCCCAAATCAGCTGTTCCAGCAATGGAAGTGCCTGGGGATGGGAAGGGGCAGACGATGTCCACACACACAGAGCCTGTATTTGGCAAAAAGAAACATTCATATCGAGCGGTATGGAAAATTCAGTTCTAGGACTTTCTGCAAAATATGGCATAAAGTTTCTGGTTGCCTCGTCATGCCACCCCACACCTCTCCAAAACCACCTTTGCAGCAGAAGCAGAGGGAAGGACATCCAGGGCAGCAGTGCGGGAGCTCACCTGCTAGGAGTGCTGCTCCTGGGGCCAGGAATGGCCAGGCTGGGATGTGCTGGGTACCCTCTGGAGGCACAGGACCACAGACCGCATGGCTGCCTCCACCTGAGCCTTCCCACAGGGCAGGGAGGGAGAGGAGGCTGAGACAGAAGGAGTTTATGAGGAGGGATAGGAAGGCAAGCCTGGAGCTGAAAGATATGGGATAAGAAGGATCCTCTTAGAGCACATCTGAGGAGATTGAATGCCAGGGAAGAAAGAATCTCAAGGAA
Source organism: Phaethon aethereus (assembly GCF_964289735.1). Classification (NCBI taxonomy): domain Eukaryota; kingdom Metazoa; phylum Chordata; class Aves; order Phaethontiformes; family Phaethontidae; genus Phaethon; species Phaethon aethereus. The sequence continues at coordinate 163,264,083 of NC_138582.1, forward strand.
ACAGTGATAAAGCAGCCTGGTGAGAAGGATATGAATAAGCGAAGATTACAGGAGGGGGAGGTTGCTGAAAGGTGAAGAGAGGTGCCAAGAGGAAAGATACCCGGTCCTGACAAAGTGAGGACAGACAGAAGAAATGTTGTTATCTGGGACAGAGTAACTCCCAAAAGAGCACAGAATCTTCTCCCTATTTAGAGTAGGAATGGCAGTTCCCATCCATACATGTTTTAACAACTTCCACATTTTTTTCCTCTTTTCCCCCTGCTGCCTCCATCAAAATCTTCAACTGTTTGAAGTCACATTAAGCAAGTTCAAGGCTATGCTAATATTCACGTGGAAAAATGCATCATTTGTGTGTGGGGGTAATGCACATTTGCAACTTTGCCTTCACCCGCACCCTGGGACCTACATTTCTGTGGGATGAGAGCTATCTCCTCTGAGCTGAAGTGCTTGTGAAGGTCGTAGAAGTTCAAGGAGCAATCCATTAGTTAGAAAGGCCTGTTTTGGAAGACTTTTAGCTGTTTTGCCAAGACAGATGATTTTTCTGAACTTATTTCTGAAAGGAATAAGCCTTTGAGAAAATCATTAATTCCATCCTGAATACAATGAACAATAAAGGGGAACAAAGAAAATTCAATGTCCTGCTGAGTTCTCTGAAAGGGTATAGATTTCATTTTTCTTAAAAGATATCAGAAGCATTACTGGGCAATTTTTACCACTTTTGTTGATTTTTACAAGTATCAAAAGGTGGATGCAATCTATTCAGTACGTAAGTGGGATGATTAAAAAAAGCTGCCTCTCTTTGGTTACCACTGGAATTTAGTGAGCTAGTACAAAATTTTGGGAGCCTCTTGTGTGGCTATTAGAGATAATGTTGAAGTGGCATCACCAAGCCAGGCAACTTTCAGTGCGAAAGAGGATCCCAAGAGAGATCAGTTTTGTCATTATAGCCCATATTGCTCTCCCCACCATAAGTAAGTGATGAGTTTGGGAACGGCTCAAAGACTATGCGACATCTCTGCTCTATTTAAACTTGAAATTTACTACGCATATAAATCACTGGACAAGCAAATGTGTGCTCAGGTTGGATTCAGGTAGAATCAGGTTCTAGAGCCTGGTAGGAGAAAGTGGACATGGGCTTCTCCAAAGAGCTTTGTTACCTGCAGAGAGTTTGACTCACATGGCCCATGATACCTGGAGGTAACATCAGATAGCAATGTTAGCCAGATAAGCTGAGTGCCGCCCTACCTAGAAGGGCTCAACACCAGACATTTGCAGACAGCTGAGATACAGCCATTTGTGTCACAGCAGCGTGGCTTTATGAAGCCCTGAAGATGGGGTGCTGCGATCTGCCAAGCTCAGCCTAGTGCAGTGGCAGAAGGCAATGCAAAATCTTCATTTGAAAAATGGGGAGTGGGAAGAATTTCTAGGTCTAGCTGCATCTGTCAGACCCCAGTGAGGACGCCCTTGGCAGCCATCACAGCTGAAGTGTGTTTTCCATCCATTGAGAAGGAAATAAAAGGCTTGATGCTACAATAGGCAGATGAACAAAAGAACCTGTCTTGAAAATATGGACAGTCAGGAGAAAAATCAGGCCAAAAAAATCTGTATTTCTTCAGAAGCACTGTGCTAATATAGCACTTTCAGTAAAATCAAAAGAAGGGAAAATACGACAGGGCAGGAAAACTTGATAAGCTGATATTAATGGCCCTGCCTCTAGTAATGATCAGAGAGGGAACTATCTAGACCAGGAGACTTATTAAGTCTTTCAGTATAAGCAATATCTCCTTGCAAGAGCGAAAGGTTCAATTAAATAATCTGAATGAGCTTTTGGAAGTTTGGCCAAGGTAGCTTATCTAAGGGAGCCTGTCTCTGAAATGAACCTCTAGGCCCCACTGGAATGTGCTTGGCTAAAAGGTAGAAAATTCCACCAAAATCGTAGTATTATCATTAATGATGTTACTTTCTGAATTCTGGAGGATGGAGGGATAGTCTTGGCTCAGGAGGACCAGCGGTGACATTAGCTAAAAAATTACTGGGTCTGTCAGAACAGTCAAGCTTCTAAAAATAACACTCCATGTTTTATTCATATGGGTAAATTACTTAATTTCAAGTCCCTTCATGGTGTTCAGCTTCCAGCAGGGCTGGGATTTGCCCTCTGCCATACAAACGACCCTTGTCTTCACTCATTCACACATGCCCCAGAAAAAAACAGTGAGAAGGCAGGGTTGAAGGGAAACTGAGGCATGGGGGACTACAGAGGAGCGACAGCAGAAGATGCAGAATAACCATTTGGTGTCCTTTCAAAACTGACTCTTTGAGCACACTTATTTCTTCTAAAAACAGGTAATTTTTTCAAAGTTTGTGTTTTATTCTTCCTCATCCCCCTCGCCCTGCCCCCGAGGTTCAGATATTAATTTCCTGTGTATAACTGACGCAGGAGTTAGATATATTTAGTAAGTGATTTTTTGGGGAGGTATATACATGCACCTGACCACTCAATAAAGCCAAATGCTATAAATTGGTTGGCACAACGACAGATCACTGCAGGTTTCTGATAATTCTTTAAATTTTGATCTGAGGGAAGAGTGTGAGAGGGTCCAGAGGAGGCCACAAAACTGATCCAAGGGCTGGAACACATCTCCTACGGCTGAGAGAGCCGGGGTGGTTCAGCCTGGAGCAGAGAAGGCTCCGGGGAGACCTTATGGCAGCCTGTCAGTACTTAAAGGGGGCTGATAAGAAAGATGGGGACAGGCTTTTTAGCAGGGCCTGTTGCGATAGGACAAGGGATAATGGTTTTAAACCAGAAGGGGGGCAGATTTAAACTAGATCTAAGGAAGAAATTTTTCAGATGGAGGGTGGCAAAATCCTGGCACAGGTTGCCCAGAGAGGTGGGAGATGCCCCATCCCTGGAAACATTCCAGGTCAGGCTGGACGGGGCTCTGAGCAACCTGATCTAGTTGAAGATGTCCCTGCTCACTGCAGGGGGTTGGACTAGATGGCCTTAGAGGTCTCGTCCAACCCAAAGATTCTGTGATTCTATGATCTCATTACACATGCCAGACTATCATCTACTGGCTATATATCTTAAATATCAGTTATAGTTCACTGTGCTTATTTTCCTCCATTGTGGTGTGTTTTTTATAAAGCTTTTACAATATTATTCACTAGGCCCGGACAGGCAAAAGACACTAGAGGGTCTGTTTTTATTTTGTTTGGTTTTTTGCTTTTCAACTACTACTTTTTTCCCTAGGATTTTTTTCCATTGCCATTATGATGCTATGAAATTAAGGGCAGCAGGGAATCTCTTTGAGTTTGCAGTTCCAAAGAACACCAGCTCTACTGTGCTCATTATTTCCCTTTTTTGCCTTAATAATTACACAAATGTTGTACAGATTTGATGAAAAAATGCACATTCTCATATTTTCTTCAGTATCGGAGAAGCAGTCATATGAACTGAAAAAACTATTCCCTTTTGATATGGGTCTAACTCTTGGAAAAGTGTGAAAGCCATGAAGTAGAATGGGTTGATAAAACCATTGTAAACGAAGAGAAACATGAAAAAAAATCCAGCCAGCAGAAATGAGATGGAAGTAACGCTGCATCTCAACTCACCAAAGGCAAGAATGTTTCCATGGTAGGAATAACCAGTATTTCAGGCTGTACAATAACCTTCCACTGCATTTCACACAAAACAACACTTGAAGATATTTACAGCAGAACTGGACAAGACATTGCACAGCAGGGGATACACAAGCCAGATAACCTAATAGATATTTTCCAATTCCAATGCTTGATGGTTTTGGCAGAGCAAAAAACCAATTGTTTCAGTAAATACAATAAATCTCTTACAATACCAAGCAATAATGCAGCAATTACTAAAGGTCATGAGTGTAATTAAACAGCATTATTTATTTTATTGCCAGTGTCTCATTTTCTATTAAATTAGATGCTAACCCAGCCGACCTAATAGCTACCCTTACCTCTAAATTTATTTTCAAAAAATCTTTCAGAAACTTTATCATTGGAGATTTTAGCCTCTGTTGCTCATGCAATGCTTAGAATTTGCACCTTTTCACACAATATGTAATACATAACAATTTATGCAATCTCAAGGTTAAAATTAATTTTCAATGCTTGCCTTGTACTTCTAGGTGTATTCATTCATTCATTTTTTCAGTCTATGCATGCTCATCTTAATCCTACTTGCTTGTCAAGTCCTCTAGGTCACATTTTGTTAATGAATCTCATCTACTACTGCAAGTACAGAACAAAATAATGATGCTAATTTCTTCCACCTAAATTCCTTCTTTTTAAATGCTGGGATGGGTACTGTTTTCTACATGATGAGGTATGAATACTCATTAGTAGATTTTACTGTATTATTTTATCAGCTGCTACTTCTGACAATCACATTTGTGCTACTATTGTTCAGGATTTTGATTTCCAACTCTATACCTTTTTTTCTCTTTGTTTCCCTGAGGTTTACTTGCCGACGTACATGGAGTTTTGCCCTAGTGCTTCAAAGATAATTTCTGGATATGAAAATCACATCCGCAGCTTCCCACTAAAGGCTGATGAAAAGTCATTAAAAATTCCCTGTGCAGAAGAGCCTCAGCTAGTATGGAAAAAAACAAGAAGAGAAGTGGAATGGATGGAGCCCATGAGTCCTACAACGTGAGGCACATAAACCACGTAGCTCCACACTGCCAAGGCGCCCATTGCCCTGCTCAAGCCCAGCAGCAGGGCCTCCAAGGAGGCTGCCAGAAGACTCTGCCTCCTCTACATTTTGGCCTTTGGAGCTTATCTCGGTCTTCCTTGTGAATTTAGCCCAGAGCTATTTACAAGTGGAACTGATCCAATGCGAGGACCAAATACCTGCTCTGAACAAGCAGTTCCTCGCTCAGTTCAACAGCCAGCAGTTTGGGCACTGAGCAAGCAAGAGATTTCCTACAGATATTACAGATCAAACTCTTCCCAGAAGCACAGTCCTGAGCCAACCTTAGTCACAGCACGGCCCTGTGGTCTTTTCCCTGAAATACATCTTTTAACTCTCCTCTCCTCTCAATCATACTATTCAAAATGCTTCCGAAGTGGTCTCCAGCCACAGTGTGTTTTAGGTTTATAATCTCCATATATTAAAAAATATAATTCAGCAGAGCCAGAGATGCCAAAACCCCAAATTCTCAGGGACTTGGCTGCAGGGACAGAAAGTCAGCAGAGATCATAGACGAAGAGATGCAAAAATGTCAGAGACTATGAGACAAGGAGAGAGATGCGGCTGGAGAGGCTGCAGAAACACATGCAGCCCTGCAGTCCGACAGAGCTGGGGACGGAGAGTCCTGGGTTACTGTTCTCTGGCTTCGCCTTCTGACCTTGGACAATTTTATCATGTATTTTATGAAAAAAGGGAAAAATCCTACACTGCCATGGGTCTGGTGTGCATAAGGCACTGTGACACTCCTTAGTTGAGCAGCACTCCAGGCACTGCGATTAGGAGTACCGGGTAGTTGTGAGCCATACTCCTGAACCAGACAGAATAATTGCTGATTTACTAGCACTACAGAGCTAGTAGCATTACATAGCTTTTAGTTACACCAAGTACTGCAAATATTATGACTATTATTCTAAGCTATAGAAAAGCCTCTGCTATTCCCTATGTTTGTCTCAGCTAAACTGAACCCTTTGAAGTCTTTGAATCACTATTTCTCAGCTGAACTATAAAGACCTTCAAAGACATCCATGGGCTCAGGAAAGGGAAGAAAACGACAGCTCTGAGTTCCCTCTCTGCTTTTCAATATTCACCCTGTGCAATGGATTTAAACCAATTGCAGGATCCAGGACAGCTCAGGAGTTCAAGTTTTGCAGCTTGAAATTCCAATGCATCGCCCTTCTATCTCGCATCTGCATTTCAAATTGTATTTACCAAGTACTTCAAATTTTTCTTTAGAACAGGTTATTAATCTGACACAGGATTTTGCAATACTTGTGCATTCAAATTCCTGCATAGTTTAGCAGATGCATCTGACCTTGCTATTATCCTTCCTTTAGGAGATTTATACAGCATTCCTTCTTTGGAAAGATCATTAATTAGCATGCCAATAGAAAAAATGAAATTGCCTGCCATCTCCTATGTAAATGCTTCCCCATCTGTTCCTTTCTCATTTTCTCTGCACACACTCTACCAAAGGTAGCTTTAGTTTTTATAATGCTCTTAGAAAATAGTACATTCTTTGTTGTGCAGTTTAAATCTGTTAAATTGCATTGCATTGTGAAATGTGGCTCTATTAAAGTAATATATAATTTCATGCAGTCTCTCAGAATCTGAGCCAACTTCCAGCGAAGTCAGTGGCTGTCCTTTCCTTAGCACCTATGGATTTCATTTAAGGTCTAAAGAATCAGGTTTTGATATTTTTGTGTCTAAGACTTCTACCAATAATAAGTATTTTAAAAATATGCAGTTATTAATTAATAGAAACTTATAGTGGGATTCCAGTAACAGCCCAGTGAACTCTACTGGAGTTTCCAGATGGCACTGTAAGACCCTCCACAGCTCTTTGCTCTGCTGTGTTAAAAGAATCATAGGCTTTTTCTTAATAAGAAGCATCTATATGGAAGGTTTTTTTAAAAATTGTTAGGGATGTTGGGAACTGATTTTTAAAGGGTTACTGTTATTTCAGTAAATATTTCACAAATGGTGACAACTTTGCGTAGCAGAAATGTAAATGCCCATCTTTTTCCTTGTAAATGATTTAAGGAGAATCCAAAATAGTTATACTTGGCAGTACTGCTACGGGGCCAATGGATATTTGTTGTTCAGTTGCCTCCTATCCCAGATGTTTTGGACTACACCATGACATACAACGGCAACAACTTCTCGTGGCCTTGGCTCTTCAAGCAGAGAGGGCATCAGAAATGCTGGCTGACCTCATCACTCAGTTCGGAGCAGTAGGGCACTTCTGAGGTGGATCCCTTGACGGTCCTCACTTACCACATCTTGGTGCAGGCTAGGAAGTGGGTCTAGCACAATGAATAGATTCCTTTTGGATGAAACCAAACTGGCAGACCCACTGCAGTGCACATAATGCGCTCCAACCCTTAAGGAGAGCATAGAGGTCCAAACCAATGGACTGTGAAGTCCTCCAACATGTACTGAGCACTAATTTTGCAACATTATGCTCTCAAACCACTATGAGCTCATACAACACCCAGAAGAGCTTCTTGCACAATGTAAAGGGCCAGATTGTGCCCCTCTTCATAACTCTGTCAACCACCAGCCCTCATGGGGGTCTGCAGGCCCATCACAAACCTGGAAGGCTTGGTGATGCTCTAAGTGTTTCAGTTACTGATAGGAGCAATGAATCATTTATGGATCATTCTTCTTAGAGGAGGGAGGAGAAAGGAGCGGGATGAAAGCTGCCACCTCACGGCGGAGGGAAGCAGGAGGGGGCTTGCCTTGTGAAGAGTATGCCCCTCTGTCCCACAAGGTGTAGGGATCAGCCGCCTTCGCCTCCCTACTACTGCACAACTCTCACCCACCCCAGGTGTGGCAGCTAGCAGAGCTCATGCTTCCCCTCCTGCGCACTCTGCCCTCTCTGCCACTTCCAAGCAAAGCCTCTCTGCACCAGATGCGTGTCTGGCCCCATGCTGCCTGCCGGACCCGCTGCTTGTCAGATGCCTTTTTCTCTTGCGAGCAGCTCAGGCCCCGGTCTGTGAGGTCTCCTCAAGACTGTCGGAACAGCAGCTGCAGACACACCCCGAGGCACAGACAGCGCCAAAAAGGACACAGGGAGATGTATTTGGAGTAACCATGCTTGCCCAGAGGGGATGGGAGACTAAGCACACTAGGGAGTGTGAGTGTGTATTTGTGTGTGTGTGTTCCTGTCGGGTTAAAGAGATGACTCAGGGGCTGAGTCACTGGGGTGTGTGGCATATGGCAAGGACATGATTAAATGAGTGACAGGCTCCACGTTATCCAAGCTGCACCGGGAGAATACAGCTTCTCTGACAATACAGGTAGGGATGCAAAGACTGCAGAGGCGATCCAGTCCCTGCTTGGAAAGGTACCAACATTCTTTTTGAATCTGAGATTGGGATGATGAAAAACAGAGATCTCTTGAAGTTCTCCTAGGAAAACCTTCTGAGAAGGCCTAAGTCTAGCACAGTGGTCCACCAGGACCTGCACAACAATTGAGAACAACAGTTTATACCATCGCGGACGATCTGGGCTCAGATGGTAATATGCTTCAACATCCCCTACACAGTCTGGGAGCACATGCAGAGTAGATGCTCAGATAGTTTTGCCATGTATCCCAAACGTCTTAACACCAGTAGGGAGTTTGGAGGATGGCCCTGGAAAACTCAAATCATGTTTTTGCTCACAAAAGACTATCCCACTGAAAACTTTTTGTCCCTCAGCCAGAAGGAGGCAGGCGTTGTGTGGCTGCACATTGCAACAGCCACTCTCTTGAATACAAAAAGAGATCCCAGAAATTCATCTAATGATGAAACACTGCTAAGAGCTCACAGCAGAGGCTCTCTACTGTGCACCTCTAAATTTGAAACATTTTGAACCTACTTCTTGCCATCCAGTGTCTCATGGACAATGTGGTTGTACCAGCTTGAGCTTTTCTCCCAGATCCAAACCTCCAGTCGCCCAGAGGCAAAGCAGCTGCAGCGGGGAAGTCTCCCCGGAGGCTCCAGACAAAAGGATGTCTAGGAGGGCAGGGTTTCAGTTTTTCCAGAATGTTCATGCAAAATAGCTGCTGTAGTTGCAGGACTGAACATGTAATTTTTCCCCATAACGACCCTTCGTTTTTCTGATGACCAAATGTGAAGCTGAGATAGGATTCAGGAGCAGGTGCCATGCTGCCATCCATAAGCAAGCAGGAACAGAACGAGCAGGGGCAGAAACAGGGCAGGAATACAGACAGGAACAGAAATAAGACTTGTTTCAAGTGTAAGGCCTCATATAGGCAAGGATGGAAGAACAGCAAAATAGTACTGTCGTCTGTATGAAACATGATAGTGTCCTGCTCACAAGAGCGGTAGAGAGGCAAGCAGGACAGAAGCAACAATTTGTAGGACAACTTTTCTCCAGACAGCTTCAAGTCACACACATGGTGGAGATGTTTGGTCTAAGAGACCAGACTCTAATCTGAACTGGCGTAACTCTGAAATGTGGAGGATCCTCCACATCAGCTGCTTTGTTCTACTGATCTGCTCCTACTGTTCTGTGTCACCTGCTGATTAGCCTTAGCTGTCACCTTTCCTAGGAGCCACATTCTGTGCAGTCAGTGAGGCACTTGAATGACATGAAACACTTTGGTGCCATTTCTAGAACAAAATTATTTTGATTCGTTTTCAATCAGAATTTTGTATTTGGTTGTCTTTCAGAAAGCAGATATATTTTTGGGGGGCGTGGAAGAGAGGGGGCCAACCCAAGGATGGCAATATCCTTTACATTTAAAAGCAATAATTTTCAACTAGGTCATTATCACAAATGTTTCTGATTTGGGAGCCCAAGATTTTGACTGCCTGATTGCTCATCACTTCCCACCTGGGAACTGAAGCCTTGCATGATCAAGCCAGCGTGTTGCAGAAAAGGACTTTCCTTGCAGTGTGGTTGTGTGCTGTATCTTTACTTTAGATTTCCTCTTTACTTCAGGTTGAAAACAGTTTCCTGTTCACTTCTGTTTAAGAAAGTTTTGCACCACATTTCCCATGAATCTTCTGGACATGGAATTTTAAAAAGTAATTAGCCAAGTATATTATCAAGTTTTCTTACTCATAAATATCAAATAGTAACATAAAAGAAGCATATGCTGTTGTGGTTCTCCAACTGGGTGCCAGATGGCAATACTAACATTCAGACAGACTCTGTGTTAGAGTGGGTTGGGAATATACCACTCAAATAACTTTTTCTTCGAAGTAGGAGACATCAATTCCAGAAAATCAACATTTTCCATGGAAGATTTCTGCTCACATATTTCAGTTTTTTCTATCTGCACTACTGAAAGACCACATTTTGGTTTGACAAAATGAATGCAAACATTTTCGTCGGGGTTAACTAGACCCTCGCCTGTCCTCATCCTGAGCTGCTGGAAAGCTCTATTTGTCGTACCTCAGATGCTTGGTAGCCCCGTTTTCATTACAGACGTGCTTCTCAGGTGTCACAGTCTTGCCTATGGTTGATATCAGCACAGCACCAACCCGGCACCCACCTAACACAAAACCCATGCATGTGTCTTCTATGCACCAAGGATGTGCCTGGGCACAGAATGCAGTGCACGGCCTCAGAACAGCATGTTCAAGAACACATTTGAATGAAGTCAATGCAGCCATCACAATTCCCTTAAGCATCTGAAACAAAACTGGCTTAAGGACACTGAGACATTTCCCTTCAGCCAAACAGAATGTCTTGCATGTCAAATGAGAGATATCAGAGATTCTGATTTTCCAGCCAGGTGTACATCACTGACGAAAAAACAGGAAGATTCTCCGGTGTTTATACCTCCAGATAAGACAGGATATCTTCCTGGATGACAAGTTGCACAAATTGCAGGGTTTGACCCAGAGGTAGGTGAAATTTAAAAGATTACATGATCCCGTGCTCTTTTGTGAATAGGAACTTGAAAAGCACTACACATACAAAATACAGACAAACCACGAACTGCAAATAACCTGTGAATGAAACACTCAGGATGCTTTTTGTAATGAGGTTTACAAGGTAATTGAGACTATTCCAGGGTGACATGTGCAGACACAGTGACTTCAATAATACTTCAATAATATTTGTGGAAGACACAATACTTCCAGCCCTTGATCATAAACCTAACACCTCTTGGCCAGCCAGCTTACCTTGTCTGGTACCTGGCTCATTAGGCTACTTACTATCACATTATCTGGACCTAAATTTACGTTCTTAAAATTACTGTAATGGTTTGGGACTGTTTTGTCATTACAGCATGGCACGATCTCTTCCTTTATTAACCACAGTTCAATGATTTTGAGTTTCCTGCCATTCTGAAGCCTGCTTGTGCACTGCTCTGTCTGCTTTTCCCTGTGCAATCTCTGCCTCTTTCGCAGGTAACATTTTCCTAAAAGTTTAAGACCTCATTCATGTTTAACTTCTTGCAAGCTCTGGCCTTCCGGACCGAAGAGGGGAGCTCTGTCAGCTCCATGCACAAACAATGTCACACCAGGTTTCTTCTCTTTCTTATCAATGTTACAAGAAAGGAACTTTCTGCTGCTATTCATTATCATTTTCAGCTGCTTCCTTAGATGCTTAGAACTTTTCTCGAGTGTTTAACAACTTCCGTTTTCTTTTCTGTCCTTCACAGGCACAATGATTTGGGTTTTTTTTAATAAGCAAGACCAGCACAGAGTCTTTGTGAATTCAAAAACATTTCAAAAAAGGGCCTTATATTTCAACTTCAGTCCCTCTCACCAAAGGCAGCACCGGAAGCTTCAGGGAAGGAGTTCCTATTTAAGTTCTTAAGAATAACAAAGCAAAGAAAAAGTTTCCATTTTGCAGTGAACAAATTATGTTCTTACAACAGACTGATCAGAAAATGAGTTTGCATTTCTAGCATAGTTTTGTTCTGCATATCCTTGATTTCCTAAAATCTCTTACTTGGGGAACAGAGAAAGTTTGACTTCCCTGTCCCTCCGAGCTGGCTGCAGCCATGACACGCCACTGCGCATCTACGCCATGCCATGCAGCTGTGAACATGCATTCTGCAAGCCAAGGTGCAAATGTGTTGGGGCCTGTCTTTCATCTACCCATATAAATCTCCACTTTTCACTCCCAAATACATGAGCCTTCATTAGCTTTGGACCCTGGAATCCTCTATAACATAAACCAGCCTGCTTTCAACAGCTTGCTCTCAACAAATAAAACAAATAGAGATGGAGTTACTGAACTTTCTGTATTCTCATATAAGTAGAAACTGATTAGTTTGATTTGCCGAAGAACAGGGAACATCAAGTAATCTCAGACGGTGTCGGCCACCAGAATAACTCTAGAATCACAGCAGTGACAATCACAACACATCATGTCTTGCTGCGAGCCCATCCGTTCAGCTCTCATGAGATACTAGAGCAGCCCTGGAGGGAGAAATCAGATCTGTACTGCTGCTACATCGGAATAAGGATGTTATACGGTGTTCTGTGCCATCTGTTCTCCTAGGGTATTCTCTGAGTGTCTCATGAAGATAGAGCAAAGCATTCAAAGATACTGGAGTAGTACAGTGTCACCTTTCCTTCATAACTGCACAGTGGCTTTGCAGAAGTTGGAAGTAAGACTGAGTTCTCCTGAATATTTTTGATACATATACAAATAGCATTGCTTAGTGTCTAATAAAAATAAGTATCATATTTTATACCTTACAGTTATATTTCGTAGTTGATTTTTTTTCCCTCTCTTACCAAGTGTTTGCATTTGGAGCAAAAGGTTGCGTTTCCAGAGTAGCACAGCACAAGCACCAGTCTAACTTTCAGTTGAATGTGACTTCAGCACATATCTACAAGAAAGCAAAGGTCATTTGGACTGACACCAGAGACCAAACAGCAGCACTCCAGACCTGAAATCTTCCTTTAACAAATTCATGTGGTTGGCTTGGCCACAGAGGAGGACACATTATAATCTCTGACTCATCCATTACAGCAGCAGGGTGAAGATACCAAAAAGATTACCTTCTGCATAGAACGTACAGGAGCAATTCGTGTCTCTGCTTAAATTTTCCACACTGAAACATCGTTAGGCAAGAGTAGGAACCATCTCTACTTTTATTTAACAGGCTGGGGGATGTAGTCACAGTGGCTAAGACATCAGTTTTATGCTACACCTGAAAGTCATAGCTGAGAAAGGACACTGCGAGGAGCTCCCACTCCAGGCGCTTCAGGAGTGTCTGTAAAATCCAGCATCATGCAGCGGGGACATCAAGCACCCGCAGTCCTGCAGATAACCAGGAGCCATGAAGGGGAAACGCAGCAAGGGAAAGGCAAGTTCCCCTCCCCAGTCCTCTTGGGCTGGGACAGTCAGTACCAGACACCAATGGGTCCAAACCTTGGGTGCACCAACAGCCTCTGCAAAACCTCGTCCCATCTCTGAGGGTTTGGCTGCTGGTGCTCCAGGCCAGCTGGGATGCAGTGCAGCTGCAACCTGGCAGCAGGCTGCTGGGAAAGGAGCTGTGTGAGATGCGCTGGGAGAGGCTCCACCAGGCGCTGATCCCTTCGCTTGGGAGCTGCCTTTGCTCCAGCCCTCGCCCTGGGTCATCGTATGAGCGATGCTGTAGCTACGTCTGAGCCTGGCCATGTGCCCTGCTGGTGCTGACCTGCTGATTTGAATTCTGTCTTGGCTGTGAACCTATCTCATCCTACAGACATGTCTGGAGACCTGGCCTGTTGGCAGGGCATGGCTACCATCCCTGGACCAGCTCTATTCGCTTTGCTCTGCCCTGCCTTGCCAGCCTCATTGGCTCCCCAGCTCCTGGCTCACCTTCCCTTGCTCAGAAGACCCACTTAGGCTCCTCCCCAACATACCCCCCTTAACAGGATCCCACAGCCACTCTCTACTTAAAACAAGGGATGAACTGCTTCAGGGTGGATTCAGAAATTATCTAACAAGGTACAAAAACAGCTTCTGTACCTTAAAAGTGCATTTCTAGATTTCCCAAGCACCTGGTGATTCAAATGGCCATTTACATAGTTGCCACCTGGTAGCATAACATAAAACCACTTACATTTGTTTCCTGCCTTCAAAACTACCTCAGAGGCTTTAGAAATTCACCTGCCTACCTCACAAAGAAAACAATCTCACAGGTTTAAACGTTGTATTTTAACTGAACATTTTGCTTTATTTCCCCTTTCAAAAAAACCCAATAGATGCCAGTGAAAGGAGCATGCCAATGTGACACTGCAACACCTCCTCTTGCTTGCATTTCAAGGGCACCTAGAAAGAGCTTGGTCCCTCGCTGGCCTCAGTACTCAAAGGCTAAAGAGAGCAATCACAGCCCTGAAAGCAGACCGAACAGCTGAACAACAAAGAACCTAGAAATCATAACATCGAACTCTTTTTCATAATGGTCACATGTGAATCACAAGTTTTTGATACTCATAGTGATGCTTAAATTCTCTTAAGCATTTTGGCCATTAGATTTCAAGTTCCCTGAGTGGGAAATACTGAGAGAGTGTTCAACATTACCTCAGAGTCCCTGAAATCCTTACATCTCACTGGACTCACTGTCCGCTCGATTGCAGAGTTGCAATGAATTTGGGATGAGAGGGCTCAGTATCACCACGAGTATCATAGAAAAAGCTGCTGGTTTTGAACTGAACTGAGTTCAGGACATGTTATTGTACTTCTTGTGTCAACAGTGCCTAAAGAAAGTAGAAATAGCAATACAGAATTAGTAATTAGTAGGGTCTTGCACTAGCTACTGTATCCTTCTGATGCTCCAGCGCAGAGACTTTTCTTGTTCTTCACATTTTTTAATATGTAAAGGTGCTATGATTCAGCAGACTGATAGATCTGCAAACAGGCTACTTGTCCAAAAAAAATGCAATAACTTATTTCAGAAGAGATAATTAATGATCCTTATAATTTTGCCCACAGCCTTTTCTGAAATTACAGCCTGTAGACTAGTTGTCATGTAAATATCTACCAGGAGGCACTCCTTACCATTAAGCACTACCATTTAAAAAAAAAAAAGAAAAAAAAAGAAAAAAAAAAAGGAAAAAGAAAAAAAAAGAGGACTAGAGAAGAACAAAGGGACATGGAACGAAGTGACTTCCCAAGGATAGCTGCAGATCACAGGCCTCCTGTAACCCAAATCTTCATCTTCACTGCACCCTTTCTTCATACCCTATGTAAATACACATTGTGGATTTTGAGCAGTTCTTTCATTCTAACATCATTATTGGTAACCGCTGAGAAGCCCAGAGCACAATCTGTTCCTACTGAACTTTCCTTAATTGTCACTAGATGTAGTCTTAATGGATTGCCTAAAAGTGTCAGTAAAAATGAGAGAGAAGACTGCGTTTCAACGAGGTTAAACTTAAGTTTTATCTGGGCACTTACAAAGGATCTGACAAAGACAGAAAGGCTCCTTCTTTCTTGGTTTTACACTTCTTTATTAAGTGTGGCTTGATAAGCATCTTGCACCACCTCTTTGAGTTCCTCATTCACTTACTCTCCAGGCTGAACTGAGCTCGCACGAGAGCGGTGGACAGTTTAGACACAGCTAAAAGCCAGTTGCCTCTTACCAGTGAAATTTTAGGCTGAGCAAAAGTTTCCCCTCTCCAAAAGCCCTCCAAGCCTCACAGTGAATAGTCTTAGAGGCAGCCGTAATGTTGTGGTGCACAGAGCGGCAGGATGACAGTGCCCGCTTGCTTGTAAGAGGGGAGGAAAAGAAGATGAGGAAACAGGGTTTCTGAGGAGGATCCAGAGCTGTGACTAATGAAGGATAAAAGATGCAAAAGTGTTGAGCCGTGCTGTGGAGTCAGTAATTCTCAATCATCTGTAGATATTTTTACAGCTAGAAAAATAGATCCTAAACAGGTTAAACTTCTCACTGCGACAAAAGGAAGCGCTGCTTGAAATAGGGATAGCTCATTTTCTCTCTTATACCTGTTACTTTCACTGGAGTCTAATCAGTATTTAACACTCTACCAAACAGGGCAGGAATAATGCGCTTCTATCTCACATCCCTAGGCAGAGCTGTGATTAGCGATGTTTTCAGGTTGCTGTCACATTCATTTCATTAGCATGAAATAACATTGCATGTCTCATTTGGAAGTGCTGTTTCTAGCCGCAAGGGCTGTTAAGAAAACCTAAAATGTGTGAGCTAAGCAAAAGCACTGAATTCCTCCTCAGCGTAGAGATGGCTATGAAACAACAGAGGAGCGAGGGGAAAAGCAGTATCTCTTCTGGTCTCCTCAACAGATTCTGAGCCGTGAACTTTAAATAAACCCTGAACTGGGACAATCACTTCACTAACTGTTTCTCTTTTGATGATTTTTACATTACAATGGCAAGTATAATTATCATACAGTACCTAACTCCCTCCCAGGCGTTCTTTGGACCAAATGCCCTATTTATTTTGTGTTAAAACTTGCCACTTCCACTATGACAGCCTCCACAAGGCTATAATGAACTGCATATGCAGAGTCTCATGCAATGCTAAAACCAAAAAAGACAGAGAGCATTACACAGCGTTTAGGGCGGGACTGATGCCTGAGTGTGGCCACGCAAGCCACGTCTCTGAATTGCTGCTATGGGCCACGGAAATCCCATCGATGTGGCTAACGGAGTTTCAGGCACAGTTCAATTCATGAGACATAGGTTTCTGTCTTAAGGTGATCTGACTCCACTAATTTAATCAACAGCCTCCACTGTCATGGGAGCTTAGTGGGTTGGCTCACCTTTAGATGCCTACAGTTTACATCCCATCCTTAGGTTTTCTTTCAGTTGCCTAAACACAGGTGACAGTGACATCCAACAAACCATAAGGTATCAGCAGAGCTCCAGCTGTCTCCTCTGTTTTTCTGAAGGTGGCCTTTTCTGTTCACTGACACTGTTTAAATATCTGATGATTTTCCTGGTGCACTAGTATCAAACTCACCTTATTTAATTAAAAAAAAAATTAAAAATTAGTTTTTTCAGTACTCTTGGACCTGTAGCCAAATGTTCTCCACTGGGTAGAATAAAACCAAAAGTTCTGCCCTCAAATTTTCAGTCTTGCTTTTCTGTGAAGCACAAGCTAATTCCAGGGGAGGTCAATGGCAGGATTCACTGACTGAGGCACCAAAAAAGGTGTGTCATAGCATTATTTTGTGTTGCACCATTTTTGTGTTTGTATACTGAGTTGTACTGCTTGCCTTTTGTGTACCAGCTGTACTGTTTTCTTTGCATGAGTTGCAGATTTATTATTTATTATATAAAGCCCTATGTAAGTGACTCAAACTATCATCTGAAACATGCAGTGGTCTAACAGGTAATGCTACACGGTTCATTGTAAAATCTCTGAATCTGTCAGATTAAAGGTTGTTCATAGAGATCTGTTAGAGTGATACGGTTTGTCAGTGACCCCTAACTTTGGAAACTACTGCTCTTTATTAATCCTTATAGAAAAGCAAACAAAACACAACTCCTTGCTATGTTTGCCCAGCAACTGAGGAAGAGAACTGGGCTTTCTTAAAGATCCGGGTTTCTATAAATACTGCTCTATGCATAAATACATCAAGAAAGAGGTAATACGGTAACCTCAATGGTCAAGGAAAATTCATAGAATGAAAGCTCACTGATTGTGCACCTGAAAAAAAGCCAGGTTCATCAAAAGACCTATTGAAAGACTGTCAGGAATAGCATCTACCAACAGAATGGTGAGTTTATTCTGAGTTTAGTTGTTTTAACTGGATTCTTTTCTAATGTTCTGGTTAGATTTGGTTGTTCTTGTAACATCTGTAGTTAAAGCACATTTTATCTTGTCGAAATGACATTGCTGCTCTCTGTCTGTCTGCTTTGTCTAGAGATGAGCCCAATAAGTGTCACTACATCACTTTCAATGATACCTGGGCACATAAACTCCAGCGTCCTGAAACATATCCTTTACAATAGTATATGCAGTCATTTAAGACTCCTGAAAGAAACAGCACAGTCAGGATGAGAAGCTACCACCTGGTAGCAGGCAGCAAACTCGCACCGTTGGTAACTGTTAGGGTCCAGATTAACTTCAGTGTGTTCTGCATTATTCTATTGTATTAGGAATACAGAAGATGTTGGTATCTCATAAATCAGTGTCTGTATAAAGGAATGTCACAAAAACATACTCCATTTCTAGCAGTGCAAAGACTATAGCTCGCTTTTAGGTTTGTTTCAGAGTCCTCACTTTGAAAAGGAAACTAGAGGAAGGTGCTACATGAGTCAATAAAATAAAAAAAATCAGAACATAGCCATCACTTTGAGAGCAGCACTTTTGTATATCCTAATGAACAAGCCCATCAAGAAGAGCCCATCAAGAAGAAGAGGCATCACCTGAAAGCAGACAAAACTATGATAAATAACTTTGGCTTTCTCAGAAATTTTGATGCTTAGTAAAGTGCCAGAACTGTAACCAAAATATTTTATAAAGCTATTATTTTAATTCAGTTTAATTCTATGACTAAAATAATTGAGAAATGTCACTGTCAAGTTCCGGATGGTATGTGAAATGTATTGGCTGTTATATTAGAAAGAGTGGTTGTTAAACTGTACTGGTTTTTAATGAACATCTCAGATATGTAAAATACTTTTAAAATAATATTGTTAGCGAAGTTGGCAGTGTTCTGTAAAGCAAATCCATTTCACATGAGAAAAGAATAAAGCCAAGGGTCTACCAGCCTAAAAACAACTGAATCAAAATATAGTAAATACAAATAAAAAGTTTAATATTAGATTATTTTTGCCTAGGGGTTCAACTGAGTTGGCAACTCCTTAGAGTGAGCAACTGAAATAACAGCTACTTCCCTCCAAACTGGGCACTGATGAATGATGATTTCAAAAGCCCCTTTTGGCCTTCAAGGTGACTGTGGCCAGGCAGGCTGGCTGAGGACCAGTAGCTGTGATGCAACTAAGACAAGCTGATGCTCTTGTCTTCAACCACAAGGAAATGTTCTCTGACCTGACAAACTATGTGCCGCAATGATGTTTAGTTAGGACTATGTGGGAAGCTGTTGAAAGCGAAGACACAGTATTTCACATCTGGAAAATGCCTGGTATGCTCTGGGGAGCTATAAAATAATTTTGAAGTTGCTGCAAGGATGGTATGTTTCTTTGTTTTCTTTATTCTCCTCCATGAACAAGGAGTTATGCTACTAACGTGATGCTGTCCTTGATCTCTTGCCAATGTCACTTGTGTGGCTGAACCTCTTCTGGGGTGGGGAGCAAAGTGTCTTTTAATAATAGTATGCTCCTAAAAGAGGAACAGGCTGGAGGAGGTGACAACTGTATCAGACTCACTAGTGAGGGCAGAGATAATTAATGATCTGGAGTATCAGAGGTGGAAACAACTCCATGGCTGACGAAGGCAGGTGGAGTCTTACATGATTCAGGGCTTCAAATGGGGAAAAGCTTTAGCCCTCCCCATGTCCTTAACCCTGATGCGGTTGGGAAGCTCTTCCCAGAGCCATAGCTTCTCTGTAGCTCCCTAGATGTGGTAGAATCATAGAACAGTTTGGGTTGGAAGGGACCTTTAAAGGTCATCTAGTCCAACTCCCCTGCAATCAGCAGGGACATCTTCAACTAGATCAGGTGCTCAGAGCCCCGTCCAACCTTGAATGTTTCCAGGGATGGGGCATCTGGTACCTGGGATCACAGACGGCAAATGCCCAGAGCCACATATGGGTACAGTGGGGTGGAAACAAGGCTAAAAATCTCTCAGCTCCTCCAGGAAATCTGTGCCTGGTTATTGCGGACTGTCACCAGATGGCAATAGGACACGAGGGGTAGGATTCAGCTTGTAAATTAAAGTACCTAAAATTAAGGACCTATAATAGCCTGAAAACATCTTTAGTTCTGTAAGCCTGATTGACTGTATTGGCTAGATCTGCACAGATGTAATGGGAGTTTAGACAGTCAAGCAGACACTGTGAATTTAAGCCACCTCCAGCACTTTATAACACTACATAAAGGGCTGACATGCACATGGCATGCAGTGGCTGTTCAGAGCAGACAGCCAGGAAGGCTGCAATGACCACAGAACTACCCTATTTCCCAATTCCCGTAAAAACTCTGGGAGAAAATAGAAAAGAGGCCTGTTTAAAATACCTTTGTATAAAAAGACAATGTATTTTTGTTCTATCCACATCATCATATGGAAAGGATATATGGTCATATTTAGTCCAATTACAAAGAAGAAATACCTATTTAGCATTTCTTTTTCTAAAGTATTAGCACTTAGACTACAGCAAAGGAGCTACACTGCATCGGTATTTTTCTTTCTTGGTTTTGTTCTCCCCAGTATGTATTAAAATCCCTGTCTTAACTCTACTGGAAGTTGTTGGGGTGAATATAGGGATTTCTGGGGAAAGTTTAATGACCTCTGCATGCAGGAATTCAGATGGGATAGTCCTTTCTGACCTTAACATCTATAAATGTGATTAAATTCATGCTGAATCATATGGTCAGCTACAGCATGGAGAGGCCAAAAGTTGACATGCTGATTGGGGCTTACAAACCCAGTTGACTTTGAGGTTACTTCTCTTTTAGGTAATTGTATCTAAGGTGTTTCTTCTTATCTTTGAAACCTCCCTTTACTTCCAGGACAATCTACATCTGCAAGCTACAAAATGGATTTGATTCTTACATACCATTTTCGATGTAAAAACTCCTGTCCCACTTTCCAGACATTCTTACAGAAATGTAAAAAGAATATTCAGAGAACGCATAAAGTCAACAGGATTAAGGACTGTCAAGTACATTGCTTAGAAGGTATAAGTCCTATCTATGTGCTAAGGATTTTATTGTACTTTCATGAGAATATTTGCACTGGAAGTCAGGGATGTCTCATGGGTTTAGCTTTTTTTCTCTATAATGATAGCTAGGGAGCTAAAATAATCGCCAGTTGGGATAAGAAATTGAACTCTGCCTCTCCAGCTCTCTCCGGTCAGTTTAATTGAATTCATTGCATAACCTTTAACCTGACATCCTTTACACTTAACTCTGCATTATTTTACTTACCCTTTAATTATCAATGTTGTACAAGTGCTGACAACCTGACCGCCATGACCATGCATCATGCTGCTCCCTGGGGAAGGCACCACGGTGCAAGGAGATCTGTGACTTGGAGAGGCTGGAGGGAGAGATGGGAAGGTGACACAGGGAAGGAAGTTGGCTTCTGGGGACAGATCAACCAAAGGAGTTAACGGATGTAAGGAGAGCAGAAGAGTGCGGCAAGCACAAGGGAAGACTAAGCACTCAGAAAACTGGGCAGTGTTGGAGAAACAGGCAGAAAATAGGGAAAGATAGAGGACATACAGAAGTTAAAAGCAACAAGCTGACAAACAAAAAGCCTGACAGGCACAATCCTGGCTTTAATGAATCCCACCTTGCTGGGTGCAGTACAAATACAGAAAGCAAATGATGCAGCCCCTGTCCTGATGAAATGACAATCTGCATTTAATTCAGACACACGTACATGAGTATGGAAAGTACCTTCTGCAGTTTGGTACTCTACAGCCTAGCAAGACTGAGTAGGGCACTAGGACTCAAGGTCAGGCTGGACCGGGCTCTGAGCAATCTGATCTAGTTGAAGATGTCCCTGCTCATTGCAGGGGGGATTGGACTAGATGACCTTTAAACGTCCCTACAACCCAAAAATTCTATGATTCTATGATTCTGTGACTTGCAGTGGTGTCTGCTGGAAAGAGACATATTAGACTAATCTTGGAACACCTCAACAGACAAAAAGCAAAATAGGAAGAAAAATTAAAGGGGAAAAAAATAGGCCTCAGAAAAAAAAGTCCATCAAAAAAGCATTTCCAATACAAGTAGGTAAAAAGATATTGTGTGTTAATTTTTCAGAGAAAAAATAAAAATTTGGAAAAATCTAGAAAAATCATAGTGAAATTTTTCTTTTTTCCCCACTCTCTTCCCTTCTTTTCCCCTGTTTTTCCTGCCTTCCCTTTTTCCTATTCCTCCTCCCTTTCCAGTAAATCTGAAAGAAAGGAAAAAGGCACAAACCCATCCTTCTTTTCTCACCTCTAGAGAGATGATGGTAGAGAGAAAGCAAAGACAACCAAAACAGTGGAGCAAAAATGCTGTGGGAGTTTTGAAAAGGCATAAAACCTTACGGCCAAATCAAGTAAAAGGGATAGGAAAGGGAAGGAAAGGGAGGAGATTTCTTCTCCACAACAAAACACAGATCATTTCCTTTATATGTTTTCAGCCTGTATGAACTACCATTCTCTTTGGAGACAAAAATAAGGCTTAATTTATTAATAAAAGATAGCAACTCTGCTAATATTGCACCTGTGTTTTATTAACGTGAAGCAGTACAATTGTAGATCTTACAATTTACTCAACATCAAAGAGTAATTTTCCACAGGAGATTACATATTGAATGTTTCTATCTCCACCCAAAAGGTCACTTTGCTTGCAGGTGAGGAGTAATGCACCAGACAATTACCAGATTGATAGAGCTTTTAGGGGATGCAATGACAAGGAAGGATTGCATTGACTCGGCACCATTCAGACTCTGAAAGTTTATAAAGTAGTACAGGGTTGCGAAAGAACAGGAAAAAAAAAAATCAAAAGTCCAAATCTCTGCTGAATGTTGCATACATATGAAAGAAGTTGGGGGAAGGAGGAGCTAACAAGGTGTTCTGGCTGCCAGTGCTGATGTCCAAATCAGAGAAAACAAAGTCACCAGGAGAAATGCAAGGTCTCAGAGTCTAACTCTCCAGGGCAGGGACCATCTGTCTGCTCTGTGTTTGTACAGAACCAAGCCCAGTGGGGCCTTTGTTAAAAAAAATTTAAAAAATAAAATTGAATTTTTAGTCAAAGGGAATTTAGAGGCTGTATTTTGGGAATATAGATAGGTGAACAATGACTTTGACTGCTTTATTAAGTTAGCATGCCCATGGACTAATGTTTCTGGCAGCCAAGATTTTCCTGTTCTGAAAACACGTCCATTTAACCAAAGGACATGCCCTTTACTGGGACTTTAATGATCTGTAAGAATACAATCCAAAGCACAATGGTGTTATTGTCTTTTCTAATTCCAATTAAACTACCCTGAGTGCCTTGCTTGACCATGAACAAATTGCAGATTTAATCCTTCTCAGCTGTCACTACCAGAGATGGAGAGAACTAGAAGAAAATCATCAAAGAAACAAGATCTGACATCTATGAACCACAGAAGAAAAACTAAAGGGTTGTATAGGCTGAGATGCCTTTAGCTGCTAGCTTCTTTGATGAGCTTGATCAGAGCATTTACACAGAACTCGGACTGAAGGTTTTGCTTCTTAAACATCCCCTTCACTAAAGACAGACTCTCTCAGTGTAGTTCCCACTTCTGCCCTGTGGCATAAGAGACACATTCATCACCAAAGGAAGAGGGAAGGAAGGAAGGAAAACGCCTCACACTGTCGCAATCTGAATTTAAGAACCATTGCTCTTCTTTAGCATGCAACTGCCAGAAATGCTGTAAAGTTATCTCATTCTCCTCCTATAGAGACAGATGCTGACCGTATTCTTAACGTATTCAAAGACATCAAAAACAACAATGATGAACACTTTATTAGGGTTGGAATGTAATTAAAATCTCCAAATAAAGGAGAGTTCACCCTTCTGTTTCAAATGGCCAACTTTGATTTGGATGTTTTGAATACGACCAAGCAATTTCATGGCTTTGGAAGTCATGAAGTGGAAAACGTATGGACCAACAATGTAACATGGATTATAAACAACAGAAGGCACAAGGGTGAATTTGTCTCAACACAATTCTTGGAATAGACAGTATAATTCTGTTGAAAGATACAGAGTGCCCTCATGAAACTTACTTTTCAAAATGGATTTACAGTTTTAAGGACAAACAAGTCTAACAGAAAGCGCCAGGCGAATCCAAATGGAGTAAATCCCGTCTGGTAGACAAGTCAACTTAAGATGATTGAACTTTGCCCATGCAGCGCTAAGGGTGTACTGCAGAGCTCTGTATGTCATGCTGCAAGACGGCAGAGCTGCCTGGGTAAAGCAGATACAAGTGTTAAGAAGTCCAGTATTCAGCAAATCTGTCAGAAGACCAGGTATGGAGCAGGAGAAGCCAGACCCTCCTCCAAGCAGGTGTCCAGGGACAGCCCTGGTTCCTCTGCATACACAGAAAAAAGCACCCCGTGCTTCAAAGGAGCTGTCTGCACAAGGTGAACTCAGGTGTTCATTTTTTGATTCCAAGACACGCTCGTTCTTCCTCTTCAGATATTCCAGTCATGCTGTTAGAGGAAATCTGGTCAGACTTTCTGCTGGTGGGACCAGAGGTTTGTGCATCCTGGTTTCATGTCCTTTGCACCTTTTTAAATCGAAGTAGACAAAATAATAATCCATCAGCAATGGCTAATGCACATGGCACATCATCATGCTCTCAATGTAATTATTCCATCAGACAGAGCGAGGCTAACTGAACTGATAGGTGTGTAGTGCATGAAGAAGAGCCTATTGTACAGTGTTTTGATTACATTTTGCCCACATAAGCGCCTGCTGTATGAGTTTTAGAAGCTTTTCTGAATGCCTGCTTCTCTTAAGTGGAACCTGCTGCGGTTTGTTGTGGTTTTCCCAGTTATTTTCTTCTGCCAGAAGGAATTCTTTATTCTTGCTGGAATAAGACCACACTAAGATTTTTATGAGCTGTATTTCCCCATCATCACCATTAGTGATGCTAAGCTATGAGGCATGAAGTATAGCTCTCCAAATTAAGTATCTGCCACAATCTGTGTGCTTAGTTACTGTTCGTTTTTTATTGAGCTCATACACTGAATGCAAACATCGAAAGTCAGATCCATGCATTTGTATTAGTGCTGCAACCATTTCTGTACCTTGACCACTAATAGAAAAAATGGTTTAAGAATGTCCTGTATAAAAAGAGTGACAAATCTTACATGACATGAGAGATTACAAGCAGAAAAAAATTAATCACTCCCTATTTTAGAGGAGGCACAGGCTACTCATCTTGCCCAAACCACAAGAAGAAGTCTGTGTTGGAAGTAAGAACTTCCAAGTCTGAATCAAAAAAACACTTTTCCTCTTTTACCTTTTCTTAAGCTTTCTCCACTTTATTTCTACCAGAAGATATGAGGTATGGCAGCCAAACCTGAGTAGAAATAAATACATCACTGTGACCAAAGTACTTCCAATTTGATGGGTATATTTTTCTGACTAGTTGCATATGGGGAAAAAATGCCAATGCCTGCATTAATTTTGAACAATAGCACTGAAAAAACTTATAAAATCCTTCTTTAATCTGAGCATGCCCTTGAATGAAGAAAATATAATAAAAGAGGAATCGCTTCCTTCTGTGAATAAGCCATGAAATAATGTTCTTTATTACTTGTTCAACCAAAGGAGATTGCGACCTCAGTATCTCAGAGTCTGTTTTGGATACTCATACGCACTAATGTGTCAAGCAGACTTTCTGTTTAAATATCCATCAGGCTCAAAAGTTGTATTAAAAAAAGTAATAAAATATGCATAAAAATGAAAAGTTTTGGGGGGTTTTGTTCTGGGTTTTTTTTTCAGAAACAGGAATCCAAAACTTTGTGTGCACTGAACACAATCAAGCACAAGTGTTTGAGTTTCGGTTGTATTTGCTTTCACAAATACCAACTTCACTTGATGCATGTGGAATATATTTAATAAGCTAAGAACTTCATCTGATCAATGATGAGCATGCAGTAAATCAGTAAATCTATCAATGATACTAACACAAGCCCCTTCTATAATGAGGCTTTATGGAGATTTCTGTTCAGTGATTTATATCTCAATATCAAATTGTGACAAAGTATGGAGTTAAGATCCAGGCTTTAGTGGATAAAGAACTAAGGATGTTTCTCATAGTTATACTTAAGTTTAGAAGAAATGATTGAGTGCATGACCCAAATCCATAGAGGCTTTCTGCTTTCAGTGCTCTGAATCATTTGTCCTTCAAGGATATTAAATTTTATTTGTTAAAGTTTACTAGTGAGAGAATGAAAAGACCTAATTTATTTCCACATTTTCAAGCTTATATTTAACTTTTCAGAACAGCATACAATTTCTGAAATGGAATGTATTTCAATTTCTAATAGAATTTGCACCATACAAAGATCTACGTTGCATTATGCATTTGTTTTCTCATAAACAGAAATGTTAAAAAAGGGACATTCTACAAATGGAATTAGTTTTCTTTCTTTAAAATGTCATAAAGCCCCCTCACTTTCTCAAAGTTTAGTCAATATTGTAGCCTCCAGCTAGGACCAAAAGAAGGACAGAAATGATTTTTTGTTTCATTTACTGATCAAATAGAATATTTTTAATCCAAAACAATTTTGGATCAGAACAGCTTGCTTTTTTTTTTCCCCACAAAACAATATATCTGTTTCAGATATATGCTGAACTCACCAGTGACTAGTGATGCACCTTTCCCAGAAAACTTCCCTCTGTAAGACATCTGTAAGATGCAAGTGATATTTATCCCTGATAATTATTAATAGTATATTCCCTACTAAGACCTTAAATATACTATAAAGTTGTTTAGATTTAGACCCATACCTTCCTTGTCTATAGGGGTGAAAAAAAGAAAGACTTCTATCCCTGGGTGGAAATGTGAGGTTAGATCTTCAGCTTTACTGAAATATTGCCTGTGACCTCTATTAATTTCAGCAGGCAAAGACTGCAAGTGCTGATCATTCTCCAACACCTTTCACATGTCCTACTATGAAGGGCAGTGAACTTCTCCTGCCAGTAACTGAAGAAAAAAAAAGACCTGTATTGTTTCAGCACAACACGTGCCTGCAGCCCAAGGCTTGACAAACAGAGGTGCTCAGATCTGAGTGTCTATTTTTGGGACTTCAGGCAAAGTGACTGTTGCGACTCACTGTTATTTCTAAGGTTCAAACTGGCTGCATTTAATTTATTTTCTCTCCTCCTTTTGGTACAATTTTCCCTTCATACAAGGTACCAGAACTATGAGCACTGATATCAGTAGGACCAGGATTTCATTAACCATCGTTGGCACCACACAGTTCTACTCATGCATATCCACCCTAATGCTCACAGGCAAATGGCACTGAACAGAGGTAATTATCATATGGAAACTTGCAGTGCAAACTGCCTTTGTTAAATTATTTCAAGTCAAGCTTAGTGCTGGGTGTAATATTTTGTATTATGCTATAGTAGTATATATAAATATTACATGCAATGTAATACATAGGGTTGCATTGTGTTTTGATATTTTTTAGTTATCTGTCATTAAACAACCATTGAGCATCAGGAATCAACAACTGTAGGTTTGCTATATGTTGAATCTGAGACACTGAAAGGGAATAGTCAGCAAAGAATAAGGAAGAACCTGACCTTTTTGCAAGGATGCACTTGATGAATTGCAACCTTGCCCTAGATTTGAGGATGGGCAAAGAGTGAGAAGCTGCCTTAACTAGCCCTTACATCACAGCACCGATGATTGCAAGAATTCCTGAGTGGTGGACAGTGAAAACAACTACTAAGTTTCTCCAATGTTATTAAAGAACATCACCAGTTTGGGCATAATATCCTTAATCAGACAAGGTCGTATTTCATCTTTGTGCTATCAATCATTTCAAGCTTGTTCCAATGCTTAATTATTCTTGGAACCATGAAGTTTTTTCTTGCTAATAAATGTGAATCTTTCTTACTGAAAATTAAGTCCATTCACTCCAACTCTGCTTCTGACTCACTGCTCTCCATTTTCTAAGACACTATTCTGCACTGGAGATGCCTTGAAATCCTCCCATTTTAAGTCAGACAACCTCAGCCTTATAACAGGGTTATTTTATTTTATTTTTTAAATCTTGTCATTCTTCTTCCTTTCCCCTGGATTCTCTTGGATTTGTGCGTATCATTCTTAAAGTGTGGCTCAAAGCACAAAAAAGTATATATAGCAGAATAACTATTTCCCACATCCTGCTCATACTACTCCTATTAATACATCTCCACATGAAATTCCCTTACATCTTTACAACAGTGCCTATCTAGTTTCTGATCCACTCAAACAGCAGGTCTGTACATGCACTGCTGCTGCCCAGTGAAATATTCCCTATTTTATCTCTCATGTGATTTCCTTCAGTCTTGTAGTTAGTATTTATGTTTATTTAACTTAATTTTAAACATTTTAGGCTATTTGGCAAGCATATCCATGTCACTCTGTATTCTAATTCCTGTACTTCGAAGTGTCTCATCCCAGGCTGGCATCAACAGGAAATGTTAGAAGGGTAAATCATCCCCCATCATCCAAGTCACTGAAAATACCGACTACCAGAAGGCCCAGCACTAGATGCCTGGGTAAATTCCAGTGAAATGTTCTCCCAGCTCATCAGCAAACCATTGATAGGTTACTCTGCTGCTTTTCAAGCAGCTCTACACCCACTTCAAGATGATTGTACCCTAATGCATTTTCCTTTAGACTGCTTGGGAAACGTCATTTGGAATGGTGTCGAAAGCCTTACTAAATTCATGATATACCACATCTACCACTTACTTTTTATCCACTTGGCAGTTCTTATCCTGTTACAGGGATGACACAACTTATACTTGACAAATCCACGTCACCTATTTTTATCTCATTATCCTCTACAGGCTTATTAATGGATAGGTCCTTTCTCCTTTGGGCTATAGGAGTCAGGCTGACTGGTTGACCATTCTTCTCAGGCTGCTTTTTCCCTCTTTGTGGTTCATTCCCCAAGAACTCACAGGCAATTTTAATCAGGAACTTCTGAACTAAATGCTTTTGGCTTAGTTATGTATTTGGTAGCCTTTTCTCCTCCCTTGTTTTCACGTGGTCACGTATAAATTAATCACTTTAATTATAGGGTCACAAATTTCTTTCAGAAGGATGAAACAAAGGTCAATGAAAATTTCAGCCTTTTCTCAGCCATCTTGTTTTGTTTTCTTTCCCCATTAAGTAATTGCCTTTCACTTTCCTTTGCCTTCCACATGTTCCTAATGTATTTATAGTACCTTTCCTTGTTGTCTTTTAGGTGACTTGCTCGCTGCAAGTTATTCTGTGCCTCAGCTGTTTCCTCTCTTTGCAAATTCTTGTGTTATTCCTTCATGTCTGCCTTTCTAAGTTGCCTTTTGAAACAGTATGACCTTTGAGAACTGAACCTTATGTAGCTTGTTGTCTACACTAGAAAATATCAGAAAACCATCAGACCACAGTTTCTCCCACAGCATGTTGCTAGCAGTCTGCTTGGCCGCACGAAGACCTATGACCACAGAAATGCCCCACCTGTGAATCTGCCCCACCAGACCACACACATACACTGCAAAGATTCAATTAATTTGAAAATCTGGTCTAAAATGTGTGTATTTTTTTTTCCCTGGTGTGCCCACTTGTGCGATTGCCAAGCCTTTTGTAAGTCAAAAACATGATGAGCCAAAGCCACAAGGAAAGCACTAAATGAGCTATCATTTGTGGCTTTCACAAACCATTCTTTATTTCAATAATACAATTTAAAATTATAGCAGTGAACACACATAAATGTCAAGTATAATAGCATTTAGTGGAGAAATAAAACAGAAATGGGCAATCTAATTGTTAGGCTATGCACTGAAGTCCTGTCCTACCTTTTTTCTATTCAGTTTATATAGCTGTTGCAAAAGGTTGTCTGTCAATATGGTCATGTATTATTGTCAACCTATTTGTCCTTTCGATCAAACCGACAGCAATTTAGCCTGATTGCTATGCAGCTGGAGTAATTTGGGCCCTGCTCTCCCAGACGTTTTCGTGGCAGCTGCATTTCCATGGCTTACTGCAGCACACCTGCAGAAGGACTGCAGTCCAACGGCTGCAGTACTACAAAATAGCGTATTTTGATCATATTTATGGCTGAAGTGGAACAGCTTAATTACAAGGAAATTAGGTTTGGGCATTCACAGGAAGTTGGGATGTTAGCTGATACCAAAGGATGAATGCTGCAACTTCAAATGCAAAGAAATCATTCCAACTGCTTATCGTAGTGGTGGTTTTTGCTGTATCACACCTGTACTGTCACACTGCAACCAAAAAACCTGTCCTGAAACAGAAATTAAAATTCAAAACTCCCTCCAAGCATCTATGTGCCTCACTGCACCTGCATATACATATCAGAACCAGAGTCACAAAGTGATTGCAAGGGAAAACCCTGTGCTTGTGTGCTATTTCCCACCCTTTGGTTTCAGAACCATAGCACCAAGAAGTGCTGTGCATCAGCGCCTAATTTACCACCCACCGCTTAATGCTAGCTGTTGCCTAGGGTTGCTTTCAAAGGTAGGTATTTGCTTTTCAGCTGGGCTCTTGAAAACCCGGTGCGGTCAGTCAAGGGCACTGGCACCTTGCAGGGGGAAGAGCATCTCCTCCCTTTAAAACTGCTCCTGGGTTCTGTTAGTTTTGAACAATAAAAAGACAAATTAATCACATAACCTGGACCTTCGTTCACAAAAAGGGAGCTGGAAGCCTATTCATTGAGAAGTCTGCAGAAGCAGCAGGAAGAGGTAAAAGAGGGTTCCCAGAGATTACAAACATCTACTAGTTTCACAGGAACAACTCACTGACTGATAATTCACCACTATGAAATAAAATGCTTTGTTTTCAATAAGCACCCTTGTCCTATGCAAAATGAAAGATGAACCTGACAATGGCTCAAAGTAAAACCTGTGAACACCAAATTACCAGTAACACTGCAAGAAACTTCAGTTTTCTTCAGTGACTTCAGTGCTCTTTACTTTGTTTGGCCAATTCACATATCACTATACTTTTAAGACCACTATTCCTTCATGGGGTTTTACTCTGCCTAGCGATAAATCCCTGAATGCAGTAAATCACAGAATCACAGAATCACAGAATCACTAAGGTTGGAAAGGATCTTCAAGATCACCAAGTCCAATCATTAATCCAGCGCCACCATGTCCCCTAAACCATGTCCTGAAGCGCCACATCCACACGTTTTTTAAACACTTCCAGAGATGGTGACTCCACCACCTCTCTGGGCAGCCTGTTCCAATGCTTGACCATCCTCTTGGTGAAGAAATTTTTCCTAATATCCAATCTAAACCTCCCCTGGCGTAACTTGAGGCCATTTCCTCTTGTCCTAACGCTGGTTACCTGGGAGAAGAGACCAACACCCTCGTCGCCACAACCCCCTTTCAGGTAGTTGTAGAGAGCAATAAGGTCTCCCCTCAGCCTTCTCCTCTCCAGACTAAACAACCCCAGTTCCCTCAGCCGCTCCTCATAAGACTTGTTCTCCAGACCCCTCACCAGCTTCGTTGCCCTTCTCTGGACACACTCCAGCACCTCAATGTCCTTCTTGTAGTGAGGGGCCCAAAACTGAGCACAGGATTCGAGGTGCGGCCTCACCAGTGCCGAGTACAGGGGCACAATCACTTCCCTACTCCTGCTGGCCACACTATTGCTGATACAGGCCAGGACGCTGTTGGCCTTCTTGGCCACCTGGGCACACTGCCGGCTCATGTTCAGCCGGCTGTCACCCAGCACCCCCAGGTCCTTTTCTGCCAGGCAGCTCTCCAGCCACTCCTCCCCAAGCCTGTAGCATTGCATGGGGTTGTTGTGGCCGAAGTGCAGGACCCGGCACTTGGCCTTATTAAACCTCATACAGTTGACCTCTGCCCATCGATCCAGCCTGTCCAGATCCCTCTGCAGAGCCCTCCTACCCTCCAGCAGATCAACACTCCCACCCAACTTGGTGTCATCTGCAAACTTACTGAGGAAACACTCGATTCCCTCATCCAGATCATCGATAAAGATATTGAACAAGACCAGCGCCAGAACTGAGCCCTGGAGAACACCGCTTGTGACCGGCCACCAGCTGGATTTATCGCCGTTCACCACAACTCTCTGGGCTCGGCCGTCCAGCCCGTTCCTCACCCAGTGAAGAGTAAACCTGTCTAAGCCATGAGGCACCAGTTTCTTCAGGAGAAAGGTAGAGGAAGAAACAGTTCAAGGTGTAAATAACTGAGTTTGATTTTCCAAGCCGAACCGTCCTATGTAACAGGTTTTAAAAAAAGAGGGAGACCTGTAATTATTTGATATGGTGAACACATAATAGACTTTGAGGCAATTATTAAAGAAAATTCATCCGACTAGAGTTCATTTCCCATGCAAAGCTCCCCCTCCCCTGAGATAGCGGTCAACTGGGCTACGCAGCCCCGAGCACGAACCTCAATAACAGCACCTCTGGAGATTTCAACCCATTTGATCACTTTAATAGAAAAAGTGATGTGACACCTGTTTGTAATCACAGGGGTTTCCTTATGTAAGTCACTCACTGCCATATGAGAGGCGAGATCCTATGCACTGTTCCAGTTTGTGTGTCACACTGGGGTTACTGCAACTTATTCTCGTTAAGAGCCTGATCATTTGAGAGACTTTGCATCTTTGACTCTCAATATATCCCCTGGAATTAAAGAATAAATAAAAAAATACTCAGAACTTATCAGGAGAAATCCTCTGATGCACACATACCATATACTTTTTGCTCCCTTGTTTTTCTCCAGCATGGAAGACCTGGGCACAGATCTAAGAGACAGCAGCTGGAGCACAGCTTAGCGTTATAAGCGAGCATTTGCAATGCTAGTCCGTTGGATTCTACATCCTCTGCAACCTCTCCAATTGTAACTGGCTTCTAGAAGGAGGCTAGAAAAAGAAAGGTAGGTTTAGGCCTGGCAGAATGAAAACTATCAAATAACAAAGGCTTGCTTAAAGTAGAAAATACTCCAGAAATGCCTATTGAAGAACAGCTATTCCAAATAACTTACCATGTGCACAGTCTTATACTTATGAAGTGTGTCTCAAGATAAGGTTCTTGGACCCACTTTGAAAGTGAACAGCACCATCTAACCCTATAATAAACAGAAAAAAGAACTCATTGATTTTAACTCACCTCTTTTTATTTTTAAGCCATAAACAGAACCTGGACTATGCCCTGAGGCCCAGCAAAGTTCAGTGCCACAATGTGCTGGGTCCACATTTAAACAAAATGAGACTTACTGGCTGCTGTGTGGCACGAGAAACTTGGAGCTCCAGCACTGCAACCACAAGCATGTGTGCACCTTGCCAGGAGCCTGGCAGGTTCACACTGTTTTTGTATGTGCCTCATCAGCTGTAGGATGAGCAGCTTGAGCTCAACCCACCTGAGAAGCAAAGGGTAGGAAAGCCAACAGAGAGGTCCACTGCTGTGATGAGACCATCTAGACCCAGGAACAGAAGTCCAGCCATGGACTTTTAGTATCTGAGCACCTTCTCTTTTATGGCAGTGTGCCTACCCAGATTACTCTGACAAGAGCTTGTTTATGTATCATATTCATGTAAGGCTGTCTGCACCTTGTAGCTGACAGGAAACTAAACTGCTTCTGCCATTTCTTCATTTCATTTTCCAGCAATTTTCCACCAGTGTATGTGGGAATTTAAGAGTGACAAACTCGTTTTGAGTTTGTGCTGCATACCTGATCAGCTGGGGTTTTGTTCACATACCACTACTGTCTAAACAGATTTGCCAGAGATTGAAATCCAGCTGGCGCTGGATGGAGCTTGGGTGAGTGATGCACTTTTCGATTGACCTGATAAACTGGCAATCTTGAACTTCTACATTTTGTGTAATTTGCAGGAACTGCTATACAGAGTTTATAGGATTCATAATTTCAGGCTTTCTGGAGTCTTTGTTGTACAAGTACCTGATTTTGCACTTGTATTCTTCTTCATGAAATGCCACGTTTCTCTAAACCAAAAGACATCATGATTACAAGCTGATACTTGTAAAGAGGAGAAATAATTTGAGACTAGACTCCACAGTAGAATACAGGAAACAGAACCGTATATACAGCAAGCGCTTTTCTTCAGTCCTGAATTTCTCCTTTTGCAGAGTGAGTTTCACAAGGAGGGCACTCTTCTTTTTCCCAGCATATTTTTGAAAAGCATGAATAATATGGATCAATATTCATAAATAGTTTAAATATTTCTACAATTTATGTTAGTTTTCCTGCCTGCTACACATAGATAATTTTCTGTCTGTTTTTCACAGCTCCTTCATCCTTCCTCTTGCCCACTGACTTGGTCCCTACCTACATTTCTATCCTGGCTATATTTCTTTATTGCTTTCATTCTTTAGGTATAACCTTTAAAACTTACCATCTTAGAGTCACACAGAAAGCAGAAGAAGCTGTAGAAGTTAATTTCAGAGTTTCAACAGAGCTATTTGGAAATTTTTAAACATTTTTTTTTTTTGAGAAAATTCTAATAGATTGTCACCCTGCAGTTCATATATTGACATACAACCTCCAGTGACATCTGCTCAAGGGAAGGCTTAGGAATAAATGCCTGTTTTAAGAAGAATGAAAAACCTGGTGGCAAGGATTATCCTTCAGGTCACAGTTTGTTTCCCAGTAGCTATCTGACCAGTAACCTAATTTCCCATGGTGGGAACTTCACTGCCCAGTCTGATGGGTTGACCCACCAAGGTTACTCCTGATAACCATGCTTAGAGAGGTTTACATTACATAACCTTTGACAAGACAAGGCAACTTGTAGACTTTCAGACATTGAAAGCCATGCAACTGGAAGATGAGCTCAATGTGATGTACTCCCCAGAAGGCTCCACCTTGTACCCGCTCATGGGTGAAGCAACAAATGTTGAACGTTTCATGGAGAACATGACAGATGAGCTGAGTGTCCCTGTGGACAGACCTTTGGGTTGATTGTAACACATAGGTCATGATCCAGTATATCCTACAATTTCAGGCAGCTATTTGGCTCCAGTTCTCTGGTATTTGACTGTCTTATAGTTTGCAACATATTTATTCTCCCTGTGATGGAAGGAACTGATATTATTTACTCTTTAAAGAGTGGAAACCAAAGCACCAAGAAACTAAGTGCATTGATCAATTGTCTGTAAAAACACTGAAATTGAGCACAAGGACTAATCTACTCATAACAGATTTAAATAGTAGTTGCCTAGCCTCCAAGAGTACCTTTCTTCATTCGCACAAAGGAGAGGCATTTGAGCTGTAAGCCTCTTCTTGCAGGAAAGAGTCCTCAGCAGACCGTTCCATCAAGGCTTGGCACTTATTCCTTCTCCTTGTCCATCTCAACTGGATGCCCTTCCAGCAGGCACCCTGGAAAAGCCTTTAATGTGCACAATTGTTGGAAAGGAAGCAGAAATCTCAGAGAAGAAAAGACATGCAAGGGAGTAATGATTTTGTGTAGCTTTGATTTATGACTAGTTGAGGTTATGTATATATGGTTATTTAATGCCACTGTCTGGCTGAGCAAATTCGTCACCTAATTCTGAGTGCTTAATGCTGCTGAATGGTCATTGTGTTGCTGTAGGCTTAATTAACTAGTGGGTGGTCTCCAGGTTTTAATATAGATGGAAGCTTTTTTGGTTTTTAAAAAGAAAATGTTTTATTATTTGTCCTTTTTTTCCATACTGTCTCAGTATTGGCTGTAAAACATGTCAGAACACACACTGAAATATTCCTGCCATGGTCTTTTTTGTTAATGGCCTTTTTATTTTCTTATGCTATTCAGAAATATTCCATGCAATGCCCTAGCCAGGCATACTTAAAAAAAATGTATTTTTGAATGCATTTATGTCATCAGAGCCTTTTATGTTTATATTTAGCTGGTATCTTTCAAGATGTGCACTGAACTGATTTGATGTGGTGGAGTATCAGTCTAGCCAACAGACACAGCTCCGGATGGGTCCTAGGACATATTCAGTACAAGCAAGGTGACGAGCTCGATGAGTTGACAGCTCTCTTTGATTTCCAATTTTCATGTTTCTATTTGAGCGTGTGACTCAAACCTGTAATATTTCTACAATGACCCATGTCCCTGTGACATTTAAGGGACAGTCACTCAGACTGCAGGTGTTTTGTGATTTATGTCAGACCAAATGGAGCTATTCAATTTATCCTACGTCCAGGACTTCATTACATAAATACTGAACTAATCTCTTCTTTGTCAGAAATTAGATCCAGAACTACCTACCTAGAGAACATTTGGCTTTGCAGCAGTGGAAACCAGATACTTGGAAGAAATCTTTTAGCTGCTAAGGTACGTGGAAGGTGCTAGGAAACAGCTCAAGGAATCTTTTTCCCTCAGAAAGGAAGGCACAAATATGGCTGATTCAGTGTTCCTGCAGGTGATGACCACTGGTCCCCTATTTCTCAGAAACATCACTAGCTGACTCACACTAGCTATAAGAAATTCTCACGGCATGTGGATAAGCTTGTGCTTTATTCCTTGGAAACAGTGGCTTTTTGTAATCCAGGGACTTCTCTCGTCACAACCCTGATGATGATAAGATGACACTGTTAAGGTAAGAGGTGCTCTAAAATCCAGTTGTGCCTCGTCATTGCAGTGCTCGGGACAGTGTAGTGCCTCCTCTTCAACTCTCCCCATGGGATATGCCAATGTGAGACCAGAAAGCAAAGAGACCATCACCATCTTCCCCAAGACTGGCCTCTGGAAGAGAGTGGGGGTGACCAGGACATGCACACCTCAGGCACAGCAGCAAGATGTGAGAAGCCCAGTTTCTCCATGAAATTAATCTCATCACAAGCATCTCTGGACTGGCCCCACACCAGTCCTCATTGTTGGGCTTTGCTTC
This sequence comes from Phaethon aethereus, assembly GCF_964289735.1. Lineage (NCBI taxonomy): Eukaryota > Metazoa > Chordata > Aves > Phaethontiformes > Phaethontidae > Phaethon > Phaethon aethereus. Next base: position 163,300,446 of record NC_138582.1, read on the forward strand.
AGTGGGTCTCAGTTCAATGTGTGGCTCCTAATTGACTACATGAGCCCTAAAGTCTCATAAAAATATTTGAGAAAATACTGGTCCTTTTTATACAGTGTCACTACATTTATTATTATGCATCATTTAGTATTATGTATTTACCACTAGTGCATTCAGTGGCAATTACTTTGCTACTATAGACATTTTCTATTTCCTGCTTTCAGTGTAAGGTACTCTTAAGAGCGCAAAAGGCGCCAATGAATCTGAGTTCTGACCCATAGGAGATTTCTTGAAAAGCACTGAAGTGGTTAATTTATACAGCTCTGGTAAGAATCAAAATGTTTTACAACAAGAACATCGTATAAACTCTCCTAAATGTAGGTATTTAATTGAGTCTTGCAAACTCTACTTGCCCACTCAGCTGGGATGAGTAATTATTTTTGATGGACGAGTAAAATGTCATTAGTATTTCCAACCTGCTAAAGCTGGAAGATTAGTCTTTGTAGCTGAGCTGATAAATTTCCATGACAGTTTTGTAAGGCTGAATGAATAAATAAATGTAGCTGTACTTTTAAAACTACACACAAAATCTGTCCTGATAGGTACAGCCACAACCCTTACTCAAATGGGAGCCTCTTCTATAGGCAACAAGTGTAAATCCTACAGAAACACTGACACCTACCCTGCTCGAGATCTTGCTTGGTCTCTGCTGTTTAATAAGGAGCAGACATTATCTGAAATGCTACATAAGCACCTAATAGCTGAATAACGTACCATGAGTACATACATAGGTGTATGCTGTATACCTAAAACTCCCGTCTACCTCGTTTCCCTATTAGCCGTGATCACATGAATGACTCCTCCTTAAGCTGCCTGTTGCGGTGTATGTTGTCTCCTGGAACGCCTCTCAAATCATTCTTACTCTTTTCCTGAGTTCAGTCTTAATGGCACCAGGCACCCAACACCCAGCAGCATCCCTGCAGAGTGGATACGGGATACGGCCAGGACACGTGGCCGCAGCGTCTGTGCAAGGCTGATGGAGGACACAAAGCCTTTCCCAAGAAGAACAGGCAGGAGAGGTCATTGGCAAGGAGCTGATGGCAGGAGAAAGATTTGAAGATTGCATTAGTCTTCACAACTCTTTCAGAAAAAGTCTCTTCAAAGGAAACCTTTGGCTTGAGAAATAGTAATAAGCACCAGTTCCTAGGATTACCTCGAGACTTGAAAGGGAAGGGCTTGCACAGCAGGGACAGCAAGAAATAGCTGGGGGAGCTGACATTAGGTGTCTGAATTTGATTACAGCAGGTGTCCGTGCCCTCGCTGAGACACACCTTCCTGCAGCCTCCCACCATGCAGACCCTGGCTTTGAGCCACCAACATTCCCACCAGCATGGAAGAAAGTTTTAAATAAATGACACATCCACATCTGTGCATCGTGCACCAGAGGACACACCACAATCCTCTGCTAAGGCAAAGGTGTTACACTGGAAGATGGTTTTTTTGCACAGCAAGGTGAGACGAGGGAGTTAACACTTTGAGCCCTATGCTGACCGTCTCACCCCTTCTGCTGACATACCTGCGCCAAGAGGTCCACGTGCCTTCTGTAAGGACCCTGTGCATCCTCTGCTAGCGGAAAGGTCATGGCAAAAAGCTCTTGCTGCATTTTAAGTTGCAGCTTATGCTAGATTGCTCTTCCAGGAGACCTTCGTTATAAAGCCCTTATAGTACGGATACGTTCTCAGATGCCAGAGAAAACAATGCCCTTTCATGCACTCGTGTTTCTCCGTTCTTCTTTGTTAATAAGGACTCAGGAAATGGCTGCCAGGTTTCTCATACCCTGATTAACACATGGATGTTGTGACATTGTTTAATTGCTAAATAAACCTGCAGTCCAAAAGTAACTGGAGATCCAGAAGGACAAAAACACGTGCAACGCATTTATCAGATGCACCAAAAAATGGCAAGAAAATCTGCTTAGCAAAAAGCCTGATCAGGACATGACAGAAAAATGCAGATTTTAACCAGATTTTTTAAACTGTTTTTGCTGACATTAATACAGTAGAGTGTGGGTCAGAAAAGATTCTTTGGAAAGTATTTAAAACATAAATTCTAAAAACTTTATTTGGGGAGAAAATTAACAGTAATTTTTAGCAGCTCCAACTCCTGTCTACAGCAAAAATTAAATAAATAAAATAAAAAAAAATAAACTGAACATCCTCTGGCCACTAGTAACATGCTCGCTTCCCTTTCTGTAGCCTTATTTCATTGCAGCTTCTTACCCACTACAATACTATCCTACTAACTTAGAAAGAAGCAAGCTCACGTGCTTACGTATCAGTGTCCTGGCAGATAAAGCACAATATAGGGCACTAATGCTCAAAGGAGGAAATGAACCTTTCCTTTGCAAGCCAGAAGGAATTTGGTGTCACATGCCACCGTAGTGTGACACCGTGCTACTCCCAAAGCACAGCGCTGCAAACCCAGAAACGGGCACAGCACCATAAGCTCTTTTGGTCTGGGATCATATGGGGCAAAAATTACTACTGTTTCTGCTGACTTTGAAAGACCAGTAGGCACCTGAACGCCTGCTGTGCTTCTGAAAAATCTCTCTTAAGGTATTTTTAAATGCTGGCAGGGCATTCTACAGGGTTACAGTATTTATTAACAGCAAGATTTAGTAAACGACAGTGTTAATGCAACTCACATCAACTATATAGACAAGGGGACACAGATATTCCCTGAAGTTACCGAATTACTGTTAAAAGAAAGGGAGTTTTCTTCTTCTTATCAAGAAATAAATCTTGCGTTTGCATCACATCACAGATGCAACCTAAACAAGTGTGAACGGTTCCAGGCTTTGAAAGCATATGCACTCTCCCACCTCCACTGCATTTCCTAAAGCCATTAACTTTCATATCCCTTTCACCTTGTGAGTTCTCCAAACAACCACTCACACATCTTTATTTTGACTTACCAAGGTACAAACTCATTCAACGGTACCTGACCTAGGGAATTTATCAGTTGGCGGAAAGCTGCAATTCAAGACTTTCTCGGAACATAAAAACACAGCAATATTTTAGCTGACACCTTTTCCAGCAATCTATGCAAATATATACATTGTTCTTTGGCTATGTTTCTTTTTTTTTTTCGAACTTTATTGCAACCAGCCACAGGTGGCATCAATGGCATGAAGAGAAATAATCTAACAAATGTGCTGGCTCAGAATTGTTCTGACAATATTCAGCGTAATACATATATGATGAAAACAACACCTTGTCAATCACCAAAACACATTACCTTACAAACACCAAGGCTTACACTGGCTTATGGGCAGCATACCAGGCCTTGACAAAGCACTGAAAAAAGAGATCATTAGTTTGCCAGAACCATAAATCTAGCACGTTCAATTTTCAAACCACTGACAAATTATCTCCATAGAGTGACTAAATTCTTCAGATAGTATCATCTCCCAAGGTCTAGCAGTAAAACTGCAAGAATTATAAGAAGAACCCCAAAATGCCAGTTTATTTTATGATTTATTATATAACTTGTAACAACATTATTATCTTCCTGAACAAAATGACTGCATTTCTGATCATGCTGCCAGCAAGAAAAAGAATACTATCAACTACTAAATCAAACCAACAGGTTAGAGACCGCGTGGAAAGGAAATCTAACATGGCATGTGCTGGGCAGACGTCTCTCCCAGTGACATCCCTGTGAGTGTATCCACCAGCTTCAGTGGGACTAGGATTAATGCCAATAACCAGCTCTAGTAACAAGTAAGACAGAAGAGCCAACATGTCACAGACAGTAAGTGGGATAGGACAGGAATGACACTCAGATTTTCTCAAGTGACTGTCAAGTATCTTGAGATCAAACCCTCCTGGGTGACTGAACGATGAAATGGCCGACAAGAGCCCAATGTAAATATACGTGGAGTGAAGCACAAAGGAGAAACAATCCTAAAGTTCACAGACAGTGGTGGGTTTTGAGCGATTAGCGCTCAGGGACTAGAGCTTGGGTTACAATAAATAGACCTATGGAAATGTCAGCTTAGTTACCAGGAGCAGTCAAAGATGCAAACCAAATGCTGAGAATTATCAGGAAAGAAAAAGGGAACAAAACAGAAAAAAAAAATTACCAGTGTATAAATCTATGGGACATCCTCATGCTGAAGACGGCGTGCAGTTCCCATGCTGTTCCTGCCCCTAAAAGCATGTAGCAGAAATGGACAACATACGGACAAGGGCAAGAGGGATTACTGAAGACCAGAGACTGCCTTCCGTATGAGGAACAGCTATAGAAACTCACTCTTCAGCCTCAAAAGGGACAAGAGGATAGGCGTCTATATAAATGTGTGGAAAGGAGAAAGTGAGCAGGGAATGCCTATTCATTCTATCCTCCTATACAGTAACTATGCAACATCACATAAAATGGCCTAAAAGGTTACATGGATTCAAAAGGTATTGGATAAATTCAAAGAAGAAAAATTAATTTAGGACTACTAAATGCAGACAGCTCTGGTTCAGGAAATTGCCGCAGGCTACAAGTATGTTCTTGAAAATATCTGAGAGTATGTCCCTGAATCCTGAGAACCTACGAATTTCAAGACGATTAGTTATCTAAACAACCAAACCAGAAAAGACCATGTTGGTTCTACAGTATCCTTTTAAAATTTATTAGTTATTCAGCCACAGAATAGGAAAAACACTGTGCTTATGATTTGCAGAGGATCTATATGCTGAAATGTGTTTTGTACTCAAACAGCAAAGACAAATACACAGAAGATGAGGCTCATCTGCAAACAGCTTGAGAATAGATGAAAGGGCCAAGTTAATTGGATAAATTTATTTTAATTGTTCATTGATCCAGCTCTAGCAATACCATAGTACAGCATTCTCTATTTCCTCTTACTTTATTGTGGAAACTCAAACAGTCTGATGTACTTTCCTGATCATCCAGGAAATGAGTTGTTGGTAAGGCTGTTCTTTAATTCAGAAAAAAAAAGTTTGCTAGCTATATTCTAATATATATTTAGCCCTTTTCATGCTTTATACTGGAGTTTTGGATTGTCACAGCAACAGATAATCCAGAAGAACTTCATCGAAGTGATCAAAACACACATGACGTATCAGTGTGCTTCTTAAAATGTCACTTTGCTCTGTTAAATCATGCTTAAGCTGTAACAACCTCCCTTCTCAGCAGAAAGCATTGAGTTCTTCATGTTTTGCATTATAACCTTGGTAAATATCACCAGACTTCGAAATCCAAGAATATCCAGCTACCAGCAGCACCCTCATTTACTTATTTTCATTTAGGGATTTTTCTAGATACTGACTCACCAGAAAAATCCTTTGCCTGCTACACTGGAGCTATGGATCTTCTCCCAGAATTGGCTGGGCAGATGACAACTCTCGATCTCTGATTTTGTTTATCAAAACCCATGGGGAAAACGTTTTCTGTTTAGCTCTTCCTCTGCTAGCCAAGCAGTAAAATGGGACCTTTTCCAGCAAAGGAATCATAGCAGCTACACCCAAAGCTTTCCCTGACTGACTTTCTTATTCATGTGTCCCCTACCTCAACATAAAATACAGTGAAATATGCTCCTTTTAATCAAAAGCTGGGAAAGTTCTAAAATAATGATCATCTCTGCAAGCAAATGTCTCAGCAGGTAATTTGGGACGGGCTATTATTTGATGATAGAGGATGGTGTCAAGCAATGTAGGATCAATGACTTGTATAATTTAAAGAATCACAGTTCTTCCAACATGGACATTTATAAACTCATGCTTTGTTAGTAAGCCGTTCATCTGCAGGAGTTACAGGAATGTCTCCTTGGCACTTAACCCAAGGGAGAGCAATAGCAGCACTTTTCTGTTTATGAGAAAAAGTCACAACAGCTAAGGATGCTATGCACTGCAAGTTACTCCACGGGACCTTATCAGTAGCACGTACATAGGTCTTGTTTCTTCATCTGTCTTCTATGCCACCAAAAAAATCCTCTGAAGCACGGCACGTACTTTCCATAGCAGTAAAACCTACAGAAAGGCACTGCTGGAGAAAGCCCAGGAGAATTTTCTGTCCCTTCCAGCACAGAGTTTCCCAACTACCACTGACAGATGTTTGTCTTCTCTGTTCTGAATCGTTCTCTTCACAAAAAAGTACTCCATAATCTTTCCTACGGTCATCTATTATAAAGTTTCTCCTAAAATCTAACCAAAATCTCGCTGTTGCACATTAATATTTCCCTTTAAGAAGAAACCTTTATTTCATAAAAAGTCTTTGCATAGCTAAGACTGTTAGAATTGTTTCTCTCAGTTTTTTCTTTTTTTCAACTAAGCAAATAGAGTTTTTCAAACTTCTGGCATGTTTTTCAACCCTTCAGAGTTCATCTGGACTCCTTCCAGTTTCCCTAATTCTCCTCCAAGCATTAGGCCTAGTACTCCATTGCTGACTTTTCCAGCACCAAATAGAGCTGAATAATTACTTCCCATAACTTAAATACAACATAACCATCAATATACCCTGGAATGAGCTCTGCCACTTCTGCAATTGCATGCATTTTGGATCTATATTTAACTTGTCATCCACATATAGATATATACATAAGCCACAAAACCCCTTTTCTGGAGAGAGCTGCTTTGCCAATTATTCCCCATTTTGTCCTGGTGTCATATGACTGACTTTCACAATACTTTCCTTCACAATTCCTTTACAATACTCAACATTTGTTTTTATTGAATTTTATCTTATTGATTTCACATTGTCACTCGAATTCATCATGATCATTTGAAAGTCTATGCCTGTCCTCTTTGAGAGTGCATTACCAATTTTGCAAATTTTAATTGTACTATTTATGCCATTACCCAAAATGCTTATAGAACAAATATGTAGCTATAGTGCACACTCTCTTCTCCTCATATTAAAATATCAGCCTTTGTAAAAAGAGTGCAAGCATGTGGAAGTCTACAGTAAGATATAATCATTGTAAGCAAGGTCTTTCAATAGAAAGAGACACACAGAAAATTCCCCAGTTCAGAATTTGACCAATTCAAAGCCACTCTTCCCCAGTACCTCCGTCCAGGAGTACTTCTAAAAGGAACAGCTGAATGTAACCCTTTGTAGGGGTCCTACAGTGCTCTTTACACACTGGCACACAACTCCCAGGGGAAACAGACAATTAGACAGCACACTTTCAAAGTCAGAAATTCCAGATTGACACTAACATTAAGCTGGAGTCCTGTTCTGCTTGGTAGTCAAACATCTGCATCAATGCAGATGAAAATGAGCTATCCAGCACAAGAGAATTGCCTATATAGACTGAATTATGAGCTTATATCTAAATCACTCAAATAAATTTGCTTAAAGAAGTGGTAGCCTATTACCGATGTTCCTACTTCATTATTTAACGCAGGGATATAACTCCTCACTCTTCTCACAGATACTGTCAGCTAGCCATAAAGAAAAATCACCAAGTTCAATGTACATTTACTTGCCAAATTAGTTTAGAAACAATGAGCTTTCACTTCAAAGAAGAGTCAGGGAACATGACGTGACTTTGCAAAACATTAATCTTCCACATCAAAATATTATCACCAGATGAATGTCCTGAACATTTCTGCTGAAGCTACTGAGCAGGTTCAAATTCTTCTTCAACTTCTCTAATCAGATCTCCTCATGAGGTTCAAAACACCATTTCAGGCACGAAGTGAGCATAATCTACCCATTTAAGGCCCTCTTATGTAGCTGCGGTCCCATAGTATCTGTGAGACTCGTGCAGTATTTATCCTTACCACATCCCCAGGAGGTAAGGAATGCTATTATCCCCCTTTCACAGCGAAGGACTGAAAGTTCGATAGATGAATAACTGCCCATCCATGCAGTAGAGCTTAGGATAGTGAGTTCCTAAGTTGGTGCATCCTGAGTCTGCCCAGAAGCCAGCTGAGAAAGGTATTTTTGGGTGAACCATCACCCGAACACAATGTGCGGCTTTGGCAACCAGGGCTTGCACTGCCATGGCACGCACCGGCAACATCGGATCCAGTGACTCTCATTCACTGTACAGATTTCTCCTGCACTCACAGCTTTATCTGTTGGCACAGGACATTGTGTGCTCTATTATTTCCTGCACACTATCTCTGCATTAGAATCACTGGAAAAGTGCAGCAGGTTCTGATACTGCTAATACAGCTGATGTTTTTAGGAATTATTCAAATAGGAGCAAAACTCAGCCCACATTCCCAATGTGGTAAAGACAATAGCTCATTTTAAAATATGCCCATCAGTTAAAAAGCAAGTTTGAATAATTAGCATTTATTTAACATTTTTCACCTTGAAAATCTCAGTTTGTACAGTTACATCTTAGACAATCCAAATCAACGCCAATGTACAACTCTTCAAACACTACAGCATCAGCATGGTGGAGAGAGAGTAGCATAACAGGTAACTCTGCATTTGTAACTTCTCCTAATGAAGAAAATGTTCCCCAAATCTGGTTTGGTCTAAAGGACCTACAACATTAGCAAGTCACCTGCTGCACTGCATCCTTCTGCTCAAACTCCACGGCATTAACCAGCTTTGAATCTCCTCCTTACACAACGATGCTGTAAATCATTTTGTCCAAGGGTAGTGCTTGCCCAGAAATGCACCTATCATCTAGGGTACGGCTAAGGCAAAAGAGCTAGCAGAGGTGTAAACAGGTAACCAACACACACAAAAAGAAAAAGAAAGAAAGAGAGAGAGAGAACGAGAGAACGAGAGAAAGGAAGAGAGAATGAGAGAATGAGAGGAAGAGAGAAAGGAAGGAAGAGAGGAAGAAAGGAAGGGAGGGAGGGAGGGAGGGAGGGAGGGAGGGAGGGAGGAAGGAAGGAAGGAAGGAAGGAAGGAAGGAAGGAAGGAAGGAAGGAAGGAAGGAAGGAAGGAAGGAAAGAAAGAAAAGAAAGAAAGAAAGAAAGGAAGGAAGGAAGGAAGGAAGGAAGGAAGGAAGGAAGGAAGGAAGGAAGGAAGGAAGGAAGGAAGGAAGGAAGGAAGGAAGGAAGGAAGGAAGGAAGGAAAGGAAGGAAGGAAAGGAAGGAAGGAAAGAAAGGAAGGAAAGAAAGAAAGGAAGGAAGGAAGGAAGGAAGGAAGGAAGGAAGGAAATGCTGTGGGTCAACATATGGCAGAAGGGGCAAATCTGTTCCAGATGTTGCCTGTGCTGCAACGATGTCCTCAGTTACCCAGCTCCAACACAACGTGAAATGGAAAAGACAGAGAAGCAACACGGCACGGACAGACCCATCGGAGCAGGGAGCAGCGACGCACCCGTTGCACACAGGCCTGCGTGGGAAACCTCCAGCCCGCTCTCTCCTTCCCTGCTCCCCACAAGACTTCACAGCTGCTCTGCTCAACATCACCCCCGCCGAATTCCCTCCTCCCTGGAAGCGAGTTTGCTGCTTACAGCAACGCCCGCCCTTGTGAGCAAAACACGGAGGCTTCTGGTCACCCAGGGAAGTTTTTAACCTTCTCCTGGCAGACACGAGGGCATCTTCATCCAGCGTCAGAGGCTGCCCTCCGCCGCACCTGATGTGTCTCCGAGAGATCCCGTCAGCCCTGCTCCTTTGCAGGTAGCAAGAGCTTGTACGCCGGTTGGAGCCGAGGTCCGTTGGCTTTGAATATCGCTCCGGGCGCTGAGCGCCCACCCCAGCCCGCCTACCTGTTCCACTGGAGCTGCCTCCTCTACAAAGAAGTCTTCCATTGCTGCAGCTGCTCACGTCTGTGCGAGGAACCGGGGCGAGGGGCGGGGATGGGGGTGGAGGGGAATCCTGGAAACTGGCACAACCTAGATACACAGACTGGCAGAGCAACCAACGTTTAAAAAAATCTTAATTAATTACACAGAATCCAACAAAATTCTGAACCACTGAGCTGACTCTCGGGTTTGTTTTTTTTTTCTTCTTAAGTGCTCATTACTCCGATGAGGCAGAAGGTACTTTCTAAGGCTTTTTGCTCTCTGCAGAGAAGTAAGCAAGGATGACAGCCATCCTTTGAAGAAGACACACCACCAGCAGCGATGCGCCTAGTCATGAAGCTAAAACAAGACCAGAAGGTGCTTTTTATCCGTAGTGGTACCTAAAAAGGGGCAGTTATTTAACCACGTCAGTGATACAGTGGGGTTTAGAAGGGTTATCGGGAGTGTAAATGCCGCCTTGGAGCAACGGCAGGTGGGAAAAGCAGGACAGAGGCACCCTGCAAGGGTACGCTGAATGGGGACAGGCTCTGCAAAGGCCGATCTTGTGCCAACGGTTGTGGCCCCGCTCAGGTCAAGTGGCTCTGAGTGAGTCCAAAGGGAGGAAATTCCAACCAGGACAACAGCTCAGGCACTGCCTTGTCTTCATCGGCGAAAAACACAGCAGGCTGTGCCCCTGTGGCTGGGATGCATCTTCTTCTCCATGGCATTACCGGCAAAATTCCCTACTGATTCATACGGGTCAGGATCAGGCCTTAGGCACGGGTTAAAACAACTTTTTGAACACCAGGTCTTGCCGTAGTAGCTAGAGGTTTTCATAATTCACAAGGAAAAGTATTTAAAATATTCCGAACAGCTGTAAAAAGCAGCAGAGGATTCCTGAAGTAATAAAAATCTGTTCCCCAAGGAGCATGGAATTGTAAAAAAATTATTAATTGAAAAGTAAGTGATGTGGGATGGAGAGTCATATAACTGATGAAGGGGAAATGCACTTCAGATCTTCACAGAAACAAAATGAGTTGGAATCTTTTTCGGCTTATCACATCACAGCTTTCATCCTAGCGATCATATAAGTTTTCTTCTGATGTAAGTAGAGAAAATAGACTTTCAAAGTTCAAGAAAGTCTAGTGAACTCCCTAGAAAAATAAAATTACTCAGAAACTTGTTTTTAAAACTATGACAGTACTATCAGACACAAAAAAGGAAACCTATTGGGTTCATTACTAATGAAATGACCTTAAAAATCTAAATTTCATTAAATGTGGTATGAACTAAAATGCCACAGGAGAAACAATCTATTATTTTATTTAGTAATATCAAAAGCTGTCATTTTCTGCAACAACCTGGGGCTACAGAAAAGCATATTCTCACAAATAATTAGCATTTGGCACTAAGAAGCATTTTATCAAAACAGCTGCCATAGCTCTAAGTAGCACAACTAGGACTGCTGGATGGTATTAATGAAAGGTTAAGGTGACTGTTGGTCTTAACTATTAATTTGCCTTTGTGGAGTTAAAATCAGAACCTTTTAATTATTGTAGATTTTTGTTTTAATATTCATGAAACTAAAGCCATATGAAAAGTTCTGTACAAAGAAGAAGAAAAACAGATGGAAATATCAGCAAGAAAAACAATTAATTGCAACAGTCTGACTTGAAAATGGCATTTTCCCCTGTAAATAAATAGCCCAGTTCAGGAAGTTGCATAAACAAATTCTTAACTTCAAGGATACAAGCCTCCTGATACGATGCTTGATGCTTCAGAATCTAAGCTACTCTCTACATTTTAAAGGACAGTCTTTACCGCATTTTACTATCTGCGAGAATTTTTGCTGCAAAAGCAAAATCTCATGATCTTTATGGCTTTTTTCACCTGTTTGCAGTTAATAGATAATTCCTTTCTATTTTTGAAAGCTGGGAGCAGAAAAAAAGAACACAGTTTGCAGTACGTTACCTGCTGGCATTTCTAAATGACTTGAGCACAAGAAACTACCAGATACCAGTTTCTCTGCAATAACTATGCACATATCCACTTTTATGACCCCGCACTCAGAGGTAAATGTAAGGCAGGCTGAGTGAATCAAACCTGGACTGGTTGAATGATACCTTGAGTAACAGGCAGACAAGATATCTCAAGGGGCTGATGGAGGAGTAAGACAGATGTGTATCAACAATTCTGAAGCAGCTGTCCTGAAGCAATTCCTGTAGTACAGTAACTGGTTCACATGGAAGAGCTTTCACAAATCAGAGAGATTAATACATTCATACACTATAAAGGATATTAATAGTCATTTATCCAGAAATCTTGATGGCTATAGGTCTTCTCTGAATTTGAAGTCTGTTTGAATTAAGAGTGTTTTGTAGACAATTCATTAGTCCTGACTAAAAAATTTCCCAAGGTGAAGTTCATTATAAATAACTCTTGGCAAGTTTTTCAACTGGAAAGCTACACTTACCTGCCTCGTTCTGAAACCTTTTCCTACCTTCAGTTTCCTTTACTATGCTCTGTTTACCTCTTTTTCAAGCAGATCAGAGCGATGTGATCGATCTCTGAACTACCTATGCTACTTTGACAAAGTTAACACTTCTGAGCAGAACAGAGCTGGCAGATCTTTGAGGATGCTTTCCATAAAGCGCAAGAGCTCTCAGTCGCCAGGTGTAAGAAATCAGGGACCAGTACTCTTCACTATCTTCATCAAAGACATAGACACTGGGATCAAGTGCACCCTCAGCAAGTTTGCAGATGACACCAAGCTGAATGGTGTCGTTGACACGCCTGAGGGACAGGATGCCATCCAGAGGGACCTGGACAAGCTCAAGGAATGGGCCAGTGTGAACATCATGAGGTTCAACAAGGCCAAGGGCAGGGTCCTGCACCTGCGTCAGGGCGACCCCCAGTATCAGTACAGGCTGGGGGATGAAGGGATGAAGAGCAGCTCTGCGGAGAAGGACTTGGAGGTACTGGTGGATGAAAAGCTGGACATGGGCCAGCAATGTGAGCTCACAGCCCAGAAGGCCAACTGTCTCCTGGGATGCACTCAAAGCAGCGTGGCCAGCAGGTTGAGGGAGTTGATTCTGCCCTTCTACTCTGCTCTGGTGAGACCCCACCTGGAGTCCTGTGTCCGGCTCTGGAGCCCTCAGCCCAGGGAAGACATGGACCTGTTGGAACGGGTCCAGAGGAGGCCACAAAAATGATCAGAAGGATGGAACACCTCTCGTCTGAAGAAAAACTGAAAGCATTGGGGTTGTTCAGCCTGGAGAAGAGAAGGCTCTGGGGAGACCTTATTGTAGCCTTTCAGTACTTAAAGGGGCTTGTAAGAAAGATGGGAATAGACATTTCAGCAGGGCCTGTAGTGATAGGACAAGGGGTAATGGTTTTAAACTAAAAGGGGGTGGATTTAGACTAGAGATAAGGAAGAAATTTTTCACAATGAGGGTGGCAAAACCCTGGCACAGGTTGCCCAGAGAGTTAGCAGACATCCCATCCCTGGAAACATTCCAGGTCAGGTTGGATGAGGTTCTGAGCAACCTGATCTAGTTGAAGATGACCTTGCTCACTGCAGGGGGGTTGGACTGGATGTCCTTTAAAGGTCCCTTCCAACCCAAAGATTCTATGATTCTATGAATTTCATACTCATTGAACTCAGTGAGGCATATTTTTCCTTCTCTTATTCAACACCAGAGCTCCTCTGGATCCTCTTCACTGTGTTCAACATTCTTTTTGAATCATGGACACTAGTCACTCATGTAATTTTTAATTAAGGATCCCATCAGGGTCAGTCAAAGATCTACTGTAATATCCTTCTTCTTATTGAAGAGTTAAATACACGTGAACATTTTTGGACACAGTAATGCGCAGGGAGCTTGCCCTTCATTTGGTATTCCTCAATGATACCAAGTCCTTTTTTCAGAGACATTACTTCCCCTGACAAAGTCCCTTACCCATCAACTGTGACCCATGTTTTTTGTTGCGAGATGTGACTTTCTTGAAATAGATGGGGTTTGTGTTCTTGCAGCTTACCAACAGACACCAGCCATCCTGGATCCGTCCCATTATCTTTAGTATTGACACAAAGATCAGTATAGCGTAATCAGAAACTTCCCATTGCTTCATACATTCTTATGAATGATTTACACAAGGTTTGAGGTGGTGGATCAAGAACTAGCCCTTGCAGGAGTGAGAAGCACATCTGCTCTGTGATGATTCTCCATGTACAATTATACTATGATACAGTCATTGGCCTGATGATAGTCTGACCAGGATGCGCCTGTTGAACTAGTGCACTTGCAGTTTCTTGAGTGCCGTGTGGGGCTGTGGTACAGAGCCAGGAAACTCTCACATGTTATATCCATTACCCAGCTAAGACTGTTCTTGAGGGAGAAAAAGTTATATCTGATGAGACCTGATCTTTAGGATGTCATCATTTTTGCCTTTCCTTACCAAAGGGCTAGAAACTCTATCTTCTAATTTATTGTAATGGTTACTAATAAAAATTTTTCTTTGCTCCCATGCCAATTTAGTATTTTTATATTTATAATCCCTTCCCCTCTTTGCATTTAAAAATCTCCTTTCGCTTTTTCTTTAGAATAGGTAGGTTAGAAAAGAAAAATAGTGGTTTTCTTTCTAGACTGAGGAGTCAGGTCACTTAGAGGAATATTCCTGAGCAGAACGTACAGTGAGAGATCGTCTTGTCAAAGTTAGGGTATCTGAAAGTTTCCTGAGCTTCAGTTCCCTGAAGTTCATGGCCTTCAGCAGTTGTTGGGAATTCTGGATTCAAATTGACATGCAAAAATCACAGCAAACTTCTGTCAAGGTTGTCAGCTGTTGATTGGACTTTCTCTTTTGAGACTATGTCATTTCTACTTGATTCCTCCATGAACCTATAAAGGAATCCAGTCTTGCTTGAAGAAATCACAACCCTTAGTCAACCTTTAGAGGAACCTAACATTAATTTTGAGAATTTATAGCCAGGAGAGTTTGACTTTCCCTTGGCCTTTCTCACAAATATTCTGCACAGGTCAAATGATGAGCAACATGTCTGTATTACACATTGTCAAACACCTTGATGTGCATTCAGGAGATAACAGCAGTAGTCTCCCAATCATACTAAACTCAACTAGGGATACAGGGCCATGAAAAGATGTTGGTAATTTGAAATACTCTTGGGTTTGTTCAAGCTACAATAGGGACAGGAAAGAACCATAATCTTTTCCAGTCCTCTTTTCAGCAATATTTCTCACTTTGCTTCCTTTTTCCAAGTATTTGGATGAAAGTTATAACTACTTTCTCTGAAAAAAATCCTCTGTGATTTACTGATCTTTGAATTGTAAACAGTGAGTTTAGGATGGAGGAATATTTTTAAAATTCCAAATAGCACAGCTCAGTTTTATTCCTTCTCTGATACTGTTCTTTTTTATGTAGCTACGGTATGTGTGTGCCGTGTGAAAGTGAGGTTGCTATGGAAACTACTCATTATTTTTCAATAGTAGGCTAGCTACTTAAAAAAAATCCTACATCTTTTTAATCCCTAGACAGTCCTAATTTATCCCGTATACAGACTTTCCTTCTTGACACTTCCTTTAATATTCACTGCACTGCAGTGCGCATTAATCTGAAGATGTCTAACAAATCCTCAACTTACTTCTGAAATCAACTTTCCAGCAAAGTTTGGTTCTAAAAAAAATATTTTTTCAGCTCTGCTTTTCCCTGCTTACACTTCTCTGAAAGACTGAAGTAGGTATGAACAGCAAAGCCAAGAGCAGACCTCTGCATGAGTCTCACTGCTTAGAGAGCCAGACATGGCAAAAAAAAAAAAAAAAAAAAAAACCTTTATCTATAATAAATGGTAAAAGCTGCAGGAAGGGAGAATGGACCATGGTCAGAAGTGTTGAAGCGCAGTTGGTGGGTGGGAGTCATGGGACTTTGCAGAACTCCAGACTGTCACCATGTGGTACATCTTACTGCTTCTCTGTTTAGACATCATGTTGTCTCCCCTCTTTTGGGTTTTTTGGGGGTTTTTTTATTAAATAAGCAAATGAAGTAACTATTAGTTATGACCCAATTAACTCCTTCCTACACAATTCCTTCTAAACTATTAGGTTAGCTGAGAGAATTTTGTTAGTTGAAGGTCGGAGTTTCAGAACATCAGCTGGTGACTACAAGAGGCTCTTCAAAAGGACGCCTCTCCCAGAGAAAATATTCATTCCCCCATGAGGGTGTGACTATTCCAAAATATTAATTCCCCCCAAGGATCTGACTATTCCCACGTTTCTTACTATTTATTTGAAGCAGAGCAGTGGCATCTCAGTGGAGCAGCTCTCATCAGAACAAGAAAGAAAACCAGAAGTGCTACAGTAGCTAATTCTCTCAACTCTTCTGTTTTAGGCAAATCTGAAGCATCAGTAGCACTTCCTTAGATTACTGCAGAATTTAACTGCTTTGGCAAATGACAAAACTAATCTAATAATATACACTGAACAGCAACAGGAACTCCAAAATTTAATAAAAGCAGAATTGGACTAACACAAAAATAAACTATATTGCAAATATTTCAGAGATCAAGAACAACATTTTCATGGTTGTCACTGTGACTCCTTTTTTTCCCCTGTGACATTTTCCTCTAAACAATCTTGCACACATTTCACATATGTAATCACACATAAACCTGATCAAAATTCAGCCACAGATCAGAGCAGCTAATGGAAAATGTTTAAATCTAGCAGGTCCAGATATAAATCTTCCTATATATAACCAGCTTTTCCTTCTGGGAGTTTTAAAAGGAATCAGCTTCTTTATTCACTGCCTATGAGTCCTTGCACTGTGCCATTTACTCTAATTTTAACAAAGAAAGGAAAAAATTGGGTTTTTTACATCGTTCAACAAACTTTCCTATTAGTACACAGCTCACAGGCATTACATATGAATATTAGATATGTAATATAAATATAAATAGCTCAATAATTTGCCACATGCAGTCTGAAAGTTTTAAAGCCTCAAATGCCTTTATCATCAATTCTGGTAAAAGACTGCCGATGCACTTAATGTTCTCCCCAGCCTTTTTGTCTGGTACTTGTTACCATGCTAGAACAAGAAAGTCCAGAATTTATTCTTGTTCACTGTAATTGAAACATCTTCCTGCAAGAGTTTTTGGCTTTTTCCTGACCTTAGCTCAGGAAAAATTCCCCGTGCCTCTTTCTATATTGCAATTTTACTTTGTTGAACTCTGCTACTTTTTTAACGTTTCCCAAAAGAGAGAATATGGCCAGCAATGATTTTCAAATATATATTCATGAAAATTAGAATATAGTCCCTGAATCTATGAACCTCATAAATATATCCTAAATAGCTTAACTGAACCAAGGAGTTAGCGGTACGCTGTAGGTGGAAACCTTGAAAGAATTACGATTTTTTTTCAAGCAGATCTAAGTAACGAAGCCAAAGCTGAAACTGAGAAGACCTGAATTAAAGGGGTTTGGGGGATGTGTAGGTATTGACACACGGACATCTTCAAAATTCCTCCTTCGGGGTTTCTGTAGCCCTTTCCTTGGCGTTACTGCTCTAGGCAGGAAGAATTTCTACTCAGCAAACCCTGCCCTCTGCTGACTAAATGCCATTAGTGCCGTACACGGGTGCACATTGGGTTTTTTGCCTATTTGCACATAGATTGCAATGAAAAATGCAAGCAAAAATCCATTCAGTGGCATGCTTTGGATTTTGTTTACCCCCTCCTAAGGTCTTTGTCAACAGTATTTTTTTTTACTTCTGTTTCAGAGAAATGTTCATGTTACCAACCCTAAGGAGCACTGTGGATTATCTACATAAACAACTTGTGTTGTATTCACACCTCTTCTCTTCTATGAAAACAACCACTCTTTCCAGACTGATCACATACTACTACTAATTTATCTTCCAGCCTCATCCTTCTGCCACTGGAAGAGCAAATGTCTCAGCCAGTCTGGCTGCTATAGAAAAGAACATCCTTGAGCCCATCTCTGATCCCATACCTGCAAAGCTGAGACACGCATTTCACACACTGGGCATTGCTGTTTTGAAGTCACCGTGACACGAAGTAAAACTGGCAAAAAAAAAAAAATTATGGAGACAATAAATGATTGGCATATTTAGGGTCCTAAACTTGTCACATTTGTACAATCAGAAATCAAAGCCTTCCACAGATATCAGGAAAACTGTGAAATCCAGATATGTACATGATCTTAGCAAAAGCCTTTTTTCAGACTTCATATTCAACAGCTACATTTAAAGCCATTTGCTAAATTATTTTTCCAAGCAGCTACCAAGTTAGCACAAAAATAATTTTCTATCTATCTGAACCACATAAACAGTACATGCCTCCCTCGCATTGTGCAAAAATCTACGTGGTTGTAACATACATACCTTTATGATTGCTATAAACCAAAATCCTAGCACATCAGCAGTCATCAAAACGTAAACAGCATTTGAGGGGCAGAGATCAGCGGGTCACCAGATTTTGAGAGAGGTGGCCAGAGTTTACGGCCGCGCTGGCAACACTGTCGGGAGCCGCCAGGTACAAGCACTGCCTTTCTCCTTCCAAACTGAGGAGTTGTTACCAGAATTTTCAGGGCTTTTTTTTTTTTTTCCCTGCAGATTGCTAGGCAGCAGCAAGGCCTGGCACAAGGCTTGTCATGCTGAGACACATCTGGATGGGCAGGTAGAAAGATGGGAGAGGGGCCCAAAAATCCCTTCTTCCCTGCTCAATGGCTCCACGCCACATCCCGCCGGTCCCAGGCTGGGAGCTGCACCACGGAGGAAGAGTCGGGTGCCAAGTTGCAGAGAAGTTTTGAATTCAAGCTCCAGGTGACCCACAGGGCACTTAGCTGGGACTGGACGATAGCTGAAAGACTGGAAACAGCTGGGAAAACTAGTTAACTGCATTTCTATTGCCATCATTACAGGAGGACCCATTTGCCCCATGGTGCTAACGTTGTAGCTACAAAGATGGCTTGAGAAGGTATTGAGCTGGCACCACAGCCAAAAGACGTCCTGCCTTCTCCATCTGCTGACGGTGACACAAACGTCTGTGTGACCACAGGATCACATGCAGTGGGGAAGCTAAAAATAGCCCTGGCAAAGAGAAGGACAAGTTTTACCCTGCACCACAACTCCCCTCCGATCCCAGCCCAGCAGCGGAGCTGACAGTTAACTCCATTCCTATCAGGTGTCATTGCCATGAGAGACCCAAAAACTGAAAAATACTCTTAACCCCCATCCAGCATGTGGGCTAGGGAGAGAAAGGCACTGTTGATCAGCAGTGAAAACTGCCTGCTCGCTCCTCAGCCCATGCAAGTCTCATGCAAGACTCCATGCAAGTCAGCAGGGCTGTTCTCTGCCCTCAGAGGATTCACCAGGAGACACCTGTGGAGACTCAAGTCCACAAGAGCACTGGAGTCCTCCTGGTGCTCCTCAGGGGATGTGCCCTTCTGGACAGCCTAAGGCAAGGAGTGTGCTGCATGCAAGAGCAAGGCCATCTTGCAAATGCAAGAGGCGAAGGCAAAGCAAGCATGAAAAACAAATAAAGCAGTAAGAACAACAGAGCTCAAAGCACAATCAAGAGAACACTTATCAACCCAAAAGGAGAGACATTTTATGCCCTGCTACTTTCTCTCAGTCACGGGACTACTGCTAATTGGAACAGATATAATTTTCAGGCAGAGTGTGATTTTCAAGTTGACGGTGTCCTTAAAAATCTTTTCTGGCTTTCAATGCTATTCATGGCACAGCAGTTTGCTCTCACTTAGCAAAGCTCTTACATGTGCTCAGTGTTAAGCACATGCTTAAACCAGTATGTTGTGAGAACATGGGACTTCTGCTGAGCCAAGAGTGTTTAATGTCATACTCAGAGCTGAATCATGCTCTTTGGTGCTCTTCTGAATAAGGACCACTGGCAGCAGCTCTCAAAAGAGAAGCGATTTTGACCTGCATGTCAAAAGTTAAGATATTATATTTGATTTTCCCAACTCTAAATGGTTGGTTTCCTCATTTCTCTCATGCTCTGGGGATCCCCCATCCATCACAGAAATTGCAGGAATCAAATATTTTGCCCATCCAGTGGATGGATATTTTTTTGGTGGGAAAATGAAGAGCTGGAAATCACCACAGCCCCATGAGGAATGAGTGGATCTTCCAGCAGCTGCACACAGAGCACACAAGGGTCAGGTGGGACTCTGGGGCTGTGGGCCCAACTGATGCGTGCTTCAGGTAGATGTGGGCACAGACTAAAATTAAGTCAATGTGACATTGAAGAGATTCAGATCTGCTATGGAGCTGAAGAGATGTCATCAGTTAACAGGTGCCAGAGAACTAGCAAATATGGGGCACAACTAGCACTTGGAGCAGTGGGAGAAGCCAGAGCACCCTGCCATCTATGTAGCCATTACTACAAACTTGGGCAATTGAGTTCAGCACAGGTTTCTACAGAAAAATCCCATAGCAAGAGGATAAATCATCTTACTAGCCAGGGAGATGGGCTCTGTCACTGTCAAATGCCTTGGGAATGATGAAACATCAGGGGGCAACTCAAAAAACAATGCTTTTCTAAAAGCTTTAATGTGAGGCACCAGTTTCCCAACTGTTAGGACCTAAACTGTACAGCAGAAGGGCCAAAACGTAGACAGTAGCGTAGACCCTGAATCTGCAGTCAGAGCACACGCAGCGTGGCTTCATCAGCTCATGTAATCGGCTACTGTGGATGGCAGCGCCAACGCAAAGGAGGGCTTCTGGAGGGCTTCTGCTGCTCCAGCGATCATCAGATTGCTGATTTACTGAAGACATGCCGAATGGCTTGGAGACACAGAGAACACTTCACTGCTGACAATACTGAGCCCTGTTCTTAGTACTAAAGTACTGGAAAAGGAGGGAGAAAAAAGAAGAGACAGTTTACTTGCAATTGTCTTGACTCCAGTTCTGTCACTCGCTTTATATTCTTGTTTTTGTTTCCTCATCTGCTCCTGCCATAAATTTCTGGCTGTGCTTGTAAGGCCTTTTACCTGTACACCAGTGCCCAAGGGATGCAAGCCGTACGCAGGGCTTACCTTCTGTCGCAGGGTCTCCGGAGGGCACAACCAGGGGGGTTGATGGAACACTGTGATCTTCCTTTCAGTGACACATTCTGTTCATGCGATTTTAATTGTGGTTTAGTGGCTTACAGCCAAGTGAATTTCAGGGCAGAAGGCAGACAGCTTTTTACTTTCATCCCAGTCTCCAACGCCAGACATGGCTTCAAATCACCATATAGCTTGAAAAATGCATTACTATGCACAAGCATGCCAGCCTGGTGGCAAAGTCACTTGGATGAAAAGCAATGACACACGACTATTCATTTCTCCTTTTTCTGTGCATTGTCCCTTACTCTCTCTTTCTCAGCTTGTCTTCCTTTTCATTTATCTTCCCCTCTTTTCCTGGAAATTTGGAGAACTACAGCAGCTTGAAACTCATGTGAGTTTTACACCGTTCTCACCTGGGAGCTAAAAATCACAGCCAAGTCTGTGTCACACTGCTTAGGAGAGGCTGGTTCTTTCTCTCTCTACTCCAGCACGAACTCGCAGCATGAGGGCAAGAGGAGCAGCAAAGCTGGGCTCACACACCTTCTTGGGAAGTGGCACATTAACTTCACAGTAACATCATCTGCCCTCCCCATCTCTACTCCCCACGCCATGTGTTTCAAACATACTGCTAATGCAATCCAGAGACTTCCAGAATATCCAGACCTTTGCTGCTTACCCTCACTTGGGGAAACCGCACGAGTTCTTCACCTTGCTGGTAAATAATAATACACTTCTCTCTTAGAAAAGTTTGGAAAATTTATTGCATTGTGCCCATCGATTGCTCTACTTTGCTAGGCAGTAATTTGGACTGCAGAGGGGAGCCCTGTTCCTTGATACACTGAGATAGGACGTAGAAGGAACCATTCTACTGTGTCCCAAAAAAAGGACTACCCCACTGATGTCCAAGAAGGAAAGGGGGCAGGAGCTGACCAGATCATATGTGGAAACACAAAACTGATGGCTTCACTGCAGGGGTGGGGTGGGCAGCGAAGGGGGATGTCAGGGCTTGGGTGTGCAGGAACAGCAATGCTACCATTATTTTCTCTGCTTCTTACAAAAGGCTTCTTTCTTTCTTTTCCCATCCCAACAGCAGAGAGCTAAACTGTGAAGCTCATTGCCCCGGGATGCTGCGTATGCCAGAAGTTTATATGTGTTTGTATGAAAAATCCAGTGATACAACCTTGGGCACGGAAACGTCCTCAGCCACAGGCTGCTGGGAGGACACGCCGGGGGACCTGCATGGCCTGCTTACACTAGTCCAACATTCTTTCTCTAAGCAACCGCTATTGACAATTGTTAAAGAGATGAATAAAGAAACTATTTTGACCTTTGGTGTGAGCCACTATGCACTCTGCTATGTTTTAGCACTGGCATTTACCTGGTGACTTCAGCTTCCTTTTAGAACCCCAATGCCTGAAGTCATACAAGAAAATCATAAAAGACCTTAAGGAGATTCAGAATTGTTTATCTTCAGCAGATCTCAAAATGTGGAGGCTTGAGTTTACAGATGCTGGGAATCAGCAGTATTGACATAGCACATCATCTGTTTCAGTACTTACCTGCTCCATTTCTCCATGATAGTGCATTGCCCAACTCATAAAGATGTTCTCTCCTGCTGTCCTGTGCCAGGAAGAATCCGGGAGGCAGTGGCAATAGAGTAGTTAGGCTATGCACCGCTCTGGATGCTCCTCTCAGCCTGTGTTTGGGATACGTATAATAGAATGGCACATGCATGTCCTGCCACCTGGTCTTGTGATGCAACAGGGATCATGATGTGAATCTTCCCAGTGCCTCCATATCCTCTGCCTCTTCCCAGCAGCAGCATGGAAGCAGAAAAGTAAAGATTTGGCAAAGCTCAGCCACACTCCCTCTTCACTCCCGGGAGGGAAAGCAGGCTGTGCAGGACTGTTCCAGATGGCAAAACAGACATGCACCGTTGAAGCTGCAAAACAAGCCCTGCTGACCTGCTACCACCAACTGATCAATGTTGAGCCCAATTCTTCTTTGAGGATTTCCATTGACTTAGCTCCTTAAAAGGAAGGCGCTCACTACTCTGGACACTGATCTGGAAACTGGCAGTTGAGAGGAACGGCAGAATAATGTCAAATCACAGATCGTGTGTAATCCCATTAATGGTGTCTAAATACCGGAGCTACAACCTAGGCTCTGCTGAAACCAATCCCCCCTGTGGCCCTCACAGAATGGTACTTCAAAATGCCTACAGAGATAGATTAATGCACATGTGGCCAGCTGAGATCCGCAGCTTTGATCATAGGGTCATGCTCAACCCCTGTGGCTGGCCATGAACAATTTATATTCCATGGTCCATAACCCATCCCAAATCGGCGCACACAGCTCTCAGAGGCATGCAGCAGGGTTTGTTCTGTGAACTGAGGGACTCATTGAGATTCTAGTTACGGAACAAGCTACTTCAGGGATGCCCATAGTTTGAATAATTTAAAGTCAAACTGGACAAACACAGGAATGTATTATGGAAAAAAGTCTGCTCTGGAAGGATAGGAGATAACCTCCTTGGTCTCATCTCTCTCCTCATCTCTTCAACTGTGTCAAGAACTTAAGCTGGAAAACATTTTGTCCAGTGGAGTAACATTAGGGCCATCCTGTGAAGTGTCTGTTTAAAAAACAGACCTAAGCACACCAGCAAAACCAGCATTAGCTGCAGTGCTGAGGACCTGCAGAGGTATCTGGTGAAGCAGCGGATCTCTTCAAATCAGCTTCTCCAGCAGCTACGAATTTCAATTTAACACACCTAGAGTTATCCAGGTTCGTTTACCACCTACTCTCACACCTTCTCAACAGGAAGAAGAAATTAATCTCTCCTTCTGCCTTGGCAGTGGCTCCTGTCAAAATTTTTTCTGCACATATTCCCAGCCTATTCTCTTAGTCCTTCTGCCACCATTATTGTATTTTTGCCCCTGTTTTTTCTCTCAATAGGCTGTTGCGTTTCATTATACACCTATAGCATATTTGAGCAAGAGAACTGTCTGTTCCCCTCCTTACTCATTCTTCTCCCCCTTTTTCTTTCTTTTATCCTTGAATTTCAATTGGGGTTTGCACACAGAAGCCATGAATCCATCATTTTGGTGCCCAAGGTGCCGGATTCTAGGCCAGCTCCACAGAGATACTCAAATGCCAAAGCCCTGGAGATCTCCGATCTCTCACATAACCAGACTAATGCTCAAGCAAACTATTCTTATTATTTGTAACATGCTTTATTGTGATTTTAAAGAACAGTACATTCTAAACCTTTGTTTTCTGTTACAACTATGACAGACAGACACTACTAGAAGTGAGGTTGTTTATTCAAACTTCAGTAATATTATTCCACAGAATTTCCATTCTGATCAGTCCCATAGACAATAAACCGGCAATTTGCTGACTCCTAAGTGGTAAGAATTAATTTGAATTTCATGACAAGAGATATGGATCAGGGAGAAGCAAATTAAGAAACACAGCGTATCTCCATATCTGGTGGTAGCAGACTGCAGCCCATACTTGCTTTGCTCTAGCAAGAATAAAGGTCCCTGGAGCAGTTAAGTCCTAGCAGCAAGTTCAGCAAGGTCAGCCACGCAAACACAAGCTTCTTGCCTCTGGCAGCCATAAGGAGCCCACAGTGGACTTGGGTAGCGGGTGCTGCCAGGACTAAACTCCTAATGGCAGCCAGTCAAAACAGCCTTTTAACAGACATGGTTACACCTACAGAAGTTGCAGCTCTATCTCCACAGTTGCAGTAATTCCATTACAAACCTTTGCAGAAGCAAGCCAAGTTTTTCTTCTGACATTAAATGTCAAAGGTAGGAAAAGAAGTGAAAAAAAGGAAATGACATTACAGACCCACATTTATCAAGCACTAGTTTCTTCCCTTGCCATATATTTTGAATGATAGAAAGTTTTTCAGCCTCCCAGCAGAGATCAATGCTTGAAATCTGAAGCCAGACAAATTCAGACAAATTCAGGTGAAAAATGAGGCACAGAGTTAAGAGCAAAGTGATTAACGACTGCATGACTTAAACACCTTGATGGATTCTCTGTCATGGGGGCATGCTCAGATCAGACTGGGTATTTTTCTCTGATTACATTCTACCTCAAACAGTTGCTCAGTTCAAAGCAGGCATAATTCATGGGCGCTCACGACCTGCAGAAGGAAGGTGTCAGCCAGACAACTTCAGAACAATTCAGTTCTGCAACAGTGCTGCAGTTCGCGAGATGCCTTTCGGCCACAAGCAGCGCCAATACTCCATGCATTGCTGAACCCTGCTGGGACAGAATGAGACAAGGGTATGGCTCCATCAACATCTGCCACACAGCCCTGGCAGCAGCAGCTCCACTTACTCCATAGTCACAGGAAGTGCAGCGTTTCCTGAGCAATCACCTTCCTATTGTCTTCACTAGGCTAAAAGAGATGGATGGATGGATGGATGGATGGATGGATGGATGGATGGATGGATGGATGGATGGATGGAAGTACCCTGCGGACCACATCTGACCTGTGAGCTACCAGGAGGGTCACAACAGACTAGATGATCACAATGAATTTAACCCTCTAGTAGACAAACACATCTTTATTTAGGTGTGCCATTTCTTAACTTATTACAGTCCAGTCTAGATTGGCACAATGAATTGCCATGCCAGTGAAGCATCCTTATGAATTCTGAGGGAAGGAAAAACCTTGCAGATATAATCAGCACAGGGGTATCTGGGCATTTGTTCTGGGAAGGATAGAAAAAGTATGAGCTGGTTACCTGCAGAGGAGATGACACACTCCTACCAGCCTCAGGGAAAATGAGAAATACAGCTCCCAAATTAGTGGCATATTAAGCAATACTTCATCAACAGTTAAGAAGCATGGAATGAAATGGATAGGATAGGTACCGATGCTTTATGCGCTGAAATTTCAAGTGAAGATCACAAGTTTAGTCTGAGATTTGAAGTGGCACAGCAGATAGCTCTCACACTGATGAGTCCATCACTATATCGCTATAGTGCCAGTCACAGAGCAAAACTCCACTGGGCAAGGCACAAACAGGCTCTCTCCAAAAGATGGATTGTTCCTTGGGGCTCAGTTGCAAACAGGCAAGCTACATCAAGCAATGTAACTATCACTTGGCAGCTGATTTGCAGTAACTTCCTTTCTGCATACTCTTAGCCCATGGCAAATGTAAGGTAATTTGTACTAGTTATGCCTTTATAGGGCATTTACTGCCTGAGAGCTGCCACTTAACAGCTCATGTGCCTAAATTTTGTGATTTCTTCTTTACCAGGTAGATGCAAGCTCATTGCATACATCAGGTATGCAAGCTGCCATTTTCTACATCAAATATGCCAGCACTTTTCCAGCAATGCAGAAAACTCCTGTTCTTTCTGGTACAGGAGCTCAGGGTGATTGGGGAATACCGAATATTGTCTGGTGCTGTCAGAGCTACAAGTTCTTTACTGGTTTTGTATCCACACCCAAACGCACAGTTCCACTGCACCAAAATCTTGTGACCTGAGGATCAGATATCCTGAATGTAATTATGGAGAACAGTGAATAGATCTACTTTATTTCTCCAGGTAGTTCAGAACTACTCCTTTTAGCATAGGACATAGCACCAAACACTGCTCCGTTTGATCTTAAATCCATAACTTACTGCTCCTGAATGCAAACAACTAAACAACTAAACATTTACAGGCTGCAAAGTGAAATTGAATTTTCTTTCCAGAAAGACTTCTCAACAGCCTCAGGAATCTCACTCTTCAGAAGCTTTCCTCCAAACAGACCAGACTTTAAACTTGCTTTCCTCTTTGTGGCCAACTCTATGCAATTCCCAAAAGACATTTATAACCTCAAAGCACACACAGGAATAATTTCTTCTTCATTCATAAACCTGCATTTTTTAAATTTTTAACCTGCATTCTTTTACTTTTCCTCCTCAAATTTAGTCCTTTGAGCCATTCAAGACTCAGGAAAATTACTATTTTGCAGGTACATGAAGTTTCCCCAGCCTCAGAGAATTTGGAAGCTGATCTTTTGTCATATAAAGAAAAAAAAAAAATCCCTCTTAGCAGGAGGCCTTCTGTTTTCCATTAAGCAATGATGGACATTTCTTCCTATTGACTCCTCCAGGAACTATTCTAAAACCCTAAGGATGCTCTGTTTTATTAAAAGTAGGAAAATCCTCTAGGTATGTTACATCAGCTCTGAAGTTCTGCCTAAACTTAACTCAGACATGATAACCCACAAAGCAGGAAGATGAATGGAAGACAGATTTCAATTAGCCTTTCTCAGGAATAAAAACACTGAAGATACAAAAGATAAATATAAACTGTGTGCAGTAACAACTAATAATACAAAATTCCAGAAGAACATGCATGAGAACAAGAAGGATCATGAAAAAATAGTTGTACTTTATGTTTCTGCGGGCACTGCTGCTTTCAGCTTATTTGGTTTTGTTCTAATACTGGTCCATCTGGAACTTCATCCTTGTATATCCCAGGCTAAAGGTTTTGGAAATATGCAGGGAGAGCGTACTCTCATTCTTTTCTACGTGAGCTGATCCACTTTGTATGGAATACTTCAATTATTATGTAGGTCAGAGAACAATAACAATTCTCTGCCATGGGGTCAAACACACTCTCTTGGGAAATCAGATACCTGGGTTTAAAGCTTTGCTCCTGGGAATGTTTAATTATCTCTATAAGGTGGTATGGCTTCTATAAGGCAGACCCATAAAATCCTGCATCTTAGAGATGAGGATAACTTCTGAAAGATGATTTCACCCATCCGGACAGATTGCTACAACTCCCTTTATCTCCTTTTTTATTTTAGTGTAAATAAAATATTTCTTGCCAAAACTGTCCACAAAGTCAGGACAACCTTGCCAGTTTCATGAAAGCTGAAATTACACAGTTTGGAAAAAAATTAAAGTTCATTTGGAAAATAGCTCAGCTAAGTTTACCTAAGCACCCCAGCACAGACCACATCTTCTCTGTGCCAGGCACTATATGAATACCAACAGAAAGCTAAGTAAGTTCTACCAAAAATAGTTTATTGTTGGAGCGTGATACGAAAGAGAGATAGATGCATACAAAAGGGGAACAGATAGTGGAAATGTGTCAGAGACGCATTTACATGCATTAAATGAAGCATTAAGCTGTAAAGAAAGGGGAAGGACAGGTTCATGACCAAGCAAGTGGACTGACACCCTGAAGACACAGATGATTTCCCTCTCTTTCATACAACCACATTCTGTGATGCTGGGCAATGATATGCTAAATGTTTTTAAGCTGAATTCTGCTAAGTGAGCATTACAGTATTACTTCCTTCACAAATGTTCACCTCTGGGACTTCTGATACTATTTGCGTAAATGCTGGGGGTCAGCATTGCCACCGAGGTCACAGACTTGTGCTTTGGACTCCCATACATACATCAAGGTATCTCCATGCATCGACAATTGTTCCTGAATTCACTGTCTATGGAATGGGAATAAACCCCCCCTCACACTCAGCAGCTGTCCTGTGAAAACAAATTTACTAGCATTTGAGACACATTCAAATACTGTAGCAGCAAATGCTAGAGAAGAGCCCAGGAGAAAATTAAACAGCATCTCAGGAGAGCGCAGATTAAGGCCTAGGGCCACACATTTAACAACAGGGGAAAATGAAATGCTGAAGAGCTTTTCATAAAATCACTGTGAGAATGGGAAGAGGGGTCCTGTGCAAAAAAACCCACAATGACATGCAATCTTTTAATTAAAGACTAACACAAGACACGCCAGGAAACTAGAGTAGTGAATGCAAGAAAGAGTTGAATGAAGGGATTCACTGGCAACTTTAAGTCCAGCACTGCGTATATTTTTTGAGTGCCTGATGTGGTGATGATTTCTCTGACGTGTATTGTAATACCACGCAGAGATATCTAAAGGAGCCCTGAACAACCTCTATCAGCGACTGAAAGTTGAGAGCCCTGTGAGTAATCAGTAGATAAATTAGTTGTGACTAATACGAATGAGCAGCAGCTGAAAAGCTGGCACCGCATCAGCACAACACAGAGCTTACGGTACCCTCAGTTCTTCCACAAGAGTACCGCACCGGGCCACGCTCATACAGCCTTGGCACGAGGGAGCCTCATCCCTTGGGCAGGCATGGCCCTGGGGAGGCACTGATTTAGATCCACTGTGTGTTTGGTGGCATGTGAAAGTCCAGCTCAAATAACCATGAAAATCCTGTGTTCAACATATACTAGCACCTTCATGAAGTATAAGCTGTATTGCTTGATCTTCGCTGTCTTGAGAAGTAGAAAAAAAAGGCTAGAGTTTTAATGCTTCACAGTTTGGATGTTTTGTTGGGTGATTCATTTCTATTGCAATGCCTTTTAGCCCAGGGCTTAGAAAAAACATCAAGAATAGAAAGCACAAGTAAGATTATAGGATACAATAAGAACGCTTCATCTTGATAGCAGTGTAGAAACAGTATCAGATGGTTTTTACTGCATAACCAAAATCTTCTGGAAAATCTGCCCAATACCACACAGGGATTTAAAAGCTTCTGAAAAATTAAATGGCATACAGTAACAGAAGCCAGCTCTCTAACTCTCAGTCACATGCTACAGCCATGGTGTTTGCTGACTTACTGCTCATGTGCAGCATGCTTTCCCTCTGCTGCTGGGATAACTGGAGATTATTCCCACCACATGAACATACCCGCTGTCCTGTGCGCCCAAACCACTTCCTCACACTTGCGAGAAGCTGTCATCTGCATCCCTTGCCTCTAATCACACTGATACAGCATCACCACCTCTCCCTCAGCACCCATTTCAGAAAGCACCATTTCTGCTGTTCTCCTCCTCATGGCCCAAAAAGGGAGAGGGCCCTTCTCCTCTGCCAGCGTTGGAATAATTGGCGAGAAATTTGCTGCCTTAGAGTAGTCTTGCTACGTTAAATATCTTCATACGTATGCCTACCATCGCTTTATTTGAAAAAGTGGCTTCATTAGTTTTAAACAAGTCTGTGCCATAGGTCAAATTTTCAAAAGTGCTCAGGGCCAGATGCAAGAAATGACACAGCTGCTTACAAGTCAGGTACTGCCATTCCTACACTGTCAACAGTTTGAGCCCACTGTGAGCATGAAAAATCAGCATATGGGGTACCGAGGGGAAGAAGCTAACCAGGAGTTGCCTGGCATGTGTGGTCCCCCTTCTTGGGCATTTCTGACACCCACCAGCTGCTGAGGATCAGAGCCCTACATCTCAGAGCTCTTCCCATGCAGCCATGCTCACTTCCCCTCAGCTTCAATTCCAACTCACCCGTCTCGCTTGTGTTCAGAAAGGACAAGAGAGAGGAGAGCCCTCCCGAGGCTGCAGCAACAGCCAAGAGCTCACCCTGGGAGATGGAGGTTTGAACAAAGCTGAGAACCAAACCCAGACTAGACGAATGCCACAGCTGCTAAAGCATCATGTAGCAAGTGGGCAGTTTCTTCAGGCAGAGTTTCTAAAATAATCGGTGTGTCATAATGAACTCAAACCTTCCGATGCATGTTAAACCCACTCTGAACCCACATAAGGCAATGAGCCATTGAAGGGCACCTGGTGTGTGCCTAGATGAAAGGAACTCTTGTTCTGCCTACTTCTGGTTCACAGAGAGACTTTGATGGGCTTGGGTGCTTCCAGATGAGCAATTCTGTAACACAAACAGCACTGCTCTTGTGGCCTGGGGATCACTTACATTAAAAAAGAGAAATATCCAGTAAGGTTTTTCAAACTCTGAGCTAGTTGTATATATTGAGCTACTAAATTCTCTTTAGATACTCAAATCTGCAATTCACATAATCTGGAGATAATTGCATTCCGATTACACTATAGTGGTCCTATAATGCAAAACAAACTGTCTAATATTCTTCCAAGGGCTTCTCAGTCATAGGCTTTCCTTTGCATTCTGTCTTTGTTACTGAGAAAGGCAAAGGTACAGTCTGTGAAGGACTCTGGGACTCTGTGCAGAAAAGCTAGAGCAAAGCACTTTGGCAAAACAAGAACGTACAATTCTACAACAATGAAGGAAAAAGAACTGCTCTGAATTAGATTTGGCCATACAGCTAGAAGGCAAGTAGATGCTGCTGCCCTTACAGTGACAGACCTCTTAACATATCGCCTCTTGAAATGGAAAAGTGTTTGGCCTGAAGGGGTGGTAGCTAGAAATCCTTAGAGAAATATCATATAACTGATGCGCCTGACACAATTTGTTTAAAATGCATCAATCCAGGGACTCTTGAATAAGCCTGACTGAACAACTTTAAAGATATGTGCAAAAGATGGATTCAGCCTTGTATAACCCATTTTACTACTTCTTTTTTTTCTTCTTTTTTTTTTACAAACACTGAGTGCAATAACCTTTACCCCTTCAGGACATTCTTGTAAAAGGTGTTTAGCCTGTGTAATTACAACTGAAGTTCCTGTTACCTAGCTGGAGGCAGAGACCTCTTCAACTGGCTGCATGCAAAATTTCAGTGGATTTAGTTGTAAAGTGGAACCTGTGGCTTCTCTGCTTCCAAGAGCAAGTATATAATCCCATAAAAACAGAGTTACTGAGAACCATCTTAAAGCCAGATAAGTGTTTTATCTTTGCCCACTCTTACTGGAAGGCTGTTCTAGTACCTCAATGCTCAAGATCTTTGAAATCTTACCATTTCCAGACTAAACCAATTTATGCTGAGGTTACAGCCATCTATTCATATTCCAACAATATCCTTCATCTAAAAAACTTTACTGTCCCGCGGAGAAGGGCCCATTGACCTGAATACATGAGAAGCAGTGATTATTGAAGTGACTAAGAAAAATGCTGGGAATGCTTGGGTCTGACAATGAAACTTTCTTCTAGATAGATATCCTGAGGATGGCCAGATTCTCCATTGCTACCATTACCAGCAAAGGGGAGAGACCAAGTCATTGGAAATTCTAATCTCCTGCTTTGATAAGAAGACCAATTACGTACAAAAAGCCTCTTTGCCTCTTAGCAAGCACACAAATTTACGTTTAGGAACTCTGAAGATTATGTCACTGTGAAGTAAAGAACAAATTTTGGTGCTGTACCTTCCTGGAGTGCTCTGAGCTCCAGGGGGAGAAAAGAGAAGCAACCACTAACTATGACAGATCTTTATTCTAAGTTTTCATCAGGAAGTTTAGCAATGTCAATAAACAACCTCTCAAAAAAAACATTTGACTAAAAGCAGACACCAGATTTCTTCACCAATCTTAGAAAATTTGGGTATCCAAACTGACGTTAAGAGGCCCACTTTCCAGAAATCTGGTTGCCCATTCACCCCTCAACAAGCCTCTGCCTAGTATTCATGAAAACAAATGGAACAGAAAAAGAAAATAGAAGTAGTTGCATTGTCATGTCTGTTTGGAAAGTCACAGCCAGCCTGGATGAAAGAGGGGAGAGGAAGAGAGGAAAGGCAGTCTCCAATGCCCAACGCGCATTTTGCAATGAGTTGATCAATCATTCTTCTTCTGTTTGTAGAAATGCCTTGAACAGAACTCAATGGTCCTGAAATGGTTCATCACTCACAAACATTTGATGAAAGTGGATTTGGTTTTTGGTTTATGATACAGCATGCTGGAGATGAGTTTTCTAGATGAGATACAGGCAGTACACATAACACCAATCTACTTCTTTCTGCTTTCCAGTGCTGTCCAAGGCAAGAAAAACAGGAGTGGGCTGCTGCCAACATCAGCCACACAGATCTCACTTATCACTGCTAGGGACATTGATCTTTGTACAATGCATCTACGCAGCATTATGGCAAACCGGAAAAACCTCGGTCACACACACATGCTATCATTTGTTCTTTAAGTTACTTCAAGCATAAAGCCTTGCATGTTCTTAGTCTTCCTCTCAATATCTATCTCAGCAATCTGCCGTTCAAACAGCGCTCACCAAACCTTGCATAAAGGCACCTGAAGCCTGCTGATTGAGTTGTCTCACAGAAGCCTTGCTAATAATATACATTTGGAGTGCTTTTAATCATTTTATGAAGTTAGGAAATTCTCATCTATTGAACTCCAGTGGACCATGGAGAAATTTTATGGCTCATCACCAATCGAGATCAGGTGAAAGGAATGCAGAACGGTGCTTTCAAATTAAATTACAGTTTTTCAGGTTGGACTGGCACAATCTGTCTTCAGCAAAAAAGGAGCTTTTTGTGGAACTTTTACAGCAAATTCAATCCTCTGATTCACACTGCTGCTCCCTACATTTTATACTAAATTGCACAGTTAAAAAGCCGACTGTGGCATTCTCATGTATCTTTCCAGCCCAATAGCATTGTGCTATCTGCCAAAAGCCCACTTCCAGAAGAGCTTCAGCTTAGCACAGGCAGGAAGAAACAGCAAAGGAACATGGTTGTAATTTGAGGGATTTCGCATGCAGATTTACAGAGTGGGATTAAACTGGCTTTAACCCTGCTCTTAACCTTCACCTTCTCTCTTTAGTGCCATGAGGCACTTCTTTCTAGCTCGTCCAAAGCGGAGAGAGCCACTACAGAGCTGCGCAGTTGCTATGAGTGTCCTTGTACCTGTGAGAGAAGGACAGTATGCCCTCATGATCCAACATAAGAGAAGACAGCTGATTCCCTCTCTTCTCCCTGTCCTCTAACACAAAGCTTGCCCAACACGTGGAGAACAGCTTATTGAGGAGCGTATAATTTGCTATCACCTGCACTGTAAAAACAAAATAATAAAAAAAACACCACAAAAGTAATCCTTTTGGTCATGTTTATGCTTGCTCTGAATTTGCATCCTGGGAATGCTCTAAGTGACCTTCCCTGCACATAGGGAATTTCAACCCACCCTGATCTTAAATGCTTGCAGACAGCGAATGTTTCAGTGATGCTTTCTGTAAGCTTTCTTACCAGAAACTTGATCCAAGTCTATGCCATGAACTCCATTCTTGCAAATCCACATTGATAGACCTGGACTGAGTCTCCCAAAATGACTGAACGCGAGAAGAAAGGGGTCTACAAAATGCGCTTTTCAGTTACAGACCTCCTAGCTGAGCAGCCACGCATAATGCTGAAGGGTCAGGAAAGATGAAGACTCAGCCCAAAAACCCACGTAACTGCAATCACCTCACGCAACGTAGGAATGCAGACTGCGCTGGATGGTGATAGCATGGGAAACTCAGCTCCCATCTGTAAGTGAAGGCCTGAGGATATAAGGAGATTCTCTTTGAGACCCCTCCAAACACATCTCAAACACATGTTTCTGTACAACTCTGTAATACTAACACTGCTAATCTAAGCCAAAGTTACACCAAAAAGGGACATATTCTGATGTAGAATTGAAATGGAAAGGGATAATGTTTTGTAAGTGTCAAAATATACCTTGATTCTGTTATCTGCAATGCAAACATTTCATAAGGATAATACAGATTTTTTTTGAAGTTGCAGTTGTAACATTACATAATTGATCACTAATGAAGTATTTATAGAATAACTTCATAAGGACAAATAAATACAGAAGAGGAGAGAATGAGAATTATACACAACCAGCTTTTCTATCAGGTATTTTATAAAAATACGAAATACTTGGTGGGTACATTCTAAAGAGAAAAAAACATTTACCATAGAATAGTTATCATAGAACCAAAATATGGGAGAAATGGCTTCCAACCTCTCCCCTCTGGAGACATCAGAATACTTCAACAGAGGTGGGTAAGGGTGGGAAAGATATTGCAGGAAAAAATATGAGACAAAAGTCTTCTCCCAGATTAGGGAGAACCTGCCCTGCCCAGAGCTAGTTCCTGCCCAGGCTAAGTAAGAGGAAAGGGCAAATGTGGAGTATTCTATCTCAGCCACAAGAAATATTTTTGCCCTATAGCAAAAATATTTGGGAAGCAAAATTCTTTGGCTTCCAGTGTCAGAGCTGGCATCCAGTTCTGTGCATCACAGCTTTCCTCTTTCTTCTTTCCCTCCGTTGTCTGGTTTTTCCTCTTGCTGTTTTCTCTTGCTTTTGGAGTCTGCCTCATTCTTTTCCCCAGTGGCAAATTAAACTGAGGACACTGCTTGAAAATTCACATCCAGCCTCTTAATCAATGCATCATGGCTCTATCTCCTTTTGGGCAAAGATGTTGTCTCAGAAAAATTTTAACACAGTAAAGCAGCCAGAATGGCCCAGACATCACACACACAAGACAGAGTCTTTGAAAGCAGGAAAAAAAGAAACCTTCAAGACAGCAATCACAAATGTCTCCATTCTGCCCATCTTCCTTTCCACATTTGCTGCTTCTTTTTTTTTTCTCAGTGGCCTTTCCCACCTTCCCAAGTACATGACTTTTAACCCGCACAACCCTTCCATCTATCAAGAGCCTGACATGCATGTTTATACTCCCCCAGGACTAACCCTGACACTTTACCACATTAGCTCACGTTTCCATCTCTGACAACTTGTGGCATGTTTTCCCTCAACCAACAACTACTTTCCTTTATATGACACATAGCACTTTAGCAGCCAAAGCACAACAGTCTGATAACTGCTCATCCGGCATCATGTATCTTCTTATTATCTGCTACATTATCCTTATCTAATTGCATGCACTTTGGCTCAATCTGACATTTTCAAAACTACAGATGCTTATTAGCTTTTCTTAGCTAAAAGAAAAATGTGCATTATAGTGATTATAAGCTCCTGGCACCGCTTGTGAAACATTGTAATGAGAGAGACCTTTAGCCCACCATAAACAAGCACAATCAGGTCTGTTTTGGTTATTAGCAATGCTGCCACAAATGTTGCCACTGTCAGAATTAATGACCACACTGCTAATTATTAATAATCTCATGTTTCTACAGGTACTCTTTAGCCCAAAGCTTTAGGCCAAAAGCAGAAATTATTTAATTCTGCAGCACCACACTGAAGCCACAAATGAAGTCATGGCCTTGATTCCTTTATGGTATCCAACAGATGCAGGTCCTGCCCCACAGGGATAAATAACTAGCTGAAGGTTGTGCAGCAGGTCGGTGGCAGACCCAGGAACGGCAAGACTTGCCTAATGGTCATTCCAGCGCTCTACTACAGATCCATGCCACCTCACACAGAAGGTATAGAAATGTGCCCAGAAATCAGCGAGAACTACCTACTCCTTGAAGAAGCCTCTCCCAAGCACACAGAACTCAAACACAGGACGTATAAACAAGGCAAGTACAATAGATCAGGTTACTGTGATCCTAAACCTTGGCTATGTCAGTCTTTATTAATTACTCTTGTTTGCAGTGAATCACTGTACGTGTTTTGACAAGCGTTGTTTGTGCTGCAGTTCACAACAGAACGAAGCAGCTGCTTCAACAGCACCCACTTTATTAGAGACACCATTGTGAAGCACTATAATACCTTTAGTGTTTTCTCCAGGTGCTTCCTCTTGTATCTGGGATTACAAATGCCCAAATTAAAAAATAATTTAAAAAAAGGTTAATATAGAACAGACAGAGGAACTGTACCAATAAAGTGCTTACATTCAGTATGCCTAGCAAGAAGACTAGTAAAAGTGGAAATCTTTGGTTCACTATAAACCATTTATGTCTCTATGGCAACCTTGTCGTCGACTTCTACAGCTTCCCTATCAACAAAGTGATAGATGTTTGGTCTTTTAAATATTACCTTTCTTTTCTGGTGCCTAAAGGAAATAGGCAAAGCAAAAGCAAAACCAAACCATATTTGATATAGATTACCCAGAAACATGAGGGATTTAGCAATAAATGACAAACAAATAAAGATAGGATTCTACAGTCACATGAAACATAATCCCATGAGCAATCTGTGCAAATCTCAGAGCTGTGTATGCAATAAACTTATCTTGGGACAAGCAGTCTCTTATGCAAGAGGTCAAGCACTATTTAAAGCAGATCCCAACATCCTCTTTCCCCCCTGCCCAAGGCTCCTCGTGTTCCTCCGGAATACAAGATAACCCAACCCGCCTGTCCTGAGAAGTGAGCAGGGGAGACAGGCAGCAGCTGAAACTTGCATTTTGCAATGCCAGAGGGCAGGTCGCTGTGAAGCGGCTGGAGAGGAGCCATCTGAGGTTTTTGCTGGAAGACCCATCTTTAGGCGCCAGGGCAGAGAGAGATAAGGTTGCCAGCAGCCACCTGTTAGATAGGGAGGGACAACTGACTCATGGCTTCCCAGCAGTGCAAATAAAACACTGAGTTTTTCTCCCATGAGGATGAAGGGCTGAAGCAGGGCTGGGGAAACAGAGAGAGGAAGAGCTGAGCTGTGCTTGCAGCCTCTATTGTTCTTAAGGTACTGGGAGGTCTTGGGAGTGCATAGGAAGGGCCATCCACCCCACAGCCACCTCCCATACCCTACCTGCCAGCAGCAGCAGCAGCAGCTGCCATCAGATTCCTTTTCTATGACCCTGGCACAAGCATGAATGTCTGTTTTACTACTGCCAGCAGTTCATACTTTTTCTTCTGCCACAGGCTGGCCTTTTAGGTAGAAGTCCTTTTTTAGTCCACCTTAGCACAAGGCACTGCAGGACACTTGAGTTCATCTTCACAGACACAAATTCTACATGACTGGGCTCTGCAAACCCCTGCTTATAGCCTTGAGAAGGGCCAACAGGCAGTAACAGGTCTCCTGCTGCTGCCTAGACACTGGATGTTATTCTCTCCCTGCCTCTGCCAGAAAGGGAGGAAAGCAGCAGGCACAAGGATCTTGTGTAAACCTGCTGCTGGCTCCGTTCACCAAGTGTATTCAGATCTACAGCTTGGAGACTGCAGTAACATCCATAATTGCTCAGTCTCCATGAGTTTCATTTCATCTCTGACCAAAATACCACAGCTACTTTCTCTTATAGAGCGCTGGAGCTCATTTTAATGGAAAATGAGGAACACATGCATACTTTTGCCATAAACACTTTAAAATTAATGATTGTGGTATAACTACAGCTGAGGTTACCAGGCATTTCCCACTGTAGCTTTTCCATTTCATGTATCTCTGCACGTCCAAGATAGTAAGCCTGGGGAGAAATCTGCATTTGCTTTTGAGGTCTGCCTCAAAAGTGAAATCTACTTTAAATGCTGGAACAGATGCTATTGACAAATACTGAAGGGAAAAAGAAAAAAAACCCACAACCAACGCCCCCCCCCCAAATTTATATAATGAAAGTATTAAGATACTTCTATCCTTCCTTTTGGATGCTTTAAATCTCCCTTCTCCCAAAGCAAGCTCCAAACCCTCAAACATCTACAGAAAAACATCAGACATTTGAAATGTCACATGAAAGCTGTGACTAATGAGTGATAGATACAGCAAAGACTTAAATG
Source organism: Phaethon aethereus (assembly GCF_964289735.1). Classification (NCBI taxonomy): domain Eukaryota; kingdom Metazoa; phylum Chordata; class Aves; order Phaethontiformes; family Phaethontidae; genus Phaethon; species Phaethon aethereus. Next base: position 163,338,541 of record NC_138582.1, read on the forward strand.
TGCTGGACTTCACAATTAGTTTTACACCTGTAAGAATCTCCTTGGTGATAGCTGGAATAATTTTTAGTCTTAAAGCCCCTGCAACCCAGGACCAGAAATTGCAATAGCTCACGGGGATGAGCCACAGCAAACTGTCACTGCCACAGAGCCAAGATATGCTGTCTACGAGACAATGCATCAACTCAGCCTCCAATTTTCCATCTGCAAAGTGAAGATAATAATGTTAAATGCAATTTTAAAAGGCACAGAGATAGCAAGTGGTGGAAGAATCTATGTAATAGCAGAGCTCTACTAACAAGTACCTTGTTTAGAGGAAAATAATTTACACTACGCAAGTGATAAGCAATTAAAAATATGCTCAGTGGAAATCTGGTAAGATTTCATCAGCAGAGATTCACAGTATTGGCCTTTTTTCACATTACCTCACACACTCCATTAGCTTTGCTTAAACTTCCTGCTTGCAGTGTGGATGAGTAGCAGACCCCTCTCTTCCTCTCTCCCTGGCTCCACATTAAAAGTTCCCCAAGGCTTAAAACCTGCATTAATCTTTGCTGTAATCTTTGGTAAGACTTTCAAGTGCTATTTTAGCAGAACAAAGTATGAAATATCTCTAAACTAAAGTGCTTAAAAGCTGAGAAATAACTGAAACTCAGTTTGAATGTGGGAAACAAAGGTTCCCAAACACTCTACAGATGGAAAAGTTGTGAAGGGCTCATGTTTCCACTACACAAAAACTACAGCCCACTCATCCTTCAAAACACCTTACTGGACTGTATCACTACACTCTCCCTCTGTTCCTTCCTGCACTGTTGTGTGCTGCAAAACATGCATGTGCCCAATGCCCACGTCTTACTCTCATTTTTAGTTATGTGTTGTCAGTAAAGATGGCACACTAGATCTCTTCATATAGTCTAATGCACAGGCTCAAAATATGTTTTAACCCAGTTAGCTCACCCACACTGAATCTCATCCTTATCAACCACATAAATACAAACACCAGCAATTCAATGAATAGAGGTAACATTTTCAAAGGTGCATAAGTGAGTAAGGACTTGATCCAAAAGGAGTATTTATGCACCTAACTAGGAATTAGATTCCAATACATATTTTTGGATTTGAACACAAATCACTTTTCAAATAACACTGAATTTACAAACCTAAGTTATCTGTGTGTACTTTTGAAAATTTACACTGTATCATAACCCAGTATGAGTGCAAGAGGCTTTTGGAGAAAGGCTGGTTTTTGTTTTCCTTTGGGAGAAAAGAGAAAAACATTCCCTTAGAAGAAAAATTTGTTAATCCCCTCCTTCCCCCATGCTTGAATATGGGATGATTTTAAAATGTTGTTGAACCAGTTTTTGATCAGCTTTGAAAACAAATATTTCTCCCTGATGGTGAAAAAAGAGTTACAAAACTGTCATCAAGTCAATCAAACCTAGAGAAAGCAATGTGGAATTGAAACTAACCCTCAGGTGTAGGTGTAAATATGTAAACAAAAGGTTAGTTGGTGCTTTACTATAAAAGCAATGAAATGCCAAGCGCTCTATCAGAACACTGGTCATCAAGACACGCTGCCACCCCTTGGTCACAGGACGAAAATGCACGTACATCACGGCAACGTAATCGTCCAGCACATCAGGCAAAAATACCAGTAAAATCAACTTGCAGTTAATGAACTTTAATGGGAGATTTTGCTGGACCATCACAAGCATAAATATATTAGCCCAAATTAATGTAAAGGTTTTTATTTCAAGGGATATTTTTCTCCTGACTCCCAAATGGCATTTTCAAAGCTGTGATGGACACCCTAAGAACTGTCATCTTTGTGGCCTTTTCTGAAACAAAAACATACAGAGGAATGGAGAGCAGCACATATTCATAGATTTTTTTTCTTCCACCCCCTATGCCTTTGAAAGCCTGTTGGAAAAGAACACAAGGTGTTCTGACCCTGGGCTCAGTACATTCTTTCCGCACTTGAGCTACCAGCTCAAGTGAAGTTACTCAAGGCTCAAGAGAAATAACGTGAGCAGAGTACTCTACATAAGGTATCCCAACTTATTGCACAGTTCACTACTATTAGAGAGATGATTCAGCCTCTTCGCACAGTTATTCCTGAGTACTTAAAAATACATTCTCTCTGGAAGATTTTTTTTAGTGCATGCATCATCACCATGGCTAGTAAAGACTGCAGAAACATAGGCTGATTTTAAACTGACAGCAAAAATCACAATGTGGTTTAATTCTAAATTTAACTATAAAACAAAGTATAAAAAACATATCACCTCCAGATCAGAGTGTCCATTATTCAGTAATCACAAAATGCATGATGGGCTTCCATGTAAATAAAACTCACTATTTTTTATGAGGTTTATAGCTATTTCTTTTGAAGGAAGTAAACTGTAATTTTTATTAATTTCAAAAGGTGAGCTTACAGAATATCAGTAGGGCCTAACTATTTCCATTGAAAGAACTAGTCCCAGCCCTCTACATCTTAATAGCTGTAGGATAACTGAGTTCAACATCCAAGAACTCACCAAGAAGAGGCAGAAGAAGGTACTCTTACAGACTTAAACAGTAGTTTCTGTCAATAAACACAGCAGTTCAGATCTGTAGATAGAGTTCTGGTTACAATTCAAATTACTGTATCTTACAGTAATGTTATGAATCCTGCAGTCCTACAAACCCTTCTATAAAACCAAATCACTCATCTCTTTGCAAAAAGACCACACCACTTCTGAAATGCCTGTTGCCTGCAGCTCAGGCCTCAACCTTTCTGAAACAGTCCTTGACACATATTTCTAGGAGGCAATACCTCTTCCCATTAGACAAATAATGAACTGAAAATTAACACTTTCAATTACATGCAACAGCAAGTCTGACATACCAAATTACATTTTTTTTACACTAATGGCTTTGATTCTCACTTTCTCAGACTCATTCTATTAACAAATGATATTTGATTTACTTAATCCTTAATTTATTCAAGCAGGAAACACAGTTTTATTGAAGCATTTCAAAATTATCGCTATTTATGTCTGAATGAAAAACTTCTCAAAATGTAAATCAGTCTGAATAATCAACAGCAAAACTAGTGAAGTATAATATATGGCCAAATGTAGTTTTAAGCAAAGAATATTCATAGTAATGAAAGCTTTTGTACTTTGAGTCTGGCTGGTTTTATATGGTTAAGTCTCCTACTAAAGCCAATACGAGTTTTGTCTACGTAATGATCCTGTAAGAATGCAGCGTATGGCTCTTTATGTAGAAAAGTTTTATCATGTTTTGGTGGAGGGTTCAATAATTTTAACACACAACTTATCATACAGAATTTAATTTAAAAAGAACCTCTGTGACCATCATTTTACAGTCAGGGCCTTATAAAATAGATCAATATTTTGCCTTACAGAAAAGTGCTGAATTTGTTATGCACCTGATTAATGCATTGTTATCATCCCAGTAATTAAAAGGAGCAGGGCTATACACAATCAGCATGATACATCTTACTCAGCACCTCCTGGCAGTTGCCTGCAAAAATTAAACCCATTAATCACTGTGATGCCAAAAGAAGAAAAAGCTTGGAAAAAATGAAAAAGCTCTTTTTTATGGGAAAAAGTTCTCAAGTCAACATCCAGGAGAAAATCCCTTCCACAATGCAATACGGAAAGTATTAACTTCATCAGTCTAAAAAGGAGAATTATGTTACTAAAATTCTTCATCATCTCCTGTATCACCACACTAGATTTTACTAAGAGTCTTCACAGGCATTTCTTCATATCTAAATGAATGTTGTGAAACAGTATCCTATAATAAAGCAAAAATGTCATCAGGATTTTGTTTACAGCTGTTGCAATAATTAACTTCAGTATCAATACTGCCACAAAGCCAATTGGGAAGTGGTTTTACAGGGTCATTTATACAGGACCTAGTTTCCTCATTACTCCTCCCCTAAATAACATGATTGTCTCATCAGGCTAATAATTAACATGAAACTCAGGTTTTGTTCACAAGTTAGGTCTACTACATATATTTTCTCATATACCTACCATGATTTGAAACATTGTAAAAACTTGTCAAAATACTAAAGAATGCTGTGACTTCTGCTTTGCTATACTTTCATGTTTACGAAAACAATGTTCTCAAGTCTGTTTCAATAGTGGCTGTAAAGTGAAGTGAGCAGTTATCATATTAAGCCACAATTGCCTTTGGTTTAGATTTTGTTTATTGGAAGGTTACTGCTTCCTCTTCAGCTTCATAGATTCTGTCTAGTATTTTTCCACCAGTAGTACTTCCAGTGGACAAAATGCTTACTAACAATACCGTGACCTTCAAAGGCAAGATCCTGTCTTTCCCTCTGTTTTGTACCACACTGAGGTCTGTACAGGTGCTTAAAAATATAGTACTGAATGCAGCACACATATTTCAATACAGAAGTCATCATCTGTAACCTATAAAAAAACCTCAGTTCTCTCCTGATTGTTAATCAGATGACAAAGTTAGGAACAGAACAGTCTCATTCTCAGGTTTGTTTTGGTATTTCCAAGTCTGGCCAGGCAAAAAAACTTTGTTTCTATATTTTTAAGCTCTGGCTTTTCCTACTAGATCAATGTTGAAGGATGAAAAACAACATGAATGTCCTATTGTAGTATTTGTGTAAAACAGGAATCAAAAGTCTAATCACCTCAGAAAGGAGTTTCCAACACCATCTCATTAAGCTCTTCCACTTGATAAGCAACAGCACATGCTCCTGGCACCCTGCACAAACAGACGGCCCTCCTTGCACTTCTCCCACAGTCCTTGCCTGCTGCATGCCTTGCTTTTCCCTTTCCCTCGTGGATTTCACACCCGGGCTGCATTCGCTCATCCTGGGCGAGCCTGCCTGCTGCCACCGGGGCCGGGAGAGAAATTTCATCAGGCCCAAGGGCAAGAGGCCGCCGCCAGCTCGCCTTGGCGCCGGTCCCGGGGTGGGGTTCAGTACGGCGGACAGCTCCTCCCGCCCGGGACAGGAGTGTTCGGTACGGCGGACAGCTCCTCCCGCCCGGGACACGCGGGTTCAGCACGGCGGACAGCTCCACTGCTCCCGCCCTTGCCCGTGCTGCCCTCTGCCTCCACCCCCCCGCGGGCAGGGCCCCTTCTTCCCGCAACACACGCTTTAAAGGCCATGGCCACTGGTTTCGCCACGACTTCATCCTTCCGACCTGAACGACCCTCCACTGGAGACCCCCAGCCCAGTCTGCCCAGTCTCTGTTGCACGGAAGCACCTTTGCACTGTCCGACCCGGTCCACTGAACTTTCTCAGACACGTTGACCCCTTTAAACATCATTCACACGAGGTGCCTACGTGCGTTTATGAGTCACCCCAAATCCCTGTTTCTGGACGTGCTTTTTGTACTTCATTGCAGAAGACATCTAGGCAGGCACTTTTCCTTCTACAGCTGGCACTGCACAACAGTGCCCTCCACCCAAACACTCCACCCTCCCTGAGGGGAGAAAAGAAAAAAAAAAAGAAAAAACCCCCTCAAATTCTCCTTTTAGTAGTTTAATATTACTCTTAATATTATTTTGGAGCCTTTCAGCACAAATCACTCGCACATGCTAAACTGCGTCCTTTGCTTCCCGGCTCAGCGCTTCTGGTGATCAGAGACGCGGCTCCAGACATCTGCTGTCTCCAAATCCAGGAAAGCAAAATTACAAAAGTCAAATAATGAGGAAAATGTGCCTGAGCGCAGCCCCGGCGGCGGCACTCCGCTGGGTCGCAGCGACACCTAGAGCCCAGCCACGCCGGGGAAGGGTCACTGGTGGGTGCGGGCGTCCGGGCACGGGAACGGGTCCCCTCCCGCAGTTGGCCAGGGCCAAGGAGCAGCAGCGCCAAGATCGTTGCCGGTCAGCGGGTTGCAGGGAAGGGTTCATTCAGGGTCCTGTCGCCCTGGCCCCGGGGGCTGTCGGCGTGGCCATCACCTCGGGGAGCTTCAGGCCCATTTGCCTCGTCGCTGGCAAAGGTGGACTTGCTCTACCGACCGCGAAAGTTTTGACGAAGCGAGAGGAAAAGGGACAGGGAATTAAAAGACAACCCGCGGAAGTTTCCCTGCGAACACAGCTCTCTCCTCAGAGCGAGGCAGACCTGCTCTCTCGGCTGGAAGCGGTGCCTTTCCTGGGAAGGCTCCCAGGGCCAGAGCTGAACCCTGCTGCAAAGCTAACGCGTCCCACCCGGGCAAGAAGTATTTTTAACCGACACAAACATTATTCCCAACTGCAGCCATTTGCTTCCCCTTGTGTGTGCTTCCACAGAGGCAAAACACCTCAAATCCCGCGCCCACACAGGCGACACCAGCGATGGGGAGCCACGCCGGCCCTCCTTCGTATCCCCGCTTTCTAAACCCCCTCTTTTCCCCCGGAAAGAACTAGGAGCGATCGAGTTAAGCTAGTTTAACTCCCTCAGGCTCAGCAGCGAGCCGGCGGCCTGGCTGAGCCACGCGTTACTAAGGCGATACGCAGATGCAGCCTTTGAAGTCGCTGCTCTCGCCGCAGCGCGGGAGCGGAGGGTGCGCGGATGAAGTTTGCGCCTTCCCCGCGGCGGCTCGCCCGTGGGCGGCGGGGAGGGATGAGAGAGAGTCCCCCAAAACGGCTGCTCAGGGGTTAAAAAGTTTCCCCGCTGCCAGGTAGGGGGGAGGCTGACGGGAAAGCAAGGAGGGAGGGACGAGGTGAAGACTTCTGGGCCGGGGGAGTGTTAAAGGGTAAATCACGGAGTAATAACTAAAAAAAAAAAAAAGGGGGGGGGGAGCTTTGTCGCCTCACTTGGAGGGAGACGACCGGAGCTTGCTCTTGCGGTTTCCAAACGTGCTGACCCCGCGCCCCCCACCCCGCTCCGCGGCAGCGGAGAGCCGCGCAAGGAGCCGGGTAACGGGGAGAGGTGCGGAGGCAGCGCGGAGGCGGGCGAGCCCCGGCTGGGCTCGGCTCCGTGCGGGCTCCGTCCCGCACCATCCCCGGCATTTCGGGGGCAGAAGAAGAGCGCAAAGACCCGCTGGGAAGAGCGGACAAACCGCGAGAAACCGCCGCCAGCCTAGAGGGGCAGGCAGACCCCCGGCAGGACCGGGAGAGCGGAGGAGGGGGACACCCAAAACCCAACCCAAGGCGAACGACACCGGCGCTTACATCCTCCTCCTCGCAGTCACTTCGCGGCTGGTACTGGAAGCGGGGCCGGCTGCTTTCCTGTTGCAATGGACGCGAGGTCTTGCCGGCAGCGCCGTCCTCCTCGCTGCTCTGGGCGCCCAGGAGGTGACTCGCCTCGGGGGGGACGGGGAACGAGCGGGAGGTGTTGATCTTCCCGCTGAACCGCTGGTAGAGCGAAGCCATGAAGTCAATCCGCGGGAAACGAGGGGGAGGGAGGGAAAGAGAGACGCTTCTCCCTCTCTCTCTCTTTTTTTTTTTTTTCTCCCCCTCTTCTCTTCTTTTTTGGCTACAGCATGCTACACGCGGGCGAGGCTCAGTCCCACATCAGCGGACGGGAGAGCGAGGGCTCCGGCTCCCCGGTCCTCTGCACCGGCACCCAGAGAGAAGCGGCGGGAGGTGGGGGGGGGGGGGTCGAGAGAGCGGGGGGGGGGGGAGTGACGGGAGGGAAGAGGAGAGAAGATAGATAAATAAATAATAAAACGCAATCGAGTCGTAAGAACACAGGCCCCGGGAATGCTGCACCATCCAGTGTTGGGAAGGAAAAAAAAAAACAAAAAAAAAAAGGAAGAAAAAAAAAAAAGAACCAAAACACTCCACGAAGACGTACCCCCGATAATGGCGCCTGAGTGGATCAGCATTAAATGTGCTTTGGGGGTGTGCGTGTGTGTTCGCAAAAGCGGGGGGGGGGGGATAATAATATGGCAGGGGGGCTGGCTCAGTCGCCGGCTGTCAGCGGCTCCCCAGGCAGAGGCGGCGGAGCCGTCGCCTCCGAGGTCGCATACCGACAGTGTGCACCAGCGAGAGGCTGTGACAGAGTGTGTGAGACGGAGTGGAAGAGGCTGGGAAGCCTTCATTCAAAGCACGTTGCTCCTCTGGGGAGGGAGGGCTCTTCTACAATTATCTCCTTTTCGGCAGCTTCTTTTTAGTCTTCCTAATTTTTTTTAATTCTTTTTTTTTTTCCCGGGGAAACAACTTAAAAAAAAAAAAAGCAAGAGACACCTGATCGCCAGCCGCGAGAGAGCAAGCGAGGTGGGGAGAGGAAAGACGAGGCGGGGAGGAGGGAGGCGGGCCGTGAAGCCGCTGTGCCCGGGTAAGGGGCGAGGGGAGAGACGGCCGAGCCCCGCCGCCGCCGCTGCCCCGCTCCAGGGGCGGTGTGCGGGGGTCTCTGCCGCGGCGAGCGGGCAAGCGCCCGCTGACCGTCCCCTCCACCCCGTCCTCCTCCGTCCCCCGTCTGCCCACGGCCGGGGAGAGGAGGGAGAAAGGGATGCCACGGGTGTTTGGAAGGGGTGGTTGTTGTCGCTTTTTAAAAGAATCCAGTAAATCGTGTCTCTTACTATTTTTGTATTAATTCTTTTTTTTTTTTTTTTGCTGCATTAAAACGTGCTTCAGCGCCCCTCGGTGGAAATCCGCCCAAAGCGGCTCTCGGCACCCGCGGCCGCGGATAAACAAGCGCGGTCCCGGGGGCGGCCGGGCCGGGTTGGGCCGGGGTCGGGTCTGCACCCGGACCCGGGCCCGGGCCGGCAGCGCGCCCGGGGACCGTCCGCCGCCGCGGTCCCCGCCGGGCCACGCTCCTTCGGCTCGGAGCAGCGCGGCCCGGAGGGGAAAGGAACGCGCCCGGAGGAGACAACCGGCACCTGCTCGGGCGGGCGCCGGCGGCGGGGCCCAGCCGCTCCCCGCACGGCCGCAGCGGGACGGAGGGCGACAGTGCGTCTTGCTCCGGCATCAGGCTCCGGGGTTTCCATAGCAACAGATGTTTAGGTTGAAAGGCAGAGTTGCCGTCCCCTCCTCTCCTCCCCTTTGACCTCTATCTGGCCAGAGATACCGGGATTACGGGGCGGCCGCTCCGGGGAAACGCGCAAAGCATAAAGCCGAGGTTGCCCGTTCCCATCGAGAGGCTTGCTGCTGAAGAGCTCAGCAACTTGATTGCACTTTAGCAAGTGGATTCGATGGGCTGGGATGTTTCTAAACACCGTTCTTACTTACCGTTTTAGCTGTTAAGAAAATACCATATTTGATATACGTAGTTTCATCAGTCTTAAAAAAAAAAAACACAACACACCTCAGTAGAACACACATAAAATATTCTAAAGTGCAACTAACCCCCCTCTATGATTTCAACAACTGCCAGATCAAAAATCTCTTTACATCCAAATAGTTTCATCTGCTGCTTTTTTATTTGTGTCTTCAAAGTCAGAGATGAAAAGTCTTAACATTTAGATGAAAAGGGAACCTTATCTCATCAAGAGAGAAAACAAAAACAAACGCTCTGCCTCCTTCCTGACAGAACTTGAAAGAAGGAATCATTTTGATCTTCACAACTGAGATCCTGACATTTAATTAAAAAACGAGATGAGCACACAGCGCTCTGAAGCAAAAGTGTAGCTTCTAAGCCATAGCGACACACGTCGTAACAGAGGTAACCTTCCAGAAGCCACTTGGACTCCTCGTAAGTTATGTTTCGGACACATATTGACTACACACTACCAAAAATATGGACAGTTAGCTCAGCCAGATTCCATCTTGAACTGCATTAACAGTGACTTTATGACTATTTGGAACTGGTGACAGCTAGCACTGAAAAAAATAAAGGAACAAGAGAGTCAAATTAAAAGAAATAATATATTTTTAACTTCTAAGGAAAACTAGGACACAAAGGAATAATCAAAGAATGCCACAAAAAGGCAAGACAAAACGATCATGCAGAAAAAACACCAAAGATTAAACGTCTGAATTAAAAAGTCTCAAAGAAAGTACAGAAAAAAAGCATTCTGCCTCACAGCTCAGTTCAAAACTGAAAGAGCCACTAAGGACCAATTCAGTTCCAAATACATTGATTTTGTGCTTTTAATTCTTAAGAACCAAGATTTCACATAATCAAGTTCATCCAGTCATGCATGCACATATTATGCATGTATGTGTGTACACAACACATGGAAAAATTTTATTAAGGGAACACAAAATTGCAATGTCAAATACTTTCAAAGCTCAGGGAAAAACAACCAGCCAAATGGTCCTCATCTACCAAAAATCCTGATCATGCAGCTTTGGGCTGTGATTCATTTGCCCTGAAATAAATAATTACAGCTATTTAAAGGTCTTCCTGATTCCAGCTCGCTACTCCATGACAGACCAGGGACAGCAGAAGCAAAGTTGTGTCATGCTTTGCGGTGGGTGAAGGAAGACAAATTTGCACCAGTTGGGAACTGCAAGACGCATTTCTGTAGCCCTGCTACACCGAGAGTGACCTAGCGTACAAGGGCTGAGCAGGCAGCTGGAGGCAGAAATATCTTAAATAACCTCCTGCAAGAAGAGTCACCAGAACCAGTCTGTCGATGCCATTATCAAAAGCAGAAGGATTTTTCTGAGTCATAGGGGACCCAGATGATTTCATTAGGGACTCCTGGAGAGCATTTCAGTCTGCCTGTGCACAAATTATTTCAGGTTGTAGCTTGTCCCCTACAAGCATGTGTTATGGTAGTCCTGCCCACCTCTCAGGGAGGGACACAACCCAGCGCTCCCGAGTCACAGCTCAGTGCTGGAAGTCCTTTACTCTCCATCTACAATTCCATGGTTAATTTGCTGTTCACCTGTGCATGCCTTGGAGCCCAAGTCCTCCGCAATGTCCCGATTATATGACCAGATACTGTCATACAGTGTGCACACCAACAAGGCATGGAAAACAGGATGGAGACAAAAAAAGAAACACAGGAATCATTGAGACATGATTGTAAAATGGCAATAAACAAACAAACACCATATCCGTAACTGGGGCTTCATTACAGTGAAAGACCTTTTCAGCCTATGGCAAGATTTGAGGAGAAGAAAGCAACTTGCATTATGAAAACCTTTTAAAGAGGTAAAATATTTCTGAAGTGCAAACATTAAGATTCTTGTCATTAAACAAACATCTTACATATAAGAAAGAACATTTCTCTAAATCCTGCAAACAGATCCCAAGACAAAAATAAAGGCATTTCAAAACAAACAGCATTCTCAAGCTTCTCTTAGTTGTATATTTAATTCAGTATCCAAAGTTTTGCAAGGAGGTTTGATTCCTAAGTAGTGACATTTCCATCAAAATAAAGTGTGTTAGCTTAAGATATTTTCCCTGCAGCGGCAAAGTAATTATGTATTACTGACATTTTTAAGACTTACAGATAAAAATGACACTTGGTTTTTCCGTGTTGTGTAAATAAACAGCATCCCCACATTTCATCACTATTAATGTAACACTATCAAAAGCAGGTCAAGCCCAAGCCCTACTGCCTTTAAAACTATACATAAAAGATTTCTTTTTTGCATTCTCAAAATGACACTGGCAAAGAAACAATCCAGCAATGCTTCTCTTGGATATTTTTGAAAAAAATATTACTTATGTCTGTCAGGGAATTCAAGCATTGTGTTATTCATGTTCCATTCTTCTGTTCTAAGCAATTTATGTTTGCTTAAACTTTGAACTTGCAATCTAAATAATATAGAGTTTGTTGAAGACAGAGCTAAGCATGTTTCTAGTTTCCATATTGTGATAGTTATAAGCAGCTTATTAGTTTAAATTTTTAAACAAAAATGTTTTTTCAATAGTTCAGATACAGTTTTTATTATTTAAAATATTATATTTTCCTTTTCCAATGAGCTTTTAAGGGAACTTCAGAATTTCCTGGTTATGTTTTCATAGCACTCCAGAAAACCTCAAATTAATATTTCCTCATAAAATGACTGTATTTATTAATATCACCCCTCTGATTTTTTATAAGAGCAACTCTCCAGGCACTACAGAAACAAAGATACACTATTTTAACTCCTATTACTATTGTTAGCCAAGACAAAAACATCCAACTCGTGAATCTCTAATGGCCTCAGGCTTATGCCATCTATACATCTGCCATCTGGTGTCATCTAAAAACTCAACCAAACCAAAACAGAACAGAAATTCTCTTTCCTATGTCAAATGCACCAGTTCAGCAGTCCCTGAGGATACACATGATCACTCATTTTGATCTGATGTGAGTGCTGGGGGGAGCACACAATTGTGTTGAGATAAGTGACACTAGGGCTGCTGAAGACTGAGGGGTATTATATACTGTGAAATTACAATGCCGATCTGTTCACTTTCTTATGTTATTATTTGTGCTAGTAGCATCTCAGAGCAAATTCTGTAGAAATGCAGCATTGGCCAGTGAGTGAGCTTGGGACACAGAGGGGCATATTTCTCCCTGGCATCACACAGATTATTAAAAAAAAAAATCTTGCAGGCTTTACAATGTTTCAAAAAACCCAAAACAAATCCAAACCCCATACCAACCAAACAAGCTAGGTTTCCAGGCTGAACTACGAGAAGCCTTAGAAAAATTATTTTTCTGAGCACAGCAACAATAATTCAATCTTCCACAAGTGGTTGAATGAAGGCTTTTTGTGGGGAAAACACTGATACTCAAGTACAGGGAAAAGTAGGCAAGATGACTTTACAGAATACAAGATTTTGGGGAGAAAAGAAAGTAGTTTAGAAGAAAAGAATCATAGAATCATGAAAACGTTCAGGTTGGAAAAGACCTTTAAGAGCATCGAGTCCAACCATTAGCCTAGCACTGCCAAATCCACCACTAAACCATGTCCCTAAGCATCACACCTACACGTCTTTTAAATACCTCCAGGGATGGTTACTCATCCACTTCCCTGTGCAGCTTGTTCCAATGCTTGACCACTCTCTCCGTAAAGAAATCTTTCCTAATATCCAATCTAAACCCCCCCGGCGCAACTTGAGGCTATTTCCTCTTGTCCTATCGCTTGTTAATTGGGAGAAGAGATTGACAAGCGCCTTGCTACAACCTCCTGTCAGGTAGTTGTAGAGAGCGATAAGGTCTCCCCTCAGTCTCCTCTTCTCCAGACTGAACAACCCCATTTCCCTCAGCTGCTCCTTGTAAGACTTGTGCTCTAGACCCTTCACCAGTTTCGTTGCCCTTCTCTGGACACACTCCAGCAACTCAATGTCCTTCTTGTAGTGAGGGGCCCAAAACTGAACACAGGATTCAAGGTGCGGCCTCACCAGTGCCGAGTACAGGGGCACGATCACTTCCCTACTCCTGCTGGCCACACTATTGCTGATACAGGCCAGGACACTGTTGGCCTTCTTGGCCACCTGGCCACACTGCTGGCTCATATTCAGCCGACTGTTGACCAAAACCCCCTGGTCCTTTTCCACCGGGCAGCTCTCCAGCCACTCTTCCTCAAGCCTGTAGCGTTGCATGGGGTTGTTGCGGCCCAAGTGCAGGACCTGGCACTTGGCCTTTTTCAACCTCATCAATCCAGCCTGTCCAGATCCCTCTGTAGAGCCTTCCTTCCCTCAAGCAGAATAACATTCCTGCCCAACTTGGTGTCATCTGCAAACTCACTGAGGGTGCACTCGATCCCCTTGCCCAGATCATTGATAAAGTTATTAAACAGAACTGGTGCCAGTACTGAGCCCCGGGGAAAAGGCTGTTCAGGGGAAGAGGCAGACCCAGAAGGAGCAACGAAGAAAGAAAAAACAAAAGCACATAGAAGAGGCAGGGACACCGTGAAGTACTAAGAGGTTTGAGAGAGAAAGGAGATGAAGGCAAGTGAGGTCAATGAGGCAGAGAAGAAATGGACCAAAACTGGTAGAGATGGAAAGCACCAACATGCCTGGAGCACAGGGAGACAGGCTGGAGTGGTACAAGGTTAATTGGAGCCACACAATGGGAGGATTTTCAAAGCCAGGGAGATCAGCAGCTCCAGAAGGTACTTCCGACCCTGGTGGATAAAAGCTCACTCAGTAGTCAGTAGACAGGTGATTTTATCCACCAAGAATCTTGACACACATCTAGGCCTAATTCAATGAAATCAAGAACACATAGCTGAATATCAGCAAGTACTTCCTGGTAGCGTGAGCAGGACTCTATCCAGAGGAAACGGATGAAGTCCTAATGCCGAGGACATTTATAAATAGCCTGTACAAGGCACCAGAAAATGTGCTGTAAGACATAAACCTGCCAACTGGCAAAAGGACAGAACACATGACCAACAAGGCCTTTCCCATATGATTTTTTATGATTTTGCAACTGGTGCAGGGGTGATCAAAGGCAGGAAAAAACCACAGAACACAGAAGAGAGCACTCAGGAACAATGTTTGTGAAAGTTTGCTGCTAGAAAAGGTAACTGCAAAGCTGCTGTGGTTTAACCCCAGCTGGCAGCTAAGCCCCACACATTCCCCCTCAGTGGGATGGGGGAGAGAATCGGAAGGGTAAAAGTGAGAAAACTCGTGGGTTGAGATAAAGACAATTTAACAGGTACAGCAAAAGCCGCACACGCAAGCAAAGCAAACCAAGGAATTCATTCACCACTTGCCATCAGCAGGCAGGTGTTCAGCCATCTCCAGGAAAGCAGGGCTCTGTCACATGTAACCGTTATTTGTAAAGACAAACTCCATCACTCCCAACATCTCCTCCTTCCTTTTTCTTCCCCCAGCTTTATATACTGAGCATGACGTCATATTGTATAGAATATCCCTTTGGTCAGTTGGGGTCAGCTGTTCCAGCTGTGTCCCAATGTGTCAGCATTGCTCAGCAGTAACTAAAACATCCCTGTGTTATCAACACTTTTTCCAGCACAAATCCAAAACAGCCCCACAGGAGCTACTATGAAGAAAATTAACTCTATGCCAGCCAAAACCAGCACATTCTCCACTCATTATTCCACACTACATCATGCTCAGGTACCACACTATCCCATACATTCTCATTACCCACCACCCCGCTTCCCATCCTTTGATATAATACACAGATATCCTTCCCTTAGTCTACGGACCACCTCTATAAAATGTCTTTAAAATGTCCATGAATGTCCACAAAATGTCCGTTGAGTTCATTTAGTCCATGACTTTGGGCTCCACCTGTTACAGTGGTCACTCAGGACAGGAGAGGTGGTGTGTTGCATGGAGTTACTGGGCACAAAAGCCAGCTCAGGTTGGGTCACTGCTGCACTAGCACTACGTCTTGTAAAGCTTGTCCTCCATTGGCTCAGGTGGTTCTTGCTACAGTAAAAGGTGTACAGATGCACATGTGTTTGTACAGCTGTAGACCACATTGGGGTCCTGGTCTACCACCGTACCCAGTATTGCCATACATGCAAGTAGGAATTTGTGCTGAAGACCGTCTTTCTTGTCTTAATTAATATTCTGTCTTTGGAAGCTTTATCTGAGAGATGTTAGGACGAGATCCGAATTCCACGTCTTCAAGACAAGCCAGGAAGTTAAGCATTAAAGTTACAGATAAATACATTTTTCTTTGGATGCCAAGAGCTGTTGGCAGCCATGCAAGACTCAGCTAATGTTGCTGAACTGGTCTCCGCTATGCATATTCTTCTCTGCTTTGCAACTTGCCAGTATTTGATGCTCAAGTCAGATATGCCATAACAACTGCCAGTTTGCCTGATTAATATGATCTCTCAAAGGGGGTTTCAGTAAGAAAAAGAAAAAAAAAATTCTTCAGAAAGGCAAAGGAAGCTGTTGCAGATCTATCCAAAAAAGTAGCCATCTTGCAGAAGTATCCACTGGCATTCAGTCATCTACCTCAGATGGACTCTGTCTTGAGGCAAGAGATTATGCTTAGCTCTGTACGTGAAGGGGATGCACAAGGTGCATCTTAAGTGCCTGAGCCACATCTTAAGGCAATCCTTAATTGCCCATGTTGGGAGAAGGTGATGCGATTCCTCTCTAAATCAGCACTATAAAATTGGTAGCACACAGAAGCAGCATACCTGGGAGAACTTCTGAATTTCCACTTGCTGAAAAGAACTTGTGCATGCAGGATCTCAGAGAAACAGAAGGGATTGAACGAGTCAGCATTTTAAATGCATGCCACAGATTTCAAAGGGAGCAGACAAGACAAAATACTTTCATTTAAAGATGACTTCTTTATAATACAGAGATTTACTTTAAACAGATCTGTGACTCCACCGACTAGCTGTCATTAAATTGACCGCTTGCTTGTTGCTTGGAAGAGAACTAAAACCTAGACTTAGTAAAAGACCAAGGGGAGGTAATAACAGAATTTTAGGTTTTGGAACCCCACAGCTGAAGGAAAACCCTGGAGAGAAATATGCATATGCAGAGAAAAAATAATATATAGAGGATTGGACATCTCAAAAAGGCGAGCTACCACTAGGCTAACAAAATATTCTTCTACTCCTTTGTTCTCACTCTGGCCCTGCCAGACACACATTTCCTCCTCCAGTTTGGCACAGCTTCAGCATGTTCAAACATTCTCTTGCAGTCTTTTACAAAGGAAGGAGCAATGACGGAGGTTTGTAGAAAAACCCATCCTGTGAGAGAGCATGTCTAGGAAAAAAAAACCTGGACCAGGGGATCTTGAAGGCTGTAGGTACAACTCAGTCCAGTTCCTGTCTCCCATCAGGATTACAGACAGGTGAGAAGCTGTCTTGAGATGTCTTCTCAGGGCAGCTTTGAATGTACAGAACTGCCACTAGGTACTTCAGAAAGTTTCCAGACTGAACAGAAAAGCATCTAATGAGTTCCAGTCATCTGGAGTTAAGTGGGCTGTAAGCAGGGAGTTTATGGAACACAGTTCTAGCTTAGCTGTCTGAAGTCCCCTGAAATCACCTAAAAGTAAATAATTCCTTTTTGGATTTGGCACTAATTTGAACTGGTAGATGTTTGTGCTACTTCACTAATAGTGCTGGTACGTGTTCCTTCCTGCCCATTTGTCTTCATAAATTGATTAGGAAAAAAGCTTACCAGTTCACTTATAGTTTTCTAAGTACAAATTACCCCATTCATCCAATTCACCTGTCTTAGTAACGTAAAGTCTAAGACGACTGAGGCTCTTGGAAGCTGTGTTAAAGGTTTGTTAATGCTTTTGGTCAACTGCCATTATGTAACAGCAAATATACAGGACTATAAATGGCTGTCCAAACAGTGTATTCATTTTTCAAGAGGTGGGAGACACAAGGACAAGCATGGAGTACTGGTAAGAGGTTAACAAATTATCTCCTTACCAATTTAACAGAGGTTTATGAGCACAGTTATTTAGGATCAACAAACAAACCACACAAAGAGATATTTTCATTTTAAATACCTCTTAGGATGTCTCTTGATTTAACTCATCAACATACGTGCTTCCTTTTAACCTTACTGCACTCTTTCAAAGTACATCAAACAGGCACTGAGGTCAGTTTTGCAAAGGTATTTAGCAGTGGAGGTACTGGAACACACATTGGAATTACAAAATCAGATCAGTGATGGTATAAGCAATATGAGCTGCTGCCTTGGAATATTCCAGTGGATATCGACATGCATTTTTACGTATTCACTGTATGTACCTAAATTTAGGGGCATTTGATTTCTAGTTGCTAGTTATGCTGATATAGAACTTATTGATTTGCTAAGTAATATCTTTTAAAAATAGATGAACACAAAGCTTTGTGAAACAAGACACGCATATCTCTAGTCTCTCTTGACCTAGAGGTAGATGTATATTTATTTGCAAGTCCCAAGGAATCATAAAAGCATGCCAAGTGAACCAAACCAAAGAAAATGTGAAAATTAACTTTAGGGATGTTCAATAATTTCACCACAAAGACAGAAACAATCCGTGACTCTGCTAAGCAAGAAAATAAGAGCTGCTTCATCATGATCTGAATACGACTGTGACAGAGGCAATCCTGTGAAATTTTGACTGCAACTGATAATTTCAAACCTCTGAAAGAAGTCTGATTTGCTCTCCCAGAGAAAAATAATCTAATTCCCTCCAAGCTATGCAAGCACACAGCAGTATTCAGATCCTCTTGTTCCTCTCCAGAAAGCAGGCAAGCAGCAACTGGGCAGCTAAAAATGTCACAACAGGGATCCAAAAACCAATCTTTGAGTCCACCACAGTTTCTGCAACCATGACACCAACAAGACTTCAGCCACACAGCCAGAGCTGCATTTTCAAAAAGCACCAACATTAAAAGCAATTGTTGAAAAAATTAAGCCACCATGATTTAAGGCAGTAACAATTTCTTATGAAACACCACTTGCTACACTAGCTGATGCCTCCCCTCCAGGAACATTGTCAGCAATGAGCAGACAGAAACAGCACCACCATTTATCTGGAATTTAAGGTTCTTGATAATCCTTAAATTGTTTCTCAACACTACATCTTCAATGGTTTCATATAAATAACCACACTAAACCCTTCTGCAGTTTCATGAGATTGAGCAAAGTTTACCATTTTTCTGTGGGAATTGTTTATTCTAGCCATTATTCAACAATTTAAATACGTCTGAGCCTACCCAGTAACTCAGTAAAACAGAATTCACTACTGATTCTGGGGTTTATAAATTTCTTGAAAATATCCTTTACTGAGAAAAGAGTATCCTCATTCAAAGGAACATATCCTTGTATTGGTATTGCTTGGTGTTTTTGAAAGTAGCTAACACCTCAAAACCAATTAGCATGGCCTAGTTGTGTCATCTAGAAACATAAGGGTCCTTCAAGATAAAGCACATGTGGTGCTGACATTTGCAGCACCTTATGACAAATGCAGGTAACAACTTGTCAGAGGTGGAAACATTTGCTGGGTAAGTGAGATGACATAACCAGAAAGTGGGACAGCCACCCCAAAGAGGGGCAACACTGTGTTTTCGTTAGAACTTGAGATGTCACGTTGGACTTGGAAGAATTTAAATGACCTGGGATTTTCCTACCAAAGGCATCTGCCTCATCTTGAAACACGCAGAGCTTGCTTTGTATTAAAAAGGAAACAAAGCACTAGCAAGGGGCTTAAACCTTTGGAACTTGCTGGTCTCTTAAGCCCTAATGGTGTTACTTTCGGAACACTCATCAAGGCCTATTTCTAAGTAAATACACTGGCAATGATTTAATCTTTGTCCTGCCTTTTCCACGGAGCTGTAGAGAAGCACTGCTTTACCTTTAATGTACTTGTGTGCTGAGTTCAGGATCCAGGGCTGAGGGGCTCCCTCTTCTTGGCTGGGATCCTCACTCTGAGCTTCAGCTCCCCTCTCCACCACGGGCAAGTCTCTAGCCAGGCCACCTAGTTTAAGAGACAGCAGGAGCCGCACGTCCTGCCGCCTCGCAAGCCCCACATGTGCCCCAAAATGTTTTAAAGTAGGTTTGTGGGTCAGCTGCAATGTGAGCTGCCAGCATATTCCAGCATAGTACTGCAGCCATGGTGGGAGAGGTCTGATTGCACCTTTCTGCTTATTTTAGGAGCAGCCTAAGGCAAGTTTACAAAGTACTCTCTCTCTCTTTCGTGTTACCGGTAGTGCCTTTCTACAGAAAAAATAAAATAAAAAAGATACTGGTATGTTCACGGTGTGATTTCTAAGCTGACAGCAGGACGTTAAGATGAAAGCTCAGACATTATATTAAACATACTCCATCACACATAATTTTTGTCTATTATCTAGTTCATATTAGAAAATAGTTGTCATTTCTTTATCAGATCCCTTTGGCAACTCACTGCTGTTGGACCCTGCCCTCTACTGACATGCTTCTTCTGTGAACACAATGCAGCCTGTTATATACATGACAGCCTAGACGGCACACTGAATGGAACGAGTCTTTTATAGAAAGAGAGGCAAAAAAAAAAAAAAGAACGACATGAGGACAAAGCCTAAAATGCTAGTGATTTCTATTTCCTAAGCCAAATAACTGGGAGAGAGGGCAAAAAGGAAAAAAAAATCCTTAATAACTATTAATTAATTCTTAATAATCTGAAGATAATTCAGTTGGGTCAATACAATTTTATAAATAAGAGTCTGGATCACCTTCTGTGCTTCAGAAATAAAATTGTTTTGTTTATAGTGCTTGCCAAGCCTGTTCTCCGAGTGTGATACAGAACACATGCCGGTCCTGGCAGAAGTTGCAGTGGCAAACAAGGAGCTGTGCCGTTGTGCTAACCTGCAGCATTAGCACACACGGCACAAAGCCGTGCCGGTGGCGAGGGAGCACTTCCACTCCCACCAGCCTGTGCCCTCTGCCCAGCACGCACTATTATAAGTGACAAGAGAGTAGGCATTTTGATATGTTTTCATTTAAGGCCCTTAAAGTGGAGACAACATCCATTAAGACTTACAGTAACCCATGAAATGAAACCCCTTGTCGGTGTTTTACAGATGAGACCAGCAGAGCCGAGTGATACGCAAGCCTGTACCGGGGGCAGAAGGCTGCACAGGCTTCATCTTACAGCCATTGATTCTACGGGGTAACAACTCTCTTTACGTTGAGTTCTGAGAAAGCTCAGCAGAATCAGCAGGAGATGGAGCATCAGGAGAGATGCCACTTGCTAATTTTGGAAGCAACAGGCCCCGCATCAGGGCTGTTCATCAGGTCCAGTACGCAGCTGCTTGCTTAAAATAGGCAGCTAACGGAAAAAAAGCTGAAGTCAGAGGACTACACCACAAAGACAGTAAAACATCCCTGAGAAATAGTATACTTCCTAAGTCATTACGATAGATGTCACTGGGGTGTGTACGTGTGTGCTTAAGCAATTTGTGTACTTCATAGTTGTGTTTCTTATGCCACAGTTGTTCTGTTGAGAAAAACCCTAACGTGCTGGTTTCTCCTTCCGTAGGGTCCTCAGGTTATTTATTCCAGCACAACTGACAGAAAAACCAGAGTTACTGTGGGCACAGAGAATGCTTTACGCCCTCCATAAAATCATTTGACAATCCAAGGAAAACTTTCCGGAGTCTGTTGTTCAGATTCCAGTGTGATTAATTGTATTACTGGGAGCTTTACTGAGTAAGGGCTGCAAGGTCTGACAATATCTGAGCAGGTCAGTCCGAAACATTAAAATGATTCATAATCCTAGAAATGAACATTTGAAAAAAACCTGTAAATACAGATCAGCATCACCACTTGAGGGTGCTGCAGTAGTTCTTAAATATTAACTCAAAGATGTGCTACCAGGCAGGTACTGCACACAGAGCTACGCAGCAATAGTTCACCTAATTACTTCCATGGAGGAACTCAGCACATTTGGAGCTAAATTTGCAGAAATTACAGCTGAACAGGGGATCTTCTTCTGAAATAAGATGTTTAAATCCTAAAATCTTCCTAGCTAACTAAGGTGATAAAAAAGGTTTCTCCTTAAAAATAGGTGGAAAAAGGAAAAATTAAGTAGAGCAAAAGGGGACCCTCAATAACGCAAGCACATGTGTTTCCAACTTTGAAAAATTCATGACAAATATAAATTCTCAGCTCTGCACACACATTTCCTCTGACTGGAGTACAATCAAATGTTTTCCAAAGCATAGCAAAGTGATTTTGCTATAAACTATTACAGGTTTAGAGTCCATTTGAATAGTCTTCACTACAGGAAACACAGAGAACTAGTCTCTGTGGGAAATATATCAAATAGTCAGTAAAACACAAAGCAATACCAAAATACAACAGAAAATGGTTCAAAAAAGCCAGATCTACCTAAATGGAGAGTCGGAGTCAAACGTTATCTAGGATTCTCCTATTTTGTAGAACCTCCCTTTTATCATAAATGACATTATTTGCTCATGAGGATATAAAAAAACATGAAAAAAAGAACAGATGATAATGAAATTAAAAGAAACATAAAATCATTATATATATGAAAGCATAGCAACTGCACATAAAATGAGCTTTTCTTGGAAAGCATGTCTAATTTCGATGCTTTTATCTGACTCCTATCAGACACTCAAGAGAGCTGGTCAGGAACTATTTGATGATACCCTTGGAAAATGCTGATACATTGAAGTTAAAACTGCTGGTGGAAAAAGAGCTGGTTTAAAAAAAAATTCCCAGTTCAAAGACATTTGTGGAGGGGGATTTATTGCTTAAGGTTAGAAGATATAAATGGACCACTTTCAGACTGAAAGTAACACAAATTTATTTCCAAAAATTAAGCGATTTTGAAGTCCCGATGAAGAATGTAAAAATAAAAAGTCTGAATGGAAAATAAATAGTTTCAGTTGACCCAAACTAATTTTATTCTTTGGCTTGCCACATTTCTAGCATTGATTACCCATCCCAATTCAGAGCAGCAAAGTTTTTGAAGCCTTGAAACCTGAGTCCTTCTCAGCTCTAATCTCTTTGCTGGGTGCCCACTAGAACACGGTAGGTTGAAAGGCCTTTTAGAACTATTGAAAAAGATGATGACTACCTGGACCTTGGTCTTCAAGTCAAAGTACTGCAATCAGCTGGAAGAGTAAGACTGCCCTGGTGCAAGGGTGAACATAATTTATGAACAGGTAAGTACTAGGAACAGTCCTTCGCATCGAGAGGTAGAGAGTCTCAGCCTCCTTCCATGTCCTCTCCTTTAGATGACTGTTCAACAACATGCTGCTGCTGAAGCTGATACCACCCATGATCCACAACATGCATCTCCTGGGGCTGTACTCACATAGATAAGGAACTGACCCAATTTTAAACTTTCAAACAATTTTAAATTTTAATTTTTTTTAAGATTGTTTTAACCCCAGTGAACGCCTTTACACAGTACATACGCACAGCTCAACAAATGCTTGTGCCTCACTTTCCTAGCAAAGGAAGACCAAGGGAAAGCAATGGGATGAGGGTGAAGGTATCAAGGAGAGGTGTACAAGAGCCAAAATTCATTCTGCAAATGATATGATTAGCTACACATTTCTTCTTTGGCCTTAGCCCTCTAATAGACTTGTGTTGTTTGGCCCCTATATTGCAATACTCAGCATCAGAAAAAGGAGTAAAAGCTACTGTAGATGCTGTACAGAGGCAGGAGTAATCCCTGAGCCTATGTAGCAAGACTTTGTTTTATTAGGGCATCTGAAAGTAGACCCAATATGTCAATATTCCCTTTCTTTATAAAAAGTGTGTTAGAAACAGGCAGACAATCTTGACATTATGTGGGTTTTTCTACAGCCTATTCATTTCTACACTGCATTGTTCAACTAGTTATTTTTAAATTTTCATTACTTTGCAGACTGTGCCCTGATTATTCCTCTGAGAATGGTAACCTTTTAAATACCTTTATAAATGCCTTTACACATGATTAACGTTAGTGCAAGACCTACCCAATTCCCTCTGTCAAGGTCACAAATATCAGATGAACACTTCCAATGAGCAAAATAAAAGATACGTATAGTTTTTACAAGTTAGAGAACTGCTGTGAAGACTTCTTTTAAAGACGAAAATAGCAGAGGAAGGTAGAATACCATCTTGGCCTCATTTAAAACATAAGTCCATCTCACACAGGTTTATGTGGAGCTCCAGCTTGGCCTACACATATAGGAAGAGTCAGCAAACAGGCCACAGCCAAGTGATTTGGCTGTTGGATGCACAGACAGGAACTCCTGATTACTGACTTGCATCTTTACTGTGTGGGAAATCACAAATCCAGCAAAGTGAGGCCTTTACCTCCCATTAACTTCAGTCAGAGCAGGATTAAATTTTGGGCAAGCTGCTCTGATTCTGTTTAACTTACCCCAGGAATAAAATGTGTGCATAACCTCCACCTACCCCAGAGGGGGCTGTGAAGATTAATGGTAGGAAAGCACCTGGATGCCAAGGACAGACATTTGTCCTAGTTACGTCTATATATGAAAAATGATCAGACTCTTGCATCTCTCAGAAAATGGCCAGAGTTACTTTAAAATACATATGCAAGCTAGGAGTTGTGAACTCAAAGACCAGAATGGTTGAAATTATTAACAAGTAACATGTAACACGGGAAATGTATTTCACTGGCAAAAGGTCACCATTAGAGATGTGAGACAGCCTTTTACATTAAAATAACTCATATCGCCTTCTCTTCATCAGGCATGTATTTCCATAACTCTGTGCTTTCTTTCAGTCACCTTATTTAACAAAAAGGATTTATGTTTTGTGGAAAACAGCTCTACAGAAAAGGCATATTTATTAAGTCTGCCACTGCAAAATCTTTTGCATTAGATAAGTGTTAGCAGCACTTAATTTTTTCAATAAATAACTTTATTATTTATTGCACACTCCTACTTTATATTTCATTCAGTTTAATTATACCAGTACCACGCTGGGTAACATTTCTAATTTTCCTTCTGTAAATAACTGCTATCATAGCAGATGCCTGTAAGCACTCATTACAAATTAGGAATGCTTGTCGCTCATATCAAACCGCTGTGGTTTGCTATGCACAAACGTTTTTAAAACATTCCAATCTGGGCTGAAATATTTCTTTCAAAGGAGCGTGTGGTTGCTTTGTGTCAATGCACACAGGAGCCAGTGAGAGTTGTGTAAACACTGAATTATGGCATACTGCAAAACACCCCAAACTTCTCCATAGAAGCATTTCAAAACATCTGCCCTCCTACAAGCCGGTCTTGAGCACTGCGCTTTGTACATAGCGGGGACAGGATCTACCATGCTTTTACTCCTGTGCAGCATGCATAGAGAGGGGATTTCATTATTCCTGCTTCACGTTCTTCCTTCATGGCTTCACTAGATGAGCAGGAATCTACTGTTGAGATCATTAGCACAGACAATTAGTAAGAGACTGTTAATGTTTCACTGAAACACAAATAGCAAAAGGTAAATAATTCCTCCCTTAAGATCTAAACCAGAAGACTAATTAACAGCTGGAGGGGAGGGAAAGCAAGAAGCTAGAACACACTCCAGAACTGCAATCTGCTGCCCAATTTTTGCAGAAAAACATGTGTGTTTGTGGATTGTAACCCTTACTCAAGCATCTATCCTGCATCAGCAAAGGCCCTGCAAAGCTCTCCACTGAGTTCAGTGATAGTAGGACTGCATCTGAAGTTGGAAATGCTCATCCTTACGGACGCCCTCAGGGGTCCATACTGGGACCAGTACTCTTTAATATCTTCATCAGTGACACAGGCAAGTGCACCCTCAGTAAGTTTGCAGATGACACCAAGCTCAGTGGTGCAGTTAACACGGCTGAGGGATGGGATGCCATCCAGAGGGACCTGGAGAAGCTCGAGGAATGGACCCATGTGAACCTCATGAGGTTCAACAAGGCCAAGTGCAAGGTCCTGCACCTGGGTCGGCGCAACCCCCGGGATCAATACAGGCTGGGGGATGAAGGGAGGGAGAGCAGCCCTGCCAAGAAGGACTTGGGGGTACTGGTGGATGAAAAGCTGGACATGGGCCAGCAATGTGAGCTCATAGCCCAGAAGGCCAACCATGTCCTGGGCTGCATCCAAAGCAGCGTGGCCAGCAGGTGGTGAGACCCTCTACTCCGCTCTGGTGAGACCCCCCCTGCAGTGCCGCGTCCAGCTCTGGAGCCCTCAGCACAGGAAAGACATGGACCTGTTGGAGCAGGTCCAGAGGAGGCCACAAAAATGATCAGAGGGATGGAACACCTCTGCTGTGAGGACAGGCTGAGAGAGTTGGGGTTGTTCAGCCTGGAGACGAGAAGGCTCCAGGGAGACCTTATTTGAGGCTTTTCAATACTTGAAGGGGGCTTATAAGAAAGATGGGGACAGGCTTTTTAGCAGGGCCTGTTGCAATAGGACAAGGGCTAATGGTTTCAAACTAAGAGAGGGCAGATTTAGACTAGACAGAAGGAAGAAATTTTTCACAATGAGGGTGGTGAAGCCCTGGCACACGTTGCCCAGAGAGGTGGTAGATGCCCCATCCCTGGCAACATTCCAGGTCAGGTTGGATGGGGCTCTGAGCAACCTGATCTAGTAGAAGATGTCCCTGCTCATTGCAGGGGGGTTGGACTAGATGGCCTTTAAAGGTCCCTTCCAACCCAAACTACTCTATGATTCTATGATCTCCTTGGCCTGTGTGCTTGCAGAAAACAGAATTATTTCATTCTTCTGAGGGCTTTTCTTTCTTTCTTCTTAAATTTGTACAGTCATACTTTATACATAAATCATCTTAAGAAAAGACCATTAGTCAAAAAAGTAACTGTATTAGTTGGAGAATTGACTCAAATGAGCGCTTATGTATGTTCTGCTTTGAGACACTGTTTCTGAGCTTGTGTTTGGTTATGTCAGAGAAAGCTGTTTGCTGGGCAAAGAGCTACACATGATGATACTGTGTGTAAAGAAAGCACTGCCCATCGTTGTCTTCCATTTACATATATCTTCCAGAGCTCTGCCAAGCTTCAGGGCATAGCAGAGGAAGATACATGTACTTTACCTTTACACACAGCAATTCTGATTTACCATGTACCAGTACAAGGACAGACGAGAGATAGGCTTTCCCTTTCTTCTCGCAGGGACTCTGGGTCTTTATGCAGCAGATGAGCAGGTTATTGTAGCTAACAGCATGTGACCCACCTCTCTCGCTTCCCTCATACTAGCAGCACCATAGATTCTTGCTTCCAGACTGCCTCTCCACGCAGGATGGCCGGAGGGCTCTGCAATCCAGGGCAGGCAGGAGTACAGAAGCACTGTTTCCATGCCCAGCTACTTTCCTGCTTCTAGGATTACTGGTGAGCTGAGAAAGTACAGAACGATTCACATCCATTTCTTAATATCATCAAACCAAATCAATGAGATGCTTCCTGTCTGCAGCACTGAGCAAAGGGGAGTTCTGGAGGAAAAGGTAATTTATAAACAACAGAATGGAAATACTGCGTGTGCTATGACAACTTGTTTGTTTGTTTAGATTTAAAATTATTAACAAATTTGCCTCTCCATGGCTCTCAGTGCCCTAACATCATTAACCACCCAATAAAACTCCAGCAGTTTTAAAGTAATCAGTTTTACAGAAACCCAGTCAGCCAACCACTTCCACAGCTATCACTTGCTTCAGTGCAGGGCAAAGAAAACCAAAGTCCTCTCCGTCTTTTGCAGCATACTCTAATTCCTTAAATATGGGCTATTTCAGAACTGTGACTAGAAACACATTCCGGAGTCCTGAAGAACATTCTGCTAATTGTCTTAGCTTTTAATGGGCATACAGGTCAGGCACCCTTTTGATCTCAGCTCGATGATGCAAGCATGGTCCTTGTGCTGGATGAGCTCCAGGCACAATAGATCATAACTGGCATCTTATGCCCCACCCATGACCTAAAAATGGCCAGCAGAGATCCTGGGCTGGCCACGCCAAGCAAAATGTTTCCCTCAGAAGCAAAATCTGTGCATCTCCATAGCTGGCCTGTGACAGTGCAATGATAATCTGGCCATAGATGACCAGGCATGGACAAGGCAGCTGAAAAGAAAGGTCAGCAGGCGTTGTTCAAAGGGTATTAGATGCAATTCCTCCTTTCTAAGGCACAGGTAATACCCACTTCCTCATCCTACCCTCAAGACCTCCATATTGCTGTAGATGAGTTCAGGCAGCTCGCCTTCATCCACACCCAGACATGACTGGAGAGAGGAGCTAACTTCCAGCACACCAGATTCACTTTTGAAAATGTTAGCAAATACGTCAGTGCTTTTGTATACGTACGTGGGGACACACACACACATACATACACAAAGCACTGGCATGGCAAAGTCTGCAACCTCAGTCCAGATAGGAGACACGCAGGGCTTCCAAACTCCTGACAGTCTAAAGCTGGAACCCAGCCTTGATCCAAAGTCCACTAAAGACAATGACAGCCTTTTCACAGTCTCCAGAAAGCAGGTCTCTAGGTTGTGAAAGAAGAACTGAATTCTTCCAAGACTGGCAAATTAAATCCCAGTAGGTACTGGCTAGGCGAGTAGAACATCTATGACATATTATGTTCATCCTTGGGATTATTTATATGAGAGAAACCGGGTTTCTTGTTTATTTGTACAGAACGTACAGCCACAGCATGCTGTTTGAGCAGTCTGCTGATAATTCAGTAAACTTTTCTATTTATACAGTGGGGCAGTATTTCACCCTCCTCCTGCACTCCAAATTTTACCTGTGATGCCCTTGTCTGTACACATCTTTCATGACTCTGGCACAAATGGGTACCACAAACATTTCAAAGCACCACCAGTCATTTCACTAGCGTACTACAATGCAGTAAAATATACAGTATATTGCAACTCCAAAACACATTTTAATCTTTCCAAAACCTGCTTGCTGTTGATGACCCATAAAAGGGAGAAGTTCAGAATACTATTTCATTGCTTAACTTCCCTGCCCAAGCTCCTACATTACAAGCTGAGAAATGCTATGAGTCTGAATGAACTGACCATCTGCAATAACCAAATTTCTTCCTACTATTTGAAAAGCAAATACGCACAGGAAAAGCAATAACCTTCTCTATATGTTAAAAGGGCAGAAGAATCCTTAAGTTCAGTGGCCTATTCATATAGTATCAATGCCACAAACTTCTATTGACTGGGCACCGTTCCTTTCTAGCTGGAATTACACTGGTTTCTTTTTAGCAAAGCAATGCAAAAAACTAATGCAGCATAAAAAGGGTTGCATGGAAGCAACTTTTGATAGCACTTACTTTGTCCATTTCCTTACTGCAGATTTCCTTCCTATTTCTTGCCATCTCAAATCAGAGCAGCAAACTTTGCTTTCTTAGATTAGCACAACGACCTAATGCAGACATTTTACATCCACCATCGCCATGATTAATGGAAATAGATTTGTCCCTACTGCTTAATGTCAAACAGCTGAGGTCAGGTTATATGCTAATTTAAGCTTCAGACAATCCTACTGGTGTCAATGGGATCATGTATGGAGCAAAATGTTGCTTCAGTTGCATTCTCATCTTCTGAAGCCTTCCATCACATCTTAACATACATCTTTGGTGATGTTCTAGTGGGTACATAGCAATGAGAGTCATTCACAGCAGATGGTATTTTGCACTGCTGCTTGCAGATTGCAGTACTTGGATTTGCCAGTCACATAACAACTGGCCTAAATGCAGACAATAAAAGCAGGAGATAAAAAAACAATGTGTATTTTTGTGGAGCAGCGGAACTAGTGAAGCAAACTTTCCTATCAAGTCATAGCTAATGGTTAGATTCTCTGGTGTCTAATGAGGTATCAGCTCCACCTGAAATTTGTCCTGCAGGTGGGGCATTTTGTAACAGCTCTTCCTTTATAAGGCCTCTAGTGCTTGAAGAGACCAACTATTACACTGGAGTCTCTCTTTAAGGGTCTGTGAATTGTGTCTTTTCTTATCAGACTACCTATTTTCAAAGAAAACTGAGGCAATATAGACTTCTACTCCCACATAGTTTTGCCAGAGTTGGTTATAAAATTACTGAAATAGGGAAAATAAGACAGAAACACACAAGCATGACTGTGAATGCCTCACCTTTAGAAACTGGGGGGGGAAAAAAATCCAAGAGAAAGCATTAGAAAAGTATACTTACTATCTATAGTTGGGGTCTTCAGTCAATGGAATTAAGCATGCTTAAAACTTAGGAGCTCTGAAATCATACTCTGGGAGGGTATCCTCCTCCCCACTGAGTATAAAGACACCTGTGCTGAATGCCTAGAATAAATATCCCTTAAGTTGGCAATTTTGGAGAGAAAAATCTCCATGGATCCCCCAAAACGTTCCCCTCCATGGAGCTAGGGGGTCTCCTTTGAAGTGTGATTGTCAAGTTTTAATGGTCTCTGGATATTAGACAGTCTATGAGCAGCCCCACAAGCGCTATGTGGTGAAGCTCATTCTGAAGGACTTGGAGGGAAAGAAGCAACCGGATTGCTTATGCTGAAGCACAGCTGGCACACAATGAAGGAACAGCAAGATTTCAGAGGTACAGAGCTTTTGTGAGACTTTTCTGGCATAGATATGACACATCCTCTGGGATATTTGTGAATATTAAGATGTGGTGTGACGTGAATACCGTTTCAGCAAGAGAAGGATGCTGCATTTGATGAAAACCATTGATCCTTACACGAGTTCAATGTGCACAAAACAAACAGCATCACATGTACAGAAAAGTCATCATGATTCCTGCACCTGTCACTACTGGAAGGTCATTTGGGACCACATCTTCAACTTTATTTCTGGTAATGCTCCATCCTAAGCTCAGCTGCAGTCACTAGGGTTCTGTTCTGACATCAGTAGGATAACTGCTAAGCAAGGACTGCGTGCATTTCCCGAAATGTCTCAGCAATTTTGCCACATAACTGAGCACAACTAGGGAAATATCAAGAGATGAAGAGTTAGAATTAGTTAAAGAAAAAAGAGGTTTATTATTTATATTCCAGAAGCATGTAGAAACCCCAACTGTGATCTGAGTCTCAGTGTGCCAGACAACATATAAACATACAGTGGAAGCCAATTTTGGCTCTGAAGAGCTTACAGTCTTCAGAGGCAAGACAGACAGAAGGTGAGAAAAGACACACAGAGAACTAACATACACACAGCAAAATCAGTAGCAAAACTGAGAGTAAAACTGTCTCCCTGAAAACAGCAAAGCCTCTCCTGTGTCCAGACTGTCATACCGCCTGCTAAGCAAAACCGTCTGACATCTCGAATGCATTCACTTTCCATAGGATCTCTGCAAGCTAAGCTATGGGGAGCCCCAAGCAGAGAGCAAGCTGAATCACACCTCCAGAAACCAAAATGATCAGTTTATTCTGGTATAATTCTTCATGAATCCACACTAGGTTATTGCTCCTTTGTCCTTTACTTCTCTTTTACCATTTTTTTTTTTTTCCCCTAAGTAGGTCACCTCATCTCCTGAAGTATGAAGCCGTAAGACTATGAAGGCATAAAGGAGATTTATTCCTCTCTGTGTGCATGATCTTCTCCACGGAAAGAAGTATGGGAATGACTACAAGGTTCATCATCGAATTCCAAGAATAGACAAATGCCTTTGTTATGCTTCTGTGGCATATCTCAAACACAGGCAGGATGAAACCCACAGTGAAGACAGAAGAACCCTTGCCATTAAAGATGTCCACTACAACATTTGAGCATGGTCCAAAGGTGGTAAAAGGTCAGAGACTAATTTCATTTCAGAATTTTAATTCGCTAGACTTAACATAAGGCCATTAATGTGGTTTTTTACCTCTCTGTCTCAGACTTCTCTCTGCTTCAGACCTCTGTCTGCCTCTAGATACACATTTATATCAAACTTATGATTTACAAGTGTAATGATAGACTGCCCTTTTCTAACCTCTTAAAGGGCTCTGTCACAATGATTCTTCACACATGATGCTTAATTACATTTTAATAAGTTGTTCTTGAGAAAATAAAATCCCCAACAAGTGAAGCTGACAGAAATTTAAACCCTGACTGTGCCTAAAATACAAACTCTTTGCAGAATAAAATCAAACACTTTTTTTTCTCCCCTGTACTCTTATTTTGCATCTTTTTTTACTGATTTCTGTTTGTACTGGTTCCAGAGGTCTCAGTTCATCAAAAAATGATGTTATTCACAATAGATGCTTGTTCTCAGGAAATTTCTCCACATAAGACAAGGCAAGATTTAAGAAACTCACAGAGTAAAGAGGGGTTGCTCGCATTCAAGCTGTCCATAGCGAAGGAAAAGCTTGCGTTTTTTTTATGAAGAAGCAGATGCTAATGCTGTAATTCCAGGATTATTTATGAACGTACTACACAGCACCCACATGCTCACATATGCAGACAAACACAGAGTGTTCAACAGTCAGGAAGGACCTTGATTCACAAGTGGCCATTTAAATAAATATACTGTAATGTTGACATTTCAATCTTATAGAAAATGCTTCTGACAATAGACTAATAATGTATGTCCTGAAGAAATTAATTCTATAATTCCATATTCCAAACTTCTCTGAAACAAGCAGACTCTTTTCAGTATATAAGAAATAAAATTATGTGGAATAGGGAGATTTCCTTAGAAAGTTAAAGCAGAAAAGAACACATTAAGAATCTGTATCTTTTAAGATGTTCCTAACTCAAATTTTCACTTACATTAAAAGCCCACTAGCTTCCCTAAGGATCAACAATTGTTAGGATCCAATACCTTTCCTAAGAATAACTACAAGCGCATGGACTCTACCATCACCAGAAATACATCCACATTCCTCTGCATCTATCCACTCCCTCAGGCGGATACATTTTTCAACTAAAAGCAGCCTTGCTTTCTGGGCATTCTTTAGAATGCTTCCTTACTTTGGACAAAACAGAGAACAAAACATTCAAACCAAGAAAGCTTTTATGTGCAAATAAATCAATGAAGTTTACAAGATGAATTACTTATCTAGCTATACCGAGATATGATTCCAATGAAATCAAAGGCAACTACTGTAGAGTCTGCTGACCTGGAGTTTTCATTAGATTCACAAGAAATTTTAAGCTCTTAAAAAAACCACTTGTTAATAATGCCAGATGACACAGTTATGCAATTATCTGGCCCATTAGTCTTGCAGCTTACAACCACTAGCAAGTGGTTTTTCCACTCTCCGAAATCTTTGATGAAAAACAGTATTTACAGTAGAGTAGCTGATAACACAGTGCTGATACCAGAAACTCTGCTCAAGTCCCTGCTTTGATTATATCCGGGACTGGAATACAGGTCTCTTCTCAGGGTTAGGAGAAGAAGTTAAGATCCTGTATCAGTGTATGTGAGAGTTCCTAATGCCTCCAGTAACTGTCAGTTCAGGTTCTGCATGTGTCTAGAGTCTTTGAAGACACGTTACCTGAAGAACCAGATTTTTCAGACAATTTAGCTGTTCCAACATCCTCCAGGAAACCTGTGAGCACAATCACTAACAAAGAAAGGATACACTGAACACCTACTAAATTTTGAGACTTCATTTGACCTACAAGAGCAGTGAGCTTAATACTGCTCCATCCATTAGTATTACTGGCCTAGGCTGCTCAATAAAGGTTTTACGATGAAAGCATAACAACCACAGCAGGCATAATTCTTAGTGTTCTTGTGGACAATGACTAAATCAATACTGAGTACCAGCCTCAGAATTTCCAGATAGCAACACGCTAAGTCTTCCTTCTTCATATAACTTCACTAACAGCATGCAATAAACCATTCAGCAGGCACAAAATTCCTGCATTTCAATACAACAGCACAAATTTTCCCCTTCTAGATTGTCCTCTGTTGTGGAAACAGGATAGATAGGCCAGTGTAAAGTATACTACCTAGACATGCATTCACTTCTACGGATTTTCTCCTGCATGGTAAAATTTCTCTTCTGTGATATTTAGATGAATGCAGAGTTATACAGCTCCAGTGCACCACGGTCACCCATTTTCAACCTGCATCCTCAGTTATGTCTGAAAGGTCACACAAGAAAAACCCAACAATGACAGAGAAGGATCTCAAGCCAACAGTGTGTCAGACTTTCCCTACAAACCAAGTATGGAGACCACAGTTAACTCACTGTTTTCTTACCACCTGAGATGTTGGCCATGCTATATCCTCACTGTAGGAGCTGAGCTTTCCTTCACACCTTTAAGCACCTACAATTTAAATATTTATAGCTAAGCTCTAGTTACATAAGCTCTCTTTATAAGTAATAACCACTTCATGTTAGGAGTCATTTGACCTATTTCAGCATCTATTTCATACAGAGGTAAGTTCTGTGCAAGCCTCAGTAAGCACACTCACTAGATCCCCACAAATTTCAGTAGGAAACTGGGATGACCAGCTCAGATACAATGTGTTTACCCTGCATATGTCTACATTTAATCAGGAATCCTGAATCAACCATGAATTAACCCCGCTCTGTGTCTGTCAGTCTCCTAAGTGGACCAGAACACTGTCCTCTGATAAAAATTATGTGAAGAAAAAGGTATTAAAGACTGTTATATGTGGCTACTATGGCAGTGTGGCCACAGAAGGACAAGGCAGAGCCGAGACTGAGTGGCCATCAATAACCATATATTCTGACACCTTCCTGGGGAGAATTTAGATAAATAAGGGGAGCTTCCCAGCCTTAGGACACAGCAAAGGAGACACCACAGCTGTTAAGCAAGGGGTATGCTTGGGGTCTAACCTGAATTGAATCTAGCCAGCATTCTCTGTGCAACATTTCTATGCGTATTAAATCATTTTCAAATATGCCACAATCAAAACAGACCAAATATGGTTGGACTAGTTGACTTTTAAAAGTCCCTTCCAACCCAAAGATTCTATGATTCTATGGTTTCTTAATTGCATGCACAACCACTTCTGGAGTTAATATAGACGTAAATACCATAAAAGCATTGCAAACTCATAAGAATGTGAACAAATATTAATTTTAAATGTCTGCAAAACCCCAAGCTGCCTAGGATGCCTGGCCTCAATTCCATATCTGACTTGAGAGCACAAATGCCTTTGATTTTCAACCATGAGCTCACTTTTGAAACTGGGATGCACAGGCCAATTGACTTGAGGGTAGTGAAAACTGCAAGGATCCTTACAGGATACCTGTGACTTTACCTGCATGGGAAGTCACCAGTGAATGCAAAAGGAAAATCAAACAGAGCTGGCTCCAGCCACAAAGGTGATGGCGAGGATAGGGTAATACCACAGTCAACTTCTTTCACAGGAAGAGCACTGTTCTTTAGTTTAATCTTCTTTCACAGTGGATTAAGCTAATATGGAAAAAGCAATGAAGAACAGTGTCTGTACACCTATCCCAAAACTGCTCCATGCATAGGCAAGCATCAATGTACTTAAACTCCCACTGGCAGGCCACTGAAAAACCACTGTTTGGCAGTGTCTGCTGTACTCAGAATCAAGTACATGGAGAAGCCAAGATTAAATCTATAGAGATATTCAGATGCAGAGTCTCTCTTCTGTCAGATGTGGCTATGTCCCCATACATCACAGCCCAGCGAAAGAAAAGAACCATGAAGCCAGGCTGTTGGAGAGCATGCATCCCACGGAGTCTCAGCACAGGGGAGAAACCATGCACACTTCAAATGCAAGATGCACCAGCCAAGGAATTTGGGAGTGTGAGGTGGAAGCCAAATGTGTGATCTTATACTTGATGTGTGAGACTTGTCAGGCCTGCCTAGAGCCTTACAAAAACACTCACAAACCAATACTCAGCCAGCTGGTTTGTATTTTCATCGTATTTCCTAGAGGCAGACAACAGAGTCTGCCTACAAACTGCATTCATATTCTCCTCGTGTAAATTTTATTTTTCAGCACAGCTATGATGGGTTTAATTTCACCTTGATTTCTTTGGAGGGTAAAAGCATTACGGAAAAAATACATTTCTTCTGCTTTGCCTTCAGCCTGAGAATGACAGCAACATTCTCCCTGTGAAGAAAATGGTAATGCTGCAGTGATTTTTATCACTAGCACTTCTATCTCCTGGATATTAATAGATGTTTGGAAAATGCTGTAGTATCTCATTATTTATAAAATATAACTAGGTATAATTCTGGAAAGAGATGAATACCTCTCTATCAGGAGCTGAGCAGATTGCTTGTCTTACTCTGCAGTTTACATTAATGGACCACTAAGGTTTGGCTTGGAAAGGTGATGTTACCATCACAGACTGGGCAGATCTATAGTCGTTATGCAATCAGCATCTACTTTGTCACGACAAGGGTACAGACGTACTCCTCCTACCCACTGCAAAGTCAACAAATGTGAGTGCATCACCTGTAACATGTATGTCTCCAGCTCACTACAATGCACAGATATGCCTGATTTTGGAATAAGCTGGCCAACACACTGTTGTATTTCTTAATACCAGAGTATCAGAATTCAGACAGATTTTAAACCAGAGAAATAAGAACAAATGCAATAAGGACAAGAAAACTACATTTCAGTGAGAATAATGAAGGACACAAGTATGAGTTGGGGAATTTCCAGATAGATGGAAGTTCTGAGGCAAAGGATCCTGTATTAAAATGAATCTTAAACTGAGTATGACACAGTAACATCATGCTTTTGGGAAGTGCAAATACTATCCTGGGACCAGTGAAGGAGATAAAAGATTTTAATACACTTCCACTACCATTTTTACTTGACTCACCACTCAGGGTTCTATGCCCATTTTGAGACATAAAATGTTGATCTGTTTGGAGAGAGCATGGAGAAAAACAAGGAGAAACACAGAGAAAGAAAAGTAACTGTTTAATTGAGAGTGGTAAAAAAAAGCCCAACAACTTTTTAACAGCCAGTTATAAAGTGGCAAAAATTGCTCTGTCTGTTGTGGACAGAGCAGATAGTACAAGTTAGGAAAGTAACAGAGTGAAAACCTTTCTAAGGATAGAAAACCTTTCTAAGGATGCTGTAGTATCACACAGGAAGATTGTGAAACCTAACCTATTATAGATTTCAAAAAAGCTAAACAGACACATCCCAAGAGTCACTAAGGCTGATCTTGGCTTGCAGCTGGGCAATGAGCTAAGCAAAACCTAATGTTCCATTGTAGCCCTATATTTCTTTTTTGGTGGTGGTGGTGGTAAGCTTTGTGTCTTGTTTGTTTTGTTTTTCCTGTGGCTGAACAAGGTGGAATGTCCATAGACTGGTTTTAAGGTCCTCATGGGAGACTGCAGGGCTTAAACGTACGGAAAAAAATCCTTCTAGTCTATGGAAACTGGTCACATTTGAAATGATAAAATTCTGCAAAAAACCTTCAGAGCCTTCAAACTATCATGTGTCAGAGTAGGTATTTTTAAAATTATTTTCATAATACTACACCTCTCTCACTTGATTATACTCTGATTCTACTCTCATTTTAGCAGGCATTACTCCTGCTGACTTCAACAGCATTATTCTTCCTGTTTTTACACTACACTAAATGAGAATAGACCCAGCCCTCAAGTAGTAAAATGGATTTGGGATTACAAGATCTTAACGTTCTGGGGCTTTTTTGCAATTTACTACTGTCCTCCAGGTTTCATTTATGCCTATAAAGTGTCCCTTTGATGGCAGTGGCATGAATGTATTTGTTTAAGACACCGCTTGTTTCCATAAGCACAGAAAGACAGATGAACCCCTGCAGAACCCTGCAGCTGGGGCTAGATTGATCTGTAACTCAGTCCAGCAGTTCTTAAATACAGGTAACATGAAAAGCTCTTCAGCAAGCTGCTGAATACAGCAGTCTCTTTAAAAACAATACAAGTGACTGAGTATATTCATCTCATTGTAAGGAAATGCTCACAGAATAAGACAAGCTTCCTCAAAAGGCTGGGTTTTCCAGTTAGTTGCTGTTCCTGTGTCCCCTGGTGAGCTGCACTTCCAACTTCATGAATGCAGCAGTACAAAGTAAGGAATACTGAGAATCTGAGGCTCTTTTTAGACCTCAGTCCACCTCTAGACAAAAGTCTTAATGACCTTCAATATTTTACACACAGGCTGGATCTGAGGAAACGCTCATAGAAGAACTACCCCAACAATAAGTTTAACGACCTACAAGTTGAACTAAACTGAAAATACCCTGAAACTACATTCTACTAAGTATTCTAGAATTACATTCAATATTAAAATACCAGAGATGCCCAGCAGTGCCACATCATTGCTCAGGTGGGCATCTTCCATACACAAATTTCATTTTTGCAGACATAAAGCTTCTCCAGCTTCAGAATGTTAAACTGGAACTCATAAGATTTGAACAGAAAACTCATGAATGAGAACCTGCCTCTGTATATCTCAGAGAACTCTCTGAAGAAGCCTACGCCCAATATAGGGGCATACCTACTCAGTACCAAGAACGCTGGACTGCCAAAGACAGCATTGCTGAGGCTGTCCTTCCTGAAGCCCCTCCAAGAGTAAATAGTCCTGACATCCATGAAGATACTCCACCTCTAAAGGCTCTAGGAAAGACACAGTAGATAACTTTAGTTTGTTTTTCTCCAAACACAGTTATATTTTAAAGAATCAAAAGGGTGAAGGGTCTAATTCTCAATCAAGTAAAAGCTAGTTTAGGTCCCCTTCCAAAATACCGTTTTATCCTGGAAGATAACTGGTACCGGCAAACTGTACGTTTTTAGGGAGCCAGGAGACATCAGGTTATATGTCATGACCCTTTTTTGGTTGCTAAACTCTTTCATGAAGGTTGAACCTGAGGAAACCCAGAGTGCTGACAATCACCAGGATTATCTTCCCTTGCAAGTATAAATAGACAAGGTAGAAATGTTTTTCAGGTTGGAAAAGAGTTTCATTATTTTCACGGCAAAGGAATTCTTCCTGCCTAACCACACCTCTAACACATTTCTCGTAAGAGAAGTCATTATGGTGACTCTTATAGAGGAGAATTTCAGATTTCTGCACACAATATAAGCAGAAGATCCTGGAATCCTAGATGAGAAGTAAAAAAGGTGTGCCTAAAATGGAGGTAAGTCCATAAACCCCAGCATTTAGAAACCAATCTCATCTCCATAGCTGGGGTTAACTGAGGACACCATGAACACTTCTGTGGATCATCAATCAAGGACTCCAAAGGAAATGCTTTGCCTCTCCTCCCTATGAAAGAGCTCCTGCTGTTCCTCACATAGTGCACCACTGATGGGAAGCCATTTCAAGAGAGAACTGTTCCCCTGATTGTGCAGACTGTCAACAGCTGAGAGAGGATCTCTAATCAGCTAGTCACTGAAGAAATCTTGAGCATTGTCCTGTCTCAAATCTATCATAATTGTCCAGGTCAGGGGTCAAACCCTCCAGCAACTGGCAGAATAAATTAGTTTGTTAATCACCTTGGAGAAACAAGTACTTAATTAACGGGGAGCTGTTGTGCATGCATGACTAAAGATATTCACATAATCACATAGCTAGAATGACCTGTTTTTGAATGACATATCCTACTCAAAATAGCCTGGAGCAAAAGAAGTGCTGTTGACAAATGCTAGTTGAGTAAAGCTCTTTGGGTATGCAAGAACGGTATGTCGCCTTAAGCCGTATAAGTGGATCTGTGTGTAAAGCAAAACTACATCTTTCAAACTATTTCAAAGTTAAGAGTGGCAAGAAGCTATTCAGAAAGAATGTAAAAAACAGGTCTGGAGACATCAATCAGAAGTTCATAACCCTTCCAGTGCTTGGAAAAATGAGGAAAAACTGCACAGAACTGAAACTGGGAGAGCAAAACCATGAATAAACCAACTGATAAACTAAAATTGCCCATTGGGTATGTCTGGGAACTAGACTTCCCCTTAATATTACTGTATGCTTTGCTTTAGGAAGGTGTTGACCATTTACAAACACTAATAAAATTGTGTCCTGAACGTAGGGTTCAGGGTATGCTCAAAACTTTCCAAAGAGCAGCCCTGGAGTTTGCTCCTATATTAAGATGAAAGATTACACTTCATACAGCTTTTTAACTGGATCTTGCTCTCACATAATCTTTAGTAACTCTGATGCCATCCCAAAGGACCTTGACAGGCTTGAGGAGTGGGTCCGTGTGAATCTCATGAGGTTCAACAAGGCCAAGTACAGGGTCCTGCAGCTGGGTCGAGGCAACCCCCGGTATCAGTACAGGCTGGGGGATGAAGGGATGGAGAGCAGCTCTGCGGAGAAGGACTTGGAGGTACTGGTGTATGAAAAGCTGGACATGAGCTGGCAATGTGAGCTCAGAGCCCAGAAGGCCAACTGTCTCCTGGGCTGCACCCAAAGCAGCATGGCCAGTGGGTCGAGGGAGGGGATTCTGCCCCTCTACTCCGCTCTGGTGAGACCCCACCTGGACTCCTGCATCCAGCTCTGGAGCCCTCAGCACAGGAAAGACATGGACCTGTTGGAGCAGGTCCAGAGGAGGCCACAAAAATGATCAGAGGGATGAAACAGCTCTGCTGTGAGGACAGGCTGAGAGAGTTGGGATTGTTCAGCCTGGAGACGAGAAGGCTCCAGGGAGACCTTATTTGAGGATTTTCAATACTTGAAGGGGGATTATAAGAAAGAGGGAGAGATACTTTTTACCAAAGTCTGCAGAGAAAGGACAAGGGGGCAATAGTTTCAAACTAAAAGAGAGGAGATTTAGACTAGAGATAAGGAACAAATTTTTCACCATGAGGGTGGTGAAACTCTGGCACAGGTTGCCCAGAGAGGTGGTAGATGCCCCATCCCTGGCAACATTCCAGGTCAGGTTGGACGGGGCTCTGAGCAACCTGATCTAGTTGAAGATGTCCCTGCCCAGGGAAGAGGGTTAGACTAGATGACCTGTAAAGCTCCCTGCCAACCCAAAACATTCTATGATTCTATGAACTTTCTGTGCTTCCTAAGCAGGCCTTATTGCATTCAGTTCTGGGAAAATATTTGTCTTTGAGATCCACAGAAAGACACAGCAAGTCTAGGCAGTTTCTGTGAAGCAAAGTACTTACCCAAGGAAACTATGTGCTATCACACAAGGATCAAATGCACTGTCTCTTACCAAGAGCTTTGAAGAGAACCCAATGTCTTCTTCTAAGTGCCCCAACTACAAAAGCCAAGGTTTACACCTGTTTTTCTTTCCCCTTCTCTATCAAGACTGTTCTTTCTACCATTTCTAAATTATTTATTTAAAGTGTCCTAAATGAGGAACACCAACCCTTGGTTATCCAGTCAGGACTTTGATAAAATGTCAAGATCATTATCTGTATTGTTTATCTGTCTTAGGGTTCTCTAGTGTTATCGACTTGACTTCCTGTAGGAGTTCAAAACAACTCTCCAGTATAACCAAAAACCAGACACAAACTCATGCAAAAACCAGGGAAATCTTTCAGATTTCTCCTTCCTCATCAGATTCTTTGAGCCGCTGGCATGACCAGAATCCTGTCATATATTGGGGCCCAGTACAAGCATAGAGCAGAAAAATGGTCAGAAGGCATTCCAGTCTTACGTAAGGTAAGAGACAATACACTCTGCAGGTAAAGCCTGCTAGCCAAACTAGCACAGAAGCTCTACCTGGACCCCTGTGGACCTGTGTTACACAGAAGCTCAGATTAGGTTATCATAATTATTCCTTCTAGGCCACAAAATCTATGATTCTTTACATAATCTGAACTAGCACATTATCAGAGATAGTTTTGTAAACTGATGTCAATATTACAGAAACTCAAGATTACTATTCGATCAATACTCTGAACATTAAAATAAATTCCTAAGAGTCCCTATGTGTATCTACTGCATCAGTAACAGACTGTAGTATTTGCAGAACTCAGGGAAAGTATCAAGTCTATTTGCTTAGTCAAACAACAAGAGTGCCCTGAATTCCTGATATGTTTCTCTGGCCTAATTGACATTAGCTAACAGTTGCACTTAAAAATCTTACTGCTTTTATTCATGAATCCACGGGAAAAACTCTAGGATGTATTGGCGGGACCAACCTTCCTTAATGTCCTCCTACACAAGAGTAGATTTTTCAATAGCTTTTCAAAGAACTAGAAAGTCTGCTTTGGAAATGAATCAGTAGACATTGTGGCTGGCAAGACACCAGCTTTCCCTGACGCAATCCTGTTATCAGCTAATTTAATGATAAATTTTAATCTTCATCTCTGGTTTATGCTTAAAGATCCTAAATGTGGACATTTATCTATAAGGATCCTTACCATGGACAGTTTACATAATCCCTTTTGACTCACCCCATTGTATCAGGCTTGAAAATGAAATGAGGGTGAGGCACTGCATAGAACTGTCTTTGGCCAAAGCATCCATCAAGAAAAGAGTCAGGAGAGAAAAGTCACCTACTGAAGAGCAAACATATACCAGTGGAAAATGGAGAAGCTAAAGCTCCTTCTCATCAGTACACAAGGAACAGTAAAAATAGGGAATCTGATTTACTGTTCTTTCACAGTCTGACAACCTACTCTCAGCACACTTCACTGGCACAGCACCTGGGTCCCTCTCCTAGCCTAGCACAAGCAGCATCTCCCAGTCCTAGAAGCTCTTCACCCATAGAAGGACAAAGGCCAACACACACAGGGTTTCAATGAGTAGCAAGAACTACTTGAAAACAAGCCACAGAGACATTAAAACCAATGTCGGTGTACAAAATAGCCCATGTTGCTCTGGTTCCCTTTGGCTAACTGAATTACTCATGGAAGAAAAAAAATAATTCCACACATTCTCCTGAGTGTCTTGCCCAAAAATACATAACCCAAGACATGCAAGATCAGTGCAGAGTGAGCTTCTAATTCTGAACTGGTATCTATAGCTCCTCAACCACACTGGGCACCACAGTGGAAAATGCCTCACAGTCAGATTGCTTCTTCTCAGCCGACATGGTTAACTCTCTCACTGATGTTTACAGTGGAGAAAAATGCTCTGCAAAAAATTACAGCATTTACAATAGTTTTATACACACCAATTTTTTAAACCAAAACTTCAAGGAGATTTTTTTTTGAGATTTTTCCATAAAAAAGAACAAGACTTGAATATGGACACATAAAGAATCAAGCCTTCTTCCTGCCCCACATCAGTATTTCTAAGTATTGTCACTGATTCTTTTGAAGTCTATCCTGACTGCTGGAAATTTGTACATATAAGAAAAGTCAATGTCCTGGAAAGGTCTAGTTAGTTCTTTTGGAGTCTAGAAGACAAATAAAGGCAAGAGAGAACATGAGGAGACTTCTTTTATCCCTAAGCACAGCTTCAAAAATTTATGGAGGAGTTCTTTTAAGATGTGTATATTTATGTTTCTTTTTTTTCCCCTCATTGATGGACTATAGAACACAGGGTTTTTACCCAATCTGACAGACACATCGGTTCTAAGGCGACATTAGAGCTAAACAAGCAATATCTCCTTAAAATTGTACCTCTTCTAACCAATAGCAATTGGTATGATGGATACAGCCAACAAAAGGCAACAGATGCACAGCTACTGCATTTGAAGTTGGGTATTGTGTCAGAAAATAGCCTAGAATTTCCTAAAATAAGTCTCAGAGCATAAAGTATAGCATTACACTCCTGCAATGGGAAGTTTGGCAAATCCCTTCAAACCTAACAAAGTGTAAGTTAAAAGAAGTGAAGGGTTAGGCAGTTTGGGTTTTCTAACCTTACATCTTCACAAAAAGACTAATTTTTATCTGCCTATACACATATATACACATATTCCTGAGAAAAACCTGCAGTGAGCTACATATTACAAATTTTAAGATTACTGTATACTGCTAATATTTCCCATAATTTTCTAAAATCATATCACAATCTTTTAAAAAGGCTGTAAAATGAGGAATGCCCAAAATTAAAGCCAGGGATATAATCCAATCAAGATATGCCATAAAAGCGTTAATTAAGAAACCTTAGGAAGGACATGGAAAAAGAAACCACTTAACACTGTCATAGTGCCTGTGATGTCCCAGTGCCAAATCACAAGTAACAAAGAAGTGAGTTCTTGTAAAGAGATAACTGATAAAAGGCTAGATCATTCTATCTTACACTAAAAAGAAAGCAGGTTGCTTTTTAAAAAGAAAAGGAAAGGAGAAGATGTAGCTGTAAGAAATCTCCAGGGCACATCAGATGTGATGGGTTGTAGAAGTTAATTAGCTGATTTACTTGGAACAGACAAGGAATTTCCCTGTTGCCAAGCATAAAGTTAGGGACATGCTTTGGTATGGTATCTCTTACTTTTTTATTTGTTTACTACACATTTGGTTTATTTTTTTAATCATTAAATCTTGTCTAGTGATAAAGTAGATTCTCAATAACCAGACGTCTACTACATGGATCCATTAGTCAAGTACAGACCGGCAGAATTAAGACAGGATTTACTACCCACTCAACTACCCAGTTTCAAAAGCCCACTCAAATTGTCAGGCTAGCGAGGGATGTCTTTCTTAGTATATATTAGTCTCTGCTACTTTGACAAGCAGTGTCAAATCAGGATATTACCATCATTCTTGGTTCTTATTTAAAAAAAAAAAAAGAAAAAAGAGGGAGTTTAGCAAGACGCCTGAACTAAACTATTACAATCAAGTGAAATGCTTTGTGAAAGTCAAACACTGAGCAGATCTCAAAGCCTTAAGAAATAACTGTTTATCTTCTGCAGGGATTCTTTACACACTCTGTGATCAGTCTCCTAGAAAAAATCGTAAGTGAAGTCTTACCAGCTTCCCAAGTGTGAACACAGTACTGACAGCCTGCA
This sequence comes from Phaethon aethereus, assembly GCF_964289735.1. NCBI lineage: Eukaryota > Metazoa > Chordata > Aves > Phaethontiformes > Phaethontidae > Phaethon > Phaethon aethereus. The sequence goes on from NC_138582.1 coordinate 163,382,543, forward strand.
GTGGGATTAGGGAGTGCACTGCTTTCAGGGGTCCACTGGCCATTGGCATCTGTAGCAAGCTATAAATGTCTTATACGTAACTTACTTTATGAAAAGGATAAACTAGATTTATTAATGCAAATCCGTTTTCATGCAAGTTTTTAATAGACCTCGTTTTATTAAAATTGCTGTTGCAACAAAAACTGCACAAATGTGTCCTTGCCTTCTAATTATTTACAAGCAGAGCTAAGAAGTAAAGAATTTCTAAACCTCGCATTTCCTTGCTCAGACCACAGCTCAGCAATACAGCAAACCCAGCTATAAGGCTCACAGAACCAAATCAAAAATCTTCTAGCTATATGACACAAAACATTGCCCAATGGAAACTCATTCTGCTGGTCTGAATTCATTACAGAAGTACGGACAAGTTGAGGTTGTACCAGCAGCTTTTGGTGAAATCAGGTAGAGTCTTGACTTCCCCCGCAGCCCTGAAAGCCAGCATCCATGCTAGGGAAGCTAACAGAAACATGGGCATGTGCCAAATTCCATATTAGATCCAGTTCATCTTGCTGGATAATCTGGTAGTCCATAGATGACTACAAACGATTTTGAAGCCATGGCTTGTGTCTTCTCCAGGGAACACAGATAGGCCTGTCTACTCCCACAGATCTGTACTGCCCTCAAGGTTTAATATAGTTTGAAAAGCTTCAACAACAACAGTACAGGACAAGAGGAAGTCTGGACCACAGCACAGAATAGCAAAAATAGCTTTGTTTACAGTGTTTCAGCAATTCTGGGCGATTCAGCAATTCTAACAGAAGTTCAGAAATAAAAATCAAAAGAGGCAGAAATAATATCCACCTTACCATTTCAGAGGCTTTCAAATGGCTGAGCTCTTAGCTAGTTTTCTAAGTTGCTGAGGGTCTAAAAAGTGTACGATTACAGACACAAACCAACTGTTTCTGGTGTGGGTACTAACTGGGAAAATTCTTGGGAGTCTGACTTTCCAATGAGGCGAAAAAACTGTTCTCTCTTTGCACATGCAAACTTTGCAAGAATCATAAGTTTTGCAATTGAAAAATCATACGGCTTCTTGGCAGTACATACAAAAACACACTGGTGCAAGGCAAGTATGGCTGAACGCAGTCTAACAGCAGGCCTCTTCTGGAAGGCAGGCCCAGCAGAACTTCTCTGTTACGAAGACACCAATGAGACTGGCTTGGGCGACTTCTGTTCACTTCTGCAAGATGCTCTGAAAGTGCATGAAATATAGAGTTTTTAAAAGATCACTGGGGTTAAGTATAGACTTGAACCGAGCTCTCCATAGTCGGAAGCAGACCAGAATGTTGTCAGTCACACTTGAACACTGCTACCTCATCAATGATGCATAGCCGTAAATGCTGATCGGCTGCACTCATTTTTGAGGGGAAATAAAGAACTTAAACCAAAACCATAATAAACTATTTAATAACTCAGTCACCAGTAGAAGACATGAAAACACACACAATACAACAGTCACATTTAGAGTGATGTGTTGTAATAGAAATGTCCTTAACCTGACAGGATTGTGCTTCTTCCTACAGTACTTTCACAAGCCGGAGACTGAGAAGCGTTTGCAGCTCTTGACTCTGTTTTAAAGGTTTGTGATGTCTGAAACGACATAAAATGCAACTTCTGCAATATTTGGGTCTTGTCAGTTAACTAAAACTAAAATTGATCCTCAGTCCTATATTGACCTGGATACCGGAATAAACACCACATCTCACTAGTATGAGCAGACGGCCAGGTACTCCACACATTATGAAGCATTTTTGAAATACTATTCCTGATCACATTGGTAGCTTCGAAAATGAGCTGCAACTGAGAACGTAATTTAAGAGTTTAAAGTCAAACAACAATTGGCACCTGACAACCAGGGAGACACGGGAGAAAAACCACACTGGTTAAAGATGGTCCTGACATACAGGCGTATCCTTCAATACTTTGAGCATCTCCATCAAGGCTCGTTCCTGGACAAAAGAACCTATTTCACTGTTTGGATTTTCCACTCCACATGGTTATCCTAGAAGAGAAGGAAATGGCTGTACATACTTCTAGTCTAAGCGCCTGGATTAGGACTTCATGCAGTGTTTGCATAGCACCAAAGTACAGTTCTGGTTTGTGAGTGGGGCTCATAGCTACTACTCAACCTGAATTAGCATCTTTTTAAGCTGGGTGAACATTTCCTTGTAAATAAGGGAAAATGTAGATAAGCTCTCACTTTCTGCCTAACTGTACTTTTGAAAATTCTGCTAATGCTGTGCCATGTGTCTAGTACAGTATGTAATAAACTGGAATTAATGAGAAGATATTTGAGGATTTATTATCTTTTTAGTAGCACCTACTGCAATTAAGTTTTAGAACTCTACTGAAGATTTCTTATGCTTCTATAAAATGTCTTTTTCATATGGGTATTTTCATACTGGAGAAAAACTTTAAAAAAAAAATATTGTTTTCTTCCTTCTGTGTGTACATGCTTGCATATTCTTTATATTTTACTCTGTCCAATTTATTAATTTATTATTTTAAATTATATTTCCAAGTAGTACCCAGAGGCATCATTGAATACATGATAAAAACATACACCAAAAACTCAGCACTGCAAGTTTTGAACAGGTATGATTTATTTCCAGTGCTAGACTTCCCCAAATACTGCAACTAGCCTAAAAATCGTGAGGTCTAAAAATTATTTACTCACAGTGCTTTTATTTGCCATTTGCTCTATGATTTCCATTTGCAAGTTCCTTCATAAGCACCATGGACAGAAACTGCCTTTAAAAATACTTTGACTGAATATTAAATTTTCCAATAAACATATGACTATAAGATTGTGACTGTAAGATGGGAGAAAGTTCATTACAAAATGTTAAGCAACACTGACATTCTTTCAAAAACATAAAAACTGGTAATAGAAAGGCTATCACTGCCTTAACATCAGAGTACAATAGCCAAATATAACAAAGATAGGGGAGGAATATAAGGTGATAACAAGACAACCGTAGCGTAAACAGAAAATACATTCGCATTGAAATAAATTTTAATTTCTTCTCAATCCAGAATGTGTATATCTACGCATAATGACAAAAGTAGCTTAGTCTACTGTTTTTGCAACATATTAATATAAAATGTCAGTAAGAGCACATAACTTCTTTCACCTCCCAATTAATTAAAACAGGTCTGCTGGAAGGTGATCCAAGTCAGCCTGCCCAAATTGACTGGGCAGTGCACACGCAGAGATGGAGCATCCAATTCGTTAGTATCATGCTCTAACCTTCCCTTTACATTTCTTCTTGTTGCTAATGGTTGTAACCAGCTTGTACACAGACAACAGACAAACAAGAGTGGCACTCTATGATTTTTTAATGCTTGGTAGCAATGAATGTTTCTCCTTTGTCTTAAGGGCAAGGGATTGCTGTCTAAGCATAGGGGAGGAAGCATGTCTGTACTCCAATGCCAAGCTGAGCCAGTACTTGCAAAGTACAGAGCCTAAATACGCTGGTCTTGGGAGGAAGAGTCCTTCTTAAGCCTGGGTGCAGGCCAATCCCCATATATACTTCTAGAGGAAGTCCCACTAATCACCACCCAATGCCCAGGCCAATGGCTACAAAAGGTATTCACCAGATTTCAGGGCCCCACAGGGAGAAGAGATAACAATGCCCATGCATAGGTGATGGTCGACCTAAGTTTGGTGCAGCTACATGAGAACGTCCTGGGGTTCTTAAAAATCAAAAGGAAGGACAGAGTTTGTTGCTAGCCAGATACATCACCTGCTTCAGTTTCTAGCTTACACACAAAGGCTCCAGGATTTGCCCAAGGTCACAGAGATCAGTGGCAGTGCAGACAAATCAAAGCACCTCACCAGAGGTTATTTGCTGTGTTTATAAAATGCTGAATTTGTGATTTCTCTCCAATTGCTAATTGCAACAGACAAAAGTGACAAAGATCTTATTAAGGACTGTTAGTTAGATTAGGTGTTTTAATATATCAATATATATTATATATTAATATATAAAATATATTTATTATATAAATATATAATAAATAATATATAAAAATATTTTTAAATATAGCAGTTGTGGATAAAGGATAAAAAAAGGGAGGGGGGTAGAAAGCCACTGAGAGGAATAAATTGCTTGTGCACACATTCCACCTTTATTCATTTTTCTCCTGTATAAAACTCCTCATGAAGTTGAGGTGCTGATTTTTTGAAGTGTTTTCATTACTGCAAAAATAGCAAGGTAAACTGAGAAATTCCCTGGCCTAAGGGATATTTACATTTATTTAGTTTTTGATCTTATAGACACAGTTTATCACTTGGCTCTTTGCAACAGGTATGCTATTTAAAAATACAATGAAACAAGCCATCCAATGTCAGTTTGAAGGACTCAGAGCTATAACCAATAACTGTTTAATTCAAAATACATAAACAGGCCTAGAAGCAATAATGAGAACCCAAGACTCCCCATTCAAAGATAAGCACTTTAATCAGCTGGACAGTGGATCTCATGGTGTCCCTTGTCCCATGAATCCCAAATTGCACGCACGCAAGCATTTTAAAAGATAAAGGGAAAATGCTCTTCTATATCCAGGAAGGGACATACGGGCTTGAGCTCACTCTGGCAGAGGAAAGGTCTTGTGCTTTGTATAGGTGAAAACTCTATCCACAAGATCCTATGGAAAAAACGACAAGCTATCCCTTCTCTATACTCCTCCACTATTCTACTCAAAGCAGCAGCTCTAAGTGTTTTTTTCAGTAAAATTTGATAAGTGCCTGGTAAGTACACAGTGGCAGCACCTACTAGAACAGCCTTGCTGGGACTTGGACACTTCTTCCTGACATGGCACAGGCAGGAGGCTGTGCCACTTTGGAAAAAAGAGACAAAGCTCAGCATACAAAGAGAGGCTGTCCAGGCACCTGACAGACTAAGACTAAATACTAAGATACTAAAGCCATGTAGGTATCCTGAGTTTCAGGCTGTAGCTCAGCCAAGGTTCCCAGGACTGTAATTCTAGATTTACATGCCTAAATTCTTGACAGCTTCAGCTTTAATCAGCTGAATCCTAGTTTTGGATTAAACTCTCATTCCCTACAATAAACATGTCTGTATCACAACTTTATCCATAGTCTGTGCAAAAAATAAGACTGATGTGGACTGAGGAGAACCAGAGATCCAGATGACTATGAAATTATTACTCGAGCCATGTGTGAAAAGAAAATAAGACATGAAAACTTGTGAGACGGCCAATAGCAAAAGACTAGAAAGATAAATACCCAGAAAACACAGACATGTAATGGTGGATAACAGTCTTCATGAATTAGTTTTCACTCCAGAAATCAAATAAAGTTTTCCATTGCCTCATATATTGCTGAATCATTTGTTTACCACATTGGGCAAACACCTTGAAAGCAGGAGAGAATAAAACTGATCTTGAAAAGAATTTGGTGAAGATATAACAATCAATACGTTTTCACATTCCTTTCATATCACATACAGTATTTTTGCAAATATTTCTCTGAATAAAAAGTGAGTTCAGATTTTAAAATGGCAATTTTTATGACCTAGCAATTGATACAAATAACACAGAAATGTAGCAAAGCACAGAGCAAGAGTTACACGACAGAAAATGATTTACTAGAAACTAAGGCAGACAGATGGGGATTCAGATTTCTGTTTGGTAACTGGAGGAAAGCAGTTTTCTACATGAAACCTTTGCACAAACATGGAGGCAGTGAAAGAAAAAACAATCTGTATTAACAGCTAACTATCCGGAATAAAGATGAGAATTCTTACAATGTAATTGTGGAAAAAATGAAAGGCCTATGGGACAGGCTTGCCAGGAATCCTGCCTCAAACCCAGCAACAGCTAGTAAGAGCGTCCAGTAAGTACTGACATTCAAGGGGAAAAAAGGAAGGGAAGAAACAAACAAACAAAAAAAAGCCCGGCGACAAATATCTTTCTGCATATAGTCAGAACGAAGCAACAGAACAGAGTGGTTGATCGTTGCTGACCAAGCATTGCTGAGCAATGTAGTGCTGAGGGGTCACATCTTCCAGTGAGTAAGACACTTCTGCAATCAGCATGTAACTCTACAGGCATCAGAGATTCCTAATCAGAGAAGTGTTTAGGTCGTTTGATTCTGTCAAGTAGAGAGAGGCTTGAATTGCATCTGACCTTAGAGAAATGGTTGCCAACGGCAAGGGTAAGTGATCTGACAGGGAAAAGCTTAAAACAGTAACATTCAGAACAAGTACTGAAGCCCAAGGTAAAAAGAAAACAAGAAGCAGAACAAATACACATCTGGGTCCAGGATACATGGAGGGCATGGGGGGTACGGAAGGCAAAAGAAAGACACGCATGTCACGTGCTGAAAATCACTATCTTTTAATTTTAAAAAGCACAATCATTTGGAGAAGAAAGAAGGCAATGTATGCAGTGACTGAAGATGTAGAGATTTCCAATTAAACAGAGCTACACAATGTGACTTCAGCAAATCCAAGGGCTATTAACGTGTACGCGCTATAGGAAAAAAACTGCCAACAACTCAATCACCATGTTGGCATCTACGCTATTAGGTCAATGACCAATTCTGCTCCAGCAGGATTGAGTAGCCAGCTGCAGTGCTATCCCTACAACACTGACAAGGCAGTAACAGCAGACCACAATACTTGTGAGAAAGAGCTAATGATAGACAATAAAGCTATGTTGAGGCCAATGGGCAAATGCAGGATGTCAATCCACAAAAGAGATTCCCAAAAGCAACAGCAATTACTCCATAAAGCTCACAGTAGCTGACATGCAGGAGAACCAACCACTGCTGGGAAGCAGAAGCTATGGATTTAGTCGCAGTACAACATTAGGAAATCCTAACGTTATGCAGGAGGGAGAAATGTCACCAGAGGCTTTATGCTGCATTGTATTACAATCAAAAAACATATTTTGAGGTAAGGGACTAAACCACAGCAAGCTAGAGCTAGAAACAACCACCCCATATAGCCCAGGCAGCTAGTAAAATACAGAATGCATGGGAGTCATTGAAAAAGATCATAGAAATCAAAAGCATTTCTGCACCCACTGAAATGGCCACAGAGCTGACGAGCAACAGAAAAAAAAAAATCATTTATGAACACTGAGAGCTGTCTTTGGCTTGAATCCACCTTCTACAGTACTGAATGGGATAGTGCCTGCTCACAGATTACTGCTCCAGTTTCTCTAAGCTGTGAGATCTGGAGAAGTTGAAGCATGGAGTGTTGAAACCAAAGGAAAGTTTGCCATAGGTAGCGTATCTGTTGTGCTGGGTTCAGGCAAGAGTCTAAGTAAACACAGCTGTAACTGCGGTGAAACATAGAAGCGCTGTGATGCCAGTTCTTTCCTCTTATCCATGGAGGAAGGCAGAAGCAGCAGTAGAGGAAACCAAGAGGCTAAACAGCCGAGGCGACAGGGAAAATATGGACTCCTTACTCAAGAACACTGAAATACTGCAATTATCTCCTTCCAGAGGACAGAAAGTCAGGATTCTGCTTGGTCTCTTCTGAACAGACAATTGCCGCCTAGCAGAAAAGTGACCATCAAGCCAAGAAAGCAACTAAAAGAAGTTCAAACCAGGTAGGCATCCTACTGAAGCATCCTGCCTAAAGGCATTTCAAACAGATGATCTGGGCTGCTTCCAGCTCTGAAACAGCCACACAAAGGAAACAAGCTGAACTGCATCAGAAAACACATTGTGCTACACAGCGACAAACTCGGGGGAGTGGGGTGGGGGGAGAGCAGTGGAGAAGGTAACTAGGGAGTAAATGCAGAGAAATGGACCAAAAGGGGTGATCAGGGCAAGAGAAAAGAGCCTTCTGCTTGGTTTATGTTGAAGGGCCAGAACTCAAGCTGAAGGATGACTACAGTGCCAGCCTACAACAGGCCTCTACAACACCAATAATAATAGGACATGACTAATCAGTGTTTACCAGAGCACAAGGTGTAGGTCATCCAAATGGCTTGTTATTAACAGCCACATCCAAACTGTACTACCAATTGGCAACCACGTGTCTTGCATGCTGCCATGCAAGACACAAGAATTACACAGGGCATGGCATGGCATGGACTTGCAGGGTGGTGCACAGGTGGCAGCAGGAAAACTTTAGAGGAGCAGCAGCAATTTGGTCTGTTCATCTACGGACTCAAGTATCAGCCAAAACTGTCACATCAGGGTAAAAATGTTCCCTTAACCTACGGCCATTTTACTTTCAGGACTACCAGGTCCTCTCAGGTTATTTCCCAGCACATGAAATGATTTCCACTCATGCAAAGTGAGAGTAAATCACAACAATTCTGTTGTGGCAGAGTTGTTCCTCCTTGCCCAGGCTACTAATGACTGCTTCAAGCACAAAGCACTGGAGAGCCAGGCTGGAAATGATAATGAGTTAAGTGATCAGCCAAACATATTAAATGCCATGATGATTCAATTGCATTGAATTAGCATATGTTGATAGACATGTACATTAATAAATGTTAATATAAATTCTTAATATTTAAAATCTATCAATTCATTTTGCATGCATTGATTTTCCAGAAATCTGAAAATATCAGCAAGGTTCAGCTGGCAAGTCTCTTCTCGGGCCTTCATGACTATGTGTTCAGTTCCCAGGCAAGAAGCCGGCATTTTCTGCAATAATACTAAAAGTTTTATTCATTTAAATACAACTTCAACTATGACATCACATCCATGATGAGTTTTTCTTGCCTAGAATGAAATTACTTGCCATCTCTTCATATCATATGTACCATATGTACCATACCTGGACATTGCGAGTTTAAACACCTTTTCCTCTGCAGCTCTTGCTCCCTGGAAGCGCTTTGTGAGCACTGCTATCTCTTTCTCCTACACACTAAGCAAAGTCCCTCAAGGAGCCGTGACTGGACTTCGTCCACCCCTGCTGCTGCCAAATATTCATAACACCCAGAGAGCTTTATTATGCCGACAGCTACTCTCCTAAAAACATAACTGGGCATATCTCTGTTGCATCATCCTCTGGTCCATCATTCACCTCTTGCCTCTTGTTGTCCATCAGGAACATCCTGTGCGACGTGTGTCTACCACACCTGCCCCTTATTCCATGAGCCAAACCCACAGGTGCTCCTGGAGTATGAACAATCACATAAACCATCAATTCTCAAATCTCACCAGGACACATTATTCTGCTCTTGCCTGCAGCTCTTAATTTGCTTCTGCCTTTGTCATTACTTATGATTAAAAGCCCTGACTCTGTTATTTAACTCCGTGAAGCATGCAGCTTGTATGAGGTGGTGTACAATGCAAGCTGAATCGTACAACTTGAAACACTTCATTATATTAAAAAGAAAAAAGAGCCTTATGATTAATTTTGATTTCAAGCCACAAAATGAAACCGTTTAAAGCCGTCTTAAATGTGTTTCTCACAGTAGGAAACAGAATAAACCAACAAAACAAACTAAACATTATAATCAACCCAATTATTACCTTCTATTAGCCAAGTGCTTAAGGGATGAAACACACCAGCATTTTAACCCTAGTGAAGCATTACTGAGACATTATCCTGGGGAATGGTTTCCCCGCTACGTTCAGCTTACTCCTCAAAAAAGATTTGCCTTTCTCTTAACAGCATTCAGATGACCAATCTTATATAAGGTGTGCAGGTGACAAATTAAATCTTAGGTCTAACTTTTGGTTCAGTGGTCTTCACATCTATTACAGAAGAGCATCAGCAAGAAATGAGGGATGTTGCATAATAGCTCTTCCTTTAATAATAAAAAAACATGCACATATACTAGTTGTAACGCACTAAGCCAAAATCTGGCAACAGTATCGCAAGGGCGAAGGGGAGGGGGATCCAAGAGGTGGATCCATCAAGCAAATAAATAACCAGCCAACCTCACATCGCCCAGTTTGGCACCGTGCTGTCTGGGAATAAAACTGCCTCCCCCGCCTCCCCGGGGTTTAGAGGAGCCCGCTGGCCGAGATTTCAGCCTTTTTCTCCTCGGAGGCAGGCGCAGCCCCCGGCGCCGCCAGCCTGGAGGCCCGGGGGGCCTCAGCGCGGCGCCCGCCTCCCGCCGCCATGACAGACACCGGCCCCTCTCCCTCAGCGCTCGGCGGGGGAGAACAGCGGGCCGCACCGAAAGGGACTTGCCCTCCTCGGTGGGTTTTCTCTCCCTCCGCCTTTCCCCACACAGTTTTAACGGGCAGCGGCATAAGCCCCGCCAGCTCCCGGCTGCGGTGTGGGGCCGGGGCGCGGCCGCTGGCTGAGGGCGGCAGGTCACCCCCCGCCCCGCTTTCCGCTGACTCCGCTTTCCCGCCCGAGGAGAACCGGGGCGGGGGGGGGGGCGCGGCTCAGAAATACCATTTCCACAGTAATGTGTAGGTCGCTGAAACAGTGAAAATGCATCGTGGAGATTAATTGATCCCTCCGTTTTACGCCGCTCGCTCTCGGCGGCTGTATTTAAAAGCGGCTCCAGCTGGCATAGTTCACCCCCTTCCCCCCACCTCCGCTGAGGCCGGGCCGGGCCGGGCCGGGCCGGCTGCCCCGGGCAGTAGGATGGAGCCGGAGGGGGAAAAGCCTCTCCATACGCAAAGCCCCCGGAGGTTTCTCGTCTGGGGGGGCAAACTAGAGGGAGGGAGGCTCGGCACGGCCTGCCCCAGGAGGGCTGCAGGGAGCCGTGGTGAGCAGCTGGGGAGGCGCATGGCTGGGGTGCGAGGGCAGGACAACGGCCAGCTGAGAGGTGTGGAGGCCGAGGAGGAGGAGGAGGTGGTCACCTTCTGTTGAGCTGAAATCATCACCGACATTGTGGCAAAGCTGGTAGGAGAGGGGAGGAAAATCCCACTTCGCAGTCAGGTCCAGGCCCGCCCTGCTCCAGGCACCTTCTCCAGCTGAAGGCTCTGTTGGATCTTGCCCCTGCGCCCTGGGGTCTTCTCGTCAGTTTTCTCATCAGCTTCCCATCGCCTTCCTCTGGGTTCCATCAATCACCAAAATACAGATCACCGTTTCCCCCATTCGAGGGAACCATGTGCCCTTCCCCAGCCGCATGAGGCGGTGGGCAGGGTCGGTCCAGACACAGCCCTGCCGTGGCATGGCTGCCTCAAACCCTCCTCCCAAGCAGTGCGGCAGCAGCTCTCAGCTCTCATTTCTCCTCTGGCTTCTTCAAGACCACTGTCTTCCGCAAGCCCCAAGTGCTTTACGCTTTGGTTGTGATAACAAACTGACGATATTTATGTGGATGCCAAGCCTACCGTAAATTACAGCGGCAGCCAGCAAAATAGCCCCTTTGGCTCCACAGAGTATGCCATCTTATTTACGTTGCACTTATACACCTGCATACTGAACTCTGTATTTAAATGAGACAACAAATCAACACTACATAGGGGATGCGTGTGGGCAAGGGAAACCCAAAAAGTCTTTAGTTTTGCTCCCAAAAGACAAATTTGGAGGAGCAGAGGAAAAGATGCTCATGGGATGGAATAAATCTCATTTGAACACACTGCCCACGATCCCTATCTCTGGAAAACAATTACTATTACAGATCCACTGAATTCTTGCCGTGTATTAAAACTAATAAAATATAAGGGGAGAAGGATGGTAAAGATTATTTTTGCCCAAATTTGAATTTACTTGTCTGATTTAGGAATAATAAGTTGACTTAAGCTGATCCATTTTCCAAACCTAAAAATATCTATTGGTATTTGCAGTAAATTGATAGTTACTGATTATCGAAGGTTGAGATTATAAGATGAGTTTATATATACCCAAGAGACACAGAAGAGCAGGGACAAAATTAGAAAGGCAAAAGCCCAGCTAGAGCTCAGTCTGGCTACAGTTGTAAAGGATAATAAAAAATGTTTTTACAAATATATTAACAACAAAAAGAGAGGCAAGGAGAATCTCCATCCCCTACTGGATATGGCAGGGAACATTGTCTCCAAGGACGAGGACAAGGCTGAGGTACTTAATGCCTTCTTTGCCTCAGTCTTTAATAGCCAGTCCAGGTATCCGCAGGGTATTCAGCCCCCTGAGCTGGAAGACGGGGATGGAGAGCACAATGTACTCCTCATAATCCAGGAGGAAGCAGTCAAGGACATGCTAAGCCACCTGGACACCCACAAGTCTATGGGGCCTGATGGGATCCACCCAAGAGTACTGAGAGAGCTGGCGGAGGAGCTTGCCAAGCCACTCTCCATCGTTTATCAGCAGTCCTGGTTAACAGGGGAGGTCCCAGAAGACTGGAGGCTTGCCAATGTGACGCCCGTCTACAAGAAAGGCCGGAAGGAGGATCCTGGGAACTACAGGCCTCTCAGCCTGACCTCTGTACCAGGGAAGATTATGGAGCGGTTGGTCTTGAGAGTGCTCACAGGGCACCTGCAGGACAACCAAGGGATCAGGCCCAGGCAGCACGGGTTCATGAAAGGCAGGTCCTGCTTGACCAACCTGATCTCCTTCTATGACCAGGTGACCCGCCTAGTGGATGAGGGAAAGGCTGTGGACGTTGTCTACTTGGACTTTAGTAAAGCCTTTGACAGCGTCATGAGCTGTCATGAGCCAGCAGTGTGCCCAGGTGGCCAAGAAGGCCAACAGTGTCCTGGCCTGTATCAGAAATAGTGTGGCCAGCAGGAGCAGGGAAGTGATCGTGCCCCTGTACTCGGCACTGGTGAGGCCGCAGCTTGAATCCTGTGTTCAGTTTTGGGCCCCTCACTACAAGAAGGATGTTGAGGTGCTGGAGCGTGTCCAGAGAAGAGCAACAAAGCTGGTGAGGGCTCTGGAGCACAAGTCTTATGAGGAGCGGCTGAGGGAACTGGGGTTGTTTAGTCTGGAGAAGAGGAGGCTGAGAGGAGACCTTATCGCTCTCTAAAACTACCTGAAAGGGGGTTGTGGCGATGAGGGTGTTGGTCTCTTCTCCCAAGTAACTAGCGATAGGACAAGAGGAAATGGCCTCAAGTTGCGCCAGGGGAGGTTTAGATTGGATATTAGGAAAAATTTCTTCACTGAGAGGGTGGTCAGGCATTGGAACAGGCTGCCCAGGGAGGTGGTGGAGTCGCCATCTCTGGAAGTGTTCAAAAAACGTGTGGACGTGGCGCTTCAGGACATGGTTTAGGGGACATGGTGGCGCTGGATTAATGGTTGGACTTGATGATCTTGAAGGTCCTTTGCAACCTAGTGATTCTGTGATTCTGTGATTCTGTGAGCTTAAAAGACACCCATCATGTATCAGATCACATTTCACATTTTCTTTGGAGCAAAGAATCCAAAGAATTCTTTGGAAAATGAACAAGTTGGTTTGAAATATTGGTGAACGCTGTACAATAAAATGAGGATTTAGCTGTTGCAAAGCAATAGAAATCAGTATGGGCAATAGCACTCCCTGGCTAGATCATGGAGCCAATTGTGATTACAGCAGGATCTTCACTATAGAATTCTACTATAGAATTTTTGTGGTTTAGAGTAAATCATATCAAAAGCATCAGCGTTCTGCAAAATTACATGACTGATTAAAGCAATACTGCTCTTGGTTTTTAGGACAGACTAGCGATGGTGGTGATGTCCAAATTAAAGCTCATCTCCCCAAAACATAAGAAAATGCTTTTTTTTTTATATTGCATATAGTTTCTACAGACTCTCAAGAAGATGCTAAATCACAAATTGTTATAGACAAGAACATACAAAATTAATGTGGACAAGGAAAGGTACACCCAAAGTCATGGTGTGGTTTAACTACAAAGCAAAACACTGTTCTGAGAAGAAAGGTCAAAATATTTCATTTGGAACATGCTAAAGCAGAGCATTTTGACTTAAAAGTCTTCCTTTTCCCTTTCTGGGGTTCAAAGTGATTTGCCAAATTCAGAGCAAATTTATGCACAACTTCTGGCTGACCTGAAAATACACCATCACGTAAGCTCACCACTTGTACAATTTCATCACATCTAAAACACAGCTTAAGATACAGCATGACATGTAGTGTGGAAGTCCTTTAGCCTTTGTGTTGCGCCAAGTGCCCGCGGCAGCTTACTGTGCACAGGATCATGGAGTTACAAGAACTTTTCAGGAACAGATTTACGTAGGACATGGTAAGCATCAAGAACACTCTCCCCACTGAACCTCGATTTCATACCTCAGAAGAAGCATCGCTGAGCAATAGTAAGCATTCGCAACAGGACCAAGAGGATGCTTTTTAAGCGTTGAATTGAATGTAGGCATTTATTGCCAAAATATGTTAAAAATATTTTCACTGAGTAGATTTCTGTGTTTTGTACTAAGGCCATATATCAGTAAATGAGCTCTCAGAATAAACATTTGACACTGGCAGATTAATTCTCCATGAATAAATTAGCTCAGATTTACGGCCCTGGCATCACATGTGTGACTAGGTATCCACACAGTGTCGACAGGCTCATCAGAATTGTCTTGACAGTTTAAGTAAAATCTTTTGTCAAACTTTGCACCTTTGCTCCTAGCCCTCTTTCCTTGAAGTCAGCAGGAAATTCATGTCATGAATGCAAACATTTTGCTTTGCTGGGGATTTTTCTGCAACTTTTTTTTTATTCCTCTTTGCTTTCATTTATAATTTATGCTGTTGTTTTGCTTTTATAATACAATTTTCTTTCCCGGAATTGCTTTGTCCCAATTACAGAACAATACAAAGTTGGGTACTGTGTATGTTTTTTCTTCCATAGTCAATATTTAATTATTTTTTTCCTCAGATATTTCCTTTGTGATAAGAGTCAAGAAATGGAGCCTGTAAAAATTCCACCAAATGTCTCTTTTTTTTTTTTTTTTCCTTTCTAAAAATCATTACAAATACGAGGTTCCTACCCCACAGTCCACACCAAAGAACTCTCTGTCTGGAACAGACTATCAAGGCATTGTGTTCTTGTCCCCTCTGGCGTTTAACCTACACAGGGATGTCATCCCAGTCCTACCTAGGAAAAGCTGAGTGATACACAGGGTTCAGGGAAGTAACCTCTCAGCTTTAAGTCTGTTCCTAACCTCCTGGTAGTTTTCTGCTAGTAATTACAATATACAGAAACCGATACGTTGCATACCTCTGAGAACAGTGGAAGCGTAAAGCCTAGCATAGAGCTTCACAGACCTTACTCGAAGGAAGATATACTTTTCATAAGCTAAGCATATATATGATTTCACTGGCTACAATTTATTGATTTTCTTATCTGCTGCTAGCAGGTCAGTTGTTAACCAAGCACATTATTTATGTCTTGTGTCACCACTGCTGATCTTTGCCTTAGATTACTTATGTAGACTAATAATTTAGGTACCAGTGTGTACCATGGACAACCATTTCTTAAACATCCATTGCTGCTTCTCTGCCATACTGATCTGTTTTGCTTTCCCTTAGGGATAGTTAAAAGTGAAGAAGTGTAGCTTATTGGTCACGCTACAGAGGAGTTTCCACCAAGAGATCTCAAAATGTCCAAGCATCAATTTATTCCTGCTGTCTCATTTGTTAGTCCGTGCAATTTACAATAAGTCCATTGTTTTACACTAATAAGTGGATTGTTCCTATCAAGCTGCAGTCTCTCATCTTGTTAATCAATGCAACTCATGCTGACTCTTCACAGGGGTCAACCATTATCAGAAAGTGGGTTATTCCATCAGTAAAGTTTCAGCTTTTGATTACTGACCTAATTATTCCATTCAGCACATGTAACTCAAAGGGTTGGGATAATTTTGCAGAACTGCTGAGTTCTACAAGTTCAAAATATTTTTGTTATAATACCCCAGGCATGCCAGACCGGTGTGTCTGTGTGCTAATAAGCACTGCACTCTGTTACAGGAACCTCTGCACATTTTTACCCTGTTGGCTATAGCTGATGATCTGCTTACATCAAGAAGCAAATAAATGAATAATTTGTTATAAAAGTTCTAATTTGAGTGTATGTAGGTAGCCCCCTTTCCCAGATTGCCTAAGAAAATTCATAGAGTCAAGAGTCACAACTGCTTTTTCATTGGCACAATTACTTGACAGTTGTAGATGTAAAATCATAAGACAATCATAATTTGGCCAATATGCACTAATTAAAAGAAATCCCCAATAAAAATGAAGAATCACTCTTTGTGCAGCCTCCTCAGCATAGACTTGATTTAAGAACGCTCTCAGAGTAAAATATAGATGTAAAAGTAATTTACATATTCAGTTACAATCCCTTGCAATTACAACCTAATGTTAATCCAAACCCCAAACTCCATAATTTACAATATATTTACATGTATACCATCCCTGCATTTGCCTAAAGAAATTATATAGTTTAATAGGAGATTTTAAGGTAGTGGTGTAAGACTGTTCTAATCAAACGTTTGCTTCTTTCTCAATATACTCTTCTAAAAGATATCCTTCATAATAGCAAAGAGGTTTATCACCGAGATGATCACATTTCATTAAAAGACTAAATATATGTGACCACTGACTTTTTTTCAGGTATTCTTTCTCATAATGAAATGCTGAAATCCAACCCCAGACCAACACACTTCAGGAAAGCATCTGCACAGTGTAACAATGAACATCTCTTCTATATCGTATACTCCAAAGCATAAAAAAGGCTTCTGCTAGATGCCTATCAGAAGCTGCTTTTAACAGCAAGGTGACATGTAAGTAGTGGTATTATCAGCTTGTTCCCTGGGTTGCAATAAGCAGGGAGAATGAAAGCTCACATCAGTTAAGGTTTGTCTTACGTTTCAAAGATTTAAGGTGATAATTTACAGTTTTCTTTATTGCTAAAGAATCCATCATTCTGAAACAGTACTGCCAAACGAGACTGATCCATTGTGCTGGCAGTCATTGGTATGAAACAACTTTGCATTTCAGCTTCCAGAGAATCCCAGCTCAATTAAATACAACCTTAATTGTTAGCATTTATAATTTTTTACCACAGCCATACCTACGAGGTCTCACCAAGCTCATGATTTCATTGACATTTTACAGAGAAGAATGAGAAACTGTACCTTCTCCCAGAATAGAGTTTTCTTATGCACAGCTGTATGTGGGCCAATATCAATATGCATTTTATTATCTGCATTGATGTGAAGTCCTGAGGCAATAAATACTACTGCTAAAGACCTGTCCAATAACCTCCACTTTTATTCCTCTGCCATTGCGTGGGAACAGGGATATAGAGGTTAACAATGATGTCTTGTTTTTTTTCCCTGAAGTGATGATTTAAATCGAGGTGGACCAACCAGCCTTTTCAGGGCTGGTGACTAAATGTCACACTTAAGACCCCTCCCTTGCACTACATGAGCTTATTATTTAGAGCTCACAGCAGCAAGTGCTATGATCCATGCAGGGGTATGGGGCAGCGTGTGGCTGTCGGGAGTCACGCACTGCCCTAGAATGAAGCAAATGTGCCAGGCCAGAAATTATCCTCCAGGTCACTGGGAATAGCTGTCAGAACTGGGATTCAGGATTAATATTTCTTGCTTTGCAATCTCATCCTAGAATCAGCTCTGATCCTGCTGCACGTCTTGTGGCACATGTTATCAGCAGGACTGCAGAAGGTGTCATGTCAGTCTGACTTAAAAAAGAATGCTGTCATTTTTGATTGGGACACCTTAGTGATTGCCTTGATTTCACTTAACACCTACAGGTCTATTTTCCAATCTCCTTCTTTTGTCCGCTATCCCTATAAAGAGGATGCTACCCATGAAATTACACAGAACTAACATTGTCAACATTACCGACATCTTTACATTCCATAAAGTCCCTGCAACAGCTAGCAAATGCTGAAATGGTAGAAATACTGCTGTAGTGAACAAGAAGCAAACACGGTTTTACCAGTCAGCCAGTAGCAACGCTACCTGAGATTTTATTATTATCTGACAGGGAGGTGGAGCAGAGGAAGATAGGGACAGTAATGTGACATCCAGTGAGGACAACTCCTCTCTCCTCTGATCCAGAAACTGAGCAGAGGATGGTTTATCCACTGTGCAGTCTTCTCGGTGTCTCCTCTCCAGCAAAGAGCACCAGGAAAAGCTGCAGAGAGTCTTTCAGACACCCCAGAAAATAGAAACAATTGTGGAAGCAAATACACGAGGAGCCTTTGAGCGTTCACAGAAAGCTGCCTGGACTTCCTCCACTGTACTAATACGCTATGCGCTCAAGCTCTCTCCACCTCTGTCTCTCACATCTTCTGCCCCCAGGCTTCACTTCACACCTGCTTCATTGCTTTGCTTTTAGCTGAGTCCCAGCTGAACAAGCAGAACCACTGTAAAATGTCCCAGAAGCTATTATGAAAGCACACTGCCCTGCTCTGTGCACATAAGACTGTCTTAATGCTTGTATGTAGTCTAAAACTCCTGAGCTGTTCCCCATAAATGTATCGCACACAGACCCCATGCTTTTAGGTTAAGAGCTGCCTATTCTCTGTGTCTGTAGTGTCTAAGACACCAGGGCGCTCTCCTTGGTTTCTTGGTAATAAATGCAACTTTATTACTTGCTAACAAATGAAACTGATAATATTAAAGTTCTTCCTCAGAGACAAAATATCTGTTAAATCTACTAGGAAAAAATGAACCACCTCATTTTAATATCCCTGTATATAGAAAGACCTCCTTAATCAGCATGAAGCTTAAATGAGGTTCTTGCTTAGCCGGAACACCTACACAGGAACTGATTTTCAGCAAATTGTTTGAGATGGCCCTCTACTCTGGATAATTTTCAAAGCGATTACTGCATCATGCCTGAGGCTGAGGAGTAGGACATTACAGGTGCTAACAGGTACCAGTGTCCTCTACATTACAAGCTGTGACATTCAGATCAATTTTCACACTGTATCACATCTCACTTACAGCTGCATTTGGGCTTCAAAGCCAACCCATTTCTGTATTCAGCTACATGGGGAAATTAACTGCTGTGGCTACAAAGCAGGAGAAAAATACATGGCTGCAGATAAATTAATATTGTTCCAGTGCATGCACTCTAATCTGGAATAAAATTATTTTTATTCTGAAGTAATGTTTATTCTGAAATTAAAACCTATGTAGCAACAGGAGTATAATTCATCTTTTCTATTCATATGGCTTTTCATTTGCAGAAAATGAAAGTTTTTGCAGCATTGATTATTACCCTGCATTGCTACAGTAGACAATTAACCATTGATGCGTGTGTCAGCATTCACCCTGCTTGGTTCCAAGGTAGCCACCCTAATTTGGCAGCTCCTGCTTATTATTTCTTCTTCTGCTGAACACCCTTTAGCTGAGAAATAGGCAGGAAATCGAGGCATTGCACAGGTAGTGCACACACAGCTACGCAGGCTGTCGCCACACTGCACTGCTCTGCACCATACATACAGCGTGGGCTACCGAGAACCGAGCCAGTTCCGTCTGTTTGTATTACTACTGCTAATTTTGCCTTGCAAGCACTAGTAGTTCATTAATCAAGTACAGTTAAACGAAACAAAAAAATTATCACCTTTAAACCCAGAAGGTTGCCCTCTCCCTTTGTTAAGCCATGTTTAAGCTCATCAAACACCATACCGACACTAAAGGGAGAGGTTCTTTCTCCAGCCTCTGCTCCTTGTTGGCCCGGGTGTCATGCTGTGCTTAGTGAAGCAGATCAGCTCATTCAACCAGCCAGATGCAGCAAAAGAAAATAAGATTTAGTTTCAGCTGGATCAATGGGCTGATCTCACTGGACATGAGCACTACCGCTGAGCAAGGGAAGGCAAAGTACCATGCAGCCGTGGGAGCAGAGAAGGGGGAGCATGGAAGATAGTTTTAGACTGACTTGGACTGCAAAACTATGCTCAGAGTGCAGCCATTCAAACTGCTCCTCAGGAATCACAAACTTCACATGTGGCATGGAGGAGAGAAGAAGCAACAGGGCAGGAAAATACTTGGATGTGGCATAAATGGAGAATCCAGCTGACCACTCAGTCACTATCACCCCCAATATTCCTCCCACCATTCCCTGTGTCGTGCCAAACCCTGGATCAAAACTTCATGCAAAGATCTGAAACAAAGATGGTCAGGTTCTCCTGCAGGGAGTGGGAACCTCTTAGGAATATGAAAATGGTAAGTGATGACTACATGTGAAAATGATAATATCAATAAACCAGCTACTGTCTAACACTCCTACTATGGACCTCGTGGTGAAGAGACACCCTGAGGTTCATGTAGTGATAAGCTGTATCACAGTTGCACCTCTGTGCCTTGAAAAGTGGAGGGTTGTAAAGAGAGTTGGGGGCACCACTCCCCAACTTAGAGATACTTGGCAGGTATCTATTTACCACTTTTTATATTCAGCCATCCTCCACATAAGGTTTCAGTGGGCCTTGGCTAAGTGCTCACTATCCACAAAGGAAAACTAACACTGCATCAAATCACGCCAGGGAATGAAATACTTACTAAGGATGGGAATTATCTGATCAAATACAGATACTGTAGACTTCTGAGTTGGCCATCCTCAGCTTCCTTGACAGCCAACACCCTGTGAGGCATGATTCCTCTCTTCCTAATGTAAGTAACTAAAGTATCTAAAAAGGAATTGTACCCTAAACATGCCAATTTCTCTCCACTAACTAGAAAGGAACCCCAGAATAACAAACACAAATGGAGACATTCACACTGTAGAAGACTTGTTGGTATGTGTTTCGCTCGGGTCACCTCTTTGGTGACTTAGTTTCCCTATTGAATAACTGGAATGAAATTATTTATTCTTCTTTGAAAAGCAGCTTTATCTCTGTGGACAAGACATATCACAGAAGTTAAATGCTTTTAAGAAATTATCTTTTCTGTTTTACTAAATGGGCTAAAATTAATTGTATCTAGATAAACCAAATTAATTTCTTGAAATCTAAGCTGAATTCCTCATAGGAATTATTTAAATTATTTTCATAAGTTGGTAGTCTGGCGACCTTTTGCCCACAGCACATTTCAAAGTTGTTTCTAACATGTAATCAGCATACCGAAAGAACAGAGTAACTCCTGTTAAAAAGGAACAAAGTTCAAAAAGACACCTGAATTGCTGAAATCACAGAGGGAAGTCTGATGGCCATTTAGTCACTTCTGATGTAGAAAGAAAATCCAGATATACATTTCTCCCTTAAACTCTGCAGCTTTTAATGAACAAGGCCACCAGGTTTGAGAAGTCTAGTTCATAAAAAATACTGAAATAAGTTGTCACTCATCCTACCAGGGACAAGCTTTTATTAGACAAAGACAGTGTCATGCCCCCAGGAGACCTGTGCCAGAGAGCCCCAGGAATCTTTCTCTAATTTATATTTGAGATGACAGGCTGGGATTTCTGCACCACACTCCGAACAGAGGCACCTGCTTCAACCATGTTGGTATCAGCCACTGTCTCTCTGTGCTCCTCCATCTTCCAGTGCTCTTAACGCAACAATAGTAACTGCATTTGACATCTCTAAGCTCTTTCACTCAAGGGATAGCTGAACAGTCAGTTGATTAAAATGACTCTAGGACTTTAGCACAAAGCATTATTTAATCAGACCCCCAAAAGGAACGAAGCGCACAGAGCAAAAGAGGAAAGTAGTACAAAATTCCTGTGTCTTACTCACATTTATTCTCCTTGTTTAGTCTTTTTTTTGAAGTTCCCCTGAGTTTAGCTAACTAATTCCAGCTTGAAGGAGCAGACTGTCCTGCTTCCAACATGCCCTCTCTACATCATTCTTACGGATTTGTCAGTCTTTATTCACTCAAATCTGTCCCAGCCTCTCTCACCGTATTGAAACATCCTCCCTTACTAGGTCAAGAGGACCATGGCGCTCATTTCTAAAAAACACACAATGACAGTTTGATTATGGACTAGGACTTGGCCACAGAGAGCATTACTGCAGAATAGCAGGTAAGGTTTATATCTACCCTGTAGCAACTCTGCAGTAACTCCTCTTTGTAAAGAAGCTCTGTGTTTTCACAGAATCACACAGAATCATTAAGGTTGGAAAAGACATTTAAGATCACCAAGTCCAACCATCAACCCAACACCACCATGCCCACCAAACCATGTCCCGAAGTGCCATGTCTACGCATTTTTGAACACTTCCAGTAATGGTGATGCCACCACCTCCCTGGGCAGCCTGTTCCAATGTTTGACCACTCTCTCCGTAAAGAAATTCTTCCTAATATCTAGTCTAAACCTCCCCTGGCGCAACTTGAGGCCATTTCCTCTTGTCCTATCACTAGTTACTTGGGAGAAGAGGCCAACACCCACCTCGCCACAACCCCCTTTCAGGTAGTTGTAGAGAGCGATGAGGTCTCCCCTCAGCCTTCTCTTCTCCAGACTGAACAACCCCAGTTCCCTCAGCCGCTCCTCGTAAGACTTGTGCTCCAGACCCCTCACCAACTTCGTTGCCCTTCTCTGGACACGCTCCAGCACCTCAATGTCCTTCTTGTAGTGAGGGGACCAAAACTGAACACAGTATTTGAGGTGCGGTCTCACCAGTGCCAAGTACTTGGGCACAATTACTTCACTTGTCCTGCTGGCCACACTATTTCTGATACAGGCCAGGACGCTGTTGGCCTTCTTGGCCACCTGGGCACACTGCTGGCTCATGTTCAGCCGGCTGTCAGCCAGCAACCCCCAGGTCCTTTTCTGCTGGGCACCTCTCCAGCCACTCCTCCCCAAGCCTGTAGCGTTGCATGGGGTTGTTGTGGCCGAAGTGCAGGACCCAGCACTTCCCCTTATTAAACCTCATACAGTTGACCTCTGCCCATGAATCCAGCCTGTCCAGATCCCTCTGCAGAGCCCTCCTATCCTCCAGCAGATCAACACTCCCACCCAACTTGGTGTCATCTGCAAACTTACTGAGGGAGCACTCGATTCCCTCATCTAGATCATCTATAAAGATATTGAACAAGACTGGCCCCAGAACCGAGCCCTGGGGAACACCGCTTGTGACCGGCTGCCAGCCGGATTTAACGCCATTCACCACAACTCTCTGGGCTTGGCCATCCAGCCAGTTCTTTACCCAGCGAAGAGTAACCCTGTCTAAGCCATGAGCTGCCAGTTTCCCCAGGAGAATGCTGTGGGAGATGGTGTCAAAGGCTTTACTAAAGTCCAAGTAGACAACATCCACAGCCTTTCCCTCATCCACTAGGCGGGTCACCTGGTCATAGAAGGAGATCAGGTTGGTCAAGCAGGACCTGCCTTTCATGAACCCATGCTGGCTGGGCCTGATCCCTTGGTTGTCCTAAGGTTGTCCTAAGGTTGTCGTTGGTTGTTTTCTCCTTCATTGCCAATTCTCAGCATAGCCTACGCAGCTATGGTATGCCAGGACTGGGCCAAAGAAACTACTCCTTCAGGGCTTGAGAACTGGTTATTTTGTTCCAGGTGTCTCCTTTACATCAAACTCCTTCACAAGTTACAGCACATCACTTTATAATTTAAGTAAATTAGGAAACAATAATACTGAGATTTCCCAGTTAGAAGAGACATCTTCAAAGCTAGTGCTAGTTTGCTGGAATTCGTTACACTGGAACAATGTCCTCCCCTCTTTTTGCTGGGCAAGGCTGCAAGCATCTTTAGAGGACCTATATTACAGCATTGAATAAAGATAACACCTAAACTATAAACAAAGCCTTTGAGTTCAAAGCAAGACAAAATAAAGTTCTGATAGTCCTAAGAAGCACAATGAGACAACACCGCTTAACCTTTAGTTTTGCCTACACCTGGGAAATTCCATCACCTCTGGGCCATTACTGCTGTGCTGAGTAGACCCGCTCTCAGCAGGGTTACTCAGGATTGTGGATAAAAACACTAGTGCCAGCTGATAGTTCATCATTTGCAGATGAACAAGTGGGACACACTTAGATTTCCCAGTGGAGACTAGGTCCTTAAGGCTGCTCTTACACCTTATCAGGAAGGAAGGGGGGGGAAAAAAAAAAAAAGCACTTTGCTTTGACATCTACCTCCCCAGCAGGAGGTCCAACCTTGTAGAACAGATTGTATTGAAAAAAAATCCAGCTTGATTTTCACTTGAAATCACTTGAAAATGCTGAAAATTAGACATTAATGCTGTGTAAAAAATTATTTATTTCTTTAGCATTGTATGCACATCAGACTTAAGTTAATCTCATGAGTTGGCTGGGCAATGAAAAGCTGGTTTTGAAAAACTGAAATGGCTTCGTTTTGAGATGTTTTTAATGGACTCAAAAATACATGTAGATATACACACTCATATATACATACACAATCAGCAATCAATATTTAAACTTCCTAGGAGAAGAGAAAGTAATTCTCAAAATTTTTCATTTATGAAAGTAGAGCTAGATATTAGCATGCTGGAAATATGTAATTATTACTAATTTTGCTAATAGTTGCAACAACATGATTATTTTTTAAACTTGCAAGATTTTTGATAAATGTTAAGTTTGGAAAAGAACATTTTAAAAGAAAAAAAGACTATTTTCAACAAATTAGGACCAGACACAGAGAATATTTAATCAACCACCGTATTAATGAAACACACGTTAAAAAATTAATTTACATCCAGATGACTGCTTTCAAACTGGTAGATTTCTTGTTAGAGCTGAATTTGCTCAGCTCTCATCTGTCTTCAGAGCGGATGATTTTCCATTTGCTTGTGAATTCTTTTTCTGACACCATAGTCATTTCGGAGACTAATTTTTGCTACCAGTTGGATTGTAAATCTTAAGTTACGAGTTTTGGGGGGCAGTTACCATGTTTTTATTCTGCTCTGAGTGCTACGGGAGTACTGGTCTGTAACTTAGGCCTCACAAGCATTAGCGTCATACACATTCATAATTAAAGGCAATGATTATATCATGCCTCACATCTCACAACATCTTTGCTTTAGCTGTTCAGTCAGGCTCACCAGTTAAGAGAATTTTACTGAGCTCAAAACAAGAGCTCTCCCAGCAGAGTCCAACACACTACGCCGCTCCTCAGGACTGCAGCCCCTGGCACCTTGTGCTGTGTGGTGGAGCATATCGTTCACCATCATGCTGAAAAACGTGCCAATCCCTCAAGAACAAGCAGTGGAGATGAGTAAGGACTTGTGGTTAAAGAATGGAACAAAACCCACGATCAAAACACAAAAGGAGTAAGTGAGAAACTATATGGACTCAAGACCTTTATCTGTAACACGGGGAGCAGATTGGAGGAAAGAGACCAAGGAATTCTTGTGGGCAGCCATAAAGGAAATAAAGATTCACAGGGAATCAGGCTTGGGGAGGATGAGAATGTTCAGTAGTGCTCAAATATCTTTGTATTTTTATATCTTTATATTTTTATATATTTATATCTCTTTATCTTATGCTTTATCCTACACCTTCAATGTTTGGTTCTTTTACTTGTTACTCTTTGAAAATGAAGTGTATTTTTGAAGCACTGTGAATGTGTGAATGTGTGGCATCTTCCTTCTTGCTCAGAAGACGTGGCAGCAGGAAGAAGGTTATGGCAGACACTGCTGGGTTGGGACGGGACATCTGAGGGCCTCTGTTAGGTCTGTCTCCTACTGTCCTAGGTGCTCTGCAAACCACTGTCAAACTAGTAAACAACTGCCAATATGAACAAATACTCACTTTGACCCCTTGGGGATGCTTAGCACTAGTCAAGCAATGCAATATCATAGCACATGCCTGTTTTATCTCCTCCCAGACGCAGATTATGGAAACTTGTCAGAAAATAAACTTTTTAGGCTGTTAGTGCAGATTCATGAAGGTAACATATGACAGGGTGGTCTACTGTGTGTTCAGAAAATTATTTATTCACTGAGAAGCAAATTAACCAATTGTTGTTTGAGGGTGTTTTTTGTTTGGTTTTGGTTTTCTGAGTACTTCCAGCTAACAAAAGCAGCTAGCTCTAGCAAAACCAGCCAGCTTGTTTTGCCCAAACCTTACACTTCACAGAGCTCTGACATTGCTTTGCTGTGAAATTGGAGCTGTGTTGAAAGAGAATTTGGATCTTAGCATGGAAGTCATATCAGCGCATCAGAGTGATAAGACCTAACAGCAGTGAATAAGCTTCTGCAGTCATCTTACAAAGCTATCCCGTGGGCAAACTCTGCTCTACTTTCAAAAGTCTATTGTAACAGTCCTGAATGCGTGAATTTGGAAACAAATCACAAGACTTGTGCCCTTGTTTGCATGTTAATCTCTAGAATGCTTTTCCATGTCACAGCTATTTCACAGCTTGCAGGTATTAGTGTCAACTCTGACATCAGAGTGAAAGTCCAGGGCCTTGGCTTACGTGTGCACTGGACTATTTCTAACATGCACAAAATGAAACTATTTCTTTCCCCACATTTAACTTCTTTGGCAACCCACTGAAGTACAGTGCCAAAAAATGGTACTGGTTGCAGGTCTCTGACAAATCACACAAAATTCTGTCATGGTGAAATAAAATAAATCAAAATCATCTTTCTCTGAACAGTGCATAAATAATGTTCAAAGCTAAAAAATGCAAATGAAATCACATTTGTTATTAGCCTTCTGATTACAGGCAAAAAGCAAGAATCTTTTGTTCCATAACATACTGGAAGAGGTCCAAACTATTTGCTTTTTCTTCCTTGGAGAACTCTCCTTCTCTCAGACTGAGTAAGTGGGCAATAACCAGAGGAGCAATGACAGGGTGGTGTGCTTCCCTTCTACTCTTTCTTTTATGTCTTATTTGCTCTAGGAAACCTGGGTGGGCTATCTGGAGTGCCCTGGCCTCCCACTCACAGTGGCAGCTCCATAATCTTAGGTGAGGCTGATGCTATGCCTTAATAACTTCAGAGGGCAGCGTGCTTCTGTTTTCCAAGTCCCAAGGGTCTCATTAGAGGATCTGCTAAATCAGGCTTGTATAGTCTGTCATTAGCTGCAGAATTTAATTAGTCTAAGTTTG
Organism: Phaethon aethereus; assembly: GCF_964289735.1. Classification (NCBI taxonomy): domain Eukaryota; kingdom Metazoa; phylum Chordata; class Aves; order Phaethontiformes; family Phaethontidae; genus Phaethon; species Phaethon aethereus. The sequence continues at coordinate 163,409,390 of NC_138582.1, forward strand.
CACTGATTTGCATTTAGGAAAGACTGAAGCTTGCTGAGTTGTTGCTGTTATCATGCTGTGTTTATCTTTTCCTCCGTTTTCTAAGGGTTTTTTTACAGTACATAAAGGTCAGGGGAACAAATATTCTTGGTGCAAAGGCACTCCTGAAGATGCAGTCATACTGGGGACTTAGATAAATGCTTAGTAGTAACAGAACAGACTTAGTAGCAATACTGGAGTATACCTACCCCACATATCAGAACAGCCAACATTAGCACGGCATAATCAAAAGAAATTATGAGAAGGGCAAAGTGATGGAGCTCTTGCATTGAGAGTCTGAAATGCACCCATGGGAAATGCATTTGCAAACTGCTTATTTAAAACATACAAGTTCCCCGGACCCATAATGTCACTGAGGGAAAGCCCGCTGACTTCAACGTGAGCGCTGCTAAGCCTGACACTTTTGGTAATCGCATCTGTGACGCTGAACTGCTGATCAAGCTTTTTGCTGTCTTTTAACTACATCACCCTGGATAAAGACCTGATAAAAAAAATCCCAGATTGTTCTCTCACTGTTAGAGTTTCATTGATCTTGCCTGCAGTATTAATATGGTTTATATTCTGAGTATTGGCAAAAAGAAGTTATTTCCTTCAGAGTTCTTGCAATGTCACTGGAGAACAGGAACTCTGCTGCCGTAGCAGAATGTCTCATTTCCCATCTCACAGGGTCTCTACCATGACAAGTTCCTACTTCAGTTCTTTGCACAACACCATAGATCTGAGAAGCCCTGTGAAAAGCTTCTTCTATTCTCATTCTAAACACAGCCAAACATAATCACTCTGTGCCAAAAGGAAAAGACTGCAGCTGGTAAGGAAATTAAATTTACTCCAGATCTTCCAGTAATGCATTATAGCATAAATGATGGAGGGATAACAATCAAGACATGCATAAAAATGTCTCAGAGAATGCTTTGAAAGTTTAGGGCCTTATCTAAAAGAGTAAAAACCCATCTAGTAACCATGTCTGTCTTTTTTTTTACTTGTGGATGGATTAATAAGAAGAACAATGTATTAACAGGACAAATATGAAGTTTACTCTTTAGTATTCATTTATCACACAGCTCTTTTGAATCCCAGTAAATGCTAGATCTTTTGCCAATTTTTTTTAATGGAAGATTGTAATTCCAAAGACCAAGACTTCCAAGAAAGCTCATAAATATTTCTTCAGTGCAACTCACCCCTTACTGGCCCTTATTTCCCAAAAGTGCAGAGATCCTCCATCAAGAATCTTTAAAATGTCCTTTTGAACACTGGAAGAACAAAAGCCTCCTACAGAAATCACTCCTGTAATTCTTGCTTTCACACCATTATAGTAAAAAAGTTGTACATTAGAACATAAAAAGAATCATGCCTCACTTTATTTTTACATTTGAGTATGTTTTTTATTAGATTTTCTCAACTGAACCTGCATTAAAAAGCTGTGATGGTTTAACTCCAGCCGGCAACCAAGCCCCACGCAGTCACTTGCTCACTTGCCCCACCCTGGTGGGATGGAGGAGAGGGTAAGGGTAAAAGTCAGAAAATTTGTGGGTTGAGATAAAGACAGTTTAACAGGCAAAGCAAAAGCCGCGCACGCAAGCAAAGCAAAACAGGGAATTCATTCCCCACTGCCCATGGGCAGGCAGGGGTTCAGCCATCCCCAGGGAAGCAGGGCTCCATCACGCGTAACGGTGACTTGGGAAGACAAACGCCGTCACTCCCAACATCCCCCCCTTCCTTCTTCTTCCCCCAGCTCTATATGCTGAGCATGACACCATATGGTATGGAATATCCCTTTGGTCAGTTGGGGTCAGTTGTCTTGGCTGTGTCCCCTCCCAGGTTCTTGTGCCCCCTGAGGCTCCTCGCTGGTGGGGTGGGATGAGGAGCAGAAAAAGTCTTGACACTGTGTCAGCGCTGCTCAGCGGTAACTAAAACATCCCTGCGTTATCAACACTGTTTTCAGCACAAATCCAAAGCAGCCCCATAGGAGCTACTGTGAAGAAAATTAACTCTACCCCAGGCAAAACGAGCACAAAAGCTCAAGCAAAAATCCAGAAAATCCAAATTATTTCACTGTCTTTGCACCCAAATAGCTAAATTCATACTCAGAAACATTTTGCTGTTTCTTTTTAACTGAATATTAGGTCTGCTGAGAAACTGACAGAAATTCAAAGATATGAGCAATTTGTGGAAATTTTTTCACCCTTTCTAAAATTGCTTTCAAGCCCATGGAATGCATTGCTAAGCACTATACAGAATTGATCCTGTTTAGCCTATTAGATTTCAATTTACATCAGAGAAAAATGCATTTGTGAAGTATTTATATACACAAAGAAGCATAACATTAACTGCACTGTGGAGATATTATCACTTATAGCCACTGAGTGCCTCAACTACAAATTAGAGGATAATTAATTTTAAATGGTCCTGTACTCTAACACAGAACAAAGTAGTTAGAAGAAAAAGCTGTAATAGTTCCCACGGTAGAAATTGCTTTATAGGAAGGACATGAATATTACATCAACTTACTTAACAATGAGATATTGGACCAGGTTGGATGGTAGGGTTGACCTTACACAATACAGGGCCTTAAGTAAGATTTGGAGGCACGGTCCAACATTAATGCCAAATTTGCCTCAGCCCCACCTTGAGGCCCTGTCTTACCTCCATCTCTACTGCCTTGTTTCCTGCCTCTTGACATGCGTAAGTGAAGTCACTAGCTCCTCTTTTACAGGGTTCCAAGCAATTGAAAATGATTTGATACATGCTTTGGGGTAAGAGTTTGAACACAAGCAGCTGTGGCAGAGCCACAATCCCTGAAAAATCCCTGGAAAGGGGGAGGGTTGGACTAGTGTGGCTCCGAACACTCACTGCATCACCGTTGTGTAAGACCTGCGCTGGTGGCCTGCAAATGCTCGCCCACGTGAGCATCTCTGCACATGACACGCTCTCCGGTGAGTTCCAAGTATGAAACGCAGATGCAAACTGCTCACGTGCTTAAGCATTTACAGATTCAAAGCCTTGGCTTTCACCTAGGCCTCAGATGAGGAAAATTATGTTTGGTCAGGGCCAAACTGTTTCAATTGCATACTTAACTTTTCAGTAAGCAAATTGTTTACCAAATTGATTTTTTAATAGAATTAATTCCTCCTTTCTAAAATTTTCTTGATCCATCTGTGTAGAAACCCATTGCAAGTTTGCAATTGCAATCAAGAAGTAACATTTTACATGGAAAGAATTTTATTCCTTTCAAGCTCTTATGAAAATACACTTGTTTTTGTGATTTGTTTTTCCCCCATTTACTGAGATACTAATGTAAGTTTATTTTAGGTTATTAACTTTAGGCTATTTAAGGTTTTTCAGCATATTTCAATATATCTGCAACCTCAGTCCACACACCTGGAAAAAGTATGCATATATGTATCAGTGGCAAATAATATATATGCATTAAACAAAATTCTTCCTTCTTGAAGTATACTTCATGTTTTCTAAAGCCCCACTGACAGATCACTCATATCTCAGGTAACTGTCCTCTTTACAGCTGCTTTGCAGTATTTTCCAGGAATGCTACGGCCACAAACTAGATGTTTGTTGTGCTATTCCAATGACACTGAAGAGAAACAGTAATTCATATTAAAATTTTTCAGTTGCCTAGATAAATTCTCACAGTTATTCATTTAGTTATTTTTCATCTTTAAAAATGTTCTTTTTGATTTAAAAATGTTATTTTTAGTTTTAAAACTAAGAAGAGGATTAGTGGTGGAGGATTTCTTTACAGTGACAAAAATGTGTGAATTTCATAGCAATTATAAGGTATGGCATGACTTCCCACAGCCCTCCCAAGGATTCCTTCTGTATCATTATTTCCCCAGGAAATATTAGTCTGTGACTGCAAAAATGTACATTAACAGCTTTGCATTACTTCATGATAGTGTTTCTATTAATGTTTTTCACCTCCTAATGATTAAGAGAGACTTCCTGTAGTAAAAGCTGCACATATAAAAATGTAACTGAATTAAAATTGCTGGAAACCACACCACTGTTTTCCCAGGAAACTAAAAAATAGTTTAAAAATTGCCTTAATAAATGACAAACAACTTTAATTTAAAAAAGGGGTTACAGCCCAATGCTCCTGCTGCCTGTAATAAAGCTGTAATCAGTAAGCTACTTCCTGCAAACAAGTCCTTATAGAGCCAGGATCCAAACAAGCAGAACAATTGTATCATCCAGACTGATATTAATTCTGAAGAAAAATTGGGACTTCTGAATTATTAAGGAAGATTGTCATTGAAGTTTTCATTGAACATCCGTATCCTGAAGCCATATAAATGTCACGAAAAGCCATGGCACTTTGGCTCTGATTCAGCACAATTCTCAACCGGTCAATCAAACTACCTCTATATTTAAAGCTAAGCATGTGCATAGTGTTCCCTGCTGAATCAGACCTCAAACTGCAACTGCACTTTATGAATCTGTGATTATCATGTTTCTAAGCAGAACCTAGGATCATAAGTTCCACAGGAAAATGCTTATAGACCCCAACCGAAACTGTTTTGTCTATATACAGGGAAAAGTACTGCAAGTTAACCTAGGATGTGAATTTATAGTCCATTTCCTGTTCCACACCAGTTCTCCAGGTGAACACTTGGTGCCCTTGTTCATTATAACTTTACACATTTCCAAAGTATGTTAACAGCAAATGAAGGTTTTCTTGATAAGGACTAAGGACCTGTTTACACTGAGATTCTCAGGAAGATACATGTAAATTTACTTTGTAGATGGATGAGTTATGCCACATTAAGTATCTGAGAGGATAGTCCCATATGGAATTAAAACAGCTTTAATTTAATTTAGCTTAATCCACTTCTTGAGTAAAATAAATAAAATTAAATGAAGGTTACTTTAATTTTGAATGAGAGTTCAGTGTGGCTTAAATAGCCACTTGACAATTATTTAGTTAATTCAGATGAACCTTGCATTGGACCCCCAAGTAGATGAGCTCTGACAGTGTCCAAACAGAAATAAGGGGCAGGTGGTCCTGTATAAATGTTCCCCCTCGTCTGCAACACACTGATATGGGACAAGGCAGAGAATAGTAGTGCTGTGTTTTCAGACTGGCTCCTGAATGGCTAATTGTGGCCATATTTTAAGAAGATGCCATTCTCGTGGTACCTCTGGAGCAAGCCTCTGTACAGTTCTTTGCACACAGGGTTCTATTACAATCACTTGTTACTTTCAAATGAATCCCTGTGTGTTGACTGGCAAGAAGTGGGCTGAGATCTGTGGGCTATACACCTGGGGGAGGGCAGGCACTCATCCATCCCTGTAATAAGCGGAATGGTCCTCAGCCCTCATCCTCTCCTGCTCAGCACCGCGGACAGCTCCCTGCCGCACCACTCCACCGGCCACCTCACCAGCTGCTCATCGTTCATTGCTTTTAAGCCTTGCACAAGGCCACTCCAAAGAAATGCCTTTGACTCGACATCCAGAGGGTCAAGTAACAAAGCACACGTCATTCTAGAAGTGCAGCATTCAGGCTGGACTTTGCCAGGCCATTCGGAGGATTATGCTATTTCCCGAGAACCAGGCATTCAAATTTCATCAAGGCTTTAGGAAAATGTCCAACTGAACAGCAACTTTTATCCTTTAAGAAGGATGCACATCACATTGCTCAAAGCTCACTTAAGTAACTAGTTGATTCTGTGATCCCAAATGACCAGGCCTGAAGGGAATAGCAATTGAAATACAGATTTGGTTTTCTTCCTCGTTTCTGTAACTAAAGCCTGCTGAGGAATTCTGGCAACATCCAGCCTGGATGTGGAAGCACCTTCCTGGTGTGCCCTGTTGTGAGTTAAATCTACTTGGAATTAGGTGGCTTTACTCTAATTTCTAAAGGCATTGTGTGTGCATGCATGGGGAGTACAAATACCACTTCTCAATAAAAACAGTGAGCACACCTGCTTTTGTACAGGAGCCAGAGTGCTGACGTTTTGGTGTAAGTGCTGAGCTGGACTTAAAATGGAAGAGAAGAGCAGTAAAACAGTGCACAGAATCAGAGCTTTTCTACGGTGTCTGTCATCCAAGGATCTCCAAAAAAAGTTACTCTCCTGCAAGCTTTCCAATACTCCCATGTGATAGACAAACATTAAGTTGTCCACTTCACAAATGGGTAAACACAGATACAATGAGGTCAATTAGAGTTTGCTGAAATAGAGATTTTTTGTACCAAAGTAGCTGCATTTGTGCAAATCCCCAGCACAGAAATGTTACAAAGGATCAGTACGCCTTATTCTTCAAAACAAGGTCATACTGCACCAGCAACAAGCTGCATACTGAACTGAGGGACCACATCTACTCTCAGTGTTGCTCCAGAATACCCACATCTCCAAAACAGCCAAAATAGATACCCACTCCACACTCGCCTGACAGGCAAGCAGTCAGCTTTGATATATACGAGAAGAAAAGGAGAAAGGATGTAGTAAAGTCAGCTCAGAGATAGATAGAAAATACAGATAAACACAGACATGCTAAGAAGAAAAAAAGAAATAGAATAGAAAACCCTGTATTACCTTCTACTCCCTTTGCTGTCTCACAAAATGGGTACCCAATAGTAAATATATTCAGGTTTGCAAGTCTATAACAGTAACACCTGCAGATGCTGTTTTGGCACCAGTATTAATACTTCACCTTTAGACAGACTTGAAAGATGAATATACTGTGAGTTTCCACTACAGAGAGTAATTAAACAAAAAGAAAAAAAAACCCCAAACCCCAAAACACCCAAACCCTCAAATGAAGTAACTCTCTGATATAATCTGCCCAATGACTGCTTGAAATTTAATTGCTTTAACTTTTAGCAATGAATAATAGCCACCTATACAAAAATCTGATTAGAGAGTACAGATTCCATTTGTTATAATTAAAAATCTTGTTCAATGTCTTTCACTTCATTGGGTATTTGGTTAGAAAATGCAGATTCATTTATGAAAGTGATAATCAGGGTCACTTATAGAATCACTCCACCTTACTCACAGCTCCACACATCTCTGCTGTGCAATGTGGGGGCAAAAGGGAACAAAAACACCCTTTGCAACAAAAAGTTTGCTAGTAGCCATGAATTTTTGTCATTACAATGCAGGAGACTGCAGATAGCACGGATAGAAAGACGTGTTCCTTGTGCACTGCAGCTTTGCAATGAAGTATTGTTTTTGCTTTAAAAAAGCCATATCACCTCATTCTCAATAGCACTTGGCACCCGAACTCAGCGACAGTTTTTGTGTACAGAAACATGCAACTACCTCGCTAGTGGATAAATCCAGTGCCTTGGATTCCATATTTATCAACTACATTTTGCAAAAATATAAGTGCTCCTTGCCACATTGCTGAGTGAAAAAATAGGAAGGAATAGGAACACCGCAGCATAACATCCAAATTCTGTCCTGGTGAAGTTCAAAGACTGTCTGTCTGCCTCTCCTGTACATCACAGCAAATAAGACCATGACCTAGATATACACCGTACCGTAAAGGTACAGGGAGAAAACCATGAGGAAGGCATGACTTTCATCCCACAGTACACTTGCGATCACAGGAAAGGCCTGAAGGAAGGAGAAGGTGGAAGCTAGATCTTCCAGGCTGGGGAGAAAATCAACCAGCTTAGGACTGCAGTTAAAAACTCTGTTACTGATGCTTTCACATCATTGTCATGCTTAGACAATGATCCAGAATCATGCAGTCCATGCAAAGAGTAAGAGCACTGTAAGTAAGAACTGAAACAGCATTTAAACGAATAATCCTTTGCAAATTAGCTTCAAAGAACGCATTGAGTGCTATGCTTCAGCAGTTTTCTTCTTTTCCTCTTCTTTTCCTTTCCTTCCTTCTAAGAAAGCTCACATGACTTACAGTGTAAATTTTGATGTGTCTACTTCAGAAAAATACAGCAAACCACCGGCCCAGCTTTTGTGCATAACTCTCTTCTGAGTCAGTTGGCACCATTCTTGCAGATAGCTGCCAGCTATCTATCCCTGGGACACCGGGATCTCTCACCACAAATTCACACACCTGAGAATACACTGCAGACAGTACCAGCCACGCAAACCTGCTATGTAATAAGGATTACCTTAAGTGATAGCATTTCTCTAGGAACTATTTGTCTAAAGCCAACACACACGTCTCAGCAAATTTGGCAAGGCAAACAAGGACAAAATAAACTGTACTTAGAACAAATGAACAGAGGCAGGATTGTGATCAAGGGCAAGTTAAATGCAGTCGGGATGCAACAGCAGCTCTGATACATCTATATAAGCAGGTCTGGCATGGTATTAGACTAGTCATGAGAATGAGGTGCTCTGAGCAGCTGCCTGACCCAGATTCACTGTCAGTGGCTGACTCCTTGAAAACAGGATGAAGAGTGTCTTTAAGTGCTGTGGTTTCACCCTGGGCATCACTTTCTTCTCTGTGCTCCTCATGAAAGACACAATTGCATATGATATGCATGGAGAACCAAGGTCTAAATGGCTGGCACTGAAATGTGAGTGAATACCCAATGTGGGATTTGGATGCCATATTCAGCTAGGCATGTTTGAAAGTTTTTTCCATGTGGAAATCTTAGAATGGTCTCCTTGAAACCAACCCATGATGTATGCCAAGGACTTTAAGGATGCCTTCAGTACTCATCAGTGCACTCTTGGTAATGAGTGACTTTAAAATTAAATTTTTACAGGAATATTCTTGGCTGCAAAGGAGCTATTGCATTCTTATCATGAGAGCTGTAATGACTCCTCTGGAATAATCTCGGATCCAATGGCCGCCAAGACAAAGCAAGCTATGCACACCCATTACAAAACTCAAACAGCAGATGTCTGTCTTTCTGATGAACACAGAGAAACAAGATACCCCTCAATACAATATTTCCATCCTGTAGACAGTTCTAGACCTAATCTTGCTCACCTTATTTATAGAAACAACATGAAAGGAGTCAGTTCATGTTTGAAATACCATATTGGACATTAAAGGAGTTGTGCATGGCGACTGTGGTCTTGCATAAGCAAAGGATGAATTAAGCACTGACTAACAGCTTGTGTCTAAATATGCTTTCTTCAGTCAGTTCAATTTATAATACATTTTTAATGGCATTGATAGGTTGTAGATGGATGGGAAAATTATGTGCTAAAAAGCAAAACCAAGGTGAGGACAGGAAATTAAATCTCCATTTAGGAGAAAAATTATTTCAATATTTGTTTTCTTTCCCAGTCAAGATGAAAACAAGGACTGTGAAACTTCCCAGTAAACAAAATTTCAGTTCCCATCAATCAAAATGTCTCATTTTATTAAAATAATTAAATTTCCACATATTATTTATATAACCATCTAGCAAGTAGCTAGATAGCTAGCAAATAACCATCAAGGATTACTTTTCAAAGTTTCTTCCAGACTTTGGTAGAGTGTTTTAATTCCTCTTTTTCTAAACAAAGCATTATCAAAACCATTATATTCTTATATGAGGTTAATGGTGCAAATACAGAAAGAAATATTTGATCTGAAAATTTCATACTAGATTCCACCATCAGTTAGAATTTTCTCATCAACTGGAATACTACCAATTTATTAATACGTAGGATATTGCCTGATCCAGTAAAAAAATGTTAATTGCTGTGCACCAGCTGTGAAAAATACTGCTTAGATTCGTAATAAAACCCTGATTCAGACACAAAAGTGGACATGAATAGAAGACATTATCCTCAGGTTTTTTTGTAATTTAGAATAAACCTGTTCTACAAGTGTAGCTCAACTACTATTGTACAGATTTACATGTTCCTATAATCTCTTACTGAACGTCGCATCTTCCATAGATCAATGACATTTGTATCATTTAATATAATGTTAAGCATAGATAAGTACTCAACCTTAGCACAGTAAGACACAGTTTATGTACTAAACAAATACATATGGCGAGTACAAGAGCTTAAAATACCACAGTCAAAACAAATACAAAGAAAGGGAATGGAAGAAATTATTATCCCTATTTTACAAATGGGGAACAGAGGGAAAGACCAGCGAGAAGCTCCACGCAGGCTGTGGTTACCTCAGAAGGAGGTGGCAGAGCTGCCCTGCACTGAAACAGCCATCCTGTGCATGGAGGCGTTACAAGATTTGCCCAAGGCCACGCAAGAAATCAGTGTCATAATCCCTCTAAATTAAAATTTGTTGCATGCCAATCCAACCGTACTCACTGCAGGACAGTGTTTCTCCTCAGAAACCTGCATGTCAAAGCCTGAATGAAAGAGATAAGCTGATGGCACCACAACAGCCACTGCTCAGCAGGGATTCCTGCGGGCAGTACACTTACTGACTTTCAAATACGGTTTTTATTTTAAATTTCATTTTTTAATGACTAGATCAAGTGCAATTTCCACTGGTTAGATATCACACTGTCTCCGTCACATGCAAAGGCCCTACACTTTACTTTTTAACAAATCACAGTTGTCTTGCACATCCTGGAACCTCCAGTAGTCAGGAAACCTTTACAGTGACTTGACTCCATGCAGCTCCAGCAGGCAAACGAAGTGGAAACAGTGAAATGTTACCACAGTCTGCAATCAAAATGGACATCAAGGGCAACATCCAGTGTAAGAAGAAAACCTTGTAGAGATGGGGCTCATGTGACACATTCATATAAAAGATTTACTATTGAGATTAATGTGCTGAATTTTGATCAGACACTTTACATTTCATTACCATAGGTTAGTCCTTCCTCTCGTTTATAGTCAAATCTCTAGACTTGCTTTTCTCCCCATGGCAGGACACATTTGCATTAACAACTTCTTAAGTTGCTCCATATCATAGCAATGTGGCACAGGCTTTTCAGTCAGATTGCGCGACACACACTTCCACTCCAGCACGGCATACACAGAACTGCATCAGTAGTGTTCTGCTTCTCACCCCAGTTGTCCTCGTTATAGCTGAGAATTGTTAGTGTCTTTCTTCTCATCATAAAGTTGTTTCTCGATATCATTTTTGCCTCTCCTCACACCTTCAGCATACACTCCTACTGCTTGCAAACAAAATGTGTAACAAACAATACCACCACCTCAGGACTTTCACTAACATCAGTTTGCTCTGCCTCACGCTCTCCTGTCCTCTTACGGACACACGCACTCTATCATTTTACCGATTCCACAGAATCTGAAAAGGACCTTCTTGCTGATGGTGCTTTGTCTCACCTTGTATCACAAAGCAGCTCCCTGTATCTCCTCTTCACCCTTGCTGATTTTACTCTCATGACTTACAGCATTTACAACTAGCCTTTTCAAAATTAATGCCCTATTTACCCACTGAAATGATACAGCTTGGGTAGTCTGCCTTTAGAAGGGCTCCTTCTAAGAATAGAAAAGTAGCCAAGCTGATATGGAAGTCAGCTAATAAGTAAAGGACAGGAGCATACGTTAGTCTGTACAGTTTTCTGGAAAAATAGATTTTGTCAAACAAACCTGATTTAATTTCTTGATTGAAGTTACAGATTTGATCGATAAAGGTAATGTTGTAGGTGTAAGAAACTTAGACATTTGCAAATACATGTGGATTCATTATTTGAACATATTCCATCATTGGACTCTGACAGCCTCCAGCCCCCCTACCAGCAACTCTTCCATCACACCTTTCACTAGTACGGTTGCCATCACATGGCTGGGGAGGTCAGGAGATGTAACCTTCCCCCACTCTCACATCATGTGTGACCTACCACAACATACAGATCCTTGCTGTTAGCATGCAGTGAATGAAAGGCATCAATTCCTGAGTACGTGTGAAGCAAGCGTAACAAGCCCCAGTGCAACACCTTATGGAACAAGATGGTATTTATTAATAAAATCTGAATATGCTGGTTTTATCCACTCACTCTCATTCTCTCTTAGAGTTCATTCATCACACTCTCACATGCACCAAAATGTGTGTGTTCACATGGTCTAGCTGAGATGATTTATATGTGCCACAGTGGACAAGGGATACCAACTACTAAGTTCTCGTAGCAACACTTGTTTTTTCTTGACTGGCAATGACAAGCTAGTGCTTTGGCAGGTCTTTTATACCTTTTATGAACCAACAGTTGAGAAGAGGTGGTCCTTTGCTTCAGAATCTTGCCTACGTAAGCATTCATAAGTATTAGCAAGGATGCAGCTCATTATCTGGCTTTGCTTGTATGGAGAATGTCTGAAAAAATACACATCTATTTCGCTAGAGTATAGCTCCTTGTTGGCCTAACAGGAGAAGGAATTGTGCTAGTGTGCATGACATGCTAGTATCTCGTGGCCTTTTAGCATCCTTAGGAAGTAAGGTCTTGTGCTGGAGAGATGCCTGTACTGTGACTTTTATCAGAGCCCAGGCCTTCTGGGCTTGACAGCACAGCACATTGCTCAGTTCTACTGCTGGGAACAATGTTCTTTATTATCAGTACATGACATTCTTCTCACACTTACTTTGCTATTTTTAACAGTGTTTACAGAACCACGTTTGCATCTGTATTTCATTCATACCAGTCTTAATATTTCTGTTACAAGTCTCTACATGTTCACTTATGTGAGAGGAAAAGTGGCTTACTATGAGAATTTCCAAAAGGAGAAAGCACAAGATATTGAATTTAGCAAAGTGGATGTGCCAGTCTGACACATTTACAAGGAACAAGAGAAATAATTGAATTCACTTTTCAGATAGTAAATGTGTTTACTGGGCTCAGCTTATGTGATCCAATGGACTCTACTAGCCTCAAGCACAATTTCTCCTATGTGCACCAATGACAAAGACACTACGCTATGATTAGATAGCTGGGAACTAGACTCTGCATCCTCCAATCCAACACTTCCTATGCGTTGCAAGTTCTTGATATGCCTGTGCATGAATTCACCAACTGCAGCATTCTTTGACATATGGACTCTGCCCATAAGTGGAGACTGCATGTGTCCTGACTACAAATTTAGCTTGCTCTTTATTTCACCCCAGGAACCAGGACTTGAGCATTCGTGCTTCATGCACGGCAATTTACCTCTAAGCTGCTTTCCAAGAAATCCTGCTAGCTCCCTGCAAAAGGCACAGTTCACCAAGACAGTCCACTCCAGAGCCTGCCCCAAAGAGACAGTGCACACTTAGGCCACATCTCCTCTTCCTGCAACTCTCCTCCAGCCTTGTCTCAGTAGGCCTTGTTCTCTCAACCCCTGCACGCAACACACACACGTTTGCACGTCACAGAACAAAAGCATACTCGGGACTGAATCCTGCCCTTTGATCTGAAAAAACACACGCAAATTATTTTAATTCCAGTAACAATAAGGCCACTTGGGGACCAGGGAGGTTCCTGCCAAGTGATGTGCAACGTGGACTCATCAGTCACCCCCAGAGAGTGCCTGAGCAGTGTGGTCACAAGCTGGTTCACAGCAATTACTCATGCAGCTGGGGCTCTCTTCCTCCTACAGCACACAAAGATTAGCAAGCAGGCAATGGAGGTTAGCAACCATCAATAACTATCAATTTAGAAGAGATTCAAACTGTGACTGAAGACTGAGAGCCTCCCCATACCCAAATGCAAATCGCCCAAAGTCTTCTGCTCTTTCCATTGTTCTGCCTTCCTTTAGTCCCATCTATTTGTAACGCGTCTTCTTTAATATAGCAGGAAGCAGAGAGCTCAGGATAGCACTACAGCCATTTGTCACCGTTCTGTGAATTAGCCCACTTTGTCTCAATGTTTTCCGTGATGTCACTGTTAATATGCAATGCTTCACAAGGATATGACTCCTTAAAAACTTAAGAGGTTAGGTTGAAAAAAAGCCAAACCCAACAAACCTGAACATGAAAATTCAATACTAGAGAAGTCTCTAGAAACCAGAGATTCAAATGTGATAGAGTTGTAAAAACAGGGAAAACAGGGAATCTTCAGAAGAAACCAAGGCAGCCTCTCCCTGCAATACTGGGAAGCGAAATTTTGTGCCACTGAATTCAGCTACTATGATCATACTCCTCCTCAAATATCTCCCTAAAAGCATGTGCTGCTTCTTGTTGTAACCCATCAAAAGGCCTGAATGGCTAATATGATTCTCACTGCTACAATTTTGCACCTTGGCAAGTTGCTTCTAGGCATACTGTGGGGTCATTTTCCTTTCCTCATTTGGTAAATAATAACCCCCTTATTTCTACAATGAGACTCCATCTCATTTCACTTGCTTTAGTGAATAGATGGATAGATCACCTTTGTCTTCATGTAATTTTGTCTTTTCTTGCAAGACTTTGGAGCATCAAGCTTTTTTTTTTCCCCCCTGCTTGTATCGAATTAGAATTCTTTTCTTTCCAATTTTTTTTTTTTCTTGTAGATACAGGCATGATGGACTCTGACTAATATTGCAAAGAAACCTGTAAGGACATTATACTTTATGAAAAATATCTGCAATTTATACTTACAGCCAGCTTCAAATTTTAAACACTCCAAACCACTGTCAGGTGAGGTTTAGGGACAAATACATGCATAATTCATGAAAGCACAGCCATTACTGGTAGCTCTATAGAATAAATAGTCCTTGGTAGACACTGTGCCTTTGAAGGATGCACCATATTCACGCTAGCAGTATGGAGCCAAATTGATATTTATGGTGTACTCGCACCACATTCAATTCTGTTTCCATTTGAACACACTGGTGAAATACAGTGCAATATTCTGTTTCAGTTACTAGCAAAAGATACACTACTTCAAACAGAGCTCCCGACAGTCGGAGAGCGCAGAAGAGCTGATGACTGCAGCGTCCACTGGGGATCTTGTTATGCCAATCTAATTAACCTGGAAAACGCTCAGCTAGCACCATGCTCTGGGCTCGCACACAGATGGAAAACGGGCTGTTCAACTGTTGTGTGCATGGCAGACTCCTCCTAACTCCCAAGTCAGCAGAAACATTTAAGCATATGCTTACCATTAATGTTAAACAGGTGCTTAAGTACACTGCTGAACAGGGAACATAACAAGGAGCATGCCTCTGGAGTACGTGATTTTTTGCTTTAATTGCTATTGCGTACGTACAGGTTTTATTTATTTGTTCCCCTTATATATTACCAACAGCCTCCTTTCCCTACCAAGACCACAGTCCTGTTAAAATCTGAGTAAGAAAGTGGTGAGAGACGGTCTCTTTATAAAAAACAAGGTGCATCTGTAAACTCCAAGATACTGGAACAAAAAAGAAGATAAATAAATTTTATTTTTAAAATTTCTGGAATCTTTTATAGATTTTGATTCCTACAAATCCAACTGAATGGTACGTTCCTTAATGACGTTTTTAACAAATTATAAATGTAAACATACATGGTTCATGCAGATGAAATAAAATGCACAGAGAATAACACACAAGCAACAGGGAATATAGCATGAACTTCCCTTCCCTGAGAAAAACTCTCAAATAGTGAGATCAGGAAAGGTTCAGCCATACTGATATGAAGTAAAATTAATTTCTGAATTACTGCTTTACCCACAGCGTTTTACATAGATCCAGTTTTTAACAGAGTCAATAAACTCAGAGCTCATGAATAGTAATACTCCTGCATTACAATCAGTTGCTTTACAAACTAGATCTTCATAAGAGGTACTTTCAGCCCCCTCACAGCCGGATGAGACGGCATTAATATGAGCATATTTTTCACATCCTCATAATTAGGCACAAGAAAAAGCAGTACAAGCTTATTTCTAGGTTACTTTGGTTATACCATACCCTGCAGAAGAGCTATTCAGTATTTACAGAAAACATGCCAAGCTATCATTTCAATTTTTCTCCCTGTTTTTAATAACTTCAGTCCCAACTGATAAACAAATAAAAATGTGTCATTTCCAGCATGTTTTCCAGTTTATCATCATCAGTGAAAACAAATATAAGCAAAAGTACAGGCATGCAGCATGCTCTGTGAAATATCTGATGTAGGAGCTACTGGGGTTCTCCATGGGGGACAATTTACAAAATGAGATGAAGTAAAAAGTCCAGAGCACTTTTCTTAACCTGCAGCATTCTCTGGGATAACTACCTCACTCCACTTCTCTTCTGCTTGCTTTCTTACCCTGCCCTTCACCTTTTTTTTGGTCAACTCCAGTATATTTCACTGTTTGCTATCTTCAGAAAAATACTGAAAATCCTTCGCGATACAGAACATTGTGGGGTTTTGTGTTGAGGCTCAGGTCTGAAAGCGTCTGAAATTTCTTACTCATTTCAGCAGGAGCAGGAAACCCATTAAGTTCAGCAGAAGTTTTGCTTGAGTAAGTGCTGAATAATGACTACAGAATGAGGCCGTGTAATGTGTGACTAGAATTCATGCCAAGTCTAACTGTCTCTACACATGCCTGAGTCGACAAAAATCTTCTGGCCAGCATTCCCTGTAACTTGAGAGGGATTTTTCACAGCATTGACCATTCTGCTTACCATCCAGTGCTTCACCTGGGCGTGCAACATTCACCACTGCAGCTAATCCCACTGTCTTGAATGGTCGGTTTTCTCATACTTACTTTGACTGGGCATTTGGGTGCATCTCAGGGTAACCTCTAAAGTCATCATTCTGTAGTAATTAGGGATAGGATGGTGGAAGTACTTCATGGTTGGTAATAAAGTCAATAAGCATTCAGTGACACTATGAAAGAGGCCTTATCACAAACAAAATCCTGTACTGGTTGCTGGACATGCACTGAGTTTGCAATTCTTCTGTTGTACCTTGTAAGTGTACAGGTGGGAACCACTTATTTACAATTGAGGGCTGAACTCAGATTTAGCTACACATGCAATAATTCCCCCCCCCCGAAAATATCATAGGTGATTCCACTGTTCCTGTTCCCAGCCTTTACTTCTATAGCCATGATGAGGATATCACTGGATGTATGGATCCCGCAGGGAACATTTTGTGCTTAGAAACCACCTACAAGACACACCCTTCTTCCCAGTGCACAGCATAAGCATTACAACACAGGTGCTCCAGGAATTCCCAGGACCTTTACCAATACCACCACAGATACACAAAGCCAATTTGTGCAGAAGCAGAATTTTAACAGAACCTTGACAATCCACTTCAAGGGCAACCAGGACACTACAAATGCAAACTTTGCTTGCTACAATGCAAGCTTTGCTTGCTAAAGTGTCCTTAAAAGGGAAGAAAATCCACAGCATCTGCAGGTGAATGTATGCTGCAGCTGGGACGCAGCTATCAGTGTATTGTGAGCATTTGGGTTCTAATGCTTTAGATTTATTCTGTAGATTAGGTTTATTTTTAAAATTTTGTTCTCAACTGCAGCCTTTTCAAAATGAACACTGTGGGAACTTTCTAAATGTGATGCTCCATTGGGAAGGAATGCCAAGCTTCCTAAGTGACAGCATTATGCATTAGTGGATTACACAAGATTTACAGTACATAAAACAATCTAATAAATGGGCTTTGCTTGTTAATCTCACGTGAGTCGCTGTTTAGTACAGTATTGTACAGACAACACACATGCAAACACACAGATCTAGAAGAATAGATGTATGTATCGCGCTTGTGCTGACATTAAACCATTTGGATTAAGTCATTTTAAAGCCAGAGTTGCATTATAATGTTCTTGGGCAGCTCTGTACACATGCAAACCCTGAACCAAGCAATTTCTGCAGCAAGATGGCATCTGGCTGAGATGCTGCTGCTCTCCTGCTACAGCTATACTGCACTGCTGGGACACCCAACCTGCTTCTGCACAAGCATGCTGGGACCTGGAAAGAGCAAAGCTCCAAACATGCAGCTTATGTGTCCCCACATCCCACTGCAGATGTGGTTGACAAACCCTGGATAGCTATGTAGAGCAGTACTTGTCTCACATAACAGCAGAGGCCTAATGGGGTGCTTGGTGCCACCTGAGATGCTCTGGAGTATCTATGACTATGTTTAAGCAACAGACTCAAGCCTTGGATATCTGCAGGGTAGATATTTACAGTTCAGCTAGTACCCCGATGTCGGAGTGGGAGGCGAACCCGGCGTAATGAGTCGTCCCAATGTGGGTATGGTCATTCTCCTTTATTATAGCAAAATGCGCAGCTTTTATAGATTAACATACTGTCCACGCGCCGGACATCGTTCCCCATTTGCCACAAGCAGCTGATCACGCACTCAAGTCTAATTGTTGATTGGTATTTGTCATTTTACATGTCGTCCCATAGACCACCCATTCCCAGATCTTGCAGTTTCTAGTTTCTTCTAAGTTGTTTATACAGTATGAAGCTCCTTATTGTTCACGTATCAAAGACAGTTCACTTGCTCAAGGTTCTTGCTCAGTCATCGGTTTCAGTAACAAAGCCAGGGTTGTTCAAGTCGATATAATCATGTCCGCGTTCTGACAGCCAGGCTTCCACACCCCATATTTCGTTAAGTCAATGAAAATGGCGTTTGAGAGTGCAGTTCCTCCGTTATACACCTACATGAAGATGGGATGAATCATTCCCCAGACTCCACTGACTAAATTATAAAGAGAGCCTAAGCTACATTAGATGTAGATGTCTACACTGAAGAAGCCAGTGTTTAGTCAGAGGAATCCTATCCCCATCTTGTTCTAATGAAGAACATCAAGAGCCAGAGAAACTACCGCACTCCGACAGAGTCTGCTCCAGTTGCTCATCACCTTCACTGTAAGAAGTGGGCACTCTATCTTCTAGTCCAAAATTCCCTGACTCCAACTTCCAACTTTGAATCTTGTTCTGCCTTTGTCAGCTATATTAGACAGTCTGTGGCTACAAGAGGTTTTGTACCAACAGGAGGTGTGCTTAGGCATGATTCTCTATTGCCTCCCCTCTAATATAGTCAGTTAGACCAATACTAAGGGAGTGCAAAGCTCTGCCAAGAAACGCAATCTCTGAGATATACAGGAGTGACACTGGGTGCAAGGGAACACGCTACGAAGTACCTTCGGCCAGCTGCAGGACTCACTCCACAGTGCAGAGAGGGGAACTCCAAGTAAAGCCTCACGCCATCAACCTATCCAAAATGTACATTTTAGGTATTTATCTTTTAGAAAGATCAAGCCAATCCAGATTTCATTAATGAACAAAAGCAACCTCTCAAATACGGGTGACTGCAATGCTGTCTTCCCAACTGCACAAACAGGCAGCTCTGTGGCCCCTGTTGCTGCTCAGGGCTTTACTGAACGACAGCTGAGCGGGTAGCAGTAAAATCCTAATAGTTCCCTCAATTTCTCCTCTCTTACTCTTTGAGAAAGCAGTGAAGAGATTCAGAAAGAGAGGGGAGGGGACAGACTATCCTGTGAACAGTCGGAGGACTCAGAGGAGGGAGGGAGAAATGAACACAAAAGTGTTCCTTTTTTCTTGCAAGCAAGAGGAAGCAGAGGAGCTGCTGAGTAATATTGATGAGAGAGATGCAGGTGTGAGGAGCACCATCTGATTCAAGATTTTGAACCTTTGCAATTATGAGAATTAAAGTTAGTTCACAAGCCTCCCTTTATTCTCACATTGCTAAACTGTGAGCTAGCAATGTGGACTAGTTCACATGACTGCCAAAGTCATTCTGAGACAGCCTGACCCCATGTATTTCTCATGGGACCTTCAACTTTGGTGGATCCTTTGCAATTTTCCAATACACCATGGGCAGACTCTGCACTTCTATCGCCTAAGTAAGGATGTATCTAAAGGGACACTCTACGTTAAGTGGACGACGTTGGGATCCTACTGGGTATTTGCTTGTGGGGCTCCCTGTCGTCCCACCTTAAATGTGCAAAGACCCTTAATCTCCATCACAAGCAACGTGTCATTAGGGCAGGCCCAGCACATCTTACAGCTTTTCCACCGGGTCGCAATGCAGCAATTCCAGTACCTCCTATGGATTGTACCCCCAACTGCATACATTGTCCTAACAAAGGGGAGCACTCGTTCCCCTTTATGCCGACCCAGAAGGGGCACCAGACTGCTACAGTCCTCAAAACACAACTTGCCTCTCACTAAGCAGCCGCAGCAGACCCAAGGATTTTCTGCTGCAATCCTTGCTGTAGTTTGGCAATCGAATTTCTGTCTGGCTTTAAACTTCAGTTGGAGTCATGATAGCTCATCTGGGGACTGATACCATAGCTCCCCGGCTTTCAGCTCTGGAGGTCCCTGTGTTTCACCCGAGGTAGTAGACAGCTAAATGAATAGCACAGAAAATCTGGACTGTGTTTGGCTTCTAAATCAAGTGGAATCTGAGACAGAGGGAAGGACAAAGTAGCAGGGAGTCTGCACTGGATCAGCAACTCCACCATCTACTTCAGTGTAGGAGTTTCAAGGAAAATTAATCTCTGTGCAGCTTCTTTACACTATGGTAGGACAGATGCATCCTTGGCTGAGAAGTATTACATCAAGTTTCAGTGTAATGTGATTGATTGCTGCAAACAATAATCCTGTAGGTAAAATATGTCAAATAAAGGAAATTACAATGGATCTTTTATTTATGTTTTTAATATGAATTTACTGCTCATGAGAGGCACCAGAAATACAAAATGGGCAGGAGCAAAGCTGGGTTTTCTATTTGGCTGCACCAGTGCGTCTCCAGAAAGAGCAGGAGCACTCCAAGGACAACAGAGTGGCTTAGTCTTCATGCCATTTGTATCCTTGAGGTCTCCGAGGCCTCAGAGAAACCAGCAGAGTTCCTAGGGGATAGCACTTGCCAGTGGCCTTATATTTTTTTTTTTCCTATGCACATCCAAACTACAGCTATCAGAATTGAGATTTAAATGGTCAAACTAAACATCTAAATCTCCAGACTCTTTACAAGTCCGCTGAATGAACCAGAACTGCTTCTTTTGCTTCATTCATAAATTTTGCGTTAGAGTAAAGCAGAAAAGTGACACATCCATCACAGTTTCTCTTGGTGGTTTCCAAACATTAGAGCAGCTGCTGGTTAGACTGAAATTCAGAACAAGAGTTTCACAGCAATATCCTTCTAACAGAGATGGCTAGCTAGAGCAGAGTGCTCACTCCTTTCACTGTCAACTAAATGTGCCAAAATCATAGCATGCTCACATACAGCACATTAAACTTTGCCTTCAAGACCCTTACGCACTCTCACTAAGCCCATTGTTTCCACTCACCTAAGTGTCTGCATCCAAGGTAATAGCTCCTTTTTATCTTTGTTGCATCTGTACCTCTACCAGAGTGGGTTCTTGGGATTTGCATGGGTGTATGTAAGAGAAGAATCTGGCATTACTCTAAAGGTCCTCTTCAAAACAGCTCTTTTTGATGTATTTCCTTGCAAATCCATTAAAAAAAAAAAAAAAAAAAAAGCCTGTCTAGATGATAGATCCATCTCTGGGAAGGCACAGGCAAGAGTAAATAAAACAAGTGTATTTGTTTTTGTATTTGTCCTTGACCTGACAACTGAATGTTTAAGGGAAAAGACAGGAATATTTTAATGAAGTAAATTCTATAGTTGTACCTCAAGTTAGCATCAAATGTAAGTGCATTAAATTTATCTCCACAAGTGATAAACATATATTCCCACACCCTATTGTTGCATATTGTCTTGAAAAAGACTGTGAAAAACTCATGGGGTATGTCAGTTCTTACTAGAAGAAACCACTGTGTATTAATCACTCCCTACAGTACTTATGCAGAATTAAGAGAAATTGTATTGTAAGAGCTTGAACTACTTCTGTAAGTTACATACCCTGAGATCAAATGATGAATGGGAAATAGGCAGTAAAATAAAAATAGGCACCTCTCCAGGTAAATGTTGTTGTTTAAAAAAGCCAAAACAAAGCTCTGGTGAAATACTGTCACAGGGATAACAACATTTATCTCAGTGTCACACAAATGGCTTAATTTTTGCTGGTCTAATTAGGTAATAAAGAAATCACTGGTGTAGTGACTCCATGAGCTATCACTGCACTTAAAAAGGGCCCACTGCATGGCCAGGGACCAGTGTGCCAGTATTATCACTTGCTGTCACATCATTTTAAGAATAAAATAGCTCAATTTAAGTAAGATTTTTAAAGAGAGAAAATCAATACATAGTTAGAAGCTTGTCAAGATTCTAAGCAACAGCAAAACTGCCAGAAAAAAAAAAAAACAAACAAAAAAAAGAAAACCATGGTGGGCTTTGAATTTTCAATGACTTCAAATTTTGCTAGGCAATTAATGCGGTGCACACTGTAATGCACCTCCTGGGACTCCATACTCACCCAGCCCTGTATTATCAATGACTGCCAGGTATATGAGAGAGGACACTCACAGCGTTAGTCTTTGGCATGACTAGTTCAGGATTCTAATTTTCATTGTAACAAATGTGATAAATATACTATTTTTTAAAAAAAGCAGCTTAAGGAAAAGGGTAAAGAAAGTACTAGTCTTAACTTGCTAGAACTTCCATCGAAAGCGTATCTGAGATTTCAGGATTAGGTCTACTAATTACTATCTTGAAGAAGTATAAAATCTGTCCAAATATCTCAAAGCTTGACTATCCACTTAAATTTAATCCTTGCTTAAATAAACTGCAGATCCAGTTGCAACCACAGACCAGATCAAAACAGAAACCAGCTCTGTGTGTTTTAGGTGGCCCATAAAAACACAGACATTAATTAAAGAAATCATCTGTGTCAGTGTAGCAGTTTCCTTGTCTTGAAATTTCATTGACAGTGTCTCCAAAATGAGTTCTTCAAAGGAAAACCTTGCATTTAGGTCCAGGGAGACTGCCCCGGGTGACAGTAAGAAATAACTGTGATTTAGCAGCCTGGGGGACCAGATCCTGCTCCCATTTGAATGAAAGGCAAAAACTATTGTCTCTGGCAGAAGGTGCTGAGTTGTGGACAGCCCTTGCTACACAGCTCTGTGTGCAGATCGATCACTCCAGCCTTTGCTCATCTCGCAGAGGTGCGGATATGCGGATCCATTTTGCCACGCTCGGAAGCGCTAGCCAAAAATCCCAGCAGCAGCTCTAGCCCTTTGCTGAGTGGCAGTGGGGGAATCCCTGCCTGCTCATCATTCCCTGACTTCAGATACCAGCAAAGAAAACGTGTGAGAGGTTTTTATTAATTCTGTGACATTGTGTATGTAAATTAGGTTAATCCTGTACTTTAATCAAACAATGTCATCTCAGGTGGTTAATTATTTTTTCTTATTGATAAGAGAACATCCTAATCAAAGACTATAATGACCTCTTAAGCAAATAATAATCTAAATTTCCCCATGTTAAAAAAGTTCCAGCACCAGATATTTCCCAGGCATTTAAAAGGCATAATGAAAGGACTACAATGCAATCACACAGGCTGTGCAATTCTCCTGGAAAAATGTTTGCAGAAGTTCCTGTTCAGTTCCCTTAGTTGAATTCACAGGTCACATAGCATTGCACCTTCCTCTTAAAAACTACTGCTAGGAAAAGCAGTATTATTGGAGTTGGAAAAGGAGGCATTACCTTAAAAAGCCAGCAAAGCATTTTACTAAGGAACTTAATTAAAGGATGGAGAATACTTTGGCCGCTTCCTGAACACGTCAACACAAGGCACGAGAAAAACATATACTAGCTTTGTATTACATAGCAGCATTCCCCCTCACAGGGGAGGCAAAATACAGATAGGAGTGCTCGCCTTGAGGGGAAGAAGGGGACAGGAGACCAACAGGTACCCTTTACCAGCTTCAGGTTATTTAAGACAAGTTGGTCTTTAAAGCAAAGCGCCCTGAAGCCATCCCGTTTCCCACCCTCCGCCGCACGCCCGCCCTCCCCTGCGGAGCGAGCCGCCCCCCTCCCGCCGGCCGGGCGGCCCGCCGCGTACCCCGCACCCCGGCACCCCGCAGCGGGACCAGCCGGCGGGCAACACGCGCAAATATACTTCCATCAGCACAAGATGGCAACCAGCACTTCTTCCGGGAGAGCAGCTGGCTTTTTTTTATTTTTATTTTTTAACCCGTTAAAAGGGGGGGGGGGCGGATTTAAAAGGCATCCCGAGTAGGTTTGTTTTTTTCTTTTAAAGATGTCATCAAGACAAATGTTTCCACTAGTAACGCCGGAGGAAAGGCAAGGTAAGCCCCCCAGCTTACACACACATCGCGGTGATCAACTTGGCGAAGTTGGCCGCGCCGGAGCGCGGAGCCCTGCGCGCAGCCCTCGCCGCTGCTGCCGAGCCTCGGCGCCCCCCGCCCTCCCTGCGCCCCAGCTCCCCTTAGAAAGGGGGACGCCCCCGCAGCCTCCGCATCACCAGCGACCCTCCTCAGGAGGTGGGGTGGACAGACAGACAGACAGACAGACAGCAAAGACGCAGCCTCGCCAGGCGGCCCGCCGAGCTCAGCCCCAGCAATGGGGGGGCCCCGCACCGACCGTGCGGGCGGTGGAAGGGGTCTGGGCAGCAGCGAGCCCGAGCGGGCAGCCCCGCCACTTACTTACAGTCACTCGAGGCGCCAGCAGCAGCCACTTACCATCATGTTTCCTTGCATTTTAGCCGTTTGAAACATTGCCTTTTCCTTCATTTTTGCCGTGTGTGTGCGTGCGTGTGCTGTCCTCCCAGAGTTACTTAATCCAGCGGCTGGATCACTTTAGTGAAGAACTGGCGTGCACTTGCGATGGCTCTTTTTGGGGTGGGGTGGAGTGGAGGGGACTACGAGCAGCAGAGGGGGAGGGTGCCTGCTTGCTTTTTTTTTTTTTTTCCTTCTCCACCCTTTCAATACATATTTTTCCTTTTGCCCGGGAAAGAAAAAAAAGGCAATAAAAATAAAACAGCCCCTGTCACAGAGGAGGGGAGGCGGGAGCGGCGGGGGGGCGGCCAGGCTCCGTCACCACCCGGATTCAGCTCTTGCCCTGCGGGAGCCGGCGGGGTGGGGCGGGCAGGAGGGAGCCGCACACGCCCCCCGCCCCGGCCATGCCCGGCCGCCGCCCCGGGCCCGGGCGGTCCCGCCGAGCCGAAGCCACCCCGGGAGACAGTTGCAGAAAAAGCGAGGCGGGGGTGGGGAACACGACCAGGGACCCTCCCTGGCTGTGCCCGGCTGGCTGCTCTCCCGGGGGGGTGCACACGCTTTTACACACTGGAACCGGGAGGGGGGCCGGCGAGAGGAGCCGCCTCTCCCGGCGTTAACCGTTCACCGGCCGGAGCCGGCGCGGCCCCGGCCAGGCCACGGCTGGTGCGGGGAGGCTGGGGAGGAGGAATACCGCTGCCGCGGCTCGGCGGGGGACGCACGCCGCGTTTCCATGGCAGCGCCCCGGCCCCGCCGCCCCCAGGATGCCCGGAGAGGGGAAGGGGGGCGGGGGGACACGCTTCCAGGGACCTGCCCCAGCGCCGGGCTTTGGGATGCGGGAACGGGCGGGTGGATGCCGGAGCTCGGTCCCACGGCGGGGAAAGGCGAAGGCAAGGGCGCAGCCCGAGCGTGTCTGCGGCTGAGCCCCGGCCCTGGCCTTCGCTCCTCTCTACCGCTGTCCCCGCTGCCCCTGCGAGGTTTTCCCACCGCCGTGAGGGGCAGCCCCCTCGCTGAGCTGCCTCACAGTGGCTGGAGCAGCTGCTGGAAGTAGGTCTTCTGCTGCTCCTGCGAGAACGTGGCACCTTCTCGCCTTGGTGCAGCTTTCCACGAACGCAGCCTTGCCACCCATCCCAAAGGTTTACACCTCAGCCTGCACACACGGGGAAAAAAAAAAGCTTTCCAGAGAGTTGTCCCATTTGTCTCTCCCTGATGCACCAGGAGTAATCCCAGACATCTCCATGAGAATTAGGTGCCCATTGATTTCATTTGGCATGAGCAGAACTGCTTCAGATGTTGCCTACTGAAAAGAAAAGAAGAAACTGAGAAGAAGATGATTTTCTTAATAGCCAAGGTGGCAAACCAAGAAGGAAAAGCAGAAACTCTTCTTGTCATCCACAGCTTAACCAAGCCAATGGCTAGAGCAGAAGTTCTCTATTTTTTTTTTTTTTCCAGTGGGGGAACTGCAGACCCTTCTGTGGGTCCTTTTGTTATGCCCATCTGTAGTACCTTGAACTCTGGTCCTTCACAGCTTGCAGTGTCTTCATTTATGAAATGCAATGGCTGTTCACTAGAAATAGGACACAACATGTGCAATACCATAGTGTTGCTCACACTGTATTTTTGTTTAAAGCCGCCCAGCTGTTGAAGTCCATTAAAATACAAAATCTCTCATCTAAGACATTAGCATGTATCTTGAAAATGATGGTAATGGGGAAGCCCAATTTCCCAACAATGGTCTTGGGAGACCCCAAGACACCTCTGGGAAATGCCAATGGCAGATGATGCTGGTGCCCCTGAGGATCACCTGTGGGAGCTTTTGTTCTACAAAAGTATCACCCCTCACTTGCAGGTCTTGATGATTTTCTCCCTTGTCTTTATTTGGGAACTGCTCACACCTCATACACGCTGCATCTTGAGCAGGAAGTTCTTCACTGTGTTCCTCAAACTCTCATCTCTTGCTTTCTTTACTTCAATTTTGATGTTTTATCAGGCAATTCCTGTTGCATCTCAGTATTTTACCCTTAGGTGTTTTAATTATGTATGAACGCAAAATATTTGTTATCTACTTCACAGTTAGTAGTCCCACTTGTCTCCTGCATTACTTTATACACCAATAGAATTACTTACCGTTATTAGAATAGAAATACTTACCGTATATTGAACTCTGGCAATAGTGGGGTTTTGGATATTTTTCCCTTAGCTTTGTCATAATGCAGTTACTGGGTTTGTCTACTTTTTTTTATTGGCATAACTGTAGCAATTGCCTTGATTAAAACAGCTTTGTTTAAAGTTCAGACTACTGACAAAATGCTTAGTTTCACCTTTGACAGTATCCAGTTGTTGGTTTTTTAATTATTAAAAATCAACCAGGGTCCATTTGGCTAGCGTTTGTACATTACTGTGTTTCCAATTCTGCCACAAAGATGCCCCCATCATCATAATACAGAGACTTCAGGAGAAATAGGACAGCGTTGTGCAATGCTGTGCAAAATGATGACATTACTGATGCTGGGGCAAAAAAATCCCATTATGAGAAAGAAATTCTTGATTTACAGCTTTTAGTTCTCTCTCTTTTTTTTTTTTTTTGACTCATTTGCTACTCTGAGAAAAGAGGTAGTGAACGGTTTATCTCTGAAAGTTTTATGACCAGAGTCCATCCTTGGAGGTTTCCAAAAGCTGACTGAATAAAGCCCTGAGCAACCTGGTCTGATCTCAGAGCTCACTCTGCTGAGAGCACGAGGTTGGGCTAGAGACCTCCTGAGGTCCCTTCCAGCCTAAATTAACTTGTGACCCATAAGATCACAACATTCTGAACTTTTTTGTTACAGATTAAAATGTCTGTTTAACAAACGACTGTTGTGCCACTGAATTTAAGGCCAAAGATCTGGCCCAGGAAACCTCAATAAAACATGAAAATGTTTCTTTATCATGTCAAGCTTTTTATCAGAATTGTCAAAATTCATTACTTTTGCATTCATTGGTTTAGTCCCAGTGCACTTCCTCTGTCAGTAGAGTTACTTTTGGTATAAACATGGGAAAGTTCAGCCCAGATGCAGCTGCACCCTAACAGCAAGACCTGAAGTCAAACCCCTGTATAAGGAGGGTTTATTTTGCAATCTGTCCGTTTGTATGCAAGGTACATACCAGGAGGGAAACCCTGAGAACTCAGGCTTCATTTTATATCTGATCTAGAGATATTCTCCGTATCTCAGGTACTATGAGAAAACCAACATGGCATCTTCATTCACCAACATTTTTATAGGCCATTTTGAGGAAATGTGCTTTTCTCACATCCATCAGAGAATGAGATATATGAAAAAAAAAGCCCTATAGATATTCTGTTCTTTGTGGGTTTCAGTACTCTGAGGCTGACTTTCTTTATCTGAAAAGGAACACAGGCTACAATGCTTACATCCTATTCACAATACTTTATTTAAAGCTATGATGATAAGAGAGTGGGAGAATTTATTTTATCAAATAAAACCCATTCAATGCATTTGATGCTGGCTGTCCTTCTCACTAGCCAAACAAGCCTGGGAACAGTCTTCCTGAATAGAAGGAAAGAATTAATTTCACACAGTATTAGCCTGCACAGCACAGACTTTTATTTATTCAGTATTTTCAAATAAAAATATTTTAAGGATGTAAGACCACAGACAAATACAACAGCTGTTTTGCTAAAAGTAATTTCTAAGTGTATCAGGATTTAATTTCCTCTCCTTAATTTAAGGTTACTTTTTATTTTCCCCAATAAAAGAATTAATGTTTTCAAAATGTAACAAATGGCTTTTTCTTCTCAGTGAGACCCTTTCGCAAGGATCCCACCTTCTTCCTGTCAGCCTGATCCCACAAGCCTGTGCTCAGGCTTCTCTCCAGCCTAATTTCAAGACTGTGCTCTCTAAGATCAGGCCAAGTCATACTACACCTACCTCCCGAAATCTCCCCATTCTTTACATCCCATCAAACCCAGGCCCACAGCACGTTGTTTTGTAATGTCGTCTTCCCTTCACTGGACCAGTAGGTTGAATTTAGCGTCAGGGGAGTCTGATTTGCACAATTTCTGTCAAGCAACCAGGAAAGCTAGTGCTTTTCAGTAGAAACACTGAGGAGGAACCCAACCCAAATTCTTGAGATGAGAGAATCATTCAGGCTGGAAGGACCTCAGGAAGTCTCTAGTCTAACACGCTGCTCAAGCAGGGTCAGGTCTGATGTCAGACCAGGTTGCTCAGGGCTTTGCCAAGTCATGTCTTGAAATCCTCCAGGAATGGGGACCACACAGCCTCCCTAGGCAACCTGTTCTGATGGTTGACTGCTCTCACAGGGGTAAGTATTTTCCTTATATCCTTATATTCAGCATGAACTTCTCTTGTTTCAACTTATGCCCATTGCCTCTCATCCTCTTGTCATGCCTCAAAGTGAAGAGCTTGGCTCCATCTTGATAACCTCTCCAAGGGACTGAAAAGCTTCTCAGGGCCCCCAAACCCACCTCTCCTCCAGGCTGAACAAGTCGACCTCCCCCAGCCTCTCTGCAAGGGTTAAGTGTTCTAGCCCCTGACCATCCTGGTGGCTTTCTGCTGAACTTGCTCCAATTTGTAACAGTCTTGTACTGAGGGCGCAAAACTGGACCACAGATGTGGTCTAATGAGTGCCAAGAAAAGGAGATAATTGCTGAGGGAGAGATCATCTGTAGTACTTGCTTTGTTATTAACTTACAACATTCAAGAGGAATGCGATTGGTGATACCGCAAATGAAATGGTTGGGAGATGTATTGTGCAAACCTAATGGAAGTCAGGAACACAGCTTTAGTAATAGTAAATAGTATTCCATAACGGTATTTAGTAGTACAACACAGAACAAAACAGAGTTACAGCAGACAACCTTTTTTTCTTCTTAAGTGGGCCAATTTTGAGAATTCTTTTATTCAAGCCATGCTACATGTCTGTCCTGAAAAATCTTCACTCATACTATGCTAGAACTTTGCCCATGTATTTAAAACTGCAGTGATTGCTTCTCCTAGTAAAAAGGCAGCATTGGAGAGTCAGATAAAGTAAATACACTTTTAAATAAATTTAAAAATTACTTCTGAGGATCACAAATTCTTCAAGAAATTAGAATAATGACAGAGCAGCTGCTGTTAAAAAGTTAATATTTGCTGTCTCTTACTGCATGAGGGTACTTATGCCATCTTTGTTAACCCAAATGAGAGACAAGAGTCTGAAAAAAAGGAAATCATGTTATCTCAGAAATTCTGAGGAAAAAAAAATATGAGAGAAATTACTGAATTTTAGAATTATTTGGTTTTGGACCTTTTTTTTTTTTTTATCCCTTACCTGAATTTTTGTGGGTTACTGCCAACATTGTCACCACCTGGTGACATTCTCCTCTTCTCCCCATGTTCTCCACCTTATTTCTTGGCCATTTGCTTCTCATTCCTCTCAGCGAGATGTGCAGGACTAAGCAACTGCACATGCTCAGGGAATTTGCCTTTGAGAAAAGACTTACTGATGTGTTCCTGTTACACCAATAGGAACGTATTTTCCCAAAGGTATAACTGGGCAGTTTATTTGTCATGTACCAACTCCATCCTGGGGGAAACAGTGGGGAGCTCAACACATCTGGTTTCTCCTGACACTACTTAGACACTAAATGCCCATATATGTGCTTTGACATTTAGTTCTTGGAAAACATGGTAATTTGTTAGATTCATCAGGGCTTCGGTTTGAGGCACACCACCTCTGGACAGCTACCTGGAATGCAGTCAGCTCTCCATTATCCGCAAGTGAATTTTTCAGCTGCAAAGAGACCATAACGTTGGTACAGAGATCCACAGCTTGTTTTCGTGTAGTCCGTGATAAACCCAAGAGCTTACAGGCTCAGCCGGGGCACTGCCTTCATGTTGTTACGCTGACACCTCAACCAGCCTAGACAGAAACTTCCACTGTGCTCTCATAAAAGCAGATCAGATGGGAGGTCTCACACTAAGATCGGTAGCACTAATGGATGGGCTGTATTTTTACTTTGTTTCGTACAAGTACCGAGTATGTATTTCAAATTCTGGGACTCAAGTGAGTCCCTGTCCATATTGAGCACATGAGGTTTCTTCCTAAGACAGGCAGCAGATACACTCCATAGTCCAGCCTGTGCATGAGGCAATGTCGACAGCTGCAGGCTAGGACAGGAGGGCAAAACCTGGAGGATTTCTACTAGGAGTATAGATTCCCCCTTAAAGCTTTTGTTTTTTCACATTTCCAGCTTCTAAACTCCATTAATAAATGCTAAAAATATACACAATTCACATAATTTTCCATGAATGAAATTGTTGAAGTTGCTAAGGGATTCAGAGTAGGAGGAAAAGCATTCAGAATATAATTTCTGCATAATGGTTGGGCATATGAAATTTAAATATAGGGGAATGCTAGGAAAATCTGGGCAGAATCATTAGACTCACTAGTGGTAGCATGAAAATGCTAATAGGAAGCATTATGAGACCTTGCTTTTCAGGCAGGTACCACTTCTGGTTAATCACAGCTAATATTTTTTTATACTTTAAAAACTGTTTTTTTTCCTGCAGTAGAAATGACATCATTAATCTCTTCTAGCAAGGATCCTCACCTTTACATGTACTTTGGATTTCCACCTGGACTGCTCTGCCTAACCAAAGGATCACATCATCTTTGCTAAATTAAGAGTATCCTGTGCTACCCAGCTTCTCCCAGAAGAAATGGGTACTGCAGAGTTTTAAAAAACAAACACATAAAAATACACAAAAGCATAACTAAAACATAGTACACTAAAAGCAACTTACGTGCTAAGTTTTTTTCAATTAACACTGAATTGAAAATATAGACAGATGTGGTAAACATTTGAAAGTTTGTTATGCAACAGATTTTATCCTCTAAAACAATTTTAATTTTATTTCAGTACCATTCTGACAGTTACATTTTTTAATGACAATTATGGTGGGAAAGCAAAAAGCATCCCTTTCACTCAAGTGTTCACTCCTGACGGTGATTCCAGCCAAGTTGGAAAGATATCAAAACCACAAGTCCTAAAACCAAGAAGAATCTCACATATTGCCAAGAAAATGCCAATCATTAAGAGCCAAGCACGCTCATCCCACTGAAATCAGCAGAAGTCCTGCCATTGAATCCCACAGCTACAGCCAGGGTCTAGCCATAAACTTTCCTTCAAGGTGCAACACCACCATGAGTCAAGCTCACTATTGGTATAAAATAGCACAGTTCCCACTTGAGCCAAGTAGAAAACCTGGACCCATGAATGAACCTTTGTGTCAATACATGCTCTAGTGATGGCATATTGCTCAGAAGGCATTCTGCCTTTGGTATATGTTATTTCACTATTTCAATGCAGTACACTTGCAGATAACTTATTCTGTGAATATCAATGTATTTCTATTTAATTCATGAAATCGTATAGGATCTTTTGGGTAGATAATTTAATGCTTGCCAACTTCCATTAATTTTTAACTAGACTTTCTAGCCTGGAAGACATACTGAAACATTCTAATTTCAGATCAGGTGGGTCTATGTTTTGACTAAAGAGCCAATTTTTTTTCTTTCATTGTGATACAGATGATTACATTTCTCTGCTAATTATCTGTATCACCTCAGAACACCCTGTGCCTGACAAAAATATTTCAACAAAATAAGACTACATTTAATCGCATTACTCCGTTTTTTTAATGACGAGAGGTTGGTATAAGCCTGTCAATTCACTCTGAGTTCTTCTCTACCTTGAGGGCAATGCTAATGCTTCTTGCTGTTGCATGATGTTTCTAGCACATCTGCAGGTATTTTTTGCTCTACTTTTCAGTGGACTTTCAGTGGAATTTCATTACAGTGAATGACCAAATCTTGCAACACAGGCATTGTAACACACAATTTACTCTTCCTAAGTGCATGTAGTAAGTTAAACTCAAATTCTCAGTTATTTGAGATTAGGTACCTAAGTGCTTTTGAAGAAGTAGATATCATGCCTACAAGTAATCTGTATTGTCTATTGGTGTCAACCAGTTGTTAGGATGGTGTTATGGAGTTCACCAAAGTCAAGGATTTAGTTAATCTGTTGTGCCAATCACTTAACTTTCATTATTTGGGTTTATGAAAGTGTGAACTCTAGAGCAGGGCCTACTTCTATTACATTTATAAAATATTGGAGCAAAAAGGGTCCTGACTTCTATCCAATAATATAAAATATTACACTGGAATAATTGTTTTTCTAGTGTTAGTAAGATGGGTCCAGACTAAGAGTTTGTCTCTGAACGCCTAAAACATTTAGGAAGAATAGTCAAGGACCTAATTATTTTTGTCAGGTTTCAGCTCTAAATCAAGGTATTTAGAATGCAAGTGATAATTTGCATCATAATTTTGCCTTCAATTAAAGACTCAGTGCTGCCTAATATGGGATCAGCACTTGTCCTAGTGGAAGCAAAAGGAGATTTGGGAAGGTTGTTACTAATTTTCCTCGATAGCAGGTTAAGTTGCCAGCTTTGGGGTAGCAGAAACAAAGTTTAAACCTGCCTCTGACTTTATTTTCATTAAAAGAGGGTCATAAGCTCTATTTTACTTAGAATCATAAATTAATACATCTTAATTTGCTTTCTAATGCATCCTATTGTGTGTAATTTAGACACAGTCATTTAAATGTGGGGAAACAGCTAAGTAAGGAAAATGATGTCCATTGCAAGAAATGCCTGGAAAGCAGCAAAGAACATGCTCTAGAAGTCCCATCAAAAAGAATGTGGATTCTGCCATCCTTCACTCACAGATATAGACAAATAGATGGTTGTGGGACAAATAGACATAAATGGATAAACCAAACCCACTGACTAACGGGGTTTAGGAAATCCAGCTACCAGCGCTCGTTATGGGGAGGTGAGTGGGACCTCTGTAGACTCTCAGTTAACTGAGAGGTGTGTTTAAAGACATGCTTCCCAAAGCAGCAGTGAGCCAGGGATCCTGGCCAAGGCTGTTGGCAGGAGGAGACTTTGAGCTGTGGGTTCGGTGGATGAGCGAAGGCCATGGCTGTGATGAAAAGCAGGATGCTTGTCTGGAATGCAGTGTGGAGCCTCTCTGTGTTTTCAGTGGGCTTTCATTATCAATTTTGTTTTCTATTTCAGTCTTAGTTGTTCTCTTTCTTTTTTTTCTGAGAGAGGAATAGAGTTCAGTGGTTGGTTTGGCAAGAGGATATTTATGTATAATATTTTGCATAACAAAATATAATTAGAAAATGTAAATATTACAACTCCATTACTGCACTGAACAATAGAATGACCACAACACAGGCTACTCTGTCTCTCCGATAATTCATCATCCAAATTATACACCACATCTCCATTAGACAGTCCTTTTCCACAAAATTCTTCTTGCCTTGTCATGGCTGAAAAACAAAACCAATTTATTAAATACCAGTACAAGTGAAACAATGAAGTTCAGTGTTTGGAACAGCAAGAGAAAACATTTTGAAGTACAGCTGCTTAAAACCTTCTCTTACAGACAGGAATACATTTTTATGCTGAAATTTTTAAAGAAAAAATTATTCTGCATGAATACACTGGTTTTGAAATACAGCTGTTTTGCATCATGAGAGTTCATATGCCATTAACTCTTTCTGTAGGCCTGGATCCTTGGTTAAATGACATTTGCTTCCAATTACTGTATTCTTTAGCAGGGGTATTATACACATCCTGCATACGGACAATGTGACTTGCACAAGGAACCTTAACCAGAAACAACACGGGTGTGAAAAGCCAAAGCATGGTTACAAGACAGCAAAAACTTCTCCCTTCCCCTTCCAAATACAACCAAATACACAAGCAAAAAGGCAACATGAATGTTTCTGTGGAAATTCTGGACATGAAAACTTTTATTTATCCAAACCTGCAAACTGCATCTCAAAATTGTTTAGTTTGAAAATATTTTATTAAGTATTTATTAAGCCACTAATTTCTAGAGAAGCTGAGTCCTGTAAGCCCCAGTAACTACTGCATCGAGTGCATTTCTACAGACTGCTGAAAAAAACTCAGGCTACCATTTCTCACAAACTAAGCTAAAATATATTTAAAAAGAAAGACTTTTGTAACCAACACTTGGATATTTTATATAAGAAAAGCTACTGACTTCTGTGACGGGTATCTGCAAGACGTTTTACAAAGTGAACCCATCTCAATTATCAGTTACAGAGTCAAACAAAATGCATTATACAAATGGAATCACTGATTCCAAGAATGAATTAGTGGCAAATTCAAAATGTAAGCAGCACATTTTAATAAATCCATGCTGTAAAAGGACACAGAGATCAAGCACATAGCAGAATGGGTGGAGTCAGGAAAACATTACCACAGTTCTTCAATGGAAACACATGGAGCAAAAGGATTAGGGCCAGCCAATGACTTGGAGGCCTAAAGCAGGACATATGTGGAATTTAGACGTTCAGGTCTAAAGCTGGAATCGTAAGAATTACTGGTCAGCCCTGACCTCACTCTGCTATCTTTTATCTGTTAGCTCCATTAGCATTAGGGTTTGTGACCTGCAAAGTTGGTCTGGGTTCATATACACCTGGGCTCCTAGCTGTGTCCTGGTTTTGAGTAGCCATGGTGCTCCAAAGCTTGCCCTGTGTGCTTGGGTTGCCTGCAGACCACCATCCAGCAAGCACTCTGCAGCTTTGGGGCAAGGTGTCCTCTCCTCAGCCCTTCCCACAAGGAAAGAGCTGGTTCCAAAGTCCTCTAGGGCCAAGAACTATAAGACACGTGCAGACACCCTGGAAAGCTGAAGAGAAGGAGAACTTGGAAACAGGTTTTAGGGAGAAAATGACATTATTTTCTCAAAGCTTTACTGAGTGACAAAATTTATCTTCCTACGTCTGTTGCTGCAGTTAGAAGTGGATTGAGATCCTAACCTTAGGCAGCCACTCACTCTCTCTGTCTCCCATTCACTTCCACAGAAACACTTGCTACCTCCTTGAAATTCAAGTGCTCAGTGTTTTTACAGAATGCAAAGGAAGTAACTTCTGAACTGAAAACAGGTCTTACAAATCTGGGCCAAAGTCAGAGTGGAGCAATTTGATGTAACTCCTAATGCTGCATGAGACTGGCCATTACAGTTGTTGTGCTTTACTCCCTCTTAAAATCATTGCCTTTTTTATTTTTTTATTAAATAAAAAGTAGGCACTTTTTGGTACAAGAGATTAAACTGTTCCTTAGTCAGCTGTAACATAAAGCCTGTTAGAGCAGTTGTTCTGATACTATTTTCCTCTTTGTAAGAAGATCTGAAATCAAAGGTGTTTATGAGATGGGAGTTCAGAATATGTATTTTGGTGTTCTCTTTTTCCTGATGTTCCTCGGTCTGCTCTTGCCTATGCCATAAATACTGCATCTACTCTGTTTTCAGCTGAGTCTGACTTCTGTGTGAATTTATGCATCTATGAAGTGAATAAATTAGATGTGAGCTGAGATGATGGAGCGTAAAAGAAATTATTTTCTTTCCTTTATAACTCCCACAGATTCATTCTAATGCCATAGCTATTGTTTTTAAAAATAAAAATGGAAGACTACCAGTTGAGTTAACATGCTAGCTCTGCCATACCTAGAGAACTGAATTAGAGCCAGGCTCCTGCACAAGTAACATGGACATAGGCGTTTCTTCTCCTTTCACACGCATTACAGAAAAATGGAGTGGTTCTAAATCTCGTGTGAGAGGTGCTGCGTGACTCCCTGACCATTTCTGTGCAATGTGCTCACGGATCCAGGTCCCCTTCTCTTCCCTCTCTCCCCATCTGCTCCCAAACCCTTTTAAATGGCCTATCTTTGAAAATTATAAACCTACCCTTCAGATTTACTTCCATTTTCCCAAATTCTTTTCCACAGCTTGTCTCCATTTTCTCTATCAAAAGTATGTTTTTATTAAAACAGCCTGTGGTCTACAGTGGTCAATTCTCAGGGCTGAGCTAACAACAAAGACCTTCATGTCTTTATCTACCAGGTTTATATAACAACGAAGTGGAAATCTGCATGGTGCCCCACACATTGCATAGTTCTAGCCTCTAAATGTAAAAGGAACTAAAATACTGTGACATTTTTATGAATATGGAAGCAATTAAGTAATGGACATAAGTCTGTAAATTTTATTAATTACTGAGAATCGATGCGGCACAAAAGAAAGATGGTTCAATGAAGGCTTCTCATGTCTGCTGATACTGCTCCATGGCCTCAGGCAAGACACAGGCTAATTCTTGAAAAGTCTATAAATGGCCCACTGACTTCAGTGGGGCCGAGTGCCAGGGCAGCAAAAGCAGGGCTGCTCCACGAGGGAGAATGAGCCAGGAGCCGAGTAACACAGTGCAAGCCCTCCCTGACAGGGCACCTTCCCTCAGCACCTGAGCCGGGCCAGGTGGTAACAGGTCCAGCCACAAGGTGTAATGGTGGGTCAGGTCCAGGTCTATTCACAGGGCTCCAGCGGGAGACCGGCCTGGAGACAAGCTGCCAGCACTGTATGTTTGCGGTGCATCCAGGGAGGGCAGTCGGTGCCGGGACAGCCGCAGACAGGGCTGCGCTCAGGAACACCTACAACATAGTCCAGGCAAGCCCTGGACACCTGAGCCCAAGCTTAAGCAGAGCTCCTGGGCCATGAGCAGAGGGTGTGGGCAGAGGTCCAAGATGAGGCTCTTCAGGGCAATTAAGACCCGTTAGTGCACTCACAATCCTGACACTAAGTGCCAAAAACCTTTGGGGACCCAGATCTTAGCTTCTCTGTGCATCAGTCCATGGAAGAATTAGGACACTACTAGCTCTATTCCAGGCTTATCCTTAGAAAAAACATACTGGTGTTCAGGATTTGTCCTAATAATACCACTCAGAGGCCAAAAGTAAAGTCATTACTGTCAAGAAAAGAGCTTGCCCAGCAATAATGCAACCATTCAGGTCTTACCTACATACTCTGTTCTTGAACATTCACTAATGAAGAGGAAAAATTTGCATCAAATGGCAGAATTTGCAGGTCTGCTTGCACCCAGCAGCTGCCATCCAGCTCCTCTAGGCACTGAGCAGGGTCCATGCAGCAGGTGAACACGATCTGTGCTGCCTTCCACAACCAGCCTTGCTCACGAAGCTTACGAAGCACAGCTGTATCATCTTCCCTGCAGAGGAGTTGTGTGCCACCCAAAGAGTCATGAAATCTCAAATTTCAGGAAACATGGGGTTCAGGACATCCAGCATGGGACCTCCATGCAGCTTTACTTCAGCAGAGAGGGGCTAGTAGTGAACTATTAAAAAAACCCAACCCCTAAATCACAGAAACTCCTTACTCAGCAGAACTATTCTGTGTGCAGTTACACCTCCTGTTCTGAGGAGTTTGTGCTGGTTTCTGCCTTCAGACACATTCCCCAGGGCAATCAGGATTTGTCCAGCCTAAGACATCACAGCACAAAGTTCCCACAAAGACTGAGAAAGTGTCTGGGAGCTACAAGACATGAACTACTGGGACAAATGCCAAGCTTTGACTTCTTCTAAGGAGACTCAGAAATCAAAGCCTGATGAGATTGACCCCCTCCTAGACTCCTCCTAGAGAGGCCTCCCTGGTCAGAGCAACTAGTGGGCTCTCCACTGGTACAGCGGTCCTCCTTTTCTACCTATCCAGCATTCAAATATCCAAATGCCTTTTTTTTTAAAAATTTTTTGTTCTTTTTAAAAAAAGATTTCTTCCCAAATGCAAGCAGCTGACTCTGCCTGCTTTGGAAGTGCTGCCCCTGATATAAACTGTAGAGCCATGGGCACATTAATTTAGCATACAACTTTCACCACTGATTTGTTGCCTACCCATTTTCCCAGGGACTTACTTTGACTCCAAAATTGATGGTGAAATAAACAGACAAATAAATCAGCCAGCTAGATATATCTCCCCTTCTATTACCTGATGCTCTAAGATCTTCTGGTTTCCTCCTCACCTCCAAATTTAGTCTTGACTGGTGAGCAGCTCAGATAATATTCAACCTCCATGCCTCTTTCAGGTTATCCATATGTAAAACTATCATGACAAAAAAGCAACATGCTGGCTCTGGAAAACTATAGTGCTATTGGAAAGAGCTTTTTTAGTTGCAGGGCTTTCCACCATAACCTTCTAGCACACTAGGGCATGGATATACAGGTTTGTAGCAAAAATACCCATGCTTTGTCAGCACAACAGCTCCCAGCATGGCTTTCTGGTTCACACGCTTGTTGGGAGCTCCAAGGAAGACGACAGGAGAGCTGTAAAAGGAGCCCTACAAATTGTCATCAGCTGCTCGTAACATGTTATTGGCACTTCCGCAGATAGTGACAACGGTGCCTCACTGTGCTGGACGGTGCTTTTTCAGTACCAAACAAATCTGGACACAGGGTCAGAACAAAGATCTACTGAGCATTGTCCAGTCAGCCATTGGTTTTCTTTTTAGAACTAATATGTGTTTGACATAGCATTTCTGGTAGTAAAACAGAACCTGGCAGATGAAAAAATGATCACAGAATCACAGAATCACTAGGTTGGAAAGGACCTTCAAGATCATCAAGTCCAACCATTAATCCAGCGCCACCATGATCCCTAAACCATGTCCTGAAGCACCACATCCACATGTTTTTTGAACACTTCCAGAGATGGCGACTCCACCACCTCCCTGGGCAGCCTGTTCCAATGCCTGACCACCAATCTAAGCCTCCCCTGGCGCAACTTGAGGCCATTTCCTCTTGTCCTATCGCTAGTTACTTGGGAGAAGAGACCAACACCCTCATCGCCACAACCCCCTTTCAGGTAGTTGTAGAGAGCGATAAGGTCTCCCCTCAGCCTCCTCTTCTCCAGACTGAACAACCCCAGTTCCCTCAGCCGCTCCTCATAAGACTTGTGCTCCAGACCCCTCACCAGCTTCGTTGCCCTTCTGATGATGAGCCAGGACAGAAATTTGAAGTGGCATGATGAGGCCAATAAACCTTCATTACAAGCCCATCCAACAGAGTAAAACAATAAATGAGAAATTACATTAAAAGTAAGACAAATTTTCAGCCAGCACAAGTCAACACAACTCCGTTCAGGTCAGAGAACTTACACTGATTCACATCAGATGAGTATCTGGCCTCATATACCTTATGATTTCATACAGGCAGCATTAGCTTTCATGGGTATGACCTCATAACTCCAGGATCACCCTTGTAGAGCTGATGTCAAAATACAGTCTGTCACAGATATATATGTTTGTTACTATTATTAAAAGCAAAAAACCAAATGGGGTCCAAAATCCCACTACACGCTTCGAAACAGGACGCAGCATGATTTCAGACTTTGACTGCAAGTGGCTGCACCCTTGCTGAAAGCGTTCCATAAATCTGTGGCAGCCTGCCCGGCGGAGGAAGAGCAGGAGCCGCAGCCCCTCGGGAGCTATTCCCTGGCTGTCAATAGAGCTTGCTGGTGACCCCAGCCCTTGCCAGAAACAAGCTGTCAGAGGCAAAAGAGCGGATCTGTTCGTGCAGAAGGCTTCTGTCAGTCAGTTGTTAGTTTATTCCTGATGTTCAGAGTTACTTCCACTGCAGAAACTTTTCATGCAAAGGAAAAAAAGAACCCAACCCTATTCAAAAGTAGTACTGTATAGAGTCCTTTTTAAAAGGAGTAACTCTTAACACAGTAATTCAGGAACAGTTCACACAGCAAAGGTGACTGACTGGAAAGATGACACAAAAAATTATATAGTCTTGAGGATGAAGTGTCTATGTGTTATATCATGTAATGGAAAACTTCCTTGGGAATAACAAGAACGTAACTTCACTAGCTGGTCATAAAGTCAGTGATGTAATTTTGCAATCCAGTAGAGGGCAAACTTAGCCTATATATTCTCAGAGTGTTCCTAAGACAGTCAACAGCAGATGTTCAGACATGTTTACCTTTCAATTGATAACCTATAAAGATATGTAGCAACCTACAGCACCAGAACTTAGAAGATGAAATGGCATCAATCATACCTATCATTCAGTGGCTCTTCAGCCCAATCAATTTTTATTACAAAATCAACAAACTGATAAGGAACAATATACATTTTGAATATTTTCCATTAATGTACTGTTTTATCTCATTAATTCCAATATTTTATTAATCAGTAATTACACACCTATTTTCTGGAGGTTGCCCACAGAGAAATTAAGAAGTCACCTCCCTGCCTTAATAAATACATATCAGCAGACTTGCTTCAAGCAGTTTGGTTTTCACTTAGCTGCTGTCTAAAAATCAAGCACCTGCTTGAAAGGTGGGATGCTGGGTTACATGAAGGAACACAGGGTTTTTGGAGAACATTTTCTTGAAGAACCTCTTGCCTTTAGCACAAAATCAGGCTGCTGTTTTTGGCCATACACAGTGGCCACAAACTTCCCAGCAATACCTTACATAGTCCTGGCCAGATGAATTGAATAGACCATTTTTTGCTTCTAAAACAGTTTCACATGTGTACCCACAGCCAACAGGTGGAGGCACAAGAAGTTCAAATCCAGCTCAAACAACTCTCTCTCTGTAGGATAAGCAGCAAAATTAGCACCCAGTGGTAGTGCTTATTCTTGTTGGAAACCTGAAGGAGACTGATGAGTGACACCTCTTCCCCATGCCCCCACAAGCAGCTTATCCCCACAGGAATAAGGGAAGAGCTCATTTCTGCAAGAACAAACCCAACAAAACCAGTTGCAGCTGTGATGCTCTTTCATCAAATCCATCTCATGGGCTGCCCAGCTTATGCCTCTCCTAATCTAAATGAGCCATGTGCTATTAATTAACCTCTCCCACCACTGATCTTGTCGGGGACACCAACCTGTCCATCTGAATCTGCCAATCAGTCCATCAGCACCTTAAACTGACACCACTAAGATTTACATCCTCTTCCTTCCTCAAAGCCATGAGCAGCTGCCTTGCCTCATGTATCCCACAAAACAGATGCTTTCCTCCGAAGATGGGTGGTATGGACATTAAAAAGAAGAAAGGGAGACACAAAGGAAAAAAAGAGACAAAGAAATGTAAGTAGTACAAACGCTGTGCTGATCTAAGTCTGCTTCCCTTTTCAGAGAAGGAAAAGGCTGCTGCAGGGCTCAGAATCAGCCCAGTTTTCTTTTTTGCCCTTTCAGTGTTAAATCTAGCTGAGAAGAAATGCCTAACGAGCAAGTTAATCACCTCGAAGCAGACATGGCCCAGTATCCATCTATTTGCTCTCAATTTTGAAAATGCATATACTGGAGTCAAAACTCTCCAGCCCAGGAGAAATGCTGCAGCAGAGCAGTAGCTACTCGGTGACAGCAAGGTACTCCAGGGTTCAGTTTTATTCCTACAATGATACCACCTCTTACAGCCTCGGTCAATATGCAAGTTTTCCACAAAAAAGTCTCAGGTTTGGGTTCTACTGCCTGTCCCTCTTGTAGCCACAGATGCTTCCCTGTGTTTTGGATTTTCCAGTGCCTCCCTTCACAGTGGGTGAGTTTTTTAGGTCCTTCGTTCTGCAGAAAACTTGTATTTTTACATGTTTTACATGTAGAAATAAAAAGAAGTAAGGTTTCGCTCATGTTTCACTGCGTGTAGGCAAAAGATGTGGCTCTAGGAGAGATGCTGTATTGAGTACTACGTCACTGATGAATGCGGTTTGCAGGTGGCATCGAGAAAGGAAAGGACCAAGAAAAGGTCCTGCGTGAGCAGAGCAGCGGACACTATGAGGCAAACATCCTCATGGGTCTGCTGAGGGCTGTGTAATTCCTGCAGGATGTGGCTGAACCTGATCAGTTAATAGCAGAGGCAACATTGGTGAGGAGCAAAAGTCCTCATAGCTGGACCAATGGTCTATCCAGTACAGCCAACAGTATGTTTCTCATGAAGAAAATTGATGCTAGCTATTAAATACTGCTAGTGGCTGGGCTTCACGCAACATCAAAGAGAATAATATTTTTGGTTTCATATATGCACTGGAGAAAAAAAAAACTTGTATGGGGTTTGCACAACTTAACATAATTTCTTATGAAGCAGAAGTTAGCTTTTTTTCTTCTTTAATTGAGTCTGATTAATCTTTCCTGTGCCTTAAACCATTCTAGACAACCATCTCAACCCTGTCACATTTTGCTGTATTATTTTACATACATAAGCAATTTTTGTTGTTGTAAAAACTATCGTCAAGGGAGTTAATGCTGAGGGATTAGAAACTCATTTTAATATTTGCCTGAATTAGCAAAGATTCCAATTTTGCAACATCAGAGCGCTTCTCGGGGTCACACGGAAGCTCTCCATGAAGACCACCAGCCACATTAATCACTGCAGACTTCTCTGTCAATCTCAGAAGAACAGCTTATCTACCCACAGATATTAACTTGGCCCATCACTGGTGAAGAGGATTCCACATCAGGCACCATACACCAAAGGACATCCAACTGCTCCATCACATCTCCTCTGGACACCACGGTTTCACTGGTGAACCCAAGAACACTGTTCTCCTAGGGATGTCTGTTTTACTTCTGATGTTGGGTCAGATGAAATGGTCATCACAGTACCAACTTCTCAAGCTGAAAGTACTATGCTAGAAACCAAGGAAAGTACAACTTCAGAATGGAGGAAAGGATGACAGGAGCCTCTCCCTTAGGACCCGAGACATACAGCCCTAACACACCATTTTTACAGTCGCTTTTCAAAGGTGACTTTTCCAGCATTAAGGGGCTGGGGATATTTCACTGCCAAAGACCTTAACATTTTAATACATTTATTTCATTTATGTACTTCAGAGACACACATGACAGCATGATGCTTTCCAAGAAGGCAAGCGCAAGATGAATAAGACAGCTATTATAGTGAACTCTGGCTGTGCATTTAATTCTTCTGTTTGACACAGGCACACTTGCTGAAGAGTCTGTGCCAGAGATGCATGTTTAAGCAGGGCACTAAATCAATATTTACCATAATTTTGAAAGATGTCTGAGCACAGCCTGGGAACCAAGGCAACGCTTGATGCATAACCATCAGTGAAATACAGGGCTCTAAAACTTTCAAGATAATAAACTGCTTGCAGGGCACTGGATGGCAAAGACAGCTAAATCCACATTATAAGTACCCAGACCTGGGCAGTGCCATTCCAGCCTTCCCTGCTGTGGTCTCAGCTACAAAACTTGTGTGCCATGACAATTGTCTTTTTTTTTTTTTTTTTTTTGGGTTAAAGACAGTGTCTGATAGCCTGTGATTCATCCAAGCTCCTTCAGCATGCCTTCCCCCAGTCTTTGTACCCTTGCTTCTCTTCTTAGAGACAGTCTTTGAACGGCCTTTTCCAAAACCCTCTGCTGTCCTGCACACAGTGAATCATCACCTGGAGAAAGGCACAGCTCTAACTGCCAAGCCAGTTTATGGTACTCGGTGACGTCTGGATGAACCCTCTGGTGCCAAAGGCTGTCTGAGCAGAACTGATTTGGATCATTCAGTAATAAAATCAAAATCTGGGGAAGCTGTATTCCCCACGCAGCATAAGAAATACGGAGAAGGGGCTGACTGCAAGTT
Organism: Phaethon aethereus; assembly: GCF_964289735.1. Classification (NCBI taxonomy): domain Eukaryota; kingdom Metazoa; phylum Chordata; class Aves; order Phaethontiformes; family Phaethontidae; genus Phaethon; species Phaethon aethereus. The sequence continues at coordinate 163,453,387 of NC_138582.1, forward strand.
TATTGCTGGAAGTAGGAAATTCTGCATTTGAAAGAAAAATTGTCCATCTAAATTTCTTGCCAACACAAAACTCTAAAGGGAAAAAAAAGCCATCACAGTACAGGAAAGTTCCAAGTCCAAAGGATTTTAACTGAATATTAAATACAAATAGCTATACAATAAACAGCAATATGAAGCGTTTTGACTGACAGTATGGCAGCTGAAACAAAATGAATCAAAACAGTAAAGTAAAAATGGAATTATTTCATATACTTAAATGAAACAAATCTGACACAATTAATTTACATGCATTCTCCATTTAAAATTGTATCAAAACTGAAACCAATTTGTTCCTGCAAAATGAAGTCTACTTTGATTAAGCTGCATTTCCTGATGGTTGTTAAATTTGAAATGTTTTTTATCATTTCTAATTGAGAGACCTCTTAAAGTCTAGAGACTGCTCAAAACAGAAAGTAAGTATTTTACATGAGAAATAGGCGTGACTAGATGCTGGGTATGTGAAATGGCCATTTGATGATGGCATGTGTCAGGAATATGAAGAGAGAAGGGAATAGCACATGATTTCAGAAATTTTTGTGAAATACTGTATATGTCTTCTCACTAGATCCTACACATTAAATGATCTCCCACACCTGAAGCACCAGGTTTTAGGTCCCTTCTAGAGTCCTACTTCACCAGTGAGGCCTATAAATGTCACATTTCTTAGTATAAAGAGAAGAGCATGTGGAAGAGTTTGTGTAACTGAATTAATAGATCTGTGTTAACACCTTTTCTGCATCTCCCAAAGCACCTCAGCTGTGTGCACCTCTTACGCTATGACTCTTCAAAGGCTTTCACATTCGCTTAACCTGAAACAGATGAACATATATTTCTAAATGTTACACGTATTTTTAAAAGACATAATTTTTTTTTAAGCGAAATAGATGCCTAAATCTATGCAGTACTGAAGCATCAGAATACATATGAAAACAGTTTCAGGGAGTTTGTATCTCATACACTGCTGTCAACATCTTTGGTTCTTGCCCTAAAACAAACACAATGTGATAACTACAGTAATAAATAATGAAGCTTTCAGAACATGCTTTTGGGAGCATGTGAAAGCATGAGAGAGAACTAGATCTGTTTGAGAAAAGATGAAGCCAGTCTCCAGGCTTGGATTTACTCAAGGGACCAAAGTGACCTCCGTGTCCCTTGTGTCCCTTTGCTGGCATGCCATGTGTCCCAAACCACGTGACATCTTCTTCACAGCTTCTCAACCCTTTCTGAGCAGAGGGCAGTGCTCAGGCCACCAACCTGTGCACCAGGACAGGCGGAAACCTGCACTATTAGCTGTAAGGAGACGGCGTGCTGCGAACCTACATAGCAGCTCCTTCTCTGGCATACAATTGCACATGAAGAATGGGTAGAAAGGGGAAACATCCTTTCAAGGAGTCTGCTGAAGAGACATGTGGCCACGCAAATGCACAGGTTCCCCCACTCTTCCCTTTGCATCCACCGTAGACATACTAAAAAGAAACCAATGGCCTGAAAAAGTGCCTGAGAGGAGAAAATACCAGCCACAAGTGGCAAAAACCCCCATAGTATTAGATGCAGATAGTGGGGGAAAGCAACGTGTAAACTTTGCATACCATGGAATTTTATAAATGCTACCAAAAATAAGAAATAGTCACCTACTGCAGCTATCATTTCCATTTTTGATGCATATTTGATGCACATTATTTTTCCTTTATTGAAACTTGAATAAAGATGACTACTATTATTATCAGTTATTTGTATTTGTCACCGTACACAGAGGTGAAACAAATTTAAACAAGATCAGATACTGAGGAGAATGATGAGGGTGATCACACCAACATAAGAGCCTGTGTTACGAGAAGAGACAAGCTCGTCTTGTTCAGCCTAGTAAAACAAAATCTCAGAGGGGATATGAATGTTGTCTATAAATACATCATGGAATAGAACAAGAGAGGAAGGAGAGCTATTTAAGCTAAAGAACAACATTGGCACAAGAACAAATGGATATAAACTGGCCATGAATAAATTGAGGCTGAAAATTAGAAGAACGTTTCAAAGCAAGAGAAGTAAGGCTCTTGAGCAATTTCCCAGTGGGAGTAATGTAGCAAATGACCTAATTTGTTCTAAGATGGATCAGTTAATTAGTTTATGAAAGGGTTTATCTGACAGAGGCTGGCTACAGCAAGGGGCTGGCCTCAGCCCCAGGTGCCCTTTACAGCCCCACGTTCCTAAGTAATTTGAGGTGTTAATTCAGTTTCTTATTGAATGGTGTATCATGATGGCTTCTAAATCCAAGATGATTTTTTTTTTTCTGAATAATTCCACTATACGGTGCCACTGACGCGCATGTTACTTTCCAAACACCAAGAAAAGGTCCCTGCATGCAGGAGTTATATTTTAAGACACACACAACAGAGCTCATTAGCAGAAGCAAAATGGTGTGGTGCTAAAATGCTTAGAGTATAAGAAATGGAGGTGAAAGACAAAGGTAAGCCAAGGCAAGAGCACAATCCTTGTGAAAGTGCACAGCCTTTTTTCAGGGAAGCAGACTATGACATTTCCTTACACCTCTTAATCTTAACATTTCCTTCTTCATACTTTTATACACCAAGCATTGAGTGTTTCAGTGAGATTTAAGCAAAACTGTGAAGCAAGGTGGTTCATAAATTTCCTTCCGAATGAAGGAGATAAGAGGTAAGTGGCACTCGGGAGGACAGGAGTTCTTGATTACTTGTTTCTTGCTGTTCATCACTTACAGTTACCTGAGAAGGCAGCTCTCCTGCCTCTCACTTTGGTGACATCCTTTCTTGGTACCCAGTCATACCCCCTGGCTGCACTAGCCTTTGCCTTGATGAGTGCTGATGCCTTTGGGAAGCGTACATAGAAGAGCACAACTACATCTATTCCCTGAACTTCTTGTCCCACCTATTAATCGATTTTCCTGTAACTTTTTTTATTTTATTTTAAAGAATGGAAACACCCTTTGGCCACTTGAATGACTACTTTACAAAAATGCGAGCATGATGAACTGAAATGAGTCATTTCACAGACCATTTTCCAATGCAAAGCATTTTATGAGGCGAGCAGGTTTGCTGAGAAATCTTGGAGAGAAGGACTGTTCTTTTACACGCTCTGAAACGCCCAACACAGTCCTTCCCTCAGGTTGCAGCCTCTCCCTGTTGTCAGGGTTTCGAGGGAGAAGGTTGGGGGTTTTTGTTAAGTTTTTCTTTTTATTGGGGTTCTTTGTTATTATTTTTTAAAGCTAAGTCCCTCCCAGACAGAGCTGAAAATGCATCTTGTGTGACTTAAGGGACTACCAAAAAATGTTTTCAACAGACATGGCATTTCAGGGCAGAAGATAATTGCACTTAATAAACAGGATTATTCTGGGGCAAGGACGGTCTCTTGTCTAAATGTCACTCTGGTACTTACTTGGGTTTTTTTTAAATGTGGATCACTTAACTTCACTGTTTCCGGTTGAATTGTGAAATAGCAGGTTCTTCCCTTAAAGGATACTTGTGAAGGATATCATCTTTCTCTCAGCGAACTGCCCACACATAATGTCCAACTAACTAAAAAGGCCACCATCAGTTTTAAAAGCACCATTGAACATCCTGCATGGATCATTTGGAGGATGACCCCATCATGACCTTAGGGCAGGACATTTTGTGCCTACCAAGCTGTAAGTAGGAGGGCAGTCTGGAGACAAAGACTGAAGGACAGGACATAAAAACTCTTTCCCATTTCATTTTGTGCCTGTTAGCGTCCCAGTGGTCAGTGGCAATCCTGCCAACCTTTCCTCAGACACTCAACTCCCGGGCAACCAGTTCATGCATCAAGCGCAACATTGTCTTCTGCTTCAACCCACACGACTCAAAGATACGCAAAATACACGGCTTAGAGCTGCTTGTTTCGTTACCAGTTTGCATAGTTATGTCTATGCAAAAAGAGAAAATAACCCAGTGAACGGTCTCCTGTCCAGAGGCCAAGCAGCATGGTTGCATCCATCCAGCTGAAGTCCCTTGGTCCTCCAAAACTGGGAGCATATGCTGACAGCCCACTGGGAAACGTCTTTAGCCTCTGCTACAGCTGGAGCTGTGCCCAAATGCTTCTGGGGATAGAAACAAATGAAAACTGTGCCAGCAACTCTGTTAACAGACTATCAGTACAGACAACCACAAGCAGCTGTCAGGCCCTGCCCTGGCCCTCTTCAGTTCACTATCGCAGGTAGACTCAATACATCAGGTGCTTCAGAAGGAAGAAATAAGATGTCTGTAGTCATACAGTGTTTTTGTAACAGAATGGATAAGATTAACAATGATATCATAGCAATTTTTTTTTTTTTTTTTTTTTTTAAGAAAATCACACAAAAGACAGTATGGGGAAAACGTTGGTCTTAATCCAAAAGCATTTAAGGACAACAGGAAGATACTCACAACAGCTTTAGTGAGTTTGTGTTAAGCTCCATAGACCCATAGGATGGGAGAGAAAGTAATGCTGTGGATTAGAAGCTAGTTAAAAATAAACCAGTAAGAATACATGGCACTTTTCAACATAGTAAGGATAGGAAGAGGTTTTTCCCAAGATCTCTGTTTATAGATTTTGAGGATAATATGTTCTCACAAATGGCAACACTGGCAAGCAAGAGAAATAGCTGTAGTCAGGCTGGGAAGCACTGAAAAAAGCCGTATTTATACGTTAACAAGACAAATGACAGGATGATTAGATCAAATCTAGTATTTTGTCAAATGACCAGTATGTATGAGGCAAAATTTGACAAAATTATATAACTTTGCCTATTTCGGTTTGGGTGCCAAACAAATGCAGCAAGTAAAAATAAGCACATATAAAAAGCATTAACCATAATGGACAGATCATCAATTACTATAAATTGCTCCTAAAGCCAGTAGACCTAAATTAATTTAGGTTACTTTGGCTGCAGCATTGTGACAGCAGTGATGCCAAAAAAATCTGAGAGCAATCACGGATGAATTCGAATTCCTGTAGCATGAAAAGGCACTTACAAAACAGGATTGTTCCACAGAGAGAAGAATTACCAATTGGTTATCTATGAAAAACTATACAGTATTGGCATATTCAACCCCCAGAAAAAATGAATTAGTGGGGTAGCACTGTATGTAAAAGGTTCTGCAAATAGATTAAGCTTGTGAATCTTCATGGATATGGACCATATGCTATTGGAATATAAAAATACTAATATGGTTCTACTCTCTCACTGTAAGGGAAGGACAAGTTATACTGAGGACACAACTTTTGAGATGGACAAATGAACTGAAGAGACCAAGTTTTCTGAACAGAGCAGCAACTACTTCAACTATACACACATAAATTGATCAAATAGTAAAAAAAGGCCCAAGGAACAAATTCTTGACGCTGTAGGTGAATGCATCCTGAAACAGCTCTGTTTAGATAATGCAAAAGCGTAAGCTGTTTTTCCACTTATTTTCAAGTAACAAGGTGACCGGTGCATGAAATGAATGAAGCTGATTTAAAAGTTCAACAATACTGGGAGACAAAAGACAGCAGTACTGAAGATGCAAATTTAGATAAGAACTAGCAAAAACATCAGAAACCAATTACAGAAGTTTTAAGGCCAAAACCAAAGAAATTAAAAGTTCCTTTTCATCCAAGTGCTTAGACAATCTTTGTTGTTTTGGTGGATGACAGTCCAATATTTCCCTGATGTAGTTCTGCTTACAGAAAAAAATTCAAAAAATCTTTTTTTTTTTTTTCTCCTGGAATATAGTGGGAAAGTAATGTCCTGAAATACAATTCAAAGGAAGAGTTTTCTGCTCACAATGCTGAAACTCCCTTTTTGGCAAAAACTATGAAAGAATCTGGGTTTTTGTTTTCATTAGGGCCATGCTGTAGTCTCTTGTCCTATTCTATTCCTGCTTCTGGACACGCACTGCACCAGCAGCGATGCCCGGATTCCTGTGTCCGTGTTCAGTCTGTTTGCCTGACTACTTCCACCTTTTCAGCCCTTGCTAAATCGGGATCCCACTTTCCCCAGCTTGGCTCCAAGGCAGGCAGCACATACTCGCCTGCAATGTGTTGCATCACTCCCACAATGCAAACACGTCATTTGAAGGTGGTCCTCCACCGCCAGCATAGCAGTACAGGGGCATCCAAAGCAAAGAAGGAAGCAGAAACATATGAGAAAAGCTGTAGGGATGTGGCAAGGTTCACTAAGGCACTGCAGTTTAGCCAGCGTCCTTGTGAAAATGAACCTGGCTTGAATGAAGTCCATAGAAAGCAGCATAAACTACAGCCTGAAGTCCGTAATTATAACATTGTGATGGCTAAGATCAAATATGAAGGCTGATGATGGCATTCATCTCATTTCCTCCGACACCCTAACCTCAGGCATCAACGTCAGAAATATTGTCAATGGGGAGAAATGGGCATTTCCAGCAGTTTTCATTGAAACGTCTCAACTGGTGACCAGCAGTCCTTGAGAGGGGTCTCTCTCTTCCTGAATATTGTCCCTTCGGTGACTCGTGCGCCCACAGAAATTAACTCTCATAGCCCTCAGTTAGGAGAAATGAAGTTCACCCCAGACAAGAAAAGAAATCTGAAAAAACAAAATGCCTGTAGTATTTAATATATTAACAGTGGGTATTTCCATTAGCTAATCTGTGTTTTAAGGTCGACTAGTTCCACTTAGCTATTTTAGCATTTCTTAGTTCCACACAGTATTGGAGCTTGACTTCAAAAAATTGGCAATAGCAAAATTCTTAATGCGTTCTGTGGCCTTTTACCTACTTTTCTCTTTGCTGACAAAACGTCTTTTTGATGCAGGAATTTTCATTTTTTTTAAGATGGCATCGATTTCCTTTTTCTTTTTGCAGTTATGGGGTGGGTTGCTGGGGGAGCTGTTTGAAAAAACTGCCAAGATTTCACAGTGTATGAGATGGCCTTGTTACGTCTTCCTTGAGATAGTCTGGATCCCACAGACTGTATATACTATACTGCAAAAATATTACAAAAGGACAATTTTCTCCTATAACATCAAAGATTTCAGTGATCAAGACTGCCAAAAAAGCATGATTAATTATCTTAATTACCTTTACACAAATCCTCTGTGTTCTGTTTTTCCCCTATTTATGCCGATGCATTCCTGTCATTGTAAACTGATTTAAAAAAGTCAAGGATTGCAGTATTTTGTGTAGAAAAGGCTTTTTTTTCCTCCTCAGTATTTAACTGCAGCTGTTGTCACATCAATCTTTCTTCTAAGTTCCAGTATCCCCTTCTGTGCATTTTTTTTTTCCCAGTCTGAAGCAGTTTTGTGACACCCACTATTTCCTCCATCTCTTGCAATTTTATGCAGGTCTCTTCGCATTCAGTTCCTTCACTCCTAATAGAAAGGAATCTTCCTTAAGCTGTCTTTTTAATACATATACCGTCACGGCACAAAGCATACTCATACTTGTAATGCCAGGGTCTCCTGTCTTCCCTTGTATTTTTACATTTTTTCCTTCCTCCACAAAACACACTGTTTCAAAGCGATAAAGTAAGTAATGGCAAGTACACAATAGCGGGGCTTTCTTGGAGACAGGGGCTAAAGGTGCCCAATTCCACAGGAAAACATGCTGATTCCCAATCATGTTAACAGAGTTCAGTGCATTAAATATAGCCCCATGTCAGTATTTTACAGATCTGCTGTGCACAATAGACAGTAATGGCTCTATAGAAGCTCTTAGGGCCTTTTATGAGAACTCTCAACATGAGAGAGTCTTTTATTCTTTTTGACAAGTTGATCTTTTAAACTACTCTAGTAAAGGGAAGAATGGAACAAGGCAAAGCTAAAATTTTAACTTTTGCTCAGCATGTCCAGATCAATGCTAATTAAGACAAAGTATAAAAGAGAGACTGCTAGGGATTTCAAATCTAAATGTAATTATGTGTAATCTAACTATTAAAAGCAGATCAGAAAGCTTGATGTTGAGTTTTAATGAATCTCCATTGTTCTCGGACTGTGACACTTGAAGTTGTATACAGAGCTATGCGAAAAGCATTCACAGCAACCCAAATTTAGACCAAACTCACCTGATTTTGGGTCTTGTTATGACAGCCAATCTATTAGAGTTGCATAATCCTTTTGCTGCTCTACACAGGCAGTCAGTGGAGTGAGCAGAGCACAGAGGTGATGTGATTTCAGTAATCCATGTTGCTGAGGAGTCTTACAGCTCCATTCTAAACTAGATGATTTTTTTTTCCTGGGTATAAAAGCATAATTCTTTTCAAGGTCAGATAAAGTATGCTGCAATAATAGAGGTGGGAAGTACTGAAGGCATTTAGTGTACGATCAAGCCATCAAGCCTGCATTATTTCCAGAAAAGATGGCACATAGCTCCCCAGAGATAGGAAAGTATGTATTTTTTTCTCTTTGTGTATGTGTGTGTCAGAGATTGCTATGAGCCATTCAGAGTTGGCAAAATGCTTAGGAAGGAAAACTCAGAATTGCAGACTCTCTTGATAGTTTGCCATGGGCAGAAGACTGCCTTCTATTGATGATCCCCCCTGCCCCCATTTTTACTTTCTGCCTCTCTGTTTGTGGAGAGAGAGAGAATATTTTTCTAGTAGACTACTTGATAAAGTTGGAAAAACTGTCAAGTTTTTGGACACAGAAAGACCTTCTCCCAGTCTGACACAGAAACACCAATCTTCAAACACAAATGTAAGTTAAGATCAGCTGTTCAGAATTTAACAAAGTGTCTTAATCAGACCCTCTGAGAGAAAAAGCAGCGTGCACCTGTGAAGCAGAAGGGGATGTTTTGCAGAGGTCAGGGTGATAAGGTGGGAAATGGAGAGGAAGACAGGTAATTCATCAGCGGTGCAACATGGAAGAGTTTCCAAGGAAAAGAGAACGTTTCCTATAGCTACAACTTTTACCAAGCTCCCAAACTGAAGGGACAGAGATCAGAGGTGACATCAGGGCTGCCACTGGAGCGGGGCAGCCGCCCCACGGGACAACTGGCTGCGTTATGCAGGGGCAGGGTGAGACAATGGCACTGTGGAAACCCAGCGAGGACTGGGGGGCTCTGCGTGCAATCCGCAAAGAAAAGCGTCAATCGTTACAAAATATTTTGCTGGCGTGCTGGCACCACCCTTCAGTAGGACAGCAGAACAGCAGAGTCAGCTGTGCTGGGCATTGCAGGAGGTCCAGAACTGGGAATAAGAGTCTGCTCCTTTCCAGAGAAGCAGAGAGGGTGCACCCATCACTGCTCCTTCCAGTCTGCCTCCTGGCTTGAGTCAGACTGGGGAATTTATAAAGTCAATGTGTCCAAATCCAAGTTTTCTTCAAGCATATGCTTGAAACTCCACAGTTCCAGTCACCAAGCGTAACTCTCACAAACACTTCAAATTTAACGAAACTATGCAAACATCAAAATTACAAAGATGAAAATGAAAAGTGTATCCTACCATAGATTATCAGTGGTTTATAATATCCAGGATTTTTTTTATCTGCCTATGACAGCTACATCTGAAGGCTATGTCTGGTATAGACTGAGGGTGGGATTTTCAAAAGTACCATTGACGTGACCTGGCTCTTGCCAAAGGCAAATTCACTTCAGTTAACTAATAGTCACTGCCTCGCAAATATGTCACCTTGAGTTATCATCCTTCCACCGTACCAGGACACAGCATGAGTTAAAAAGCCCTGAGGACTCCTGGGCCTTGAAAGACATGCAGTTATTCTGGAGATAAATACAACTACTAAATGCTTTAAAATCCATATTTTTTCCTGCTTGTTGAAAAAAAGAGCAGCAGAAATGGCTGAGTGGGTGAAAGATGGAAAAGCATCTTTGCACCTGAACATCTGACGTTCCTCTCCATCCTGGTTTATAATCTCTCTAATCTGAGCTGTGATTTTCAGGGTCAGTAGTTAGTGGGAAACAACCACGATAGTGGGATAGAAGTTTTTTCAGAAGTCCACTGGTATTGAAGTGATACTAGGTCTTGCTCCACACCTACGCTGAAATTGTGTGTGGGCTGAAAGAAGCCAGTCATCAGCCAGCATGAAGAAGTCAAGCGTGAGTTGCTGCAATGCACAGAAACACCCATTGGAAAGAGCATCTCTCCAAGGAAATGATCTACAAATTAATGCCGTGAGATTTTCAGGACCATTCACTCGGTCAGGTTGTTGCACTGTCTCTTAAAGACCTTGCTACTGCTGGTTACTGCAAATTTGTAGCACCCGATCCAAAGGTTTTCTGTAACATGGCTTCAAAGCTTTTTCTGGACAGAAGCACAGGGAACATTTCCAAATAAGTTTCCAATGCACCTGAGATTTTTTTTCTAGTTTTTTAATTGGGATGCATAGCACCATCACTGGGGTGAAATGTCTCACATGCCCATCTTTCACAAATGTGTTCTCTGCTAATACATTTTATATTAAGCAATAATTTAGTATTAATCCAGAGATTACCCAAAGTTTTTATACAGGTTTAATTTTCCTTTCTTATTATGTAAATCAGAAATCTCTCCCCATAATCATCTTGCTGGGGCACTATCTGAGGTGCCAAGGTCACAGGAAAAATGTATTCCCATGAACAATAAAGGTAATGGTTGGTCTTTTGAATTTAGTGTAATGTAGATTCAATTTTAATTGAAAATCAGCAAAATTACTGCAAAACTTCTTGTTCCTGATAGTGTAAATGCCACCAATTATAAACACAGGTGAGCAGTGTGACAAGGAAATTATTGGTTTCCAGAGACATCCAAAGAGGGAGAAATGGGATCAGTCTGCCTAGCCCGTTTATAGCCCTCGTGTCACATACCCATGTGGTGGTCCAGCTCAGAAACTATTAGTTTTCTTATACTGCACAGACATTTTTCAGTGTTTTCCTACTATAGCTTTAACATTACATTTTACCTATTGATTTCCTTGTTTTCTTGCATCCTGTATTTTAATCCATCCAAAGTGCTTGCAAAAGTCAAAATAGTCACAGTCTGAAACATGCAGAGTAAGAGAACATACTCCTAACTCTCGTGCTAAAGTTACCTAAGGTTTTTGGTTTTTACTACTCCTCAAAAAAAAAAGCCAAGGCCATGCCCTACAAATAGCATTGTAAAGGGATAAATCCCACTCCTTGAAAGTCCTCCAGAAGCAAAAAAAAACTTTTCAAAGCCTTCCACTTGAGGGATGCAGGTTCCTGTATTGGAAACTGTGGTAAAATACCCAGTTCTACCCGTATGCTTCATTCTCACATTTAACATGCATTTTCAGAGGAGTTGATTTCACATTTGCTTGTAGCCATCCCAGGATGATACAATCACAATAGTTTTGGATGGATCACAAAATAAAAGGTCATTTCCCATATCCCCACTTTCCAAACCGCCCCGCCCCATACACATACCTCTGCTGAGCATCACTGGTGCTCAAATCTGCCGCCCAAACCAAGGCTGCTGCTTGCTCTGATGCTGAAATGGGCTCAAAGAGTCCAGCTCCCACTGGATAAATGAGAGCAAGGAGTTCATGATTAGTCTATGCTTACGGAGCATCCTGGGCTTCCCTCCCCACCGCATGGGATTAGATCATTAAAGGTGATGGGAAAATGAAGTTCAGGTTTAACTCACTGACACTTGCTCTCGTTACTCTCCTAATTGCCTCGGCAGGGCTAGCACCTGCCAAAATATTGTCTGTCACGATGGAGCCTCAGGGTTTGAGGTCAGGACTGGGAGAAATGCCTTTGGAGAAATTCTGCTCCCACATTAGCACAGGCTGGGCTGCACCTCAACACTCGCTGGGTCCTGCCTGTGGCTGCCCCACCTGCCTTCGCACTGACTATAGACTGAGTGATAGCTGTGTTCTAGAAATAGAAACAGAAAAAAAGAAACGAAATTAGAATCAGTCCCCTACAGATGGCACCGTCACTATAAAAGCCGCTTGCTCTCAAATTAACATTTGTTTATAGATAAATTTAGAACACCATAATAAATTAACACCCTCCCAACAGAAATGAACTCTTCTGAGTGGTTGTTCCCTTCCCAGTGGATAGCGGGAGGGGGAAAATGCTATTCTCCCTTGAAGGCATTCACAACAGAAATTCAACAGCAGCACAAACAGTCAAGTATTGTGGATGGAGTAAATGCTTCCCAGGTGCCAGCACTCACGCTGCGCAAAAGACTTGGATAGGGTTGGTAGTTTGCAAATACCAACTTGGAGTAGACACAGAGTGTCTGTATCAACCTCTCAAATCTAAAAAAATGTACAGCCAGGTATGAAATCAATAAAACAGTCAAGCTTAAACCTTATACAAAAAAGAAGAAAGTAACAGGTTGGGGGGGAGGGGGAAACAGTAATAATAATAAAAGAAAAAACATGATAAAAATGAGGAGTTTTAGCACAATGACCAGGAAAGGGATTTGGAGCTGTTTAAGAGATTAAGGATTTTTACTGTGAGAAAAAAATCCCAAAGCTGTTAGTCCAACATGCAGCTGAAATGAAGGCAGCAATCAAAATGTGTGGTTGCTAGGGGAATATAATATAAATCAAAAGTGTTACTATAATTGCTATACACTGTAAGGAAGTGATAAGACCTCTCTAGGTATATTATACCTAATCTTGGTTATCATATCGAGGAAAGCTCCCATGCTTTTTAAAGAATGCAGTGTACAGCAAAACAAAGTGAACAGCAAGGCTGCAAAATTTAAATTATTAACTACAAAAAGAGTTTGGATGAGAAACTCACGAACAGCAAAAGACAAAAGCTGACAGATGTGAGTCTGAGCATTGGGTATTATTAATCAAAAAAATTCTATTGAGGCCTGTCAGCCCCAAAGTTTGGTTATTTACTACATTCTTGCCCCTTCTTGACATCAGTGAACTACACAAACAGCTCCTAACCATTCCCACGTCCACCATCTCTCTGACATTACAACAGAAGCTGTTTCAAAGTCCTGAATCTGTCCTGGTCAAAAGTAACCCACCTTTGTAGCCAGTCCCAACACACCAGTGAAGATCCCAAGTGAGATCTCATCTCACACAGATTCAGAAGTGAGCCTTGGACCTCGATCCAAGCCTCCTTCCAGCAGAAGCCTCCTGAAATACCTTAGACAAAGAACTTCATGCTGCAGTTTTCAACTGAAGAAAGGGCAAGGAGGACTTCCCTGCCTTCTGGGAGTAACGTGACAATAAATGCATTAAACAACAATGGAATAACTTAAATGAAACATTAATTCTCTTGACAAATTGGCAGATTCTGTCTCCCTTGCACCCAGACATACTCTGACAAGTTTTAGAAATATGGGATGTAAAATTCGGAATGGATGCCTCGTGCAAAAGTCATAGGACATGGCTTTTAGTTTTTGCATGTGTACAAAAAGATAAAGAATGATCCAGAGTCATCCCACTTGACTTTTGGCTCTTGACTTAAGGCACTAAGCTGGGAGTGCAGCTACCTCTAACTATGGTCTATGCCCAGGAATGGTTTTCCTCAATGAATTCAGCTACACCCTTTCCAAAAGAGGTGAAACTACAACCCATCTGCCAAGGTAGAGTTTCAGTCCAACACAGTAATCACCCTACTCCACCATCAGTGCCTTGTGTCAGCTAGCCAGTCTCAGCCCTCCGCTCTCACAAGCTTCTTTTTTCACTGCACTTCAGGTCACTCCAAAGATCTTGGTTTGTGCTTCTTCATTTGTAACTCAGGTATCCCCATTAATGACCTATTTGTTGATCTAGTGACCTTGTTTTTAAGTTTGTTAAAAAATATACAGTTAGCCATCTAAACTGCAGCAATGTAGTCATAAAACACAAGAAGTACATAAGAAAAACTCATTACCAAACACCTTATTTCTTATTATAATAGAAATCAAAACAGCAGTAATGTCACTAGTCTATTTCCCTAATATATGAGTGTTCTGCAACCCTTTCCAGCACAAGAAATGCAACGGCCAAACACTAAGACTGCCTAGGCCAAGGCTGGAAGCTCTGGGACAGATGCTTGTGGAGAATGTTTCATATATAAAGTGGGAAAATTTACTTTTGGACATGTCCATCAAACCCCACTGACTATGAAAAGAGCTTGCAGGGGACCAGCCTTCACACTTAAATTTTTCAATAAGGTTGGATGAACCCAAGCACGTAACTCCCATGGCAAAGAAAATCAGGTCTGTGCATCAAGAGTAAAATGCTGCTGCTGTTATCCAAGCTACCTGTTGGAAGTGGGAAAGGATCCTACCATAAGGATATAGTGGATATGGAATTGGGCAGATTACTACCAAAAATGATACATATGCTAAAAAAGAGTCAAGAAATAAGGCAGGAACAGGACCCAGGCCCTGATAAAGCACTAGCCAAACTCCAACCAGGCCCAAGGAAAAAGAGAAACACTGTCAAATTCTGGATAAAAGTCCCTTGTAGTTGGGGAAAAAAGCCCACAAAATAAAACAAAAACCCACAGGCAACTTGTGGTGGTGCATTCCCCCCCATATATAGACTATATCACCACACCAGAATCCCCAATACTCTCTTCCTTTAGTCATGAACCGTTGGCCAAGTCTGGGACTAGGAGTGGATTCAGCTGCACCTGGACTCCTCTCTGAGAAGGAGTTTAGAAAGCAAGGGGGTCCACTCTGAACCTCATGACTCAATGGGAGGGCATTCCTTAACTTGCCTTACCTAACCTTAGTCGTAAGCTGTTGACCCAGTCTGGGGCTAAGGGTAGATTTCCGTCCACTCTGAACCTCGTGACTCAATGGGAGGGTCTCCCTTACTTTCTCTTCTCAGTCTACACATAAGTCACACTAACCCAATTCAATTTCCCTGACTCTGTAAATCATTCCAACCTAACTGTAATTTGGTTTCTCTTTGTATACTTTTCTGTGTTGAATAAGTAATAGAGAGGACCTTGCCAACAAATTCTGTTAAGTCGCGCCCTTTTACAAATTTGTATTAAATCATTTGCTTTCTGGTATCTTTGGCGGTGATTCTTTAAGCAGACAAACCACTCTTGCACGACACAACTCTACCTGGAAAATTCTTATCAAAATGCCAGAGAGTTCACGTTTCTCTTTTCATTTCAAAAAAAAGGAGTAAATATCTGTGTGCGTGTGTGTAAAATATGACTATTATAAAAGTAATACCACATTTTCAGCAGTTATGGGCTCTGACCCATTGTGCAACGTGCTATGCAAATACGAACAAAAAGATAGGTTGTACACCAGAAATCTCAAGCCAAGTACCAGAGAGGAGACAGCACACAGATACAGACAGGCAAACAGGGGAGAAACAAGGAAGAGAATGAAGCGTGGCAAGGAGCAATAATTTGAAAGATGATAAAGGATGTTAGTGGGATAGTTTCATGAATGCTTACACAGAGCTTCTCATGAAAGGAAGTGTGGAAGTCCTCATCTGAAGATGTATCTAGGTAAAGGGCACTCACATATGCAGTCACATCTTGTGAGTGTGGCTCAAGCTGATCATTAGTTGTTTTCATTCCTTTTTCTCTGTTAATTCTTGCACACATAACAATGCTATTGAAAGGCACCAAAGGACACTAAGTCTGGACAGAGATTTTTTTTCTGCCTGGCTGCACCTACAGAAACTGCTTTCTTTCCTTTTCCATTTTTATGTCACTGGAGTGATTATTGGGTGTTAGCTCAGCCTCCCCTGGGTCACCACAAGCCGCATAGACCTGGGGCTTTGTACAGGGGTCATTTGCCCAAGGAATCCCACCCCTCATAAGCAACTCATTAGACACTGCAAATAACCTGTTCACTCCAAAAATTAACAAGACCTGCTAAAAAGTACACACTTCCTTTTTATCTTCTGGTCTTGAGGGCACAAGTCACAGGCTGTGTTACAGAAGGTCCATAACCACATCATGGCACAGCCAATCCCCACAGTAACAGCTGCTCCTCACGCACAACGGGCCCAACCTTTCCTTACAGCAGGAATGCCCACAAGTGCAAAGGAAGATGTAGAGATCTGATGCTTCTCCATTACGTTGTTGTCTCAGGAAGGCAGCATGCTCTAGGTGGCAATTTCTTTACTAGTTATTTATTTGCTGGGCCACTTTCCACAAGTCTTAAACAGGATGCCATATTTTATTTATTTGTTAGTGACCCATAGAGCATAATATAGTATTATATTGCTGGCTAAAAGAGCAGAGAGAAAGAAAAACAAGGAAAAAAAAAGTAGCTCCCCGGGCAATGGAGCTACTGAACTCTGGTCTTCCATGGCTCTGGGGCTCATGGTTAGATTTTCTGATGTCTAACAAGGTATCGATTCCCACTGATCCTTCTCCCTTGGCTGGAGGATTCCTGTTAATCCTCCTTTGTACAATGCCTCCAGTGTCTCAGTGACTAAATCCATGTTGCAGCCTTTTATACTGTGGAGGCACAAAAAGGATCTCTCTCCTCTATGAAGCCACTGATTTTCATGAAGCTTGTCAGGCCTTTCATCAGACCTGGTTGATATTGGCCAGTTGAATTAAACTACTGGGGAGGAGCAGGAGAAGCAAGTGTGCATTCACACACACATTGTGATCACGTAACACCTCATTTCCCCAGGAAACCAGACTAAAGATCTTGCTCTTTGTACATGCCGTATATATCCACCAGGACAAAATTATTCAGATTATATCGGAGAGGCAAGTTCTCAACACGTACACTGTGCTAACTACCTCAGTCAATGCAGAATCCACCAGCTCCAGGCTCTGAATTAACATGCAGACCAGCAATACAAAAACCCAGCCTTTTTTGCAGTATCAATTCATCAGTTCAAGCAGGGATGACCGTACTTTTATTTTTCTCCCCAGATGGTTGGA
Source organism: Phaethon aethereus (assembly GCF_964289735.1). Classification (NCBI taxonomy): domain Eukaryota; kingdom Metazoa; phylum Chordata; class Aves; order Phaethontiformes; family Phaethontidae; genus Phaethon; species Phaethon aethereus. The sequence continues at coordinate 163,470,201 of NC_138582.1, forward strand.
AGCTGCAAAGTAATTTAGCAGCCTATGTTCTTCTAAAAAATTATCATGCTTTTTCTTTCCTGGGTGACTTCTACATCCCCTGCTGACTGGTTTAATGGCACTAAGAGCTATGGAATGATATTGTTTTTATTATGTGCCTTTTTTATTTTTAAATCGCATTTTGACACAGAGTGCATCCATTCACGGGTTTTTAAAGAGGAAGTTCTGCCCAAGTGCCCCCAATATCTAAGTAACAGAATGGCTACCTTGAAAAGACACTGAAAAGAAGCCAAGGTGCCTTTGGGATGCCAGTGTTCATTTTTAGTCCTTTCATTTTGCCATTCTCTAAAGATGCCATGAAACAACACACTGACTTTGTGGGAATAAGTGAAACACTTTAGGAGAGGTTTTCCTCTGGATTTTCGTCCTAGCTTGAAGCCATGTAGAGAAATCAGAAAATGGCATGATTTTAGGAAAAGATTGTTCTCTTCACTAAGGCCTCACAATGTTGGCATCCTCCTGTCCCTTGTGCACCCAAGGGCACTGGGCATGACTGCGGAACCGGCCCCCTGAAAGGAAAATGGTAAAGGGCCCCTTGTCTCTGTGCTAATAAACTAACCAGTGTCAAGGACCATTTGTGGGCACTAGTACTGAGGCCTTCACAAAGTTAAATTGTTCACGTGGTCACAGGCAGGGGTTTGGCCTTTGCCAGCTAGTGCTCCACCAAACAGCTCCTGGGTGCAGTTTGGGAATTAATACAGGTGCCGGCCCATGGCCGAAAAGCAATCAGCACCCTTTTTGGGAGGCTCCGAGTGGTCAGCAATAGAGACGCAGGCAGTTTATTCTCAGCGTCTGAGAACTGTCCCAGGCACATTTAATCTACCGGAGTCCAGGCAGCCTGTCGGTCTCAGGGAACAGAAGTGCGCAGGCTGTTCTGCGTGGGGACATCACATACCCTTCTCCTGCTGCCTCTCCGTAAGGACCAGGTGTTACAGAAGAGACCACATACGGAAGCAGAGGCAGAGAAGGGAGCACTGTGCCTGGGATACCAGGACAATTACCACAAGCTGTTGCTGGCAGATTACAGGGTTGCAATCTGAAGAGTGCTCTAACATGAGGAGTGCAGCAGGGAAAGGAACAAGTCCTACCGCAGCAGCACAGGACTTCCAGCCAGCCGCTGGCGCCCCGGTTTCAGCCCACACCAGATCATTCAGTCTTCTCTTGACAGAGAACCAACAGACTTGGTCCAGAAGAGATCAGAACTCATTTAAGTTGATGGTCATCGTCTTGCCTAACACACTGGAGACTTGAAGCAGGGCCCTCCACCTTCCCGGTCCATGCCAGAGACCTCAGTTGCACAGCGGCTGACAGCAGCACCCATGTTTCTCCAGAGCTCAGCTGAAATCTGTTCTGCACACTCAGGTGGACTTTTTCCCCTGCAGTTCATGGTCAGCTGGAGACAGTCGCCTCCTGGCACAGAAAAATCTCCTACCACAATTAGCAGTCAGCTGTGTAAAACCTCCCCTAACAAGCTGTTTCAACCTTGTACGCCAGGGTACAAAGCACATGCACATCACCCAAAACAGAGACGGCTTGAATGCTCCAAGCTTCATCTCTCTGTCATTTCTGAGTTCAGCAGCAGCCAGAGGCAGCCGGGTCATCCCTGCCATCCATCAGCAAGAGCTCTCAGGATTAGGTGGTAGATGCCCCATCCCTGCAACATTCCAGGTCAGGTTGGATGGGGATCTCAGCAACCTGCTCTAGTTGAAGATGTTTAGCACTTCATTTCTAGATGAAGATGTCCTCTTCATTGCAGGGTGGTTGGACTAGATGACCTTTAAAGACCCCTCACAGCCCAAATTATTCTATGATTTTATGATTCTATGATCAAAAACACCCCAGGAAAGCCAGCTGGGGCTCTGACTGTCCCCTTCCAGACAGCAGCTACTGAGAAGAGCCAGTAATGTCTAAGCAGTGGGAACTGGGGATCTACAAGCCTCTCTCCACCTTCTGCACTGACCTGCAATGAGGCAGCAAGCAAAACACATTGCCTCTCTGATTCCACCTTTTACACATTATTTGTTGTTTATTTGGGGGGATGATGAACAGTGGGGATGTTCTCTTAAAGCAGTTTAAAAAGCAACTAGCACACACCTCTAATAAAAGGTTCACTGCGATTCAAATGCAAAGCGATTCTGTGATAGACATCTTTTGAAAAGATGTTTGACTTCTGCCCCTTTCTCTCCAGTCCCATCTTTTCCTTTGGTTCACCTCTAATTCTGTTCATCTGCCTTAACCACAGAGGCCAGTATAGGGTGAGTTTTGGGAAATGTGCCTGCTTTATTTAAAGATTTATCCCTGCTGCAACAAAATCCTTTCATGCTTCTGATTGCTAATTATAAGCAAATACTTTGATAGCTGTGGAAATCAGTTAACTATACTCTCACCTTTCAAGGCACTGCGTCAAACTTGTCACTACGTATGAATGCACGTCTTAATCCAGTTTGATCACAACCTGGAATGAATAAGCTAAGAATAGGCTGATGCAACTGAGCACATGAAAGTTGAAAACATCCGCTTACTATTTGGGACTCCATTTCTATTCGAATTAATGAGCACAGTGCTATAAATATCTCATTTCCATGAATTTCAAATAATGTGGGCAGCACATCTGGGATGTCAGTGTTGGGAAAGAAGCATCTTTGCTTTTTCACTGCAGCAAACCGGTGACATTTCCATTTAACTCAAGGCCCCAGCCAAGTCCCCGCGGGAACTGCGACTTCTTCCTGCCAACAGTTAACCCTCCGTGGAGGATTTTTAGCCGGTAACCACTTGTGCTGGGAGAAATGCTACAGAAGCTGGCAAAACCCCACAAACTCTAACCTGCTTTATTAACTGTGTTAGAAATACCATTCACATGAACAAGTAAAAAGAACGTAATTGACCCAATAAGCTAAATTCAGCATTGCTGTTAGAAGACACACACAGTCACTGTAAGAAAGCACACTTGATTTAATTTGGTGCATGTGATTGAAGGATATATATTAGGATGCTTGTCTTTTACCTGGAATATATAATCTCTCTGAAAGTTGCTATGAATGTGCTGCCTTCTACAGTGTTTTTTCTTTATCTGACAGCACATTCAGCTCCCTGATACCAGGCTTTGCATCTTGACCTTGAATATGCTTACAGCTTTCCATCACAGGCAATAAAGGTATTTATTTTATTTAATCTTATTTTTTTTTAATCTAGCACTATGTAATGCTTTCTTTGCTCCAGAGACATGTGCATGGCTACATACATGCTAAAACTGTTTTCCCAGAAATGAAGATCAGTGCTCAGGAATTCTGCTCAGATTGAGATCTGAAACTGGAGATAGATGGAGAGATGTTAAGTCACAAAACAGCAGTTCCTCTTGTTGTTGTTTCTGTGGATTTTTATTTATTTATTTATTTATTTTAAATGCACAAGCAGACAACTCCCTCATTCCACAGTCACAGCAGTTTTAGGATACATATGTTCTTCAACAAGATCTGGCAAAAGACTTCCCCTGGAACAATTTCTATCAGGAAAAGCCAGACTGAGAAAACCAGTTCTGTTTATGCAATCATAGTAATTTTGACAAAATTTTGGAGGAAAGATAAATTCTGATTTTTAATCAGCTCCAGTCTCAGTTGACTCATGCACCAAAAAAATGCAGAATTGAAACCTCATCCTTTATAGATTTTTACATATTCTGGCTGCTTGTGTAAAAAACTTGAATGAACAGAAAAAAGGGTCGGGTCCAATTACACCATTAATTACTTCTGCAGTCTGCTGGCATGAGATTTGAAATAGGTCCCTCTCAATAATCTCTGTGTTCACACTGCGTTAGATATATGTGCATGGCAGGGGCATGGGTTGCTTCCATGCATATTGGTGTGCTTAGAGCAAGAACAGTGCTGCAGAAAAACTTCAGGACTGCTTTACAGAGCTCTGCCTTCAAATATTTCAAGCAGAACTGTGCCAGCTTATTCAACACTGAATCACAGGCTAATGCACTGCATTATTACTGAGATGCACAATCTCTGTTCTTCCATTAGCCGCATTAACGCATGGACAGCCTGTATTACAGGTTCAAATGCTACAATGCCTGACTTTATTCTGCAGCTTTCAAACAGGTACTGAAATTTTTCTATTATGAGCGACACCTACCTAAATCTCTGAATAAAACACACTAGAAACTAGAGAAGCTCCTATAAAAGGTGGAACTGAACCTGTAACCTTTAGTTCCTGAAGCACAAACACCATCTCTAGAAACAAAGAGGACACATTTGGGTAACAGAAGTAGCCCTTGAGATCACCAGACCTGAACCTGTGAGAAATCCACACTTAATATGGAGTAGATTAAAAGTTAAGACAGAGATGTTAAAAAAAAAAAAAAAAAAGAAAAAAAAAGAAAAAAAGCTCAGATTCTGCCAATAGAGTAATGTCTCCAGGTCAACAATTCCTAAGCAAGTAAGCCGCATAATTAACCACCACAAATCTCTGTAATTAACCTGCAAAACCATACTAATTAGCAAAAGGAGAAGAAGAGAGAATATTTGGAACACGAGATATTTATTCTCAAGAGAGGATATACACCAGGACACATGACAGAGGAGCCCAAAACTCTGAGGCAAGCTAAGGAGGACAACATCGTCTTGATTGCCCGTCAGTACTTGAACCATGCTGTGTTTGAACCCTGCCAGCTCCATGGGTATCATTAGCCCCCAAAAAACGTTAGAGAGAAAAACCTAAGAATGTAAAGATGAATTCACAGAATCATAGAATACCAGGTTGGAAGGGACCTCAACGATCATCTGGTCCAATCTTTCTTGGCAAAAGCACGGTCTAGACAAGATGACCCAGCACCCTATCCAGCTGAATTTTAGAAGTGTCCAATATTGGGGAATGCACCACTTCCCTGGGGAAGATCATTCCAATAGCTGTTGTTCTGTTTTGACATGTTTCCAATCAGAATCTCCCCAGGAGTAACTTGTACCCTTTATCCCTCGCTTCTTCCGTGTGATTCCTTGTAAAAAGGGAGTCTCCATCTTCTTCGTAGCCACCCTTTAAATACTCGAACATGGTGATAAGGTCTCTGCTAAGCCTTCTTTTCTCAAGGATGAACCAATCCAGTTCTCTCAGCCTTTCCTCATATGGCAGGCTGCTCAGTCCTTTGATCATCTTTGTGGCCTTTTCTGGACCCTCTCCAGCCTGTCCACATCTTTTTTTGCATAGCAGGGACCAAAACTGAACACAGTATTCCACGTGTGGCCCGAAGAGCTGAGTGGAGTGCGATAATGACTTCTTTATCTCTGCTGCTGATGCCCTTGCTGATGCAACCCAGCATCCTGTTGGCTTGCTTTGCCACAGCTGCACACTGTTCACTCATACTGAGCTTGCTGTCCACCAGGACCCCCAGGCCGCTTTCCATGGAGCTGCTCTCCAGACGGGTAGATCCCTGTCTGTGCTGCACTGCTGCATTATGTTTTCCCAGGTGCAACAGCTTATACTTTTCCTTGTTGAACTTGCTCTTGTTAGCCCAGTGTTCCAGCCTCTCTAGGTCTTCCTGCAGGGTCACCCTCCCTTCCTTCCACTTGGAAGGAAGTGGACTCCCTTCCAAAGTGTCCACTTCCCCACTCAGTTTGGTATCATCAGCAAAGTTCATCACATTTGATGAAGTACACTTGATACCATCATCCAGATCTCTTATGACAATATTAAACTGGGTTAGGCTCAATATCTATCTCTGGGGACCCCACTTGTGACAGGCTGCCAGTTTGAAAAGGAGCTATTTACCACCACCCTCTGGGTACGGCCTGTCAGCCAGTTTCCCACCCATCACATGGACCACTTGTCTAGACTGTAATGCATTGGTTTCTCTAGGAGGAAGCTGTGAGAAACCATATCAAAAGCCTTGGAGAAATCCAGGTAGACAATGTCCACCACTTGCCCCACATCAACTGAGAAGGCCACTTTGTTGTAGAAGGCCATCAGGTTTGTCAAGCACGATTTGCCCTTGGTGCTGGCTTTTCCCAATCATGTGCTTCATTTGACTTGTGACAGCCCCCATGAGGATTCGTTCCACAACTTTCCCAGGGACTGAAGTAAGACTGACGGGCCTATAATTTCCTGGATCCTCCTTTAAGACCTTCTTGTAGATGGGGGTGACATTAGCCTTCTTCCAGTCTTCTGTGATGTCCTCCAATCTCCAAGACTTCTCAAAGATTATGGAGAGCAGCCTTGCAACATCAGCCAGCTCTCTTAACACCCTCAGGTGGATATTGTCAGGGCCCATCAATTTGTAAGGGTCAAGCTACTTTAACAGTTCACATACCAACTCTTCCTTCACTGATGGTGGGTCTGTGTTTGCATCAATCTGGATTTTTGTTCCCAAAGTCTGGGGCCCAACAGTGCTGCTAAAGACACAGGTGAAGAAAGTGTTGAGAACCTCTGCCTTTTCAGCATTGTTGGTGACTAATTCACCTCTCCTGTTTAACAGCAGGCCAATATTTTCCTTCTGTTTTTGCTTGTTGTTTACATACCTGAAGAACCTTTTCTTGTAGTTTTTGACATCTCTGGCCAATTTCAATTAGAGCTGAGCTTTTGCTTTTCTAACTGCATCTCTGCATACCCTGGCAATGCCCTTGTAGTTCTCAATGGGTATTCACCCTCTTTTCCATCTCTGATACACTTCTCTTTTGGTTTTGAGCAGACTCAGAAGCTTGCAGTTAAGCCAAGGGGATCTCTTGCTCTGCCAACTTCCCTTGCCTTTAAAGAGGATGAACTGGTTTTGTGCTTCCAGGAGAGCATTCCTGAAAAACTCCCAGCACTTGCTAGCTTCTTTATCCTCCGTGGAAGGTTCCCACAGAATCCCTCCCAACTGAGCTCTGAGTGAACTGAGTTAGCTCTTCTAAAATCTAAAACGTTTGTCTTAGTACTAACCTTCAGCATGCTCAGCAGGATCCCAAACTCCACAATATTGTGACCAATGCAGCCAAGGCTACCACTAACCAAGATACTACAAAGCAGGTTTCCAGCAGTGCCTCATTCCTGGTTGGCACATCCACTTTGGACCCCACTCCCCAAGTCCTTCAGTTCGAAGGAATTTTACAGCCTGAGCTAGTCCCTAATTTTTAACATACAGTAGCAGGAAGAATTAGTTGATGTATTAAACAAAGGACAGACATGATTCCTCTCACAGTGAAAATCAGCACTGATCAAAGAAAGTAAATCACCTCTTGATTTACAGACCCACCAGTCTGCAAGGTATGTCACAAATTTGCATGACAACCCCAAGCTTTTGGGTTTACACTTGGGTTTCTGAGTCTGTAAAAAAAGATGTTAGAAAAATTAAATGTAGACAGAGACTTCCCAATTCCTGTCTGAGAAAGTATCTGTGAATTTTCCATCTTGGCTTTCCTAGCACCATTTCATATGCATATGTCCCAGAAATGCAATGTTTCAGCATGAACCAGGGAAAATCTGTTGTGTACAGTGCAAATCTGGCTTTTACTGGACTGCTGCCCAGGTGCTCAAAGATGATTTAGGCCCCTGAGTCACAGTGAAGTCGATCTGTATGCCTTTGGTACTCCCAGAGTAGGACCCTTTCCCAGTATTTTAATCTGCAGAGGTATTAGTAGCCGTTTTTCTCCATCTTACCATTTCATTTGTTGGATGACTGGACTTTGGGGTAGGTCCAACCAGTCTTCCACCCCCACAGACATTGTCCCTCTTGGTGCCGAGCCGTTGAAGCTCTTAGCATGTGCATGAGCCCCCTTTGGGGGTGTCTGACTGTTTACAGCAAAGCTGTGCCAAAATTTCTGCTAGTGTGAACAAGCACATTTCCACTGATCCCAGCAGCACCGACACCAGCAAAGAATTTGGCCACATGTGATGCTTGCACAAACAAATAAAGATGATACAGATGGGTACTATTCTTTATGTTTGAGTCACCATCCAGTGAACTGAATTAAATCCTAAACTCATGGTCAGCAGGAGCGTGGGGCTGATTTCAGTAGCCATGCACCTGCAGGAAGTCACCCACCCCTCTCAAACAGGCTGCTCCCAGGCAGTGGAGGATTTCTGTTTGGCACCATTTCTCATCAGCTTTGCACAGCTGTAATGAATAAAAACAGTCAGGGACTTTCAACATAGCTTAGAGAACTTGTTTCATTATGATGGGGAGCATTTACGTTCTTTTTTTGATAAATACCCCATAAATAATTCAGTAGGTACTGGTATGTAAAAAAAAGAAAGAAAAATAATCAGATACTACCTTTATGTAAGAGAGTTCTGGGCTGCCTCCATCCAGCACGGAGCAAAATTACCCCATACCTGTCAATCTGAGGATGGAGGGAACGAAGGTCCTCATCTCAGTTTGCAGTAAGAAAACTGCTTAGGACCCAGGATCAAATCACCGTGCCCTCAGCCCCGTCTGCTGCAGTGGGAGTCTTTCAAGCTCTGCCTGCAAACCACATTTTCAAAGACCGATCTTCATTTCACATCTCCCAATTTTCTTGTATGAGCTGTACAACACCAGTTAATTGCCTCTGTCTGAAGTAGCCTCCTTAGCATATAAAATATCTCTGTATCTTTTCTTTTTTTTCCTTCTGCAGTGCACCGTGAAAGGAACTTTAAAAGAGAATTACAGAAGTGAGTGACAACCAAACAGGTTGCAACGTTAGCCTTTTCAGATGGAAAGGGGCAGAATAAAATGGACGTCATGGTAAACACATTCCTCTTATGAAAAGGAAAAGGTTTTTTTCAAAAACATCTAAATAGATTAACTCCACAGTGGAAAAAAATATGTATATATGATTACAGTTAGGATTTTTAAAAAGTGATATGCAGCTACCTAACTTTGCTGAATAAATTACCTTATTCTTCTCCTGTGGGAGACTAAAGCCCTTCTGGAAACAGTCCCCTCACAGGGGGAATCTCAGGTTGGGAACTCAAACCCCTCAGATTCCAAGATGTCAACGGGTACAAATATTGGCCATTCAACCTACCAAAGAGAGGCCTAGATCTGAGCTGGAAAGCTGAAGAGAATTAAAAAAAGCATAGCTCAACACCGGTTCTCATCTTGAAAATATGTAAACCCACCACAAGTGCTAAATGTATCAGCACAAACTGAACTGAAACTACAGCACAGCCTACAAATATGGCAAAAATGGAATAGTCAGGACCAACAATGTTTATTTTCTCCAGGGACAACATGTAGGTTCTCCGTAACACAACAAAAATTAAAGAAACGCACAGAATTCAGTACGCAACTTACTATTATATCTAGGTTTTATTAGAAAATAATTAATTTGCTGCTGCCAAGAGATAAACCAAATTAGACAGAACAGTCCTGATTCTCAGCCAGGCTTGAGACCTTCTGCTCAGAGCAGGTGGAGAGAAGGAGCCTTAAAAGTAGCACAGGAGGTGGATGGAGTGCTAAATATTGCACGTCATGCAACTGCCTCTACTTGCCACTGTCACGTGAAGACTTCTTGACTTAACCCCCTGGAGATCAGGGTCTCCATCACTGTGGTGCTGTGAAGGGCAAAGAGCACAGGGAGCTTGCTAAGCTGGGAACACACGGAGATGTGTTGCACGATACGCTGTGGCAGGAGGCGGCTGCAATGTTCAGCAACCACCCAGAGAGTAAGAAGGGCCCTACGGAGAAGAGCTGTGTTGGCTGCAAAAATACAGTGCTGCAACTCCGTTTTGGCCGCAAGGTTTCACACACAAAGGTCACCCCAGAGAGGGGGAGAAAGGGTGGCTTTCTGCTGGGAATGGCATGCCAGAGTTAGGTACCCTGTGTCCCAACCTAACTCAGACATTTCAGCATCATGACAGTGTTGAGACTCAACTGCTCCATTACTGATGATCTCTGACTGTTGCAGTAGTTTTTGGGATGCTGGAAGCTAGTGCCTTCTTGAGCAGCCTTAGTGCTATCTCTGTTCCCTGCACTTTCCCGAATTTCCCTTGTGGTATTTGGCTATACCCAAAGATCGAGGTCAAAATATGCTGTAACTGCTCATGTAACACTCACATTTTCTTCTGAAACTTTGCCCTCAAGCACAGTGCATGGCTATAATCTTAAACTAGCAGTCAGCTGTTGCTGGCTCTCAGTCCATGAGTGCAACCAATGCACAGGTGAAGATGATGCACACCAATAGTACACCACTGCAGCTCCCTTGTATCTGGTTCAATAAAACATGCTATTGGTTCCTAAAGAGCACAGTTTTCTCAGTCTGCTATCTCTCTGATCTTTGTTTGAAGGAAGAGGCAGCTTTGCAGAAGCACTGTGCCTGGTTAGACAGCAAGACTCTTTAATGATGTATATCACTGCTCTAAAAATCTAAAATTCATTTCAAGCCACAGCAAGGCAGGAGGATACAAGTCAGCTTACAGAAAATTAAGTATGCATGTATTCCAAAAACTTTCACTGCCCTTTTTCCTTCATATAATGAAGGAAATGGGAAAACAGGGATGTTAGAGAAAAAAATGCCAAAATCTCATGATCAAAATATTTTAAGGAGCAGCAAAGCAATCTAGTGATTAGAACAGCATGTATGAGTCCAAGTGAACAAAAACCTAGTCTTGAATGAGGAGAGCTCAGAGCTTCACTCAAGACAGGCATCTCTGCTTCCCCACCCATAAACAGTGCTGGGGAAGGGAGGTCCTCTGTGAAAACATGCCAAGTAGCATTTAGCAAAAAAATATAGTTAAAACACTCAGGTGTTTTAAGTCCAGAGTGATACAGTCCTCTGCTACTGTTCTCTACATGCAGCAAACACAGGAAGAAAATGGAAGAGGGAGATTCTCAGTGACTTTTGTTCAGGGCTTTGCAAACTGGAGCTAATTAAGTGTCATGGAGGAGTTTTGCTTAGCAGAAGCCAAGTGAAGGATCTACAGCTTTTCACATACCATGGGCATGCCATTGCAGAAAGCCATCAGACCTGACCAGATGGAACAGGAGATCCCAGAAAACGCTGGTTTTGGCTGGGATAGAGTTAATTTTCTCCATAGTAGCTCCTATGGGTCTGTTTTGGATTTGTGCTGAAAACAGTGTTGATGACACAGGGATGTTTTAGTTACTGCTGAGCAGCGCTGACACAGAGTCAAGGCCTTTTCTGCTTTTCACACCATCCCACCAGCGAGGAGGCTCAGGGGGCACAAGAACCTGGGAGGGGACACAGCCGGGACAGCTGACCCCAACTGACCAAAGGGACATTCCATACCATATGGTGTCATGCTCAGCATATAGAGCTGGGGGAAGAAGAAGGAAAGGAGGGACGTTGGGAGTGATGGCGTTTGTCTTCCCAAGTCACCGTTACGCGTGATGGAGCCCTGCTTCCCTGGGGATGGCTGAACCCCTGCCTGCCCATGGGCAGTGGGGAATGGATTCCTTGGTTTGCTTTGCTTGCGTGCATGGCTTTTGCTTAGCCTGTTAAACTGTCTTTATCTCAACCCACGATTTTGTCACTTTTACCCTTCTGATTCTGGAGTGAGTGAGCAGCTGCGTGGAGCTTAGTTGCCAGCTGGGGTTAAACCATGACAAATATGACATGCTAAACCACCTGGACACCCACAAGTCTATGGGGCCTGATGGGATCCACCCGAGAGTACTGAGAGAGCTGGCGGAGGAGCTTGCCAAGCCACTCTCCATCATTTATCAGCAGTCCTGGTTAACAGGGGAGGTCCCAGAAGACTGGAGGCTTGCCAATGTGACGCCCGTCTACAAGAAAGGCCAGAAGGAGGATCCTGGGAACTACAGGCCTCTCAGCCTGACCTCTGTACCAGGGAAGATTATGGAGCGGTTGGTCTTGAGAGTGCTCACAGGGCACCTCTAGGACAACCAAGGGATCAGGCCCAGCCAGCACGGGTTCATGGAAGGCAGGTCCTGCTTGACCAACCTGATCTCCTTCTATGACCAGGTGACCCACCTAGTGGATGAGGGAAAGGCTGTGGACGTTGTCTACCTGGACTTTAGTAAAGCCTTTGACAGCGTCTCCCACAGCATTCTCTGCAGAAACTGGTGGCTCGTGGCTTAGACGGGTTTACTCTTCGCTGGGTGAGGAACTGGCTGGATGGCCGAGCCCAGAGAGTTGTGGTGAACGGCATTAAATCCAGCTGGTGGCCGGTCACAAGCGGTGTTCCCCAGGGCTCGGTTCTGGGGCCAGTCTTGTTCAATATCTTTATTGATGATCTAGATGAGGGAATCGAGTGCTCCCTCAGTAAGTTTGCAGATGACACCAAGTTGGGTGGGAGTGTTGATCTGCTGGAGGGTAGGAGGGCTCTGCAGAGGGATCTGGACAGGCTGGATCCATGGGCAGAGGCCAACTGTATGAGGTTTAATAAGGCCAAGTGCAGGGTCCTGCACTTTGGCCACAACAACCCCCTGCAACGCTACAGGCTTGGGGAGGAGTGGCTGGAGAGCAGCCCGGCAGAAAGGGACCTGGGGGTGCTGGTTGACAGCCGGCTGAACATGAGCCGGCAGTGTGCCCAGGTGGCCAAGAAGGCCAACAGCATCCTGGCCTGTATCAGAAATAGTGTGGCCAGCAGGAGTAGGGAAGTGATCGTGCCCCTGTACTCGTTACTGGTGAGGCCGCAGCTTGAATACTGTGTTCAGTTTTGGGCCCCTCACTACAAGAAGGATGTTGAGGTGCTGGAGCGTGTCCAGAGAAGGGCAACGAAGCTGGTGAGGGGTCTGGAGAACAAGTCTTATGAGGAGCGGCTGAGGGAACTGGGGTTGTTTAGTCTGGAGAAGAGGAGGCTGAGGGGAGACCTTATTGCTCTCTACAACTACCTGAAAGGGGGTTGTGGCGACGAGGGTGTTGGTCTCTTCTCCCAAGTAACTAGTGATAGGACAAGAGGAAATGGCCTCAAGTTGCGCCAGGGGAGGTTTAGATTGGATATTAGGAAAAATTTCTTCACTGAGAGAGTGGTCAGGCATTGGAACAGGCTGCTCAGGGAGGTGGTGGAGTCACCATCTCTGGAAGTGTTTAAAAAAGGTGTGGATGTGGCGCTTCAGGACATGGTTTAGGGGACATGGTGGCGCTGGATTAATGGTTGGACTTGATGATCTTGAAGGTCCTTTCCAACCTAGTGATTCTGTGAAATAAATAATTAGTAGTATTCTGTATTCATCCCATAGGAGTTGTGGGCATCAGTGTTCCTTACCTGTGTGATATATACAATATTTTACAATATGTAGTAAGCACAGGAAGACTTTATAATTTTTAGTGTGAAGAGTCCGTAGAAAACTTAGTAATGGAGCAAAACTTCAGTGAAGTCCAAAACCTTAGATTATATGTACTGCCTTGCAGAGAATTAAGCACCTCAAGATAGGATCTTGCCATTTAACTGCACAGGGACTTCCTGAAAACTAGCCTGAAACCTCCTGAAACTGCTCAGCAGCAGCCCATTGGGAAAAGCTAAAAAATGGCACATCTTGAATTCTGCACCCTTCTCTGCCCTGGGGCTGAGAGGAGACTCCCACCCACTCCGGATTCTCATTCCCCAGTCTTCCCCTGGACACATTAACATTTTCTCCCCAGAGCACCAGGGAAAGCTGATGCCTTTCTTGTCAAGTATGGCTGGAAAGATGTTAATGGCAGAAACCAAATCTCACTGGTGTTTTAGGCATGCTTTTAACCTCCTCCCCAGTTCAATCCTTGAGTGATTTAGGTGGACATTTAGAAACCTGTTTTTTTTGAGACCCCCACTGCCCCCGGACACGTAGGAGGCCTTGAGTAACTCAGTCCTATCAAGCCTGTTAAGCAGGTCCAGAGGAGGCCACAAAAATTATCGGAGGGGTGGAACACTTCTGCTGTGAGGACAGGCTGAGAGAGTTGGGGTTGTTCAGCCTGGAGAAGAGAAGGCTCCAGGCAGACCTTATTGCAGCCTGCCAGTACTTAAAGGGGACTCAAAAGAAAGGGACAGACTTTTTATCCGGGCCTGTTGCAATAGGACAAGGGGTAATGGTTTTACACCAAAAGAAGGTAGATTTAGACTGGAGATAATGAAGAAATTTTCACTAAGGGTGGTGAAACACTGGCACAGGTTGCCCAGAGAGGTGGTAGATGCCCCATCCCTGGAAACATTCCAGGTCAGGTTGGACGGGGCTCTGAGCAACCTGCTCTACTTAAAGATGTCCCTGCTCATTGCAGGGGGTTTGGAGTAGATGGCCTTTAGAGGTCCCTTCCAAGCCAAACTATTCTATGATTCTATGACTATAAAGCTCTGAGGACTATTGAAGTCATGTAACTCATTGGTAATGCACCTTAGTTATTGCCAGAGTTAGTGGCAGTGAAGCTGATGGCACTTTTGGAATTGGTTTGCAACATTTCACCTCAATACCACCGTGGAGTACTCTCCCATTATCATATATGGTCCCCAATTCTGACTACACAAAATTAATATTTAGAAATGCCATCCATTTAGCTGAGTTAATTTAAAAATAATTCAAAGACCAAATTTAAATTTACCTGAAACCATGGTCTAAGTGTTTCATTTGCACAAAATGTATTATATTTTTGATAGTTAGAAGATGGAAGCAATGGACTGCATGTGAAACTGTTACTCCTGATGGCAGGGGATACTCCTAAGTCAAAATCATCCAGGAGCAGTTTTAAAGTGTTTAGATGCGTAAGCCTACTGAAATCAATGCAAGATAGGAACCTACATTTCCAGAGATATATAGGCCACCAGCAATGGCCAGCAGTCTCCAGGGATGCCACTAGACTACCTGAGTACAAACACCTTCCTTCTGCCAGCCAGAGGAAAAGTAATTGCGCATTTGGCTTATTGATGGTGAAGCCTGGATTCCTTTCCTTCGCTCCTCCACAGGCTGCCTAGAGGAATCAGGGAGAGTTAGGGGGGCTTCAAAATGGCATGGCCTAAATTTCAGGAAAGCAATCCTGGGATGCTCAAAAAAGAAAGAAAAAACCAAAAACAAAACAGAAAAACATGACAAAGAACTCCCACCTTCCATATAATGGCAGACACTTGTGCAGAGAACACCTACACAAGGCATGTTTTAAGACATAAGTGACTAAATATCTTTCAAAGTCCAGTCCCTGCTGTCCTTGTTTCTCAGTTCCACGGTCTGTAAAACTGGAGTAACACTAATCTAGTGTAATCCAGTCCAATCCAATCTAACAGCAGTCAGTAGTTATCTAAAGAAAATCTCATTAGAGGTTTTGAGGAGCTGAAATGCTATAGCAATGGAGTCCACAGAAATATCCTACCTGATGACTGCCTCTTCCTTCACTCCTAATCTCCTGCCTTCTGAGGATAATGCCCTAAAATATGGTTTACTAATTTCTGGCAGAGTTTTGAAAATAACTTTCTAATGTGTCCACATTTTCCCCTAGGAATGGATGTTTTCTCCACCTATTTTTACAAAGTATTCTGTCACTTAGCCATAAAGTTATTTCTAAATGGAAAAGTATATTCTCTTCAAAAAGCACAACTAAATAAATAATAAAAAAAAAACCCTTTAAACGTAACAAGCCAAAGCTACCTACCAGAAAAAGAGACTAAAACCAGCTATGTTTCCCCAAAAATAACATTCTGAACATTCGTTTATCTCAAAGGTCTAAATAATTTAATTTGATTTCCTAAATACGAAAGAATCAGGGTAGGATGCTAAGACTGTTAATATAACAAGAGCTGTTAGCAATAATGACAGAGTCTGATTTTTCTTTACCATCAGCCATGTGCTGGATTAAGTCCCCTGAGGTTATGATAACAGGACTAAGGGAAATGTCACCATGCTGGCACTAAACCCATGATAAGGGAGTAGAGAATGCGCCTTGGCCCTTATTTTGAACACTGAAGTAAATACCCCATTTTTCGTTCTTAGAGCTGTAAAGGGAGAGGAATATGCTCTGCCAAAAAAATATATGGTATCAACAGAAAGCAGTGTATTTTTCAATATAAGATCTCAGTATTGATTAAATTTATTTAGAGCAACATTTACGAAAGAAGGCATGGCCTGAGTAGTAGCTGACCAGCCAATGTTTGTACGTGTCCTACACGGCTCCCAAAGGACCTTGCAGTCAAAGACACCGACATTGATATCACGCTCACAGTTACAGGCAAAGCATGATTTAACCTTGCCTACTTTATCTACGTCTGCCTTCCGCTCCACATAGAGATTCATAAATCTTCTGTGCACTGATATCAGCATTTTTGCAACCCTTATTCACATGTTTCAAAAGAATTGACTTGACTGGACTAACCTTTAAAAAAAAAAAAAAGAAAAAGGATATCTCCCAATTCATGTAAGCTTTTTCTCGTGGTCCAAACAACAGGCTGCCTCTCCAAGGATTCATCAAGATTGAAATGCAGACATCAGCCTAAGTCTGCTGCCACAATTACCCTGATCAGAATAACCCAAGCTTTTCTGAAACATGAATTTTAGGAAAATAAAACTGGTAATTTTTCCCCAAGCTCTGACTGCTGTGCCTTATATTATTATAGATAAATCAATCTCAGGTATGCTGATTACACTCTAGTATTCAGCCATCCATCCTGACCCACAAGAAATATCCTGGCTCTTGGGAAATAGCAGGGAAGAATTTAATACCGTAATTCTTCCCATCTTTTGTTAGCCATACCGATAACTAGTGACACAGTAGACAAGGCTGACGCTCCAAGAGGGATGCAATTTGAGATTAGGGTGCCTACACTTAGGTGCTTATATGAGTGTCAAATGTCTAAACTCCTATTATAGTCAACAGGGATCTAGTCAAAAAAAGTCAATGGAATATAAGAAGCAAGTCAGGGAGCAGTGACCTTACAGTGAGCTTCATCACTCTCTAGACTCTACTGACAGCGTCCCATTGACTATAATGGGAGCTTAGGTATTGCCAGTCCAGTTCTGCTGTCTAAATGAAGATACTCAGCATCATCTGACGTGACTCGGCATCTCCAAGACATACTGCTGGTGCTGGCAGACAGAACACAAGACCTGCGGGAAATTCATGTCCCCGTGGTACAGCAGCTGAAAGGATACCTGGCACATCTCACATAGCACTAGTGCAGCAAAATCCTGCCCCTAGGTACATGAACAGAAATTAGATGCTTAAATACTGGTGCTGTAATCCTTAAATTGAGTCCTGTCCTTCAAGGATTCAACCTTATACTAATTACTCAGTTAGTGCAGAGGGAGTTTCAGTCTTTCTGAGGACTCAAATCAACACCTCTGCATCATCTTTACAGTATTTCACCTCTGCAGCAACACTGGCTACAAACTTGAGCTTTTTTTGCTTTTCTTTTTTGTTTTATTAAACAAAATTGGAAACCTTGGAAAATCCATGAAATTTCGTGCTTCAGAATGCTGTTACAGCGGTGCTTAGGAGTGTTGTTACAGCACACATAAACACGTAGCCAAAATGTGAAGACTCGTCCACATTTACACATCAGAAAGAAGGTGCCTTTTCAGTGATGCTCCAGTATACCCTTCCCACTCATCAAAACAAGCCCTTTTTTGGCAAACACTACCACTTGGACTCTGTGGTGCTGCTGACAAGACCATGCATACTGGCTTTCAAACACCTCATGGGACAGTAGATATCTTTTCTACAACACAATGTGAACGTGCACCTTTGCTTTGATAACACCTACATTTTATCACCTAATTTTTGTATTCAGGTATATCTATGTGTTTCAGCCTCTGCAAAGAACAGCTATTTCTCAGTTGGGTACAGTCATTGTTCATATGAATGGCTCTACAGCCTTAGTTAAGTTGCTAAACCTGGGAATAACAGTGGTAGGACCACATTTTAATTTGCTAGCTTTCTCCTAATTCTTTTCAATTTCTGTTTCCAAAGCATGAGAGTATATAAGTGACAGCTTAAATTGAATAAAATATTGATTTTTTTTTCTTGTTGATGACCTCCATATCAAAATCCAAATCTAACACTTACAAGGAAGTAAGAGAGTAACTGTCAAGAAAGAATAAGTAATTTGTGGTAATGTCTCTACAAACTATAATTTAAAGTGATGGGCACTTCACTTTTGTACAATCACCAAAATTTTAAGCACCAGGAACCATAGTTTTTCATTACTGGGTTTTCCATATACTTTATGCTTTACACTAAAAAAGCTTTAGAGGCAATTCTTCCATCAGCACACAAGATTTAGGTATGTTGCTTCTGCTGACCTTACTGGAAGTTAGATGTGGACATCCCTCCTGTGCTTAAAACAAAAAAAGAATAATCTCCCTTTCTTTCAGCTAATCTATATCAGCTGCCAATCAGAATTTCTCTGCTGCAAAACATATGCTGTAAAATATAATGAAGTTAGAGCAGGAAAATACCCGAGGAAGGCTAAGCATTGGAGGTCACTCACAATATTTTGCTGTCAAAGATAGTTTTAACTGAGCTATTTTTATCATCCTACTGTGATGGTGCATAGCATTGATTACTTTCCATTAAAGTTACAAAAAAAAAGCAGTGAAGTTTTCTACTGGTCTGCAAAGAAAAGAAAAGGGGGAAAAAAAGAGAAAAAACCCCAAACACTTGAATTACTGCCATGAATGAAGAGTTTGAGGGTCCATAAACAGTTTCTTTCCATCCTTGGCTAATACCTTCATCACCTCCATTATCATCATACACGGCTAGAAATTCTAGGTGCAGTTTCTGAGTGGCAGCTTGAAATACTTATGTGAAAGCACAAGCTCCAGTGACCAAGAACCTTCACCATCTTTTCAGTGGCCCATGTGAAGATATCTGTCTTCCAGTCTGAATCAGTCCTTCGATGTCCCTGAGCTGGATAAACCATCAAGGCAGTATATTTTTATGCTATAAATGCCATTTATGGGCAACAGTTCACACAGACTAACAAAAAGCACAGGCAGATTTCCCTTACTACTTAAAGTAAGGTAAAACCTGCTAGTTTCATTCACTAGAAGTACATTAACTTCTTTGTAAAGTGGAATATTCAGTGCCCTCCCCTGCCACACAAAAAACAGCAGAAGTAGAGCAAGTATAGGAAAGAGGCAAGAATGAACCCTAAATGAGGGAGTGAAAGACATGGGCAAGGTGCAGATATGCTCTGAAATGCAGCTGCAGCCTTAAGGAATTTAAGCAATATCAAGATAACTCAAGTGACTAAAGTTGGAACAAATCAGAAAATACAGAGGTACAGAGGATGCAGAGAGCAGAGCCTGGGAAATTCAAGGATAGTCCTGATCTGCTGGAGGAGAGATCTGTAACAATAATGAGTGGCTAAACTTGGAGTGACTGAAAAACTTTGGTGGCCTCTCTGCTGGCAGATTAATTGTGCAACGGATCGTCAGATGAGAGGGCTGGCAGCAAGGCAATGCAGCATGTCAAGGAAAATAGATTATACTGTGTACTTTCATCAGGCCCCAGATACAGCCCTGGTTTGTGTTAAGCAGCAGAAGAGAAGCCTCATGACAATCAATGGGATGACACACAGAATTCAATGCTAAGCAGAGAGAATACAAAGTGAAGAATAAAATCGTTAGTCTCAGAGCTGACCATAAAACCAACAAACAAATTTAAAATCATAGAACCATTTCTTTAAATCCTTTAAAGGTTAGTCCAACAGCCCTACAATGAGCACAGACATCTTCAACTAGACCAGGTTGCTCAGAGCCCCATCCAATCTGACCTGGAATGTTGCCAGGGATAGGGCATCAACCACTTCTTGGGGCAACCTGTTCCACTGTTTCACCGTGTCATTGTGAAATTCTTCCTTACCTCTAGTCTAAATCTGCTCTCTTTTAGTTTAAAACCATTACCCCTTGTTCTATCACATCAGGCCCTGGTAAAATGCCTGTCCCCATCTTTCTTACAAGCCCCCTTTAAGTACTAGAGGCTGCAAGAAGGTCTCCCCGGAGCCTTCTCTTCTCCAGGCTGAACAACCCCAACTGTCTCAGCCTGTCCTCACAGCAGAGCTGTTCCATCCCTCTGAGCATTTCTGTGGCCTCCTCTGGACCCGCTCCAACAGGTCCATGTCTCTCCTGTGCTGAGACCCCCAGAGCTGGACGCAAGACTCCAGGTGGGGTCTCATCACCAGAGGGGAGTAGAGGGACCACAAGGGAGGTGATTCTGAAAATGTAAGTTCTTTGATGTAGGAAGCAGTATTACGCTCTCTGGCTGGACAAGAGGCTTCTTGTTCAACTGAATCCCAATATGCAGCTAGTGTTCCTAGGGAGTGCTGCAGTAGAAATAACACTGATGCGAGTCCCTGCTGATGGACCTTTCCTGGACTTACTACTTATGAAAAACTATCTGATCCTCCACTTAAGCAGAACAGAGTTAAAACAGTGGCAAAGGCTCTGTATGAAGTCATTATCCAGCAAAATCTGACTTGAATAAAAAACTGTACTAAAAATCTACAAACACTAGGATGTTGGGATGCCAAGGGGAAGTCCAAAAAAAAGTCAAAAGCCTGGAAGCACAAACTAATATATATTAAAAAAGCATATGGTGCATCTGCTGTCCTGAGTAGCAGTAAATTACTGGCAGTACACATCTGCCTGCCGTAATTTCAGCTTCTTCCTAGCATTCCAATTTTAGATGGCACCTGCAAAAAAGCAAGTTAGCTGATCTCAAAATGTTGATGTCCTGCTGCTTTTCAACTTGCCAGCAGAGCTGAGAGGAGCCCAGCGCCTGGCACCTTTATCAGCCCTAGGAGTCCTGTACATCTCTCTTTTTAAATTACCCAAGGTTTTATAATTTTAATGACCTTCCTTTCAAGTGAGATGAAACATTGATGTGCTCCCCTCTTCTCCTCCACATACTCTGTGCTTGCTACACAACTCACTCCTTTGGGTGTGCTTCCCACCAAGGTCATCTTCTGGAGCAAGGTTTACATGGCACAGTATAGGGACTCTGCAACCTCCTATCTCTGTCCCTCCTACATCTTTCCTTCTTCGTTCCAAAGGAGAATATGTTCTTAATGACACTAAAGTTTCCTAAATTCTCAGATTTTAAGCACAATAACATCAGGTCAACAGTAAGGATGGGAACCCCACTTAGTGGGTTACCAAGTTATCATCCTCCACCAAACAGCTCACAGAACACGCAAGGGAAGTGCTCATCCTTATTTTTATGAACAGAAAAAAATAAAGCACGGGCAGAATATTTACTCCAGTCTCAGTGAGGTGCAACTACTGCTGACTGCTGTGAGTTCACATCAGATCCCCAAGACCATGCTCACACTGGGAGGTTAAAAGCAGATTGGAGAATGTTTTATTGATGGCAGCAGTGTCTGGCCTTGAAAATCAGCTGGGATCTATGATAACATGACAATGTGAAAATGTAAAGCCTAAACCACTTGGCCAGTATCCCAGTGTAACTCAGGGCTTAATCCAGGAATCGGGACATTCCCCTTGAGTGCTAGCACAAGTCTTTTAGCCACACTTTATTTCTGCAGCGTCATAAAATGCAAATCAGCCCTACCTATACCTAGGTAAATATGTGGTAAATCAGTCCTAACTGATAATCAAACTATTTCATTCACACACACAAAAAAAAATCCCAGCATGTCAATTTGGTTATTTTGTCTTAAAACCAGCATATAAATCCCCAGCATAATGTAAAGATCACAAACATCAAACTCTATCCAGACTAGGCATGGGAAAACTGCATGAAGATAAATAAAAGCACTAAATAAATAAATGAATGAATGCAAATGACTTTACTATGTTTACTTAATAATGCTAATATAGAAATAAGCTAAACGCATTCTAGTGAACAAGAAATTGAGTCTGAAGTTAATCCCTTTTCTTTTTCTTGTTTTCTGTAGCCTAAAGGTCCATTGTACTCTCACTGAAGTCACGTCCTCAAGTGATCCATACAGCATTCACAGCATGATATTATATCTACTTTACTGGGAAACACAATAATCAAAATGGTAAAATAAATCTTCTTCCTATTATTTGACTTAGACATTAAAGTACTGAAATAGCTAAGCTAATTTATTTTGATTATCAGCCCATTGGTCTTGGTATTATAAATTAAGCCCACAATTTTGACAGATCTTCTAGCTATCTAATGCCTGAAAACATGATTTTTTTTTAAGCACATATTGTGCTAAGATTTTTTTTTTTTTTCAAATTTCAATTAATCAGTTCTGGTCAATAAAAAATTAATATAAAATGGTTTACTGTTAAATGACATTGGCACTCACACATTTGCTCTCCCCTACACCAGTTAAAAAGCCATTGCAGATTCCAGTTACAGTTCTCAGAGCTCCGGCTGCATTTTTAAAAGCACCAACTGTTAGTTAATTTTGTTAGCATAAACACCCAATAAAATTTTATGGTGTGTTCAGCTCTCATTAAAGATGAAAAACAGCAGCAGAAAGCAGCACCCACAAATAAACAGGGAGCAGGACGGCCCCGGTGTCGCCGATCCCCAGAGCTCATTCAGACGCAGGGCTCGGGGCTCCCCACGCCGGAGGGCACTGCGGAGATAAGGAGAAGAAAATCCCACGCGCCGCTGGAGACCCCTCAGGCTCTGCACAGCCCTACCATAATGCTCCCAGCAAATATTTACTGGGGACAGAATGGTCCTTCTCCAGCCCCCTTCTCATGCACCCCCTAACACCTTAAAATAACAGCTCTTCTAGGCAAAGTACCCCCTTGCTGGTGCACCCCTGCACAACGGTACAAACCCCATGGCTCCTTTTGCTCTCCATCACCCAAGGCTACATCAACACCAGGACTAGAGGAGCCTGCTCTTCCCCAGGTTGCATCTCGCAGTTGGATTCCCTCCAGTCAGGGAGGGTGTGACCCCTGCCAGGAGGTTTTTGACCACTCGGGGCATTTACAAAGTCAGGCTGGACATCTCCCTTTGTCTTCCCATCCTGCAAAGGGGCATTTGAGCCTTCCACTGAAATTTTTAGTCTTGAACCTGCTGTCACCCTCCTTGCAAAATTTCCTTTTAATGAGAACTTTACAGTAGAGCTGACACTCGGACAGTCCCAGGAATATGGCTGGAATTAACTGACAAAAACCATCAGGTTTACAGGTAGAATTATAGAGAAAGCAGATTTTGCTGTCTGAAATAATACAAGATCTGATCAAGAACTTCCCACAATGATTACTGCTCAAATCCTTGAGGCTGCGTTGCTTAAGGTCTTAGAAATTTCTAAAAATCTTTCTATTTACATCAACAGAAGCAAAACTTCTCTCACTAATTCAGCATTTCCACCAGATAATGTCAACTGAAAAAATACAATTTACAAGAGAGAGAATGTGATACAAAACAGCTTCAAACATTTCCCCTGAAGTTCCCTGGCATTTTTACTTGATTTAGAGTTCACCATTCCTAGTTTTGACAGGTTTTGCCTTCCTCTGCTGCTTTGTGAAAGATCCTTCATAACGGGTAGAGAAGATAGAGGATCTATAAAAACCGGTATGGGGGAAAGAGTTAAATCAACACTACACAGTTCCACCCCACATGCAAAACAAAAAAACTGTGCTCCACAAGGAGCCAAACTAACACCTGGCTTCCTAATGGACAGAGGACCCAGGTTTAGAGTTTTCTTCCCCTTCTTTGCCCACAGATTTTTGCCTTCTGACACCTACATTGGGCAAGAGATAACATGCTTCATAGAGAGGGATATGCTGGTGGGATGTCAGGAGCACGTGCTGATGAGCCAGCTGGCTCTTAAATGGTCAATGGCTAGTATTGACTTCATTTTCCATGGCAGAGAAGCTCAACTTCAGTCTATCCTCTCTACCTAGCCTGCAACTTTCAGTGAATTTGAGCTCATTATTATTCTGTTAAGCTTGGTAGGTTTGGTGGTTCACACTCAGCACCTTACTTCACTGCCTGCAAAGCTAGAGTAATTCTCCCTTTCTCCCAGTTTTTTGCTTATTATTGTCAACTTAAACCATAAACACTCCGAAGGTAAAGCCATTTCTGTCTCTATGGGGTTACAACATCCAGCAAGACTAGGCCTTGATCTCGGCTGGCACCCTCATGCAATGCTGTATTTTGCAATTCTGGAAGGTTAATGTTTTGAGACGGAAGCGTAATTTCTAAGGGACTGCCCGCTGAGCTAGGCTGGATTTTGAAGATAGCTGACTGATCATGTTTTAAAGCCCCGGCAGCTACATCAAGTTCTACTTTAATACTTATTAGGTGTGGAAGTCAACCTTGCATTCCCACGAGAGTATTAAAATTGGACAACTCGAAAATATACTGCTTAGTTGTGCCTATACATGGTAACTTACCGCACACAGTAAAATCCAATATGCAAGTAAAACTGAACTCATTTCCCCTTCAGCAATAATACAGAGGAGCTACCATAGCTTCCTTATCTTCATTTTCTGCATCCAAGAGAGCTAGAAATCCTAGAAATGCTGTGGCTCTATTGCTTCTATAACTTTAGAGGTACTGAATCTCTCTGCAATTAAACCAACATAAATAAGTAGTAATTCAACTGAAATCAGTGGAATCCACAGGAGGGGAATAGTTCATGTAAAAGAGAAGAAAATTAAACTCGGCCGGTGTAGAAGGAATTAATCTTATTAATAGTTTAAAAAATAAACAACTATAAAAAACAAACTCTCTCCTATCCTGTTAAAAGGACATTATTGACCTGTTGGCCACAGCTTGTACAAACACTGCACTGCCCCTTTAGATCAGGGCAACCCCCTGCAAAGATTCAGTTCTGTAGGAACACTCCACATCAGCAATTTGCTTTTCTTATAGGTTAATTTTGTTCTTTCCAAAACAATGGGAGAGCAACCAAGGGTATGATCAAAACTATATTTCCAGTTCAGCTTAATTGAGTGTACTTTACTTTAACAAAGACTTTAAATTACTTCATTGAGTTGTTTTTACACCCGCTTTCTTATATAGCAATACTGCTAATTAGTACAATTGTCTCTCCTTTAAAAGAAAAAAAAAAAAAAAATCTGTCCAAACGATTTGCTGTTATCCTGAAGCATTCACTGTTGCTCATTAAAAATCAGGTTACAGTTATTCAGGCAGATGTCCCAACCTCAAGACTTTGACTCAACAAGGTTTTCTTAATGCTTACATACTTAAAGCCGAGAGAGGAAGGGTGATTGCTTAGTATCTGCTATGGCCCAAAATGTGTCCTGAAAGCCACATCTAGGAAATCCATGATGGAAACACGCACCATCTGCTCAGTTTTAACTCAGCGTTGTTTCATTTTACCGTACAGCCTGAATGAGTCTCATCACTCCTGTTGGGACAGGAAAACACTTGCATCCTACCCACACATCAGGGCCAGAATCAGAAAGAGGTTAAAGCCTAGATCCACAAAAAGATTTGAATGTCTAACAAAACATCAGTGCAATTTAGGTAGCAAAAAGACTGCACTACCCTCAAAACACACATAAGCTATTTGGGTACTCATCAGTGATGTGCTGCTGGGGCCATAAGCTGCATGTAAGTGTATGCCAAAGGAGTTGTACCTACATCTCGCAGAACAATGCATCTCAGAGTTAGGAGACCTGACCCACAGGATACACACTGACCGTGTCCAAGACCGAGCTCCACACAAAACAGCTACAACAGCTGTAGTCATTCAAACACACGGTCAGAAAGAGACTGAATCAGCAGCAGTGCTGTGCCAACCAGTACGCGCTAACGTACGGCCGAGGCTGCTGTACGAAGCTGGGGGTTTAAACCTTACCCTCCGGACTGTGCCTGTCAGCCAGTGGCTTGGCTAAATGTGATTTCATACAAAATAAAGAAACCGTGCATCTCCCTCCCCCCAGGAGACTCGGTGGCTTCCCAGCTTCCCCACTGCAAAGAACATCCCTGCGCTCTGCATTGGCCCCTCTCCAAACGGAGAGACAGGAGCGCTCCTGCTGTGGAGCAGCCTGTCTCCTGCCGGTTACCAGTCCCCCAAGGATGGGCGCTGGTGGGTCTCTGAATCCTCACCAACACTTCAAAGGACACCAGATCCACAAATCTTGCTCCATGGGATACCTTCTTGCTCACCATACCCAGATGGAGGGCCCCGAATAGAGTTTTTTCTAAAGAACGAAATTACTTCCATGTATTTCTGTAGATTTTCCTCCCTCAAGACAGATGAAATTGGGAATCCCAACATGAAACAAAGTGCCTTCTCACAGCATCTTCCTAGGTATCGATCTAAGAAAAGAAGTGAAATTTGAGACACAATTTCTGTGCCTTGCATTGGCTGGCATGGGGCTCTGGGCTGCTGAATAAAAGCCAAAAGCCAGGAGCTGCAACATGCAGTCTTGAAAAGCCTGAGTCCCCATATGGAGTTAGCCCTCATTAATTCCTTCAGGAAATCTGTCAAAATGCGACAGCTCGGAACTGAACCCTAAATTCTTCTGCCAGGATCTGAATAACTTTCCAATAACGTGCACTTTCTTAATCAGAGTCGAAGCCTGCTCTCAGCCCACACAAGAGAGGTGGTTGGTTTTGTACAGCCTCTCAGCGGCTGTAGGGCTCGCCACCCCAACCCCCCGAACACATCAGAAATGTTCTTATCATAAAGCTTTTCATTACAGCATTGGGGTGAATCCTCTCGCCTTCCTCCCACAAACTGTCTTAGCAAAGGCAATGAGATTAGTCACAGGCAGGAAAAAAAGAGCATTAGAAGCTGTATATACACAAACTATTTCTCAAAAATAATTCTCCCTAGCCAATAAATCAGTCTTTCAATAGCACTCACAAGTGGCTTAGAGCTAGATCTTGGTTAAAAACAGCCAAAAAGCATTACATAGAAACATAAAAAAAAAAAAAACAACATGCTTTGGAGGGCATGCATTACTAGAGTTTGGAATTACTATCAAGCTACCTATTTAAGGGCTTTAATTGTATTCCTCCTTTAAAATGTTATCTCCCTTGCTCATCACAACTGTGCAAAGTCGTAAATCTTGCAAAGGAAAGTCTAAGTGCTTATTGCCCAGCAAGAGGAAAACTCAGAGCAAAGCCAGGAAGAAGAGTGACCTTGCCCCGGTTGAGTTGGCATTTGCAGCTCTGAATCAACACAATGTGCTGGCATATGGGGGGAGAGAACATAACAATAAGTTGTTTCATGAGCAGTGGAAACAACAGTGTGTGATTTATGATGGATTCTTGCCCTGTATTATTTGCTCAACACACTCCCTCTTGCACATACTGCA
Organism: Phaethon aethereus; assembly: GCF_964289735.1. Taxonomy (NCBI): domain Eukaryota; kingdom Metazoa; phylum Chordata; class Aves; order Phaethontiformes; family Phaethontidae; genus Phaethon; species Phaethon aethereus. The sequence continues at coordinate 163,497,325 of NC_138582.1, forward strand.
GCCCTCACCCATGGCTGCCTCTTTTCCGCTACAAACTTCCAGCTCTTCTGGAAGTTCCTTGGATACTCCTTCCTTCCTCCTAGTCTTTCCCAATCTTTGCACAGCCTGTGACGGGCAAAGGACAGCCCGTGATATAGCTACAGCCATGTGCTGACTGGGTTTGTGGGACAGGGTGAGTAAAGGAGATGCAGCCAGGTTTCTCCTTGCTTCTTCCTCTACTTGGGTATTAAATATTCCGTCTTCTCTATTAAGCAATTGATTTCCACAACACTTGTAGAAAGTTGATATTTGCGAGACTTCCCCTGTTCTGTCAATTTGGATTAAAATAGCCCAGTGAGTTCAAGAGGTAGGAGATTAAGAAAGTCAGACAAGTCCTGTTTGTGGGTTTGTTGTTTTGGTTGGGTTTTTGTTAGTTTTGTTTGTTTGTTTTTCAGAAAGAAAAAAAAGATCTCACAAGCATTTCTGGCCTTTAGATGTCAGCGTCACAAAAAACTCAGCTGTTCTGTCTCTTGTCTACTCCATCATGGACCTGTTACAGACCAGTTATTTGGTTTTTCTCAGCCCTATTTGACACACTCTCATTTCTGAACTCTGCAAGGTTTCCTTGCAACTGAATCAGTCATGCATGGAGCTTTCTGTGTTTTAATTAAAAACCTGAAACCATCAATCATGCCAATCTTCTGACTTGAAAAAATAAATATATTTCCAATGGAAAAAATATCCGCATCCTACAGCACTTGAAAACGAGATGATGATGCCTTCAAGACAAATAACAAATGTATCAATTATCATGTGCTAAGAATATATGCATTTGAGCCCCATCTCTTCCTTCTGCATTAAAGTGTTAGGTCAGCAGCTTGATACAATAAATTATCACTGATATGCAATAAGCTTAGCTGTTCAACCCAAAACTCAAAGAAAACCAGAAAGTGCAAAGAAAGGAGGCCCGACATCGAAATTACTGGCAAGATCCATGGAAGATCTTCAATTTAAGGCCCTTGAATTACGCAAAGAGCTCATGCACGGGTTTAACTTCAAATATGTGATTAGTCATGGAGCTAAGTAAATAATTTCAGCAGACTCATCTAATCTGTTTGTGTACTTCCACAGCCCTCATCATGTTGCGTCTTTTAATACTCACATAGCCTTATGATTAGTGGGTTTAATCCTAAAAAGATCATATGAGGAAAGGAGGAATAACTGTATTCACTTTACAGAAGGACAGGTATGAGGTAAATCCGCATGCCTAAGAGTTTGTAGAATCGGGTCTGCACTACCTACACGTGAAGTACCCAACCAGGTGAGCAGCAGCAGCAGCAGCATGTCAAACAACAACACGGTATCAAGTCTAGAAGATGGAACATGAAGCCAGTATTAAGAGGTGAAATAAAAAAGTTAACACAGTACCATTTCTGGTGAAAAGTAAATTTTACATTTCTTTAAGGTGCATCCCGTTAGCTAATATGCAAACATGCTGCTTTACAACACATTAGCCTCAAAAAGTCACTTGAAATCTTTGGGGAAGGCAGGAGGGAAATCCACCATAAAACAGAAATGCAAACACTGAAAAACACTTCAAGGAGTTGCAGAAGGAGCATCAACAGAATGCTCTACAACAGGGCACATACACCTACCCGACTCTAGTTTATATTGCAGTCTATCAGTGTTGTAAAGGCAAATGCAAGGGCCATGTTCATTACTACTAAAAAAAGGTTAATGCAAATTTGATCTGTATCAGGTGCAAGCACCCAATTATATTTCTGTTGAATTCAGCGGAGTGCACAGTAAGGTGTTTTATCCCAGGTTGGTTGGTTGTTTTTTTTTTTAATGCTGGCTCTGCAAACACACCGTGGCAGGAAGCAAAAGCAGCAGATACAGATACACCTGATCCCCCCTTACACACCAGCACAAATCTTTACCTTCGAATCATTTCAGCCCGTTTGAAGCAGGCACGCGAGTTCGGACCCTTCCAGCCCCTGGGGCTGGGAAGCCGCAGCATCCTCGTTCCTATCCCTAAAAACCCGGCTCAACACACCGCCCCGAGCCGCAGCCTCAACGCGTTAACCCCCTGCGCGGAGGGGCGCGGGGCGCGGTCCCTGCCCGCCCCGAGCAGCGCTGCGGGGAGGGGGTTGCGCGGCCGGGGCCAGTCTGCTGAACTTCGCGAAGCCCTGGGCTAGCGGGGAGCTCAGGGGCTGGCTGCCGCCCAGGGCGCGGGGGACGCTGTCGGCTACAGGTTTAGGGACCGGGAGCGCGGGGCGGCACCCCACCGAGCCCTGTCCCCACCGGGCTGCGCGCCCCGCGGAGCTCCGCGGCCGGTCTTACCTTGGGCCCCTTGCCGCTGGAGCAGCGGACATTGTTGGTCACCCCGGCCGTCTGGTTCATGCTGAGGCCGGCGGGAGGGCAGGAAAGTTGGGCTCCGGGCGCGTCGCCCCGCGCACCCGCGGAGCAGGGGGGACGGGAGGAGAGGGCGGGCTGCCCCCGCACCGGGACGCTGCCCCCGCACTGGGACGCTGCCCCCGCACCGGGACGGGCTCTGCGCGCTGGCGGCGCTCCCGGCTCCAAAACACCACCCGAAACAGCCCCCCCGTCCCCGCTTTCCTCCCCCCGCCCTCCGAAGCAGAGGCGAGGCGAGCCCGGTTCTGCCCGCCCCCGCCCTCCGGGGCCGCCGCGGCAGCGGGGCGGGCTGGCGCGGCTCCGCGCTGCTCCGCGGGACGCGCCATCCCACGCCGCGACGGCCCCGGAGCCCAGCCCGGCCTCGCCCCCGCGTCCCCCGCCCCGGGGAGCTCTCGCTTCTTCGGCGTTATTTTGTTTTCATCTCCCCCGGCGTGGGCTGGGGGAAATCGCGTTAAAAACTGTCTCGGTTTCCACCAGGGTTTGGTTTTGACCCGCGGGTGCTTGGGGCAGTTAATCCAGCTGTTTCCAGCGAAATAAACGTTTGGTTCTGTTTTGATTGGCAGATGTTTACTTACTACTAAAACCACGGGATTTGAGTCTTACTTTTTTGCATAATTCCTCTTCCAGGTGTGTTGGAGTTCAGGGCTTTTTTGTTTTGTTTTGGTGAAATAAGGGCTGCACAACCGACTGCTTTGCTGGTAAAAATGTGGCGTTTAAGTGAAAAAACAAACCAACAAACAAAAAAATCCATGTCATGAGTCATTATCCAGATATTTTCTGCTATCGCTGTTCAAGCCCTCCACTTCAGGCCATGAGGACAGATACTGCCTCCTCTGTTCTTGCAACAAAAACTTTGTGAAATTCAGTTCCCACAGTAGGAAAAAAAGAAAAAAAAACACCAACCAAAACCCAAAACAGAAAACAATCTACCTTGTGTCTGAGAAAGAAGATCTGGATAGCCAAGGCTAAAAGCATCTACACTTCCTCTTATAATTTCTTTTTTCTTAGGGGTTAATCTATCAGACTAGATTTTTTCAGGTATTTTTGTTAAGTTTCTATAGCAAACTTAATAAGCATTAAATAAACAAAATCTTTTCTGGGTGATGCTCTTTTTTTCAGGTAAGCGAGGCCTTACAGCACTACCTCTAGAAGAACAGGAAAGCCCTGGTTGCTCATCATGCACCAGAGCCAACACCGCTTTGGAGAATCACAGCTCCTTTGTTGCTGAAGGGTAAGTAACCCATCGTGGGCTTAAGAGGCTGTATCTTCCACCCCTGTGGCTAAAATAGATTTAGAGAGACCACCATGGAGGCAGACAGCAGAAGAAAGCGTCGTTAAAAGGTAAATTCTGTTAGAGCCGCTGGCCTTTCAGCTCTGAGGCAGGAGAGGTCCCAAAGCCAGTGTGTTGCCTCCCTGTCAGCAGGGCACACTGATTTGGAGAGAAGAGCTGGCATCTAATGACTGGTTTGATAAGAGAAACAGGTCCCCCAGGGAAGAAACCATCTTTCCAGGGTCAGCCTTGCTCTCCAAGGAGCTCTTGTATTGTAATGACCACATGCTGCTCCTTTAACCTTGCAGTGTCTGCTCCCCTTGCTTTATTAAAACAAGGTGTTTAGCTCAGAAGTGCTGCCAGTAAGTCCCTCTCAGGGACGAGTGTCCCACCAGCCTCTGTGAGCTGTGGGTGCTGCACCCTTGCGGAGCTATCAAGCATGCTCAGCCCAAAATACCACATTATTGCTATTCCTTGCTACACTCTTCTGATGGCTTTTACTTTTTTGTACTATTGAAGATTTGAAGTTTACTGCTCTGACTGCTTCGTTCAGCAATTTGGTTTTCGTATCTTCCCAAGCAAAATGTCTGCTAATAAATCAAATTATAGACTTTGAGTTGCATATTTGATGGGCCCTGGCTGCTTTATGTTCTCTCAGTATGGTTTGTTGCACTGAGGCACGCAGAAGTCCCTGGAATTATTTGCAGTTGTACAAGCACGCAGAACAACTTTTAAAAAGAGAGATAGGCAAGCAGAGCTGCCCAAAGAGGTTTTAAATCCATGGCAAACCCTTCTAGCCACTACCTGGAGCAGGTGAAAAATCTGTACTCTTGAATAACCTCTGAAGACAAATTCTTCAGGAAAAAAAAAAGAATAAAATTTATTCCTGCCTACACATTCTTTCTTGCACAACAAACTTTTCACATTACATGGACTGATCATGGGATTGTTGCCCCATGCTGGTTTATCACAGTTTTGTCCTGAAGCAAAGAAGGATATGAAAGACAACACTCCACTACCCTTCCCGAGGAGCAGCCTCCTTTTCACTCTGCAGCCAGTCTATTAGAGCAGGTGGGGAGTCTATTTTCACTATAGGGCACATTTTGTCTTATGCCCTGGCAAGAAAGAGCCAGGGAAAGTCTCCTGCTTCTTCTCATTTTTCCAGTTAATGCCTGCCCCACTCATGGGAATCTCTGTTCTCTCCTAAAACGAAGACAAATCTTATGGCGTTGGACCTCCCTTCTATATAGGAAGGGGCAGCTTCCAACTGGACTAGTGGGGAGAGTTCACATTTGCTTTCAAAAATATAAGTAAGCATGTTGATGTTTACTAACCGTTGGAAGGAGACTGCTGAATGCATAGGGAAAGTGCAGCCTTTAAAATTTGGGAGGAATTGATTCATCTCCAAATTCTGCCCAAGCCTCTCTACATGATCCTGGGGGGAAACCCACGACCATCCTCCATTGCTCCTCATTGCCCCTCCTGCACTGGGGAAGTTCCCACTTCTGCCCATCCACTTACAACTTCCCTATACTGGACATACCCACCCAGTCTTAGAGCATCCAGCATAATTTGGCCCTTGTTTGAGTGAGGACCCCTAAATCCTGTAGAAAAAACAAATGTGAAATCGTTACAGTCTGTTGTTCTTTAAACTAAACTGTTTTAGAAATCTAGAAAAGAACAGACAATGCCACAAACAGCACAAAATTTTCAAGTACCTGTGAGAAAAGTGATTTATAGATTAGTATTCGTAGACTGTTCAGTGAAGTGTGAAGGAACAACAATATACTGTCATATAAGCTGTAGCATATAAACATCCCTTGGCATTTTACACTTTGAAAAGGATTATACATAAGCTCAGCTGAGAACAGTATTAAAAAGAAATCTCACTCATACTTTCTGGGAACATTTAGTAAGAGAGCTAATCTGTCTTTGGAGCTAAGCTAAAGCTATGCAAAATGGACGCAAAGAAATTCATGCAATTATGGCATAAGATTTAAAAACAAAACAAAATTTTAAAGCCAAAATTATGTCATAAGATTTAAAGTGTTGAGTGCTTGAGTTCTTCAAATTCATACTTCACAGATGAACTCTGTAAGATTGAGAGGAAAATCAAAATCAATTACATATTTATCCTGGCTCCAAAAGTTGAGGTTTTTGGAGAAACATCCAGTGTCACAAAACTCAAAGATAAGACAGCAGTTAAATTCACTGTTTTCTGTGAATTTACTGTTAACACTGTTAAATTCAGCTAGTTTCATGTTCCAGCTCAGACTTAGATGAGGACCTTTGAAATATCTCCCCTTGTTTATAAGTTCTTCCCAGGAGCCTGTTTTGATCTAAATTTGAGCTGTCTGGGGCATGGCATCACCGCTCGGTGAACACCAGGGGTTTTCAGGTTTTCACAATAATGTGGTGAAGACAGAACACTTCTGATTTCCTTCACTGATACTTTCCATAGAAAGCTGACTGAGATAGTCTAGCACTTCACCACACTGCAATTTTTGACATCACTTGTAACTTAACCAGAAAGGCATATCCATTTTGTGCAGGTCAAAAGCCACAGTATAGGACCACAGAAAGTCTAATGCGAACTTGAACTTGTACAAAGGTCAACGTGTTGCAGAAATCATCAAGGTTCACTTTGCTCTCCATCTAGGAAGAGAAATGTGATTAAAAGCCTAGTTTAAGGAAAACGCTTAGAAAGGTGAGTAGTCAACATGCAGCGAGCGCAGAGAGACGGGGAGGATGTGAAAGTTGAGACCACGGAGTGCTAAAGAACACAATTCTAAAAATCAATGCAATGATGGGTCAGGAATGAATGCAAAAAGCACAGCACGGGAAGGCTATAATTAGATGATTTAGTCATAGCCAGGAGCCTGACTGAGCTTTTTGAATCCACTGAAGTGGACACAGTTAATGCAGAGTTTGGCTTGATCGTTACTGTTCTTCCCATGACAGCAACACAGAAGAGGTTCACAGTATCCTTTAGTCTCTATTACGGCAATACAGGGAAAAACCCACCAGTACACACAAGGATCTCTAACACTATGGAGAAATGATACCTACAGACAAGCCTGAGCATCTTCTGTTGCAGCTGTGCTTCTGGGACCACCCATGCGGACTCAGCAAAATGCTGGAAAGCAGGAATGACACCAGTGGCACGTGGACCTGTTCTGTCCACACTACGTTCCGTGGCTTTGCAGTGAAATTGCAACTAGCCAGTCTCCACTCTTACTTTCCTTTTATTGCTACCAGCAATGGAGGTTAATTAAAGCTAATGTAGTGATGGGGAAAATGCCAGCCTAGACTAATACTGACGTGAACATTAAGCCTCCCCAGAACAGAGCCATCTGTGTGGACTTCCAGGCTTTGTGAACAGGCAGGGAAAAAGAGATGTTTTGAGTCCCCCCAAAAACCTTGATCATGAACAGAAATCTTTGCTCAGCAGACTCTATCAGGACATATCCATGCAGACTGTAACTCAGGGTAAATACCCAGCCTGATGCTGCCAGCCCAGAGCCCAGCTTGGTTCAATATCCTCCCCTCAAGAAGGAGAAATTTCAGTACTGAAGCGAGTGCATTCAGAGCTAGCTCACAGCATCTCTGCAGTCCCCTGCGGGCTGCAGCGCTGACAGGTGGCAAAACCATGCCTGAAAGAAGTTGACCCAGTGAGAATCTGAGAAGTGTGCGAGAGCCAAAAAACCCCACACCTTTTTGGTATTGTTCTCCTCCCAGCGTGCTCACAGCAGCTCTCACCTTGACCAAGCCCATCCTGTCTCCTCAGTTACATTTTCCAACTCTTCTTGTACCTGGCATCCCTCTAGCCGTGATGGCAAAAACAAGCAACAATTAATTCCAGAGATGCTGGACGACTCTTCTTGCCCATAATACTCTCCCTGCCTAATTATCTCATCCCACTGTCATAATTCAGAGGGAAGTGGTATTCAGGAAAAGAAATTCACAGTCATGGGATCTGGGACCCAAGCTTTGCTTTTGACTCAACTGCTGATCTGCCAAATCCTTTCAGCGCCCTGGATCATCCATATTTTCTTCCAGCTGGAGGTAGCCGAGCAGCTTCTCTAAGACCCCTGGAGCACAAACAGGCTGGATTTGGTAGAGGACTTTAGTGGAAGTGAAACACCCAAGTTAGTTAGAAAACAGCCAACATCACATTTGTGTTTTGTAGGTCCCACAGGCTCCTAAATTCACTGGGCACCAGGGATGCCCAGGAAGCCCTAGCTGGAGCACTCAACCTGCAGTCCTTGAAAGCTCTGAACTTGCCCACGAAAGAAATCAGACTTTATAAAGCTAGAGAGCACATGTCCAAGGCAAACCTCATCTACAGGCTGGTGATAGAGGCTTTTTCTTAGTACTTCTGGGTTTTGCACCTGCTTCTGGAACTACATTGCATTTTATATTACGCAGCTGCTGGGTAAGCAGTCCTTTGGCCAGACCCATGAACACTCCCAGGTGAATGCCCTAACTATTAGTAATGTTTTAAGCATGGCATTATTAAGTAATAATTTACTCATCCCATTTAGTCTACAAGGTCTCCTAATCGAGGAATGTTATTCATCAGTACCACTCTAGCTCTCACTCTAATTTATTTATACTTAATGGCCTTTCAAAGACATCTCTACACATTACTTTCAGGCACAAGAATATATATGTGATATTAAATCACATCATGATATATGACATGTTACAAAAATATTGCATAATTTATATAGATTATAAACATAAGAAAAATCATGCAATAAATTCTGCCATCAAATATTCTTGAGGCTAGATGAAGGCTACATGAGGTCTTTTATTTTAATGAATCAACAAGAAATAATTTTATTCGAATCTCACCGTTGCAGAAGCAGCAAGCTGTTTGAAGCAGATAAAAGATTGGTATATCTGTATTGAAAATGAAGGGCATCTGTCTAGCTAAAGCCCTAGCACTACCTTGTTCATACGTGCGAGAGGGATTTCAGCAGTGATGCCATAATCCTGCTGACCACAAGATGGAGTAATATTTTGGGCATGCACGAGTTGGGTGACACGTTCAAAGAGCATCGCTGATCCTTGCACTGGTCACCACTTAGATCTTTTGAAATTTCAGGTCACTTTTGACAGCTGTCAAACAGTGTACAAAATCCATACTAATTAAAAAAAAAGATAAGAAAACCTTTACTAGATACCTCTTTAGAGAAAGTTTCTCTTCAGAGCAAACTGACGGGAGATATTTTGCTTAGAAAGGAAGATTTTTGAAAGAGAAAAAATAAGAAAACAAATACATTTTTTAGAAAAAAAATAATTAAAAGTTTAAGATCCACAATATGTCAGAAAAAAATGAAAAGTAGTTTGAAAGACTGTCACAGAGTTGCTCATAGGAGCAGTAGTTCAAGTCCATTTCCCTGGACTCCTCAGTTGCTCTTCATCTGTCACATTGTGAAACAGTTGTCTTTTGGAGAAACAGCAGGAAACCCAGCATGGGGTGTGCAGTCCCTCTGTGGATCCTGAACATCAGAGAAGGATAAGGAGACTGGGATTTACCAAATTAGAATTTTTATAAGGGATAATAATATTTTGCAATCAGAACATTAAAACTTTCCAGCAGAAAACATTGAAGTTTTCCCCTTAAGAAAAAAGATTTTTTTCTTTGAGGAGGTGAGAAAATCCACACTGCCTTTACTTGAGTTGAAAACACAGTCTTTTTCAATGGTCATTTTTGATGGAAAATTCCCAAGCAGCCTTAGTTTTCATTTTTGTTTTGTGTGAACTACTTTTTAGCATGAAGGATGTGCAACACAGACACACAGTATCCCCGAGGCAACTAAAGCATTTGCTTAGATGGAAAAGGAATAGCAAAAAGATGTTTTAAGCCAAGATTCTTGAAACCAGATGAGTTATTCTGAATGCTTCAGTTATTGGACAACCAGCCTGAAAGACTTTCCTCATTTGCACAAAGTGCTGAGCCGTGAGCTTTCACCCCCTAAAATCAGGTGCTTTTAAGAAGACTTGCATTAGGCTCCTGAAGAAATTGAATAGCAGCTTCTGAATTCTGAATTCCATTTTTAACTGTTTATTTGGTCATCTTGCAGTGGAAGTCAAAGTAGACAGCAAGCAACATATAACCCACCAGCTTGCAGCAGGTTCCTCTGTTTCGTAGTGGTCTATACCACAGCCCCCCAGCAGACAGTCAGTCCCCCAACCCCTCTCTGGACAGTCCCTTCTGACTTGAAGGGACTTTACCCTCCTGTTCTTGACCTGGAAGAGAAATTTCAAATATGAAATGATTCAAAAACTTTTTCAACTCCAAACTCTAAGCCCATACAAATTTCTGTAAAATACTCTCTTTTGACTACATCAGTACAATATTGCCACATGTAAGTTTACCCATTTGTTCGAGTCAATGACAAAACCCCTCTGTTAACTCAATGTAAAGACTGCCTGTTGTCTTCCAACACACACTGTTCAAAGCTACAACTTTACTAGCAAAAATAAAAAAAGGCAATTAGAAGTTAAGTATTTTAAACTCCTGTATTTGAAAACCACAATCAGGTGTACAGAAACACAGATAAGCTGGTGATGCTGACATTAGCCAGTAGGAATTGCACAGAAGCATTTCATCTGTATTCCCTTTTTGTGGTAGCTGTTTTCAGTGGTGGAGGGTTGATCGGGTCAGTTTGGTACAGCTGTGACTGATAAGAGGCGAGCTGGGGTGGAATATCCATTACACCTCATTTCAACACTGTGAAACAAGTCAACTCAGTGGCTTGAGCCTTGGGCTGGGGCCCTAGTTAGGGTCCTGTTCCCGACATGGCCACCACAAGCTCTGAAGAAGTCAAAGAGCCTGAAAACATATTTCTAGAGAACACTGTAGCAGGCACATGAAGCTACACAGCACTGAAATTATCAAACTATCACTTAATGTTTGGAGTGATCGCCCAAGAATCCACTCTATCTTCCATCTACCATTTCTTAAGCATTTCACCTTGCACTTTCAGTATAGTATCATGGGCTTGGACATAATTTACCTTATAAATATCACAAGAGATGTTGAATAATCACACAATCTGTGAAGCAACAACAAGAGAATTATTGCTTACCACTGAGACTTTTAAAAAAGACACCACCACACAACAAAAACCCAAACACAGGAAGAACTCAAAGATACATGTTGGCAACCATTACTGAAACACTACAGACCTCCCTAATATCAATGTTCTGCTTTGCAAAACAAGTCCATCTGCAATAAATAACGATGATTGCTGCACAACCTGTTGGACAGAAAAGTCCAGAGTAAATGAGGTGCAACAATTTTGTACAGAAAGATGAAGTTTAATCAAGCCCTCCTTACCCCTTCAGCAGCCATGCACCAGAGGGCAGGGTTTAGCCTTGAATACAAGCCTTGGGGCAAGTTTTGTTTATCTCCCACACAGGGAAGAAACAGTCAGAAGAGGACCCGTGGCTCTGCTGTGCAAGAAAATGGCATCGGGGAGCCTCTAACACAGACAGGACTGCAGCTCCTGCTCTGTATTGCAATGACGAATTTGAGCTTTGATGTAGACCCTGAAAGGCAGCTGAAGATGAGCCAAGTTTCACACCAGCCAAAATCTTTTTGCAGTATATGGTTCATTTCTCACAAGACCTTCCGCAGCTCCAGAGTTTCAGGGCTGGCCTCAGAAGAGTTCAAGCACAGCTTGTGGTAGCAAGATTTAGCTGTTCATCCACTGAACAAAATGCCCTTGTGTATCTTACAGTCTGTATTTTCCTACTGAAGCCTGATTTTAGCTGTATATTAATTACAGTCTGAACTTAGATTAAGTGTGGTTCTGAGCACATTCTTCTTCATCTTGTCTTCAGAGACTGTCATTTGTACTCACCCAGCCTGACTACCTACCTGGGTCCCTCCCTCCCTCTGCTCTTCAGCTGCAATCCCCATCTCATGCCAGTGCTTCCCACCTGTGGGCAGAAAGTTACAACAGGACATCCAAATCAAACAACTTTGGGGAAGGGTCTGGTGGTTGGGTCAGGTCTATGGCCCTTCAACAACTTGAGGCTGCAACCAGCCCTTAGACCGTGCCTTAAGTCAACCCTTCCATCAACACAATGAGGTGGCATCTTCAGGCACCCCCAATTAATTCAAAGTTAATAGTTTCTGTAAAACCTGCTGCCAAGGGCTATCAGACATCAACAAAACCTGTTATAGCTGAAAGTACCCTTATAGCACAAAACCTGAAAATGCACGTTGTGACATACTCTATTTCAGCCTCTACGTCTGTTACGGCCTAGCTGGGGTTTATTGTTTGTTTGTTTGTTTGTTTTGAGTTTGTTTTTTTGTTTTGCTTTGTTTTAAAGCAGGCCGTATTATCTCTCCAGGTGTAGTTACCTGTCACATTGCTGCATGGGAACAACTTCTAGTTGTCTGGGAAGACAAGTGGAGTATCCCACAGCACGTACATTCAGGAGAATTCATGGACATCAAGAGAAAGCCTTTGAGATGACAGATTCTCCCTGCATCAAGGGCAGCAAATGAAGCAATCATTGCTATAGCAGTTACCAGAAGAATGAATCATGTGTTGCTGTGCAGGTTTAAGCACCTTTTCTTTTTTTTTTCCCTCCTGCATGCTGTTTCTGGTGTCTTTTATCAAACCGTTTACAGAAATAAGTTCTTTTATACGGACTTCTAAATAAAAGTGCAAATCATATAGCAGCTTCGAGAAAACTTGACAAGAAGGCTCTTGTTAACTTAAATGGATCAATATTTAACAGCCAGTTACTTTGAAACATAGATATAGACTCTGTCTAGGCTCTCCCCCCACCTTCATATAAGAGATCGATGAGGAATAATTTGCAGTATGATGCTTCATAGGAACTCGAAAGAATTCATCAATAAGATGAAAAAGCTTGCAATGCAAGCAGACACTACCTAATTCTAATTAATATTAAAGGGATGCTGTTGAGTCTTTTAAACCAAAAACACAACGTAGCTTATGTACTTAAACTTGTAAAACCTCATAAGGAATGTGTGGTCTCTGTTAATTACAGTCTGTCTGGGAAAGGGAGGGGGAAATTAAGTTGATCCTTTTAGTGATGAATTATTCAGAATGAAAAAAATAAAAACAATTGACTGAAGAATTATAGTCAAGCCCTACACATTAACCTAGCACTACACACGGGTGGTTCTACAGCAACACACACATACTCTTAATTTGACAGACAAATTAAGCCACTGGGGTGCTTTTGCTGACAGGTTACATTTAGAATTAATCAGTGCAGGACTGATTGGGAGGTCTGTTATTAAGATAGTTGTTACAAATATAAAACTCTCATTTTCTTCACTAAATGTTAGACAGAAACAGCACCCAGCATGAGCAATCATTTCAAGTGCATGCTTATTTGTTGCAAAAGAACTAGATTCCAGTTGTTGTTTTAAAGTCACTGGGCCTGGTCTTAATGTTCTTTTCAGGAAAAGCTTATGGTTACGCCATGGGTCTATGGGATGGTAAAAGAAAGTAAAGGAGGGATCAGGATTTCTCCATATGCCGTGTCCAGTGTAGATGTGATCCAAAGAATATCCAGATGCTGAGAGTGCTCAGCTGAATCAATAGTGTACACAGCTAACCTAAGTTTTATGGTCAAAGACTATCAAGAGTGACCCGGTACATAGGGTTCTTTAGTGTTACAATCAGCAACGCAACTGCTCTTACTATTTGTTCTAGAATGTTGACTGCAATAAATGAAAACACCCATTTGACACCGAGGGCCACACTAAGTTCTTGAAAACAGAGATCTTAAACTAAATATGAGAAATCACCAAAAGATGCTACTATGAAAAATAAACAAAAAAGAGATGTAAAGCTCACTGGAAAAATACCCACCATGTGAATGTACCTCCAGGTTACTCTTCCCCCCCTGCTTCTTTTTCTCCCCACAGTTCATTATAGTTCTTCAATAGAGTGTTACATTTCTCCTCTTCCAGACTTATTAAAAATCTTTGTATTTCTCTCATACCACACAGCACAACTAAGACAGAAAGGTTTACCAGTGGAAGAAGAACATGGGGAAATCAGGGGAAAAAGCCACACAAACATTAAGGAAATTTAGACCAGGTTCTTAGGAAGGGAGCTTTCTGGTCTCCAAAATAGGACAAGGCTCAGCTGAAGCATTTGTTGCAGCTGGGCTGTTCATAACAGCTGTCCTTGATGTGGGTTCTTTAGTATGAGTTGGCTTCATGCTGCAGCATATTCCTCTCTATCCCGCCTCTCCCAGGCTGACTATTTACATGAATCTTATAATAACTCTGAGACTCTTAATTGTTCATCCAATCTGGTTAAAAGTGGCTAGTTCCTGCAAAAGGTTTTAGGGAGGAGCAGACCAATATAAATACAGAGAGACATGCACCCAGATGTGTAGTGTATGATCACGTCCGTATCTATAACTTTAGCAAACTGAGTTAAAGGATCAACCACGTGTCTGCCAGTATCTACCTTGCTTCTCAAGTTGGTAATTCCTGATGGATGATAATGATATAGATTTACTCTGAGTCTTGCAGTAGGTGATGTTAATTGCAGCCTATTAAGTTCTTATTGAGATACTTGTTCTGTGCATGACAATGTCCAACCCATTTTGACTTCTGGAGGCTAATCAAAACCTTTATTCTTACCAGTCTTCCTTTGCTGTTGTGGAGTGCATAGGAAATGTAAACTGCAGTTAATCTTTGTCTAGTTTTCAAGTTTCATACAAAAAAAAAATTTAATTCAGATTTGAGAGATAAGCAGTTTGTAGCTGTCATCTGTGACAGCTCGAGTGCAATGTCCAGCATTTCTATGAACTCAGTAAACTTGACTAAATAGGGAAGAAGCTGTCAATTGAACAGGAAGTTATTTACACTGTAAAGAGTTATTAAGGTACAGAAAAAGAAAGTTAAACTTATGTAGCAATCTGATTTTAGGTCAAATCATGTAGTCAGAAATTATGACGTTAAAGGATCTCTGAATAGAAAAATAAATTAAAAAATAGTAGATATTACAAGGATTCAGGCACTCCTTTTATTTGTGTCAGCAAAAAAATGAAGTTCCACAGATTTTCCTTGCTGAACTTGCACCCTTTTTTAAAAAAATATAAGTACAAATGCAGTTTGTGTATACAAAAGCCCTGGCTTTACATTCTTTTTCGGTTTGTTTGATAAGGAGGTAGTACCATTTCAGTGGAGTGTTGAATTGGCTTGTTCTTTTTATAAGGTCTGGGAAGTGACAGACCAGAAGTTTCTTCACTCTTATTCTGTTTTCTACATGGTTTTGATTTGGTTTTCCCTTCAGATTGATTTTGTCTGGCAGATAGATTTGCCTGGAATCTGATTCTGCCCAACTGAGACAACGTTCCAATTACCACCACTTCTAACTATGCTTCTTGCAATTTTCTGTGTATTTACCCTCAAAAATGTTTTTTTCCTCCATTAGAGATGGAGACATCCAGGACTAGGTCCAAAGAAATCCTCAACACTCACTGCTGCCCTCTCGCCTCATCCTGGAGGAGGTAAAAGACTGGATGTCTTTAATTTGAATGTTAAAACTCCCAACATGTCTCAAGTTGTGGGGGGGGGGAGAGTTAGGAGAACTACCTGGAGAACATGGAGAAGGTTGTGTTTGTCCATTGGCCTCTCACACCCTGGGCCAATGGGTGTCTTGCTGAAGCTGGCCTGCAACCAACAAACAAAAGTTGTTGCATTCCTTTAAAACCTGACTTGAGTTGGGTGTGTGGTTTCCATCTTTCAGAAATAACCAGCTTCTTAAAGTAGTCCACCATGATCTGGGGGTTCATCTTTCTTTTATCATAGGTGATTATGGGTGCATCTCCTACCTTGAGACTGAAGGTGAACCTAGGATGTGTATGGGGTTCCTTTTGGGGATGGAGGGATGGGAAGCAAGTCAGTCACTCTCATTTGCTCTTGTTGCTGCTTCTCCATTGCATTTTGAAGATCCTCCAGACCCAAAAGCATGGCTCAAGCAGCTGTTGGTTTAGGCACTTGCTTGCAGTAGGTGACGAGAGGTAGGAGACTGCTGGCTTCCTCACTACCCTCTACGGACTGTGGCTACTAATCATAGAATCATAGAATCTTTGGGTTGGAAGGGACCATCTACTCCAACCCCCCTGCAATGAGCAGGGACATCTTCTACTAGATCAGGTTGCTCAGAGGCCCGTCCAGCCTGATCTGGAATGTTGCCAGGGAGGGAGCATCACCACCCTCATGGTGAAAATTTCTTCCTTAGATCTAGTCTGAATCTGCCCTCTTTTAGCTTAAAAGCATTACCCCTTGCCCTACGGCAACAGGCCCTTCTAAAAAACCTGTCCCCATCTTTCTTATAAGCCCCCTTTAAGTGCTGGAAGGCTGCAAGAAGTTGTCCCCAGAGCCTTCTGTTCTCCAGGCTGAACAACCCCAACTCTCTCAGCCTGTCCTCACAGGAGAGGTGTTCCAGCCCTCTGAGCATTTTTGTGGCCTCCTCTGGACCCACTCCAACAGGTCCATGTCTTTCCTATGCTGAGGGCTCCAGAGCTGGTGGGGTCTCACCAGAGTGGAGCAGAGGGGCAGAATCCCCTCCCTCGACCTGCTGGCCACATGGCTTTGGATGCAGCCCAAGATACGATTGGCCTTCTGGGCTCGACGGTGATGTTTGTGCCTTATGGCTACTGAATTATTCAGTGCGGGGTATGTGTGATACACAAGCCTTGCCACTACTGCAGTCTGTCCTTTGTGAGGCAGTATTGATCTCTGCTGTATTTCTCAAGGAAAGAACAGAGCTCAGGACTTAATCCTGAATGGAGGAAAGTGATGCATTAAGTGCTTGAACTGTGGAGAGAGCGGGATTTAAGAAACGCATCTGTCTGCTGCATCTTTTGTCAGCTGGTGCAGGCACATTCCTACTTGGGTTGTGAACTCCCTTCTGAGGCATTTGCTTTTCCCAGGCATTGCATGGGACAGTGAGATGACACCAGGCCATTTAGAAGTCCAAGGGCCAATTATTCAAATCCTTCATGAGCCCAGTGGGCCAAGGAGACTAAAAGGCTGCTCCCCCCTCTCAAGACACCTTTGGCAAAGCAAAAAATTGGACCTTGGTTAGTATTCTCCCCACTAGACCCTTTGCTCTATGAAAAGGAAACAGCATAGAAGGCAATAGGCACTTTCACAAGACAGTGATTTTGGTGAAAGGTACATTGATATAGGGCCACATTTGTTTGGCTGTATCACCAATAACCAGTAGACATATACAGAACCTTCTCAGGACAGATCTGACTCCAGTAATATGTGATCTTAATCCTTCTGTAGGACTCACAAAAACATGTGCATTATGACTGTTACAACTATATTTTGTCATGAGAAGTTAAGACTTCTTTCTGTTACTGTGCAGCTCTGCTTCGTTTAAATTACATTCATGCCTGTTAATATACTAGAATTCTAATAATCACTATTATATGTTACAGGTTATTAGTTTGTATGCTAAAAAAATGACAGTGGGAAATGTTACATTGCAAACCTCTTTCCTGCCCCATATGTTATGAGTTACCATATTTTATACCTAATTAAACTATGGCAGGGCCTTTTTGCAGTGCTTCGTTATCCATCCTCCACAAAGAGGCATGGCCCCATCAGTCTTGTCATGAGATGCCGCCAAATAAAGTTATTATGCCAAGAAGCGGTCTAGGGAGAAGCTATTATCTGGTTTTCTACAAAAGCAGTTTCTGGTCTTATTAACTTGCTTTATATAGTAGAAATTGAACTTATAGAGCAGAAATTGAACTTGGGAGGGCACAGTGAAACATGCATACTCCCCATTTTTCAGCCTAACTGTAGGCTGTTAAACTTCCTTTAGAGAGAGCAGAGCTAATAGTCCAAGATCTTGAGGTGCATGGTCAGCATCTCAGTTGAAGACAGTGGAAGAAGTCATGCAGTTATGATAAAAAGGGTTATACAAAGGCTGTTCTGAAGTCTATTGCTCACCTAAATTTGGTAGCAAAAGTCAGCAGGCCTGAAAAGAGACCTGCTATCACTGCACATAATTGCAGGTGCCTTTACAAGCTCTTTGTTTACAAGAACAACTATAGCCCTTGCCTGTGTAAATCTTATCATGTACAAACGGAAGTTTACAGGATTTGGCTGCACGGTGGTGAGCCTCCATGTGCATAAATATGCATTAGGGCTGGGCTTCAGATTAGAGAAATTTGATCCTGCGAGGTCTTACTGAGCACTGCAAAATTGAAAACTTGTGTTACCCAGGTGTTGCTTTGAAGTATTTTCACTGAAATTTTGCCTGTGAGTTTACATGGGAATAAAACAAGAGGAAAATTTGTCCTCTTGGAATGTTCTTACTGGAGGCATTGCTATCATTTCAGTCATATGACGAAGAATTGCTGTTTAGAAAGTACAGTGAGATTCCAACAGAGGAATTTGTAATGTCCACCCGACATCAGCCAGTATTCATATTTGAGGGCAGTTTATAAACTAATGCACTGGGGACAGATTCGTTTGAGTTAGGACAGAAAAATATTCAGTCACAGGTGTTTAAACATGAGTATTCACTTTCAAGTTATTCACATTGGAAGAAAAAAAGAGGAGGGGAAGGGAACATGGATGGGAAAGGGGACAGGAAAGGCGGAAAACATTTGGAGCCTTTTTGCCAATTTGAGATTGAGATGTGTTAGCAAAATAAACCAGGCTTCATTCTTAAGGATGAAGTACACTCAGCAGTCTTGAGAAAAAAAAACCAAACCCTCATGTCTCTTTCTTTCTTTCTTGATGGTTTATGGCACCATTGATTGCATTGTGATTATTTTGTTCAGTCTCATGTTGTGATCTGTATTTTAAACCTATATTCCACAGGAGAGTTCTACCCGTGTCCTGTATTCTCTACGGTTATAGCCACCTGCTCAATGGAGTGCCTCGGTGTTTGTTAGATAAGTATCAGGCTACTGACCATAACATCTCCGTGTGTTGAAATTCTTACCTTCACCAGAATGACATTTAGAAAGGTGTAGCTTTGGGCTCATAAGAAAGGGAGTAAGAAAATTAATGTAGCTTTTGGAAATAGCAATGCTGGAGAAACCTCCCTGGCTTCTTTCAGATATACCACCGTTTCAATATAATTCATGAACAGTCATCATGTAACGAGGAACTGCGAGATACGCTTAGTTTTAACAGTGTTTATACCCCTATCTCTCTGCCATCATTAAGCTTGTGCTTAAAGGTTTTGACCAGAGTCAGGTCCTTTTTTGGAGCCATGCGTGAGCCCATCCTAAAGGCTGTTTGAGGAAAAGTCAGCTAAAGACATCTGTTATCAGCCCACCGTGCTGGGAGGCAGGAGACAGTATAGAGAAGGGAGAGGATTGCTGAAAACTTTCTAAGATGTGAAAGACTGTACACTATAGGATTGAGTCATACTCATCTAAGCATTGTGGTCACATAACTCAGGATGGACATAATGCTGCACGGAGCTATGAGAAAATGTGAGGCCATACAGGATTAAAATGTGATACATTTAAGGGTCTGTGATTGCTTTGTGTTTATTTTGACTTGTAGATAAACCCCATACTCTTCCTACATGAGCTTCTATGACATCAGTAAGCACAAGGTCTTCTGGAGAAGCCTGCTTGGCTGTGGTGGTGTCAACAGACTGTTGTAGCTCTGAGGTTGGTAAAGGACCACAATTCTCCCTGAAGAACTGTAAGAACAGAAAAGGAAAAGTAGAAGGAAAGACACACACCCACTCATGGACAGACATCTGGAGAAGGGAGAGAGGCACGTCTGTGACCTCATACTTCCCCAAGAAACTTGAAGGAGCCCCAGGAGGAGAAGGTTGTTCTCCAGAAGAGTTTGCAGAGCAAAGGAGACAGAATGAAGGAATTCAATGGCTCAAATTACTCTGGCATTGGTCGCAGCTCTGGATGCTGCTGGTTAAATCTCATCACAAGCACATGTGAAAGGAAGGCCCGTTGCTCATGTGGAAAGGCCCTGTGCACAGGTTGTGCAGGAGAGTGGAAGGTGGTATTGCAGGGGAAGAAGGGGCCAGGACTCAAATTCATCCTGAAATTGCTGTCTCATAAAACCTGCCCTCTCCTCTGGATTTGGGATTCGTGAGGCCAAGGAGCACTGCAGTTTAACACTCTGGCCCCCAACACTACACTTCAACCCCTCCTCTGATATTGTGTGGATTTTCAGTGCACACTGTCTTAGTCTTCAAAATCACCTTCGTAAGGGGACACAGGTAGGAAATGGCCACTGAGGTAACAGCTCGTGTAGTTGCAGGGCTACATAATCAAAAGTAACCCAGCAGCAGTAAATCAAAATATTTTATCACAGTGAACCCGTCTCTCCCTGGGAAGTCCTCTGGATAATACTAACCTTGAAGTTGACATTAGATTTACAGCTCAATTCCCTTGGGTAATGATGCTGATTACATCCATACTAAAAGAGCAAAGTAAGTTCACTTCCTTCCCCTCTGTGGCAAGACTTCACTCATGGCTGTCACAGAGAAAGCCTACAACAGGTCCCTGAATTGCTTTAGACATTCGGCAGCTGCAGAGCTCTTTCTAAAAGATAGAAATCTCTCCAATGCTCCAGAGCAGCTGACAGCTGAAGAAAGATGGTCAGCTAAATTCTTTGTTGTAGCTACTCCATATACCAAGATAAGTAGAGTGATTAAACTGATTTATAGTGCTTGGATACCCAACTGCTTTTCTCCCCAAAACCAGTACTCAATTACTCAATGAAATGAAACAACCATCCTTCTATTGACAGCGGTATTACTGAAATGTAAGCAAAGAGATCCCAAATTGTCGGCTTAAGCACATTCACCTTTCACATGTGCCTTGAGTCAAAAATCCTGGGGCTCAGACTGACTGAATTTTCTGGGACAGGTATTTAGTATGGGAGTCATCTGCCTAGCAGTAGGTAGCTACGGTGGAGCTGTCTACCTCTGAGTTACACTACAGGCTAACTTTCTAGTCAGTGCAGATCTCATCTATCACTAAATGGACTCTAAGACTGATAATCTCACTGTAAATAGACATCTAAAATACATCAGATGAATCATCTCTGAAAACATGTATTTCCCCTCAACTTATCTAAAACTGCATTTGCAGCTAAGGTTGCCTGAGAACCAAGAAAACCACGCACATAGTAAATCCACTTAAACGATTAGCAAAAGCCACAAGTACCTTATCCACGCTGTTAGGCAAAGTCTCTGCCCTGCTCTAAGTTCTTCCCCTAATTGCTACATTAACAACTTGCACACTTAAATCAGAGGGCCAGTGGTCACTGGGCAAGTCATGACAAAGGAAAAGGGCAGGGAGGAGGGCTTTTCAGATAGCTTTTGTTGGCTATCATTAAAGTATTTATTCCCAAGGTCTTTTGATAACCAGGGGTAGGGAGGCTGCTGGTAGTGTTCAGTGACATACTAGCATTTGAATTAAAACTGCAAAGCTCTTGGTTTCTTGGTGTTTTAGCAGGCATTTGACCACCAGCAAGGCTGTGAACACATGCTGCTGGTAAATACACTTGACAGCTCAGCACAACCTTTAAAGGAGCATACCTGAACGAGATTGCCTGAAGCCATCCTGTTCACATACATTTACACTGCATAAAAATCTGACGCGGGATCTTACCTCCTTGCAATGATCCTAAAGAGGCAGGGAGTTTTAGGAATTACTCAAGGCAATTCATGAACAGTAACCAGATGAGGACTCAGACTGAGGGCTATGATTCAGGTTTAACATGTACCTTGGGGCTATGAATGTACCATCATATCTGCTATAAATGTATTATTTAGCATACATAATAAAGGCAGGTCAGGTAGTAATCCCTGGTCCCTAGTCCCTGTGGCACAGACTGGGTTGTGTGTGCCCTAGTTGGGGCTATCTCCTGTTAGAGAAGACCAACAATATCCAGACTACATAGGACCTGGTGCCAGGCTTATTGGTAGACCATTTATGTGGTAGGGAGTAAACGAGGGAGCCTTGCCCAGCAGCCTCTAGGACACCATTTCTGGAAAGTACATCCCTAGAACTATACTAGATTTTGTGTTGGAGAGAGAGAGTTAGGGAGGTCTCCGACAGAGCCAAGGGGCCAGCTAATAACCAAGAGGAGTGGAAAATCAGAGGTCCACTGCTTGCACCCATTCTTTGGACCTGATATTTAGCCATATCTGTGAACATGGAGAGGTCTTAGTTAGACTTTCATTTCAACATACTGATATAAACCTAACCTGGGAGGTTACTAAATTGAGTAATTTCAGTGATTCACACAGGAATGCTCACTATTTTGAGTGGCTGGAATATTATTTGACTATGATTTCTTGGCTGGAAAGCTGCCTGGCGGAAAAGGACATAGGGGTGTTGGTCAACAGCCAGATGAATATGAGCCAGCAGTGTGCTCAGGTGACCAAGAAGGCCAACAGCATCCTGGCCTGTATCAGGAATAGTGTGGCCAGCAGGAGTAGGGAAGTGATTGTGCCCCTGTACTCGGCACTGGTGAGGCTGCACCTCGAATCCTGTGTTCAGTTTTGGGCCCCTCACTACAGTTGAGGTGCTGGAGTGTGTCCAAAGAAGGGCAACGAAGCTGGTGAAGGGTCTAGAGCACAAGACTTATGAGGAGTAGCTGAGGGAACTGGGGTTGTTTAGTCTGGAGAAGAGGAGGCTGAGGGGAGACCTTATCGCTCTCTACAACTACCTGACAGGAGACTGTAGCAACGTGGGTGTGGGTTCTCCTGAGTAACAAGCGATAGGACAAGAGGAAATGGCCTCAAGTTGCACCAACGGAGGTTTAGATTGGATATTAGGAAAAAATTTCTTCACCAAAAGGGTTATCAAGCATTGGAACAGGCTGCACAGGGAAGTGGTAGAGTCACCATTCCTGAAGGTATTTAAAAGATGTGTAGGTGTGGTGCTTAGGGACATGGTTTAGTGGTGGACTTGGCAGCACTAGGTTAATGGTTGGAATCAATGATCTTAAAGCTCTTTTCCAACCTAAATGATTCTACAATTTTTTGATTTTAAGTACGTGTTTAAGTGTCTTGCCCTATTGAGTCTTTATGCCTTATTCTGAGAAAAATAACTGGTGTCTTAGGTAACACCGCATATCAGTGCTAACCCACAGTACTTCTTACATGCTTTGGCTCTCTGTATTTTAGGAGAGCCAGAATGCTTTCTTTGGGAACAACAATGTGGCCATCTATTACCATATGCTGTGTGGGTTCCCTCTTCCCTCTTCTTAAAGGAATTGACAGCCTGGCCTGGACAGAAAAACAAAACAATGTACTTTACACATACAAAAAGAGTATTTGAAGGTTTTTTTCAGGATCAGAATAAAAAATGAGGTCTTACACAGGAAAATTGAACAGAGGAACCTCAGAATAGCTCAAAACCTGGGACATCGGTGACCCGTCTTCCCCCTTGAGTCAAATTACCATTCTCCCTTTGTCTTCTGGCAGCACAGGAGCTTTGGCCATTGGGATATTGGCTGCTCCAAACAAAGATATATGTTTTATCCACTTTGTCTAAGAGTCAACCTTTCTGTACTGGAGACATGGTTTTAACTAGCCATTTTCTAATGAAAAAAAAAATTTCCTGTTATTCTGTGAGGCTGAATGTTTTAAATTACCATAGCTGACTTGTGCCCTACTCTCTTTCCTTTAAAAAAAGCATTCAGCTCCCACTTACAGATTCTCAGATCGCCACAGACTTGATGCCACCACCCCTGTGCAAACATCCACACAGTGACGTCAGTGGGAGTTGTAAGTGTGGAGGGCTGAAAAGCTGTACCTGTTAAATATCTGTATTGCTAATGTGAGGATTACTATTCTGGGTTTTACATAATGTCTTTGTTCCTTTTAACTACATCATCTGCTCTCCCAGAGGATATAATTCGGTTAGCTACTTAGCTGACATCAAAGACGTTCTACTGAAGTCTACAGTGCCAACACTTAACTGAATTTCTGCCCTCCTGAAAAATGCATGTGTAAAATAATGCACTGCTGAGTGCAGTTGACTCTCAGCTACATGGGCTGTGGGTTATACATGCTAGAGCTTCAGAGCTGGCTCAGCTCCAACTGTGCTGTTTGAGGAAGCACATGGAGATACAGCTGTATTATTTCCCGGGCCAGAAATAAGGCTATTCATTTTTGGGCTGTGCCAACTTGAATTAAAAACCTGGTCCGAATAAAAGTCTCTCCATCTAGAGCTGACACAGGTACCCCTTCTGCGTATTGGTTGCACCAAGGTCTGGACCCCCACCCTAACGGTTCCATATTCAGTCAGCTCAGATTGAGCTGGCATCATTAATTCCAACCATGATGGATCAAGACAAATGCATCTTCCTAGTTCCTGGTAGGAATCACAACCAAGATAACAAACCCTCTGCCAGAATCACCTTCAAGAAAACTGTGCAAGACACTGAGGCTATGACTGGTCTCAGGACAGCCAGGATGTCATCTGGACACTGGTTGGAGTGCACCAACTCCTATGATCATGGGGAATGAGGGACAGGAGAGCAGGATGCTTTTTGCCAAGTGGTGCCAGACAGTCAGGATGTGGGACTGAGACTGGGAAAGTACTCCCGAATCCCTTGGTACAGGCATAACCTGAGCATCTTTACACTAGTGAGCCTGGGTCCCAAACTGATGCTTTTGGGTCAGAAAAGTCCTTCTGAATCCAAACAAACTCTGCCTTGTTAGCTTAGTTACAAGGCCAGATTTGAACTGATCCTGATTTTGAATTGAATTGGTCCATTTGCATGTGCCTTGGCTTGCAAGTAATTCGTCCAGGAACATAAAGCATGAAAAGCACAGTGCAGTGAAAACGCAGTGACCACACAGCAGCCTGCTTGGGCCTGGGGTCAGCAGGGAACAAAACTAATAAGCTTGAATGACTTTGAATGACCTGAATGGATAGCCATCCCAGGGTACTGGGGCTCCCTGGGATTTGCTGTTATCCAGAGTATTCCAACCTACCAGCACCCCGGATGATGGAGTGGTGACTATGGTGCCGTAGTCACACTCCAATTAATGAGGTGAAATAGTTATAAACGCACAAATCTCCACTGTTAATGATGAATATAATCTGAGTAATAACTAGGTGCTTCTCCAACCTCACACTTCGCAATTCATGTAATAGATACTACCATAATAGGCTACATGTAAATCTGATGGAGGATTAGAAATTTGCTTTTTCTGATAAATATGCCACCCATTTTACCCTTTCCACCTTCTAGATTAAGCTGTTTAGGAAAATGAATACATTTAAAAGTCTCTAAAAGTAAATTTTCAATGGATTTTTGCCTACTGCATTTTCCAAAATACATTTTGCTAGAGCCACTTCAGTACAGTGAGGTGCATCAAAGAGTGAAGTTCATTGCAAATACAATGTTTTAATTAATTTTCTACTAAAAACAGCTTCAGTAACAGATCGTCACTCGCTTACCAGCAACACTGGAGTAAATTTGCCTTGTTCAGTCTATGTCAAAATGTATGTATCCATTTTATGTATGCAAGACATGTTGGAGGGAATAATTTAACTAGAGTGACTTCTGTTTTGGAGAAAAGGCAAGGTCTAGGGAAAACAGACATCTAATTTTCTTATGAAGTTACAGCTGAGATGCCTGAGGTTTCTCATGCAATTTTGCCATCATGAAGCTCCATTAGAATCTGTTTTTCCAGGCACTTTTCCTACAGCTCCAGTGAAGTTGATTTATGATCCATCCTTCTACATGTTACAGTGGCAATATTAGCCAAGCTTCCTCAGTACATATCCACTCCCAGACTTACTTAGAAGAAATTTATTTACTCTATAATCTTACCTGGAGTATGGTCTGTATTTGCACTTTATTCCCTTTATCTTATGTAGGTTAGAAGAGGAAGTGGAAGGAATATTTCTTAGGCAATTTCCCTCACTTAAGTCTTAAAGTAATATTGCCCACTTACAGAAAAAAGGTAAAATCCTTCTCTTCAGGAGTAAAGGTCCAAGATCCTTGATTTTCCCTCTCCCCAAATTAAAGGCACTTACCTAAAGCACCCTAAGCTATAAATCTAATAGGCCAATGATCCTGCTGTGCTTAGTAAAGCAGCAAGATCTAATGACTCCTGTGCTGACTGTAGAAACTATTGCACTCCCAGCACATCTAAAAGCCCAAATTAGACAAGATTAATTCAGAGCAAGGTGCAGATGGGGCACAACACTTCTCACTCACACCTGCAGCAGCTGGTACGTGGATTGGTGTCCTGCCTCCTTCCTGCAGGCACAGGGACCCTGCCGAACCGGGAGCACCGCTGCCCGCTCCTGCCCGCCTGCTCTGCCGAGGTCTTCTCCGAGCAGGTAACAGGGAGTATATCCTTCACAGAGGGACAACAGAAGAAATGTTATTTGTATGAAGTTGATGGTGATGAAGGGGAGAGAGGAATGGATTCCCCTTTTTCCTTCCTATGGGAAGTTAATTCCTGGTCTCTGGAATTAGGGACAACGGGGCGAGATGTCACTTGCACATGGCTCATCCCTTCACTCGGACTGATCGTGGAGCGAGCATGTTGCAGTTCCAGTGTGGCCGACTTGAAATATAATTAAAGGGATGTCAAATGACATGATAAAAATGGAAACTGCAGGCCACAGAAGTAAAATGCCCATAATCTATATTTTGAACCAGGCAGAAAAGAGCTGTGGGGACGTTCTATGCATGAAATATTTTGTTCAAAGCTGTAGAAAGAAGTCCATTTGTTTCACAGTGTGAGTGAAGATCGCCACTGAAGGAATCATATTTTGTATTCTTTTCCTGCATTGTGTGTTTGCTACCCTCACTTTTGAGAGCTTGCTGCTCTCTGTGTGGTACCTGAAACATCCTGCATGGTTTTCAGTTGCAATAATTGTGAAGCTGGTGAAAAAAAAATAGACAGTGACAGACAAGAGCAGCCAAAAAAATTGCCCATGATTTACACAGAGAGGGTAGAGAATAAGCAGTACAAGGAAAGCTGCAGATAGACATACCTCAATGATTTCTTTCTGATTCTGTTGATGCCTGATAATTGACAGAGCTCCACTCTCAAGAGTAAGCAGGGAAAAGAGCAGGGAGAGAGAGCGAGATAAAATTAGGTGGAGAAGGCTCATTTGCTATTAATTTCAATAATTTTCATCTCCGAGCATTAAGCTTTTGTATCTTTGTTATTCTAGTGGTGATAGATGAAGAGGTAAGAACACGGAAACCTAGTCTTTGTCATCACATATCTTCCTAACAAAAGACAGGCAAAATAGCAACTTCCTTAATAAGACAGGATAATAATGGATAACGCTGGGATAAGTGGTTTCCAAGGACACCACCTTCGGGAGGAGGCAGGCTTTGCAGTACCAGCTTGGCAAAGAGAGTGCTAGGAAGACCAACACCCCCCTTCTGGGTCAGCAGTGCTGTACATATTTGCTGGTCTTTGTGGACGGATGGTCTCACTGGTGCTCGGGAAGCTGATTCTGGTGTGGTTCATGCCTCCAGTGCTGGAAAACAGGCGATTGCACTCTCAGGGGCCTGAAGACAGTGGGGTGTGGGGTGGTCTCCAGAGATTTGTAGCCCTGTGCTGCCCATGTCAAGAGGAGTGAGGTATTTCCACCAGGGACTCAGACAACTATTCTTAGACACCTTGGTTTATTATTTTTAATGGAAGGAAGAGCCTACACATCCTCTTGTTTCAAAGTCCAGTTGTGCTTGAGGAAAAAGGCTGAATGAAATCTATCTTGGGACATGAAAAAGTCCTGATTCAACTATACATTTAAGCACGTACATAATTTTTCAGCAAATGTATCATAAACAGTTGTTTAGGCAGGGTTGAATAAGGGCCAAGTTTCCCTCTTGATGGTAGATTGTGATTTTTATTTTTACTTTCTGTTGCAACCCTCTGGAAAAGAACAAGAAAATATTTTTGCTAATAAACATATCATAGGATCTGAGAACTGCCCATAAAAATTCCACTTTGGTTTTCTATTAGGATTAAAAATACAAAAAATGGCAATGGTACTCTCTATCTCCTCTAAGAGCTCTTTATCTCCTCTAAAATTGTTTGATTCCTGGGAGATATGCCCTTTTATTTTAGAAAATCAGAAGTTGGTTTTTGAGAAATGGACAATATTCAAAGGTTTAGATGGTAAAATCCTACATTGCCAAGATGCATCCTATTTCAGTGTGGCATCTTGTTAAAGTAAATGGAGGTGAAGTGAAGACAAAGTCTTGGCAAAGTTGTGTTGGCAGTATCACTGACTCTTAGTGCAGATGATAGCCCTAATGTTAGAGGATTTATGTTTTTTAGAAAAAGAAAGAAATCATATTGGAACTGGGCTCAGCTAATCTCAGTTCAAACTGGGATCAAAGTCTTCTCTGATACCCTTTTCTTTTGAGAGCTTAAGCTGAAACCCCTGTTCAGGGTCATGTCAAACCTGGTCAAACACAACTGCACTGAGAGCACATTGTCCCTCCAATGTTTCCTAAAAATGCAATAAGCTGCTGAGTATTACATGAAGTGACAATGACCATCTGCCTAACTGCAAATAAATAATAAGGCCTGATCATACAGTTGTGGTAACTCATGCATCCCTACAGCCCTAATGAAACCAGGTACAAAATCAGCTTCATAAATTCAGAGGACTTTAAATATTAAATGGGTCATTAAATCACTTATTTTGAACTCTTTGGTGTCCCTCACCATTCCAGTTCACAAACAGATACTGTTGTTTAACCCAGACATTTGTGTTTGATTATACCATTTATTCCAGAAAGTTGTACTGGCTTTGAAGACAAAAAAAAAGGAAAATCAATCGTTTCCTTTTGGAATTTTTTGCAGTAGTTACACCGTCACACTAACAACAAATGTGTCCTCCTTTCAAATTTAGCTTTGTTTTCACTTCCAGACACTGATTCGTGTTATCCCTTTCTAGGTTAAAGAGCACTTTCAGAAGCAGGACTTTTCCTGCACATCAGTACTCCTACAACAACAATGCAAGTTGATTCTAATCTCTTCCATTAGGTGGATGGGTGAACCTAAGTGTCCTGGTTTAGGACATCTTTCCCTAACACTGAAATGATTTCTGTAGCTTTCATCTGAAAATCTTTTCAAATTAATGTAGTGTGAAATACGGATTAAGAGCTATCAGGAGCAAACTCAGTATATGGGGCATTAGCTTCCCTATTTGTTGTCTGTCATCACCTTTTTTCTTTTCCTCTTCAGGAAATATTCCTTTAGTGGAGAAAAATAAATTTATCCAAAACATTCAGATGTTACCTGGTGTGTAACACATCAACTGTACTATAGCACAGGCACATAGACTCGGATGTGTTTTGAACATATTGCATCTCCTGCACAATGTACAAGCTGTGCATTTGTTCAGCATCACCTGGATGGAAATATGGACCCTTGACTACACAGCAATTAGTTTCCTGTTGAATGATTCAGTTGCAGCTGAAGCCCCTGCTTCTCCATTTAGATTGGGGCCACCTCAGCCCTTTGCAATTCAGCAGATGCGTGGACATCTGCACTCTGTATGTTCATGCTATGGTAGCTTGTGAGTCAATATGGCTCATCCCTTTGCAGTTTAGATGAATGAAGTCATTCTTGCTACTGGAAAGCAGTTGAACTCACTGTTTTCAATCCTAGCTTTCTGGAAATTCAAAGCTTAGTTCCTCTGCTTAAAGTTAAGACTGAAAAGGAAGAGACCAAAACTTGATGTTGCAGGTTTATGTCCTACAAGTGCTTTATTCAGAACTTCAGCAACAGCGTCAGAGGAGAAACACACTGCTCCTGCATATGTGCCTAAAGATTATCCAGAATTTAGGCTCCCTGTGTAGACTCCGTGTGAACAGCTAAATGGTAGCCTTTTGTCTTTGATATGTAAGGAGTAACACTACTTGATCCAATAGTCCGTAGCAACTTTAAGAAGCAAGTAGTAAGTCTTGAAAGGACTGAATTTCAACTGGAGGGACTATTGCATTAAAAATCCTTCTGACTTCAAAGAAGGTTTACGATAAGTACTTTATAACAGATTTTATAATACTTACTAATTCCTGCTGCTGCTTCATTATTACACAGGTTTTATATTCAGAGTCCTCAGCACAGTGTGGCTCTGCACCAGTGGAGACCTTTAGATGTAGTCTTATTGTAAAGACTGTATACTAGGTAATAAAAGTTCATTACATAAGGCCTGCTACGCAGCCCATGTATATATGACAAGATCATACAGTAAAGTTTTCCTGCCTTTCATTGGTTTATCATCTGAGCTATTATCTACAGAGATTCCATATCTTCTGAAGGTTTACTAAGCAAAGGCTGTATTTTTCAGATAATAATTTACTTGTTATGAAGCACTTAACTGTTTTATCTTAGTGGGGCATAACTATTTCAGGAAACAGTCAGTAATGTTGTGGTTCAGCAGTGTTTAGCTGTACACAACCTTCATTTCTAATACATGAATTTTGCAGTGCAAAGGAAAATTACTAAATGGGCCAGCAAACTGGTGGAAGTTCTGAGATCACAGAATAGTATTTCTTGCCGAGTTCTCCCAAAACCATCACTCCCAGAGATCTCAACCTTAGACGTTTTCTGAAGAAAGAAAACAAAAGAGAATAAATTAACTCAATTGTGAAATACTATTGGGGCAGCTGGAATTCAGCTGCTAGAGCAGGCTCTGTTAAAACATGTAACCTGTTTTGTTATCTTTTAAAGACAAGAAACATATAATCCACAGGTTTAGATTTAGGATTTGAAACAAGATCTGCAGATAAGGAAAGCTACAGGTGTAGAACCAGCATAACTGCTTCATACACACCTTCCTCTCCCTGGTCCCCATTCGAGTTAAGAAGCCTGAAGTCGCTGCTGCAGCTTTCTGATCGGTGTGGTTTACTTAATCAGCTGAATGACATTATTGGAAACCACACTGCATTGGACCCTGGGAATCTATCACTGCCTTGGTTGAGTCCTGAAAAAAGAGTGTCTGCTCCACAGAAGACAGGTAGACCACCAACCTGCTCACCTGTATTCTCTGCACCCCCGTTTTAAAGTGCTCTGGCACTCCAGCCACAGGATTTTCTTCCAGGTGTTTCAGAAGTTCCAGGTGGATCTGTCTGAAGGACAAATTGTCTGTCACCTGAATCATTGTGTGGTTTTACCTGTTCACCTGTTGGAGAGGGTCCAGAGGAGGGTCACCAAAATGATCAGAGGGATGGAGCCCTTCTCCTGTGAGGACAGGCTGCGAGAGTTGGGGTTGTTCAGCCTGGAGCAGAGAAGGCTCCGGGGAGATCTTACTGCAGCCTGACAGAACTTAAAGGGGGCTGATAAGAAAGATGGGGACAGACTTTTTATCAGGGCCTGTTGCAATCAGACAAGGGGTAATGGTTTTAAGCTAAAAGAGGGTATTTCGACTAGATGTAAGGAAGAAATTTTTGACAATGAGGGTGGTGAAACACTGACATATGTTGCCCAGAGAGGTGGTAGACGTCCGATCGCCGGCAACGTTCCAGGTCAGGTTGGACGGGGCTCTGAGCAACCTGATCTAGTTGAAGATGTCCCTGCTCACTGCAGGGGGGTTGGACTAAATGACCTTTAAAGGTCCCTTCCAACCCAAACTATTCTATGATTCTATGATTTGTTACGTTCTTGCTCTCCTTAATCAAGTCACAGACCCCACACATATGTGGATTTTTCACTAACGTTACTTTTCATGAGCAGTGCCTGTTTTTCAGTCCACGCACGGTAGCCCACGAGTGGGAAGGGACCCTTGTTGCTGTTTCACTTGAGCAGAACATACACACACCGCAATGGATCATCTTCTATCCAGGAGGGCTGGGATGAAGCACAGATTTGAGCACAGGCTGCAAAGGCGGAGAGGTGGACCACTCAATAATTTCATATTGATGAAAAGTTTCTTTAAGAGTTCTTTGAATTCAGTTGATAGATTAGTACATTCTGTTAAACTGTATCTATAACCTGGCTAGATTATATAGTCATTGTAAAGTCACTGTGCTTAGAGAATTAGCTAATCAATCCTCTGTCTGAGTGATTGAGCACTCAGTCCATAATCTGCCTACAGCATTTTACTCTTTTAGCATTTATTTTTATCTGAAAAGGTAGCATGCAGCTTAGAGAATGTTTAAATTGTTTAAATATAATACTCAAATATAGATAAAATATATATTATTTATAAAAATTTTTCTTTTAAAAAAGAAGAAATACCAGCAAGGTTAGAGAACAAGGTAAAGCAAACTATTAGGAAAAAAAAAACAAACCACCACCACCACTTTTTAGGTAGCTGAGGTTGTGCCCAAAAGAAAAAAAATAAAATCATATACAGTCAGACTAAATGTACAAGCAAAATGCAAACCAAACCCCATACTGAATAATAACTTAATATTCTTTTTGTTTAAGTCTTTGAACAGCCTATCCAGACACATCATTTGCAAGAAGCTTGGAGTGCCAGAAGATTATCAAGGCATAACAAGAGCTCTTAGAAAAAAATACAGCCAAATAAGACCACTGACCTAGTGAAGTATAGCAAAAAGCATAGACTGGATGGTATTCATCAAAACCTAAAAGTACTGAAGTATAGAATAGGTGAGATACTAGGTAATACCTAGTCCTTTTTTTTAAAACTGTCTGAATACCAGAGGAGTAGATGGAAATATGATGCCCAAATATGATGCCGATTTAAAAGATGGTGGCAGAAGAATAAGGGAATTTTAGCTTTGGGGAAGAGTGACATTCCTACTGGGTAAATTGATAGAAGCTGTGGTGTAGAACAAAACTAGAAAGCATGTGGACAAAAACGGGGATATATTAAGAAAATTCAAGACTTTTGTAGAAAAAAGATCATGCTGCACAAGTCTGCTAGGGTACTTTGAAGGATTCTTGTCTGTGGACAAAGGACTCTAGTCAGATGATAGATTTCCTCACATTTCCTAAAGGCTTTTGAGAAACTGTTTTACCAGAAATTCTTTAAGAAGTTTGTTGGTTTTGTGTATGAATGAGAAGGTCTCTGCACAGACAAGGAGCTAACTGAAAGGCAGAAATAAAAGGGCAGAAAGGTGTGGGGGTGCCGTCAGTGCCATCCTACAGATGGTTACAGCACATGCACTTTTCAAATTATACATAGAGGATGTGGGGAGGAGTCTTATCAGTGAGGTGGGGAAGCTTGCTGGTATTTTATTATTCTGAGTAGTAAAAGACAAGCTAACTGTAAAGAACTGCTGAAGAATTACAGTATTATATGACTACATGTTTAAATGGCAGATGAAATTTAACACCTAAGTGTGAAGCGATGCCCTTCATTTAAAAAAACACACACAAAAAAGGCACCGCCTTAACTTTGTATACATGATGATGGGCTCTGAGCTAGTTATTACCACTCAAGAAAAATATCTTGAGGTTAGATAAGTCACTTTCATACAACTATTAGCTGGATGCTCACCAGCAATCAAAAAAAAAAAGCAGAAGAATAGAGAATAAAACAGAAAATATCATTATGCCTTTATATGAATCCATTAAATGATCCCATGTCTGAAGTAATATTTATGACTTTAATCCCTCATCTTGAAAAGGATATAGACAATTGGAGAATGCTCAGAGGAGGTCGCAAAGGTGAACAGAGATATGAAATGACTTCCATACAAGAAGTGACTAGACTGAGCAGAACCATTGAGCAGGGATACAAGTTGTGAATGTCGTGGTGGAGGTGGTGAGGTGATGATTGCACATAGACCTCATAATACAAGAGGTCATCAAGAGATGATGTGAGGTGGCAGGTTTAAAAAAAAAACAAGAGTGGGTACTTTTTGCACAACGAATATTTAAGCTGTGGGAGTTTTGTCAGAGAGACAGGTGTTGTAAATGCTAAAAGTTTGCATAGACTGAAAGACATGACTGCGCAAGCTCAGGGGAGAAGAATCTGCAAAGCGCTGTGGCACAGAGGTGCCATGCCGCTCTAGGGGTTCCCTGCACCAGGCATGGAAGGAGACTGGGCGAGTGCGGTGGGGCAGCCGCATTGCCTGTTCACACGCTCCTCCCTAGCTGCGTGAGTGCAGCACTCAAGAATGGCATCAAACGCGTTTTTCTGTATGTTGTAGAGAAGAAAAAAGACATTGGCTGAGGCACAATTTGCTCTTCATACCACCCCAAAATGAGGGAAGGTTGAACAGTTACTGTCTAGCTCAGGGAGAGAATTTTGCTGAGAAAGCTCAATAGAAAAGACGACTTGCACACCTTGGCAAAACCAGAGCAGAGGTCCCCTGCCACTTTCTCCTTGGTGGACAAACCCACACCACAGCCTATCGCCCTTGCTGAGCCCATCGAGGTGCACACAGCGGTTGCTGTCACCATGGGCTCCTCCCACCCACAGGGACCCCAAGCCCCTCAGAAGGGTTGTGCTCCCAGGAGCTTCCAGGCACATCTTCCATCTGCAACATCACTGAAGTTTGGCATCTGCTCTGGCATTGCCCGTCGTGGTTGCCTGGTCACCAGAGCTGTCCCCTTCTCCTCAGCCACATGAAAGCTGGCAGCTTGGTGGGAGCAAGGGTGAGTCCTGCCAGCTCAAAGAGGTCTGAGCTGCACCTGGTAACACTCCCTTGCTCTGGCTAGAAAGTGCCTGAGGGTCTTTAACATTAATGAAAATCAGGCCCTTTGTATGCAGAATGAGGATGAAGTTGCTTCATGATTAAAATAATCTAATGGAAGGAAGTCCAGGGGGAATTTGCAGCTTCCTCCATAGTTGATTTTCAAATACAAACACTTTAAAAGGCAGTACTGTATCTGTATAATGCACAGCTGATTTACAGCCTAAATGGCAAACATCTTGGGGTTTAAAAAATAATCTGTTCTATTTCAATTTTCTCTGTATCCCTCAGAAAATGTATGCACTGCAGCCTGAGAGATTATACTAGCCCCGCTGAAGGATATGCTGATGAAACAGCCACTGCAAACAAGTATATTACCACAGCAAGGAAAATAATGCGAATATAGCGATGTGCAAAATGACACACTCAGCATTACCATATATATTTACCCAGGCTAGAGCTCAGTGTAAATAATATATAAGGAATGACTCTTTACTGTATCCTAAGGGAGGAACAGTGGTTACAACAGATCATGTTAATAGGACATAGTGTCTAGCAGGCCCTGGAAAATTCCTGCTGTAAAACTTCTGCCGTAGTGTAAAGATGTTTGGATCGCCCATAAAATGCCTTTTCTGCAATAGTTATTTACAAATAACTCATCTGAATTTACATGGAAGTGCAAAATGCACAGAAAGCTGTTCAACATCAAAGCTCTCCCATGGAAAGCTTTCCCTCAGCCACCATCCCATTTGGTTTTTCTGCATGGAGAGTTGAGGTGACCATGATGCATCTGGGATGCCAAGAAGCACAATGGAGAGGTGGCAGAGAAAGAGGATTGCAGAATTGAACACGTGGGTGATTACTGGGACTGTGAAGGGAGGAATGGGGTTGGTACCACTTACAGAACAGAAGTGACCAGAGGAAGACCTATTAAAAAAACATAGGAAAAAACCATGGGATCTGTTACTGTCAGAGACTATAGGCCGTAAATTGTTGAAAAAGACTGAGAAATAACATCAGAAGAAGCCTAAACATCAGGGAGGATGGGGAGGGAACAGAGACCTAGAGTTGTGGCCAAAAAAAAGTTGTCAGTGAGTATTGAGGGAGAAGCTAAAGTTGGGTGAAGAGCAAGTCACAAAAATGGCTGGGGGAATATAAACTTGAATTGATCATTCTCATTGGCATTCCCAGTGAGTTGAGAGGAGAAGGAAACCAGGGAGGTGATAAGGTTAGTAGGGAACCAGGTGAGTACAGCCCTGGTAATATGTTGGATGTGATGGGTAATGGCTTGTAAAGCTAGTTTAGGTAGTAAAGTGATTCACACACTGCTTTTTCCCTCAGAAGTATTTGAGTATTAAAGGAGTGGACCACTTCAGGAAAGGAAACTATGAAGAAATAAAGGCACCCAATAGCTGGGAATGCATGATTTATCAATGGAGAAAAGATCTGTGAATAAAGAGCAACCAAGAGACCTCAAAGTCAGGGTAAGAAAATCAGGGGAGAATGAAGGAAGAAAAGACAAGAAGACCATGAAGAAGCAAAGATGGAGGAGGCTGCAGTTATTAGGCACTTTGTCACAGTTTGCTAGCGTGGGAGCTGAAATCAGAGCTGAAGGACCACAGGCCAAATGCTTGCAGAAAATTCCTCCAATGTCCCTGAGCCCTTGCTGGTTGCATTAATCATGCACTGTCACAAGTGAATCAAAGCTGGAATGTAAAGTGAAGTTTTGGGAAGAGATTGAGCACATAAGGGAAAAGCAAATGGAAGAGAGAAGGGCACAAAGCATCAAAAACAGAGAGCAGATTGGAGAGGAGAAGACTTGATCACTGAGCCAACACTTCATCCTCCACAGAAGAAACGTGCTTGAAGCTACATTTTACTCATGTTGTAGAAAGTGTGGCATGGAAAGTAACTGAGAAGGAGTTATAATCACCACAGCATCATAATAAGTGATGAAACATATCCCCCCAATGATCATATTAGCAGCTGTATCACTCAGCATCTTCATTAGTTTATGCTGAAAAAAAGAAGAGGAAAAGAGGATTTTTTTGTGAGAAGCTATTTTTCTGAACAAGCAAGAAAATCACAAACAAGCATCCCAGAAGAGTTCCTGCACAGAACTCATTGCAGGTTAGTTGTACATCATTTTATATTAAGCGTTGGACATATTGTAGAGGGACCAACTTGTTGCCATTACATTTCCCAGTGGAGTGATGTTTCTACACTGATTCCTTCCTCTTGACAGCTCTGGTAATACTCTCCATGTGATGGGTAATGGCTTGTAAATTCTGCTTAGGAAAAAAAAAGTTGCCTTTAGTTTGGTGTCGTGGAAAAGATATTTTTCTTCCACTCAGACATGTCTTTGCACATAGCTGCCAGAACCCATCTGTCTCTGCACAGACACAGGCAATAGTGGGGCAAGGGGACATGGGAGCTCCCTTTCCTTTCCACAAGCAACAGTCAGCATTTTAGGTACATCTCTGAGAATAAGGGTTTAGGGAACATGAGGACAGTCACTTGCTCTGGCTCCTCCTGTGGTTGTGAGACAAGTCATGGCTCCTCTTTTTCTATCAGTAGTAAACTAAGGTTTCTCAGAACAAAAATATGTCTTTGTTCTCTTTGCACCATGTAAGCCAGTAACACTTTCTTTTCCATGTGTGGCCTGTTAAAACCTGATTAGACTATAAGAATTTTCAGCCATTTAGGGCAATATTTTTCATTGCAGGATTGGAGAGATGGAGGAAATCAAGCCTGGAGGAAGCCAGCAGGCTGTCTTGGCCTCCTGCTTCCTTCCCAAGCCTGGAAGATGAGGCCAAACAGGCCTCATGTAAAATGGAGAAAAATATGCCCATGAGCTCAGCAGTTAGAGCCCACCTGTAACATGAGTAATGTCTCCTAGCACCGTTTCCTAGCTTTTCTTCCCCATCCATCAATGCTTCATCACTGAAAGGCAAACCTGGTGCCAAGCCCCTCTGTCTTTCCCAGGGCTATCATTAGTTGTCTTTTAGGTAGAAAAACATGTACACACACAAGAAAGGGGAAGCAGCAGGGACTACAGCTGGTGGGTACCATGCTGAGTTAGGGCATAGGAGACTGCTTCAAGTCCTGGTTGCAGCAGCCCTCTGCAAAAAGGGAGTCTCTAGTCTTGTACATCCAGATCCTGACCAACAGGGTGGGAGTAACACAAGGTAATACCAACAATTTTACAAGAACAAAGAATTTAAAGAATGCAAAGTGTTTAAAACCAATAAATTCATTACATTTTACAGGGGAACAGAAACAAACCAGTTGGGACTAATTCTGCTTTTACAGCAGCCTAAACAAGGGATTGCAGTGGAGAGGAGTTAGAATGGAAAAAATCAGGGTTTAACTTGCCATATATTCTCCTGCTATCTGAACTATTCCTATAGCCTCTTCCCTCCATTTGTACAGCATGCTCCCAGGCCTTGCCAACCCCAAGTTTTCACAGCTACTTTTTTCATGCTATTAAATTAAATGCTGATTTCCCTGAGCTCAACAGTGACTTTCCTTCTGCTTTTACAGCTCCCAACATAATGGAACACAGCCCTGAGTAAAGCTTTAAAGACGCAATATGATGCAAAGTGCATATCAGTAGCAGCAATCGCACATTTTCAGTCATCCTCTTGAGAAATTATTTAGTAAGATAAATGACAGGAAGAATGTCTTTAAAGCCAGAAGGGACTTTGTGCGAAAAACTTGTTAGACCTCTGTGTAACAGGAGTCCACGGGACAGCTTTGTATTAATTCACGTTTCAGGTGCAATAGCTGTGATTGGATTAGAACTATTTTGGTCAAAGGTTGAATCTTAGTGCTAGAACATCCACTATATGTCTCAACAAGAACAGGCACAGTCAAAACCCTTCTGCAACTGAGAAAGGCAGAAGTCTAGCAATTCCAGAATGATGGCAAAACTGCTCCCTATGCCAACTGGTTGCCAAAGAGTACTTTTGCAAGGCTGTGTGCTCATGTATGGGCAGCAGTAGGTGATTGTGGGTGCAAATTATAGAGGTCAGGGAATAAACAATCAGTGATAATTTCTAATATCAATTTTCAGCCTCACACTGATAGATATGTGCTTGTTCAAGAAGCATCACACATGCAAAATCTCACATCATGGACATCTGGACTTCCTCAGGGGCTGCAATGGATACTCTCGTGCTTCTCTCAACTCCTGCTGTCCCCCTGTAACACACAGAGCTGACATTAAAGTAACACACATAGCTACAGATGTGTGCACAAACACTTCTGTTGTACATTGTGCATCTTACTACTATTTCAGGTAAAACTGTATGCAGGCAATTTTTTTGGCAAATAAGCAGCAAGTAATGAATGGACATTAAAAAAACCCTACAAAACAGAATGAGATTTTAAAAGAAAAGCTGAGTGATCCACAGGTCATGTAACCAGTAGGATAAATAACAGATGGGCGAAGATAATCTTGGATTGGAAACTGAACAGTGAAAATGCAATGGAATGACTTAAAGTGAACTTGAAATATGAAACAGTCTGCTCCAGAGCAAGGCTCAGATCCCCAGGAGCCCTGACATAGACCCCCTGTACTCTAACAAGGATTTAGAGTCAGGGTCCACAGGATTCAACTCTTTCTGAACTGTAGCAGGAAATTAAAGAGAAAGAAGACAAGAAATAGACCTTTTTAATCCCGAGAAAAAACCTAGGTCTTCCATTTATAGAAATGAATTTTGATATTAATGTTTAAAATAGAGTGACAGCCAACCATCAACCATACAAACAGGAACAGAATTATTTCAGGGTTACTGAAGTCAGCAGTGATCTAAATAGGCATGAAATGAGGATCTGAATGAATGTAGTGTGGCTTTCCTTTTCTTTAAGGCACAACTGGGATATTCACATCACCGATACGGGAAGCAACCACTGTTGCTGGAATCAAGCCATATTGTCAAGCATAGGGAACCTCCTAGGAAAGAAGCTATTTGCAGCAGGCAAGGAGAAAACAAAGCAAGAAGCCATGGGCAGGCTGAGTGGCTGTTTCTTGGTTTTGTTGGAAGCTGTGTGGTTGCTTTGCTGCTTTTTTTCCTTAGGCTGTGTAAAACACACTCCCTGGAGAATGCAGGATTTACCCAGCTAGCTGAAGGCTCTCTGCTATTCAAGCTGCCTAATTACAAATTACGTCACATCAACTCATCTTAACCCCCATGCGGAGGGATTAGAGACCATTAGGGAGTCAGATGAGACCGCTAAGTCTCAATTCACTTTGAACATTTCACAGATAGTTTCTAATCACAGGCACTCTGTTCTGAGCGAGATATGAAGCAGGGTCATGTCTAATCTGATAAATCAGTGCAGTCAATGCCATTATGCTCTGGGTAAACACAGGATGTGTGGGTGAAGGCAGGT
This sequence comes from Phaethon aethereus, assembly GCF_964289735.1. Lineage (NCBI taxonomy): Eukaryota > Metazoa > Chordata > Aves > Phaethontiformes > Phaethontidae > Phaethon > Phaethon aethereus. The sequence goes on from NC_138582.1 coordinate 163,536,990, forward strand.
GACCTGGGCTTCCTACATGTGCAGCTAGCAGATTGTTTTTAAATCAGAGGGTGTATGGTGAGCAGAAACTCTCCGGTAAGCCGTCAATTGAGAATGATTTATAGGAGTTATAGGCTATTTGTAGGGTGGCACTGTAAGTCAGATGCTTTGAATTTCATTCATTTAAATTCCCTTTCCAAACAAGAGGAATGAGGCTTGCTGCCTGGAAGTTTACTACTGAAGCCAATAATTCAGTGTTGATCTTATTTATTTTCTGAAAGTATGGATTTGCTGGCTCCTGAGGATTTGACACTGAAGAATGGCAGCGACTGATTATGTGAAAGTTCCCTAGAAAGGCACAGATTCTCTTCTTGATTACATCGAAGCGGTACCGCCCAAAAAAAATCACAAAGGACCTTTCCTATAATATTACTTATGGGTTTTTGGAGTATCTGTAGCTTCTCTGGAGTCTGTTTTCCTACCTTACCAACTCTCCCAGGAAATCAGAGCATGCTGAAAAACAAAATTTCTGACCCAAGAAGCATTCTCAGTTTGAAATTTAATCTGGTACTATGATGAAAACACAAGCTCAGTGTTATTTGTTTGTGGTTTGTGGGTTTGTTCTTCCCTTAACACAGAATAGTTTGAAATAATGTACTTGTCCTTACTGAAATATTTTTTTCTTGAAAAGGTCAAGTCATTTTGTTTAATCAGAAATTTTTTGTTTTCATATTGTTATTTTAAATCGTATGTTGTATTACACATTATAATTAATTGGTGAAACCACCAACCAAAGAGAAACCTTTGAATTTATGGAAAAAATTATTGCTGAAAGGTCGTTCAGGCGGTAGGTTCTCAAGGAAATGTTTTTACAAACCAAAGCAATAATAAAAGTTTTATATCCTCTCCAAATACTTGATTCTCAAGTGAGTTGCTGTCCAGCTCCAAACTGGCTTTTTTGGCCTCAGTTTGGGTCACATTTGACGTTTTATAATCTCTAACTGCAGATCTAGGGAAAGAATAGTGAATCCTTCTGCAGGTTCCCAAAGGCAATCTCTGTCCTCGTGAAACTCGAGTGCCGAGAACCGGCACCGTTAGCCGGCGTGGTGCCCAGGCGCTGCAGCGGTGTGAGCTGTGCACACCACAGGTTCCGCCTTACTCACTAACTCAACCTGTAAGTGACAGCTGGGATAAAAGCCCGATCTTCTCAGAGTTTCTGAAAAAGCTGTTTATTGTCCTCATTTATGGAGCAGTCCAGACCATGTTAAATACGCTGGATGCTGGGCAGCACGACTGTCGCCCTGCTGCGGAGCAGTAGCAGGTGGCTGGCGCATCATGTGCCTCCACTCCTGATTCCCCCTCCTGCAGAAGCCCATCTAGTGGTACTCCATGACCATCTTGTTTAATGGTTGCCCAGACAAATATTGAAATCTCCATCCTTGGAGACATTCAAAACTCAACTGAACATGGCCTCAAGCAAGCAGATCTGAGCCCCCCCTGCCCTGAGATGAGGACTGGACCAGAGAATTCCAGAGGTCCCTTCCAGGCTAAATGATGCTGTGATTCTCTTGGCACTTTGCAGGCTTCTTGCTTGCCTTCTCACTTCTTGCTTCGATATTTTTAAAAAGAAGAGGCTTTCATTCAAAGTCATATTTAGTTTAATTTGACTGCTTTTATTAAACACTCAAACATTAAAAATACTCCTCACATAAGCATTTTGTTTTGGACCAAGTACAAGATTTTATCCAATGTGACATGAATTATTTGTTACTTTCCCATTTGCAAAGGTTTTGACTTTCAGCTGAGATAAATGCTTCTCCCTTTTCTACTGCTCCCTGCCCCGTTTTTCATTTTGGCTAATGAACTGAAAAAACAGGTCTTTGCACAGCTATGCTAACGAGCAACTGTGAATCCAGAAAAGACTCCAAAAAGTGATTTATTTCTGGAAACACACAGTTCCATCTCTCCAGAAGCTGACTTAGCTAACCCAACACCCCAGAGCACATATGCCCAGCCTGGGGATGTGCTGAGGGCCTGATACAGCTCCCGTGTCCATCTTGGGGACTCACTGATGGGTTTGTGAGTGAACAGAGTCCTCCTTGTCTGCCAGTGGTATTTCTGTGATGAGTCATTTGGGACTCAGTGCAATTTTCTTAGGCATTTCTTAGGCATTTGATCATGACTTCCCTGCAGACAGAAGGCAGGCTCCCCTCAGCTTTAGCAGTGTGGCTTCACAACCACAAGCAGACAGGAGCAAGGACTACAATAGTGGCATTTTTGCAGCCAGCCCAGGGATTCTCAAAGCTGTCTCAAACCGAGAGGAAAGCCTGGCAGGTTTCAAAAAGCCGTTTACCAACTGTGCCCCTTTTATCTTGTGGAGATAGGGGAGGAAGCTATTGCTGTGTGAAGCTAGGCAGATCCAGATCCTTCCCTATTCTGAGGGCTTTCCTCTATCTTCTATAAGCAAAGTGATGATGCAGTTTACCGCTCCAGTGACATGAAAGTTGCAACAGAAGCCATGTCCTGCAAGGGCGAGTATACTTGGATATCGGACAAGAATACTCTGTCTCTCAGAACTGCAGGCACCTTCGAAGTGCTCTGTTCACCTGCCAGCCAGAGGCACAGAAAAGCTGTACTGTTTAGAGTTATGCCCTAAGGGGGCATTTCGTGGCTTTGATTATTGTTTATTTTTTCCTCAGACTCTCCTATCTTACCTATTAATAATATTCCTTCCCCCTGTGTCACTAGAGAAAGAACAAGCCAAACTGGGGATACGGTTAAATACTACCCTGGAAGTTACGTGTTGAAGGAGAAACTTTCAAGGAGTGAGGCAGCTGCGTTGTCTTCAGGTCTGAACTGATGCAGTATGGACCCTCTGAGGAGGCTGACACCTCCTGCAAATATACCTGCAAGCCTGGCTGGGTATATTTAGATCCTGAGCCCTTCATTCAGCCAGGTACTTAATCATGTGCCTTAACATTATGGCCCTGAGTACTGCTTCTGGACCTCGTCAGGAGTCCTTATCTCTCTGACCTTGTTCTTGAACACGTAGCTACATCATCAGGTTCATCTGCATTAAGGACCCTAATTAGAAAAGGACTTAATCCGAAAGGTTCATAGCTGAGCTGCGTACAGGGGAGAAATCAGCCTCTGAAATGAAGTCACTCTGTGTGACAGACCTGAGCTGGATTTGGAGGTCTTGTCCAGGCTGCTTTCTGTCTATCAGCCACGGGAGTGCGTTAGTGTCTTCCCAAACGCTCATTCTCAATAACCGTTCTCAGCGTGCTTTCAGGGCCATAGCTGGAAGAGTCCGTGGGCGTCCTAGTAGGATATCACACCTCACAACCAGTTACCCTGGAGAGAGCAGCACCTACGGTGCCGTGGAGAAACTCAGTGCGGGAATGCAGGAATAACAGTCTCCTCGTGCTAATGCACGGGCCTGTTTTAACTGCTGTACTCATAAGTAGTAAGGGGGAAAATCAGGCGCCGAGGGGCCAAGATAGAGAAGGAGGTGGCTCCTGGGCCTGGAAGGTCTGGCTGCTTTCAGAAGGCAGCAGATCCAGTTCTCTCCAACTGCCTTGGACTGGATGTGAGTCAGGACAATCCCAATGTCAAACACAGCATCTGTGAGTGGACTGAGATTTCCCAGTTATAAGAGTGTGTATGTAATGACTTGTACTTTCATAAAATGGGGCCAGATGAACTGCAAAAGCGCAGCACAAAGTGAACATTGACACTGCATAATCAAACAAGGTTTCTGCACAAAGCTGCGATAAAATAATTTTACATTTATCATCCCACTTAATTGTAATGAGTCTAAAACTAATGATCCTTACCTCTAAACTCCATTTAAGACAATAGTTAATTGCTTCATTTTAATAAATGTTGGCAGAATGGTGAGTATAACAATGACTGAATGCTCGATTACTACCTAGGCTAGAAAATGAAGATATATAGTATTAATGATACACACAATCTGAAAAGCAATTAGGATCCTGAAGGTAGAATAGGCAACTCACTTAAAAGCCAGGTAATTAATGAACTTTCTCATCAAACGTAAAGCAAAAAGAGGTTCCAGAAGCAAGAAAGCTCATTGCTTGGGATTTTAGTTTATTGCATTTCTCATTCCCCTCCTCTCTAACTGTGACGTGTTCAAAACGTGTCAACAATAGTGTCATGGGAACACAAGACAGACGAGCAAAGAGCAATATATTCATGCTGAACAGCTTGTGCTGTACAGGATGGATGTATTAAATGCATTAGAGAGCTCAGCTTTACAGCAGCATCAATAAAGAAAAGGGGCACATGGCAGATCTGGAAATTGAGGGTCAGAAACGAAAAGAGGCATGGTTGCTGAAGAAGCCCATGGGAAAGCTTTGAACAGAATTAATCTTCGCTGTACATATCTTCTACACCTCAGAAATACAGTGGTGTTTTTCTAAACCCACAAAACTGTGGGGTGTGTGGATGCTGGTTCTACTCTTACCACCCATCTAAGTCACTATAAACGTCTTGCTTTCCCTGGTTGTGTTTCCCCTTACTGGCATTGAAAGCTCTCTAGAGTGGAGCACATCTCTCTGTAAACGGTGTGTAACAGTAGCTGCTGGGCCCCCAGGACATTTCTGGCATCTCGACGACTGCATCAAGGACACCTCATAGAAAGGAACCTTCCCCAGAACGTACCTTCTGAATATTTCATTGCTATCTGCCCCAGTGAACAGGGCTGCCTCCGTATGGCAGAAGGAGGGCATGGGACAAAGGGTGTTTGAGTAAGAGTTGTCAGAGGTGACTATATTTCTTCTCTCTTACACCTACCTGTGTGTATTTTTCTTAGGAGCAATGTTACTGATTCAATGTGAGAATGTTTACACATATGGCCTTTTTCATCAGGCACAGAATGACAAGTGTAATTTTTATTAAATTTCTTCATCATTGAGATGTATAATATTAGTCTTCATCTCTATTTTGCCCCATGAAGATTCTTTCAAAAGCTTAATGGCAGTTACTACAGATGACCTTTAACTAATATGTTATACAGAAACACTGTATTACCTCTCCCTTTGATTTAAAAATGGTTATATTCCCCAGCAATGCAGACGTCCTGTTTGCATTCATTGCTGAAACTGCTGCCTGAATCCAAGTCATCTTCTGATCCATTTTATTTTTTTGATAAATCTCTTTTCTTGGCAGTTTGCAGCAGTAAATTTCCATTTTCACAATTGCTTTTTTGGTTTCTTGTTCCATGACTGATTGTTCTCTGTTTATCTATATTTAATCACATTCACTATTTGATATTACTTCAGAGTCCAATTTCAAAGCCCATTATCATTTGTTGGTCTTTAGCATAATTTACAAACCAGAAAACCTTGATTTCAGTGTCATTATACCCCGCGTTATTATAAACAATACCAAAGCTCACGTCCCACATCTGGCTTCCGCAGGGTCTCTCACGGTCATTAAATTCTTTTTTTAAAGAGATGGTTTCCAGAATTAGCCTAATTTTAAGCACTGCACTAATATCTCATGGCTCTATAACTCTTCCTCTTAGATGTTATTTTAATTGGAAACCAAGGAATTGGCTTAAAAGCTTTATGAATATCCTACCTAGTGTAGTGATCAGTTTCATTACAGAAGCCTTTACACCGACAGTAAAACTCAACATGTTTTAACAAGCTAGTGAAGCATAACCCTTTTTTTATGAAATCACATGGATTTTCCAAAGTGGAGCCTGTATCACACATTTTGTGTCCTTTAGAAACTGATCCCTCCTTTAAACCAGTTCCATTTACAGGAGACAGGGCATCATCGTCAGGTGACATTAAGCTTTGAGAGTTTTGTGCAGGATCAAAGGTGTAGCCTAAGTAGAGCATGAAAGTCCTGGCGATGGCTCCTATCGCCAGCTCTTTTTTTATTAGCCTGACTGCTCGATGGAACTGCTTTTCTGAACAAATGCTTGCAAGATGAGACTGTTTCCACTGCTTTTCATTCTCAGTTTTCTGAATCCCATCAGCGAGGGCTTGTGTATCCTGGCTGGAGCAGAGTGCTTGCCTGAATTAATCCTTGAAGCCATTCTTATTCATCTGACTTTGAAACCTGTGGAGCAAAGTAGGTTTTGTGTGGTTTGACCTTTTGATTCAAGGGCTCTGTCAAGGTATTACAACTCTTCACTTGATGGAAAACAACCTCCTTCATGATTCTTAACTTGTGAACAGACACACACATGCAAAAGGCACATACCTGTACACACTTTAGTAGGGCATGATTACTTAGGTCCCCATTTAATGACCTGCTTTCAGTTGTTTATAATTTTGCCAAACATCCATTATCTGAATAACACTCATCACCTTGTGTCTGTCTCAGGCTGAACTTACACAGAAACTCTCAACAGGGGCATGACGGCTGTTCTGAGGGGCGGATAGAGAAAAATATGCTGCACTGCTCTTGCCAGGCAACCCTTGAGACTTCTTAGCAGCTTTAGTACCCCTTCCCCCATTTGAAACTATGACAGAAGAGTTACCTTTATGCTCAGGATCATTGTGCCAATCCCTAGAAAATCTGTTGACCTGAAGTTTTTGGAAGTCACCTTTTTTCCAGGTCTATAGAGACTTCTGAAAGCTTGACAGCAAACATCTTCTAGGTTCTGGTTTTCTGTGAGGGTTCTCCAGCCTTTCAGCTCTTACTTGTCCTGAACTGCACTTGCATGGAGACAGTGACTGAATTTGCTCTTCTCAGCTCCAAGGCAGACCCAGATGTTCTTCCAACATCTTCCAGTTCTCCGATGTCAGGTGGAGGCCAGGCATGGAAAGAAAAACATTTCTGTCTCTCCTGTGCTTCCCATGGCTTTATCTTCTTTGCTCCCAGTACACCTACAATATGAATGTGGGGAGGGGAACTGCTGGGCTAGACAGTGAGTCTGGTGAAAGAGGTAATTAAAATAGGTAGAGACAAGGAAAAAAGTTTGAAAAAATATTTCGACAAAGAGATGAGCACTAGGAGGTAGAAGAGGAGCCAAGGAAAAGGGAGTAAAACTGGGACCAAGCAGAATAGAAGGGAAGGGAAAGACATTGGCGCTATAAGGTGAGCAGAAAAAGCTCTGACCAGCACGGATGGAAAAGAGGTTCAGACCTTCATTGGACTCTCCTGCCACCAATGGAAAAGTGTGAAACCCTCTGGCCAGGTACATGCCCTGTCTTTCAGAGCCAGTCTGCCTGCAAACAGTGACCTACTGCTGCTCTTGGTCCAAGTGACCATGACCAAAGACCACACTTTCACTCTGCTGGTTTTGGCAGATGGACTAATCTATAAAACACCAGATGCTGGGATTTCTCCTGTGTGGTGGGAAGGTTCTGTTTAGGCTTTTAAAAGGTGGAGGAACTTCATGTTAAACAAACCTTTCATTAGAAGATCATTACAGAAACTGCAAACTCGAACAGTCAAAAGTTAGGAAATGTAGATTAGCAGCAGAGATCTCTCATTGCTGTAAACACCGCAACTGAGAGACACGTAGAAGCCTTAAATCCCTAAATAGTTATAACTTCTGGTGCACTTTCAAAAAATATCTAAAAACAATGAAAAAATCAGTTCTGTCACTAGTCATATCCCACAGTCCTTTGTGTCTGCAAATGTTTATAGGATAAGGGTCAAGAATGAATTTTAGCCCTTTTTTTTTTTTTTCTAAGGGAGGGGTAGAAATTTTTGATGTACAGAGCAGTGAGTAAAAGTTGGCCAGCTTTATCTGGAGATGAAGGTAACCCTATCAATCTTATTAGCTGCTTTAACATCTTTGAAGATGAGAATTGATTCTTCATCCCCCAGAGCTCATTGTGTGGAGGGGAAGGTGAAATAACAGAATGGGAACGGGCAACTTGAAAAAACATTACAGTTTACAACTCTGTAATGAAGCTCTGATGTGTAAAATTATTCACTTAAGAGGAGGGTGTAAAATCTTGGAAAGGGAAAACAAAAGACCCACATTTGAGACATATTCTGCCTCCTCTGATACCCCAGCTCATACTGATTAGTCCCTGCAGAAATCAGTTTTACAGAGTCTATTTTATAGACATAAATGGCTAGATGGCTTCCCCAAGGTCATGTTGGGACACCAACCAGAACCAGAACCAAACATTTGTGCCCTGAGGTACGGGGCGGTCTAAGCTGAGATATCAGAGCCACTTGAACCCAAGGAGATGGAAGAGACAGATGTCACTTTGTCTATCTCTAAGCAGCTGAGCTAGTCTGGCTGTAAGTTGTGCCTTCTCCCAGGCTGACTCCCAGAAAGTATTCTCTTTCAGTGGTTGTGATAACTTCCCAAGGAGAGCTGCTGTAGTCAGCACCTGGTCTCAGAGAGGAACACTTGGAAGGACAGCAGTAAAACTGAATTTTGAAAGGGTTGAGAATTAATAAGAATCAACTTCTCAAACAGTCACGGTACTTTACATTCCTGACAAAAGAACTGGGACTGCCAAATACATTACTTAAGCCAGGCTAACATAGCTAATAAATAAATAGGTAATTCTAATAAATAATCATAAATCTGTCTTTGGCCACACATCACTTTTGAACTTTGCTTCAACCACACTAGAAAACAAGGTTATGGATGGGTCTAGGGATGAAAAAGATGACAAAGAAATTTATTTCCATGCAAATGGATCTTTCTTATTTCCTGTATTTAAACAAACAGTTCAAAACGTAATTTTCTTTCCAAAGGCTAAGAAGCGTAGACACCAGGTTGTCAGTTCTCCACCCTTCACAGTGAGAGGTGATTTACCATTCAAGCAGTCTGAAATACAGTTCTGGAGGCTGTGTCCTACTCCTTATTTTGGGCAGTAGAAAGAATGGTTTGTTGGGCAGCCGTGAGACAGAAATGAAGAAGAGCAAACACAAGTACATTCTATTCCCTCACTATTGCAAGATTTCCTCATGGTACTGGCGAGTGTTATGGTCCTCAGCTTCTGTCTCAACTTCTTCAGGACACCACCATTCATCTATACTTTTAGAGCAGTTCAGATCTTTAGAGGGTGGGGACAGAACAGCCACCTTACTGGTCTCAGTAGTTGTTCTGAGTCTACAGCAATTACAGGAGGCAGTCTGGGAATTTGTATCTTTATTGAGGACCAAAACAGTGAAGTCTCAGAGGTTTTTGGTTGTTTTTTTTTAAATACATTCTAGCTAACTAGGGCTGTGATTCCTCTCACCTAGCGTATGAACCAAGTTAATCATTCTTCATGGTCATCGGAGAGACCATAGGCACTTTTGGGGCATGATTTATCACCTCTATTCACTCTCTCCACCTCAGGCTGCTCAGCTATTCCCTACACTCTGTGGCCTCCATCAGCTTGTTCAGATATCTACAATATGGATGAATTTCAGACTCATTGCCTGATTTTCAGAAGAGTTAAACACCCAACTTGTTTAAATTTCAGAGGCCTGTGAAGCAGGCTGAGGGGTTTGAGTGTTGATGGGTGTTTAGTCTACTTGTGGCATTAACTTCCCCAAACCCTGTGACTTGACAAGATCATGAGATTGTGAAGGCTCATGCAAAATGTCAGCTTGTGCCCTGGTTTCAGCCAGGATAGAGCTGGTTTTCTTCACAGGGCTGGTGTAAGACTGTGTTTTGGATTTGGGATGAGAAACTGTCGATAATGTGCTGATGTTTTGGGTTGTTGCTAAGTAGTCAAGCGAGCAGGCTGGGGGTGCACGGGAAGCTGGGAGGGGACACAGCCGGGACAGCTGACCCAGACTGGCCAAAGAGATATTCCCTACCATACGATGTCATGCCCAGTACACAAACTGGACTTGGCCGGGGGGCGGGAATCGCTGCTCGGGGACCGGCTGTCGATCACCGGGTGGTGAGCAATTGCTGTATTGGGCATCACTTGTTCTTGTACATTCCTTTGTTGGTATTATTATTGTTGTTATTATTGTTGTTTCTTTCTCTCTTTCTGTCCTATTAAACTGTGTTTATCTCAACCCACAAGGTTTTTTTCCTAATTCTCTCCCCCGTCCCACTGTGGGAGGGGGAGTGAGTGAGCGGCTGCGTGGTGCTTAGTTGCCAGCTGGGGCTAAACCACGACATCTTGGTACTTCCAGGACACTTTCCCCACAATAGACACATTCCAGGCAGGGGCATCCATTGAAACACCTCCTGCAAAATGGATGGGAATGTCTTTGCCCTCAGAGCCTCATCTTGGCAAATCCAGCTCCCAATTTTGCTCTATGAAATGAAATTTCATCTCCCCAGGGAGGCCAACATCCAAAGCTCAGATGGGGTTTTGACCCTCTCTTAGCCATTTCAACATCAGAGATGAGGTCTGCCAAGGACTGTCAGAAAGTTGAAAGCAGTTAAGGCTGAATGGGTCTCCTTCAGAGCAGCTGTGTTAATCCTATTATAAAATTAAATTCACCCTCTCCGAAGCAGATGTGTTGTTCTGCCCCCATGGAAGCCAATGGAAGTTTTAGATATGCTTCAACAGGGCCAGGTTTCAGCCTTTGCTCTGTTTTAACCCTTTCCCATGCATTTTACTAATCCAGATTCTCTTCTTTAGGTCTGCTCAGGGGATTTGGGCAGAATCAAAGTCTAACAAAATGTTTTCCCTCCATAAAGAGAAGTTACTTGCCCTGCGAATGTTCAGAATTTTATTAAAATGTTTTACAATGGCTGGAAGATGGAAACATTAGAAGTATGATTTTTGGAGTTGTTTAGAACTTACAGCTCTCCTAAGTTCCATTGGTGTTTTAAATACTCAGAACTCCTTGAATAAGGGATGAAGAGCAATTAACATGCAGTGCCTTCCAGCACTGTAACCAACACGTTCTCAAAGTTAGTTTTGGGGGCAATGACTTCTATTCCTCATAATTTATATTGATTTTGACATTTGAAAAAAATTGAACATTTGAGACAGCACTTAGCAGAACTTATACATTTCCCTGGCTTTCTTTGAGTATTTTGTAACTGATTTTGTAGAAAAGTGTTTCTATTTTCACCCTGTCTCACCTTTGTTATTGAAATGCTACAACACCTCTTGGTCTCACTGCAGGCTGTGCAGAGCTCTCCATCCAGCTTTCCAGATCTGAATTCTGCAGCCTAAGATCTCTCTTATTTTCCTAGTTTATTTCCTGCTTGAGCTGTGGTTAATTTCCCAAGCACTAAGCTAATGAGTCTTTGATCTTTTCTTCTTCCCACACAAACTATCTTCTCTGATTTCAAAAACTAATTTTCCTTCTGGACCTGATCTTAGGGGGCTACACAGAACATGTGCAGATATCCCCATGAGAGGTGGGGAGAGCAAAGGGACCCTTAAAACCTCAGATCAGTGCTGAGCTATGATCTTGCCCATCTCCCATGCATTGTAATGGTACTTACCTGATCGGCAGACATTTTTCAGTACGCCTACGTACACCATACTAGCCGTGCAAGATACTGATAGTTTCTGAATACCTACAAGTTCCTCATTAAAACCTGTCCCGGCTTTGCAGGTTCTGCCCCAGCCTATATTGGATGAGCTTAGATTTCTTTCCTACAGATGTTCACAGCCAAGTCGGCTGGGGGATGGATATTTTCCTTCAACCCAGATCTGCAATGGTGCCTAAATCTCCCTGCTCCACACTGGAATTAATGCCTAAATGCCCCTGTGCATCTGGAGTCCTGCCCAGAAGAACACTGGCTAAAGAAGGACAAAGGATGTGGAGATGGAAGAGGAATGATCAGGGATGAGCAGTGCCCATGGTAATGAGAAATCTTTGCAGACCATGTCCAGACTTGGTATGAGGCCACAGGCAGAGCAGGCAGGGCGGGAGGCACCTTTATCTCAGCCCCTGTTGTAGAAGCTCCTGTAGGTAGGACCCTGGGTGGCCTCTAACATTGGCCCTACGGAGATATGGGGAAATAACCTCTCCCCGCTCAGATGCACCAGCAACACCTAGTTCTTCTGCTCTTGACCTCTGCAAACCATGAAAGCTCCTGAGACATGAAACCCCAATTGAGCATGTGTGAGGAGAGATGTGCATAAGCTCTGAATTTATTGTCTGTATTATTTCATTATTGTTTGGCTTCAGTCTTAACACGCTCCTTAGAAAGATTCAGAAGACAGAGTGGAGCAGCAGAGGTGAGATACCACATAACTAATCAGGGCTCAGCCAGATCCTCAAAACAAGCAAGCATTATTAGAAAGATGCTTCCACACTCTTTCCTGATTCATGTTGATGAGATTTTTGCCCAAAGAAGAGGTGTTGGAATAAAGGCCCATGGTGATATTGCCTGACCTTGAAACTTGCATCACATAGCAACTAAATAAGAATATGGAAGAGAAGAAAAAGCCTCTAATAGGATCTTCAGGGGAAAAACCCACAAGCCTAAGACAGAAATATTGCATTTAATCCACACAGACTGTCAGCCAAATTCTGGTGCAAGGAGTTCTTTAGCTTCGATGGGCTTATTCTCAAGAGGCAGTGGAAAAGTTTACAAGCCCAAGTGCGTGACAGTTTGCAGGAGTTCACTGTATGATACAGAAAATTAAAATTGCCCTTATGCACAGCCACTTACCTGTAATTAATTCATAAAATAATTATCACAAGAGTGCTGCTCTAGTCAGATTTCACATTGAACCTCAACAGAGAATTCTGCTGCTGCCGAATACTGAGAGATAAAAATAATCAATATGAAATAAGGGCTGCCATAAATACTGGATGGGACTGATTCACCCTACATAAGGGAAAGACAGGAAATAGCTAGAGTAAAAGGAACTGGCTCAGCATTGAGGGAAAACTGATTGACCGTGAGGTGGTGAAGGACTGTACTGAAGATGTCTCCTCCCTCCTTTCATGTGGGATGAAAGTTCCTCTGTTTGGGCTTTACGTGGTATATGGTGTCAAGTGGTCCAACTTCCAGCTCATAATCTGAACACTGACTGCTCACAGATTGAGACGGTGTGAGAATATCACAAGGCTCGTCCACAGATCATCAGTCAGGTGTTGATTTGGTTAAGTATCTTCCCCTTCTCCTGTGTCATTTGTGAACTCGCAAACACCACAGACCTTAACAGAGATCATTAACGTAGAACCCCACTTTTTCTCACTCTCTAGTGTGAAAACAAACTGTTCATTCCTACCCTATGGCTTAATGAATTAAGCAATTACTAGTTAATTGCTTTCAGTAATTAATCTGGAGTAGGAGTTTCCCTCTTATCCCATGAGAACCTAGTTTCCTTAACAGTCTTTGGTGAGACATTTAAGTTTTTTGACAATCCAGTTTCTCTGCACTGACAAAACCTTATTTATTGTAATGGTGACTGGCTCACTGCAAACAATCCTAAAAGATTTGTGAGGCATCATTTCTTTTTTACAAAGATCCCATTAATTCTTCACAAGATATCAGTTTTCCCCATCAGTAATTCCTAATTATTTTCTTTATTGTATCTTACACCTTTTTGTCTGATGCAAAAGACAGAATTACTAATCTCCGGATCCTTAGACCATTCTTTAAGCTCTTTTAAAGAGTAGTATTATATTTGCCACTGAGATTGTATTAATTGCCCTGCATTTCTCAGATAGGAAGGCTCAGTTAAACAATACTTAGTGATTCCTCAATTTCTTATTTATTATTTGAACACTTGAGTTAATATCATCTGGCTTTAGCAATTTGGGACTGTTTAATCTAGTAATTCACTCCTAAATCTCCTCTAGAGGCACGTAATTTTGAGACAGTTTTTCCAACTCTGTGGCTGTAAAGTGTGGCTTGGGTGTCCAAATCTGTAGTGAACCGTGAAGCAAGAATTTAATTTCACTTTTTTGTAAAATAGCTAGTACTTCGCTCTCTAGTCAAGGGCAGTTTATGAATGTAAGACGAGGTAGCAATATTTCAAAGTATTTTCTCAGCTTTTGTTGCCTGTAATAAAATGTTGAAATAAAATTAATAAAATATCACAACAACCCTTTGTAAATAAATCCTTCCAAAAACCATTAGAAGGCACTATCGAAGGAACAGAACCGCACACTAATTTTTTGAATTATACTTATGTGACAGATCATGGCAAACCGAATATCTTCTGGAGGAAGCACGGACTTAATTCCCTGTCCGTTTGGACCTGCTGCCTCCTGTCCCCTGGGGATATCTCGCCCTTCAAAGCATTCAATTGCTCTAATCACCCTTGAGCACAAAGGCTCATTATTCCTGCCCGTGTATCCTGCGGTGAGAGCGACCTGCTGCTTGCTGCCAGCCCGCAAGCAAAGGAACCCCTCAAGGGGGTGTTTTTTTGGCAATTGCCGTTGAAAAGAGCGTGGCTTCGGGGAACATCAGCTTTCCAGGAGCTGCACCGGGAGAACTGCCGTCGTGTTGGTGCTGTGGCAACCAGACCTTAAAACGGCATGCACCCGTCTGTGCAAAATGTAAATCCAGCCTTCAAGGGTGGGTGCCCTGGGGCTGCGCTCCCCGCGCACGCCGGGATGTCTCCTTCCCCACAGCACCCCGTGGGAGCTGTTACCGGGTGAAGCCTGCAGCAAGCAGGGGCTCTACCTGCCCGTGGGCAGGTGTCTGCGGGCAGGGTGTCTAATGGGAACCGGCCCTCCCCAGCTCCCTGGGGAGCGGGGTGTGCTCGCCTGAGCACCGCCTGAAGCGAGTCCGGTGGCTGGTAACGGGAAAAACTCCGTAGATTACCAAGGGAGCGCAGGGGAAACGGCTCCACGGGGGTCACCTGCCTCGGGTCCCCCCTGCCTGGCTGCGAGTCCTCTGGGAGCAGCATGAGCAACCAGGGGACCTTGGGGACCCCCGGGCCTATGTTTTTTCAGCCTGGCTTTTCGCTGCTCCCTGCTGGCGCAGAGACTGGAAGTGGAGGGCAATGCAGAGGAGATTTTCCCTGAGTTTCCCAGTTCCCTGCCCTCGCTCAGCACTGCAGCCGCACGGCCGAGGGTGAGGAGCAGATTGTGCCCGGGCAGCCGGCCAGGGGAACAGATGGCCCACGCGAAGGCACTAAAGACTGGGAATCAACCCTGGATGTGGAGGGCACAAGTCAAACAAGAACATTTAAAGGTCGGCCCAGCCTGCACTCAGCCATCTGTGTTAATGGAGAAGAGAGGCCATTCGGCAGTGGTACTGGGGATTAAGTAACTTTTACTGGTGTCGTCGTGTGAGTCCCAGTTAAGGGGGCTGCTCCTTGTATCTGAGAAGCTAAATATGTCCCATTCTGTGCTGCTTGGAAGGAAGAGGCTCTCCTGTGCCCAAAATAATAGTCCGTAAGGGTAACAGCTTTTATTTCAGCATAGCTATTTACCTGTTTGTTTTCTTTTAACAGCAATCAAATCAAACCAGACTAAATCACTCTGAAGAACCCCAGAAGCCCCACAGTGATGCTGCTCCAGACACAAAATAGCGCATCCTCCCTTGGAAGGAACAGTCTGAAGCAGAGAAGTACCCGCTGAAGTAAAAAAATCTGCGCAATGAGGCCAGCAACGCCTCCTGTTAAAATTACAGATGACCCATTTCTTATCTAAACAAGAAGCAGCGAGTGTCTGGGAAGGGACGAGCAAGTTTTCACCTGCTAGGCTGTGCTTTTTGGCCATCAGGTCAGGAAGGTGCTAAAATCTGCTGCAGAGAATATTTACTTCACAGAGAGGATAAATCCCTAACCACTCAGATGAGAAATGAGTCCTTTTTGCTTAATAAGTTTTACATGCGTGCTCCTTCTAGTTTTGGTTAAACTTTCTTTTGATTTTTTTTGTTTAGAGTGGGGAAAATCTCCTTAGGTATCCTTTGAGCAAAGCAAGCTATTTCCCACTTAACAGGGGTTTTTACTATTATCCTAAGTCTGCGCTAGTCGTGCCCTAACTGATTTAAGGAAAACAAAATAACAAATATTTTACTACATATTTTCTGTTGGTTTCTTGGACTCATTTTTTGAGCCAGTATTTTAGCATTTACAAGAAATAAAGTAATATTTTTTAATAGGTACAGTTAAAACTAACAGTCGCTGTAATTAAAGTAAGAAGAGTTTCCATAATAAAGCCACCTAATTCCCAAGTATAAAGCAACAGATTGTTTGGATTCCTTCAATAACATTGTTCACTGAGGAATAATATTCATTTATAGATCTCATGGGAACAGCAGTTTTAAATGGCTGAAGGAAGATGTTTAAAGGGATGATAAGAATCACTTATAGTGATAGAAACTCTGGTACATAAACACATCATTAACTGTCTGGAGACAATTATTACAGTTTTACTGCCAGACAGGTGGCACAGAGGACAGACAAAGGTCCTGGCTGGGCTCCCACGGTGACACAGCCTCTCCCTGTGTCCTTGTCACCATCACTTGGAGGTGAGCTCCATGGGCGTGCTGAGGCACCTGATGGTTGCTGCTCTGAAGCAGTGGCCAGCACCCATACACCACTGTAGGTGTGGGCATGAGCTTCTTGGGGACACACTCCTGTGGTGCTGTTCCACCTGTGGTCCCTTTGCTAGTTGGACAGCTGGTGGATACTTTCCTAGCTGCAAAGCAGGTCGTCAGCAGGGTTAAGCCCCTGGAGGTGCCCACACTTGGTAGAAAGGCTTCTTGTTTCCTGACTATTTTTTTATGCAGGAAAGCAAATGTCTCCACTGAGGTAGGCCCAGAGATATTCCCAGTGCCCACCCAAAGGGAGGGATAGAAGTAAAATGCTTCTCAGCTCCATGAGCACCTCTGCAAAATGCGGTGGCTGGCATGGGCAGGAGCCTCACCACCCAGGTTATGGGCTGAGTTGTCCGCATGACCCTTTTATCGCAGTGCACCAGGCAGCTCAACACCTACACCTGCCTGAGCAGGGAGGTAGAAAATCAACAAGCAAGCAAGAAGCAGACTTTTTTTGCTTCTAGTACAGCCATGCTGCTGATGATGGCTCTGGGCAGCAGCACCTGCACACGAGCACTGTAGGCCTGGAATCCCCTCTCTGCGTTGGACTTCGCCGTCTGTGCACTGGAGAGGAAAGCTAAAAACACAAAAGGAACAAACAGTGCAAAATTAAGTGCCTGTCATTTAAAAAGCAGCTGCCCTGGGGGTTGCCCCAGGCCACGGAGGAAGCAATGACTGAGACCTGATAACATCAGGGACTTCAATCCATGCCATGGTTTATTTCCTTATTTTTGGCTCTCCAAGCAACACCAGGTGGCTTCATGCTGCTCAGTCTTGGCCTGGGACACAGGAAATGAGCGGTGATGGCTTCGGGCCTTGGCTGAGAGGGGTGAGCACCTTTTGCAGGATGCTGGCTCTCACAAGCCCCTCCAAGCTGTGCAACCTTCACAGGCTTGTCCAAAGACATGGCTTGGCCAACCCATGGCTGTAACTGACCTTTAAAGATCGTCATGCAGCAAGTGTGGACCTAAAGCACGCAGTATATTTGTATTCTGGTGGGAGAAAATAAATCAAGGAAGGAACACAAAGATTTTTTTTTCATTGGCACTTTTTTCCTTGCCATTTTACAGCAATGTGATATGAAGGAGGGGAACGGGGCTAATGAATTTCGACCTGTTTAGTCATAAAGATTTATACCTGTGGCTTAGAGCTAATATTGACCAATCAAATGGCTCCCCAAATCCTGCCCATTTTATATAAGTTAATCATACCCTCATGGCAGCCCATGAGGTACAGAATAAATTTTGATTTACAACTGTACTAAAATGATCAGTATTTTATGCTGATCATTAACAGTATTTCACACTGGAGAGTTGTTATATTAGAAAGCAGTAAAATGTTGCGTATCACATAACAACATTATATTTGGGCACCACACAGAATACCAAGGGCTTATTGAATTTGTGTCTGAAAGGGACATTTGTTAAAAACATGACCATTGCAAGTGGGGAAAGTGTGTATTATTTTCAGAAGCTTATGCTGCTAACATGCAGCTGGTGTTAGTGTAACCTTTCTGACTTTGGTGCTATAAGTGATGCTGATTCATGTATTACTCTGTAATGACCGTGTAGAGGGCTGAATATTGAGATTTGATTCCTCTTCGGCTCATGGAAGCTGCAGAGGATATTGGTGTGGATAGGATTAGATGCAGTTTTATTCTTGCAGCAGAGCTAAGATTGTAAAAATAGATGCTTGGCAGTTTTTTTATTCACCTTGTTTCAAAAATTCTTTCCTGTGCTGGAGTTTAAAAACAAACAAGACTAACATTGGGCATATCGCCAGTAGGTTTGTTGATATGGCCTCTGACACAAGCACACAGTATAATTGTCCTGGAGAACAAACTGATACTCATAACCCTGATACCTGAGGGTTCAAAGAGGAGCTGCTTCCTAAAATATACATGTGCACACATCTGTGCCTGTACAATGCCCAGATCCTGGGAAGTTCTGAAGAGGATATGCAGAGAAGAAATCTGATGGTGCATGGTCCAGGAAAGCGTTGCTGAATCAGCCTCCAGAGGCAACTGGAGCTAATTGCCCCACTACCGCTGCAGAAGCCTAATTACCCTTTCCTTACGGTGTATTTAAAATAATGCATTGAGAAGTGCAGGAGGGTGAGATTGAACAAAAGGTCAGGAGGGCACTCTGTAGGCAGCGTGATTTTCCCGCTGTGTTGTTTGTCTTGAGAAGTAACATCTGAACACTTCGACATTTTATGCACAGGAACAAAGCAGCTGGCTTTTAAGAAGTGGCCGCTTGCAGAGGTGCCTGAATGAAAGCTGAGTTTTTAGCAGTCTCCTCGTGTGCTGATTCCTCTGGAGATACCAGGTGGGCTGTGTCTACTTTGTGCTATTGTTTTAGGTATCTGAAATGTACCTTTTGTGTGGTTCACCTCGCAAAGGGGAAGAGTGACTGCAGCTCAGCCCACTATTTATTTTATATCACTAGATAGAAGATAGCTGCTGTTACAAGGCAGACTTCTGCATACAGTGTTCACTCACTGTTGTTGCAGGAATTGCATTAACTTCCTGAAGCATTTGCAGATGTAGGAATCGTCAATGCAGCATGTCACAAATAAGGTTCATTGCTATTGTGTGTGAGCTCCCAGGAATCAGAAATGAATCAAGACCTCTCCTCCCAGCTCACTCCTCTCCCCCATG
Source organism: Phaethon aethereus (assembly GCF_964289735.1). NCBI lineage: Eukaryota > Metazoa > Chordata > Aves > Phaethontiformes > Phaethontidae > Phaethon > Phaethon aethereus. Next base: position 163,556,003 of record NC_138582.1, read on the forward strand.
GTATGCCCGATTGCATAAGCACGGAAAAAGATGGCAGTTTCAGTCTGTAAAGCCAAATAAATTTTTAGGCCAGAGCCACTAAAATAAGTCAATTTGTGGCAAGTCAAGTTATCCGGACTAGGGGAAAAAAGTCCAGATAATGCAGAAAACCCCAGTATGATGCAAACATTCAAAGCAGTATGGATCTGCTCAGACAATGGCAATTGTGCTCATGGGTGAACCAGGGTTAAACCTTCCAGGCTTTCAAATGCCTATCTTTAACCTGCTTATTTGCTTATCACTCCTACGCTTCAGGATTTGCTCCATCGTGCTGCATTGAGCTTTACTTCTCCAGTCATGTGTTCAGAGCCTCAGTAACATTTTCACCTATTTTTCAACAGCTACTTGCAGGGGGGGCAAAGAAAAAACAGAAAAAGAAAATCTACCAATTATTTGGCTGATCATTTTACAGAGCTGCCATAAAGAGAGGAGATGGGCATCTGAATGCACTATTTGTCTTGTTTTAATCATAATTGTTATTGGGTTTGAATTCCTTGGACTGAAGATTAAAAAAGCACTCTTGAATTAATGGTGAAAAGCTTGGAAACCAAGAGAGTTGACGCAGCACTTTAACAGCCTGCCGCTCCCTGAATGGCAGCTGATAATGAGCTCACAAACTTGTGACTTGTGAGAGCTCATCCGTGAAGGGGGAATATAAAAATTGCTTTTACGAGTTTTAAAACACTCATAACTTTATTAAGCTCCCCTTTTCACTAGTAAAATAAGTTTAATCGCCCTTCATGGGTGAGGAAATGTGTTTATTCTAAAGTGATTATTTTTTGTCTCCTGTTGAAGGGGTTCTTTTCTTTTGCCTTTTCTTGTGCATCTATGAGTTGTTAGCATGGCAATGAAAGGAGGGGAAGAGAAGGCTGTCACCAAAGCCCTGGCAAACCACTGGTGCTTAATTCCTTTTTTCCACTTGATGGGTTTATACTGTGCCAGTTTTTCCAGTCACATGAAGGGAGTAAGCTCTCCTGTTCCCTTTGGCAGTCAGTGAAAGCTGGGAGCCTCATAAACATTTCACCATGACAAGCTCTATAATTAAAAGTAATTATAACAATGAGCATTCAAAAGCAACCAGTCTTCAACCTATTTGTGAATGTTTGGTTTTTAGAAATAGTATCTTGTCACAGTCACGGTCCTTGCTATGCTAGTTGGATGCTCAGAAGATGAGGTTTGGCTGATGTGTAGTCATTCTGGAAGGTTTTGGTCCATGATTACATATATGCATGTTGTGTAGTACAGGATTTCCCTGAAATCATGTTGACTGAAGGACTGCCACACCAGTCTGCTTTGGAAGGGTTTCTCAGGTCTCAGAACCTACTTGCCAATATTAAATGACACTTTATGAAATGAAGCTTGAAGAGCTCTCCTTCCTCTCCCTGAAGGTGGTCTTCAGGGAGGGAGAGCAAACATTGGGCCAACAACTCTAATATGAACATTGTCCTTGTGATTAAGGTTTTCTTCATGAATAGTAGTTTGTTTCGACATTTTTAAAGTTCGCTACCAAACATTTGGAAGTTCCTACTCTGTTAGAGTCCAGATCTTATAATAAATTAGGCTGACAGCAAGAAGAGATAGGACCTGTCTGCAGAGAGACCTAGGAACTACATCATGGACCAAAGAGCCTTTGTGCTGATTGCTGGGAAAACACTTGGAAGAGAAAGTTGTTGCCATTCCTACGTTTCTGCAATAGTTCATTGGAGACTTTGGTATCTACAGATAGCACAGCACAACAAGGAATAACTGAGAAAGCTGGAATTCAGAACTGAAAAATAGAAATGAAGTGGGAAGCTTTATTCCAGGGTAACAAAATGAATAGACAGAAGGTGGAGAGCAAAACATGGAAGCAAAGGGAGCATTTATTAGGAATCTGGCAGCCAAAGATGGGACAGTTTTATCATTGCAGTGTCACTGTCTCCTGGTTGCTTGGCTCCCTTTCTAGCTAACCAGCTTGTTTGGTCCCAGAGATTTAATTTCCTAGACACAGCGTTTGTCTCATCACTTTCACTTTTTTATTAGTGGTGATGGAAAAGTCCAGCTTTTCTTTTTCTTTTGCATTTTGGCAAGATTTAATAAACTCTCCAGCAAATTAACAGGCTGGTCATTGGCTGAACCATCTTTTTTTAAGTAAGCCTAGCTGTTGGAGCAAGACAGATTTAAAGTCACAGATGACAAGTTTAGTGCAAAATGCCCTTGTCCTGGCAGCAGCAGGAGAGACCTGCTGCCTCTCTCTCTTGTGGAGAGGCAGGAAAGTTTGGTTTCACTAGTTGTAAGGACCATATGTAGCTATAAAATTGTAATCTATTTACTTACTCCAGCAGAAGTTACAACTGAGCAAGGGGACTTGCTGACTCAGATTTGTCATAGAAAGGGGTATAGCTCATCAGTTCTTGCAAGGAACCATTTCCAGAAGGTCAGGCTGGTCCGCAGCTTACAAAGTTAAGGTAACACTTCATTAAAGGTTAATAAATATTCAGACATTTTTCCATTTCTCCTACAATTTTTTACAGCTATGTTGTTTCTAGCATCCTGAAAATGAGCATGACTTTCCTCTCCCCATAGTCCTACACCATGGGGCAAGAGCAAGGTTTTAGAAGATGTGCCTGAGATAGGGACTTGTTCCTGCTCTCATTCCCAGGGATTTCTCTAGGAATTTCAGGGATTCATGGTGGTGTGACCCCTCTCTTCAGAACCAGGCCAACAAGAAAAGTACCCAGTTTAGTACTCACAGATTCAGAAAAGAGGTTCAGGTGCTTCTGTGGTTTCTTATATAAACGAGTAGTATAGGCTTCACCTAAGCTAACCTGAGACTTCTGCAATCTACAAGTGAATGAGTCTGCCAAGGTGTTTTCTTCAGTTTGTGGAGAGAAACAAACATTTTAAAGTCATCATTGTAGATGTCTTTAGGATGAGACAAAATGCGTCTTAACTTCCCTGAAAATTCCCTGGCTGAGTTTCCAATGGCCACACAGGGAGGCCAGGGTAACTACTGACTCCTACACAGAAATCTACATTTTATGTGTCTAAATTCTTTTAAATTAATTCCACAGTAATGATGACAGTGAGTCAATATTCCAGTCAACAAGGAGCCCTCAAATTAAGTCTCGTGATTGGCCTTCTGTCCTTCATAATGCATGGTGCAAAGAATTTCTTTTTATTTTAATGGTATGATTTTAACCTGGAAATTCAGATGAGTCCTGACCTATTAATACAGTTGTAACTATGCAAACAGCAATGTTGTTTGCAAGATTAATCAAGAAACTGGGATTTTTCTCTAAATTATATTTCCTTTCTGCTTGTTCAGAGTGCTTATTCTGCACCGTTAAGGTGAAATATATTAGGTTAACAGCATTAAGAAAAGAAAACGGACATTTGTGTTTGCAGAATCTATCTAAATACCATCCACCCTTGACGTTACAGTCTAATGGGATTTGAATAATGTACTGGTATCTAACCTCTGTAAACAGATTGAATCTAAATTATTTGTATGAAGGATTCAAGGACATCACTTTCGTCCTTGCTGCTATTCCCTCTTGGCCAACTGGTCTGCAGTTGGTTAAGAAAACATTCCTACTTTTGAGATTGATGCAGAAAGCATTTCCTAGAGGAGGACACAATATTCCAAGCAGAACTCTGAGCTGATAGAGAATTTGCAACAGCAAAGCACTGCATCTTGCAAATTCATGATAAATTTTCCTAAATAATATATGACATATCTGGCTCCTTGATTAGATACTTTGTTATAGTAGAAATTGGTTTTATGGGTTCACATATGAATGAGTGTCACTTACCTTCTATCACCTAACTGTTGCATCAGTAAAGTGTTTGATAAAAACTGTTTTATTGGATTTTTTGCAAAAAGTAATGCTCCCATGGGGAATCAAAACCCTTGAACAGTGTCTGGTTGCTGCCTGGATTGTGATGGGAGCCTGCGCTGCAAGCAGCCTTGCAAGAGCATCTCCGTCTGGATTATGTGAGAATCCCCAAAGTGCAGTTCTTACCTCCAGCTCCTACATGACCACTACAGCAAATGCATGATCCATAGTTATTGGTTACCTTAAATTACAGACAAACATCTCCCATCTTAGTAAAAAAGTACAACAGCACAGAATAACAAAAACCTGTCCTTTGTGACCCTTTCTGTAGCTGCAAGAGAGGTTTCTACTATTTGTTTTCTTATCTATGTACAGTTCGATCAATTTTGCAGTAAGAGTCCAGATTTTCCATCCAGGGTATTGATCAACATGTCAAAATGTACAAATTGCTCTGAAACATAAAAATTGGTCTTGGCACAGCAGCCACCACCTGGAGAAGTCTTCAGGACAGTCCAAAATTCCCAGCTGGAGAGTTACACTGAATGATGAAGTGCTTTTTGTGAAAGGTGGCAAGCAGTGAAGTCAGTTCCCTTGTTTCAGGCTGGTCCACTGCTTGAACTTCACTGTCACACCCGTGCAGCTCTGGAGTCCCTGACCACAGGAGGAATTCATAACGTAAGTGCATGGGGTATGTGCGCTGCACCACAGCTTTCGCCACAGGACAAATTGATTGACTTCCATAGCTCTCACTCAAATGTAGGTGTCTGCTCAGGCCTTCTGAGCCCTGAACAAATCAAAATAGTCCAATGGGATCCAAGTCACTGTTTAGTAGTGCTATTTCTTTCCAATGACTAGGTAGTAGGCCTGCTTCCAACTTGGGTTGTCTGAGTGGGTACTAAAGCTAGATTGGGTAAATGCAGGTTTCAGTTCCTTCATCATCTATGAATGGTCTCTCCCGACTTAGCACAGCAGCTCCCACAGAAGCACAAACACAGTGGTTATCAGGTACATCATGATAAGGTATTCCAGCTTGCAAACTCTCTGGTTCCCATTGCCATGCTGGATGGTGACACAGCTGAACAAAAACATATCCTGTGATAAAAAGAATTTAAGTCAGGGTAGAAATGACGTCCGCTTAACGTTCAGTAGCATCTTGAACCAGCCACAAACATTAAAGAGTTACATGGAAAATACTCTCACACCCCCAGGAGTTTCCAAGCAGAACTGAAAGATCATCTCTGGGGCCAGATTTCTGTCTGCTTCTGGTAACGCTGGCAAATGCAAGAGCGAAAGATGGCAGATAGTCCATGCAGAGACTGTACGAACCTTTTCACAGCTGAAAAAATAGCAAGAAGGGCCAGGAAGAAAGTAAGAGGGTAAGTCAATCCTGGAGGTTCATTTAGAGTCATGTCACCACTCCAAATGGAGCAAACCACGGCATCTGGGTAGATGGAGCAACTCATGATTCTTCACTGCACTGAACAGCCCAAGGTGCATGTCTGCTGTCCCCTCTAGATAAATCTGGGCTAATGACACATTGTTGTATTGCTGTTTTCTGTGGGCTCCAGGCACTGAACTACAAATTTCAAAGCCCAGAGTTTTGGTAACAGCATTGGGTAGATGTAATTAATTTTTCAAAACCAGTCTCAAAAATAATAGTGATATTCTAGGTAGAGTATTTCTTTTTCACCTTATGTGAGCACAATGTTTTAGAGAGCAAGGAAACAGTTCCAGACAGAGAGATAGCCAGAAAACACTAATCAAGGAGTAACACAAGGAGGAAGAGGCAAAGGATAAGTTTACTACTTGCTAAACCTTTCTTTCTTTTCATCTAGCTGTTCCTGTTTGTCCTGTCTTTCCCACTTGCTTTACTTCCACATTTGAAGTTTTTGTACATCGCTACTAGGCTGGACTGTTCATATTAACAGTTTATTGGCATTATTGGTTCACAGAATTAAAAGATCCCTTAGACCATGAAATTTTAATAAAGTGAAATATATTCATTCTTGTGAAAAAGCAGATGTAGGGAAAATGAATTGATCAGGAATGTCTGATAATCAATTTCCTCCGGTATGCACACAAAATAATTACTCATCCAGACCCCGCTGTTTAATTTGCCTCCTCTGCTCATGCATCTTATAGACAATACATGAGCATTTGCCTGCTTCCACCAGAAGTAAAATGATAGCTTGACAACACAGCTTTCAGATAGGGATTGTTCAAGTATTTTGTGCAAAGTTTATCATCAAAGCAATCCCTCCTGAAAAATGTTCTTCAAAATCTTTAACCAAGTCCACAAAATAAAGATTTGTCAGGTTGAGAGCATTCATTACAAATGGAGGTTTAAAAATAACAGCACCATTAAAAGTAAGTAGTGGCTGTTTGAAATAATGTCATGGTCTCTTTTGTAATGGCTGTTTAAGATTTAGTGGTGGTACCAGCAAACAGAGGTCAACGACGCCTCCGACCCAACCTCTGGTCAGTTTGCTACTGCCTTGGAAATCTCTCTTCAGAAAACAAACAGAAAAGAAGTTGGTAGAAATAGCATGTTTATTATTGATCACAAGTTGATCAGCAGCAGCGTATTAGTCATTGAACCTTCAGACTAGGTTTGTGTCAGAACTGGTGGTCTTGGTAAGAAATATGGCTCCTTACAGTGTCAGGCACTGTATAATGGACAAAAGCATCGTCCTGCCCCCAGAGACCTTCCACACGCAGCACAAGTCTGCAGACAGGGCTGATCCTGACCAAGCGTGGGTGTCTGGAGTCATGGAGAGACCATGATGTTCATTATAGTAATTGGTGAAATAGGTGCTTTTAGAATGAGTCATCTAAAAGAAAGGTCTAACTGAGCCTAGGTGAGTTACAGCCGGCCTGTGCCTGGCCATCCCCACTGACCGCAAGGGTGAGCGGTTCAGGTGGAAACTTTCACTCTGCAGACATCCCAGGTTAAGCAAGATGATCCCACCCCAGAGGCCAGCCCAAGGGAGTCAGTGAGATCAATGCAAGTCTCACTGGCTGCGATCCCAGCACAGCAGAGACAGAGATGATCAGTTCCCTTGTTCACAAGTGCAATAGATCCTAAAGAAAGCAGTGATTACACTTAAAATAATCACTGTCTCTGCTGTGCTGTCCTGGAAGATTAAGATATTTCCTGAATGACCCACAATAGATTCCCAGGGGGATGAAGGAGAATCAGTCTCAAAAATGATGCTCGGCCAGCAGTGCTGATTCAAGCTCTCCTTGGCTGTCGGTCAAAAACCCACCACCACATTCAGCTGTGCCCCTGGGGCAAACTCCTGGAGGAGATACCAGCCTCAGAGCTATGAGCTATGCCAAAAGCATCTAATTGCCACATTCCTCTTCAGTTGAAAATATATGCTACTGTACATCAGCCATCCTGGTCCGAGGAAGGGATGTGTGTGCTTCCTCACTTGCTTTTCTCAAGGAGCAATGCAACAATTACTCAAATCACACTTTTAGAGTGCCTGCCCCCCAGAAGCACTTCTAAACTGTGAAAATAGACTACAGCTGTGGAAAGTGTATCAAACTAGTGAATTCCTGCTGGGGAGGAGTAGTGTGTTTGGCTCTGGGCATGATGGGCTACATATTCAAGATTGATTGCTCAGTTGAGCCCCATTCTGGGGAGCTTTCTCATTTCTCTTCTGGCAAACATTAACTTCCTTTGCTTTCCTGTTACATTCACAAATCCTAGAGGGAAATATTTTGCTGACTACAGCAGTATTTTTCATGCTAAATTATTCCACTCGTGTGCAAATCTGGCCTTGCAAGGTGCTCAGTCCTCTCTGATCTCTCCAAAAATGAGTCGGGATGCAGAGAAGCTGATGGTTTGCAAAAGTGTCATAAGATCTTCCAGGTTCATGCTCATTGTAAACAAAACACGGCAAATGTAGCATCCAGTTGGCAAACCTACTAAGCAAATATCAATGCTTATAAGAAAAGCAGAGCTGGACAACATGATGGCTGCGATATGGCTGTTTTCATTTGCAAGAATAATTAAGAACTGAATACATTATTTAACAACTATTCGATGAGCTTGTAAATGTTGCACATACTGGGCTAAGAAAGAAATCTATAATTTTACAAGGACACCCTCCTCTTCAGGTAGCACTGGTGGCTCTAGAAATATGTTTTGTTAGAGGTATCTTTTAACAACTTTTTTTATAGTATTCCACCAGAGAGAAAACTCCTGCATTTCTTGTCCTGTAGCATTGCTCTGATCTAAATATGGTCAAGCTCATCAGACCAGTGGTGTCAAGTTAAAGATGGATTAAGTTATAATGAGACTGCCAGAACCAGTAGTAAAGCAGAGTAGCATTTCTCTAATCAAATTTAAATCCTATGATTTTTTCATAGGAAAAAGAAGAGTGATTCAGTCATCAGGTTGTTAGAGTGAGGACCTGGCCTGAGCACCCTGCTTTACTAATTTCTGCGTGGGGAAAATCATTAAGGAATGAACTTTCTAAGGCAATCATAAACTTGAAATTACAGAGAAGGCTCTAAATGGGATTTTCAGATGTTTATTTTCACCTTAAAGTAGCCAAAGAAAGTAGTGGAAGTAAGGCATGGACTTGTCTGTGTCCAGCCATCTTCAAAATATATTGTGTATCAATAGCAAAAATGACTTGATACAAATTTTTTCTGTTCTCTAAATATTTTATTTTAAAATACAAAGCTTGGGAAAAAAAAAAAAAAGAAAGCCAGGATGACCAGGGTAAAATAAAATGTCTTGTTGAAAAACTGGCAAGGCAATTAATGGGCTGAAACTTTGTTTTTAATGTTGGGTTTTTTAACAACTGCTGGAAATTTCTTTTTAAGTTTGACCCATGTTTGAAGAAAAATTCTGTTTTGCCAAGCCAGTATTTGAGGCGAAGCAGGTGGTCTAGCTTCCTAACATGTGCCCATTGCCTTTCACTTCACCAATGAACACATTGTGTTTGCCAAGGATAAGTGAATGGAGGATTCTGATTTTCAGACAGAAAAACTGAATCCCCTCCACATACACCCCTGGGTGCCACTGTGAAAGACAGCAAAGTGCTGCCAAGGACTTTTGAGCATTGCTGTTTTTGGAAGCCTATAGGCAGCAGCTGCAAGCTTCCTAAATTATGTATGGGCACTACACGATCCACTGGCTTCCCACTCATAGCAGATAAGACCTTCAGAGGTCAGCTCTGCTCAGAGTCATCAACACACCACTGCTGAAAGGTGTTTGCACAGCTTCTTCGTAATGACCTGCAAGGGTGGAGATGCTGGGCCCTCCTTGTGCTTCAGTAACCTTAAAAGGTTTTTTTCTAATGCCTGCTAAGAGTCTCCACCGCTGCTGCCTAACGCTGTTTCTTTCCTTCCTACCAACAAGGAACAGGGTGAGCAGTTTTTCTCTTGCTGCTTATAATAATTTTTTGTATTTCTGTTACTGTTCCTCCAGATAACTCCTCAAATCGTCCACAGGCGGTCCATATTATCACTGGCGTGCTCTGTACTGAATGCAGTGCCCGAGCTGAATCTGTACTTTTTCTGCAGGGAATGGAAGATTACCCACGTCACCATTTTTAAGCATCCCAACATGATGCCTGTTTCCATGACCCCATTGATGCGTTTGCCACGGCATCTACTCCTAACTCCAAATCCTTTTCTGCAGCACCACTACCCACCCCAGTAATCCCTAACTAGTGTTTTTTGTGCAGTTGATTGCCTCCACCCAAGTCGAACCAGACACTTGTCTGTCTTTAGTGAGCTAATGCATCTAATATATATTTTTATGAATAGTCTCCAATAATATCTACTTAGTAACTCATACAAGAATAAGTCCTCACCATAAACAATTGCCAAAGACATATTTGAAGTTTTAAAGATGTTTCTTTATTTTGGCGCTATTACATGCCAAAATGACATTAGACATTCACCAAAGCCAAAGTACCATCAATTCTTGAGAACTTACATTTCCTCCACGTCTTTTCTGCAGTTTGGGAGCATGCAGCTGACTTTGACTCTGCCACAGGGTCACACATATGAAAGCTGTGGTAGAGTAATTTTATATTGAAAGAAAGCAGAACTGAATGTGTTATTAGTCAGGTTTGCAATGCAGGTAGCTTGCACCTAACCCAGAGAGAGGCCTGGGTACATATTATCCTGAACTGAAATGTCAGTTGTGGTAGATGTTACAGTAGAAGCTGCCATCCCATCTACTTCAGTTCACCTGGAGAAACATTTCCCTGGAATTCCAGTCCCTGAGAGCTTCCTTAGTGCATTCTTGTACACAGATATTAGGAGATAACACATCATTATTAAGGACACAAGGAGTACAGAAGTGTTTTATAGTCTGTTGGGCTTTTACTGACTGAAAGAACACAAGTCTTTCAAAAAAGAAGATAAAATATAATCCTTGTGGAACGATAACAATAATTCAGGAGGAGTCACTTAGCCAGTTTAAACTTCAGAGGTAGCATAAATAAGGTGCCTGAATTCACGTGTTCATGCCTGTTGGCTGGTTCGCTATCAAACCAGTACACTCTCTTGAACAGCAGCAGGCGTGTTCCTGCACTCACATCACGTGCCCTGCTCCATGCGAGAAAGGGCAAAACCTTCCCAATTTCAAAGCTGCTGCTCACCGCGATGTACCAGACGATGGAAATCACTTGGGGGCTTTCCATCTATGATCAGCTGCTGTGAGGAACCCCGCGCTCCTCTGATTCACGTACTCATGCTTCAGAAAGATCTCTCGCCCGGCGCTGCCTGCAGTGCCCATGCTGAGCAGCCTATCCAGCGCCCTGTCAATTTTCGGTTCAAGACGCATGGATGGCAAGATTAGGCCCTGCATGGAGTTTCCTCGGTGGTAACACTTAGGGGACCACGTCATGAATCAGAGTCTCGTTGTGGTAGATGATACACAGACACAGATCTTATAGCTTAACACAGACATATTACTTTAAAAGATTGATATTTCACATGTAGGTGCTGAGCCAGTTATGCATAACCTCATACATTAGCAAAGGAACAAGAATGAAGTGTTGTGTTGCTACAGCAGACTGTCCAGGTTGATGCGGAGGTAATTTTATACACGTAAATTTACACACACTTTTTAAAGATTAAGGAAGCCAGTTCATATAATTCCTAATAAGGCAGACTGTATTATCCCGCTAGAGCTCCCACCAGTTTAAAAAAAAAAAAAAATTACAAGTTGAGTCACGAAAATCAAGTCTGAATAATATTTATGCAACAAAATAGATTTGGGATGTTATTTTTTCAGCAATGATCTAAGTTATTCATTAAGCTAGGCAAAGTTTGTAGCATCTTTTGTTACAGCAATTGATTTGCTTTGAAACAACAAACCTGTTTCAGGCTCAAATGCTCTTTGCGGGGTCAGGAATAGCAATACAGGAATACACCAAACTTCAAAGGTAAGTATGAGACAAGAACAAAGGATGGAATTTAACTAGGTTCTCTTAATCAGGGGAAAAAAAAGAAAACAGTTTGGTACCTGTGGTATAGAAGAAAGGATATTACAAAGTGAAAGGTGACATGGCAGTATCTTCTACTGGAAAGAGATACATAGGGTGAGAGAAAGAAGAGAGGGAGGATTTATAGCACATGGATGGTTTTGCTGGGAAGTGAGTTGGAGTGTGGTGGTGAAAGGGAAGAATTATAACGTGCCATAAATGTTTGTCTCTGTTGATGCTGTGCTTTTTTCTTATCATGAGTAATGTCTTTTGATTGCCACCTTTGGAAAGCGTTTTGTAGCTTTCTCTTGAGGATCAAGACTGAGAGAACAGAAATTGAATGGCTGTGCTGTAAAAGTTTGTTGTCTACTAATAACTGCGTAGTTTTGCCCTTTTGCTTTTGCCTGTGCAAGTTTTTTCTGACTCATGGGGGTTGTTTCATCCATAAAATCTCTATGAGGACATCGTGTAGTGGGTGAAGTGTATTACATTCTGGGAGGAGCAGGCGTAGGATTCAGGTGTATATTTAAGATTGGGAATATATTGACAATGTTCATACACGTTATTCAAGGAATAATTTGATTTCACTAGGTACATGTTGTGGTGTTTTCCTTTTAATGTTGAGCTTAGTGATGTGTGGTACAGCTTACTGTTTGGGAAGCAAGTTTCTGAGAAAATTTTGAAGTTGAATCATATTTTACTGTCTTTGTTGAAAATATTTGCTGGGCAAGCAGCCTTTTTAGACTGTCAAGAGGGGTTATCGTTCCCCTTAGACCAGATGTGGTGGTATTGAAAACATGACAGACTATTGTATCTTTTTTGATATGTTTTGGATGACTGCTGGGTTTGTGTAGGTGGGTGTGCTGGCCTGAAAAATTTTATATAGCATAGTTTTTTGACTACCATTTTTATGCTGACTATTGTTTGCTGGACTTTGATACTGCTAAAGCAGTATTCAAGAGACAGTTTGATGGAGGACTGAAGTGTACTAAATTTATCATAGAAACCAGTGAGGGAATCAAAGCTTTCAGTCCAGACAATGAAGATGCCATCTGTATTTCTCAGGTAAAATGCTGAGTAAAGTTGGCTTCAAGCTATGGTTGTTTAAATGTCTTAAGAATTGAACAATGAAGTTGTTGCAGTGTGGAGCCACTTCAGTGCCTACAAGCTGTTCATACAGTCTGGAGGAAATGTGTTGGTGAGGGCTATGAAAAAAATTGAACTTGGTAATATATTTAGGCCAGCCTAAAGGTTGGCCTTATTCTGACAGGTTCTCAGTGCAGGCTGCAGGCATGCAGAGCAAGCCACGCTGCCACCAAGCCTGCAATACAAGTGTACATCCTTCATGACTAAAACTGTAACAGCAAGGTAGTTTAAGCTCTACCATCAACTTAATTTAGCTTTGAAGATGAGAGATTTTACTCTGGGCTGGATGAAGAGCTTGTTTGCCTAAAAGTTTCCTTATTCACACCAGTGATGACAATCAGTCCAGAAAACTATTTTACCTCTCTACACAAAACGTGCCTCACTTACACCCTTGGCCCATAAAGCTTCAAAGCTGACTAGATACTTTCATGACTTTTCAAAGGAGAACCCTTGTCGCAGTCTGCAGCAGTACCATCTGCTTTGGCTGCAACCTGAACCAAGATCCCCGAGCCCTGACTGGCCACACGATGTAGGAGAAGCTACCAGGCAGTGGCCTCCTCCCACCAGTCCCGGTTCAGACACTGCTGGTGTTACATCTCATCTGATCACTCCTGGGAGCAGTTGTTTCTCCTACTGCTCACTCTGTCTATGTCTCCATCCAAGCACCCCCAAGGTCCTAGAACGACTGCATTGGAAGATGTATAAACTGTTAAAAAACAACAAAAATTCAATCTAAAGCCCACTACACATTGCTGCACGCAAGCCAAGGGCACTGATTGAATACATCAAGAGGGGCAAGGGCTTGGATTTCTGACAGCCAGGTAATGAATTGTGATTAACTATGCAGTCACCATTCACAGAAGAATTATAGACCGGAGAAGGAAAAGGAAATGGAACATTTGACAGCAAAATAATTATTTAGATCCCGCTATTCAGAGTGCTTAGGCAGACACATAGTGGCTCAATGAGAGAGATGCAAGAGGCAGGTGGGGGGGAGCAAAGAAAGAAGGGGAAAACCAGGCTGATGGGAGGGAATAAGAGGGTAGGTAAGAGGCAGTGCTCACTCATCAGGCTTCTGTGGGAACGGAGAGGGTGATCTGATGTATTTGGGAAATGCGGGAGTCTCACACCGCCTCCCTGGCAGGGAGGGAGCGGTGCAGAGGTGTGTCTCCTGCCCACCGTGACGTGTGTCTCCTGCCCACCGTTGCGTGCGGTGCCCACAGGGAGCCCTGCGGCACGCAGCGGGCTGAGAGAGCACCAGCTCGCAAACACAGCCAGGTCCTTCCCGGTGCAAACCTCCGCAGCTTTGCCGACTGCCTCCGGGAAGGGCTACGCTCACTCGAGCTGCTTGCCCGCAGGCGGGGAAAGCCCTCTCGTGCCTGAGGGCACCCTCCCGCACCAGCCCCACGAGCCCTCAGGGCTCAACAGCAGCTGCTCTGAAGCATCCAGGTGGGCATCGAAAGCCCAGTCCTGCTGCTGGCAGCGGTGGCATTTCACCCACCGACAGACGTGGGCTCAGAGTCTGTCCTTAGGCGCTGGATTCGCTGGACGCGGTACACGGCCACCAGCACCTGCCAGACCGCAGAGCAGACCGGCAGGACATGAAGCCAAAGGGGCAAAACCAACTTTAGAAGTGGTGTGAGCGCGGAGTTGTAATAGCAATACAGTATCGGAAATCGTTTTAGAGAGTGGGAAAAATATAACTAAATCAAAAACGCGGTACTGGAAAGAGAACAAAAACTTGGAAGTAGAAAAACATGCCACAGCTTAAAAAGGCACAGGCAGAAAGTAGCAGGAAAAAAAACACAGAAAAGAATGCATTATAATAAAGAAGAAGGAAACTCTGTGGTAATACAACAGTGGAAATGGGGGGAAAAAGAAAGAATAGCTGACTCTGGGTCAGAATAACATGTAGAAAAATAGAGAATCTGATTAACACAGTGCTGCAACTTTCCTTTGGAGCAGGAAAGGAACACACTGAATATTGCAAAAGATACAAATTATAGAGAGGGAAAAGGATACTACAAGAAACACATTTATGGAGGTTGAATCATAGACAAGAGCAAAACTGGACCAGGGAGGGAAAAAAGCAAAAACTATAGCCAAGGACAATAGGGTTTTGTGCTAAGTACTAAGCGGGAAATTGCAGACAAAGAATGCAATTCTAGGAAAAATAGCAGCTGTACAACACAATATGGCAATGAAACAATGCTTGTAACAATAAAAAGTCACTTATGAGGGAAACTGTATCCACAAAAATGACGACAACAATAAAGGGATTAACAATATGGGAACAACTGAAGATGAAAATATTTGTGTTAGAGAAAGCGTAATGATGGCACAGAAATCAGTGACGAATCACAAGCATGGCTTTCACAGTATTTCTTTGTGTCTTGTATGAAAGAATTGCTTACAGCAGATGTCCTTCCCTGCATCTCTAGGAAGACACATATTTCTTTCAAGCTTGTTATTATTATTATTGTTGGCATTACAGGAGTCTTAATGACGTCAGCCATGGGTCACAGCTCTATCTGTGCTATGCACTGTACAAACATTTGGGGTAACTTTATGATATATGGCCCAGCAGAAGGAACCTAAGCTGATCATCAGGAGAGGCAATAGTTTGGTAGTCAACTAGTCAAACAGACTAAGAAGATAACCTAAAGGGAGAGAGGTGAGACGATGAAGTAGTCAAGAGGGTATCAGTGATGTATTTTGCAGTTTAGTCTTCTTTTGTAACTTGGTCCCAAAACTAAAAATGTATATTTTTTAAATAAACAGTGCTTCTGTTCTTACACTTTAAACAGAGTTACTACTAGGATAATAAAACACACAAATCTTTCATTACCCCAAGAGTAGCAAATCTTAACTTTGGGACGCTATCTTATCCAACATGTCCTGTCAATATGGTACTAAAATGCCTATCTCCCTATCTGCCCGTATCCAGGCAGTACCATAGAAGACCTTCCATGGGAGCTACACCAAATTGCTTGTGAGTGGCATGGAGAGACTCAAGGGGTGAAGAAATGACTTGCAGTGGGCAGTGATAGTCAGAAAAACTTTCTGGCAACAGCAAGGGATGGCACATCCTTAAACCCTGCATGTTCATAGGGATTACAAGTTATATTAAAACTACTGCAGTGAGGTCTCATAGAGGGCCAATAACAGGGACAATGAATTTGGGTTGGAAACTGAAGAACTCCTGAAGCCATTTCTGCTGCAGTCAGCTTTGCATGCCAGAGCTCCATCACCTAAAATCTGGAGACCAGGCAGCAAATGGATTTACAAAATCTCTGCACACAGGTTGTGTCTCAGATGCTCTCCTCCATGAGGCATGGAGCACATCTCTGAGGAGTGGCAGCAATCCTCAGAGGTCAATAGGAGCTGAGGGGGGCGCTCCTCTCCTCTCACTGACTTAGTCCCAGACTGCAGTCAATTGTCCCTGGGACTGGCATGGTTCATCTGGTCTCTTGAGCTGTTCCTGGCCTTCAGGAAATTGTAGCACTTTGACAAAAATGAAGTACAAAAGTCATGTCACATTGTGCCAGGGCTGGGAGGAGCTGAAATTAAAGGCTGTTGTCTTAGCGTTGCGTTTCATGCTATTAAGGATTTTCCGTGACAGATTTCTTCATGTTGCTGGCTCCTACGCTCCTCATAAATGACTGGAAAAAGTCGTAACTTGCACTGCCAGACAGAGTCTTCACTGACAGAAATACAGTAGTCTGCTATTAGTGCTGGACTACCACACTTGCTGAGCTTCCAACTCAGACTCTGGCAACATCCTTCCATCACCCCCACAACTGCAGTAAGGCGTCCAGATAAATCACTGTCTGTAGACTTCCAGACAGTGCTTGGCACCCAGAACCCAGCCAAGTCCACGTGCTGTGCTTTGGGCATATTATCAGTTTGGAGACTTCCACAAGCACTGAGTACATTTAATTCTTCTATGCAAACGACTTGTTCTGCAAAGCCTCACATCTCCTGAGGGATGCAGAGGTGACTGGGAGGACCATCAACATCAGTGAAAGAAGCACAGGAAATATTCTCAATTGGGAAAACTCAAAGTCCATGGGATTTGTTTAGTTAAGTTTAAACATCCCAAATGCCCCACCCCCCAAAATAATAAGGAAGCTGAATTACTGTTTTAACTTAATTTTGGTTAATATACAGCATTGTTAAGACAAGAGTAATCTTGGTTAAAAATAACATGCTCTTAGTACAGGTTGAGGTCATGATGTTCAGAGAATGCTGTGAGTTCCAAGTATAATTCTAAGGGAAAAGGTGAAATATGAAGGAAGACCTTTAAGTGAGTAGCAATAGAAGTTAAGCACATTTTAATGAAAGGGAAAAAATAGCTGTCTACCGCTGTCAGTGCACCAGTTTGTCATGCAATAAAAGAGTTTGGTTGAGCATGTCTGTTCATTTCTTTATTAGTTTTGCACTTGACATCTCTGGCACAGATTCTCTGTATCAGCCTGTGCATTTATCTGACTAAATCACAGAATCACAGAATCATTAAGGTTGGAAAAGACATTTAAGATCAAGTTCAACCATCAACCAACACCACCATGCCCACTAAACCATGTCCTGAAGTGTCACATCCACATTTTTTTGAACGCTTCCAGTGATAGTGACTCCACCACCTCCCTGGGCAGCCTGTTCCAATGCTTGACCACTCTCTCAGTAAAGAAATTTTCCCCAATTTCTAGTCTAAACCTCCCCTGGCGTAACTTGAGGCCATTTCCTCTCGTCCTATCACTAGTTACTTGGGAGAAGAGACCAACACCCACCTCACCACAACTCCCTTTCAGGTAGTTGTAGAGAGTGATGAGGTCTCCCCTCAGCCTCCTCTTCTCCAGACTGAACAACCCCAGTTCCCTCAGCTGCTCCTCATAAGACTTGTGCTCCAGACCCCTCACCAGCTTCGTTGCCCTTCTCTGGACACGCTCCAGCACCTCAACGTCCTTCTTGTAGTGAGGGGCCCAAAACTGAGCACAGGATTCGAGGTGTGGCCTCACCAGTGTCAACTACAGGGGCACGATCACTTCCCTACTCCTGCTGGCCACACTATTGCTGATACAGGCCAGGATGCTGCTGGCCTTCTTGGCCACCTGGGCACACTGCTGGCTCATGTTCAGCTGGCTGTCAACCAGCACCCCCAGGTCCTTTTCTGCCAGGCACCTCTCCAGCCACTCTTCCCCAAGCCTGTAGTGTTGCATGGGGTTGTTGTGACCCAAGTGCAGGACCCAGCACTTGGCCTTATTAAACCTCATACAGTTGACCTCTGCCCATCGATCCAGCCTGTCCAGAACCCTCTGCAGAGCCCTCCTACCCTCCAGCAGATCAACACTCCCACCCAGCTTGGTGTCATCTGCAAACTTACTAAGGGAACACTCGATCCCCTCATCCAGATCATCGATAAAGATATTGAACAAGACCAGTCCCAGAACCGAGCCCTGGGGAACACCACTTGTGACCGGCCACCAAGCGGATTTATCTCCATTCACCACAACTCTCTGGGCTCGGCCATCCAGCCAGTTCCTCACCCAGCAAAGAGTAAACCTGTTCAAGCCACGAGCCGCCAGTTTCTCCAGGAGAATGCTGTGGGAGATGCCGTCAAAGGCTTTACTAAAGTCCAGGTAGACAACATCCACAGCCTTTCCCTCACCCACTAGGCGGGTCACCTGGTCATAGAAGGAGATCAGGTTGGTCAAGCAGGACCTGCCTTTCATGAATCCATGCTGGGCCTGATTCCTTGGTGAATGGAGATGTCTGTAGCTGAGCTAATTACTGTAGGCTCGCCTTAAAGTCAGTGGAGATCCAGTGAATGGGGACAGAGGTTGGGGAAAATCATAATTCTGAAATAGACATCTAAAATAGCTCAGGTAACCTCCACTCTTAAAGTACATTTTTCTCTGCACTGTAAACAAGGAATCCCATAGATGAAGATCTTCCTGATAAGTCTGAATAGGGAAAGTTATTTCAGTTCCTCTGTGGTCATACTTAGATCTTACAAAGTCCTTTTACTCATTACCTTTTTACTTTCTGGAATCATCTCAAGCCATTAATTAAAGTAATAAACAAAGGAGATATGGTGCTGCAGTCCCTGACAGAGACTCCCATAGGGAAGCCATCTCCCCGAGGTGTAATAGTGTAGCCTGTGTTCTTTAGATGCAGAAGCCATAGGGCAAAATTTTGCTTTCAGACCCTTTCCTGCGTTTGTGGGCTTCAGAAAACTATGTCCTTGTGGCTGAGGAAAGAAACTTATCTATAATGAAATGAGTCTCAGCATCCAATCTGTCTTCATAGGAGTACTAAGCATCCATGTGTATTAGTAAATATGAAAATCTAACACCAGCTCTTCAAAATTTGGCATAATCCACATGACATTGTACATTTTAGGACCCTTTCTGTCTAGTAGGGTGCTAAACTGAGCTTTGTTTGCCTAAACACTTACCACTCCAGGTCCTGTAGGACAGATGTCATTCCCACACCTGACTTGCCTAGGACTCACAGTGTGGACACAAACTCACAATCAGCTGTGGAGTCTGGAGCATGCTGAGGTTAAGCACATATATATTCATGCAGGCTGGAAAATGCTGCTGCATTCAGAAGCCTTAAATTTAACTCTCACCCCTTGGTACTGTAGTAGACTTACTCTGTTTCCAGCTGTGGAGACAGAGATTTCATTGCAGGGCTCTTGTAACTCAAGACCTTATTACTTAAATTATAAAGTTAGGGCAGCCGTGGGACTTGTGTCTTTCTGTACCACTTTCACAACAAGGATGCACACTATCTAGCTGTGTGCTGGATAAAGGCAGTTGTGAAGGCCCTGGCAGACATTCTTGGATACCACATCACAGAGCAATTCTACATCACAAGGAAGATACTCAGCTCCCCAGTGAAAAGCATGAGAGGAACGATTACAGCATCTGTGCTAATGTGGGCTGTGAGAGGCCATAAGCAGCACAACTACACTGTAGTCACTGCTGTTGCCCTTTACAATCCCATTTTTCTTTTTATTTGGTTCATTTTATACCTCAGTGCACATGATGGTCTTTACTTTGCTTCCAGACTGCACAAAGCCAGCTATTGTTTTTGCAGAGATTTGTTCACCTTTTCCCCTGTTAGCCAGCTTTATGCTTCCAGTTGCCAAATTCCTGCTTGTCAACAAGCCAGGCAGGCCACTTCAAAATCAATCAAGTCATCTTAAATAAAGGTGCCTATTTCTAAGCAATGTATACAGGTTTGTTTTGTTCCTTTGCCTATACCTTTGGTTGACATCTCCTGATGGTCACTCCTCAGGTGGTTGCTTAAACTTTATGCCCAAGCCTCTGGCTTGCAGAAGGTCATGAGAGTCTGGACACAAACCTAGAGCAGATGTTCCCAGTGCGAACGCTGGTTTTGATTCAGTGGTCTAATTGTCTTTGCCCTGAACCTAATGCTAGGTTCATCAAGACTTTTTAGCAGCTACTGTGTCCTCTGAAGTAGTGTCCAAAGCCATCACTTGTTTTCTTTTTGGGAATGGGAATCATCTCTTTGGGAATGGGGAGACCCACACGTGATCCAGGTTTCTCCGAAATGAGGTGTTACTTTCTCACCCCATACCTAAGGTACAAACCACACCTCTTCTTCAAAAGATCTTCTCCTTTTATCATCTATACATCTAAAGATGAACAAGAGTCCCAAAAGTAATTGTATTAGAGTATTACCAAATGTGGATGTTAACATAACGATTTTCTTATGAGGCTTTGGAGATTATTTGACACAGTCCCAGTTAGCAAGTGCTGACACATAATAAGAGTAAAAAACAGTTAAATCAAAACTCGTCTGTTTTGACATAAACTTATTTCCCAATTTTACAACAGCAATGTATTAGGGCCATGATGCCCCACATGAGAAGGAAAGAAGAAATAGCAATTGGGATCACAAGTGTGAAAAACAAAGTTTCCATCTAAGACGATGAAGGAGACCACAGGAAGATGTGTTTAAGAAACCGTAATGGCACTATTTCTAAAATATTCTCCATCCACTAGATTCCTTTGTGCTTACAGTGTGCGAAGCAGAGCATGACAACTGGTTAACAAGGGAAAGAGGGCTGGAACTCAAGCCGCATGGAAGCTTCTATTTTTTAGCATTTGTAGCCTGAAATTGTTTATCTGAACATCTGCTTCATTAAGAGACATTGTGATTCTATTCACAACAGCAACAAAGAGCTACAGAAAGCACTTTTCCATCTCTCTTTTTCCTACCCATGTTCCATACCCCCCTTCAAAACTTTTCCACTACAGATGCATGTCACAACACTTACTGTTGGCTTTTGTTGTGCTTCCCTACGAACAATGGTAATGTTGTACTTCAAGGGAGCATCTTGGAAAGCAGAGCAGTGCTTTCTGAGTATTTCTGAAGTAACTATCTAAGCAATTTTCTTGTTGTTTCTGTTGTTGCGAGAGACCTTTAACTGGGAACAAGGGAATATCTGCGAGTAATCTGCAATTACACAGGTTTTGTCGGCACCCCGCTTAGAATCAAGTTGAAAAGGCTGAATTACAGACATGGTTCTGGAGTCCTGTGCTCCACTGACGAGCAGCTGTATGAGGGAGGCAGGATCAGGAGTGCTGCTTTTCCAATATTTCCTCCTTCCTCAGCTTCTTTGATTCTTCACAGGAAATAATGAAGATGACTAGAAAAACCTGTATTGCACATCCCCTTTTAACAGGAGAGCCTGTTAGCTTTATGCTGCTTAGCTGTTATTTCATTCATTCTTCTTATTAATATTGTTTACTGCTGATTTTGCCTTTGATTTTCTATTTGGTGACCTCCCACTCCATCCTTATTTAGAGAAGGCTGGCCAATGATTTATTTTTAGGACAATACTAAGGATCCTCTGTCTCTACATTGCTAGAGTATTTACTAATATTTTAATATAATATCTAAAACACCCAGAGTGGATTTCAACAAAGGTTACCCTCCCAGGAAATAACAGCAATTGCTTAGGAAAGTGCTAAGATTACCCAACGGGTAGGTAAACAGGGATGCAGGACCCAAGCAAATGTTGGTAACACCCCAAATTTCATTTTCCTGCCATTGTACAGCACCTAGCACATTGAGAGCTTGGATTTATGACTGCAGTTTGCAAGTGGTACAGCAGTGCAAACATTACTCCAGACAGAATTGTAGTTTTCAATTAATTTATTCACAGACATTTGGTCATCTTTAAGCCAACATGACTTCCTGGAGTAGGATGAGTGGGTGTTGCACTTCGCAGGCTGTTCTTTAAAAGTAAAGTAAGCCATCTTTAGCCAGCGTGGGCTGGCAGTTGTTGCTTTAATAACATTTGGCACAAGCACACTCAGCCACCCTATGCTTTGATGCAGCTGACCTACCAGTCATCCACTGTCTCTTAGACCAAAAATTAGGTAAGCGATGTGGATATAGCCCCAGAATGTCAAAACAGGGATCAGCAAGGGAGGTGAAGAGTCATTAACTGACATTAATAAGAATCGTGAAACTGTGTTGCTACACAGTCATAGAGGAATGTTTGGATCAGGGTTCAGTGATGGCTCAGTGAAGAATAGACATGCAGAAGCATCAGTTACTCCCTCATTCTTCTCTACCTCCCTTTGCTATTGGGCAGAATGCTGCAACTGGGCAGAGGATGAAATTTAGCTACCTGAATTTAATACCAACTTTTTATAACATTGTATACCAGATGAGAATCTCACCCAGAAAAACTCCCCTGACAGTGACGATGTCAGATAGATTGCTACAGGTGAAAATCCACAGTGAAAGAAGACCAAGCCTCAGCAAGTATAAAAAAATATATCAGAAGTATAAAAAAATATATCAGAAGTATTCACACTCCAAGCTTTAACTGACCAACATAAGTTTTTGAGACCCAAAGCTTTTTATTTCACAGGATTAATAGAAGTAACTGTTTAAATAACTTTAGAACTTTTACCTGAATCCCTTCTTTCCAACCTCCACTTTTCATAATTTGTGTGATGAGCAACTTATAAACAAGGTATTCAGTGTAACATTGCTCCACAGAAGAAAAGTGTCCAATTATGAACCAGTATTCCTAGTTCTTCTATCAACTAAGTTCCTAATAAACAAAATACCTGATGCTTAAATCTGTTAATCAGAGAGCTAAGCTTTCTGGTTTTTACAGTTGGCTTTTTTAATGATAGCATTTGCTTCCTCTTCTATTGCTGTTCTTTCCATTACAATATGAATTAAACTATTGAAATTGTTTGTCCTTCCGTTGCCACCTGGGTGGTACATGAACAGAATAGTCAAGTGCAGAGCTTTGGACTTTCCTAGTAGCTCCATAGTATCTCACAAAATCATCACTGTCTTCTTGTCTATCCCACTGAGATGCACTGCTTTGGTGCCCACTCCTGCACCAGAGCTAAAAGCAGCAGAAGGCAGAGTAGAGAGCAGAAATTAAGCCAAAGAGAGGACAGTCTGAGGAAGAGCTTCCAAGCAGGAAGGTCTCCTAATTTATAGGATATTCTGAGAAGAGTGGTTGAATTTAGATATGGTCAGGATGAGAATGTATGTAGGGAAGACATGTCTGCAGGAGTTATAATAAACAATTTCTCATTCCTTCTTAAAGTTCCTCTTTCTGGACTCCTGCCGGAGTAACTGCATGGGAAGAGAAGGCCCATCATCTCCTCTTGAATCTCACCATAACCTTTGTACTGGAAGGTCTTCACCCCATGCTCCTCTGCCAAGCAGCCTGATCTGGCTGAAGGCACTCCTTTCATTACCCTCAACACAATGTTGCCTGAAGGACCTTTTGTTAGAAAGACTTTGTTTCTGCTCTTTTTTCCTCAATTCTCATGTTAAAAA
The DNA here is from genome assembly GCF_964289735.1 of Phaethon aethereus. Taxonomy (NCBI): domain Eukaryota; kingdom Metazoa; phylum Chordata; class Aves; order Phaethontiformes; family Phaethontidae; genus Phaethon; species Phaethon aethereus. The sequence goes on from NC_138582.1 coordinate 163,579,317, forward strand.
TTAGTTGGTATTTGAACAAGTGGCCTTGCCTGGTGTAAGCTCAGTGTAATCACTGTGCTATGCGTTACACACGGTAGCATGAGAGCCCTCAGCTGCAAACACAACCGTGGCAATTCTGCAGAGAACCTGCACCCCAGCCCCATGTGTAACTGGAAACAGCCTGGTGATGGACTTTACAAAGGGATCTGCCTCCAGTCCCTTCAAGGAAATAGGACAGTCAATGTTTATCTTTGAGTTTTATGTTATTGGAAAACTATAATAATGATGGAAACCTCAAAATAAAATATTGTTGAAAAGATACTGACCTTAGCTAGCATTTATGTGGCTTAGGCAGTGCAGCGTTTTCCGCTCAGAAATAAAACATTCCATCAGGACCAAATACAAATTGCTCACCTGGCCCTTGCAGGTTGTTATATTCATTTCTGATTAAAAAATAAATGTATCTAAATATGCCAAAGGCACTCACATACAATAGAGCAATTACTTGCTTCAACTTGGATCCCAGCTGCCCTCAAAAACCAGCTCATGGGAAGGAGGATGCCAGTATCCAACTGCAGTCCGGACACAGCTGACAAAGAGCAGCTTTAACCTAGGACGCTCTGAGCAAAAAGCAAGAAACTGAGGCAAAGCCCCTGGTCCACATAGAGTACTTGGTGTGCATCTTCCATCTGCTACAAGCAAATTGCTGCTGCACTCTGCTCTGTGAGATTCAATGGTGTATTCTCCAGAAACGAAAATCATAGTAGCCATATATCTAAATGCACCACACAGAAAGGTCTATCTGCAGTTTCTAAGTGCCATCGTTCGAGCAAGCTGGTATGCAGAACGTCCTTAGGAATTAGGACATGAACGCTTCATAACACTCCCCTCTGTCCCTAGCCCTCAAGCTGCAAGAGATGGAAGGGTGCAAAGGTATAAGTATGAGCATTGCTGTAGACTCACGTCAAAAGCTGCCCCAACCTAAAACATGTAGAAATGGATGGGCTGGGGAAGCAGCCACATGTGGTGGCAGTTGTGTCATTGGATCTTGTGCAATTGTACACAAAACCAGCCATGCTGTGACCATGCTAGACCAGATGGGGTATCTCGACTGTTCTTGGTCAACATGGGACTGATGAGACACTGGAATTGTTTTCTAGGCATTTTCAAAGCCCAGATCTACCAAATTATTTTGAGTTGGACAGAACAAAGTACTGTATATACTCCTTATGACAGTGCTGTAATAGTAAAGGGATGAATTAAATGACCCAGTAAGTCTTCTCTACCTCTAATCTCTGTGATTACATGAGATATCGGAGAGAGGGTTTTTAGGACTAATAATATTCATAGACTAAATATCTTTCATCGAGGAGAGAAAGACAAAACATGAAATGTGTGCTAAAAACCAATAGCTGTGTTCATAAATCAATTCATTCACAAGACTTTTTTTCCTTTTCCCAGGCATTTGGGTAAAAGTAGCTCATGAGAAAAAGCTTTAAGAAATGCCTTGGGCAATGGAGAAATACAAAAAGCACTTTGCTGCTTCACTGACATTTCATAAAAGAAATTTAAACGTGATCATTTTTCAGCTCAACAGTTCTTGACTTCGTAATGAATAAAAATTTGAGTAAAGCAGAAGGAGAGGGAGAAGTAATACATTAAAAAATACCCCAATCAGAAGCCTTGTGTTCTGATGGAGTAGCCAAGGGCATTCATAAGGCTTTTTTTTTTTGCAGCCTATGGCTAGATTTACCATTAATGTCAATGTTTTTTGCAAAACTAATATTAATCTCAATGGGCAATAGATGAGCACAAGTTATGTCAAAAAGCGTTTCCCCTTGCTGGTAATGCTCTCTACATTAGACACCCAGCTATGTTTGCTCACAAAAACTACATGCTATATTCGCTGGTGTACCTTGAATGCCGAACCATACATGTAAGGCACTGGGTATTGCATTTTGCCATAATGAACAATTTAAAAAAAAATTGTTCTTTGCTTAGTTTAGACCTCCCAAATTTATTAATTTCTTTGTAACCTCATACTGAGCCTTGGTCTGGAGATGGTGGTTCCCCCAGTTCCAGTGGTGACAGTAGTGAAGACAGACTGCTGCTCTCAGGCTCTACCCCTCTCTTTATCCCAGTTCTCTCTTTCTTCTCGCAGAAGCATCCTGGTGAGGACCTCGGCCACCCCGTGCCCAGAGTGTGGCACAGAAAGCGTTACTTTGACCGTGACTGCGTCACCCTGAAGATGAAAAGGCATTTGTAACTACCTACTGCTTACAGATTTGCTTTTACCACCAAATGGCTTGGAAAAGTCTAAAACTAGGCACTGTAACAAATACCAGCTTAGTCATGTTTCATTTCTTCTATTTAACAGTCCTGAGCATTATTTTTCTTACGGTGAGGTAATTAAGTGCATCTGTCATGTATCTGACTTTTAAGGTTATAGTCATTTGGTGAAACATTAAATGAAAACTGCAGTGATTCAGAGCTGTTGAATTTCTAATATAGCATTAATCCTCACTCAGCCTTTTATGCAATATGCACACACACTCACATGCACTCTCACTCTCCCTCCTTGATTTTTCACAACCTTTCCTTTATGCCAGTCATTATTTCAACAGGGCAACAGCAGAATGTTTCTGTCTCTTTGCAAAACAGATACACAGTTATTCCTCTCCTCCAGCAGGCAATGGAGGAGTTTCAGAGTTTCCCAGAAAAAATGTGTGCTTTTCAGTCAAGGCAGTCTTTCTTTATACTATAGGTACAACACGTAAGGAAAGGCCCCATGAAAAGCACCTGTGATGACTCTTCTCCACTGTCAGAGGCTTTACCTGGAGACAAAATAGTTTCCAATATAAAACTAAACTGGGTCTAAGGGCAGCAAAATTATTCAGAAGGAATGGGACCCCTGCAACGCTTGTGGTGCCAGAGGCACTCATCTTGGTGGTGGAGAAAAGGAGCATGCATTCAGGCTGCCTTAACTCTGCTGTCGTGAAGGTAAAACCTGGCTTACTGGAGAGGAGAATTAGGCCAGCAGCAACTGTTTCGGTAACACCCACCATGAGCACGGCCAGGTAACTGTTTTCCACATTCTATCAGTGTAGGGAGAGTGGAATTTTGTTTCTTATTTCTCCATGCTCCATAATTTGTTATTACCTTCTCTGAAGGTGCCTCACTGGTTGATAAACCACAAGCCATTAGCAGTGTCACTAAGGTTATTTTCATAGCTTCACTCACAATATGCTTTCTAAAAGTCAGTAGTTTATATCCTGTTGTCCATGGAACCTGGCAAGTAAGAGGACTATTTCTATGGAGTCAGAGAAACAGCTTTTTTCAGTAGGCTTAAATTTGCTACACGTGCATCCTCCCCTCTAGCAAGCAGTTGCAGATAAAAAGTTGGAATATGTACATTTACAGCAAAGACAGCTTCTAGTAGAAAGAAAATAAAAACCTTTACACCCCAAGGATGCATTCAGTCAGGTAAATGTAGCTCCTTGCACTTAAATATCTCAGCCCACACTGGTTCCCCAAGTCTCCCTTCAGTCAGTGGAGATCCAGGCAAGAGAGTGAGCAGCGTCTGGTGGGGACCACCTCTTCTGAAAACAGGCATCTATAACACTGCTGTAGGTGCCCATTTTTCTTACTGATTGTAAAGGACACACAGGATGATGGTATAAATGTCTAAAGCTATGTGAGCTTAAATCCACCCCAAGTGGCTGAGCACAGCAGGGCTCAAAGGGCAGCCCTCCTCTCCCACCCCAAGCAGTGGGTGATCCCCTGCACACCACGCTGAATTAAAGTCAGCAGTCTCCGGCCAAGGAGGGCTACTGCCTGCTCCTCGCCTGCCCAGTGTGTCCATTATTCATTCTTAGTGCCTTTATCTGCACAATGTAATCTGTCCCCAGCATAAATAACCAGGCTCGCCTCATTGGAGAACAAAGGGAAAGGCAAATACATGCAAAGTTGAACTATCATTCTGTCAACAGGCCTTTTGTATCAGTATCAATATATTTTAAGCAGCCACCTTGGCTCTGTTACAGAACATGTGTCTTTTTCTTTGTTTTCTCAAAATAAGTACAATGTTTTTCTCTTTGATTTTCCAAAAATATCCTGTGGATTCAGATATGTTTGCTGCGTGTGTACAAACTAAAAGAAAGAGGTGAAAAGCACCAGAAAAAGAAGTTTGATAACCACAGAAATGGTTCTGCACAGCTCCAGAAGCCATTGGCAGGCTCTGCTCAAAAGGCGGCTGGAATAAAAAGAGGACTGAGGAGAAGTTTCCAAAGCGTGGAATTTCTGCTGAAATTATTCTTAAACCCACATTGCTGTGGAGATAGTTGGGCACAGACGGGATCGCCCAAGGCTGCTGTTCTTCTCTCACTTTGCATATCACTGACAAATCCATGCTTTTGGATAGATGTTAGCTAATAATAGTTATTAATGATGAAGAGCACAGCTGCAGGATTTAACAGATCGTGAAAAGTGAGAATACCTTGCAGTTCTGTCCTCCAGCAGGCGAGACAGACAGCTGATGCACCAAGGGCAGGAACGGCCAAGTTCACGCTGAGGGATGTGTTCTGCCGACTGCTCATTTTTCTCTCAGCTCCTTCTTCCCCTTTAGGCAAATGCAACATGATTGACTGATGCCTGTTTGTTAGTGACATGCCCAAACAACTTCTCAGGCTATTTGATCAGCCCCGGAGGCATGAATGACCTTTGAAAGGCTGCAATGCCCTTCCTTCTCTTTTCTCAACAAACTTCTGTGTCCTCTGGGTTCTGATCTAGACCAGCTGGAGGTCAATGCACAAGTCTTTAGCCAATGTTCCCCTCTGCTTGGAGGGAGCCAGGCTGAGGACAGGAATCAGCTTCTGCAAAAGATCCTGACAGCCAGGCAGGGAAATCCCCCCTATTCCCACCCTCTTGTGCACAGCAACCAGCTGGCCAGTGCCGATGTGCTACCGCAAATAAATCCTGGGTGCTTCCCTGGGGGAATACAATTGTAATGCATCTAGCCAACTCACAAGCAATTCTTTGTTCTAGCTAAAGTGCAAATTAAGCATCTTCCTGCTCCAAACACATTAAAGTATTTTAAAAAGTGGACAGAACTGATTTAATAATTTAATTAGCAGTATTGCAGGAATTTCTGCTAGCCTTGATCCTTACTGTAATCTGCACACACATTGGAAGCACCAGTGCCCACCCTTTTCTGGTGTCCATCCCCTAAGAAGTGCAGGTCCCCTTCTAGTAGATGATTAGAAAAAAAAAAAAGTCAATGTTCCCAGTGAGAGCAAAGCAGGTGACCAGACCTGAGCTGGTGCTGCCAAGGAGAGGCTGAGCAGAGAGCAGTCTCCGCCGCCCTGGGACAGGCAGATAAATTCACATTCTGCTGCAGAGAGACCTGAGCACTCTTCCTGTGAGGACCGCCCCGCTGCAAGAGCAGAATTCGGACGGAGCGAGCGGCAGGGAGGAGCTATGCCCCGCGGCTCGCAGGCAGGCGCGGCGGGAGCAGCACGCAGCGGGTGGCCGGGGGTGCGTGCTGTGGGACCAACCCTGCTCCGTGCAAAGAGAGGGGTAGGCTCAGGTGAGCTGCCCTTAGGGGGAATTGAGCAGTTACTGAGGTTGGAAAATGATATACAGCCTGCTCCTTCCCATCCATGTGCAGCTTTCACAGCCTACCCTCTAGTTCTTTTATACTTGTAATAACAATGCAACTTTGTAGGAAAATGCAGTTTCTGGCACATCTCATGAGTTGGAAGAATTAACAGTCATGAGCCACAGCAAGGCATAGGGCAGGTAGATCTGCAGCAGCGTGACTGGTCCTGATGGCAGATAAAAGAATGTGATGACTTTTTAGGAGCGGGCAAGTCTGTCTGTGACCCACATAGCAAGGAGAGAAAAAAACATAAGCAGTATTGCAGAGAGTTGTGGGAAGTACAAAAAAAGATGGAAAAAATTCCATCTCTGGTGCTCCTGTTTCTGATTTCATGCAGTTAGAGTTTTGCTTAGTTGCCTGTAGAAGTGGTAGTGGGACCAGAGGTTCTACCAAGGGTCAACCTCCTTTCTCTTGGCTTCCTCTCCCATCCCTAACATCACAGAATCAGGACCTCATCAGAGTAAATCTCAGATCCCAGTGTGAACCTCTCCCAGCACCTCTCCTGTCACTGGTCAGTGGGACCCTGTGGTCCATTATAGCTCTGCCAGCTGACCCCAATACACAACTGTATTTGCAACTGTATTTGGGTGCAAAATACAGCAGGATTCATCCAGACACAGGACATGGGAACAAAAGGCTGCTGTCTGGCTTTGTCTGTGATTGTCAAACCAGAGGTAATAACCATGAAGGTTAAAATTAGCTATGCTCTAATATTTTTGTGATTAAACTGTGTTACAGCAGCACTAGAGGTTGCAATCATCGTATGCTATTTGGGTAAAAATCTACTTTTCTATCTGTTTTTATAGCCCCTTGTGCAACATACCTGCCCCTCTCTTCTCCCTGGTGTGGGCAAGTCTGTCTGTAAATGGCTCTTGTCCCATTTAGGCAGAATGCCTTAGTCTGCATTATTCAGTTGATCGATGACATGACCAGAGCTGCCGGGTGGGCTTCGTGAACAACAGCCTGGCTCCTGGAAACATCACTAGCCTGTTTTGGTGGGTGGAGGAGAGTGCACAACACCACCACCAGCGCCAGCAAGGAAATATGAATGGCAGCTCAAAATAAGATGCAGCAGGTATGAACTGTAACATCACTAAACTTGGCACTGGGTAATTTTGATACAGCTCAATGTTCCTCCTCTGGCTCTAGCCTTGCCACCAAACCTCCCACTGACAGAAAATGCATTTGTTATCATTCCTATTACAAGCTTAATTCTCTGAACAGTCAGATGTAACTGATGGAGATCGCCTTTCTTCTCATTCGCTCGGTCTTGAGGCTTTCCCTGGAAGATCACCAGGAAAATTCTTTAATGATAATTTTTCTTCCACCTCAGCTGCTCTTTATGAACAAGGACAATGAGTGGACCCTCCCCTTTTACATCTCCCTCGAAGGGTACGTATTTGACACTGCAGAGAACAGGGCATAATAAAAGAGAGCCATTAGCAAAGACTCCATTGGTGTCCAAATTTTGAAGATGCAGAGTTATAAAGAGCACTGCAACGGTCTTCATCACTTTTAATCAAAGATCACAATCTTATCTGGAACCAAAACCAGAAACAGACACCTTTAAGAGAACAGCCTTCTGTTGGAAGTGGAAGACATACAAGACACACCTTCTATAACCTCATCCTTAAACTTTGAGGATTTAATTACAAAATTGCACAAAGGTTTTGCGAGAGGGGCTAATACATTCAGGAAACGATACATGCACAAAACATTAAACTTTTATCTTTTTGCTGGTCCCTTTAAATTTTATTTAACTGCAGCTTGGAAAAAAAAAAAAAGCCCATGTATTAAGTGAGGTACCAGATCCAAGGGTAGGGAGAAAACTTTTAGAACAGCTTTGATAGTGCTAAAAGGAACAGAGAAACTTCTGCTTGATAAGGTCTCTCTGCAGGTATTGACAGTTCACATAAGGTAGTGTATTAGGTATACTTAATTAAACATAATGTTAGTACAGGTCTTGACACACATTTGGATTACTACACAAAAAGGAACTAAATGTCAATCCTCAACAGTACCATCTGCACTTGATACTAGTTCATATTGCAGGTGGGAAAAATTAGGTTGTGATTAAGAGATTTATATATGGTCATAGCTATGTGTTGTTAATACCATCACTATAACCTCACCACCCATATCAACAGGTTGTCTGCAACTTACTCCCTTAAAAACATTTATTTAGAGAGTTACCAAGGTTTTATTTGCTGCCTTCTCTTCTACCTTTCAGTAGGAAGACAGTTGAATGTGAGTGTAGCAGCTTCTTCTTCATAGAGTTTGATACAAGGGAGAGACAAAAACGCTTCCAGAAAACTGCTCTATAGTCATATATGAGACACACAAATTCAACAGAAATTACAATAATCATGGAGAAAGACAGAAATATAGTTACATAGTGGAACGCTGGAAAAAATTATCGGCAAGTTTATATTCTTCCCTGACTTGAGCGATGTTATGGGAAAAAAAAATCAGCAATAGTTCTGGTTTGATTCCATTACAAATGCTGTTTCCTGGGGATATTATGAATAAATGTTTAATGTCGCAGGAGCATCATGATTTTCACTGCTTTTGTGTTCACAATCCAAAAGAGGGTGGAAAAACCCCCATCATTGCATACTTCACAAATCCAGAGAAGTGGCAAATGCAAGGAACCTGCATTTCTCTTCGTACATGGCCTTTGCCTGGTTGTGGACTGTTTAACAAAAATGCAGTAAATCATTCAGATTGCAAAGCCAAATATTTAAAAATATTGAGATGTCTCAACAGAAGCTGGCTGAGATAATTCCTCATCTCTGTTTTCTGAAAGAACAGAACTACTTTAATCAATAACATTCCATAAATGCACCTTGGAGCAAAACTGAATGTGGAAAATTTGAATCTAAAAGGTTGTAAAGAACTGATGAAGGAAAGGAGTTTTAAAAGGGCTGTGTTCCCAGCTCTGCATAAACAAAAGCCCACACACTTCTCTTGTCAGATGACTCCATCAATGGTGGTTGTGGTAGCTGGTTCCACAGGGGAAAGTAGCTCCTGGACCTGTGCCAGGTCCAGAATGACCATGCCATGGTTTGGGTGCCATCATTGCTACACAAGTCACCCCTTGGCACTGGTCTGCCTGTGGCACTGTAGGATGCTACACCAAGGCTGGGGGTGACTTCTTTCTAGTCTCTCAATACCTGGTAGGTATCCTCAAAGTAATAATTTGGGCTTTGGGCAGTGGTCAGTCTATTTAAACCCCCAGAGACTGAAGGCTGCTTCAGGCATTATCTTTTATTCAGGATTACTAAACAATAATAAGATTATGAACACTGCACTTAGAAAAATTATATACACATAGATATATGTGTATTGTAGTAATGATAAGCAATCTTTTCCTGGATTCGGGATTCTGCCATGGTGGGGCTGAGAAGAATGTGTTCCCTCACCATAATGAACCATATATTATAGTGAACCATAAATTGCCTTTCCAGGTCATTCATAGCTGCCAGTCTGAAATTTGTTTTTTGTTTGTTTTTTTTTCAGCTTACATTTATTTAAATATTACTCTGCTACTTTTAAGCCAAATGCATTTAGATTATTGCTGTTTATCTTCTGAGTTTTAAGTTGTGAATAATGACATTTCCAAGCTTTTCTCATTAATCATAAAGCCATTCATGTCTTTGTTTTTAATCAGAGGAAGAGAAGAGATGTTCATGATCACACAGACATAAATACTAGCATTTGAAGGAAAATGTTGGGTATTTGAAGCTTTGTGAAAAAATTGGATGATCCTTTATAGAGCTAAATCTTTCATATTGCTACAGGTAGGATAACCACTTGCCACCATCTGGTAAAGTCTATGTGTAAAAATAAGCTGTGTAGGTGGGTTTATGGTGTTGTTTAGTTGCCAAATACCCTGCAGTAAATTTATTTTCACCTGCGGCACCAAGGTTTATATAAAAACTTCTTACTGAAATGCAAAAAAAATGCAATCTATATAACAGAGAGAGAATCTGAGTGTCCGTATAGTCAGATTGTAGAATTCTTGTCTTTAATGTGTTTGAAATCTGCCATAGAGTATAAACCACACAGTGCAGCTAGAAACTTCAAATGCACACCTATGAGCTTATTTTAAAAAGTCATTGCTCAATGTGGAAGAATTGATAGTTTAATTCAGTGAAGATTCTAACTTAAATAACTTGGGGTCAGTTCTTGGCCATGTCATTAGTGTGTTTTTTCCTTGCTTTTCAGTGTAAGAAACCAGTTCTGCCTTCTCTAGTCGATGTAAGTAGTGCTCAAACTGTGGTGGATGAGAATTAACTATCTCATTGCGGTTGGCTAACTCAATACATATTGATTTGTGGGTCCTGTGACCTAAAAAAAGACAAACTATATTAAACTTTGAAATAATGTTAAATAAGTATGGGCTTCACCAAATTAGATAATAGAAAACACGTCCCAGTAGCACTCTTGTGGTAGAATAGTTAAAAGACATTGGCTTCTGGAAACCATAACTTATTGACAGTGATACTCCTTTGGCTAGTTTGATCTCAAGCCAAGCTGTCTGGCTCACTTGTGTAGAAGTCATCACAGTCATATCAATCCCACCCAGTTCAGACAGACTTCAGTGGTAAATGCTGAAGACATCTCAAGACCCTGTTACTGAGACTATTGACTAGTATTTAAGAGATTTATCTCCAGCTCTGTAGCAGAGTTCACGTATGTCATTTTAGAAATCCATGCATTTCTTTTTCGTGTCTTTACCTGAGAGGTAAAGGCTTTGACCACCCCAGGGTTCTGTGGCCCTGATGTCCAGATGGGGATATACCACAGCGTGTTGTGCCCTCTTCTGGCATACATAACTAGTTTTTTTTCCCGTGGAAATCAGGATGAGGTAGAAGAGGTCAGTGAGTATCTTCATCTTCTCCTCGTCCTGCATTATGATGTGATGAAGGCACATATCTAGACCTGGAAGCTGAGAAGTTCCCTAGTTCTGCTGGACTGGAAATGTCAAATTAAACATCAGAAGTCATCTCCACTGAGCTGGCTGAAAATGTCACTTGGCAAAATTATGTGAACCACAAAGAGAAGGAGAGGAACCATGTAGATGAGGACAGCAGAGATGAGGAGCGACTCTCCCTTTCAATGGCAGCCTTTGTTTAAGACAACTGATAAAACACGTTATACCTTTGGCATCCACATTTCTCACTGATTCAGTTAGCACTTTGCTCCACACACTGGGTTCACGTATTCAAGCACAGAGTTTTTCCCAGGTATCACATTCACTCTCAAAGAATCATAGAATAGTTTGGGTTAGAACAGTCCTTTAAAGGTCATTTAGGTCCAACACCCTGGCAATGAGCAGGGACATCTCCAACTAGCTAAGGTTGCTCAGAGCCCCGTCCAGACTGACCTTGAACATTTCCAGGGATGGGGCATCTGCTCAGGCATGTCCTCAGGGCAACCTGTTCTACTGTTTCACCACCCTCATTATGAAAAATTCGCTCCTTATCTCTAGCCTAAATTTAACCTCTTTTAGTTTAAAACCATTACCTCTTGTCCTATTACAATGGGCCCTGCTAAAAAGTCTGTCCCCATCTTATAAGCCCCCTTTAAGTACTGGAAGGCTGCAATAAGGTGTCCCTGGAGCCTTCTCTTCTCCAGGCTAAACAACCCCAGCTCTCTCAGCCTGTCTTCACAGGAGAGGTGTTCCATCCCTCTGAGCATTGCTGTGGCCTCCTCTGGACCCACTCCAACAGGTTCATGTCTTTCCTGTGCTGAGGACTCCAGAGCTGGACGCAGGACTCCAGGTGGGGTCTCACCAGAGCAGAGCAAAGGGTCAGAATCGCCTCCCTTGACCTGCTGGCCACGCTGCTTTGGATGCAGCCCAGGATACCGTTGGCCTTCTGGGCTGTGAGTGCACATTGCTGGCTCCTGTCCAGCTTTTCATCCACCAGTACCTCCAAGTCCTTCTCAGCAGGGCTGCTCTCCATGCCTTCATCCCCCAGCCTGTATTGATACTGGGGGTTGCTCTGACCCAGGGACAGGACCCTATACTTGGTTTTGCTGAACCTCATGAGGTTCATACTGGCCTATTCCTCGAGCTTGTCCAGGTCGCTCTGGATGGCATCCTGTCCCTCAGGTGTGTCAACTGCACCACTCAGCTTGGTGTTGCCTGCAAACTTGCTGAGGGTGCACTTGATGCCACTAAGGCATTGATGAAGATATTAAACAGTACTAGTCCCTATACAGACCCCTGAAGGACACCACTCATCACCGATCTCCATCTGGACATTAGGCTGTTGACCACTGCCCTCTGGATGCCACCATTCAACTAATTCTTCATCCATTGAACAGTCCACTCATCAAATCCATCTCTCCCCAATTTAGAAGAAGGATGTTGTTGGGGACTATGCCAAAGACCTTACAGAATTCCAGATAGATGACATTGATAGCTCTTCCCTTGTCCACTGATGTTGTCACTCCTTCCTAGAAGGCCACTAGGTTGGTCAGGCAGGACTTGCCCTTGGTGAAGCCATGCTGTCTGTCTTGAATCACCTCCCTTTCCTCCATGTGCCTTAGCATAGCTTCTAGGAGGATCTGTTCCATGATCTTCCCAGGCACAGAGTGAGGCTGACAGGTTGGTACTTCCCAGGGTCCTCCTTGCTACCCTTTTCAAAAGGTATATTCTGCTTTATAACCAGAATATAATGGAAATTCTCCTTGCCAGCACTCCTGTTGCAAGTTACACTGGTGATGCCAATGACAGGATGTGGCCCTTTGCTATGACATTGCCTGTGATGCAGTCAGCAAGCGCCTGGCTCTGTTCATTTGTTTTGATTTTTGCAGGTGACATTGTGCTTCTTCACAACTTTGTTTTTTGTAACACCTGGATGCTAGATGATATACTTTCATGTGACACACTGAGGTGAAAAATACCAACTAATAATGCATTAAAATAATAAATTTGACTTCAGTAAAAATAGATGTGATATTAGATGCAATATTTACTGGCAAGACAAAACTGACCTAGTCTAGCTAGTAAAGAACCTTATCTTTTGAAGTCGGGTATATTGGGAGTTTCTGATGGAAATAGAACACTGATAATTGTATAAGAGTTTATTGTCAGGTATTTTATTAGAGCATTAAAATAAAAGCCCTGCTGCACTGAGAAATCTAGCACAAGCAAATGCAGACTCATTCAAGAAGCCACATGCAGAAGAGCTGGTTTTCCCCCATGTAAAGAACAGTAAGATGCTCCTCTCCTGGCATTTATACCCACCCTTCAAGCCTATGAAAATCTACACTTTGGAGGTCTGTATAGAAAATCCTATGTAAAAATTAATTTGCTGGGTAAATTGGCATGGTTTATCTTTCCTTCTGCTCCAGAGAATGATGCAAACCTGTCTGAATTACCCTGGGCTCAAAGCAGCAGTGTTACCCAGTGCCTTCTGCAGCCACTGTACTCCAGTGCCCATTCCACGGTTAGCAGAGAGTTTACTGAAGTTTATTAATGCAAACAAATGAAGAGATTATCCTTAGATGGTGGGGAGGGGCATGTGTCTAATAACTAGGGTTATGACTGGTTTGTGGAGCACATATCTTTACCTGTTGTATCAGTTCTATTTTCCTATAAGTTTATCTCACCTGTCTCATAAAGGTTTTTAGAATACTTCTGAAAGCGCTATGATGTCTTTGCAACAAGTCTGTGCTTTTGTTACATTCCATCAGTTCCTAAGTGTAGAGGACCATGGTGCCTCAGTCTACAGCTACCCAATGCTTGCCACTGCTGGTGGAGTCCTGGAACAGTTTTCACTTGCGACGTCTCCCAGCCTACTCCACAGGGCAGTACAGCAATAGTAGTAGTCTCCTGGGAGATAATACAGGTCAGTGACTGGTCCCAGAAGGCAGTATGGAGGAAGCCACTCCCTCAAGGTAAATGGTTGTATGGATGCAAGCAGCACTGCACCCGCTGGCTTCAGAGCCAGAGCATGTGCCCTAACATATTTACTTTATTGTGTGGATAAGCCTCTGAGATCATGGGCCAATAGCTCCAGTGCTTAATCCAGGCTGTTTAGAAGGGCTCAATACAGTGGAGAATCTACTGCTCTCACTGGGAGATTATTTCCCCCCGCAACAGGACCATCAGGGTCCACCCTCTGTCCACCATCAGTTGGCTAACCCCAACTGTGGCAAAGATCAGAATAGCTCCTTGGGTCTCTCCACTCACCCACTCCTGGCTTTATATTCCCTACACGTGAGTGCATTACAGTCTCACCCTTCCTTCCATATCCTGTTCTTTTGTTGTTGCCAGCTGGCATTTGTCTTGCACAGCTGGGGAGCCTTGAGCCATTTCTGGGAAGGAGCAATCCTCAAGTAGGCCTTCAGTAGGACCTCATAGTCCCCTGTACTCTGTAGGTCTTGGTTCCACCTGGAGACCACAGTGGTAGTCTCCTTTCAGAAATGCATGGCCAGAAGTTTACTGAATTCAACATCTTGAGCCGTATCTATAGTGCACTTTTCCACTAAGCCTCTTAATTGTCTAGTTTACTTGTATTTTGCTTGACTGTTCCTACACTGGTGCAAGTCACAATTAGTACTCATAACTTTTGCTTTAATAACCAGAATGTCCATGGGCAGAGAGTCAGGAGATCTCTGAAAGATTTGCCAGGAGTTAGGGATAATCCTTTCCTTTCCTTTCCTTTCCCTTTCCCTTTCCTTCTTTTAGTGTTTTTTTTTTTTTTTTTCCTTCCACTCCAAAACTTCTAGTGTGGTAGGAACAATTTTATATTGATATACAGTGTTTGTTGCACGTTCAGTGAAAACTTAGTGGCATCCTTTGAAAAGTTTTAACCGCAAGAAGATCAGTAAAAAGTCGAGCTGAAGGGCACAACTGTCAAATACCAACTCATGTGTTGGCAATGCAGAGGAATAAAAAGAGCTTGTAGAAACAAAATATCTCCACTTTTGTATTGTGGCATTTCGCTTGCTACATTATGGCGTCTGACAGCAGCAGGTGACAGGAATTTAAAAGAAAGTGAAGCATTGACTCTCTTCCAGTTCACTCTCACCAGTTTTAAAAGCTAGATCACCAGACAAGAAAAAAACCCACCACAATATCAAGGAAACACTCCCTGCCACGTTCAAGGACATGTAAATGTTAATAGCGCTAGCACCAATCTCCTGACACACCAGTTGGCAGTAGTTGCTAAGTGATATAGTTTGGTATAACGAAAAAAGGAGAGAGAGTTTGAGAGAGTTTTTTTTTGTTTTTCAGTGAAATTAAATCACTGGAGATGCATACATTCAAAAATGTTTTCTAAATGGAACTTCCCTCTCAGTCCTCCACAGGATATTTCATATCTTTTGATAGAGCAAAGGATATTTCCTGTCACTGTTCCCAAAACCATCTAATAGCAAAGGAAAGAATCTCTCAAGCTTAAAGGAATCAAGGAAGATTTTTTAATCTGAGTTCCCAAATTCTCCAATTCCCAAAAGTCCAAGAAATGCCAAACTTTATTTTTCTAAGAAAGTCTCAAAAAGTAGAACAAAATTGGACATGGAAGCAGCACGCAAAGTCTTTCCTACCCCCCCACAGCAGTATGTGAGCACATCATGGTGAGAGCCTCTAGAGCATCTGAACATCTTCAAATGGTGTGTTAGAAACTGTTTGACACCTTGGCAAATCCATATGCAAATAAATAAATGGGCTGCATTTTCAAGGCGCGTCTGAAGCAAGAATAGGGCAGGCTGGGAAACACAACTACTCCTACAATGTTTTCTCTTCCAGAAAATCTTAGACTGGCCTTGCTTATTTCCAGTCTTGGTTTAAGTGACTCAGATGATGTCTGTCCCCTGAGAGAACATTTCCCAATGTTAGGAGGATCTTCCTGGCTGTCAGATGAAGCTGTCCTCCACCTTTGAGCAGTTCCACTCCCTTACTCATGTATATAACTTCAGGAATTCCTGTCCGTCTCAGGGCCACTGCAGGAGGATACACTCTAGTGTGGAGAGGAGCCAGACAATCAGTGTGGATCATTTACCATCCACAGAGCATCCAAACTGCAACTGTGTTGTCTGTTTTTATCTGGGTCATGCAGGTGAGAGACTTTAAGATGTTTATAGAAAGGTAAGAGAGGCACTTATCAGCATTTTCTAAATCACCTGGCACTCATTGGAATGAAAGAAAAGTAGTCATCAAGGTGCTTTGCAAACCCCATTCAATACCAACACGCAAAAATATTTTTGAATATCCAGCCTGCGTTTTGTCTTAGATGTAGACAAAACATATGTAATTCTTCTAAATGAGAAAGGTACAGCTGAGTGAAAAATTATTTTCCCTGCTTCTAAAAAGAGCCAGAGCTACTTGTTTCTGAACAGCTCTGTAGGTCAGGAGGAGACAAATGAACTGGTGTACAACACTTCCCTTTCTAAACAAAGCTCAATGTTTTTAGCTTCCCCACCTAAATCTCTGAATTCAGGTCAAAATTGGCAAAAGACAAAAGGTGGGGGAAAAAAATGCAAATGCCAAATCTTTGATTGCCACATTATCTAAATGACACATTCTGATTTTTTCTTTAGCTGGCTCAGGGAACATTTATCCTCACACTGCAGACTTTCTTCCCAACACCCTATGTTGACCAAAGACATAGAGGGAGAAACCAAAACCCACACAAGTAATGTGGAGTGCAGGGTGGCTGCTGCCTCCCTGCTTTAGATATCTCCTCTAGCAGAGGGCTTGCTAAGTACCTTTTCTCCTTTGCTATGTACTTTTTCCCAGGTACCTTACGAAAGCAACTGCAGCCCACGCTACAGAGGAATTCAATCCCCTTTCCTGCTCTCCCACAAACAAATCTAGGAGAAAAATCCCTTCTGGAACCTCAATGCAGACGAAATACAATAATAGGGGATATAAAGACTGATGTCACTAGGAGCACCCAGTGCAACCTCCCTATCACATGTTTTTAACCATAACCATTCTTCATTGTTTCTTCTCACCAGCAGCCAAACTATGGCTTAAAAATAGGGAAAAGAAATCTCTCCTGGCACCTGAGATGAAGGAGTCCCAAAGCAAGGGGTAAATATGGCATAAACATAATGTCCATGGACAACAAGCAAACCAGGTTTTTGGTTTGCTTTTCCAAGTGGAGTTCTTGGATAAAACTACCTCCATTCCTCTAAAATGTAATGATTAAAAATTCCTCTGAAAACAAAATGGATCATCTCCTTTGGAGAACGAATTTTTTTGCACTACTAAAATTATTAGGAAAAAAAGTAATTGATTTTCACCAGCCTCATGATATCTGCCCTTCTCATGCTTGTCCTAACGAACACTACTAATGGCCAGTGTGACTGCAAAGGCCAGGGTGCCTATCTATTGCTAGAAAGCAATGTAATGTGGCCTGAGCTATCTCACCTCACCTCGGTCCTGTGCTGATGTGGACAAGGAGAGTATGGTTGTTCTGAAGCATGACTACAGCCTGGGAGATGTCTCCCTTGTATGTACCCTGAGGACACCTCGCTGGGAAGGGGTGCTGCCTTTACTCCACCTTCTGCCTTGTATTAAGTTCTTATTCAGACAAAATGGATATTCTTTTAAGTAGGAACCTTGTACAATAAAATGTACTTCTGTACCACCAGGAAAAATTCCTAGGCAAATACATTTACTAGACCCTTGCTGTCAATGGGCTGAAAGAACATCCTTTGCATTATGCACATGTTAAGGTGGTGCTTTGAACACTGAGGGATTTAAGGACTTGCATTAATGTGCTTAAATCACAACTTCATCTTGTGAAATTCTATTTCATGGAGTTTGATGAGTCTTCGTCTTTCCTTTTTTGCAAAAAGAACACTACATATATTTAATGTAATAGTACGTTAAAACAAACAAACAAAACAAACAAAAAACCCCAAAAGATTCAACCGAGCTTGCAGTGCTGCTTCAAATAAATAAGCTCAGATGTAACATTACGTAGATCAGTCCTGCTGAGATCAGCTTTCAGGTGTTACAGTGATAAGCAATGGTATAAAATCCTATAAGTCTACATAGGGCAGGGAAGTATATGTGTGATGTAGAATTTGTGTTGGATTCCTGTTCAGGGCTTCACTTCACCCCTTTGGCTTCACCTGATCTCCCTCTGACACCACCAAAAGCTCTGGGTATGTGAAGAGCAAAGCATGTAATCAAATGCATCATGTATTTTTTGTTGTCACTCTTTAAAGATGACTTAGTTTCTCTTGCCAGACATTTCCTAATTATTTTTCTGCTGGTTTGAGGGGTCACTGTTCTGCTTGTCTACACCTTGTTTCCAGGCTGCACACACTTTTGCTTTTTAGGCTGATATTTATCACTGTGTGTTTATCTTTTAAAAAAGAATCTATTTCCATTACTTGTAGTTATTAATTCTTTCATCTCTTTCTCCATTTGTTTCCCCTGCAGAGCAATGTTACATGGTTTATGCTCATTATTGTGCTATTATTTGCCTCAAATATGTTTTGCACTGTTGCATGAATTATTTTTGACAGCTGAACAAAGGCAAGATGTTAATCCAAGGAAGCAATCTGCAGAAAGTGCTATTAAACAAGAGCAGGAATGTCTGTGCAATTTACCCTTTCCAAAGAGGTACCGTAAAAACTGACAATCATCAGTCTGTAGATATCATCACACTGACGAAGCCAACAGTACTGGGAAGTCATGGGCTATGTTGCCTTGACTGCCTATCAACCATTTGGAAACCTTTATATTATTTCCACTTTGGGCTCTGAACAGTAAAGATGAAGTCAGTCAAGATGCTGCAGGTCCTTCTGCAAAAATGATGAAAGGATTTTTCTGCTCGTTAGCCAGCAGTCTCGCGCCCGTGCACTCTCCTGACTGCAGAGCGAGAAGTTAGAACACAGGGCAACATCTGGGCATGACACTGCAGTGACACAACCAATGTGCTCCTGTTTCTGGCCAAGCTAGTCAGGGCTTGTTTGGGAAATTTCCGCAAATTACTCGATTTCACAGAGTAATCGTGTTGTTGGTCAAGGGTGAATGTATGCATGTGCATCCTCTCACCTCACATTAGCCCACATTAGACCTTTGGACCATTAGACCACAAAGTGGTCTTTCTGGTCTAAAGGAAGACACTTCATGGTCCTCTCTTGCCCCTACAGAGAGACAGGCACCCACACGGTCACAGGCTGGCTGAGACTGGAAGACACCCTGGAGATCATCTAGTCCAACCCCACTGCTCAGAGCAGGGCCAGGCAGAGTTGATTGATCAGAGCTGAGTCCTCTCAGGCTTTGAATATCTCCAGAAATGGAGACTCCACAACCACTCAGGGCAGTTGCTACACTGTTTGACCACAGTTACAGAAAAAAGGGTTTTCAGATGGTTAAATGGAATTTCCTGTATTTCAGTTTGTGCTCATTGTTCCTTGTCCTGTCACTGAGCACCACTGAGAAGAGCCTGGCTCCATGTTCTTGGAAATCAGGCCCAGCGAGCACAGGTTCATGAAAGGCAGGTCCTGCTTGACCAACATAACCTCCTTCTACGACCAGGTGACCCATCTAGTGGATGAGGGAAAGGCTGTGGATGTTGTCTACCTGAACTTCAGTAAAGTCCTTGACACCATCTCCCATAGCATTCTCCTGCAGCTCATGGCTTAGGTTTACTCTTCACTGGGTAAAGAACGGTTGGATGACTGAGCCCAGAGAGTTGTGGTGAATGGCGTTAAATCCAGCTGGTGGCCGGTCACAAGCGGTGTTCCCCAGGGCTCGGTTCTGGGGCTGGTCTTGTTCAATATCTTTGTCGATGATCTGGATGAGGGGATCGAGTGTTTCCTCAGTAAGTTTTCAGATGACACCAAGTTGGGTGGGAGTGTTGATCTGCTGGAGGATAGGAGGGCTCTGCAGAGGGATCTGGACAGGCTGGATTCATGGGCAGAGGTCAACTGTATGAGGTTTAATAAGGGGAAGTGCTGGGTCCTGCACTTCGGCCACAACAACCCCATGCAACACTACAGGCTTGGGGAGGAGTGGCTGGAGAGGTGCCCAGCAGAAAAGGACCTGGGGGTTGCTGGCTGACAGCCAGCTGAACATGAGCCAGCAGTGTGCCCAGGTGGCCAAGAAGGCCAACAGCGTCCTGGCCTGTATCAGAAATAGTGTGGCCAGCAGGACAAGTGAAGTAATTGTGCCCAAGTACTTGGCACTGGTGAGACCGCACCTCAAATACTGTGTTCAGTTTTGGTCCCCTCACTACAAGAAGGACATTGAGGTGCTGGAGCGTGTCCAGAGAAGGGCAACGAAGTTGGTGAGGGGTCTGGAGCACAAGTCTTACGAGGAGCGGCTGAGGGAACTGGGGTTGTTCAGTCTGGAGAAGAGAAGGCTGAGGGGAGACCTCATCGCTCTCTACAACTACCTGAAAGGGGGTTGTGGCGAGGTGGGTGTTGGCCTCTTCTCCCAAGTAACTAGTGATAGGACAAGAGGAACTGGCCTCCAGTGCACCAGGGGAGGTTTAGACTAGATATTAGGAAAAATTTCTTTACTGAGGGAGTGGTCAAGCATTGGAACAGGCTGCCCAGGGAGGTGATGGAGTCACCATCACTGTAAGTATTCCAGTGTGGGGGAACACATCCTAATGTGTGGACTTCGGGACATGGTTTAGTGGGCATGGTGGCATTGGGCTGATGGTTGGACTTGATGATCTTAAAGGTCTTTTCCAATCTTAATGATTCTGTGATTCTGTGATTCTTTATCCCCATGCTCAAGGTTTTTATAAACATTGATAAAATCCCCCTGGGCCTCCTCTTCTGCAGGCTGAGTAATCCCACCTCTCGCAGCCTTTCATAATGTCAGCTACTGTAGTCTCTTAATCATCTGTATTGTCCATCCTCTTTAGTCTTGGGGAGCCCAGAAGTGGACCCAGCACTTCAGATGTGTCTCACTAGTGCTGAGCAGAGCGGAAAGATCATCTCCCTCACCTGGCTGGCAACATTCCTCCTAGTGCAGCATGGGTAACCATTGGTCGTCTTTGTTGCAAGGGCATATTGCTGGCTCATGTTAAACTTGCTGTCCATCAGAATGCCCCAGGGCCCTTTTTGAAAACTGCTTTCCAGTGGGTCATCTACCAACCTTCACTGGTGTGTGGGGTTATTCCCTGCAGGTGCAGAATTTGTCACTTGAGGAAGAATAATCTTTCCCTGATGGAATCTTCTGAAGCTGTAGGAGCTCAGACTTTGATTAACTTCATGAAGTTCCTTTTTGTCCATTTTTCCAGTCTGTTGAATTCCATCTAAATGGCAGCATAACCATCTGCCATATCAACCACTCCTCCTAGTTTTTTATTTTCTGCAAACTCGCTGACAGTGTACTCTATCCAGGTCATTAACAAAGATGTTATAAAATATTTGTCCCCATAAAAACCCTTAGGGCACACCATGAGTGAGTGGCCTCCAGCCAAACTTCATGACACTGGTCTCAACCCTTTTATCCTGACAGTTCAGTCAGCTTTCAATCTACCTCACTGTCCACTTATCTAGTCCATATTTCATCAGTTTGTCTATGAGGTTGTTGTTGGAGACAGTGTCAAAACTCTTGCTAAAGTCCAGATAAAGAGCATCCACTTCATCCACAAGATGCCACACACTGTCTCCCATCCACTGCTACCCCAGTGTGGTGGCTTTTTTCCATAATGAAATGGACACAATGAATTATCCTTTGGAGATATCTTTCTCTATCCACTAACTGTAGAAGGAACTTTGCATGATTTACTTAACTTTAACACGGTTTGATTAAGTGAAGTGAGGCCCACCTTAGGGTTCATATTACAGTTGCTATTTCCTGTATTTTGCACAGGCACATAACAGCAAAACTCTACCAAATACCTCACGCCATGGCCTTTTTAGGCCATGATGCATAGCTCATCATGCAAGGCAAGCAGGTAGTTAGTGCTTGAGATCGGCCTCTTGTAAAAAGTGCAATAACTGGGTGGAATTGGTCATGCTGAGGCTGATAAAAGCTTTGCCACAGTCTACAGAAGCAGGATTTCAGTCTCCTCTTTCTGCCTGCATGCCCATGCCAGGAGATCAGGGAAGGGTGGTGACCATGTGAGATAGAAATACGTACCTGATTCACTTAATTTGAGTGTGCTCTGAATTTTTCATGGACAGAAATTCTTTGGTAACACTAACAAATCTCCACTACTTCTACTAAAACTTGCAGCAAATTTCCTTTCAAAAGACATGCTCACATGTCTTGGATGATGATTATATGCCATACATGCCTCATCCTTGATAACAGACCTACCCATGGCTTGCGTTTCAGTCTCAAGTTCCTGATGTATCACTCAATAGGTTTCAGTTCTGGAACTGTAATCTTAAAACCCCACTTGCTCACAGGGCATGTAATAACATTCAAAAACCTCCATCATGCCAGAAAAGTTATCCTTTCTACTTCAGTGAACACAAAACTGTACTCTCTTTTAAGGTTGCTTAACCTTCAGCTGTTAAAACTGAAGTAGTCACTTACCAAAAGCACTTACATACATCGCAGAAATAATAAAAAGCCAATGTCTCTTCATTTATTTATCTTATGGGCCAGAAAGATGGCCTGAGATGGCTGGCTCGCTCCGCACTGGGAGATATGAGTAACTCTCAGGTATGGATATAGATAAATACATATGTTATTTCTTACTACTGATAAATGTACATGACTGCAACAGGAGCAACAGGGCTTACTGTGCAAATGGGAAACAGCTGGGACTTCAGCCCTGCGGAGGAAAAGTCACCCTGGTCAAAAGGGGTGGAGGCAGTAGATCAAGAACAGCCTGATCCTATTCAAGAATGAAGAAAACATCACCATGTTAAACACACACCTGCGTAGCTCTGCAGCTGCTCATGCGCCCACTTTCTACATACAAAGCATTATTGTTAACAGATAACAAATTATAGCTCCTCAATGTTGACTCCTATTCAGAGTTCATTCAGCTTTTTATGGGTGATCCTATTTTCCCATTCATAACTAACAAATAATCACAGTGTTCAGACAACCACATGATGTGAAGAAACCATCTGAAGTTTTCAAAGAGAGGCAGGTGGGATGTTTCTTCTGGTTTGGGAAGCAGGAAAGCAGGAGTTGGCCTTTGATTCACTGTTGCCCAAGAAAGGGGAATGCTGTAGGACAACCAGAGATACTGAGATTTTTTCTGTGCAGTAAATGTTAACAGTCTTCAGTAAGGAGCTGAACAGTCCTTGACTGAGTATAAGCACTACAACTACTTAACAAAAACTAAAACATCAGTGCATTATCAACATTATTCTCATACTAATTACAGCACTGTACCAGCTATTAGGAACAAAGTTAACTCTATCCCAGCTGAAACCCAGACAGCATATGACAGAGCAGTCTAGGCAAAACGAATATGGACAATATAGTCAGGATGAACAATTTTTGTCTTATCAAAGCAAAATGGGGGAAGAAATCACTGAGTTTTCACTGTCATATTTTGTGAAAACTGAGACATTCTTACAAGCATTTCTATTTAAATAATTGTGATTTTTTTTTTTGTGGAAAACTGATGGATCCAAACATTTCATAAGCTAATGATTCTCTCTTATCTTGTAGATCAGACATAATAAAGTCATCCTTTGATTAACTGTGCACCACCTGTGAAAAATAAGGGCAGGAACATAAATTAAACCTATTATCTAAAGGAAAAGATACAGGGAAATGTGAGGAACCCAAGAGCAGTATGTTCTCTAGGACCCTTCTGCTGAGAAGACAGATTACTGGGTGCTGGAAAAGCTGCAATTTCTATCTGGTCATAGATGAAGCATTTCAAGAACTGGATAATTACCTAAAGTGGTCAGCTATTGAATTTTTCTATTTCCCATTGGTATGAAAAGTAAGCACGTATTCTTTGCCAGGCAGAACGGTAATCAATAGGTAATGGAGAAGTAATTTGTCTGATGACATGAACTAGATGCCAGTCCTTCAGCACCTCTATTAATAAAGGTCATGTATCCATGCCAGGAGACTTGAGATGACATTGAGCTTTGAAGTCATGGTATCGACTACGAAATATTTCTAAAATAGTGCCTCAATCAGTCTATATTGCCAGTTTCCACATGACATTCTAGATCAGATTTGCCTCTCATTTCCATTAGCCATAGTTCAGAGCAACTCTGCTGACTAACTCCAGTCTGAAATTAATGTTGCTGAAGTCAAGAATTCGGTTCACTGCGTAAGTATCAGATGCAAGTTTAATGCTTTGCAAATTTCTAGCAGGGCTCTCAGGGTGAATGAACATTTCTCTGCTGAAGCCACATAGCTCACCCTGGCGATCTACATGGTCACTGTTCTCCAGAACGGACTGATCCAGTTTTAGAAATACTGACGTTTTGTTTCCAAGTTTCAGAAACAAACTCTTTCTTATCTGACATGACGGAGCATTTAATTTTAATAGTTTTCAAAATGAAGCTCTTGAGTTATCATTTTGAAGCCACATTTTCCATTCAAAAACAGATCTAAATTTGAAGAGCAGAGGAAAAACAGAGGGCTTTTACAGCCCACCCAAATGAAACTAATAAAAAATAAGTATCGTGACTACAATGTAAACAGATGCCCACAGAAAGAGACTTCTTCACAACAGAAGTGGGGGCTGAAGAGAGGTCTGCCAAGCCCTACAGCCTTCACTGTGTGTCTGAGGTCATGCCAAGGGCAGTGGAGCAGCAGTGATGGAGCTAGAACTGGTCCATATACTTCTACTTGCCCGTCACCACTTTCTGCTCTATTAAATCTCTGCCTGTACCTGTGATCTTGCCATACACCACTCAACACTGCTGGCTGTGCTGTAGCGTTGTGAGGTGGATCACTGATCCTCTCCTGGACAGATATACAGATGGTCTGCTGTGAAACTCAAGGTCTTCTACAACTCTTTCGTACTCCTGGTGTGGTTTTGCAGTTTTGAACATCATACCATGTTGCAACTTTATCTTAGATTGCCTAAATGCTTCACTCTTTCAATCCCAAAGCCATAAAGAAAATATTGTTCCTGTTGCAACTGGAATTTAACTGCTGATCAGAGTTCCCCATTTTGAGTTCTGGACATACCTCAATTTGTGGCTGGAGCAGAGAGTCACTGGTTGCTAAATATTTGTTGGGGTATTTAGTCTGGCATGTGGGCCTTACTCCCTACTTTGTAAAGCCAGATTACTTAAATAAAAAGAAAGCAGATATCGGAGTTTAGTTGGTTATACCAACACAAACAAATGACTTCTTCTTCAGCTGGAAATCCAAGCAAAAGCTGTACTTGGATAAAGGAGGTTTTCAGCATGAAAGTATGGGAGCAACAGTGCCCAAGCCTAATGCTAGCCAGTTCATATCTAAGATGTTGTGTAGAGTTTTGAAACCTGCTTAACATTTGTAGAGGTCTTGCCATTTCCAAGGATGCAAAAAGTGTTTCTGAAAATGCCCTTTTGCTTCCTTATTTACCTTAAAACTTTGACAAGTAATTTAAATGCCTTGTGGGAGATAAAAAACTATGTTTGCCTATTTATAAGGAATTATGCCAAGACCATCCCAGCCAAGTAATTTGTAACCTGGTTCTTCAGGCGACAAAAAGATGTCAAGTGCTAGTTGTGTAATTTCCTGTGTATCATTACTGTAAGACCTGGCACGAGTCACTATATGTTAACCCAGATAAAATTATTTCTTTCTATTAAAAAAACAAAAATGAAAACCACACCATGAAGTGTGTTTAGTTTCTGTTTCAACCATAGACTTACAAGCAAGTAACCACATTTTGTTTTCATAATGCCTTTCTCCTTGAAGATGAAGAAATGCTTGCATTTATTTTGTAGGTATGTTCATATATGAAGCTTAAGGCTGGAAAGACAGTGTGGTTTTGACAGGTGCTGATCCCACTTGGCCACAGAATATCCTGGCACACCAGGACTTTTCCAAACAGTTGTCTTTGTGCTCACCAGAGCTAAAATAGAGACATGGAATTGATTTTCCAAGGAAGTGGCAAAATGGATTGAACAATTTGCAAACTATTTGGAAGCAATGAGCGTGACTGTTGTTTTTATTGTCTCAAAAGGAT
Source organism: Phaethon aethereus (assembly GCF_964289735.1). NCBI lineage: Eukaryota > Metazoa > Chordata > Aves > Phaethontiformes > Phaethontidae > Phaethon > Phaethon aethereus. Next base: position 163,605,012 of record NC_138582.1, read on the forward strand.
TCAGATTATAACGTGCTGGCAGTGAAATATGATAGCTGTAGAAACAAAACATCCACGAGGATGAGAACACACCTACTTATGGCAAATCTCCATAGAACATTTTGCTTTCAATATTTCTTGACCTGATGTTTATTACATCGATTTATTACCCTCCCCCCCCACCCCGAGAAAGCATTTTTGGCAAGTTCCTCTTATGTTGACATCACATTATCTCTAAAATGGGAAAAGTATCACTAAAAATTGAAGTGTTTTTAAAAGATGTTTTATGATGATCTTTGATGAACTATAGACATCTAAGTAATTCATGTGTTTAATTGCAACTAATAAGAGAAGAACCAGAAAAGTTTAGCAATGAAGACTGTTTTTTCCCTTAACTCACTTTGAAAACAAATTCTGCAGTGACAGATCCTGTGAGAGCAGAAATGATAAATGAGGACCTGAAGATATTTTTTTCTTTCTTTAGCTTTGTAGTTTGGGATGTTTGAAATATGAGAGACAAAACATATCCTCAGCATATTAGATGACAACTTTTCCACTAGTTGAATATAACAGAGGGCAGCGTGTGATGCTGCACTGACCACAGGGGAGGGAACAAAAAAAGGTACGTAGTCCTGTGGCTAATCAGGTCTCAAGGTATTTGGTCCTCCCAGCTCTTACATAGGCTCTCTACATGTGACCTTAGACGAAGTACCTGGGATAAAAATTTCCAACACTCTGATCCTCAAAGTCCTTAAATCAGCAGCATGAGGTAGATAAATTATTTTCAAAAATGCATCAACAAAATTTAGAGAAGATAAGTTACTATACTTAGACAATTTGTGGAATTGTCACATTTCGTCTCCTTGCTCCTACTACCACCTATAGCTTTATCTCCTATATCTGTCATATCTACTTGTACTATGAGGTCTTCTCATCAGAGCAGGTGATTGTACAGGGACAGGCAAAATGAGGTGGTAGTCCTGCTCCACGCATGCGTTAACTGCAATAACACAGTTCTGTGAGCACTGGAGTCTCATTTCCCACCCTGTCGTGTGTGTGCCTGGCTTGGTCTTAAAGAATGTACAAACCCTGACTCAGATTTTCCTATGGTACAGAAAAGGTCTCTGCTCCCTCCTCCCTTTCTTCTCAGTTTGGCACCTCTTCAGTTTGGGCTCTCTGATACTCAATACCATGGAACTTCAGGCTGCAGGCTTTAACTCAGATGAAGCAATTGCAGACTTCAGCTTGGTGCCCATTTCCACAAAACCTTTAGGAATTTTATCGTTCTTGCTACCTTGTCACTTCTCATCAGTTTGACTGAAACTGGGCAATGGTTTAAAAATTATTATACACTCACATTTGTATGCTTTATTATGCATTAGAAGAGCAATCTAAATAATAATAACAGTAATAACCAGAATTATCCAAAGGATGAATACTGTCAGAGCAAGGAAAATTGGAAAAAGGAAACAATCATGTTAATGTAAGTGTTCTATCATAAACTGATGAAATTCTAAAACAGCAGAGCAACGCTGGTGACTTGGTGGGGGTCTGATAAATGTGAACTTGCTCTCTGTGACTAGAAGAAAAGGCTATAAAGAAAATCAGGCTTCTAATTCTTACTCCATTTGGACAGGTCTAATGGTAAATAAAAGTGATGTATGTCAACTGCCATTGAGATACTTGGGGATCTTCTTGGGAAGTCATGATGCCATAGTGTAAGAACATGGAACAGGACGTGAAACATAAAAACCTTTCTAACTGCATTCAGATTATCAACTCCAATATCTCTAACCATTTCAGGAGTTAAAAAAGCAAAACAAATGTCATACTCTCAAAATGGCAAAAAAAACCCCAAACTGAAATTCTTCCAGGCTGCGTGGCTGAGCTATAGATGTCCAGCAGTATGACAGATACAAGTTGATTGCACAGGTCAACAGAAAATCATGATTAAGGAAATAGGTCATACAGAGTGCTGCCCTGAATGTCAACACTTATGCAGAAGAAGGATCTGATCTTGATATTGAAGAAGACAGTGACAAAACTTCAAAGGAAGCAGGACTTCAGAGAAAGCAGCACTGGAGCCAACGTTACGCAAGGCATCAAATTAATTTTTAATAAACTGTTTGTGGATCAATCACTCTCTCAGATTTAAGTTGTCATCAGTGATACACCCACTGCAACAGTGATTCAGTTGTTCCACAATAGTTATGATTCCTAGAGAAAGTACAAATTCAGTGTGCTTTGTAATGACCAATACAGAGTCCTTTATGCCACATTCTTGAGAGCTACATAAATATCAATTATATTGTCTATAAGCACAGCCACAGAAGCTATTTTTCACTTGTAGGATCACACAACAGTATGCTAAGTGGAGGTAAGATATCCTTTCATATTTCTGAAAATGAAATAAATAATGAGCCACTGCAATTAAATCCTGGGCCAGGAAAGTGCCTGGTTAGCAAAGGTGTGGTCAAACTGAGAACTGGAGTTAAAACCAGGTTAACAAATGGCCACATCTTAACCTTCACCTGTTGCGATCCATGCTGTACAGCTATCCTGCTTCCCAATCTGAGCATATCGCTGGCAAACAATGAAGAATACTCTCCTGCCTGCAATCAAAATTCAACACATTTGCAAAAAGAAGAATTCGCAGATGATTTTGCTTCCAGGATCTGGAGTTACTCCCACTTACATCCATTGCAAGACTCCTACCTACTGACTCACTGGAAACAAAATAAAAGGTAAATAAGAGCTCAAGTTTAAAATGCCCATCACCCATGAAGCTGCTATTGGGGCTGTTGGGCTGGAAGTTGTCTGTGCACACAGAGGAAGGCAGCTCTAAGGAGCCCAGAAACGTATGAGGGGGACACATACCCCAGCACCTCTGCTTGTTGATTTTGTTGCAGTGATTTGCTGCGTGTGATCTATAAGTGGAGCTGGCCACTAATTTTCAATCAACTTTATTTCTTCAAAGACACAGTGAGGAAAAGGTGGAAGGGCGAGGCTGGAAAAGGAATCAATTAAGTATGAGAGTTCTTCCTAGGGAATACAAGAATAATTTATGTTTTCTGATGGGGACTTTCAGAATAAAGTACTTCCTTGTGAATCAATATTTTTCAACACTGGCACTTCCAAACAGCATGTTTATTTTCATAGAAACTGTGGGAAAAAACCCTTTCCAGAATTTTTGATCAACTTTTTGCAGAACTTCTGCAATTTTAAAACACAGGCTCATTTCCTTTTGAGGTGCAAACAAATATTAAGGCATTGACATTTCCCTCAGTATGGAAATTCCCTTCTCCACATAGTTCTGGTTTAAAATTTTTCTGCCCCTTCTTCATCTACTCTTGCAAATACAAACGGAAATGTGAACTCAGCTACAGAAAGCTTTTGCTCTTGTCATTGTTCATGGTAAAACCCAGCAGAAGAAACAAATAAAGGTAAACATTTTTTCTCTCAAAGAAACTTCACTTGACATTTCCTCTTACACAGTTGTGTCAAATCCTTTGCACCCCTACTGGACAACCATTTGTGTGGCACCTCAAAGGGAGGCAAATTTGATGTGGGCACTGTCAAATGTTATTTTCAATGTCAAACTCTGTTTCTTTTTAAAAAGTTGTAAGACAAAAAAAAAAAATCAGAACATTAATTCCCCACGACAAAACCTAAATATCTCTGAGAGACCTTACTTTTTAAGCTTAAGAACTCCATGCCACAAAGGTAAGCTTGTGCAAGGGCTCAATTCTGGCTGGTGCTGAGCACTGTCACTCTGAGAAAGTACATAATTTCAAGCATGTTGATAATCACACTCCTCAACTAAAGCTCGAGTTGAAGAGATTCTGAGAGCAGGATCAAGTGCAGAGCACCTAGCAAAACAAATTTCCAAGCGACACTGGGTCTTAATTTCTTCCCCAGTTACTGCTCTGAGATGTATGAGCTAAGAGATAAATTTTTTCAGAGAGCTGTTCCACCTTGCAATTTCCTCTTGGAAGCATCCCAAAGGGACTCAGGTGGTTTAGACTATATTGTGTAGATCCAAATCCCCTGTGACCCTTCCTATGTCCCTTAGCAGTTTATAACCCAAGGTATCTGTAATTTGTCTGTTAGGGACTAGAAAAGAGGTCTATAGAAAAGTGCAGATTTGGAAGGGATCTCTGCAAGTTCATTTGGTCCAAGCCCCTGCACAAAGGGAGCCTCCTTCAAAGTTATATGTGTTGCTTAAGGTCTTGTCCAGGTGGGTTTTTAATATCTCCAAGGATGGAGAGTCTACAACCTCTCTGAGCCCCTGCTCCAGTCCAGGGGCAGAGGGTGAGGAGTCCTCCCCCTGAGGAGCAAGGAGCGGCAGAGACCAGGTGTGATGAGCTGACCACAACCCCCATTCCCCGTCCCCCTGCGCCGCTCGGTGGGAGGAGGTAGAAAATTCGGAAGCACAGTTGAGCCCAGGAAGAAGGGAGGAGTGGCGTGAAGGTGTTTGAAAAATTGGGGTTTATTTCTCATTATCCTACTCCAATTGTGATTGGTAATAAAACTAAACTAATTTCCCCAAGTCGAGTCTGTATTACTGGTAACGGTAATTGGTGACTGATCTCTCCCTGTCCTTATCTCGACCCACGAGCATTTCATTATATTTTCTCTTTCCTGTCCAGCTGAGGAGGGGAGTGGTAGAGCGGCTTTGGTGGGTGCCTGATGTCCAGCCAGGGTGTTGACCACCACACCACCTTAGGCCCCCACTGCAGGACGTTGTTCAGCCTTTTAATACCCTTCTTGCACTGGCAGCTCTTACTCTGGGGACTGTGGATCGTTCCCCACTAGAAATTTATAATGCTTGGAAAAATTATGCTTTCTTTTGTTTCCCTCTTGCACCGGGCACAGCGCCCAGGCTACCACCAAGCCCAGCAGCACCGCGCTGGTTACACCCATACATGGTGCTTTCTCTCCATCTCCCTGTCTGCAGTGTGCTCATACGTCTGAAGGTTGGCTCACCGCAGAGCAGAAAGTACCTTAAACTACCCAACAATTACTGTGTGGTGAGAACAGGCACAGAGGGGAGGGTGGGATGCTATGTGTAGCCATACCTGCCACCATGCAGCCGTGTACTGGGGTGGTCTTGACCTTAGACTCCACTGAACACGATTTAGCAACTGCTATTCGCAGTATCTTCAGGTCTAGAGGTTGATGAGATGCTAAAAAAGAGAGGTAGAATAAAACAAAGAATGTATGAAATATCCTTCAAGGACTCTTTCAGAGAATGATTTCAAGTGCTTTGAACATAAATAGACTCCCTCCTAATCAATTAATCATATTAATTTCTTCAAATGAAAGATGCTCATGCAATGTCTGGATTTATCCTGAGTTTTTTGAAACAGACCTGTCTGCCGTTTCAGTATACTTGAAATATATGGACTCAAAATAGCTCTAAAAAAATAGATGGTGGTTTGAACCTGGTCAGTACAGCCAGCTGAGCCCAGTCTGAGAGTTGTGAATGCTTTCGCTATTAATACCAAATTCAGTATATGACTTGGATTCAGTTTGGTGTCTGTGTGGAAATCATTGTCCTATATGGAGGACAAGTCCTGAGGTGGACCCCAGAAGGTCTGATCTGCAGGCCTAGGTTTACAAAATGTTCCCAGTGTCACCTGAACTGACTCATTTATGGTTCTCCTCCAGTATCCATGTGTAATCATTGGAAAGTCTTGATGTCTCCACCCCATCTGCCTCCCCAGCAGCTTCCCTACATGGGGGTCTATTCCTGTGAGCTTCCTAACTTTGTCCCTTCCTTGCCATCTACCTCCTCCGTCCTGAGAGTCTTCATGCTCGAGGATTTTGAAACCTCACCCATCAGGACTTAAGCCAATGTCCTGTGATTACAGGCCAGTATGCGGAAGCAAATCAGCCGATCTGACTCCTGGCAAGCTCTTTGGCTTCCCTCTGAAGCACTTCCTATGGGTCAGAGTCAGGGGCAGGGTACTAGACAAGGTGGATTTCAGGTTTGGTTTTGGGTAGCAAGGTTCCTATATTCCCTGAACTACATGACTTGCTTTTTTTCCTAAGATCAGAGGACTTCAGGACATGGAAAACACGCTATGAGATTTGTAAATGCTGTGTAAATTTTATCTAGAAATTTATCCCACTAAGCAACAATGATAAAGCACTGTGTGTGGAATCTAAGCTTTTAGAAAGAAGGAGTTTTATTTTCAAATCTGTACTCTCTTTACAAATCCCAAAACTGAAATAATGGTGTGAAATAGAAAATGTTCCTTGGCAGTAAGTGAAAAACTACAGTTTTAAAAGTCCCGTTTTGCAAGAAACTTCTATTTCCTACATTTGATGACATTTGATTGGGACAGTTATTGTTTATTGTTTTTGTAGCACCAAAACGTGTGGTGAGTGCTTGCAAAGGAGCAAGAAAAGGATAAATTCTTTAACTAAAAAGAGCATTTGATCCATGGATAGACGTTAAGTCCACCTTAAATGATGGCAAGTCATTTTTCAACCTTTGTTATGTTTAAAATATGGTAACTCCAATCGTAATTTCAATTGAGCATTATTTTAATCATTATTTTTATTTTCTGGTGCTTGAGAGTAGGAAAGATACCTTAGGAGATGATTGACAATGTATGGGAGGGAAGAGGAACAATTTAAAAGTGAGACCTATCAGGTATCAAATGTTAAAACAACTCCAACAAAAATAATAGAGCTGTGCTCACTGGTAAACACCAGCATTTAGAGAGAGCTCAAGGACATGAGAAGCATTTAAGAGCATCCCTCAAAAAAAAAATCAAACACTTTTGTTCAAACATCTATTTTGGCTCTGAATTAAAATATAAAAATATGGCTCCAAACTAGCCAAGCACAGCTGTGCTACTGCTGGAGTTGTACTAGTTAGTTTTGGGGTCAGTGCCCTGTGCTGTCCTTTCTAGCATGCTTGCTGCCCTCCTCAGCAGGGCCGGGGCAGGCACTGGTAGCACCCCTCAGCACCCCTCAGCACCCCTCCGCAGACCTCACCTGCTGCCCTGAGGTTCTCTGCGTCCCTCGTGCTGGCCCAGCACAGCTGCTCGGAGTTTTGTAGCTCTGACCCTCCTGACTCTCTCCCGCCAGACTGCTCCCAGGGGAAGGAACAGCCCACGGCAACGGACAGCCGCAGGGTACAAAACACCCTTTGCATCTGGGGAAAGCCATGCCAAGGGCCACCATCACTCACGGCATTACAATTGCTGACGTTATTACCAGGGGTTACAGCTGCGGCCAGAACACACTGATGCAGAGCGGCGTGCCGAGCTACGTGACACGTGCTACGACGACGCTCCAGCATTTCTCACGCAGGCGCTGCAGGAGGAGTGGCTCCCCGCTGGGACTCCTAAATTTCCATTTCAGCCACTGGACAATTTTATGCTGGGCGTTTGCAGGAATGTAGCTTCCCACACGCATGTGAGCCCAAGGTAAAAGAGCTATTTGGTGCTCCTGGCCCTTCTGGCTCCTGGACTGCAGAAATCCGTTCTTTGGGTTTTATTCAGACAGTTTTACACTCTTTTATGGAGTTGCAACATTTTATTACAGAAACGTTCCTGAAGAAAGCTGATTCTAATAGCTCCCTGTCTGGTAGGAAAATGATTTTTTTTTTTACCACCTTTATAGCTCTTCAAACAAACTCTGCCTCATACTTTTCCATCCCATGTATCTCTTAAGTGTTAATTACACTGAACTTCTCTTGACCTCTTGTTCAGGAAGAGAGGAAACGAAGAGGTTGCTTTAGGTATAACCTGCTTGTTACAGCAGTGCAACCCTTCCTGCTGCCTTCCCGTGATTTAGTGCTTCATTTCTGGACTAAGAAGCACTGTATCACAAGTTTCATAGCAAATGCAGCTTCTGTGGCTTGCCGTGCAGAGGGAATGCACTGAGTCTGTTTCAGCTTCCAATCTCAGGGCCAAATTCAAACATGAGAAGAGCTTCTTGTGGAGTTAAGCCAGTCCAAGCAGGGGGTGGGAAAATGGGCACCAAGTGATATCACTGGGAGCCTTTGGATGAAACATCATATGGCAACACTGAGTTGGGAAGAGATGGTCTTCGTATCATACCATAGGGAGCTACCACTCATTTAAACATGAATGTAAGTCAGTTCTTAAAACCTGAGTTTTTTTCCTCTATAAATCAGGATCTTCCTACTGAAGTCTACAACAAAGATATTTTTATTGACTACTAGTGTCCCTCTTTAAGAAGACAAACTTCTTCTACTTTCACCTAAAGCTGTTCTTGGAAATGGGAAAACATTTGGAGAGTTTCAGCCAAACCCTAAGATCCTAATTTGTGAGTTTCCCTGATAGCAGAAGGTGCTGCTAACAGTAAAAAGTACTTGCCAAAGCTTAATTTCCCTGAGTGCAGTCTGTGGAACATTTACAAAAGCGTGAGAGAAGCTGGTCCATTTCCATCAGGTGGGACATGGCCTCAAGCTGCATGTTCCTCTGTAAGGTGCTCCAGCACCCGCAGACAAAAGTAATTTATTTACCCCGTCTTGCACTGGGATCTCTGATCTCCCTTCCTTTAAACAACTAGGCTGAGAATGAATGTGGTAACTTTTGCAGAAGTGGAGAGAGCAAAATAATGACAGTAAGGAGCACCAACAGTCCATAATTAGCCAGGCTTTACCACAAGGACAGTTAGAGCAAGAAACTGGGAATGATTACAGGAGTGTTTTCCTTCCAGCTCTGTTACTGATTCAGGGCCTGAATTTGGTCCTGACCTCCTCTTGCCCCTCATTCCAGCTCACCTATGGCAAACATATGTACCAAACAGAGGAGCCGCAGAGCTCAGTCTTTTAGCATTAGTCAAGCCCTCAGGGTTAACCAGCAGGAAGATATGGGAATTAATATTGTGGTCTTTTTAATGAGAATTCCCCAAATACGTCCAGAGAAGGATGGGGAATTTCTGTGGGTGTCCGTCATTTCTCACAAGTCAGGCCATTTACATTAAGGTGTTTAAATGCAGAGTTAGCAGCCCAGTTTCAGCCACCTGGCTTTGAATCCTTTAGCCAACAGGAACTTAAAGGAAGTGCTGAGCACACTTACACAACAGCAGCAATATTATTAACCCAGCCCTTGACTTTTCCAACTCTATTCTTCATGCACAGCACAGAAATCAAAGGAAAGCTATCTGCACAGACAATTAGAGGTTGTATCAGGACACAGCCAAACTGATGTGACCAGAAAGGCAAAGAAAAATACTGTCCTAAAAGAAGGGATAAACACATAAAGCAAATAACATGTATGTGGTTGGGTGTTTTCGCTGCTACCAGTCTCTTTGAGTGACTGGGATCCAGTGGCAAAATAGCCTAAGTGTTTTGACATGTCATGTCCTGAGGCTTCTCTCCCTCTTGATTGCACACCCAATGGCTGTTTGCCACTTCTGTTATATAAGGCAGTTTTTGCTGGCCACCACTACCTTTTTTCCCCCAAGTAAAATACACTCAGGCTCCCTCCATGCAGCTGTGCAATGTGCAGCTTGCTGCTGATTTGAAGGGCACCCCTCCTCCTCCTCCCCTGATGATCCAGGAATATAGCAGTGAAGTGCCTTAATGGTAGCATCAAATAGCCTCATGCCATACATTTTTAATTTCTAAAATGGTCCTCATTAGAGTTTCAGGGGTCTGAGAACAAGTGTGAAATGTCGCTAAAATAGGTGAAAACATCTTACCTAAAAATAAACTATTGTCCAATTCATGCTGCATCACCCCAATCAATTACTGACATTTTTTCTGGCAACTAATATGGCTTTATTACCATAGTATCCAAAGACCTGATAATCATTAAGGATTTTTTGGCCTTGTAGCACCCTAGAGATGTATCACTGTAAATTATGAAGACTTGAGCCATTGATGGCTAAAGAAAATGTGCATGGACAATACAAGCTCTTAACACATGTGCTGAGATCATCATGTACAATCTCAAGAGGATTATGAATTGTTACTACACTAGAGGTCATAACTCATTCCTCATTGTCAGAAATGTTTATCAAACTTCAATATCCAGATCTGAGGCATGAGGATGTTGGTTTAGTTGTCAGAGGAGTCAATCCAAGAAGCCTCCTCGCAACCATCTAGAAGAAACCACCTTTGCTTCTTTTGCCTCCCGTACTCTGTCTGCAGAGTGGTTGGGCTTGATCCCATCACAGTCAAATAGGAAATATAATTAAAGACTTCTTTTGAGTACCTACCACTCCAGAGGTTCTCCTGCAGGGACTTAGAAAGACTAGTTGCAAAGCTCCCCTTTTCCTCTTTCTTTTTCTGCTAACAGATATAAAGCCACTATTTCTAATCTTGTCCCCCCACCCAGAAGCAGAACAAAATGTGTTACTTTTTTGAGCTTCACAAGAACCTTTTGAAGTGGACAGTGCTTTATTTCACAAAGGAAGAAACTAAACAGACGATGTAAACTGTTCCAGGGTTGAGCTTTAACACAGATGTTTTGATCATCTGCTGTTATTTCCATTGCCCCGTCCCACAGGGCTGTGGTGGTATGGTCCTTTATCTCTTGCTGATCTCTCCTTGCTGCAGTACACAACAAACCTGGTGTGCTGATTCAGAAGAGAGACACAGGTTTACACTGGCAGCTTTCAAAAAATATTAGGATGTACTCCAGGTCATGATAAGACTCTTATGACTAATAATGTCAAAATTATCAGGAGGACTCTTATTTCATATATTTTCAAAGCTTCTCTATGAGCTACAGAAAGCTGAAGCTAATCTCATTTGCTTGAAGTGCATTCATTAGCAATGCGGAGACTGATCAGAGCTGCATCACATGCTCTTGTGGTTCCATTAGGATTCATGGTGAAGGGCTGATCAATAACTACTGAGCTCTTAGGGCTGCCGTACAGAGAGGAAAAGACTATATATAATCCCTTAAAGATCTTAATTAGGCAAAACCCAAAATTATTATGTTAATAAGCCAAAAGTATTTAATATTAATCTAGTTGCAACAACTTCTGCCAGAGGACTGGGGATGGCCTACATTAATCACTGAGTGTATAAAAGCAGGTGATAGCTGCTAAAAGAAGCAAAGTAGCAAAGTAGTCAGCATCTGGCAATGGGGTCTGCCTGGCAGTTTGCCTCCTCGTTAGCACTAAGCTGTGGGATGTTTTGTCTTCATTTCCACAGAGCTCAATGTTCAGAAACTCTTAGTGCTCAGAAACTCGAAATGGGGCAATACTTCCAACAGATACACATTGCAAGCAGCCAAGGAAATGCTTTTGAGTGTCTGGAGGCTTTGTGTAGGTCAGAGGGTCTCAACCCCTTCCATGCTTTGAATTCATATCTCCAAAGGGAAAAGTTTCAATAGATACTTTGTCTGATCACCCTTCAGCATAGCTGCCTTGCGTTTTCCTTGTTCCTTTTGCTGCATAGCTAGAAAGATAGAGAGAAAAAGATAGAAGACGGGGATTTTCCCTGTGATCTTTCGATCAAGACTTCATGATCTAAGTCCTTAACCTCATTTGAAGATACTGCTAATTAATTTGATGCCTACGTTTGAACAGAGCAGATATTGTGCTCTTAACAAAAACACTTCTGCCTAGAGTTGCTGAGAAAAGAGCAACACATAAAAGCATAGACAGAGCAGCTAGATCTGGCATCCAGCTTGCATCTTCTGAGTACGTAAAGCTTTTTACATTTCAGGCTTATGTTATGCTAGGAAGTAAACCAAAGGGTTACCCGGTTGGGCACAGTGAAAGGCAGCAAAAGGCCCAGCTGTAGAAAAAGGATTTTGAGAAAACAGAGTGCAAGTGTAACACGGAGGTGAGAAAGAGGAAAAAACTGCTCCAATTCATGTTCGCCTCGCTGATGGCAGAAATGAGCACTTTGGACTGAATGGTACTAAAAGGCTTCTCTTCTCCTTTGGAAATCATGGTGAACATATTCAATAAGGAGAGACCTGATTAACTTCCTGCCATTCCCAGGATGAACCCCATCTACTGCAAGTATTTCCCTTGAGATGCCTCCTTCTAACAGGGTTTGGACAGTGTGAGCACTTTCAGTATGGCTGCCTTCTCCTTTTCCCCACCACTGGTCCCTTCCCAACCTAGGAAGGAGAGAGACAAGGTAGACGCACACTCCTCCACCCTGAGTGTAAAGCATCTGCTCTGATGTTCCCTTAATGCTGGCAAGAAGCAGTCATCTAAGGACCTTGCAGCTCTATGTGTCTTAGTCACAATCTTCCCTGAAGTTTCCAGATTTGTATTATCAACTTTCTGAAATTATGTCCACTACATACAGAGACTGCCATTTTCTACCAGCTTTGGTGATCAGTCCCAGATGTTTCACTACTGTTTTTCCAAGAAGCCTGAAGTGCCAGCCATGCAGATGAGATGCCTGTGAGGCTTTTGCAGTTGGGCATCCAGATACTGAATCAATAGCAATCATCAAATACCTTTGACAAGGTAACCATAAAGCCAGACTCATAACAGACCCATAAACACTTCAAGGCGAAGAGTAACAATTCTCCTTGTGAAATTTCAGCTAGCAAGCAAGGTCAAAATGAGACTTAATTTGGTCATTAAGGAAAAAACCCTATATATACCTAAAATGGAGATGTGCATTATTATCTAATGCAGAGTACTGTTACCCTCAGACAGAGGTGACACTGATTTTCAGAAACCAATTTTAAAAACACTGATATAGAAATATGAACCCCTTCCATAGACTAACAAGTCACTGTACACCACTTGCTCTACAGCAGCTGCCCTGTGTTCATGCTTTTAGTCCCCAGTGAATATAAGTTAACATGTCCCTGTTTCATTGAGTACACTACCCCAAAATCCCTCACATTTGCTGTCAGGTCCCCTAAGAAGAGTGTATGCACCTGGGTAATGAACATGAAGCTGCTGGCACAGAGTGACTTACTACTCCCTAGTAGTGCATTCGTATGTCAAAACCTTTCCATTGCTAAACGTTTGGAAGGACAGGCACATCAGAGCTATCGCACTGAAATTAAGGTACCAGTGGGCCGGGCTAAACTATTTTTCCCTGCAATAACTTGAAGCATTTTCCAAGGTGGTGTTCTAAGCACTTTCAATTTCATCAGCAGCATTTTCACAAAGAATAAATTATTGTTGGGATGGATTTTCACCTCTATTTGATACCAGGGATGAAAAGGCTGCAAGACTGCAGAACCTTGACTGTTTGGGTGAACATCTAATTTCAGGTTTTCATAGCTGACATAGGAATAACTAAAAAATAAGTTAAGGCACTAAACTTCTCTTGACTTCAACAGACACTGAGCCGAGACTTATGCATAAAAATGTTAACTTAGCTCATTTTCTCCACTTCACCACTAAAACGGTTTATTCAGAAGCATGATCTATAGGACAGACCTCTCCGTTAAAGCAGGCATACATCCACATGTGCAACTTTAGCTTGTACCATCAGCTAGCATGATGGTGCACACAGCAGCCCCGTCAGAGATCTGCTTATTTAGTCATATGTGCATACAGTGAGGGTACATATGTAAGAAGCAACTTAGGTCTGACTCACCTCGCATCTCTGACTGTTTGGCCTTCCCAAGTCAGGACACAAAAAATAATAACTCAGCTCATTTCAGCTCAAAGTTATTGCCTTTTCTTTGGTAGTTAGAGGAGTATAAACAAGCCATATAAGAAGTATAAGCTACATAACAAATATATACACGAGAAGTATATCTGATTAGGAGATGCACATTTTATTATAATTTACAGTACTGCTTGTTCAGGAAGGTTTACTGTGAACAGTAAATAACATTTCCATTTTTATAACTGTCATAAACCAACAGGCCTTGATCAAGATACTGCCATTTATTCTTTCATTGTATGTTTTCTAAATAATCTGCCAACCTTTCTATCAATACATAACGACTGATTTTTCCATCACTCAGAGAAGAGGTACAGTCTGTTGGGTTCATAACTAATACCTTCATTTGGATAGTGCTTGAGTTTATATCCTTACTGCCCAAGAGGGTTTGTATCCACATGTAGCAGCTTGACTGGAATTAGGCTTTGTCGCCCTAGAAATCCAACCTGTTACCAAAACCAACAGCTTTGCTTCCTTTATTTGTATTACATTTGCCTCTTTGAACAAAAATGTTGATATTATATATATTGCTAGCACATTTCTCATGAGACTCAAAAATCTATGTGTTTGCATAGGTTTAAAGAGTGAGATGCCAGAGAAAGACATCTTCTCAAAGGTACAGATATCTTCTGCAGAAGGGGATAAAAAGACATCTCTGTATGCAGCAATTTGAAAGATAAATGCACTGGCAAAGTTGTATACTGGCAAGCCATCTGAAGCTGATAAGGTACAAGTGGCTAATTAATTAAATCAACCACATTTTGTCATGTCCACTGAAAACTATGTCTGGCTTTGGGGCTTTTCAGAAGCTGTGCACCAAGCCAGCTGGAACTGCTTACATAGAGCAGAGGCTCACGTTAAAAAATGATGATCAGCATGAATTCACTTTGTGAGCCTCTATGGCATGGATGGCTGATGAACATGAGGACAAAAGGAAAACTCTAAAGGAGAGTCTGGAGTACCAAAATATATTGAAACCCACTAGAAACATAAACAAAACGTGATTTATGTGTATCTGAAGACAATGCATGGCAACAAAAGAAACAAAAGGGAGGTGAAAAAATCTCAAGAGAATAGAAAATAGAGGTGAAAGATCCTGACTGTCCCACAGTTCCTACCCTACCGAAGTTCTCTTTGTCCTAAGGTGACAGGCAAAAGAAGAGCTAGAAAGGCTTATTGCCCTTGTAGACTCAGTTGTTGACTGTTTCTCACAGTATTATAAATAGGCCACAAGAATAAGTAGTCTGCACAAACACCATCCCACGCTTAAATTGTGTAACTCTTTGCTGTGATAAATCATGTAATCTACAAGAATAAATGGATTAAAAACCAAATTAGTCATAAGCCATATTAACGGGTGGCAGGTCTGCTGAAGGCTATTAAACACAAAAGTTAAATTGTGTTCAAGGTTAAAAGGTTAAATCCTTTGCTACTCCAGGGCCTCTTGTTATTTCCTGAAGTTTGCGGGACAGGTGAGACTTCAATTTGCTCTCAGGCAATGGCATTTCCAAGAGCCGCAGCCCACAGCATCTGTCTGGTGACGGATTGTGGTCATTGATCTCTTCCCGTTGCCTTAGCCCTGCCTTCTGTCTTTGATGCCCTTGATCAAGAGATGTTTTCTCTGACATTTTTGGTTCCCAGTGGGTCTGAGAGATTTGCTCCCTCCTCACTTTTGGGAAGTTGCATGAAGAGCATCCACCTGTCCAGGTACAAATGCAGGAAGAACAGGAATGCTTTAAAAGAAGCAGGTTGTGAGCCCCAGCTCTGCTTCTCTGCCCAGTTTATTCTTCACTTGCTGTTTTTATTTTTGGTCCACACCATCCCAGCTGACACTGATTGGATCCCAAATGTTACACATTGAAACAGGAGTGTTATACAGCTCCTGACAGACCTTTCTGCTGCTCCAGTCCTGCCACCACACAGACACAGTACTGACAGGCACTGGCAGTGCATAAAGCTCTTCTTAGTTTTGGATCCCCATTTTCAGGGAAAACGAGACACTGGAAAACATAGGAAGCATGGTAGGAGATAACTGATACTCTGCAGGTGAGCAAAATGTTTCATTTTAAACTTGAGACACACATACTAATCCCCCTGCCCTGTGCTTGGTTTTCGCTGTTCCCAACCTGTTGCCTTTACTGCTAAGAGCTTGGAGGTAAAATCTAACGCATCACTCTGAACTTCCTCACCATAATAAAGGATTAAATCAAGGCTCTGATTCACGTTTCACAGTCAATTTAAGGGTGGCTGAAGTTTAGGCTCTCTGCCTCCCTCCTCACAGTGGTGTCCAAACTGCGTTTATAGCTACCCCTGAACTGCTACAATTCACAGCCCCTGGATTAACATAAATCATCACCACCTAGAGTTTATATTAATGCCTTGGGCTTCAGCAGTCCTGGCTTAATTGCCCGCAAACATTAAAGGACTTGACTCTGTGTAAGCACTGCTCAGCAATAACGAAAACATCCCTATATTATCAACATTGTTTTCAGCACAAATCCAAAACATAGCCCCATACTAGCTACTATGAAAAACATTAATTCTAGCCCAACCAAAACCAGCACACACGGTTACATAACTTGATATTGCTTTTGAAAGCGCTGCTCCCATCCCTCCCCCTGCCCAGGGCTGTGCGGTCCTGGGGAGCTGCTCTGGATGGAGACTCATTTATTTGGCTGCATCAACATCGTGCTGGATCAAGCTCCTCCGACTCTCCCTGCTGCACCGGGAGGGAGGATTTTGGGGCATGGCAGACTGCTGGGGGGGAAAGCAGTGCAGACTTAGGTTACATTAAACCAGTTATTAAACTACATTCTTTATCTGATAGTTTTCTAAGCCAACACAAGAGAAACAAAAGCACCCCTTTTTATCTGAAGAGGCTGTATTCCTGGCTTCTGTATTTCAGACAAGCTCCAAGGCTGGTGTGTCTAGGGTTTACACATGTTATTTTCAAAAACCCAGAGAAACAGTTATTTTTGTGGGTGGGTTTTTTTTATTGTCTGTGAGGAAACAAAAATCTTCCAGACGAAAATCAAAACCAAATCACTCAGAAAATTCTGTAGAGGCTTCATTTTACTCAGCTTCCAAAGTGCAATAAAAAATATCACTGTTGCCAGAAAAACAAACAACACATATTAAGTCTTTTTATCACGATGTCTAATGTTTTACTAACTGTGAAATCACATTTTCCAGGATGAACTGTCTCAATACACTTCTAAAATATGCTGGTAGTGCTCAGTGGCCCTTTGAAAGAGGAACTCTGTTCCAGTCGCAGACGGCAGATGGAAGTCAACTGCCTGGCGGACAGCACAGGACATGCAGCTCCACCCAGGAGCGTACAGGGACCAGGTTCAAATAGCTGCACATCCTCCAGTTCACAACAATCCAGGTCCTAAAGACAGGGGTTTGGGTTTTTTGGGGGCATACATTTCCCTGCTCCCTGAAATACGTATGAAATCTTTAATATTAATACTGATAGTAACAACGACAAGTAGCTATTGTGTACAACTTTCATCAGCAAGCAACAAAACTACTTGCAAAAAGAAAGGTAAGCATTAATATCTGTTTACTCTTGGGAAAAATGAAGCATGGGGACATAATAAGACTTCTTCATGGAAACCAAATAGGCAAGAAAGGAAACCAGATCTCCCCCCCTAAATTTTTCACCCACTAGGGTACATTTTTTTCACCCATGAGGTGAAAGTTACCCACTTTAAAGACAGTTGTGGTAGGAAGAAAGATTATGACTTGCCCAAGTAACCATGAGAAGACAGAGGAAGAGCAGAAACCAAACAGAAACTCTCAAGTGTTGATAAAAGCATGTATTGGGTGTGAAAGGAAGAGAATAAAGTCCCAATTGTACCAGCACATGCGTAAGTGTCTTAGCCTGTTACTTTGGGTCCCTGTACCATCTCTTGACACAAAATTCACCCGAAGTGTAATCCTGGAGATCTTGTTATTGCAGCAATTCTACTGATTTCAGTTTTTCAAGGTGATTATGTGGCGACCAGTTGTTCTCTACAACTATGGAAAACAGTTGTGTTTGAAATGTATGCCAAGTTCTCCATGTTTCAGAAGGACCTTTCAATAGTTAGAAACAGCAATCTTCTTTTAAATATGTATATAATGCTGGTACTTTGGCTTTGGTGTGCCTGCTCTGGAACATGGAAGAGGGATACAAAGACAGTTTTATTATTCTTATTAGATATTACTAATATGATAATCAGGACAAAACCCCTAAAGTGGTGCTACTTTGCATGAGGTCCTTTGGAGCCAACCTGTTATTCAGAGTTCTTGACACAAGAAACTCACATTTTACATGAAAACTTAAGCCTAATATTTATCCCCTCTTTTGCTTTCCCTTTTTCCTAAAAGGTACAAGTATTTTCTCCCTATCTGCACAAACCCAAACGGATTCATTCTCTGACTTCTTTCTATGTTGGGCATGCTGGTTTGGGGCATCTGGAGCTATTGAATCTATTAAATTCAAAGCATTGTTTCTGCATAAATAACAAAATGATGAAAGATTTCAGAAGTGTTACAGTGGCGCTCATATAATAAAAACAAAAGGAACATGAGGACTCAATCAACTCTAATCTCACAAGGATACACAGCAAATTTTGAAACAACTTTCTCACTGTTTAGATGACTAAGGGTAAATCTGCTAAACCCTGGCCACTCAATCAATAGACCCTCTGTAGCAATGTGTTACAAGAGAAATTAGGGATCTGCCTTGTGGTCCTGACAAGAAGTCCACCTCACTGAGTCTACAACATGACTTTCAAAACAGGAGGTCAAAATATTTTACTAATAACCAACAGAGTGTAAACCAGGAAAAGAGATTTCTAGGCATTTTATAAGCAGGTCAGGGTGCATGAGAATGGGCTGTCTGGGGAGTCTATGAATCTTTAGCACTGGACATCTTCAAGAACAAGTTTGACAGGAATAACATAGATAAAGTTGGTCCTGCCTTGGGCAGCGGTTGTACTGGCTGACCTTTGGAGGTGCTTTTGAATACTATGATGCTATGACTTTGAGAAATCAAATTACTTCTCGCAGTGATTCCTCCCAGGAGTTTAGGACAGAACTTACACTCAATTTCCTTGCAGTAAATTGTAAGTCATATGTCTTCCTTTTCCTCTGCAAACACACTAAAACTGCGCACACAATTCACACTGTGCCTTTAACATCACTGCTGCTGAGAAACCTTCTTCATGACCCTAATGACATTCCTAATAACAGTTCACCTCTTCTTTTTTCTCCTCAATAATGTCACATTTCATAATCATGTCACAACCATTCTATTCTAATTTATCACCAGAGAAGGAGTAGTTTAGCTGCAAGAAACAGTTAGTTGTAACATTACCAAAAATATTATCAAACACAACCAAGGAGCTGATTACAAGGGAGAGACAGGTATCTGCCTCTCCTCATATGGTCCTTCCAACACGCTTTACTCTCATCTTGGCAAATGTAATTCTGCCCAATAATAGTCCCCACATGAACTTGACAATATATTTTTTCCCCACAACTTTGTTTCTCTTAACTCTATGTGTTTTTCATTCACTTTCTCTTCCGTACCCCACAAGATATAAGCCTCTTCACTTGTCTTTTCATGTTCTTCAGGGTCTATGCTCAGCCTAGCCATTGCCTACTTTTCACCAGAAAGATGTCATTTCTGCCTCCAGATGGCCAATTATCTTCTACTGCCCACACGTTGTATTTCCAGACAAGTACCTTCATCTCCATTCTAATGGCAGAAGCCCAAAACCACTGGGGTCCTGCCTCCATCTCCGCATGTAAACAAAGATGGGTTTTGTTCCAGAAACTGCAGGGAACATGAGGCCATTTGGATGCTCTGAACTTCCGAGACATTTGTCAATTCAAAGTGTTTGAACATGGTCCAGGCGATGAAACCAGCAGCACAAAACCAACCTGTGCAGCACCTTCTTGGTGTTGTGACTTCCATGAAGGCCATGATGATCAAAATAACCTTTTTCACACAATAAGCTCAGAAGTGTTTGAATCATTGTGCCCTGAAATAAAAAGTGCCACGTCAAATAAAGCAGTGAATCAGCAACCTCAGTAGATAGTAAAACTGTCTCAAAACTACAACAATTTATAGAGAAGAATCAATTAGTGGGTGTGGGTTGGAAGGACATGAATCTTTTGGAGAAGAGCTAACTTTCTTTAGCATTTATCCACAGAAAGGTAGTGAGCCACATACAAAGGATCAAATTCTGCTCTCTTTAAAGCACGCCAATCCATTGCAACTCACAGGATCTCTTTGCAAACTCATTGCAAACTCACAGGATTTACAGGAGTGAAAGAGAATCAGACTTAGCTAATACATTGCATTTTAGTACACAAGTGTGTATGCATAGTACTGCAATAAGAGACTGCTCAACAAATGGACAGCAGTAAGAACTACGTAAAAATAAATTTAAAAGAATATATAAGTTTAAAAGAATATTGAAGACCAAGTTTAAAATATCAAAATCTTATATCAGCAAGTTGGTCAAATGGGAAAGAACAGAGTACAGACTGTACGAGGTCGAAGATATTTTAGTAGCTGAAACATTGGATTAGTATGTGTGCTATATGGCAGATTATGTCTACAACTATTTAATTCCCTAATGCATTTTCATATACTGGAAGGTTTAAGCAGTCCACTCCAGATTTAAGTAAGTAGACTGGCAATGTGGAAGAATATAACCTCACTGTAACTGTAATAAAATCTCCAAAATGCTGTAAGGTTACAGTAGGTCTGAATACAGTCCTGCGTTAGACCACATAATTTCATCATTCCTTCTTACATACAGCTCCTGCTTCCCATGAACATGTAACAAGCGATAAAAATTATGTCTAAGAGGTATAAAAGCTTCACATATTGCATTTTTTTTAAAGCAAAGTAAGAAAAAAATAGTAAAAAATGCATAGAGGTTAGTCAATGGTAAGAAAGAATATAATTATGCCAAAATATAAAATCTTTATGTTTACAATACAAATTTGGTTGTATGACACAGATGCCTATAACAGCAGCAGACTAACTTTCATGTTTCTTTAAAATATCCTTTGATATTAAAAAATTGTTGCTTATCTCACTAAGGTCACTACTTTTCTAGTTATGCATCAGTTCTTTTAATGGAGAAAATCTTATAAAATCATGAGAAAGTCTCACTTCTCCTACTCAAAGGCAGATCAAACATTTCTCTCCTCTCCCAACTCACCCTGAGATAGATAACTCTTTAATTAGTTTATTGTGCTTTACTGTTAAAATCTACTTCTAATCGTAGCATCATGAAGAAAAATTCAATTTGTTTTTTCCCTGAATTCCCACAGTGAGGTGCGAGCCTCACTTCAGCAGAACACTTGCCTCGTATGCATGCTCACAGCAGCTCTCCTCTTATTTTCCCTATTTTTTTTCAGATTTTTGTTCTTAAGTTACTGCATATATAGCATCTTAGAATCATAGAACGGTTGGGATCAGAAGGAACCTTTAAAGACCATCTAACTCCAACCCTCATGCAAGGAGGATTGGCAGGAACACCTTTCACTAGATCAGGTTGCTCAAAGCCCCATCCAACCTGACCTTGAACATTTCCAGTGATGGACATTCAGAACTTCTCTGGCAACATGTTCTAATATCTCACCACACTCATAGTAAACAATTTCTTCCTTTCATCTAGTCTAAATCTACCCTCTTTTAGTTTAAAACCATTACTCATTGTCCTAACTACAGGCCCTTGCAAAAAGCGTCTCTCCATCTTTCTTATAAGGCCCCTTTAAGTACTGGAAGGATGCAGTATTCCAGGTGAGACCCCACTGTCTATATGTTGTCTAGGGTGCCTCCTTTCTAAATTATATTAAAATAGCTAGTTTGCATCTTTTCTGCAGTTCAGATCTTTCCTGCTCAGATAGCTTTCTGTTACTCTTTTCAAAGACACATGTTGTAAAACCATTTTCATCAACAGTGACTGCCAAACCATCTCCATCCCTAGGCAGGCTTGGGATGCAACCAAACAGGAGTTGGCTGAAAAGTGCCAGAGCCAGTACATTTTTGCTGCTCTAATTCCTTCTGATGAGCTAATCCAGCAGGAGATAACCCCCATGTCCATGGCAGAGGGAGGGGATCCAACTTCGTCCATTCCCTTGCTCCCACCAACCTCCCCCAGAAACAGTTTTAGCTGGTGACTAAACTGCCGGATGTATTTTGGCTATTTGAACACTGCCAAAAAGTTATAGCTTTCACAAAGCCAAACAGATGTCATGTCCAGAAAGCTGAAGCCTCCAGCTCCTCCCAAAAGCATGATCTTGTTGCCTTGAGCAAGGCTCTGCAACAGGTAGGCTGGGGAGGGCAGCAGGGCTGGGAATTGCCTCTGCAAAGATACAAGCAGCTTGCATTTTCTCTTCTTCCCTCTGTGGTCCCCTATTAACACTTTTTTTTTAACGTGCACCTCCCACAGAGGACCCCAGCTAAACAAACTACCCTGCAATTTAAAAAAAAAAAATACAGAAAGAAGGATTAAACCATCTAATCCCAAGGCAAAACCTAATCTTTATTTTTAGTTCAATTTCCAAAGTGATCTTGAATGTGTTATTTTTACCCCAGCAGTATAAATTTTTTTTAATGTTGTATTGATTGGGCGGTATTTGATGAAAGGTACTTGTGGGCTGTGGGTTTCTCTTACATCTTCGTCATTGGATCATCTTTCACTAAAAAGTTTGAGCATTTTCCTTATCTTTTATTCTCAGAAAGCCATAAAAAGCTGCGTATTAACCACTTCTCTTCCTCCACTGAAAAAGAGTTATCACTCCGATGTAGATACACCATTTGCAATAGAGCTTGTGACAGTGTAAACTAAGGAAAAAATACATTTTCCTATATAGGCAGAAGTAACTCTATATATTTATTTAAGCAATTGCAAACCATGGCTCAGGAGTTGATTTCCTGTTGTTTAAGTTCGTTTTTGAATATTCTCAATTGGACCTTCACTCAGTGCTGTATATATTAATTTTCTATATGTTTGCATTCAGCCATCCTAAAAAATCTGAATTGCCCTTAAGAAAGATCGATATACCCAAAATGAAGAAAGGTAAGTCTTTGTCAAAGGACATGATTTTTCACGAGGAGCAATGTATCGCAGACCCTGACTTCTAAATATATACTTAGCTAATAAGTAGCCCAGTTTTTAGATGCTTCTTTCTCTGTGGCTGAGTATGGATTCTAGAGTCAGATCCAGAGTTCAACAAAATAACCCACCAGCCCAGGTACCAGAATATGCAAAGAACTGGAGAAAAATATTAAAAGTATACCGCATTCAGGGGTATGAAAGTATGTGGAAACATCCAACAAAAAGGCAACACCCAACAAAAACCAAAATTTTGGGGCCAACAATGAGCTGTCCCAAAGACCCTGCCTCAAAAGGGTCATTTCTGAGCTGTCCTGGAGGCCTGGAGCTTGGAAAATGCAGATACATAAGTAAAATCACCAGCAGCTTGGGACTGGACTTTGCAGCAATATCTATTAAGGTTGAACTTGATGATCTTAAGGGTCTTTTCCAATATAAATGATTTTATGATTTTATAGGGCAGATAACAGTGCAAGGTTGAGCAGACAGAGGGGGAACATGGATTCTTGTCTCTCCTAGAATCGATTTGCTACCCCACCCACACACAGGTACCGGACTTGGGCCAGACTCTTGCTGCCATGGGAAGGGGACAGAGAAAGGTCACAACTGGAAATGGGATGAGAGTCCTAGGAAACCCAATGTGCTTCTCACAATGGAGGTGGACAACACTTCTTCCCCCCAGTGGTAATTGTCACCCTGCATAATCCCACCGTTTCTTCAGAAGGTACCGCAAGCCTGGCTGCCCAAAGCACCAGTGTGTGTGAAAGTACATGGACCATGACCCCCTTCCCACACTGATGTGTACTGCAGTATCCCTTGTCAAGAAAGTCCATAAACACCCAGCTAACGCAGTGATACGCTGCGGAAAGTGCCTTTAGCTCACCAAACTGAAGAGGTGACTGTTCAAGAAGTAAAGAGGATTCAGAAGCAGAAGATGGACAATTGTCCAGCTGTGAATACTGCTGGCATTAGCGTGTGCCATTGATTAGTTCATGGCATCTGCTTGTTTTCACCTACAGATAAAAGATGAAAGATGAACACTGCCTTGAGCTCCCAAAAGACTGCTTATTACAAAAGGCAAAACAAATGATGATTTTTTTTTTTTAGAAGGGGAGGAGTTAAAATATATGGAGTTGTGAAGTGAAAACAAAAATATTCATTGTGTCAAATAATTAAAGAGCCTGAAACCATGTCAAGAAGAAAGAGAGAATTCAAGCAGGAAAAAATTATACTCAGAATAGTAAACAAAGGCTGTGATTCTAATTTCCGGTACATGCTCACCTACCACCAGGAAATGTGGGGGAAAAAAACCCCAGCTTTTACACATTTGGCCAGTGAATGGTACAAAGTTCAGAGTGATGTGATTTGAGTTGTAGCTAAAACAAGACAGTGAGACTAGAAAACACTTAAGGCAGTGGGTTAAGACGTTGTCCTTTGAACACAAATGAGTTCAGTTCGAATCTTATAGAAAACAAGTAAAAATTAATTAACTTAGCCTTTGTTGGACAAACTCACCATTTAATTTAATGTACAGAGATATAATTACCACGCTCTGCTCTGGAGAAGATCAGTGGAGGAGCTGACAGGCTCGTGTAAGACATTTTCCATTTATTTAACCGTTGCTCTCTGAGCACACTGCAATCTGTCTCTAATGGACTTTGCTCCTGCAGCATTCCTCTGCAACAGGGAAACGCTCTCGCCTCTGCTTTCCAGCTGGGACCTGAGGGTTGAGGTGAGGTCCACTGATGGAGTGGGGCATTGCAGGGTTGAATGTCACCATAAGCCTGTCTGCGGGGCTGAAGATCCCAAGAGTTGTGCCAGCTAGAACATTCATTCAAGAAGAAAGCAAACCCCTCTCTGATGGTGTGGGGGTTCAGACCCATACCCCACTGCTCTGGGCAGTGCGAGAGGGGAGCACTGCACCCAAGTCCCTGCTCCCAGGGCTCCCAAATTCAAAAGCAGGTGCTCCCAGCGGTCCATGACACAGGACTTCTCACTCCGGCTTGCCACCAGCTGGTCAGGAGGCGTCAGAAAAGAGCTCTTTTTCCTCCTGAACTCTCACATCACAGACCGATGTGCATAATTAATTATTAAATTAAAAGGCAGTCATAGCGGCTGTGCATAAATTAGCAGTCGTTCCTTAATTGTGGCATTCCCTAGCCTCTGTGTGCCTGATCAATCCTAGTGATGGTTTCAAAGAGTTTTTACAGGTGTAACATACATATACATTGCTATCTTCATGCCATTTATGGCTTATACAGCCACAGAGGACCATTGTTATTATCTAGTCTGACTCCAACCATCTGCTGTAACACAGGACAGACAATGCCATCCAATGGTTTTCATATGCATGCCCTAGCTGTTAACTAGGACTCTTCTTTCAGAAAGCTATGTCATTGACATTTTAAACTCTTTGCACCTCTCCCAGGAATTAACAGTGCATTTCAAGCCTGAGTTTCCTGGACTCTGCTGTGGGCAGCCTACTATGTCCTCGAGGTACTTTTCCTGTGTGGGAGATCTGGTAGAAACTGGTCTTAAATGTGGTGTTGCAGGACGTAGACAGCTCATTCACTAGCCTGAAAACGTTCATCTTGCCACTTTGCAGAGGAAAACAATATGATCAACTTGTTAAAAAGAAGGGAGCTGCAAAATGAGCAATATGGAGAAAGCTTCTTGAAAAGACACTCCTAATATGACTCAGAAAGCAAACGCTAAGATGCTCAGTCATAGCTCTGGCATCTTGTGCTTCCGTATTTAAATTATGATCTCTCTTTACAGCTTTACCTGTGCTGTTTGTCTCTAGCTAAAATTACATGCAGTCACCTCCATCTTAAAATCATGGTGTATGATTTATAAAGCCAAGTTCTTAAAAGTGGGGCTGTGTCTGAACACGTTGTCCATTCTGTCCTGTCCCTTCACGCGCTGCTGTAAGCTGATACAGAAAAGTAGCTCAGAGATTTAGGAGCCTAAGTACCATTTCACGTGATGACATCTGAGAACAGAGGGAGAAAACAGAGACACAGAGCTGCCTGTGGGGTTTTAGGTATTGTTTGCTTTTCATCTTTGGAAACCACACAGTGGCAAACACATCGCCACATTCCTTCCTCTCTATTTACAGCAAATAGACTCCACTATCCTCTTTTTCCACCGCCATCTTTCCTCCAGAGGCTAATTCCAGGGAGGGCTGATCATGATTTGCTTTGCACACAACAAAACAAGTGCTCGGCCCAATTTCAGAAAAGCTAGTCAAGGATGAGGGATTTAATTTTTAGTTGTGTGAAGTCTATTTCTAATTAAAACCAATACAGCCGATGTGTCTTTTTTCAAGTGCTGATTCCACAGTATTAGCACACACTGTGTTCAAAAAGTGCCAGAAGTAGAAGGCACATCAAGACAAACCGATGTAAGTATCTAGGAACCACATAGGATGTTAGAGAACATTTCCAGAAGAAACCCAGGGATTTAGTAGCATAAAACCTATTGCAGCCAAAGTACATGTTCCTAAACCCCTTAAGTTGGTTTGTAAATCTCCTGTTTATGTCTTTATGGTCAAAATAAAGTTTGTTTTCTGCACCTTTTTTAATCTTTTCTGCTCAGAGCAGCACCACAAATAAATATTTAGTGTGCCAGTATGTTGCTAAATTATTCATGCTTTAAACTCATAAATGGGAAAGACAATCTTCTTGACTTTACATGGTCTCCTGAAGAAATGTGTTATTCATTGGTGATTTTATTTTCATATACATCTTATTTGTCTGTCAGTGCAAAGCAGAGTTGGAACATAGGGAGAAAACTGACAAAACATTTTAGAGGTATTTAATTTCACCCTGCTTCTTTTCATTATTCACCAAAAAAAGCTGTCAGCTAGACTTACACGAAAATACTTCGGATGGTTTTAATGCTCACAAAATTGAGAAACATGACTAAAACTGGAGCAAAGCACCACCATTTTTTCTCACTAGGGAGATGGTAACATCTAAAAGCCCTGTGGTGAGATGCACTTCTCCTGGGCTGGATGCTGTCCACACACCAAATGGATGAGTTGCGCCTGCCCAGAGGAGTTTGCATGTCACAGAAGATGGGAGACAGGGAAATGGGGAATCAAGGGACAGTCCTCTGTGAGGGATGTTAAATTAAATGCATGTGTCAAATATAGTGCCGTTTCCATGGTGTGTTCCAGAGGTCTGATGGGAGCTGCAGTCTGTATGCCATGGAAATTAAATGGGATCAATAAGCATGAAAGGGATGCCAGAAAGGCACTGTGATGTTATCTCTAAATTATTCCATTACCAATTAAGTTCTGTTTACAAGCAAATGATTCTTGTTTATGCACTTTTAGCAAATGACTCCTGTAATCCAACCTGAATAAGAAAGGCAAATTGGGACCACCGTCTCAGAAGCATTAACAAGATATTCAGTCTGTTAATGTTGTCAACAGGATGAGAAATGCCAGGAGTCAAACTGAGTTATTTCTGGCAAAAGAAATAAAATATGAGGTAGTGAGAGATGTTTAGCTATTAAAAGGAAGAAGAAGAAAAGAAGCAGGGTCAGTATGGATTGGGAGGGAACTAAAGCCCTAGACAAAACATGAGATGAGCATTGTGTTTCTTGTTTTAATAAGGAGAAAGATGCAGGATTGCCTGTAAAACCCAGGCAATTAGGAGGATGGAGCACATGTAGAAGAGCACAGTCATATCCAAAGTAAAAGCCAAGCCCAAAGATCTCAGTAAACTCAGGAGACTGAAAAATCTCCAACCCAGAATGCTGGAAAAAACAACACATAAAATCCAACCCCCATAGCAGGAACTATAAAAAGCTTGTTGGATTGGGAATAGTCCCACATGACTGGAAAATAGTGTGGCTGGGCGAGGAGGGAATTCAGCATGAAAATAGTCACTGTGATCCTGGGACTTTTCAAATTATATATTTCCAGTAATGGTACAGGATGACAGGTATTTTTCTACAGGAATCAGCAAATCCCTGTCTCTAATACTTCACTGCACAACTCAAGTCCCTCATGATCTAGAACAAGCATGGTTGGAAGAGGTCCTTGAGCTTTGCTGTGCAATTCTGTGAGACAAGAAGTCTGATGTCCTCTGATCTAAAGCCATTTGTCTTATGTTTAACTTGCTTGGTTTAACAAACAAGAGGTGATCATTCTGTATAATGTGAGATGAAGGGTTGGATATAAACCATAGAGGGGGAACTGTTGAAAGAAGTGATGGAATAGGGATTTAGCTGTCTATTAGTTTAGGCTGAGAATTGTATGGCACTTTCTAATAGAAGAGTGAGGACTTTAAATGTCTCACTGGTGGAAGTAACGGAGGAAAGAAAATCTAGAAGATTTCAAGATAGAGCTTGGCCAGATTATGCACAGGATTTACAATGTTGTCACTAAAGGTGACAGATGTCTGAACTTGATGACCCGGGGCAGAACCAGACACTCCTTTGTCCCTTAATCATGTCCAACTGCCTTGGTCCCCCTTCAGGAATAACGTAGTTGTCCAGGTAGGTTTAAAAGGTATATGGTCCCTGGGGAATTTCCCAGCCATCCCCTCCTTTAGCTCGAGGTTGCATTGCCTTTGTGAGATTGCAGGCACAGGAAGCAGTGGTGGGAGTAGACTGGATGGATAAGCTCAGGTCTGTATTACAGACGTTTGCACTCAGTTGTGCTGTTGAGACATGTGGGCAGACTCATGTGTTGTCATACGATGAGGGTGGTGAGACACTGGAACAGGTTGCCCAGAGAAGTTACGGACGCCCCATGATCGATAGTGTTCAAAGACAGGTTGAATGGGGCTGTAAGCAACCTGATCTAGTGAACGATGTCCCTGCCCGTGGCAGGGGGGTTGGACTGGATGATCTTTAAAGGTCCCTTTCAAACCAAACAACACAAAACATTCTATGATTCTCTGTACTTCTATCCCACAGTTTGTCATGCCATAATTTAGGATATTGAGGCAAAAAAATAGCAATGAAATTACTCTACCAGTTCTGAAAATGTCCCTGGAATGAAGTACCTGTGTTTTGGGTTGCAAATTCTTGGGGACCAAGATTGTCATTCAGTGTTTGCTTGTATTCAGTTCAGCTTTCACCAGGGTCATGAATGGGTGAGGCGCAGTCAAGACGGTGAGACCTTTCTGTGGTCCAGAAAGTTTGAGAAAATTTTCTCCAAAACCTGTCAAATAAATGAGATCTTCTTTTGAGATGCTTGGACTGGGGGATTTAATTCAAATTAATCTTACAATATTAGCTTCAGAAATAAGCTTCTTGTTCCCAAGATCAGGACCCAGAAACTGTGTTCATAGTTAGAGATAGTTAGAACAGTGCTTTGCACTATCTTTAACAGGTCAGGAGGCATCGGAGGTCCTACTTCTGTCAGTGTCCTTTGCATGATCATTTCAGTGGTGACTTAAAAAGCATTCACTGGTAATGTAAAAAAAAAGCTATATAAAGAGATCCCAGCTAGAGTGCAAGACCCCTGAAAACTCATAATCCTGACAGAAGACTTTAAAAGACCCTGGCACTGAAAACTATAACTAAAAGCTGAATAGAAGGATTACCTCACTGGGAAAGAAATTGCTACCACAGACGTTGCCCTGGGGCACTCCAGGTAGTTTATTTTCAATATTAACCATCTTTCCCAAGTGTGTAGAGAATGGTTGTAATTTAGGATTAAGGAAGGTGAACTGGGTGTATGTTTGATGAAGGTGGATTAGAAATATCCATTCTAGCCAGCAGTCAATGCTTCTCCTATCAGTTCACTCTGGATTAAAATTTTAAATGCAGGTCTCAGGTAGCAAAGGAGATATGTGAAAACAAAATGGAGTTAATAGATTGTACCCTTAAGTTTTATCCACAAATCAAGAAATGAACCAGAACACCACGTCTGGAAGAAGAAGTAGAAAAAAAGGTTTGTTAGTATACGTGGCTTTTGCTTGAAAGCCTATATTGGTAACAATGAAAAATACTTACATAAACTTTATGATACTTCATATTCTGAAACAAGGATTGGCCCAGTGGGACAGGGGTACTGAAGGAAAACTAGCTTGTATTTATCTCTGGTGCAAGGAAACAATAGCCATTGGGGATGATATCTGATGACTTCTGGAGATGAAGATTATGGCAAATTTAAAAAAGAAAATCCTAAAGGTGCAAGCTCTAACTATGCAAGGACTGTCATTGACAGCTCTGAATGCTTCAAATGAGAACATATGTAACCACTCACAGAAATAGAGCTGGTAAGTGTTCTTCCAACCTATGCATGCTTTCTACTATCCCTCCTCTTTTCTATAGCCCCTTCCTTGGGGAATTTGAAGGAGCTCTCTCCATGAAGTCAATGGGTAGACCCAGCACAAAACCAGACCAGCAGTGGAACATTTGCAGCTTTCAAAGGAAACAAAAAAGTTTGATTCTAGAAGCACAAAACAGATCAGATAAAAATATCACTGAAGTTAAATATGGAAATAACAGGAGGTTTTGCTGACTTAAAAGGGAATATTTAAAAATATTTTTGGCACAGTAAACGGATGCAGAATTTTAGAAAGGTGATTTGGGGAAAACTGGAAAGAATATGAAGTTTGGTGGTTACCCCACTTTATAAAAACTGCAAACCAACTCCCAGTAGTCAATAAAGCCTTGCAAACATGACATGATCTGTGCATGGGCATGTCTCCAGCAGAGCTGCCTCCCCTAAACCTGCCTGTTTGGCCCAAGCACTGCAAAGAGTACCCTGAACCGAGCTCAGCCTTGGTTGTGGCTGGGACAGCCAGTGCTGTATGTGGCTTTACTAACAGTAAAATATATTCTTGATTGCCATTTGAAGGCTACACTCTCTGCTTCTAGAGATAAGTCAGGTTTTGGCTGCTAACAACTTCCAAGGAAACTTACTGTAGTCACCTGGGGAACTCGGTTTCCAGCAGAGATATGGCTCTGCCTCACGTTTTTAATGGTCTGAGATATACAAGGTTGACTTGGGGCAGACAACCCCCCAGGCACACTGCCAAGAAGCTCGTATCTGCCATGCTGGCTCTCAGGCGGTCAATTTAAGCCTGTATTTGGGAAAACTCTACTAAAATGATGTTTTTCTACTGTCCTAAGAACTTTCTCCATTTTTAAAACCTGAATGATCACAAGCTCTTTCGGCTTTTCAGGCATGCAGTTGTAGAGAAACACAACCCATGAAATGCTGCCCTACCCCAATGAAAAAATGTGTGCTCCCAGTGGGAACCAGGAGTAATAATAAAACCAGTAACAATGTCAATCTTGCTGGCTGGCCTCTCCTTTGAGAATTGCCACACATTCTGCACACATCTGTTAATTATACATAATGCTTTTAAGACTTAAACAGCATTGGACACTGCTTGCTGTTTTAGATGGATTAGCTGAGTCAAGAAAGTGTTCAATGAGTTTCCTGTATCACACAGCAGCATGGGGGATGGTTTCCTGAATAAAACCTGATAATCCCAACTCCCAGACTTTTGCCACAACTGACGGCTCATTTCTGTGGTTTGCTAGAAGGTTGTATACAGTTCTGCAGAGTGGACAACTGAGCACATACATGGCCATTGCATAAAAACAGGAGGAAAACAGCATCAAAACCAAGGAGTTTAAATATTTTGCAGTCATTGCATTGCTTTCTGCTCATTCACATTGCCCAACAAGGTTCTCCTTAAGGAGCTTATTGGAGATAGCGCTGCCTTCATCCCTTGCCAACAAGATCACAGAGCGATACTCAGCACAAGTCAGCTACAATTGTAAAATAGTGTTTGTGTGTTAACTTACTTCTTTGTTGAGCATTTGTACCATAGCCGGCTGTCAGCCTAGAGTTAATACTTTGTGATCTATCAGTAAGCAGTCTGGTCACATGTCCAGTGGAGTATTTCCCTATTAAATCCAAAAGCAATATGAAAAGTCTGGGTGGGGAAGTAGTTTTCTGGTCTGCAGGAAGCCAAAGTATTTGTGTTCCTGAAGAAGCCAATTCAAAAAGCTGCAAAGTCATCAGGAAAAACATGGATATGCTTTTCAGATAAATATAAGTGTTAGAACATTTTAGGGGCGGAGCAGAATTGCCCAGGGCTCCCTGGCTTTGCAATCTGTCTAGGAGAAGCTTTATCAATAATTTATTGAGAGGAATAGTTAGCAAGACAATACCTCAAGCACGCACTACACCATCAGTGGGAATAAATGCACCACAGTGAGAGGACCCAGACTGTATGCATGGCTGCTCGGGGGAGGAATTTGACTAAAGGCCGTGGAATCGCCCTGGCTGAAGTGAAAGGACAACTTTAGAAGAGTGTGTTGTGGGTTAGGTGGGGAAGCTTTCACCCTGCTCTGCATGACCTAGTCTGGGCAGGAGACACCCTTTCTCTGCTCTCTCTTATCTCTAGCAATAAGGTTTGGAGAGCGACGTGCAGCCTTAAAGGTTTCTGCACCATCACTTTTCCTAAAAATGTGGGCAAACTGAGATCAGAGTGGCCATGTTTTGTTTCATGATTTGTAAGGAAGGTCTGTGCAAGCTCCACTCCCTAATTTCAGGGAACATCATTGATACTAAGTTCTTGTCTGATCCATACAGCAGCTCTATGAGGGCAGCAGTGTCATGTCCATGTTAGAGGATGAAGGAGCCCCAGGCCTTTACAACTGCAAGTTTGGAGAGTCCCTTGTGTCCCTGTGTGACAGCCCCAAGCTTCATCTCTGCTGCAAGGACATCAGCACTTTTATATGAAGCCAGCAAAGAGTCACTTCCATTCTCCTTGGCAGCATTCATGGTTCCTGGTGTCTTGCCTGTGCTCTGAGTTAGAAGAATGAAAAAAAAAGTAATTGTTTCTGTCTCTGAAAAAGATGATTTGGCATTTTAGTGGAGGATTGATATCCTGCTCTACCATGGACTTCCTGTGTGGCCTTGGGTAGCTGCCCCATGCCATCAGGGAGCTGGTCCAGCCAACAGATACTATGTGTGAGTACCCACTGGCAGAAATGGAAGGGGAAAAGGGAAAAAAGAAAAGGGGAAAGGGGAAAGGGGAAAGGGGAAGGGGAAAGGGAAAGGGAAAGGGAAAGGGAAAGGGAAAGGGAAAGGGAAAGGGAAAGCAAGGCAAGATTTTACCTGAGGTAAAAAAAAAAGAACTGTCACCAAAACCAAAGAGGCAAGACCACCACTTCCCCCTGCCCAGATCAGCCCCGATGGGGGCACCTAACAGCTGCATCAGAGCGGGAAGCTGCCGGTGGCTCCCAGGTGAGGCTGCTCCTGCTTGGTGCCACACGCAGGGCTTTGTACTGAACACAGTGAAGTGGTACCACCATAAAAAATTATCAATGAGTCAGCTTAAATGGTTGTTAGCTTTCCTACAACCTGTTATCCAAGCAATCGCTACCACCCAGCACGATTGTCCCCTATGGGCAGTGATTTCAATGCTTTGACATGGGGTGGGCAATAGAGATGTTAATGCTGTAGATAGGGAGACAGGAGAATTTGGAGAGGCTGGAGTGGGCCAGCATGGCCAAAAATAGGAGTTTACGTTAGTAATGTGGTCTCCTAAATGAACACAAATGGGAGTGAAGGAGGAACTTCACAAAGCACTGAAATGGAGTCGGTGCTGGGGGACGGGGAAGGGCAGAGGATCAGATTCCAGGAAACAAACGTGGAAACAGCAAGAAGACAGCAAGGACTGCAGGCACTCAAGGGCAGCAGCAGCTAGTTTGGATCAGATCAGCTCTATCAGTTCAGGAAGACTCTGAAATTGGATCAGATCATACAAAGCCACCCCCTTCTTCCAAGCATGAAATGGAAATTCTGCATTTGCATTGCCATGAAATTTGCATTTAGCTTTGTCTGCTTAGGAGGATAGGTGCTCGTTACTAACCTTGAAATGTCATATCCCTTCGGAGATAAACACTGAATAACTCTGTGGGAACTTCTGCTCACGGCTTCCCTCTTTTGTAGCAGAATCAAAGAAGTACCTGACCTGAGTAGCTCTTAAGACTCTCAATGTAAATTCCTCCTTTTCAACAGGAATTTAAAACGTTCGGTGTTTCCTGGGATCTAGTCTGAAACGCAGCTTTGAGCAGTGAACCTAAACACTGCAGAATTGTCATTTGGTAGTGACCCAGAGGAATTTATATCCCAGGAAGGAAAGCAAATGCAACAAGCAGGAAGCAGCATTGTGGTTCCATCCTCATTTTCTTGAATGCAGAGAGCTGCGTCCCAATCATACAACTCAAACAAGTGACAATAAATTATCATGTTATTAATTTAGGAATTTATTATTTTAAAACATTGGTTATCTGGTGAGAGGAACAAGCATCTCCCTAGTTGAGATGGAGGTCTCTGTGACCTTCTATTCAGACCCTAGCAGGGGGGTGGGTTATTTTAAAGATGTTCTAAGCTCAAGAAACAAATTAATCCTTTGTTGTCTTTCTTTGGTTGCAGTCCCCTGCAGCTGGACCAAAAGGATGCCAAAGACTAGCACAAATCGAACAACTCCACTCAGCCCACTAAAGGCAGCCACTGAAGCAAGTGATTTTCAGAGATATGGGAAAACACAGGTATGATGGGAAGGGCTACAATGCTAAGCCCTGATAACAGATCAGGAGATACATCTTTGAGCTCTACATGCTGCTACTGCAAATTTTTTTTGCTTGAACATAGGAAGTGAACAAATTGTTATTGTCTCTCGTAAGATGGTGAGGAAAGGTTGAGTGGCATCCTTTAAGAACCTGGGTCTCAGTGCCTATCCTCCAACAGTTCAGTCACCTGGAAACAAACTGTATCACCAGAATGGAAGCGTAACTGCAGGTGAACTAGGGCCTTTTGCCTGGACACCAAGTTCAAGATGAAATTAACCTCATCACGTTGGCTAGCAAAGTGAGTATGCTGGCAAAAAAAATGATTGTATAGGAGCCTAGATGTCAATGAACAGAACTCTTTATTTCAGAAGTTATCTTATCTTTCTTGGGTAATGACTATCAGTGGCAAAGGAACTCAGTTTTTTTTCTTTTAACTTTATATTCTCACATTTTAATTGAAATAAATTCTGATACATGTTTCAAAAGACCTCTCTGACTCTTCTAAGACTTTCATACAAATGATTTTTTTTTGTACAAACTTCTCAAGTCATCAGGTCAAAACAAGGACAAAATTTATAAGTGTTCAGTGTCATGATAAGAAATCATTGTTCATTTCCAGCAGCTTTCTTCTTCTGTTTCTCAGGTGATGCTTCTCTCTCTCTAAGTGCTGCGTCCAGATAAGTACCAAGATATATTCACATCCTTTGAAAAGAGGGTTGTGCCACTATTGGCAGCATCATTTAGGAGAATCACTGGAAATAAGACTTGGCCTATTCAGTCTCTGCACCCTCAATGTCATAACCTTCCAAAATAAAAGCTTCCTGGTTGTTTTTCCAACTATGGCACCAACCAAAGATCCCAGTTAAGGACCAAGGTAGCATTAGTGTCTTTACATAGTACTTGTCAGGAGTCCAGATTTCACCCAGCTGGTCTGGGCTTCAGAGTGTTTTTGCCTAGCTGAGCATGTAACCCCGGCCATTGAAAGTTCAGATACGGTGGTGGCCTTCAAAATGTTTGGATCCATTGCCAAGTTCAGGAAGTCACACTGACTCCCCAGATACTTGTGGAGCAAATTGAGAGGGAGAGCTCTGGGGAACACGTCTTTGCCTGAGAACAGGGCACTGAATAATGAAATCAGCAAGGATAGTGAGAGCAAAGCTCCTACTTCTGGGATGGGGTTCAGACAGATCTGTCCACTCTTTTCTACATGTCAGAGAAGGGACAGTCTTACTTCCACACGATGATAATTTTTTTAACTAGGAAAATATGGAGACATAAATATAAATAAAAATACATAATAATAAAGAAATAAATAATATAAATATTTATATAAATATCAAAATCATTAAGCTGGCTTTGACCATCTTTAGTAGCTCCTTGTGGAGAGAGAAATCCGAAGCCCAGGTGCTGGAGGGTGTTTGTGGAGGATTTGAATGGTAGCCCACTGATTCCAGCTCAAAAAAGAGAATTCTCAGTGTCTACTTCTGTAAGTGATATTTAGAGATTTACTAAATGTTGAAATCATTCAGATAATACTTGCTTATAAATATCCCAGTACTATGTGGGGAGTTGCTAAATTGCATTTTGATTTTTTTTTTTTTTTACTAAGATGGATGCATCTAGGAGAGCTCTTTTATTAAACTGAGGAAGAAAGTAACCTTTAATTTGCAGGTATCTGTCAAGAGTCTATTTGGAACTCTAAATTATCCCTGTCGGTCTCTAAATGAAATTGTATTTCCCTTTCATATTGCATTATTCAGATAACTGATAACTTTACTCTGTTGAATGGCAGAGATAAATGCTGTACCCAAATTAATTCATGGTCTAAGCCAAAAGCCACCAGGATGACTGTGTGGCCAGATCCAATCCATATGTAAAGAGGTGGACATCTATTGAATTCTAATCACTGGGGCTGCATTTGTGACCCAGAGAGTCATGAAGATTTAGTGAGTTATAGTAGCAAGTTGTTTGTAAGCCTCAGCTATTGGATTAAAGACCAGAGGTCTTCTTAGAATTGATGGAATGTGAAGTCTCTTAGTAATCATAAAGGCAGTGCTCAACCCACAGTTTATTTTCTGTACTTCACACATTACCTCTTCCCCACAGCAGACACATAGATAGAGCATCTCTTACAACTGCATACCTGTGTTTATACCTCAATGACATGTTGCATTCTCCCAGTGAAACCCAGCTCTTTTGGACATATCTTTGGAGGGCAGGATGCTCAAGGATATACTCCCTGCTCGATGACATGTTTTCAGGGCTGGGGAGAAAGGTGTGCAGATTAATCCAAAAGGTATCACACCCAAGACTCAGTCAGACAATGGTCAAGCACTATCAACACAGAAAAAAAAAAAATCCCTCAGCTAAATGGCAGTTAATAACAACTCTTGTGAAGATTAGTCCCCTACGTGCACCCATGATGTCACCCATTCCTCCTTAATCTAGAGGAGCTCATGGCAAGAAGGAATCCCCAAGATCATTGAGTCTAGCCCCTACTGTAGCAGGCAGCCAAATTATGTGCCATTTTCAGAATATGTACTTTGACCCCATGCAGAAACTGTTCCAGAGTCTAGCTCCTCTGATGGTTAGAAATTTCTGGCTCAGGAGTATCCCTAGCTAGTCTGTGTGTGTCTGTTCATCTGCATTAATCTTATCTTCTTTGGTGCTGAGTACCCATCCTGTGCATTTGCTCATCCTCACAAATTTGCTGACAGTTGGGACAAATCCCCCGACTGGAGTGCGGCTGTTGATGGCTACAGGCTGTTCAGAAGAGATAGGCAAGGAAGGACGGGCAGAGGTGTTGCATTCTACATCAAGAAATGGATAGAGTGTGCAGAGCTGCCTCTGAAGAACAGCCATGAGCAGGTCAAAAGCTAAGAATCAGAGTAAGAATTAGGGTAAGAATCAGGTAAGAATCAGGGACTGAGGCAACAAAGGGAACCTTGTGGTTGGTGTCTACTTCAGGCTGCCTGATCAAGGGGAGTCTATTGACGAAGCCTTCTTACTCCAGCTACAGGAGGCATCATACTTGCAGGCTCTCGTTATGCTGGGGGACTTCAATCATCCCAGCATCTGCTGGAAAAGTAGCACAGTGAGCTGTAGGCAATCCAGGAGACTCCTGGAATGCATGGAGGATAACTGCCTACGCCAGGTAATAGACAGCCGTGCCAGAGGGGATGCAATACTGGACCTGGTGGTCACCAATGCAAATGAGCTAATTGGTGACGTCAAGAAGGGAGGCAGCCTGGGCTGCGGTGATCATGCACTGATGGAGTTCACAGTCCTGAGGAATATCGGGCAGGCAAAGAGTAAAGTCAGGACCCTGAATTTTAAGAAAGCAAACTTCCAGCTCTTCAGGGAATTAAATGCATGTGTCAAATATAGTGCCGTTTCCATGGTGTGTTCCAGAGGTCTGATGGGAGCTGCAGTCTGTATGCCATGGAAATTAAATGGGATCAATAAGCATGAAAGGGATGCCAGAAAGGCACTGTGATGTTATCTCTAAATTATTCCATTACCAATTAAGTTCTGTTTACAAGCAAATGATTCTTGTTTATGCACTTTTAGCAAATGACTCCTGTAATCCAACCTGAATAAGAAAGGCAAATTGAGACCACCGTCTCAGAAACATTAACAAGATACTCAATCTGTTAATGTTGTCAACAGGATGAGAAATGCCAGGAGTCATAATTTTACATTTACATTTTATATAGACTAATGTTGCAATTCCTGATGCCTGACCAGTGCCTTATTTGATGACAGTGATGTTACTACTTACCTACCTCTACTGGGTGTGCTTCTCCCAGTGCAGCTTACTATGGTATTTGCTTTTCCGTAGACATGCCACATCTGTGACTCATAGACATCTTGTGAATGATGGTATTTCCCTTTCTTTACCATTTCTCTTTTATTATCTATTGCATGATCTTGCAAGAATTCTTGAGAAAGGTTGTCAGTTACTTCCTTGAGACTGATACAGCTCCGTTCCATGCAACTACTAAAGCCTCTTTATTCACCTTACAGTTTTGCACTGGTCTTCATGTGTTCTGATTTTACTGATAGTTTCCCATGTGGCACTGCCTGAAATGTTTTTTGATTTTTTATACAAGGGAAATCCCATTAATACAATCTCTTTATCAAAGGAAGGTATTGGGCAGCATGGCATTCTCTCCCTTTGACAAACCTGTGTTTGTTTTTAGTCTACTTTCTGTTCACCTCCATGTCTTTGATTGTTCCTTGCTTTCACAGTGATTCTAAAACAGCTGGTACAATTACAATTAGATTATTACTTTTTAGTTGTCCCTACCCCTTTCCCTGCTTTTTTCTCAATGACAACACTGTATTTCCCAACAGCCGTAGCATACATTTATAGAATCGCTACCATGAAAGCCTCCTGGCTTTTGGTATTGCAGGACAGTGATTCTCCAGTCTCCCCAAGTGGAGCACATTAATCTCTGTGTGTTCACTGTTCCTTCACATTTAGCAATGTATATTTCCGTAAGAGTATTCTCACTGGCCAGCACACCTTTACTGCTAGGTCCAGCCTCATCCTCTTTTTTGAAAATTGATGCTAAGTACACAGTTACCTTTTGATCTATATTTGCTTTATCCTTAAAGGTTATAAAGACCTTCTTCTTTCCTTGTTCACCCACTAAGATTGAGATCAAAGGGGAAGTCTAGTGGTCATCACAGCACAGGCAAGGGAAGGCAAGATGGCCAAAAAAATGTTAGTAAGGCAGAGCTGCATTTAAATGTAATCCTCCCTTGCTGTGAACTGTCCTGTTTTACAGATGAAGGATGATCTGGCCATGTAGGATTTCATTACTTTTTCTTTGATATATCAGGACATTCAATGTTACAGCCCTCCCACCTGTCTTCTTTAGTTTATTGTCTGCCATTACTTTACAGTGCTAAACAAAGTCTAAACTGAGCTCCTCACAGAAGATACCTGCCATTTTAGGGGTCCATAAAGTGCTGTGCCTATGAGTCTGAGTAAACTATAAGAATGCAATAAAGATCACTGGAGTGCAATTATAGTTGCTAAGCTGGCTTTGAAAATGGCATCTTAGGTCAAGAACGTCCAACAAATAGACAAAGGATAGGCTGCAACTAGGAAAGCTTTGGCTCCTCTGCTAGCCCTGCCCTGGCTCTGTGACCCTGGGCCACTGCTTCACCTCTCTGGGCATTCCTTTCCTCTCCTACTTTTTGTTCACTTGTCTGTTTAGGTTGCTAGATCTCTGGGGTCAGAAATGGATTTTTCTTTTATTTCTTTTTGGTGTCTGATGCTTCTCACAACAGAAAAAAAATACCAGCCCCCTCAGGTTATGTTTCTGTTTTAGCCGCCTGCCCCCTCTTGAAAGCCAAGCTATTCTCCTCCTGCCCTGCGTGTTGTCACAAGCAGATGCCCCACTCGGGAGTGTGAGCTTTCCTCTCTGTGCTCTGTGTATGTACGCAAGTGGAAGCAGGGCTGCAAAGGAGCAAGGTGGCTGGCTACTTCACAAGCCAAAACTGGAACTTTATTTGAAGTAAACCTCAGGGGAGCAAGAGCTTCTTTTTCACTCTTTGAAGGGCTGTGCCACAAGGCATAGCACTCATTTCTTTCTGCATTGTGCCAGAAGGTTTACAGTAGAGTAGGTTTTTCTCACTTTCACAAGGAATAGGTATTCTTACTTTCTTTCTAAATTACTTAAGCCCCTTCTACCTCATACCAGCTTTCCTTGGCTGCTGCTGCTGCCCTCTCCCATATCGTCTGTCTTTGCCAATGAACATCACAACATGCTGCACATGTCCCAGGTGCTGGGAAGGTGCATCTATGCTGCTGTTTCTTAGCCCACCCTCTAGCAGCCATTGGTACCCTGTGAGATATTAGAAAGTCCTTCACAAAGTAATTATTAAAAATAAAGCTCAAATGCAGGTTTTTTCCCCCCTTTTTGTGTGAAGTGAGCAAAATATCAGCATGAGAGAAATGAGAGAAATAAGTAACCACTGCACACTGGCCTTATTTTTATTTAATTACAAACAAGAAGTGTTGTAGAATCATCTCAGAAGGTGATACCTAAGGGATTTTTTTTTTCCCCCCAGAAACTTTCATGGTTCTTTCATTGGAAGGGAGTCAAGATGTTTTAACCTGTGTCATCCTGCCCGTGCCTGTGGCCTTAGCTCCCTAACAGCATATCTTCATATCTGAGATGTGTATTAGCTCTCCTGCTTTCTCCCTGCAGAGTGAGGCACCTCACCACACTCTTTCCTTTCCTTAGGAGAAAGTCATGAACAAGTGTGAAGAGACAAATGACTAAGGAAAATAGGAGCAGCCCTCTCTGACGGGTTGGCTCAAGTCTTGCTCAAAGTCCTCAAATGCACTGAATGCTGAGAACTATGTCAAATGGTTGCTGAATTATGTCAAATGGTCCCTATCTGCTTTGAGCAGATCTATCCTATGCAGTGAGCTCAGTGCTGGTGATAACATGACATTTTCACCACTGCTAAAGCACATTTTCAGATACAGCAGGGTGCAGAGACTGCATTTTCAAAGGCAGAAAGTTTCCCTTCTTCATAGTATTGCTTTTCAATACATTACTGAGAACTCACTGGTGTTAAACTTCTGGGGCTGATTTCTGCCATAGATGTGTAAGAATTGCTTCTTCAAGAGTCGTTAGCAAGGCTTGAACCCCTGACCTGTGGAGCTGAACACAGATCTACACCTCTCAAACTCAAAGCTGAACCTCACCAGCTGCATTAGACTCTTATCTTCCTAGACAACAGGGATGCATGACGTACACTTTGAAGGCACCTGCAAGTTCTCCTGAAGCCAACTATCTGAGGGCAAGGATTTGGCCTCTTGGTATTTTGTGGATTTCCTTGCTCAGACCAGTCAATTAAAAAACACTGACATTTGCTACAATATTCCCTTTCCAGCTGTCTTTTAGAGTTTTTCAACAGGCTTTGGTGCCCAGCAGGAGTCATAACTGGAGCAAGTCTCTGACATTTTAAATTCAAGCAACCATGACACGTGCCAGAGCAACCCTTCTGAAGTCAGTCACGTAACACTCCCCTCATCCACCTGTCCAAGTGGGTCTGATTTGAGTGAATGTTTGTGCTGCCAGAATAAGTTTTCTTTGGTAAATTTTTGACTCATATAGTATTTATTGATGAAGGTTGAACTGAAGATGAACGCAGCACAAAATCTTTCCCATATTCATAGGCCAAAAGAGAGAGAGAAAAGAATTAAAAGGAAAAGAGAGAGCATTAACTTTATGACACTAGACCAAGTCCAGTAGGAATATGACAGAGGACAGAGACATTTTGAGCTCTGAATGTGGCAGAGAGATCTGTATAGTGCCACCAGACCACTGCTGGTTTCTACCAGGTAAGCAGCACCCAGTGGTGATTCAGGTTTCCAGAAGCATTAAACCACCAAACTTGGAGGGTGCAGGTGGAAAGGGAAAGAGAAGTGGAAATAGAAAAATACCATCTTGTTTGTGTGCCTGCCTGGCTGGAATGATGGTCCCAAACTAGGTGGGCCCCCATCAAATTCTCTTGCAACAGTAGAAATATGTCTGTTTAATGGTACACTTCCCAAATGGTCACTGTGGTCCTCTTCAGGGCATTTCAGTGCCCAGCCATGTATCGACTTGCTTTTACCTTCTCTAGTAGCTGACCTGACTCAAAAGGATGCTTTGCTGCTGAGAGGATTTGTCCTCTTGGTAGAGACTTACACCTAGAAGCTGTAGAGCCAAGGGATGGGATGGAGAGGGGACAGGGGACTCTACCTTATCTCTCTTTCCTCCTGATGCTGACAGGGTAGTTGTCCTTTTGCCTTGTTACTCTTATTTCTATACCTAAGTATTTCACATAAGTGGGAATGGTGCTGATATAGACTAAGCTCACTGGTACTGGCTCCAGAAGACTTGATGGGTCTGTCCTTTGCCTCCCTGTGCTGTTGCTCTCTTGAGTCACCAAGTGAGTGCCCCAGACTCATCCCAAGCTTACAAAGTGTTGTTGCTCATGCCTCAGTCTCTCCTCACTGTGTCACAATATGCAAAGCAGTACTTTTATCCCCTGCCATCACTTCTGGCACAGAGCAGGAAAGGTAGGTGCTGAGCTGAACACAGTAAAAAGCAGAGCTGATTGATTGGAAGATGTTCAGCAAGGTATTCCTTGTTAAGAAATAATGAATCAATGAAAGCCTTTGCTCTTTTTTTTTTTTTGGGCCCCAAGACCAGGTCTGTTTTGTTGGAGAAAATAAGAAAACAAAATCCCCAATCAGCAACTGAGTAGGCAAAGGAGATACAAACTGCACTACTCCAACATATGCTCATGCATGTTTACTCAGAGAGGTATCAGACATGGTGGGGAGGTTGAAAGAACCCCTTCCCTACTAACAAGCAGAGAGTCCGTGGGGTTTGCAGGACAGGGACTTGACTACCAAGCTGTTTGTTCTCCCAAGACTTCTCTGTTCCCCATTTCTCAGGAAAAAATAAGTAAGTAAACACAAACATTTTGATAGGTCTCCAATGAGCATGAGTTTGGCACAAACTCCTTGAAGCTTCAACATTTTTCACAAGACAGGAAAACAGATTCCCACTCACTTCTGGTGACAACAAACCATTTTCTACTCTGAGCAGCTTGCATTCAAAACTACCTCTTAACATCCATTCTTCAGCCAGCTCCTGAAATATGTGCCCCTTCGAATGTGCTTCTGTTGGGTTTCTGATTAGCCCTCAAAGGCTAATCTACCTCAGGAGAATCTAGTTGCTTAGGGTGTTGCTAAGCAAGGACAACAGTGCATTAATGCCTGAATAAAAGACATTTTATTTAACATGAAATACTGTTGTTGTTATTCCTTTTAATCATTTAAATGGTCTTGATGGTAAGAGGTAGATATATTCTCAAGCATCCAGGAATTATTAATCTCATTTGTTTATGCAGGGAAAATTGATAAATTCATGTAATATGAAACAAGGGCAAGAAAAAAGTGATTTTACACAAATGTCTTATTAGTTAAATGCTTGCTTCTGTTTCACATGATTGAA
Organism: Phaethon aethereus; assembly: GCF_964289735.1. NCBI lineage: Eukaryota > Metazoa > Chordata > Aves > Phaethontiformes > Phaethontidae > Phaethon > Phaethon aethereus. The sequence goes on from NC_138582.1 coordinate 163,648,316, forward strand.
GAGGACAAGGAGATCAGCAGAATGAAAACAGTTTTTCAAAAATAAACATTTCTTCCAACATCCTCCTGTCTGTTTTCTTTCACACACACGAATTGCTCACAGACAGCTTTGTGGCAATTTTAATGACTTTTGTTAAGCCTCTGAACCAGGGGAAGAAAAACTCACCCATAGGGAAAGCTGGCAAGTACAAAAATAACAGAGGGCCAGAGAGATTTTACCCAGTTGAAACATTTCTTTATAAGGCTACTGAAGATTTTCAAACAATAATCTACTGCTTTGAAACCGAGAAACATACCACCACTGCACGGCCAGGGATGATGCCGCAGGAGCAGGTGCATTGTCACAGTCTGCAGACTCCAACATATGGATGAACCTCTCTTTTGGGGCCAGCACTCCTGAAAAAATATTATCATATGCTTTATTAGAGTCTGTTCATATGTGGAGGCTGTTGTTTGGAACAAGGAGGTCCTTCTTATGTCTTACAAAATACCTGTCAGCCTCACTCAGATGGCTTAGATGAGCAAAGATGTCTCAGATGACAACAGGAGCCCCCTCAGGATCAGCCATAAATTAGAGCAGCCCTACTGCTACTGCATGTTGGGTCTTCTGTATCCACATGGATGTGGCAGGAATTAGATATCGACAATTACCATCTTTTGCTTAGCCATGACTGTAGCTACCATAAGGAAAGGGCAGCCAAAATAACCTGTGTTTTCCTGAGGAATATTCCATGAGGGAAGGCTCTTCAGTGCTTTCGGAAAAGGGCAACACAAAGAAAGGAGAGGAGCAAGCTTCAACCGTGCATCAGGTTGAACCATCAATCAAATGGTTCTGTCTCCTTCAACCACACAGATACCCTCCAGCCTTGCCTAGGAGACATTTTCAACTGGGCCAAGCAAATAAAAACTGTAAATACCCCCAGCACTCATCTGCCTGCTGCCTTCTCCTGGTAGAGGCACCAGGGTCTACACACGGGGTGGGACTGGGGAGAACAAGAGCTGGCCAACATAGAGCAGTTGCACCAGTTCTTGTAAACCCAGTTGTTTGAAGCGATAGGAAAAGGCTGTGCAGATGGTCAGTCCCAAAGCGGCAAGAACATGGTAAGGCCCTAGTGTAAAGATTTAAACAGGATTGAGTCTTGCAGAATGAGGCATGCAAGTTACAGCAACCAGTGGGAGACCATTTTCATCAGCGAGGGCTGAGTACACGGAAAAGGATGACCCTTAGCTCTCCATCTGTCTATCTGCAGCGTCTGATGAGTCCTCATTTTCCAATCTCCCACTAAAATTGTTACACGGTTTAAACATTCATTTGAAGTAATTCATTTCTAGACAATTTCAGAGTACTAAATTCTGCTTGATTACCATTTCCCTTATTACTTCCATCATTATAACTGCAGCATGAATGTTATTTGTTTTAGGTAGATGAAAGACAAAAAGAGACATATACATCTTCTAGTGATCCCCTGTAGCTAGCAACTTTTTTGTTTGGAAAGGCAGACAGATGCAGGTATATTTACCCTTCTCCAAATATGACCAAGCAGAATTTGAAAATTAGACCTCGGCTGTTTCTGTTTGTTCTAAATATTTAATTAAGTTGACAGATAAACATTTTTCAACATGAGAAACCTATTGTATTTCTACTTAATGGCATAAATATAAATTAATTTGTTTAAATTATCTTCAACTTTTAATGGAGTTTGTAATATATTTTTAGGTAGACATGCAACTTAAATATCAAACCTTGTTTGCTATTTTAATTTCACTGAGCACTAAGATAAGAATTTCTGGCATAATGTAACAGGAAATTCAGTCATGATTTATGAAAAACCTCATTTAACATTAATAGAGCTACAGGGGCCATTCGCCCCTGGTCAGTGCTGTATTCTTAAGGCAGAGCACAAAAATGTGCCTTAAATGTATTTTGCAGCGCCCCAAGAGTAGAGAGAGAAGGAGTGGGATTTCAGCTTTACTGCTCAACCTGAACTGCAAAATGGTTGTTGGAGTAATGGAACTGAAACGCATTGTGCAATCTCGGGTCCAGCCACCTCGCCGAAATCTGACACACGAGGAAATGCAAGTGAAATTCTGCCCTCCTTGCTCCTGGGAGTCTCCTGGACTGCCCCGGAAGAGTACAAAAAGGACTGTAAAAATGACAGACAGACAGACAGCAGAAGAGACACCACAGCCCCAAAAGTAAGGGTACAACAAAGCTCCCAGAGCAGAGAGTGGAGGGGTGTGCTGTCCTCTTCCTCCCTAAATGAGCTACATCAAAAGTCTTCCCAGATGTAGAGAAAAGGAAATAACATAGTTGTGGTGAGCTCAGAATAGTAATGTGTCCTAGTGAATTACTAAAAAGCAGTACACTTTAACCTGCTAATAAAGTAAAATTATATCAGTAGATAAAATACATAGTATATAATATACTATATATAGTATACTATATATACTATTATATATAGTATATAATATACCATATACATAGTATACAATGCTATTATAATTTATTATAATTTGATTTGATATTATAATTTGCTATAGTAATTTGAATATTATAATTTATAGTATAATAATGCTGTTATATTTTTTAGTCTTTCCCCACTTCTATTGTGAATGTGGACTTGAGAAATTCAATAATTTTTAAAGAAAAATGTCTAAAAACCCCCAAGCTTTGCCTCCTTCATTTCCTCAATTTAGCCTCTGTGCTTTTACTGACATACTGGCAGTCAGAGGAAAAATGTGCTATTAGATGATCTTTCCAAAGGGAAAGAATGATCAGAACAGGAAGATAAAGCCCACAGCAGATCATTTTTAGTGCTCTCTGAAGCAAGAAGGATTCTTGGTTGATCAAAGTCAGGGAAATCATGCCCAAAATCTGAGCTGGGAGACTCTCAGGGCAATGTCCTCTTCAATGCACTCAGGCCTGGACTCCATGAAGGCAGAAGAGCAGTTGTTCTGAAGCACTGAACCGGGCGTTGGAGATTAACCAGACAAATAGTTGTCTTTGCACCTACTTGTATCCATACTGGAGTGGGGAGAGCTGGTTACACATCCCTCAGCCTTCAGACCACTGGAGAAATCACACTCCCCTTGGCAGCTTTCATGAGTACATGGAAACACTTTACAAACTGAATGGTCTAATTGCAGTAACCAGCCACATTGCAAGATTGCGAGCACACTCCGACGTTACCCACTTGCTGTTTGCCCAAGCTGCTGTGGGGAAGGGAACCTGCCCTCTCCCTGAATGACAGTCCCCTCCCTCCAGTCAGTCCCATCCAGCAATGGAGGAAGGTGCACTCCCAAGCTCAGAAAAACCATACTTGGTCCTAACTTCATCTCAAAGTATTTAGCTATGAGTCTCACCACATGGCTCAGTGAGAGGGTAAAATGTGATGTCAATCCTTCTCCTAACTGCATAGACACCAGCAAACTTCCACAGCTCTGTCTATTCTGCCAGTCAGGCAAATCACTCCTTCACAAGCCCGAAGGGCAAAAAAAGTTGTGAGGACATTACCCCTAAAAGGAACAAACAATTTCCTTTTTTTCCGTATGTCCCCAAAAGCCTCTTCACCTCTGAAGCTCCATTATTGCTCTAACTTCTTTTCCTCTCTAATTCATTTCAGATCCAGTTTTCTGCCTTTGTCCCTGCTATTTAGGCTGTGCAGATCTCTGGAGCCAGGTATTATTGACCTCTTCATATTTTCTATGGTTAAAAAGGTTGAGAGTGATGTCGTATTGCAGTTCTTACAACTGGGTATTCCTCTTACTTCTGTCCAATGTGCTTTTTTAGCAAAAGGAGGGCGACGTTACAAAGTGTTCTGCTCCATCCCAGTCCTCCGAGCTGCACACTGACTGTCATCTCATTGCCTTCCCCTGCGTCCTACTCAGAGGTTTGATAGCCCAAAGGCTGAGCTTCAGACAGCAGTTCCTTTTAAAAGCAAGTTACCTTTTTAATGAATCCTTATCACTGGTAATTATTCTGCTCACAACTAGGTGACAACCTATTGGATCTAGGGCTGGGTAACAATATTCTTTCTCATTAAAGCCTCATTCAGATGTTCTGACTCTGTGTCACAGACACAACCATCATCTGTTTCTGCCACGAGCTGTAAATTCACTGCAATCACCAGGCTAAGTTACTACACTACAAAGTGTTAGCCCCCAGCATTCATTCAACAAAAGAAAACCCTCCAAACCAGAAAATTCTTTTCAGTAGCATTCATAGCCTTCACATTTTCCTGATGCAAACAACCCCAAGGCAACTGTCTTCTGCAAGAACATCACTGCAGGGTTGAGGCGTGGACTCGTGTGACAACCAGTGAACACAGAAGTTGACCATTGCAACAGTTATTTCCACACAAGCAAGCCCAGCAAACTACTTCAGAATTAGGTTAACTATTTGCAGATAAGACTTCTTAAACACTTTTTCTAAGGATATAGAATTTAAGCAGCTATTTTCTGCATGTGTGTGTGTGTGCAAGAGAAATTGTGTGATACTCCAAGTATAATAAAAACAAACTCAACACAAGAGCAGAAGTATCAAAGATGTTTCATGAAAATTGGCTGCCAACAAAACCTTGTAAAGTGTTAAAGTATGCAACATGAACACACGCTTCATTAGGCATTATACAGCCAACTGCAAGATATAACCTAGAGGGAAACACACTGCATTAACTTTAGTGCATACAGACCAATGTGCTTTTAAAAGGGAGGTTTGAACACCCAGCATCCCTGCCTCTTTTAGCATTAAGTACTTTGTTTCACAACAGAATCACAGAATCACAGAATCATTAAGGTTGTAAAAGACATTTAAGATCATCAAGTCCAACCATCAACCCAACACCACCATGGCCACTAAACCATGAGCTGAAGTGCCACATCCACACGTTTTTTGAATACTTCGAGAGATGGCGACTCCACCACCTCCCTGGGCAGCTTGTTCCAATGCCTGACCACTCCCTCAGTAAAGAAATTCTTCATAATATCTAGTCTAATATCTAGTCTAAACCTCCCTTGGCGCAACTGGAGGCTATTTCCTCTCGTCCTATCACTTGGGAGAAGAGACCAACACCCACCTCACCACAACCCCCTTTCAGGTAGTTATAGAGAGCGATAAGGTCTCCCCTCAGCCTCCTCTTCTCCAGACTGAACAACCCCAGTTCCCTCAGCCGCTCCTTCTAAGACTTGTGCTCCAGATCCTTCACCAGCTTTGTTGCCCTTCTCTGGACACACTCCAGCACCTCAATGTCCTTCTTGTAGTGAGGGGCCCAAAACTGAGCACAGGATTCGAGGTGCAGCCTCACCAGTGCCAAGTACAGGGGCACAATCACTTCCCTACTCCTGCTGGCCACACTATTCCTGATACAGGCCAGGATGCTGTTGGCCTTCTTGGCCACCTGGGCACACTGCTGGCTCATGTTCAGCTGGCTGCCATCTATGGGGCACTGAAGGACCCCTCCTGGTCCACATACTTGTGAACCAGCAAAAGAACTGCACATCTATGAACATTTTTACATGCCACCATCCTTGTCTACCATAAGCATTGTGTGCCATTGCAGGAAATTTACAGGCTTCTGTTACAGTTAAATGTTACCATAATTAAAGCAAAGTAAGATTTCCACTGAAACATAGTCTCCGAATTTTCCTTCCTTTTGAAAGGAATGGCAAAATAAAATCACAACATGCTTTGTATTTCATACTGCTGGGTTTTCTAAGCACACTTTCAACCCTATTGAGTAGTTGATTTCCCCCTTCCCCTACAGGAAAAGACTATATAAATATCACAAATTCAAACAATGGCATCAAATAACCATAGTTACTCTATCTGAAAAAAAAATTTCAAAGTGAAAACTCAAAAGATTAGTCACTTGCCTAATCCCAACGAAAAAATTATTTTCTGTCTTCTTGAAGCAACCCAAATACTCTGTGATGCAAGGCAGTATCAACTGGATATGTGCATAAAACACTACACATGAATAAGCTGTTTGGCAAAACATTTGGCTTCGACAGTGGAGGAAAAAAACTTACGCATGCACAGCACAATTTCTTCACCTTGCTGACTGCTAGACCAGAAAACCTTGACATGTCTGGGACAGTTAGAGAAGGTTATACAATGTTTTCAGAAATCATTAGGTTTATTATAGAACATCAGCAGAAGGTTGATGCTGGTAATTATTTAAACCGGTGACTATGCAAAATACTATTACCGAACAATTTGTATCTCTCTTCAGAGAAACCTGAAAAACATTTTCCATTAGTGAGAATCTGATTCTGCTGCCATCCTTGGAGATAAGTAATAAGTAGAGCTAAGATAAATGCTTTGAGTTACTGTATAAAATCAATATGCCATCAAAGAATTTTGTATTTATGTTCCTACATAACATCCCAAGCGTTACCTGCAAGCGTGTTTGTGATTTTAAAGGATCATCAGGGAGCAGTTCAGTGACATCATATCCATTTATCTTATATAGTCAATCCAAAGGAGGTCAATTATGAATCTTGTAGTCTTATAATTGCTTATATCAGTTAGTTCTGTCTTCAGATATATTGCGGAAAACATGCAACAGCACTATCTACAGAGATGTTCTGCTCTGGATTGCAACCAAGCACTGATGGCCTAAGGAGAAGAAAAAGGCATGGTGTTTGTTCTGCTCTGGATTGCAACCAAGCACTGATGGCCTAAGGAGAAGAAAAAGGCATGGTGTTTAAACACTGCAAATACTACAAATGTTAATAAGAAATACTAAAAAAAAGTGCACAGTTTAGCAAATTATTTTTTTCACTCTGATTTCTAAGCCGGAAAATGCCACCTGACCCATAGGTGTTTAAGTGGGCAGCTTTAGTAACTGTTTTGGCAGTCAGACTAGGGTGGTTGGCCTGAGCTGAGCTAGGCATTGTGAGTCATTGAGCTGCCTACCATTACTGTGGATGGCACAGCTGACCCTATCACTCAGGCAAAACTTTGATTCACAAGTTACTAAAACAGTACCTCTCCTTCTTCCAACCAGAAACTCTTGGATTTGGGGAGCTTCATCAGGGTTCACACATGACCAATACAGCAAGAAATGGATTGATCTCACTTAACTTTTACATCTGAAAAATGGAGGGTTACATCAGACCATCTCACACTGAGTTTGCTTCACAGTCAATGGAGAGGAATTGGCACATCTAAGGTGGGAGTCATACGACCAATTTTAGCTGTCTGCTTCAGGATTAGATGAATTGCACCATAGATCCCAGTGACTTCTGACTAATTCTCCATTGATTTAGTCATGGTGTAGTCAATGGGCATATTGACTAGCTCATACAGATGTCTGCATCTAGATTTACTCAAACAAACCACTGTGTGGGGACACAATTAGTTTCCTAAGCGTAGGTGTACTTGGCACGCAAAATGACCTTGGGTATGTGGGACACCCACATGAGTCTTGCAGGCAAGACACAGAATCTACAGAAGACTTGCCTCCAGCAGTGACACCGGTTGGGTGGGAGACCCTTGGACATCTCAAATGGCCCTGGATGTGTTTGCAACTGAATTGGCCCACACTGTATGCAGAAAAAGAAAATTATTGACAATTTCAGATGAGCCAGGTTTCCACACAACCTTTCATGAATGGCAGTGGCAGCAGCAACAGCTTGGAGCTGCACGTGTGGCCAGGGAAAGGAGTTTAGCCATCTGTTACCAGTAGTCACATCATGCTGCAGGATGTCTTCTGCCAGGCAGAAGGTCCTTCCCAGGGGAACCTCTGCAGGCACTGCTGCAGAGCTCCCACTGCCATTACCACATTACGTAGTTTATTTTGCAAGTTTCCTGAGCTCTGCTTCAAGAGTTGACAAGTTTCTTTGCCCTTATTAAACTCACTGATTAGAGCAGTCCAGTCTAAATTTACTCATGGAAAACTTACAGTAATTTTGTGTTGTTCTAGGTCTGAACTTTGGCTGAAACAGTTCTTTCTCCTCACTTGTGCTTTCTCCTCTGTTATACTCACAGGAAACAACAGTTTCCTACAGCATCCACGTGCAGCTTGTCTCCAAAGGACAAAATGGGGGAAGAAAGCACTTCATTTTTCAGCCTGGGGAAATGAACACATAGTGTCCTCTTTTGCAAAATAAAAATGTTTCTTAACTAAGCTTATACATCTCTGTTCAGTCCACAGCTGGAAAACAACCATTTTAAAGTGCAAAATATTCTTCTTCTCTAACATTTGTTAGCACGGATTAAGACTGGTCTTTCTTTTCTCCAGTTTGATATGATAGGGATTTACATCTGATAGGAGCCTAGAGAGATAGCTCTTGTTAAATGGCATTGTTGTCCTGCATTCCAAAGGGGGTAACTCACTCACTTTCAAAAATGAACCAGGATAGTATCAGATTTTTATTAAATGCTGCTAAGGTGAGCCAGACACTTCTGTCTTCTTCTCTATATGCTTTTCTCTACCTTTCCCTGCAGTTTAAAATACTAAAACATCAGTCTTGCTGCAAGTCATGCACACGAGGAAGAAGTTGCTAGAGATTAGAATGAAGCACATAAACTTGAATATGATATTAAATGCACTAATGGAGGCTGGAAGAGTAAATAGTTAAACATTGGTGAAATAAGAATATAATCTTTTGAGACTCTGTGAAGTAAAACAACTTTCCATCAGTCTGAAGCTGTGCTCCAGGACATATATGAGTCTAGTACTAGGCTGCGATCAAAAATTGACCTTACTCTGAGACATAGTTGAACTGTGAGAAGAAAACTGATACCTGATCAGACAGAGATCGATGCTACATGTATTAATAGATACTTTGCTATTTGACCTTATCGATTTGTTGGAATGGAAAAGTTCTGCAGGGATGTATTAGTTTTGAAGATGCTCCAACAGATCGTAGGTCAACTGCCAAATGAACTCTGCCTGCTGCATACCTTTGGAGACCTGGTTTCCTGTCACCTTGCCCCAACTCCTTGGCCATCTGACTGGTTGTTTTGTCAAGAAACTTCAATGATTTTCCTGACTGGTTCTCAGCAGTCCAGTCCCAATTCTGGAGTGTTACTGCTGGCTAGGGGAGCAGTCATCCTTGTCCACCCATTACTAATGAGGGCTTTTTTTCCCCTTAATTTTTACCCATGAGGGCTTTTTTCCCCTCAAAACAGCTCTAATAATGGGATGGGACCCCAAAGAGAGAAGACAACAACTCTTCCTCTACCAGTTCTGGGATTTCAAAGACTCTGAAGAAGATGCTTTAGCTTGTATGAAGATCTGAACTGATCTACAGACTTCACACCATAAAAAAGGAAGAGGAGTGGTGGAGGAGTGGAACAGGAGCTCTGGTTTTCTCTGTAACTGTGCTAAATTCAGTTCAGCACTGTTCTTGGAGTGAATTTGGCCTTGTGTGAATATTCATTGACTTTGGAGTGCTATACAAAAGGAAATTTATGTAAAAACTGCCATTTATGTCAAAACTATGTTGTTGGCTGTCCACAAATAAGAGTCCATATGCATTCACTTTCTGACATGGCAATGAGCATGAGGCACAGGCACTACTGCAAACCATTTCTATTCACAGCAGAATGCAGACTGCCATGGACTGAATGGGATATCATTAGCTTCACAGGCTTTTTAAGTATCCGGTACAGGTGTTAGGAGCTGCCCAACAATTTGCCTGTTTTACTTATTCCATAAAATGCATATATTATGAGTAATGTTTCATCTCTGTATGATAGCAAGTAGACTGTGACCTTTAACAGTAAATCCATCAGTGGGCCATAAGCAACATGGGCTGAACATGGATCCCTGGGTTGTGAAGTCATGTGTGAATTACAAGAAGAACATAATCTACTTCTACAGGAGACTTTAAGAGTCTAGAGACTATAAAATATCTAGTTCTGCTGAGCAAGCCATATAGAAATTTATGAATCTCCATATGACAGCACTAATGAGAAGTGATGACTTGTACTGTTTCAGAACACATCCTATATCTCCTTAAATTAAAGGGTAGATTTCAAAAGGCCATACAAAAATATCAGCCATGCAAAAATATCTCCCCTCCAAAAATCCCTAATATCTGTGGGTTCAGCATAAATCCTGGCAAAGTTAACACAATCTTACCACTGATTTCAGTGGCTTTTCGTTCGAGCCATTTAGCCAGTCATACAGAAAACACCATGAAACTGTTCAGTTCAGATTTTGATCAATGGACAAGTTGCAGGTCACTGTCATATGCTGCATCAGTTACTCTGGCGGTAATATGCAAAGCAAAAACAGTAATTCCATTGGCTGTCAGAATGTGAGCTTGGCTCAAGAAAGTGCTTGTCCTCTGCACAGAGATATGAATCCCTGGAGTTTTTGCTACAATAGTGTTGATCTATCCATGATGCAAAAGAGTCTCAGATATTCATGAAATACACACAAGTTCCAGCACCTTCAGTTTGACACAAAAAAATCACCAGAATCAGCAAATGTTGTTATACCAGTCCAAACCCAATGCACAGGTAAAACAGAAATACAGTGTACAACTGTGAGAAGCAAACTGTGTTCACAGCAAGCTCAAGAACATTATTGATAACAGCCTTTAAAATATCACACAGCTACCTCCTGTATCTGGGAGCATCTCCAGGAGACCTAACAGCATATCTAGCAGCAGTGCTACAAAATCTGTGAAGTTTTATGGCACAGATTCGCACAACTGTTAATATGCTCAGAGAGGAAAATCTAACTGGGTTTTAAAGTTTAACATTTTGAGCTCGAACCAAGAGGCTTGGCCAAATTGAGTTGGTAGAGCAGAACCACACTCAAAATACACAGACTTGAGTGTCTTTGGCTTTGGGATGAAATCAAGGAACAGACTGAGGTAAAACAGTCCATGTTTTATCTTAGCTTTTTTTTATTGCATCAAACTAAAAGTAGCTTTTGAAATACATAAATAACATGTGGGTATGTGACCTGTTTTCTGAGGTTCTTAAGTGCTTTCTTCTTCTAGAGATTTTAATGGGCATTGCTTTCATACAGCCACATTGGTACTTCCTAGCATCCCATGAAGAGAAAAGGCAGTACTTTTGGTACCTCACATAGACCCTTTCCAAATATCGGGGCTAAGGCCAGGACTTCTCTGAAGATTTGTATATTGAGTGGGATGTTTCAAGACACGGAAAAGAAAAATGTTCACTTACTGCAACTAACTAGGCTTCAGCGACACTAGTAAACCTCCCAGATTCACTCAAAGATTAGTACAAATTTCCCAGAGCTTTCAGTGAACATATCAAAAATTTCAAGCTTGTAACAAAACCAGGAATGGGTTTCTGCAGTTTTCAGCTTCAGGCTGCAAGTTTTACAGCACTCTTGTTTCCTGTCTCTGACAAACGCCTTTTCAAGTGGTAGGGCTCCCTTTGAAAGCATGAAAGGTGTTCCCCTTTGAAAAATGTCTACTGTGTGAGTTAGATATCCCTATGATAAATTTTTCATGCTGCCCTTTTTCTGTCTTCGTGAGATTCTGATTCTCAAGTGATAACCTCCTAGAGTCATTGCACATTTTATTTTAGCTGAGCTATCATTAAAAATAGCATCCTCATCATACCTCTCACAGATAAATCATGTTACTTTATGCAGGACTTTTTTTCCCCCAGTGAAAACAGTACCAGGACATCTTCCACAGAGAACAAACTGCAACATTTTTCCTCAAAGAGATAAACATACTGACTAGAGCTGGTTCACCAGCAGTCAGGAATTGTGGGCAAATTGCTTCAAATTGTTTAAGAGCAAAGTTGAGTGATTGTCAAGAGAAGTTAAATTTGAGACATTCAAGCTTAAACACAGACCTCTGTCATGTCTGTTAATAAATCAATCAGCTGGGTGCAGTCTTTGGCTGGTAATGGTCAATAGCTCAGATTAGAGCCAAGAAGCCACATAGACCTATATTGAACCAGTGGAATAAAAACAGAAAAAAAATACTGTGAAGTTTCATGGGTTTTTTTTAATTATACCTCTTGATTTGTCTATGATTAGAATAAAAAGTACTCTCAGAGATACTGCTGTCATGATGTACCCTTTAGTCAGGCCCAAAGTTTATTAAAAAATCTCAGAAAATATCTGCTTCCCTGAAATTTCTGCTGTGGTTTCTTGAAGACTGATTCTATAGAAGTCTCTTTTACATAAAACTAGTTATAATTGGAAAAATTACACTTCTTTTCTCCCCACCCCCCCCCCCCCGCCCCAAGAAGGAAGCCTTAGGAAGGTAACTAGCATTAGACTGCAAATTCTTCACCATAACAATCAATCCAGTGATGAACTCTCCCAGAACAAAGACCTCTGGGAATGTCCTCTTTAATCCACCGTAGGATCCAGAGCTTAGACCTCTTGCCATGGGTCTCCCGTCAAGAAGAACTCTGCTTATTCAAATAAGCATATGCTCAAGCTGTCAATAAGTCCTGCAGGTGATTTGTGGGCCATGACTATTGTTATCCCATGGGTTGGCAGAATACTATTAGCCGAGGACTCCTATTTAGCGGAGACACAGAAGCAAGCCTTGGGATGTTTTCTACATGACTTGATAATAATATACAGTCCTTACGCATGTGCCATTGTTCAAAGTACCATTCTTTTTTTTTTTTTAATAGCTGCTGTGGCCTCTTTATGTGCAGTGTATACTTAAAATTAGGTACATTTATTATGGATTAATAATTAATCATGCACTGTGGTAACACCTTTAATTCTTCAAGAGGAATTACAGAGTGAATGAACAAAGCCTAAATATTTGCAAAGAGCCTTAAATCTGTACAAGCTGGATCCACACTCACAGAACCCAGTGGAGCACTCTCAAAAGCTTTTTCAGACCTGGGGTGAGGCTGTTTGCATAGCTCTGTGAAGCAAATCCCACTTGACCTCTTCAACATTGAAGTTCACTGAACTTTCAAAGAGCCTGTAGCATTGGGCTGCACCAGCAGACTCTGTGGAGTTCAACCAGCTATGCTCATAAGACCCTTCTGTGATAGGTGAGCATTAGGGTCCCCATTTTACGAACAAGCCCAGAGGCACAGTTGAAAACTGTGATCAATATACGGACAGAATAAAAGAAGCAGAAGAAATAAACCAACCAAACAGGTCAAATAAATTATTTGTTACACATTATTCACTCAGCATCCCCTGGAAGTGAGCACGTTCATGGCAAAGTCTGGAAACATTGTGCTGTTCCAATGTTGATGTATTTTAGTGGTTTTCAGCTCTTTTTTTGTCGAATTTGCAGGCCTTCAGACATCTCCTACAGAGGCAGGAACCCCTGGATAGTGAAGTTAGCCTGAGGTTTTTTTTCCCTAATTACTCCTTCAGGATCCCTGAGGAGCAAGCACACACCCTCTTAGCCCCCTGCCCTCATCCTCCCTCCAGGGGACCACAGACTATAGACTGAAAATCAAACCTCATACATAGATTTTTCTGTATCTCTCCAGCCCAGACTGTTTGTTGCTCTCTATATGATGCCCTCCCATTTTCAGCACCTGTTCCATACACACTGAAAACCAGTCAAGAACAAAACATGTTCTTAAATTAACAGATTTGGGCTCAAAGAGTTTAAATACTGTACACCAAAATCAGAAATGTTCCATTTATTAGGATTTGCTTTCAACCTCTAATAGCTCAAAGCTGCTCTTTTTTTTCTGAAAGAGTGGGTCCTCTGATGGGTCCTCTGTAGGCTGTACTGCAAATATTTGGGTATTATTAGGAACAGACCAGCTTCTACTGACGAGTCTCTGCACAAGAGCTGTGTTCTAGTGCTTGTTCATGTCCTGGTTACAGCAGTATGTCTCTCAAGCTTTAGCAATCCAAATGACAGCCCAGAGAGATTGCTTTGTGCCTTGATCTGTCAACTCAGGTTGAGAAGAGGAAGGAAACCAAGTCTCAAAAACTACAAAGCAGATCTGTGTGGTCAGCACATCCCATTAACTGGCCAAGGACAATAAATTTCTGTTTACTTGTGTTGTTACCCACACTCTTTCTCACATTCCCCACCATATCCCACTGAAAATGAGGACCAGTCCAACAGGGGTATACACAGTGGGACCTCCAGTGACAACAATTATTTTCAGGTAGTCTTCTGCACTTTCTAAAGTTGATGGTGATTCTGGAGGCCTCTTTTACCAATTGCATAACCTGAAACATAATAAACCTCTCCAGAGAATCCCATCAAATTATTTCTCTCTGAAACAGCCCAGTCTAGGTTCTGAAGTAAGGAGCAGCCTGAAGTCACCAACTCCATTTCAAAGACCTGGCTTAGATGGTACTAGTTCTGCAAACACTGGTTCTCCTACTGTTGTCACTTGAATTGTCTTGGTGCAGGCGTAGGAAATCTGAAGGCAAATGCTAGTAAATGTTTTAGTGTTGTTCCGAAAAAAAAAAAGTAATCATCCCAAATAAACCAGAGATACCGCTTTTGTGCCAATCCCTACAGTCTACTTTAGAAGCCCTGCTGATATTTCTGTTTACTGGAAAGCTTACACGTGAAAAGCACAGTGCTCAGGTCCCCTGCAAAGTCAAAAGCTCAAAAGTCGTATGTACTTCCCTGGGAGCTTCTCTCTGTCACCCAGAGCAATCTCTACTTCTCTCCATGGTTACAAGGAGAGAAAACATCTGTTTATAGAGAAACATTTACAGAATTCTGTCAACTTTATCAGCCAAGGCATTGAACTTGCATGGAAATAGAGAAGACACAGGAAAACGAAGAGTTTGCCTAAAAAAAGAAGTTTAAAAGTTTAAAGATTTCTAAAAAATGTTCCTCTCCACAAATATTTCTAAAGCTTTGCTTTCTTTTTTTGAAAGAGTCTGGCCATCCCAAGTAATTTCTGATAAATTATCTGCTGGTCAGGGAGGATGGTGACAATCGATCTTGGCAATTGTTCATACAAAATTAAAATGACAAAGAAGTAGGTAATGTGCTCAAATAAGAGATAAGGAATGGCTGGGAAGCTACAGAGCATTAGGTACTGAATTAAAGGTGGCTTTTACCTTAATTCAACTCAAAATTGCATCCTAGACAAATTTGGCTTAATCTGTTCAAGCAAAGCAACAACAAGAGGAAAAAGTCAAAATTTGAGAAGCAAAAGTGGTGGTTTTATGCCAAATAATCTGATAAATACAAGGCAACCCTGCTTCTTGCTCCCTACACGCAGTTAATATGCTGAATTGTCTCCACAAATAGCACTTGTCAGTGGCTCATAAAAGCCATCAGTTGGTGCCTGGTAATGTCAACTTCTGCTCTAAAAAGCGGTTTTGCACTAACGCCAATGTTGGTTTCTGTGTTTATTGTTTCTCAGTGGTTTCCAAATGAAATGGACTCAGGAACTGAGTCATTTTCACATGGGGCTACTCCAGTCTCAAACACACTCTCCTGAAGGAGACAAAGAAGAGCAAAAAACATACAGTGTGTAGCTGGTGCAGCCACAAACCATTCTGCAGACTTAAATGAAGGCTTTCTGCCTCAGTAGAGTCTCCTGCAGGAGTCTCAAACTTCACAGATATAAAACAGAACTCCCATGAGCCAGTACAATACTCTGGAGTCCAGATAAATTTAAATATCAGTGTGGCTGGAGCGTCAAATCAAAAAATCCAAGAGAAATTGAGCCATTCAGAAATAATACTGGAGGTTATGGTGGCCCCAAGACCAACATCCTGACATATCTGCTAGTCTTTCCATGCTGCAGCTGCATTTCTACTCATCCTGCACATAGTTAAGTCAGCCTTGTGTGCAGGGGTGCCATCCAAGGAGGTACACTTAGGATGCACTTTGGGACTGAAGATGAAGATGCCCTGAGGATCACAGCCTGGGTGGCCTTCACAGATCAGGATGCATCCGGGGCTGCCTCTGGGCAAGTCTGGCACTCACCAGGGTCTTCATCACACCCTATACGCCTGCTGAGAGCTCATTTCCCATAACAAAATATCCTCATTGCAAAATGCCTGTAACTCACATGGCCCAGGATAGGTTCATTTGATCCCTTGGAGCCTTGGGAGGACTGAGGAGGGGTGAGCCAGGAGGGCTGGTTGTGGAATATCATATTTATCTCATAGGCAGGCAAATACAAATGCTTCCAATCTCTTGCTCCCAGCCATATAGGTATGCACGTTTAAAATTTTGTGGCTTGCATTCATCTTACTTCTATTCCCTTTTCCCTTTCCTGCCTTTCCTCTCACTTTCCTCCTTGGATATGTCATAGATCACAACCCACATCAAAGCTTTTTGCTTAAAGGTTTTGCCAGTGGCAACATTTCAGGTGTGTCCATGACGCCTCCACGAAGACATGAGTTTCCATAACTTCAGCACTCACAGACTGTGGTGTTTCTGAAATGAGTTGCCAGCAAAAGGTCAGCAAGAAGGAATCTGTGATGGAAAGAGCACAGAGAACACAGGTGAACATAGGAGGGTGCAAAGCCTGCTGGGGTGCTGAGGAGGGCTAAAGGGTGACCAGATTTAATATAGATCCAACCTGGTCCATGCTTTGGTATCAATACAACGTATCACAGCTCAAGTACTGCCCAGAGCCCATCACCCTGTCAGCACGGCCAGCCAGGATGTGCTGATGTTCAGCCTGAACGAGCACTACAATGTGGATTATCAGGGAGCCAGGGACTGATCCTGAAGTCATCTAATGATACAGAGAGCGCCTTTGGTACCAGACTCGGAAGGCCCAACTCCTGGTGCTGCTGTAAACTGTGTCGTTCTATGTCACTTTTTGAGGGAAAACTTTTCTGTCTCTCTGGTCAGGTGGAACAGAGGTGGGATATGATTTCAGAAAGACATTGACAGACTTGTAGGATTTGTATGGAACCACAAAATGATTGCCTTGCAAAACCTGAGGAGCTGCATGAACTTAGACTCTGGCTTATGTGACGTATAAAGACCAGTCTACTCTCTGTACTTAAAAACACCATCTCATTCCATCTCATGGGCTATTTTGTGTGTGCAAGGTTTGAGCTAAGAGCCAGCAATCTTAAATTTGCGGCAAAGGCAAAAGTTTTTCAGCTTTAATTGCTCTCAGAAGCATTTTTTTCAATGTCATTGTTTTCAATGGCTTTGCACAGGCACAACTTCTTGGAGGCAGGAAAAAGACTCTGATGATAACACATGCAAAGAATCGAATGCACAGTTCATTGCCTCTTTGCTGTGCTGTTGTCTTGGCTACAAGAGTAATAAAGTGCATTTGTCACCAAAAGCAGGCAATCTTCTTGAACTAAACATAGGAAACCACAAATCTATGGATAAGGAGGTGTCATTTTTTTAAACAATTTTCTTTTCAGAAATGCACTCTAAACCACTTTCTGGAGTGGCATACATTGCAGTTTAAATTATTTATATACTGGCTTACTTCAGTTTGCACATGCTTTATTTTAATTTTTAATTTAAATACAAAAATCTCCTGGCAATGTACTGGTGGTGGGTAGGAAGAGAATACAATCAGGATTTGGGGAGCAGTTGCCAAATCACAGCTTCTATAAAATCTTTTAGTAGAGGAACACTGAAGGTATTTCCCTGTCACCACCATGAATGCAGGATTATATGCATGCTGTGATTTCAGAAAGGACTTGATTAAAGTATTAAGTCCAACACTAAGAGATATTCTTTAATTAATCTCCTCAGTTCATTTCAGTTACCGTTTGTTCTTTATACGTAGTGTTTTCATGGTAACCTGAGCCAAATCTCACTTAATTTTGGTTTTGGTTTTTATGTTATTGATATTTTGTTGAATAATAATGGACTAGTAAGATACAATTTGCCAGACGTGTCATGATATAGGTATAAAATGCAAATATTGCTAGCAAGCTGTCAGAGACCTATGATTGTTCACATAACTTGTATTTGAGTCAATAATTTTCCGAAGTTAATATGAACATATGTGAGTGCAATGTATTAATTAAGGATAAGCATAAATAGACATTTTTACAAAGGATGTTTCATGAATAGTACTCTATTTTTGGTTAATATGTAGCATTCCCTCACATCTACTTAAATACAAGAAACATATTCTACATTCATTACGTGTTCTGAGCCCAAGGGTCTGGTATTTATGAATGTTGTATTTCATGTTTATCTCAGTAGCATACAAGTATGTGTACTGCTCCAGGCTGATGAGATTCTCCGAAGCCCGTAAGCCTCTGCCAAAGTTACTTTCTATCACATCTGCAAAGAAGATCTGTGACAGAAATAATAATCTGCTGTGGGTCGATTATATTCACACTGCCAACATAACTCTCCTGAATGGATCAATTAGAGCAAATGCTGCCAGTGAACCATCCTACAAATGTGGAATGATTACCTCTTAATGACTTTTTTTCCGTAAAAATCTGAAGGCTATGGTAATTTGCAATGCATGCATTAAAGAAAACAAAAACAAACCAACAAAAGCATTTCTTGCAATTGCTCAGAGACCAGTTACTTCTCCAGAAGCTATTATATCAGGCAGTCCACTCTCTCTTTGAAAGCTTTCCAACCTACCTTAATCAAGGGCACGCTTCTGGTTATGTGTTGGTTCCAATTTCCCGGGCCCATGACCTTGAACATAAACAGTAACTGTTGGATTTTTGTCAGGCTTTTATAAATGCCAGGTATCTTCTAACCTATAAAGCACAGTAAAGCAACCATATGCTGGGCTTGCTCTTCACATACATAAAAAAAGGATGATAATTTAACAAAGTTCATGCCAAACCTTCTCCTTAGATTTGGCCATTCTTTTTCTTGCCTGTTAAGTTCACAACCTTACCCCTGCATCCTAGACAACCCTTCCTTCACCGCCAGATGTATGCAGGAGATGCATTTGGGAGTCTTGCAACCCTTTCCACCGCACATGATCAACAGCTACTAGAATGAAGTGTTTGTGAGAGATGCTAAACCCTCTTATATTGACTAGTCCATTGATCAATCCATGGAGCCACAAAAATTTACTTTAAAGCATTATTATCTTTATGATACTGGTGAGTATTGTACAGGGAAAAAGCTTGCACCCATTTAATTGCAGTGTTAAGCCATTTTTCTAAGAAGGCTCTATGGCCTGGGACTCTGTAGGGTGGAAATCGTTTAAAGACAAATCATTTACAAGTAAACACTTTCTTCATGGCTTCCTTCTGTCCCCACTATTGACAATGAAGCATCATTATTAACTGTAAGAATGGAAGCAGAAGGTCATCAGGTCTTATCTGTATCCGTATTGGAAGTCAATAACACAAGATTTCCATGAACTTCAACATGGACAAAACTCTTACTACTACAGCTACAAAAATACTGTTGGTGGTTAAATTTACCCCCTTTAAAATGTCTTGCTTTGTAACTAGTATTGTTTACTACAACTCCAAAAAGTGATAAGTGCTGAAGAAAGACTACCTGTTTATACCTTGGGCTCTTCTGGAATATTCAAGGTAAATAGCTGAAACAAGGAAATGCAAAGCTCATAAAGTGATGCTAACTTTGCCCTGCTCCAGGTATCAGCACACTGGCAATGCTGGTACATGTGTGGTCCCACTTCAGGCCTCACAGAAGGCACTGCTTCAACTGCACCAGCGTGATGGAGCACAGCTGAACTGCTCTTTGCCAAAACCACGGTGAAACTTGAGTCTAGCAGAGTTCCTGTTCTCCACAGACACTCCTCACTAGCAACTGGTTGAGAACAGCACATTGCCTGAGAGTGTCTTTATGCCTACTTGTTAGTGATTTGTAGATTTTAAGGTCAGCAGGAACCACCTGATTCTCCAGCAGAATGGAAGCCATTCCATTCCATCTGGTTACTCCTGTGCTAAGTCCAATAGTTAGTGTCTGGCTAAAGCCTGCATTCCAGAAAGGCATCCAGTCCCGATTTCAAGGCTGTAGGAGACAGCAAAGCCACCAGTTACCCTGTTAATTTGTTACATTTCTCATTTTCTTCACTACCCAAATCCAAGTCTGGCAATGAAAGTGGCCTTTGTTATAAGCTGGGGGTGTCAATGCTGTTTGCAGAAAGATGAAGCCTAGCAGTCTACAAGCATAGGGAATTCTATGTTACACAAGTGTTTAAGTGAAGGTGAAACAGGTGGAGGAAGGCAAAACCCTTTAGATGTGTCCTTTAGATGTTCTGGTCCCTTCCCAGCCTCCAAGACCACAGCTTGCCTACAAATTTCCTGGTTTCATAATCTGCCTGCTCTCCCCATTCTGGAAGGGTAGAAAGCAAAGAAGTCTTGAATTAATGGCACCATTAAAAGAAACATTTAGGGATATTTTGGATAAACTTGTGGAACTTTACAGCTCTGCCAACCGATCAGCAAATACCTGTTAGCCTTGCAAATAGAGAAGAGAGACTAAACTATTATTGCCTACCTCTCAGCAAGGACTTCTGGCCTTCTAGCCACCAAGACAGTAAGGCTCTTCCCCTTTACTCACTCAATGTTTTGGTCACCAGAATTTTTCTACTGCCTCCTGCTATGACATCTTTTCCTCTCTTTCACTTTTAGGCAACAGTTTCCGCTAGTTGTGCTCTCTGAAATCATCAGTTTCCTGGCTACCTTGTTCTCTTTTTTTCATTTCTGCTTGCTAAGGACAAAGTATTTAGACCTCGGGTAAAATCTCACCTAAAACCCTCACCCTGTATGGACCTTGTCGGATGAGACAGTGGCATTACCCACATCAAGTCATCAACCTATAGAAAAGCAGTATTAAATGCAGTTAAGGTACACACTTCACTACTAGATTTGTCAGTTGTTTGCTATCAACCAGACATTATTGAGTCTCTGAAAGCTGGCTTAAAAGCTGACAAGTGCATTGCAATGGTTATGGTGCTGTCTTCTGCTGTTCCCCACAAAGTGTCATTTCTGGTATCCCATCACTAGACCCCTCTTATTCCAGACCCATCTTTGTTCTCCTACCCTCTTGTACTTCATGGCCCATGGTCCTTGTCACACCCTACTCTCTCTCGTGCTGCTGGCCTTGGATCGCTGTATCTGATGAGAAACACGTACAAACTATAGATTTTCAAAAGATTATAATACTAGATT
This sequence comes from Phaethon aethereus, assembly GCF_964289735.1. Lineage (NCBI taxonomy): Eukaryota > Metazoa > Chordata > Aves > Phaethontiformes > Phaethontidae > Phaethon > Phaethon aethereus. The sequence continues at coordinate 163,669,296 of NC_138582.1, forward strand.
TGTGTTGGCAGATTTTTCAGAGGAAGGGCAAAAGCACAGATCTGAAATACAGACCTCCTAACTGCAGACTTCAGCCTTTGGCTCAAAACCCAGGGGTCTATGGCTTTGCAACAACATGGCTGCAAAGAAGTCTTTATGACAGGTAACATGACATTTTTATCCATAGATTCATCCTCTTAATATTTTTAGTTGAAATTATAAAAGAAAAAAAAGGAAAAAGATATCAACCTGAGGTGGCATCTTGCTTGGAGAACTCACTTAAAACAGTTGAAGTTTAACAAACTTGGCAGAAAATGAAACTATGAGTTAGAATGGAAAATGCTCAACTATATGAGGCACTACCTGCCTTGCTCTGCCTCTGCTCCTTATGCCCCTGTATCAAGTGTTTGGTCTGTCACATGTGGCTGACCACAGGCTGACTCTCCTGGCTGAACTGAGCTAGTGTCCAGGGACTGAAGGAATTTGACTCTCATTTTTTCCCTTTCCACCAACTATCAGTGTTGTCAGAGTGAATTTCAAAGACGGAAGCAGAAATATGCTTTTGATGTCTACTCCTTGCAAAGAACCTCAAAAGTCTGCAGTTACATCAAAACAAATGAGGGACTCCCAAAGACATTGTCAAGAGGAAGTAAAAGCCAATCCAATACATGCAAGAGGGAGGAAATATAAAGGGACTCATTTAATTTTTACTTGTCTTATTTGCAAGAATTCAGGCAAAATGCTTTGTAATACTTATATTACCACTATTGTCCTTTTCATCTCTCTCCAGGATCAACATTACAAAGAAATCATTTTGGAAACAACATCATATTTCCCATTTTCCACAAGTTAATTTTGTACACATTTTTGCCTTCTTGAGTGGAATAGGCAGCAACCTGGGCAAAGTATTATGCTGTAATTGGAGCACGGCGTAAAACAAGAAGCTGTGCAGAGTCCAAGGGCTCTGATATGTAATATAGAAAGTCACCAAGATTGGAGCAGGAAGATGGTATGGCCAGAAAAAAGTGAGAAGACTGACCAACTTATCTCTAATAAGAGTACTAGTCCTATGGATAGCTCCAGTGCCTCAGCTGATCAATATGGCTCTGACAAGAAAAGTCCTAAATTGCTCTGTTTTTAGGATCAGTCCAGGGGGTATCATTAAAAAAAAAAAAAAAGTTGTTTGCTCTCCATGAAGTATCAGTTCAGTAGGTGATAAATCTGTTTCATCTCACTTCTGAAGTAAATTATTCAAGGTCTTTGATATCCAGCTGTGAGTTAGGCATAATATCAACATATCAGGCTTTGCATCAGAGGGACACATTCTGCCAGGAGAGGCTTTCAAAGAAAATTGAGTTGATTTTCCAGGACATACATTTTTCCTCTGTCCATAGAGCAGCAACGACCAGAATAAAACAACCAAGATTCCTAGCATTAAAATGCTGTCAGGAAACAATCTTTGAGCCTGCCTAGTCACAGCTTGCCTTTATCCCATACAAATTGCTGAGTTTGAGTAGCACGAGTGCAAAAAGTTCTTGAGCTTAAATCTGAAGCACTGCTGGCTCTGTTCAGAAGTCAGCCTTAAGCTTGACTGCAAAATGAAAAATCCATGAATGAGAAACAAGTCTAGATGTATATACATGTCTGTGTGCAAAAGGAGCAGGGAGGGATAAGACAAGCAAAGTGTAGGAGCAGTAAGGAAGAGAAGGAAAACAAGGGAAATAAATAATCATGCAGAGCCAGATTCTCAGTTGGGATGAACTATTTTTGTTCCATTACAGTCAATACATCCAAACAATTTTTATGTTTAATATAAAACCCTTTGGCTTCATCTGTGGTAGACCAATTGCATTTAAGCCTATACCAATTATTTTCAAAATTGACTGTAGGCAGTGTCACTTCTCAGCTTCCCATGTACCCTGTGCCTTCCCCCTGGCAGGCCAGAGCATGAGAAGCTGAACAGTCCTTGACTGCTTAGCAACAATGGAAAACATCAGTATGTTATCAACTTTATTTTCACCCCAAATCCAAAACATAGCACTATACCAGCCATTAAGAAGAGAATTAACTCCATCCCAGATGAAACCAGGAGATGTTAGGATGTTACAGCCTAGATGTGTAGACAACCAGCTGGATAACATCTGGTTGGATGATTGGCCTTGGAGCATCACAGTTAATGGGTCATAATCCACCTGGAGGTCAGTAATTAGTGGTGTACTGCAGGAGTGTATCCTGGGAGATATCCTGTCCTTACATCTTGATCAATATCCTGGAGGAGGTGATGGAGTACCTGCTCAAAAATTTGCAGATGATACCAAACCCGGATGAACATTTGATACACTTGAGGGCAGGTTGCCATCCAAAATGACATTATTCTTCATGAGGACAGTCAAGAAGTGAGATAGGTTGCCCAGTAAGGTTGTGCAGTCTCCACCCCTGGAGGGTTTGAAGACCCGACTGGGTAAACATCTGAATGACCTGGTCTGATTTCAGAGCTCATAGAATCATAGAAACATAGAATAGTTTGGGTTGGAAGGGACCTTTAAAGGACATCTATTCCAACACCCTTGCAGTGAGCAGGGACACCTTCAAGTAGAGCAGGTTGCTCAGAGCCCTGTCCAACGTGATCTGGAACATTGCCAGGGATGGGGCATCTACCACCTCTCTGGGCAACCTGGGCCAGTGTGTCACCACCCTCGTTGTGAAAAATTCCTTCCTTATCTCTAGTCTAAATGCGCCCTCTTTTAGTTTGAAACCATTACGCCTTGTCCTATGGCAACAGGTCCTGCTAAAAAGTCTGTTCTCATCTTTCTTATAAGACTCCTTTAAGGACTGGAAGGCTGCAAGAAGCCTTCTCTTCTCCAGGCTGAACAACCCCAACTCTCTCAGCTTGTCCTCAGAGGAGAGATGTTTCATCCCTCTGATCATTTTTGTGTCCCTCCTCTGAACACACTCCAACAGGTCCATGTCTTTCCTGTGCTGAGGGCTCCAGAGATGAATGCAGGGCTCCAGGTGGGGTCTCACCAGAGCAGAGTAAAGGGGAAGAATCAGCTCCCTCAACCTGCTGGCCACACTGCTTTGAATGCAGTCCAGGATACAGTTGACCTTCTGGGCTACAGGTGCACATTTCCAGCTCCTGTCTGGCTTTTCATCCACCAGTACCTCCAAGTCCTTCTCAACAGGGCTGCTCTCAATCCCTTCATCCCCCAGCCTATAGTGATACTGGGGGTTGCCCTGACTCAGGTGCAGGACCCTACACTTGGCCTTGTTGAACCTCATGAGGGTCACACGGGCCCATGCCTCAAGCTTGTCCAGGTCCCTCTGGATGGCATCCCATCCCTCAGGTGTGTCAACCGCACCACTCAGCTTGGTGACATCTGCAAACTTGCTGAGGGTGCACTTGATCCCACTGTCTATGGCATTGATGAAGATATTAAACAGTACTGGTCCCAGTTTGGACCCCTGAGGGACACCACACATCACTGACCTCCATCTAGACACTGAGCCATTAATCACCACCCTCTGGATGCAACCATCTAACCAATTCCTCATCCATCGAACAGTCCACCCTTTAAATCCGCCTCTCTCCAGTTTAAGAGAAGGATGATGTGGAGGACTGTGTCAAAGGCCTTACAGAAGTCCAGATGGATGCCATCTGTAGCTCTTCTCCTGTCCACTCTTGTAGTCACTCCATCATGGAAGGCCATTAGGTTGGTCAGGCAGGACTTGCCCTTGGTGAAGCCATGCTGGCTGTCTCCAATCACCTCCCTGCCCTCCATGTGCCTTAGCATAGCTTCTAGGAGGATCTGTTCCATGATCTTCCCAGGCACAGAGTGAGGCTGACAGGTTGGTACTTCCCAGGGTTCTCCCTGTTAACCTGTTTAAAAATGGGTGCAATGTTTCCCTTTTTCCAGTCTCCAGGGACTTCCCCTGACTGCCAGGACTTTTCAACTATCGTGGAGGATGGATTGGCAACTACATCAGCCAATTCCCTCAGGACTCTGGGGTGTATGTCCCATAGACTTGTGCATGTTCAGGTTCCTCAGGTGGTCTCCAAGCTGATCTTCTCTTACAGTCAGAGGGACTTTGTTCCTCCAGCCCCGTCTTGCAGGCCATCCGCATGAGCTGACCTGCTTTGAACAGGAGATTGAGCTAGAGACCTCCTGAGGTCTCTTACAACCTGAATTTAAAATACTTTATTCAAATACAAAAATATGTTTGCAGATGTCTGTAATGATTTTATTTTTAACAGCTTTCTCAAAGCAACTTACTTATCAGGTTATTTGGCAGAAAGGAAACAGTTTATTTCTTGACATTCCTTCATTCTCCTTTTTTTCCTCTTTTTCTTTTCCCTCTTCTCTTCTCTTCTCTTCTCTTCTCTTCTCTTCTCTTCTCTTCTCTTCTCTTCTCTTCTCTTCTCTTCTCTTCTCTTCTCTTCTCTTCTCTTCTCTTCTCTTCTCTTCTCTTCTCTTCTCTTCTCTTCTCTTCTCTTCTCTTCTCTTCTCTTCTCTTCTCTTCTCTTCTCTTCTCTTCTCTTCTCTTCTCTTCTCTTCTCTTCTCTTCTCTTCCCTTCCCTTCCCTTCCCTTCCCTTCCCTTCCCTTCCCTTCCCTTCCCTTCCCTTCCCTTCCCTTCCCTTCCCTTCCCTTCCCTTCCCTTCCCTTCCCTTCCCTTCCCTTCCCTTCCCTTCCCTTCCCTTCCCTATTAACAGAAATATTTTTTCACTGTTTTAATGTAAAGTTCAATACATTGATCCAGATTCAGTTTTCTGCTTGTTTTCTCTACTGACTCTGCATCACAAAAGCATTTTAAAATCACCTTACATTTGCTTACTGAGGTGAAACTGGGAGCAACAGCAACACTCCTACTGAAATCGGTTGAGATTTTTGCACATGCAGTTGCTCACACACAAGCACATTCTTTTCTTAATGACACTTTTACCCAGACATCTATAACCAAGCATCTACTCTAACAGTATAAAATCAGGAGACACTCACAGCCTCTATTAAGCTGGATGAATACTTCAGTGTTTTTACAGAACTGTTCTTGGAAATAAAGCCTGTTTTGCGAGAAACTGTTCGCAAGACCGAGCTTGATATTTTTTTTTGTTGTATTTATATCATGATAGCTCTCTAATAGGAAAAGATATATGTTATAAGTATCTTACACAATGGCTTCCCTCCAAAAGGGCCATTACAGGCTGTAAAATAAATAGTACTCATTTAATTCCTTTTGTAAATATACACAGTTTGGAGACAATAATAACACAGAGAAAGTAAATTAAACCACTGAAAACCACTGCATCCAAATGAGTTTATGAAACCAAAGGGGAAAAAAACAACTGCAGGATAATGGAAGATTATCTTGTGGTGAAGGTCCCCAGCTCAGCAAACTCTTTAAACATATGCTTAATGGAAGAAAAGACTTAGCATGGCCCCATGTATCTTGCAAAATGAAGGCTTTACTTGTATATAGACATATAATAAAATAAAAACAGGCCACAGCAACAACGTAGCTGGATGTGGGATATTAAAGCCTCACAAAGACGAATGTATTGGCCCCTATTTGATAACCTAAGGAACCACTCAGCTCATCTGGTGAGATCCCAAGCCAAGAGACCACGCTGAGTCAGTTTTATCCACTGTAACTAAACTTTCCAGGGAATCAGCTTCTCAAGCAGCAGCCTCCGCCCAAGCATCAATGCTTTTGTTCTTTGTTTGATTTACGACTTTATATTTGCTGTTGTAAAAGGCACATTGCTTGGCACAGCTCAGTTTACCAATTGATTCAGACCATTCCATGTCCATCACCTCCCCTCTCATTATTTACCACTTCCCCAATATTACATTCAGTGCTACACTTTATCAGGAAGGATTTCTTTCAAAGCATTGACAGAAGTGTTAAACAGCAGTCTTAACTAGCAGTTCACCTGCCCAGTAACGATCCCCAATTTACAGGAATGTTTTGAGTTCTTCCCATTAGCAGCTTTTAATCAATTTAATGCATCCATGTTGATTTTCTGTTTTTCTGTGTGGTACTAAGGCAAAGGTTTTAGCAATGCCTAAGTCCATCAAACTGATATTAGTCCCCTTATCAACAGTCTGTGAAACCATCAAGTGAAGTTATCCACTTCAGTTTGACAAGATCTATTTCCAATAATCCTAGGTAGCTTAGCATTAATTACATTACTGTCCGTTAATCCTTTATCAGTCAAATCCCAGACTGGATGTTCCATTATCTCCTCTGGGATCAATGTCATGCTGAAAGAACTGTAATTACCCAAGTCATTCTATTTATCCTTTAAAAACATCGGTGTATTCACTTTCCTGCAGTTTCATGGCCTTGCTAACCATCAGTTTTAATGAATCTAAGAGTACCTTTGTTCCTTTAAAATTCTTGGGTGCAAATTACCCACCGCTGTTCTTTTACAATCCTTTAACATTTAGAGTTACCTTAGGGTTTGCAAGGAGAACACATGCTTGCGCTGCAAGATGAACAGCATTACTGTAGTATCTACAAGACTCCTACAGAGAGGCTGGGCTTAGTCTAAAGGCGCGGAAGGAAGAGATCCCCTTCAGAGCAAGCAACTGAGTACCAGCCATCCCAGCACACTCTTCATCACGGGCCCCAGGAGCAAGGATGTCCCAGGGGAGTCCAGAGCTGCCACTGGTACCAGACTCTTCCAGGGAAAGAGCCTTTCTTGACATGGGACAGATCTGTGCTCAGTTTGATATATGGAGCAATCTATAGCCTGCTCGTGAGAAAGGCACATTTCCCAGTTCTGGGGGAAATTTTGGCTAAAATGGAGCTGTCTAAGGACTCTCTGAAATCCAGGCTGTGTAATTCATGGATTGCTGAAAGACCAGACTGAAGAAGACCTTATACTCTTTAGGAGTGGTTAAGGAGCAAGTACGTTGTGATCCCCACTGTGCACAGATAAGGGAACTAGAAATTTGTATCTCATGACTCTGGCACAGTTTCCTTACTATGCAGTAAACAGAGCAGGACCAGACACTGGAGTTTCAGCAATAATTATGCTGAGAATAATTTCTTTTGTGGGTTTTTTGTGTTAGCTCTAACATGTGACTCAAATAACTTTTTTTGATTTGTTTTTTGCAACGCCTTGTAAAAACAAGAACAGTAAAAATTAATCCCTCATCTCCACTAAATCATGTCCTAATGCTTGAGGAAGAAGTTTTCAAAAAGGACTGAAAGCCAAACACTGTTAAACACTGGGCCAATATGATTTATGGGGTTTTAATTATTTTACTACTGAATCAGTAACCTACTAAGTTTGTCTCACTGAATTAACAGTAAGGTAGTGGGAAAACCACAGGATACATAATAAATACTAAGCATGACAGTAAGAGTTAGCAAATCATAAAGGGTTTGATTCACATTTATAATAAAACCTTTTTACTTACCTTTTGAAACAAATTTTTTTGACAGTCCCTTAATTTCTGCTTTGTTATTTACTAAACACAGACTTGACAAATCATTAATTCTCTTGGCCTTGCTAAAATTGCGTTTGGTTGTGTACAACTAATTCTTTTCTAATTTGGAAAGAGGCCTGCATGTGACACCTGATTTAATAGAAGTGAAGAGGTACACAGAGGGATGTAGCCTATTCATTTCCACAGCACTCAGCTGATAGATTTTGCCCTCAGAGTGGCTGAAAAGACTGTAAACCTGTCCCTTGCTTCATACAATCTGCTATGCAATATACTATCATGTAGCTTCCCACTCTTCCTCAGGCTCCCAGTCCTGACACACCTTGATTGTAAGGTGCAGAGAAGTACCCATATGCTACATATATACCCATAATGGCATGTCTGAAGAACTAAATAACTAAAGGCAACTCTACCAGAGGCTGAAGAGTAAAGGGTTGCATGGGGTATCTCCAGCAGAACCCTCTCTTCCCCCAAATCCCAAACTTTCCACGTTCCTCAGCACCCAGAGGAGAAAAAATTAACTCAATGGACTCAATGCCTGTAAGACAAAATGGCAAGAACAATTTCATTTAAAGGTTTCAGTGAAGTATGTGCTGTTTTGCTGCTTTTGTCATTTGCTTTTGTTTGTGTTTTTTTAATATAATTCTCAAAGGTTTAGGAAATTCTAAAGTATGAGATGACTTCACAATGAAAAATGATGCATTCAGAAAACGTCAAAAGCAGAATGTTTTGCTGCCTTCAAACTCTTTCCTTCGGTTTGCAGGGGCGACCATGTGTGTTAGGGAGAGACAGAGTGGCTTAGAGCATTTTATTTGTTTTGAGCAAAATGTGGTTGAGGCTGATAGATTCCTGTTGATCTTTTTTTTTCCCCCCCCTGTTTGGGTAAACCCACCATTATCTGACAGAAAATCATAATAACAGAAAATTGCAATCAACCCTGGAAGCAGCCCCATCACTCATCTGCTCTGACACTGGTATTAAGGACCCTCAGGGCCAAATCCAGGAGTTTTACTGCTTCACCAAGGGATTCTCTTTTGCTTGTGGTTGCTGTGAGTCTAACGTCCCTGCAGACAAGGTGCTGAAGAAGTATATGCAACACACTCAATCCTTTGCATTAAAAAAATGCTCACACCTTTTGCAATGCAGCATTTTCTAATAAATTACTGAAATTTCCTCCTCCCGGAGCACAGATGCCAAGAATCCTGCACAACTAACTGCTATAACTCTGAGCACAAATCCCAGCCATGTCTGCAAACTCGTTTGGTTCACGGAAATATTTGTACAGTTTATGGACACACACACTAAGTTCCTGAGGCTTCTTAGTAACACTAAATATCTTGTTATTGTTTACTCGTGGCCTCAGGTAAGAATTACTAAATGGGTGCTTTGCTTAACTGTAACGGAAAGCGGATATGAAATTTAAAGCAAACGATTCAAAGCATCTCCATTAAAGCATCACCATAAGCATCAGAGGAACTATTATGAAACAAGAGCGCAGCACTTTCCTTCTTAGCTGTTCCTTTGTGAGAAAGGAAATGGATCAGGTAAAAGACAGAAAATCTATATCCATTTTTTCTAAATGGCCTATTACATCAGAGTAACACCTCCATATCATATCAGCAATTTTATATCTTAGCCTGTTGGATTCACATGAATTTGGTGTCTGGTTTTACTCACTGAACACAAGTCATCGTGGGCACAAAGGTCTACAGAGTACCCGGTGAGGCAGTAGGAAGGCAGCCCTGCTACCTTGTTCTCCTTCCAGCTCCTTCCCTTCAGTGGAGCTTTCCAGCACACACTGATCATTGATATTCAGCTCACATGCAAGTGATTTTGGCTGTTTCTTCACTAGGGATTGGTTTGCTCAGGCAGAGTGACAAGCAGGGCATTAGTTGTGTTTCCCTGGTCCTCTGCTGGGATGGAGACTGGAGAAGCATCGGGTGTCTAATATGCGATCGACAGCACTAGCAAGCCATGGGAAGCTCAATTCATTGGCTCCACTGTAATGGGACACGGTGTCCACAGTAGGACATAGCAGCAGGAATTGTTGTCTGGGCATGGGGAGGAAAGTTGCATCCTGTGGGGACTGCTGGGCGTGCATCACCTTGTGGCTCTCCAACAGTCACCAGGTGCAGAAACCAGAGCTTCAGCCGCAGAAACAGAAATGCTCTCAAATGACTGAGTAAAACTTGTAGGAAACTGCAATCTATTCTCAGATATCCTCCCAGTGGCAAGACAGGATCTGTTTTTGGTGTAAATTAACCCCTGCACATGCCTCCAATGGGATTAATAACAACCACTTTGGACTCACTGGTAGAAAAAGGATGGGTCTGGATGATGCATGGGAAGCCCCTTCTCCGCCTCACATGCACAGACATCATGAGGTAAAATTAGTCATTTTTTCTGCTGCAATGGGCTTAAAATAAATCCCATTTATAGGACCTTGCACATCATTTCGCTTTGAAAGAGTTCAGTACAGAAAAGGAGGAGAAACAGGAACACAGACGCCTTCAAAGCTGTTGCTTACGTGGAAGTTGCTATCAGATCTGTAGCCGGAATATGGTGATAGCTGAGCTCCCCATCCATTTCCCCCAAAGAGACTCTCTAAACCTTCACAGTGGGATCCTCACTCTGACTGAAGTACAAAATCATGCAAATTCCCCCCTCTCTTGAGCAGCAGAAGCAGTTCTGTTCAAGTGATTCTAGGAGATACAACGTATCAGCACTGGCCTTGGGGAGACGTCTTGTGGAATGCTATAAAACGTAATTCTGCTTTAAAATATGCAGACATGTCCTTTTTGCTTGCAAAACACCCTCCTGCCAGCAAGCTGTGTCATAGTGGAAATTGGTAGCTCCATAGCTCCCCGTATTAATTCTGATATAGCCACCCACCAAGAACCCTGTGGAATAAGGAATCATATGTGCCCTTGTTCTCCAGTGAAGAAACTGAGCCACAGAAGTATTAAGAGCAAAATTTCAAAAACTTTGACATAAGCAGCCTTTTGTCACCTTTCTGACTGCAAGTTAGATTCCTGGTGCACTTAGATATTTCTTATAGATATGATCGAAGAGAATTTAAATGCTCAGGAAGTCTGAGACTGCCACAGAGAGACAATTTGTTAGAGAGGACTGGTGATGTGCTTGCAAAAAGCAAATGTAATATTTAAATGACAGTGAAAGAAAGTTGAAGAAGAAACAGTTCCTTGTAGGATCTGATAAACAGCAGCGGCAATGCAAGGGTGAGGATGGAAATAGCCGGCCAGGGCCGGGGAAATGGTAAAGTGGTACCACTCATTTTAGCAGGCTGGCTGTGTGACAAAATCACACCCCAGGGAAGTGCATGTCTGTGGCAGGGCAGAAAAGTCACAAGAAGGTTCAGAAAAATACATGGTGACCACTGTTTTACTGGAGCTTCAGCAAAATCCGAGATCGCCATGGAAACATCTGAATTTTGATAAATCAAAACATTTGGAAGAGAAAAAAGTTTTGTTGATATTTTCAGACCATCTCAACAGGATAGTTAGCCTCATTAATAATTCCCTTGTATTCCTTTCTCTCACATCTGATCTGAGTAGTTATGCATGTACTTAATAAATAAAATGTCCTTTGACTCTAACTGACTTAAGTCTAGCTAAACTATGTTATTTACTCCAAAAGCACAGTGGCTTGTCCTTAAAGCCTGACGGCCTCTGAAACTCCCCACACACTAGTTGGTCTGGGTCAAGTAATATTTACTAATATTTCATCAGTATGTGAAACCAAGTTCTAGGTCTTGGGTTTATACTCTGGCTTTTCCAGACTTTTCCTTGCTGGAACAAACTTTTATTTAGCCCCTTGAAGGGTTAGCTAAGAATGAAGGGAAAAGCCCCACTGATTTAAATGAAGACCATGACACCCCATGGGGTACATCACCCAGATAGCTGGGTCACGCTGAGACTCAGTCACCTCCCACTTGTGCTCTTCTTTTTTTTGTGCAAGCATAAAAGTGGTCCTCCCTGGGGCAGGTGTGGGTGCCTCTGGATCAGTGCGCCTGTAAGCAACACCCTGCTCCCAGGTCCATTTTCAATTGGTGCAGTCAGTCAGGGGGTTCATGGTGCAAGTGTGTTTTTAGCCCTATCATCTTCCACTTGAATTGTTTGCTGTCTCATCAAAGTGCAGAATCACACACAATCACACAGAATCATTAAGGTTGTAAAAGTCCTTAGATCATCAAGTCCAACCGTCAACCCAACTCCACCATGCCCACTATAAACCATGTGATGGTGACTCCACCACCTCCCTGGGCAGCCAGTTCCAATGCTTGACCACTCCCTCAGTAAAGAATTTCTCCCTAATATCTAGTCTAAACCTCCCCTGGCACAACTTGAGGTTCATTTCCTCTCGTCCTATCGCTGGTTACTTGGGAGAAGAGACCAACACCCACCTCACCACAACTCCCTTTCAGGTAGTTGTAGAGAGCGATAAGGTCTCCCCTCAGCCTCCTCTTCTCCAGACTGAACAACCCCAGTTCCCTCAGCTGCTCCTTGTAAGACTTGTGCTCCAGACCCCTCACCAGCTTCGTTGCCCTTCTCTGGACACACTCCAGCACCAAAATGTCCTTCTTGTAGTGAGGGGCCCAAAACTGAACACAGGATTCAAGGTGCGGCCTCGCCAGTGCCGAGTACAGGGGCACGATCACTTCCCTACTCCTGCTGGCCACACTATTGCTGATACAGGCCAGGACGCTGTTGGTCTTCTTGGCCACCTGGGCACACTGCCAGCTCGTGTTCAGCTGGCTGTCGACCAGCACCCCCAGGTCCCTTTCCGCCGGGCATCTCTCCAGCCACTCCTCCCCAAGCCTGTAGCGTTGCATGGGGTTGTTGTGACTGAAGTGAAGGACCTGGCACTTGGCCTTATTAAACCTTGTACGGTTGATCTTGGCCCATCGGTCTAGCCTGTTGAAATCCCTCTGCAGAGCCTTCTTTCCTTGAAGAGATCAACACTCCTGTCATCTGCAAACTCCGATGTGAATTCTTTCCCTCATCCACTAGGCGGGTCACCTGGTCATAGAAGGAGATCAGGTTGGTCAAGCAGGACCTGCCTTTCATGAACCTGTGCTGGCTGGGCCTGATCTCTTGGTTGTCCTGTACATGCCCTGGGAGTGCCCTCCGGATGAATCTCTCCATAATCTTCCCCGATACCAAGGTCAGGTTGACAGGCCTGTAGTTCCCCAGATCCTCCTTTCTGCCCTTCTTGTAGATGGGCATCACACTGGCAAGCCTCCAGTTATCTGGGACCTCCCCTGTTAACCAGGACTGCTGATAAAGGATGGAGAGTGGCTGGGCAAGCTCATCCGCCAGCTCCCTCAGCGGTCTTGGGTGGATCCCATCCAGAACATTTGCCTCACCCCTGTTCAGAGACATGCGTCTCATGCACTGTCCGCAAAAGCTAGAGTAATTCCCATCTGACCACATCGGCTCCACCTCCATGACGCCTGTTAGTGCTACTTGGTACCCGAATCCCCACATGTCCTTCAGAGTCCTGCCTCTCCATCTCAGAAGTTAACTCATTAAACCCAAATACCTCCCTTCATTTCCTTGTATCTGAAGGTCATTCACTTTCACCTTCTGTCCGTTTAACTACACCACAACAACCTCCAGACATGCAATTTTCTGGCCTAGAATATTATTTCTGACTTATTTACTTGCCTTCATTCGGGAATAGGTCTCACCAGCACAGTTTTTCTTGGAGTGTGTATGCTCATGATATACTAGTATCCACTGAAACTGCCTGTTCTGAGGTGCCCTCAGGGGTGTCTAGCTCTCTGTTAGATATTCACAATTGGATGAGCAACAATTTTCCAGAGGTGAACATAGAAAACTGAAGCCACTGGTTCCAGGCAGCTACATATGTTGACTTTTCAACCCAAAGCTAAAATCTGACATACATTTATTTTATTTTTCCAAGGAAGCTATGCTCTAGTGCTGCCTCCAAAATGCAGTTTGATAAGTATCTTTCACACAGTCCCATTCCTCAGACTTGCCTGCCAATTTTTTATTAGAAGGTGATGCCTTAGTACTGCTGTGTTTGCTGCTTATGTTGCTAGACTGACACTGCTCTGTACTGCATTAACTACTGCCCTTGAAACGGAAAAAAGAAACACATTCAGAGCATGGAGAAAAGAAAAGAAGGGTTGGGGCAGAAAAGATTCAGTAATGTCTGGCTCCCATTCACTTAGATACCACCCAACCTTTGTCTTCATGCCCAGTCAAGGGGATCTTCGTTATGATTTATCTCACCCTAAAGCAGATGTCCAAGTAATTGCATATATCATCCTCTAAATTGTTCTTTTCTGTTAATTGACTAAAAAGGGAGATAAAGGAAGATAAAATGGTTGCTATCTCTGAGAGGAAGAACTAAAGTTCTCAGATTGGTCCCACTCTACCTATCTAATTTAAACAAGTTTCAAGGCTTCGTTCATATTCAGACACGATATATCTGTGGGTGGAATCAATTCTCCTCAGAAGATACCCACTGGGAGCCTCACCAGCCACTCTACGCTGGACATCTATTTGATATCTGACAAAGATGACACACAACTCTCCATTCATTTCCCTATTCTTCTTCTGTTTATCTGTATAAGAAATGTGGGAGTATGAAATACTGATGGAGATATATGCATGGATAACAGTGTGGCATGGGGATATATTAATGTTATCTACAACAGATTGCCACCAGCAGCTTCTGTGATCTACATGAGAGGTGATCATGATGCACAGGTTTCCCCTGTTCAGAGTATAACCTTTCCAGCATACATTTATATTCAAGTCTGGTCCTTGTTATGTGTCCCAAGAGCATATCAGCAACAACGTTCAGCAGGAACAAGTTTTCTAATGTATTAGAAGTGTTTGATCAAGTGTTAGGTCAATCTTTCACATGCTTGTCACTATGTCCCTTCAAGTCCTTGAATCAGAACAGTTTTTTCCCTGTTATCTACCAAGAATAAGCAAGTTTGCTTTTATCTTTTTAGACTGAGGTTTATTCGGTAGAAATCAAAATAGACTGAAACATAGGTTGTATGTGAGACCCACCATCTACTGCTGTCTGTGTTCAGATGAGGGCTCAAGTTCACCATGTCCTGTGCTGTCAGCCAGCTCCATCCACATGACGTCTGGAATTGCTTTTCTTACACTTAAATCTAGTTGGAAGGTACTGCCATACCCCATCTCCCAGGATGATTTTTTTCTTTGCCTACAAGGAACTTCTTGCTCTTGGATGAAAAGCTGGAGTTTTTCTTGAGAAAACGTTGTGATGTTTTTCTGCCGTAAAATAACCAGACTTTTTTTATAAAAAAGCAGAACTGTGATGTGGGAGTCAGATAGTGTTGCTCAGTATGTGATCACAGGAAACAGATGAAGGCCTCTGTGGCCTTGGTGACTCCTTCTGTTGTGTAGTTGAAGTGTTTATGTGCAAATAAGGCTAAGGAGGCACCAAGTCCTCCAGTCAGTGGTTTTTCTTCCATAAGTTTAAGTGGTTCATCTGACCTATTCTGGACATCTACTTTATGACAAGGTGAAGCACGTCTGGATTAATGGCATGATTCTTCTCAAGCTAAAGATGACACCTAAGATATGTCAGGTGAGCCACTCCCTAAACACACCTATTATTCTCCCTTGATTTAAGAGGATGACACCTAAAGTTACATGAAATAAATCTTGGCAAAGAGGTAGACCTCAACACAGAGAAAGTAAAGTAGAGTTTGGGAGTCACACAGCAGTTCAGGGGCTGAATGAGGAATAAAAAGAAAGTTCAGCTTCTGTCCATTGTTAAATTTCTGTGCCGTTGAACCAATTCTCTTCAGAGCTTGTACGAAAAACCAAGTATTCAGAGCTTGATATTTGTGTTGAAAGACCAGTGGCAGAACAGACACTGAAACTGCCTTTATGCATCATAAAGAAGCAACAAAGGGCACAAACTTGTTTTTCTCATTTCAGCTTTGCAATTCACCATAAAAGGGAAAAGCTCCCAATAGTGTACATAGCATCCAGAGTTCATAACAACACTTCTAAGACCTGACAGAACAGTGTCATCTTCTCTAACGCTCTATGGCAACAAAAAAAAAAAGCCTCATAAAATTGTCTAGGAGAAACAATCAAATCCTAATGAAATTACAAAGGGCTGCAAATAAGACTGCCAACAACAGCCATGTTGCCCCAGTCCTACGCACTCTTAACAAGAGTTGCATTGCAATAGTCTTACTTCTCAAGGTTTTGTTTCCAGATGTTACAGAAGTCACTTCCTAGTTCAAACGGAATCCATTGTATAGCATTAGTAAAAAGCCTTAGGCTGCAAGTTGTGAACTTTCACCTAGGTACTGTTGAACTTATACTGAACTCTTAGTTACATGAGGGAAGGCCCCAAAACTGGTGTAAATTATAAAAATAAGATAGTCACACCCATCAGCAGAAGTTAACTTCTCGGGAAAAAAAAATGGCCTGCCTGGAGACAGTGAAGGGATCCAATGAGGAACAAGGAGACCCCAGACCCAAATACTACTATTGGACCGAACCGTCTTGAAAGCGCAGGGGAACTTAGATTGTAAGGGTATAATTGCCCAGAAATTCTTTTGTTTGGGGTCCCTCTCTGGAGGCACCCAGCTCGAGCTGTTCTTCACCACTGGGCCACTTAATAAATTCATCTGGTGTACATCATGTCAGAGATTCTGCTTCGGGAAACCTAGGGTCGAGCCTGAGGGAAGAGGAAGTGCCCAAGAGTGAGGGAGTGTGTGTGTGTGTGTGTGTTTGAGGAGTCAAGGGGCACCCATCAGCTCACTGGAGTCGCCCGCTGCAGAGGGACTCTGGTCATAGCAGTTAAAATCTTGGGTGGTGTACGTGCAACTCCTTGATTGGTGTGTGAATGCTCGGGCAGCAGCTTCTCCTTTAAAACAAATAAAGACCTTGGTAGGTGAAATATGTGTTTTACTGATCTACAACGGATTAAATATTTGTCATCTGACAGCCCAGGGAAATACAGTGGGAATTCCAATGTCTGTGTTACTTGTTTCACATATCTCTGCACTCTTTTATGCTCCATTGAGTGGCCAAGACTACAACAGGGGCTGTCAGTGCTGAAAGCTGGTCAGCAGAATAAATAATTAAGAGTACGGAAGCCACTAGCCAAATATATTCAGAAATTATACTGTGTCATTAGGTACCTTCATGGGTTTCTGTTCACTTGACTTCTTGCCAATAGTGTGACACTGTTGCCAAACTGTATGCCAAAATAGCATGAGTGCAACTCAGTGATGGGACTAGTCTTTGCCCAATCATAGTAAGAGGGAGAGGTAAATACTTGTGATGCATCATTTTTGATGTTGCTCTTGGGGCTTGGATTTTTTTTCTTCATTTTCAAACAAAAAGTAATATTTTTCAGGAGAAGAATGTCTTCCCCCAGTGAGCATCTCTTACCTGCACACCTTCCTCTTGCTGTGTGTTTTGCCAGGATAAGCTTTTATCTCATCTAAGGATTTTCATAGCGCAAAACTAAAAATGCCAGCGGTTCAGCAGGAATCAGTCTACTTTCACCTCAGCTGTATCTGGAGCTGGTGTCACAGCAGTGTTTAGTAGCAGAGGGTAAGAGCCACTGTCTGCCATGATTCACTTCCTGCATTCATGATTTAGAAACACAGTTTTTCTCTCCTGCAAAAACTACCCCAGCCCTGTCCCCTAATACTGCTCCTCCTAAAAACACTTGAAAACTTGTCACAGATTTCAATGCATGCAGAATAAGGAATAGATATTTGTATATTAAATTAGAATATCACCTTTTCTCACTGCAGAATAAGGTAAATTTGATGTCAGTTAGTTCCTCACTTTAAAGCTTCTTCCTAATACTACTAAGCCCAGGAAAAAAAAAGTCAAAGTAGAACACATATTTGGGTTATGCTGGCATATGCTGAAGATTTCCCGGAGCTGTACCTAAGAAGTGTGAAATAACAGCAAGAAACAACGTGCTAGGTTGTCTGTGCAAAGCCTGCTCTGTTCAGTTTGTTTTTCAGAGCTGTGCAGTGCCATATGGTACCAGCACACCCCCGAAGGTTGTGGTTAGCTTGCAGTTGGAGGGGATTTTCCTTCTGTGTTGCTGTTAAGATCTCCTCCTCTCCTGCCTAGCAGCCACCCTGTGGGTACAGGATGCCTGTACGAGACTGGCAAATAGCCCAATGGGGGTAAATTAGGGAGCGGCATTATCACTCCCAGCAAAGACCAAGTACTGGTGGCTGATGAACTGAGATGCATGGAAGGGGCAATTTGTGCTCCAAAATTCAAGAATAGCTCCCATTCGTGAAGTTATTCTCCACCCCACTGATGAAGGTTGGCTGTAAAAGGATGATCTCAGGAGCATGGGTTTGAACTTCATATGCCTGCAGCTTCTCTTAGTGGATCCTCTAAAATGGTGATTGCAGTGACCTGAGTGAAACAGGAATTATATTTTTAATGTATCAGGGATTTCAGTTATCTGCAGTAGTTCATTGGAGCAGATGGTGAGATGAAAAGCAACCCTTGCCTTGATACTGAGCAATGCATTGGATCTGATTCAAACGTGCACGGTGGAAACCCTACGCTTTAACAGTGATTAAAATGCACTTAGATTCAATACCCTTACAAGAGCAACAAAAATCCAGTACAGTAGCACTAAACTCCAATGGACGACTTCAGTAAAAATGAGGAAGCTTGTTAAAAAGTTAAAACAGGCAGCTAAGGGAATTAAATCCTTTCGGGCAGTATGGAGACTACTGAAGGATGCAAAACTGGAAGCAGAACACCAGTGAACATCTCCCATTAAGAAAGTCTTGAGAAAGGATAAAAGCAAGCCAGTGTGATGACACAGGAAAGAAAAAGATGTTATTAGAATTAAGAAGGCATCATTCAACAGACTGAAACTGTACCCAAACAAAAAAAAAAACAAACCAACAAACAAACAAACAATAATAACAATAACAATAACAATAATAATTCTATCATAAATTCTGTTTAGTAAATACACAAAAATAAAAACAGTTACATGACAAAACAGTTTGAGAAGCGATCAGCTAAAAGATTAAAACAAATAATAATTTCTTCTTCCATTCTACAGGAACAAAAAGCCTGGCCTGAGAGTCTGTAGGGCCAGCTGATGATCTCAGTAGACAAGGAGCACTCAGGGAAGACAAGGCCATTGCCAGGCAGCTAATAAATTCTTTGAACTGGTGTGTGCTGTAGAAGAAACCGGGAACAGTCTTGTAAACTCTTTGTTAGCTTGTAGCTATGTTTGAGACTGAAGTAATCACAGAATCACAGAACAGCTGAATTACCAATGGCAACATTTAACCTTTCACTTAAAGCTTCCTTGGAAACTGAAGGGTGTAGAGGGTGGAAAATGAAAGGACCATCAAGGATCTGACTTGTCAAAAAGGCTCAAAGGGAAGCTAAAGTTTTAGGAAGCACTTAGTGATCGTCTAATTCCGTGTCTTTTAAAACCAGGCAAGCTTCACTGCAGCTTTTGAGTTCTCAGCTGGGTAGTAGAGAGTTTACTTGTGCTAAGAGCTTCAGCAGTGCTACAGGGCAGCTCTGCTTGAATGTATAGATGTGGGTAAGTGACCCCTCCACTCACCCCTGGTATGCAGCACAGCTCTGAAGCAGTTTACTGTTTGGGCATGTTTGATATCGAGGCCTGGCCAGATTGTTTCTGGAGATACTGATTTATCAAATCACAAGACATGGGGTCACCATCTGAAAGTATAAACACAAAGGTCTTTCGTTTGGCTGTTGAAGAGACTGAACATCTCCTCATGGCCGTCCTCCTCGGGGCTGCATCTCCTCCAGCCAACTGGCTGTTTCTCACGCCGGCAGCACAGGTCTTTCACAGCACAAAAAGTCCAGCCACAGCAAGGAAGGCAGCGATACCAGTCAGGGAGCAGCCAAGTAAGTAAAAAAGAATGCTGTTGCGCAGGGTTACAAACCTGCCCACAAAGCAGCAAATGCTGCTGTCTGGAAGAAAAATGAATCCTTACGGTCCTATTTGTTCCCCCCTCTTAGAAGCCAATGCGCTGCCTTGTGGAAATGTATTACTCAATGCTGAGAAGCAGGAATCTCTAGAGCACCGGTCTCTGCAATTTTACTTTTCCCCTTAAAATTCATGTTTGCCTCAGATCACCACTTTCAACACAAACATGTAACAAAAAGAGCCAAAGCCAGAATCCCCTCCTTGTTTTGATTTTCCACATGCAGGCACAGAAACATTTGGAGCTTCCGATAGCGACCCCACATCTCTTGACTTGATAAATTGATGTGACAGGCTTGATATCAGATACAAAACCGACAACTGCACCAGAGATTTACTAGTTATTTCACACAGAAAGGGCTCTTGTAATTCTCTGTAAGTCTCTTAGCCACATGGGTTTTGCAGCCTGATAGTGAAACGAACAATAATGGAACTGGGTCAGAAACTGTTATTGCCAGTGAACTTTGCTTGGCGAGTGCTAATGTATCGTAACAATGGGCAGCAGAACCAGTTGCTGAGACCGATGGACAGACTGATCGCCCTCATGTGAATGCAGCAGGAGGACATAGCTTGTTATTTTGTAATTCAGGGGACTAATACCTCATCTTCCTCAGGAGCACAGGGACTGCACAAACACCAGCCCTCTGTCGTCATTGGGATGCGAGGTGCATCTGCCTTGCAGAAAAATCCTTGGAAGAAGCACTTTTCATGTCATTTCTGCAGTTTTCTCCAGAACGAAAATCACTTCCTTGGTTTTCTCATGAAAGAAAAATGTGGTTTTTTGTATGGGTCAGCTTGTGGAGGTTACTTCCCCCCCACACACACTTACTAATGGAATTGGTTTTATCTGTTTATTAAACCTAGGTCTTCTGGGCCAGCATCCACCTAGGCAGAGCCCTGAATAAACATGAATTGACACATATCTAAGGCGTAAAAAGAGGAAACCAAATTTTTATCCTACTTTTGCTGTAGTAAATCTAAACCAACTTCACTAATTTCAGTAGAGTAACTGCCTTTGCCATGCAGCTATCATCTCCTACTGCAAGAAAAGGCAATGCAGGAAATAGTAAGGGAGATCTGCAATTGATGGATTCTTCTGCTTCCTAAAACTGGTGATCCATTGGGCTGCAACAGCCTACAGGATATTTCTGTCTTTCATTAACTGCTTCTGCTAAGCAAATTTATTCCAATTCTTTTCTAAACCACCGTGACAGGATTTCAGTAGCACACAGACTGTTTGTTTCAACTAAGGATTTGTCATTAGGACCACAGAGCTGCACCATAAATTCAAAAACTCCAAGCTTCCATACATAGATGAATATTAGGTATTTATACACAGTTTGAGCATTTGAGGGAACTGGAATTTTACTGGTGCGGAATGTATGCTTTCAGAAATGGATCTGGATTTCAAACACCAACCAGCCTTCTCTTTGCCTCTTTAGGCATGGGCATGTCATATAATTCTTTCTTTGCAGCAGCTTAAAGGGGAAAAGAATATTCTCCTTTTACAGCGGGATTAGATGTAGAGCTGAAAAGCTTACAGAATTATTTTTTAAAGCTGTGTATTAATATACAAAAAAATCAGCCAATAAATATGTTTTCCTTCCTGGCAATTCCCTCCTCACACATGCCAGCCTTTTGTACAGCCACCCTCTTTGAATACAGACTCCTTAACAATTAATCAATATTTAAATCTGAATCCACTCAATTATTCATTTAAAACAACAGCCACACATTGCTGTCAATAAAAAGCCCCAGAAAAGATGGAGAAAGCAAGCAAGCTATTTGAAACCTTCATAAACAATGAAGAAATATAAAATGTAAGGGAAAAGGTGAATCACCAATAAAGATCATCTTGCCGATTAAAGGCAGAAGTCACAGAGATGTATGTGTGCTACATCATCGATCGTGTAACACCATTGTTTTAAAATTGTGCCCTGAACCCCGGTACAGAAATCCTACAGTCCAGCTGAAGACTAATGGATTTGCACAGGAGCAGTTTGACCCAAAGAACTCCTATTAATAGTGACGGTGAGTAAGAAGGGATCACCAGCTTGGCTTGCCAATTTGAGTATGAATTTGGAGTTTATATTTGGCAGAAATGAATCTTTTACTTGCAAGACAAATAAATTCACTATTAGGTCTGTGAAACACCAACCCATAAATTTATATTTTTCAATCTATCTTCTCTAGCCCTCCAGAGTGCTAATAATGTGAATATTGTCCACAACACAGCAAGCAGTGCTTATGGGAGCCTCCTGCAGTTACAGCTCTCCCCAGTAAAGCATAGTCATACCAAAGAAAAGTCAGGCATATGTCATTATACCTGCACATCTTACTAGCTAATCATCTTTAAAATGCTCTGAGTGGTGACATTCAGTGCAAACCCCCTTGGGACACCCGCTCCACAATAAGCAGGCGATGGGAAGGTTTGCACCACAGCTTATAGGCGTTGCAGGGCTGCCTTTCACCTGCAAACAGTTGCTGCTTTCCCCAAACCCGGGGCCAAGTAACTGAATCCATGTGCTTGGCTCCTTCTTTTATGTATTCAGAAGTGTTGTCTCTTTCTGTGAAGGGTGTTTCCATCTCCACCCCCCAGATGATCACAACGTTTATCTCTAGCAGCACAACCGCAAATTGTGACCAAGAGCAAGAACAGCTGGATTCCCCCATCTGGCTCCAAATTGCCCCTTCCAACATCTGCAGCTCCTAACTGGATCTGACATTAGCGTACAGCAGAAAGACATCCCTCCTTTCAGCACCCTGCGTATCAGAACACCAAGAGGTGACAGCTGACGGTTCACACACACCACTCCGTGTAGTAACAGTCGATCAGAATCTGACTCCGTAGCTTTTTTGGTGTCAACATTATCACTTGATATAGGCCCCTGAGTTTTTGTAAGATGGAAATTAGTGACACAACATTTAATTCCACACTTCAGAGAAGACTGGATGAAATTCTGCCCACCAACCTGTTCCCATTCTTACGCTTTGCTATGTCAGGTATGTCTGAAAATGAATTTGACATGTGTAAGCACAGGTTTAGCTTCAGGGTCCCCTATTAAGGCTATCTCAGGGAAATGAGAAAATAGTCTATAGTTAAAATATACTATTTCCTACCACAAAAATATATTTACTCTGTTTAACTAAAGGAGACGTTATTTTTGTGGGACACCAAGACAGATTCTTTCAATTATTTTGACTATTTTACTACAGACAGAAAGACTGAATGCTCGTTTGAAGTCAGTAGAAAATATCTTTGTTTCCTCCTTGTTCATGTTTTGTTTTGTGGTTTGTTTCTCTGTTTTGGTTTTTGGGGTTTTTTTTTCATTTTAAAGGTTTTTCTTGTACCTTGTAAATTATTTTTCCTGAAAATATTGCTACACTGTCTCTCCTGAAGCCTAGGAGCAGAAACCAGATTTACTACTGAGAGCTTCCTCTTAAAACAAACCAGGAATATATTGTTCCAGTCACCATTCACTGGAAGAATTAATTCTTTTTTGTGGGATCACACCTTCAGCAATAGTTTTGGAAACCAAAATCCAAACTTTACCTGACTGAGCAAGATTTGCTATTACTTTAATATGTAACCTCTCTAGCTCTGATCTTTGCCTCAATACATTTTTGTCAGACACTCTAGAGGATGTCTGAACCCACAAAATATAAATGTCATTCAGAGGATGTTTGTGAATACACTTGAGCAATAGTCTTTGCTCCCCTTCTGTGAAACCTTACCCTTCTCTGTCGGACTGCACTGACATTGCGTTGCTTTCTGCCTCTCCTGCCCAAACCACTAGTCCCCCACGTTTATCAACCACAGACAACTGTGTCAGAGCCGCACTCTCAGAATCTCTTTCACTGCTGTGTAACATCAGCATTTACCCAGCATCACATATGCCAGCTGGTGCTTGCGAGTGTCTCTTGAAAGCACAGGTCCCCACTAGGATTGAGTCTCAGATGCACAAATGTAGTTCAGTAAGTAATTCCATCAAAATCAATGAGTGTAAGATGTCTAATTCCTATCTGGACAATTGCGTGTGTTTGAGGACCTGGGTCTTGGCCTATACATCAGTGTCATTTGGAGTAAAGGATATGTTCCTTGATTAACTTTTTTAATGAGACCAAAATTAAGGTTGTTTTATTGAAGTTGAAGATTATTTGTCCCTTTGCAAATCACTGGTCCAAATAAATCTGGTAAGAAACTGATCTCTTTTAAAGGCTGTAAGTTCCCAGGGGCAGAATAATTAAATTTTCCAAAATACTTATCATAATTATGTTTTGTTCAGAGATTAGTTGAGCTATCCTCTTGGGATCAATTATGACTCATCCTAAAGCCAGAAGCAAAAAAGTTTTTCGTTAAATCCTATTGGAATGACTACCAGCTGCTTCACACAATAAAGTAGCTTTTTTCCCATATTTTAACATGCCAATGAAGTTATTAAAACATTGCTCTTGGTCATTCTTCAGCATTTTGCACAAAGCACTTGAAGGTCGGTGTGGCTGGCAATTAGAGAACAGGGTATGCAAAGGTGCTCTCAAGGAGCAACGATCCAGGTGTGGGAGTCTGTTTAATAAGAACAACTGGTTTGTGTAAGACAAATTAATATTGTTATGCATTTTCTGATTAAAAGAAGCAGCAGGTTAGAAGGTTGGAACAGAGCAGCAGAAAGTAATCAAAGGGCCCAATTCTGATTATCTCAGCATTTCTTACCTTCAGTGACTCCAGTAGAAGCATCTTCCTCATGTCCTAGTCCTGCTTATGCAAAAAAGAAGGCAGAAATTACTATTAACTCCAGCATGAGCATTCTCAAGCTATGTTTTTATGGACAAGCCTCTCTTGATTTCCAAAAACTCCCTTAACATCACATGCAAATGGAACTTAATACATTAGCACTTGAATTCAAGCTCCCTGTGGTGCTATATAGATAGGAAAACTACCAACAACTTGATAATTGAGCACAAACAACTTTTGTTCTTGTTTAAAGGTGGTAGAAATTACCAACATCTTACCCAAGCCTGCTACTCGGGAGCAGTGACTTAAAATACTCAAAAGTCAAGCGGAGCCAAGTCTCCAAACCTTTTCTGTCCTCCAGCACAGGACTGGCACAGGGCAATGGATCCATGTTGCACAATAGTACTCCAGGCTTTGGTTTTTTTTAAGGCTTTTACTTTTGGAAAAAATTTGCATATATCTGTTTGCATTTGATATCTTCTGCATTTAAAGGATGATTGTGAAGATGATCAGAGAGGAAAAAGAAAGAGCAAGTGGTTCTCCAACTTCTTAAAATAGCTCTGCCTTGCTTCTCCAGGTTGGTATATCCCTTGACCCATTTCCGTGGGGGCAAGGATCGCTTTAGAAATTTCCCATACGCAGATGGACACACAGCATAGGTAAACCCACTGTTTGCCACAATTCACAGACCTTTTAGAAAGTATGGACCATAGCTCATGTAGGTAATTCGTATGACTCAGTGGCATACTGGCTGAAAGCCACCAAGATATGTCTGTGGAGGCCTGGCATCCACTCTCTCCTTCAGGCTGCTGCAGGACAAGCACAACTGGAGCTAAATACCATTAGACTAGGCCCCAAATCTTCTTTTATTTATGATGCACTACAAAGGAATATGGTGCTACAGTAGATAGCAGACAGATAGCATCACACTCTGGCACATGCAGTATTTAGGTCAAACAAGAGCTGCGTTTACACACCCTGAGTGGTGGTCCTCACCCCATTTATTTCACCCAGGTGGCTTGGAAAATACTGACTAAGGGCAGTAGATGAGTCAAAAGTCTTCACCTTCCAGTTCTGTCACCCAACAATACTGTAATTTGCAACCAGCTATGAATTCGGAAAGCCTCAAGAACTGTCGTTAAACAAGGCAATTTCACAGAAAAGTGAAAAGCTTCACATCTTGTATCATTCTGCATTCATTGTCCATCATTCATTCTCCATAACTGGTTAAGTAAGTTTCATGATTAGTTAAATTTACAAGAGAAGGGTGTTTTAGGGAGAAGGGCATTTTCCATAGGGAATAGTCTACCCATGACCAGAGAAAGCAGATTCAATTATCATGAATTATCTGTCCCTGTTGCAAAAATTACTTTTGCTTTTTATTCATTGTGACAGATCTGCTTTCAGTTAAACACCTATTGCAAATAAAAAGATTTTGGTGGGTGATTTCCTTTGTGATACTTTGCCCAAGAAAAGGATTTATCTATCAACTTGTGAATTGTGAATATCATCAGCCAATCAGTAATAAAAGATAAATCAATGGCATGAACCAAACAGATCAATAAAAGATGAAACAATTGATATTGCTCAAGACACTCTACAGGATATCATTTACCTAACAAGGAGCAAACACAATAACATCAATTACTTCTTAGAGTTAGAAAGGCCTGATATAAGAAATAATTGGAAGTAATTATAAACATCAGATTTTCGAGTTTACAAATATTAAAGCATTGCAAAGTTCGATCTCTCCTGTGAAGAACTGTTTCTTCAACTACTGTAGAGTACTGTAAGCAGGAAGGAGACAAAAATATCATTTCCATTACCCAAAATTCAAACCGGACAGCTTGAGAGACAGTGTTTAGAACACATATGATGTTTTAATCTTACCAAAAGGACAGAAGCATCATTTAGTCTTTACTGAAATCAAGTCTGTTATCAAAGTCATTTCTATCCCTAGCGCAAAGGCCACCATATTACAAATATTGTCACCTGTCTGCAGCTGGCGCTGACAGCCCGGTAAATCTTTATCTCAGAAGGTTTCCTCATGGAAAAGACTTCTGCTCACAGTATCAGTGGCAGAATCAAGGTCTGTGTGGAGACAGATGCTGTTATCACACCAGGTGTCTGGTGTAAGCTTGTCGCTGAAGGACACCAATGTTTCTCAACCTCCTCAAAGCCACACAGCTACAGTAGCTGATTGACAGATTAGCTGTATTAATTTATTCAGTCTAATTTTTCAAGCAAAGCTACATGCCAAACTGGCAGCGCCTTCCCCCAGAACAGTACCTGGTTATTTTGTTTCCCACAGATTGCACACTCACATAAGCATTTGGTCAATTCACAAAACTACCTGCACTGGGTCTGCACGTGATTGCACACAGGCAGGGCTGCATACAGGCAGATCCCACTGGGTATAAAAATACAACATAAGCTACTAAAGAAGGATGAATCAAGCTAAAAGGACATTGCCATGAGCCCCAAAAGTCCCCCAAAAGTCACCTATTTGGGACAAAGCTGGAATAGAGCATCCCACCCCTCTTCACTCTTTTCTTGACCAGCACCACGCCCTTAGAAATCATAGACTCATACAATCATAAAATAGTTTGGGTTGGAAGTGACTCTAAAGGCCATCTAGTCCAACCCCCCTTTGCGTATGTGAAGGAGCAGGGACACCTTCAACTAGATCAGGTTGCTCAGAGCCCCGTCCAGCCTGACCTGGAATGTTGACAGGGATGGGACATCTACCACCTCTCTGGGCAACCTGTGCCAGTGGCTCACCACCCTCATTGGGAAAAATTTCTTCCTTATGTCTAGTCCAAATCTGCCCTCTTTTGGTTTAAAACCATTACCCTTTTTCCTAATGCAACAAGCCCTACTAAAAAGCCTGTCCCCATCTTACTTATCAGCGCCCTTTAAGTACTGGCAGGCTGCAATAAGGTCTCCCTGGAGCCTTCTCTTCTCCAGGCTGAACAACCCCAACTCTCTCAGCCTGTCCTCACAGGAGAGGTGTTCCATCCCTCTGATCAGTTTTGTGGCCTTCTCTGGACCCGCTCCAACAGGTCCATGTCTTTCCTGTGCTGAAGACTACAGAGCTGGATGCAGGACTCCAGGTGGGGTCTCACCAGAGCAGAGGGGCAGAATTCCCTCCCTCAACCTGCTGGCAACGCTGCTTTGGATGCAGCCCAGGATACGGTTGGCCTTCTGGATTGCGAGCGCACATTGCCAGCTCATGTCTGGCTTTTCATCCACCAGTACCCCCAAGTCCTTCTCAGCAGGGCTGTTCTCCATCCCTTCATCCCCCAGCCAGTGGGGTGGTTGAATGATGATACCGGTGGTTGCCCCAACCCACTTGGCCTTGTTGAACCTCATGAGGTTCACATGGGCCAATGCCTCAAGCTTGTCCAGGTCCCTCTGGATGGCATCCCATCCCTCGGGTGTGTCAATCACACCACTCAGCTTGGTGACATCTGCAAACTTGCTGAGGGTGCACTTGATCTCACTACCTATGTCATTGATGAAGATATTAAACAGTACTGGTCCCAATTTGGACCCCTGAGAGACACCACTCATCACCAGTGTCCATCTGGACATTGAACTATTGACCACTACCCTCTGGATGTGACCATCCAACCAGTTCCTCATCCATCGAACAGTCCACTCATCAAATCCGTCTCTCTCTAATTTAGGAGAAGGAGGAGGACTGTGGAGGACTGTGTCAAAGGCCTTACAGAAGTCCAGATAGACGACATCTGTAGCTCTTCCCTTATCCACTGATTTGGTCATTCCATCATATAAGGAAATTTTTTGAGGCTTCTTCTATCCAACCAAGGGCTAAAAAATTCTGGAAAGGCCTGTAAAAAAGTGAAGTTCAATAAAAGTAGCTATGCAATTCAAGGGATAGAAAGTTTGAGAGTGTGACTGATAACCAGTTAAATACAGGACTAATGAGCAGGCTGCCTGTTCTCCATCAGAGGACTAACGAAGGTCTGCACAAGACACATGGTATTTGTACAGAGGAGGATGAGCAGTCTGTGAAAATGTTTGAATACAACATTTAAAGATATATGGCATGAATGGAACACTTGGTGTTGCTAAAGATAGGAGCTAGTTTGTGTACTAAGAGTATGGATAAAGTAATTAAGCAATAAAAATAGACACAACAGATGCTTGATGAGAACCATTGGGGTCATTTTCCCATTGCTACATAATGTATAAACAACTGGTGAAATATATGCAAAGGGGAGTTGTATCTTGGATACTTTGAGCTTGGGGTTTTGGGGAATTCAACCCATCCATGTACCATCTCAGCAGCAGTAAAGCTATGTACCAGGAGGCTCTGAATAATGGCATATGCTAAATCTAGTGTTGCACTCAGCTGCATGACCGGGCAAGGCTCTATGTGTTGGTCTGAAGAAGAAGTAGGGCAGTCACTTGCTGCTGCTATCAGTACATAACCAGTATGCTTTCAAAAAAGCAGTCAAACTCTGGGGGTTTCCAAGACCTTAAGCAAGGGTGCATATCATAGCTATATCCCAAACTGAGTGTAGAGTCTTAGGACAAGGCCTGAGTTTGCAACACACACTTGTTTTTGAAGGAAAAAAGCCTCTATGAGGAGCTGCAGATGAGATCCAGCACTGGAGCTAGAACACTGATGTGGGAAACAGGCAGGCAGGACCTCAGGGCACACTGTGGGATGCACCCACTGGTCAGCTCAGGCGCTGCCACTAGCTGCCTAGTGCTAAATACTGCTTAATGCAGAACTCCTCCAGGAATTAAATACTAGAAAAATAGGTCCTTGGCAATAGGACTAAAATAGGTCCATCCTGAAATTAGTCACAAACACCTAAGAAATGCAAGCTGAAAGGTTTCCCCAGAACCAACTCTGTCCTAGAGCACTGACGTATCACCTTGGCAATACGGGGAGGATCGCTTCACTGAGGCCTTGCTCCTGATTTTGCTTATGCTGACATTTTGGTGGAATTGCTTCTGATCAGGGCAGGGTAAATGAGAAAAGAAGCTGTTTAGATGCAGAACAACAGGTATTTCTAAGTCGGGCATTGTGGCTGTTGCAGGTAGCCTAGGGCTGACGTAATGGAACAGAAAGGAGAAACAAGCAGGATAATAAAGAGTAGCTGGGGGCTCTGATGTGTACTGGAGCATTCCCGCCAGGCTAAAAAGGACTGATGTGTCTCCTGGTATATGCCAGTGACTTAGTTAAGAAATGGCTGCACAATAAACAGGCAAACAGAAAACCTGTCAGGAGACTGTCAGGGCAAGAGTACATATAGATGGCAATGACAAATCCAAAGAAAATACAAGAAAAGAAAAAGCCCATTAAAGCAGTACAAGAAGATGAGAAGGGAAATTAGCCAGGCACCAAAGAGCATCCCATCAGAGTGAAATTTGGTGTTAACGACCGCAACTTATAGTGATCATATGGCCTTAATGAACAATTTATCTTTGCCAAAGCGTGCTGTCCCTACTTCAAGCCACCATGTTTGATGTCCTTTTAATGGTCCATGTGTTTCATTTGTAACAATCCAATTAACAGTTGGGCTTCAATAGCTCTAATCATCATCTACTGTTAATATTGTTTCTGTACCGTCGGGAGTTTCACGGTTTGTTAAATTGCATTTTGCACAACTGAGATTTTCAAGCTCAAAGACCTGCTCTGCCTGTTAAGCTTCTGGAGGGGAACGAACTGGTAAGGACAAGAAAAATATAGCTACAGAAGAAGCAATGCCACTGAGCTGGTGCAGTAATTCCTCTTTTCAGACCCAATTCTTAGCTGTAAAGCGCATATTATGTGCACAAACCATATGACAGAGGGGCTGCAAGAGTTTATGGGCTGATGATCAGCATTTGGAGACATCCTGAAAGGGAGAGACAGTATGTTGATTTATTTGCTGGTATGCTGACAGAGGAGCACACACTGCCGGGTCATTGCAGCTGAGCATCATTTCTTCCATCCTACAAATCAACATGCTGCAAAAAAACAAAATCAGGGAAAAATTACTGCCCCAGACACGAAGTGAATGGACCAGCTCTGAATGGACCAAATTAAGAGTATCAGCATTGTTTTGTGAGCCCAGAGCTTCATATGGGTTAATGTACACTGAGATGTGCAGAGTGTGCCCCTTTACCCGGTGCCATGCAGGAGCGATACACTGCACTGGGGTCGCGCTCCTCTCCAGCTAGGGAACAGTTACAGGATGGAGCTGGAGAGGGGAGATGATTTCCTGAGATTGTGTCTCCATTGCCTCAGCTATCTTATGTTAACATCATAAAAATGGTTAAATTGTGGTCTTTAATATGTCATTCGTAGATTTGATCTTTTTGAAGTTCACTACTCCATGCCACTTTGCTCAACACTATCCTCCGTGAATAGTGCATGAAAAAGCCCAAATATGCAAAGAGAATTTCAGTACCGTACATAGGCCAACACGGAGGTGGTAGGGAAAAATGTTGATTCATCTGAGGGCCAAGCTAAAAGGTCTGGCTATTTATATTCTGTCTGTTGAAATTACATCATATGAGCCAAACAAACAAAAAACCCAGAACACAAACAACAAAAAAACCCACAGACTCAGCTCATGAGCCCTTTATGTAGTTGCAATCACTTACGGAGTTCACAGTGTGACTGATGCAAAGGGCAAAATTATAACCTGATGATGATGATGTGGACTGACTGCTTATCCACTAACACCCTTTGAGGGTACTTAGAGGTCTACAATGAACAGGAAATGAACTATTTTAGAGCATCCTTAGTATCACCTCATTGTCTCTTATGAATCTAATCCTATTCAGGACAGCAGACTCTCAACCATACCTTTTACTCCTTTTGTGTATGTTGACCATTACTGTTTTCTTAGAAACTATACACGCACATAGTGTATTATAGAGATATACAATGGCTAACTTAACTCTATTTTTAGCTTTGTTATACCCTTGATGGTGTAAAAATAAATTGGTATTTTTGTAATGTCCAATTATAGATACTGAAAGAACAGATCAGTCTAACATCGGTTTTCTTTTCGTTGTCCTTGTTGATTCATGTTCTTTGATTTTTGGCATATATTGGTAATATATTTCTATACTGTGTAGCAGTGGATAGCTAGCAACCTGGAAAACAACAAACTAACTTTCTATTTATAAAGAATAAATACCTGCTTTTTTGCAGTAGGTTATTTTTATTTTTGCGTAAACAAAGACAGAACAAACACTTAGAAAATCTTTGCGATTCAAAAAGTGTGAGGCTAGGTTAAACTCAGAAAAAAACTGTAAACTTCCACAAAGTGGAAGTTATCTCTCAACTTGTACTGTTGACAGCACTCATCTATATTTAAGTGTAACGTAACAAAAAAATGATGATAGTCTGATACTTTATACATGTAATTAAAGCAGCAAGGTCTAAAACCTCAGTAATCCTTTGAAAATTATGTGTGAGGCTTATAACCAGTGAATCTAAAACAATGCACAGAGGCAAGCGTAACAAGGCTGCCCAAACACAGCAAGACCTCTTTCAGCTACCTGGTAAATATAAGTCCTATGGAAAGAATCTGGGTTTCTGTAAAGTATGTAAAGTTTTGCTATGATAGCAATGGGCAAGATGATTTTTACTAAGACTAGCAGAGTTTGGTCTTAATGACAGAAATAATTTTCCAGAAAAGACAGAGGAAGAAAGGAGGTTGTAGAAAGACGCTGATTAACAGCTGCACTTACACAAGACCAAACAATCTAATAAAATTAAATATCTTTGCAAGACCAAAATAAGATCCAGAAAAACGAGACCCTATTTGATTTGAGTAATAAAGATGTTGTAGCCAATAAAAGTTTATGTGGAAACATAATCTTATAAACTCATAAAAACTAATTTCACCCAGAATAGTTAAGAGGCTACCAAATTACCCTTCTTTATTTTAACTTTCTTTTAATGCCAGTTGTATTTCATAGATTTTGCAACAGGTCTCAGTGTAGAGGTTGAGTTTCCATACTGTAAAATGTTGAGCATCCACATCTCACCAGAAATCAGATATCTGCCCAAAGAAAATAAGATGAATAAATGATTATTATTTCTCCTCTATATCTGAGAGGATATATCTGACCTATATGATCAATAGAAAGAAATGGGCTCTTCTGGGGGCTTCATCTGACTCAGATGTCTGTTTTCAGGCGATGAGTCACGCCTTAGCAGTGCCTACTTGTCTCCACTGATATTAGGGCAGAGTAAGGTTATTAGGTCAAATGTAAATTTTATCAGACAGTCTGTCTACCCCTGCTAAGTGCACCAAAATGGTAATGTAAAAAAAAATTGCTGTTGCCCTAAATTGTATTTCTTTCCTTTTTACCCTCATTTCCTGTCTAAACTAGCTCCCTAGGGATGCCATATTGTTACTGGAGAAAGTTTAATTAATAGGTTGGTTAGAGACTTAACGCTATTCACGAAACAGCAATGTACATTCACAGATTCGGTGTTAGCCATGTCACGCCCAAACTAGTTGCATATGGAGCAAGAAGAAGATGCTACAGAGGAGAATAGACACATCTATAGCTCAGGGTGCCAAAATGACATACAGTTTGTGCCGTGCAAATATGGCCTGGACCTCCAGACAATGCATCTTGCCCAGCCTCCTCTTGCTACCTTCTGCACCTCTGCCCCTTCAGACCAAGTCATGAAGAGGGACCCACATTCAGTCATGTGGCGGGAGAAGGGTGGGAAAAAGGAAAGTTGCAGGATGGAGCCACAACCTCAGACATGTGTCTTCTGGCAGGGCCCCTGGCAACATGGAGACCCTCAGGGAGATCTCTTCTGAGCTTGTGCCATGGCCACTCCCTTACTCTGGTAGGAGAAAATAGAGGAGGTGCAAACCGCAGTGTTTCCCATTCTGCACCTGTGTTCTTGCTACATAACACATGATTTGGACTCTGCTTTGAGCTTCCAGGTTCAGTTGGGCAAAACATGATTTATAGACCTATAATACAGTATGAAAAGCATTCTCATTTCCTGCAGTATGTACAGTAATTAATGTTGATGACTGGAAGATGCAAGGGAAGATAAGGAAATTCAGAAAATCCGGCCCCAAATCCTTGAAAGTTATTTCTGCTCTCTGCAGAGGATTTTGGATGCAAGTCACTGTGTGCCCTTCAGAGAGCTCAAAGTTGTCAGCACTGTGTTATTACTAAGATACATTTTTTAATTTAAAAAGTGAGTGGCTGATTTATGATAGTTTTCCTTTATTTCCAGACAGCATAATAGTGGCCAGGTGGTATCTCTATTGGCAGTGACAAACTGTGGAAGATTTTAGTTGTGTTGGTATTTCTATGAGTTTGATACAAATGAGAGTTTGATCCCAGCAGTATGCAACCCACAGCCATGTGCCAGGTAACGCTCTCTCAGTTGGTATATTCTGTCACCTTTTATATACGCATCAGATGTGTGTTAATCTCCACTACAATAAAAAATTGTGGCTGAAATAGCAAGTCTGCTGAGAATGTCTACTGATTTATAGTCCATCCTTGTCTATACCATAGATTTAAACTGATCCATCTACTGCTATAGCTGCACAACACAACTGCAGTTCCATTTGGATGGACTCTTTATGGCAATCAGCTACAATTTGTAGGATAATATCTTCACCTGTTTTCCAACAGGGATAATTTCCACTGATGGAAATGGAAGGTTTGTCTGACTAAGCAGCCCCAGGTCTCTCAGCATTTCCTCATACGAGAGATGTTCCAGACATTGCTTTTCAGACCACTAGCGCATTCTATAATTGTGTGTAGAACTCAGTCTGGCCACGGTTGTAAGGGATGACAAAAAATGTTTTTACAAATATATTAACAACAAAAAGAGAGCCAAGGAGAATCTCCACCCCTTATTTGATGTGGGGGGGAACATTGCCACCCAGGATGAGGAAAAGGCTGCGGTACTTAGTGGCTTCTTTGCCTCAATACTTAATAACCAGACCACGTATCATCAGGGTATTCCACACTCTGAGCTGGAAGACAGGGATGGGGAGCAGAATAAACTCCCCATAATCCAGGAGGAAGCAGTTAATGACCTGCTCTGCCACCTGGGAACCCACAAGTCTATGGGGCCTGATGGGATCCACCTGAGAGTACTGAGGGAGCTGGCGGAGGAGCTTGCCAAGCCACTCTCCATCCTTTATCAGCAGTCCTGGTTAACAGGGGAGGTCCCAGAAGACTGGAGGCTTGCCAATGTGACCCGCAAGAAGGGCTGGAAGGAGGATCTAGGAAACTACAGGCCTGTCAGCCTGACCTCAGTACCGGGGAAGATCATGGAGACATTCATCTTGAGGGCGCTCACAAGGCATGTGCAGGACAACCAAGGGATCAGGCCCAGCCAGCACGAGTTCATGAAAGGCAGGTCCTGTTTGACCAACCTGGTCTCCTTCTATGACCAGGTGACCCGCCTAGTGGATGAAGGAAAGGCTGTGGACGTTGTCTACCTGGATTTTAGTAAAGCCTTTGACAGTGTCTCCCACAGCATTCTCCTGGAGAAACTGGTGGCTCGTGGCTTAGACAGGTGTACTCTTTGCTGGGTAAAGAAATGGCTGGACAGCCGAGCCCAGAGAGTTGTGGTGAATGGAGATAAATCTAGTTGGCAGCTGGTAACAAGCGGTGTTCCCCAGGTCTCGGTTTTGGGGCTGGCCTTGTTTAGTATCTTTATCGATGATCTGGATGAGGGGATCGAGTGTTCCCTCAGTAAGTTTGCAGATGATACCAAGTTGGCTGGGAGTGTTGATCTGCTGGAGGCTAGGAGGGCTCTGCAGAGGGATCTGGACAGGCTGGATTGATGGGCAGAGGTCAACTGTATGAGGTTTAATAAGGCCAAGTGCTGGGTCCTGCACTTGGGTCACAACAACCCCATGCAACACTACAGGCTTGGGGAGGAATGGCTGGAGAGCCGCCCGGCAGAAAGGGACCTGGGGGTGCTGGTCAACATCCAGCTGAACAAGAGCCAGCAGTGTGCCCAGGTGGCCAAGAAGGCCAGCAGCATCCTGGCCTGTATCAGAAATAGTGTGGCCAGCAGGAGTAGGGAAGTGATTGTGTCTCTGTACTTGGCACTGGTGAGGCTGCACCTTGAATACCGTATTCAGTTTTGGGCCCCTCACTACAAGAAGGACGTTGAGGTGCTGGAGTGTGTCTAGAGAAGGGCAGCAAAGCTGAGGAGGGGTCTGGAGAACAAGTCTTATGCGGCTGAGGGAACTGGGGTTGTTTAGTCTGGAGAGAAGGAGGCTGAGGGGAGACCTTACCGCTCTCTGCAACTACTTGAAAGGGGGTTGTAGCGAAGTGGGTATCAGCCTCTTCTCCCAAGTAACTAGTGATAGGACAAGAGGAAATGGCCTCAAGTTGCGCCAGGGGAGGTTTAGATTGGATATGAGGAAAAATTTCTTTACTGAGAAAGTGGTCAAACATTGGAACAGGCTGCCCAGGGAGGTGGTAGAGTCACCATCACTGGAAATGTTCAAAAAACATGTAGACGTGGCACTTCAGGACATGGTTTAATGGACATGGTGGTGTTGGGTCGATGGTTGGACTTGACGATCTTAAAGTTCTTTTCCAACCTTAATGATTCTGTGATTCTGTGTAATAAAGATTTGTAATTGTGCAGTTATATCACTGGCTGAAAGTGGGGCAAGGTGTAGGCAGAACTGTAGCATATAGCATGATCAGAACTGTGGAACAGCTCTCCTATGAGGACAGGCTGAGAGAGTTGGGATTCTTCAGCCTGGAGAAGAGGAGGCTCCAGGGAGACCTTGTTGTAGCCTGCTAGTACTTAAAGGGGGCTTATAAGCAAGATGAGGACAGACATTTTGGCAGGGCCTGTTGTGATAGGACAAGGGGTAATGGATTTAAACTAAAAGAGGGCAGATTTAGACTAGATGTAAGGAAGGAATTTTTCACACCAGGTGTGGTGAAACACCGGAAGAGGTTGTCCCAAGAGGTGGTAGATGCCTTATCCTTGGAAACATTCCAGGTCAGGTTGGACAGGGCTCTGAGCAACCTGATCTAGTTGAAGATGTCCCTGTTCATTGCAGGCGGTTTGGACTAGATGACCTTTAAAGGTCCCTTCCAACTCAAGCTATTCTATGATTCTATGTACCGTTCTTTTAGAGTCTAACTTACTTGTTCATCAATGAATTGCCATGAGAATATATGTAAATGAGCTGGAGTTATCAAGAAAGAAATACATTCAAAAATCCCCTACACTGCTGGAATATTTAACACCAGAGGGGAGGACTGAGACTGGTTGTTAAATATAACAATATTTATGAAATTTACAGCTCAGAAATTTCCTAAACTGCTGACTAACAGATGCTAAGGGG
Source organism: Phaethon aethereus (assembly GCF_964289735.1). Classification (NCBI taxonomy): domain Eukaryota; kingdom Metazoa; phylum Chordata; class Aves; order Phaethontiformes; family Phaethontidae; genus Phaethon; species Phaethon aethereus. The sequence continues at coordinate 163,705,827 of NC_138582.1, forward strand.
TACATACAGCCGGACAGCTCCATATACAACTTACATTGGTCTCCTAAGTGCTTCCTCAATATCAGTGCCTATCAAATGTCAGCCATAGGATGAAGTGCTAGACAAACATTTGATTTGACCCGTGTGGCCATTCTTACACACAGTAGTATAAGTAGACCTAACAGATTCAGATCAAGTACTTGAAGACGACTGAGAGCTTTCCTGCCATATAAAACCTTCCTAAAGCCCCAGTCTTGTCCTTATAAGATCATTGTCCTGTGGCGGCAATTTCAAATAATTAAATATTCAGAATTTGGTGCCTGTTTGACATGGTCCAGGATTAGAAAGATGGGAAAATTCTCCATATTATTTATATAGCCTCAGAGTGCTGATTCATTGCCAATGGATTTTGGATTAGACCCACTCTACTTTCAGAGAAACAGCCTTTAATGACAGCTGTCACACCTGCTGTTGTACAGGTCAAAGGCATTCATAGTGAAACTCAATGAATGGTAAAGTAGTACCAGTACAAAACCAGTCCACTGATGGAGTTGCTCAGGTAGGCTCATACGTAACAGCTGTTCAATTAGATATGAATTAGATATTTAAAGGCTAGAACAGGAAAGACCTGGGAGCTCACAGGTATAGAGGCAGAGAACGAGCATGTGACCTTTCACAGGTGTAAGTGGCCCATGAGGCTTCTGCAAGCTGATGGGCAACTTCCAAAAAAAGTTTCATGTCTCATCCTAAGTGTCTAAGGTGTGTCATATACACTTTTATGTGGAGCTGAGATCTCTCTCCATTGATTGATTAAAGGGTGAGCTTAAATGTCTTACCTAGAACAGATGACTTACATTATATGGCTAAAGTCAGTTGAGATGAGTCCCACCCTCCCATGCTCTGTTTAGAACTGTGATGAAATCAGTAGCAAAAATATATGAGGAAAATACTCAGAGGGAGGAAAAAATATATATTCACCACAATCACAGAGAAAGAAAAAGTAGAAAATAAACCTCAAACAAATATATGCTGATTATAAAAAACTGCTGTACAAGAATGTTTATCAGAACTAGGATAGACAAATTATTCAGAGCAACAGAAAGGAAACCACCCACCATAAAACTGTGTCTCAGTTTCCCTTCTTTTGAAAGATTACTCTTGAGAGCTCCCATCTCCTGTTTTCCTTTTACCCACAAATCTCCTTTACCTTTCTATCAGTTTCACTCAAATTCCCCTTTTACAACACCTTGATTAAATTTAGGCTGGATTCCTTCACACATTGTGTTATTACCTTCAGATAAGTATTCTTTTATGTCCAAAACAGTATTTACATGAAAGATAAATGTATATATGGGATGGGGGGAGAGAGAAATTTAAAGCTCACCTCTTCATACTTCTTATACCCTATTTAATTCTAGCTGGTATGAACAGGTTCACACGTTTAGATGATGATTCAGAGCTGATTAAGCTCAATGAAAAGCTCACACTAACTTCAACAGATATTAGATCATGCTCACAGAGGGGACAACAGACCTTTCATCAGAGAAAATGATCGTGTAATAATACACTGGCTTAGTGTATAATCATGTCTTCATCTAAGAGCGAGCCCCAGTGCCCGTAATAGTCCACTGGTTTCTTACACATAAAAAGCCTACTTTTTTGGCTCAGATCTTACTCTTTTGATATTGAAGGTCATGGATTCAATTCCCAATAGCCACAATGTCTGAAGGGATGCTGCCATATCTGTGTATGTAGGCAGCTGAGGAACTATGTGAACTCTCTGGCTTTTTAGAGGCAGTTGTCTAAAAGAGATAATATGTAATAGAACAATTTTGTTCCTAATTCTTGAATCATGTATTCTTCCTCTAATCCCCAGCCTCAAAGACTATAAAATCTAGTTTTTTACTGGCAGCATATTTAACTGGCACATAACTCTTTACACTTCACTAGTAGAGGTAGCTTTTTGAGTACAGGCATTTGTGATATCAAAATATATATAACTCTACTTATAGCAAGAGCTGTATCTCTACTACTAAACTAAAAAATGCCAGGCAATATTCCCAGACATTGAAATGTTGTCCATCCTGGTACACTGTCAGAGTGCTTCCAAGGGCAGATTTGACCAACATCTCCCAGAACCTCACAAGGTTGGTCATTCTTAGTAGATTGCCTTGGAAGGTAAGAGAACTTGGCAATATGGACATGTGCTGTTTGGTGCCACTTGAACATTGTACCAGCCCCAGGCAAGTTTATTTGCTTAGAATACTCGCAGACAAAGGATCTAAAACTGTCTCCTGACATCTTAATCCAGCAATGGTCCCAGAGGAAGACTCCTGTTATAGAAGTCAGTTGCAAGTGATATCACTGCATTTTGAAGAGTGGCCAGCTACACTGGAGGGAAGAACATTGTTATTACTTGTCCATATTTCCTGTATTATAAGAACTAGTCTGAGGAGGTTTTGACCAAAGGCTGCAATGATAATATGGAAAAAAAAAAGATAATGCTTTTTTAGTGTTGTACAACAATGACTCATAGAGTCTGTGTAAAGCTTTTCCAACTCACACCAGGATGAAACATTATTGACTGCAAAAAGGAACTATTTGCAGAGAAGAAAGCAAAGGAAAAGTGTACATACCCTACAAAAGTATGTACAAAAGTGTACATACCCTGCAAAAGTTCCCTCTGTTGTATTGTTTCTCACTGGAAGAAACAGAAACAGCAATACCAGAGGACACAAAATTAATTTCAGGACTCTAATAGAAGAGCAACAAAGCTGATGAAGGGTCCAGAGAACAAGTCTTATGAGCGGCTGAAGGAAACTGGGTTTGTTCAGTCTGGAGAAAAGGAGGCTGAGGGGAGACCTTACCACTCTCTGCAACTACCTGAAGGGAGGTTGTAGCTGGGTGGGTGTTGGTCTCTTCTCTCAAGTTACAAGCGATACGACCAGAGGGAATGGCCTCAAGTTGTGCCAGGGGAGGTTTAGATTGGATATTAGGAAAAATTTCTTTACTGAAAGGGTTGTCAAGCGTTGGAACAGGCTGCCCAGGGAAGTGGTTGAGTTACCATCCCTGGAGGTATTTAAAACACATGTAGATGTGGCACTTAGGGACATGGTTTAGTGGTGGACTCAGCAGTGCTAGGTTTATGGTTGGACTCGGTGATCTTAAAGCTCTTTTCCAACCTAAATGATTCTATGAATCTATAATAAAAAACATATGGAGAAGGCTAACTCCAGCTAATCAACTTTTGCAATTTTTCATCTGCTACAATATACCATGAGTACTCTCTTGCAGGTTCCTTACAGAAGAGATAAATGTCAGTTTGGGATGAGAAATGCTGTCTAATGATGCATTGGTTGCCAGGATCAGTGAGTACATATTCCAAATCCATCATCTCCTTCACCTTGCCTTCTTTGAAGTTTCACTTGTAACAGTTACCAAGACCATAATATGCCATTCCTTTCACAGATTCCTGCATTCATGCTTTCATTTCTATGTAGGCGCTTGTAGGAATGCAGATTACCTAGATTTAGCAATAATCTAATTTTCAGGATATCTTCTACCAAAATTGTCAAGAACCATGTTCTTCTATGATTGTCATCCTCACCTTCTGGTATTGTCTCCACTCCATTCTGTTGCTCATTAGCGAGGCAGGTCTTCATGTGCACTGCAGGCCTATAATGGCAGAAGAAACTTCCCTTCAAAGTACTTTATCCATTTACTCTAGTGTGTAACTAACGTACAGTAGGCTATAAAATGGAGGTAATGTTCAGCCACAGCTATTATCAAGCCAGAGCTTCTCCAATTCATTTCTCAAGTGAGGTATCACATTATCACTTTATAAAAAGTATATGAAATACCTGAGATCCCCCAGATAGGACTCTGAGGATAAATTAATAAATGCCCATTTTAAATTATAAATACTATGTTTAAACCTGATCCATAAAGAAAGCACACAGACTTTTAACTCAGTAATGATTTCAGTTCTGTCTTCTAGAGACAGCTTCTCTTCCTTTTGCTGACCTAGGATATCCATCATAGCATAATAACTCATAATCATAATATTACTATTATAACTATGGCATATTATAGGTAATCACAGTATTGTAATTAGAAATATGCAAAAAGTCTGATACTGTAATGATGATGTTGATTTAACTATTCCACAAACTTCGACAATAGCATCACTGACTCATGCAACGAATCTAGCTTTACACCATTTAAGTTCTCCTGATGCCATATTATACAAAGCCTTCCTGCCTTGTCTCACAGAGTCTATGTGGGTGGGATTTCATCTTGCTTTAAACATCCACAGGAAGGACATCAGCTGCCAAACTAATCACTTTAGTGTCTTTTTATGGTCAGCAGGAAGAATTAGACACTTCAAGGATGTGATTTATTTACATTATTTTTAAGATGAGAAGAATAACACCCTACGAGTCCCATGTTTTGACTCTGGTGTCTGGAAAGGAAGGCAAGGATGATGGGTTCAGATGTAAACATCTATACAAGTAACTCCTGTGCACAGAGCCTTGCTGTTTGAACTTTTCCAAAAGAACACTGACTTCATTCAGGATGTCAGACAAAATTTGAAACATGATTCAAGAGACTGAGAATGTCCAGAAGGTTTAACAAACTGTGCACTCCTCCTAACTTCTTAACTGCCATTTCCTTGCTGCTTAAACTTTTAAATACTCAAAGTGATGTGGTCAATAAACCTAATAATATATGTCATTCTCCCCTAAGAACACAATTCAATGAATGGCAAATCCTAGTGGGTTCATTTTTGAGGAGTAATATTAAAAGAGACGATTTAAAAAGAGTACTAGGTTTTTATAGGGTTTGTGATGACTATGAAAACCACATTCTCTGCAATGATGAGGCTTTGTTGGGACTGCTGTTTAGGGGCAGAAATAACTAACCAATATGAATCAGGAAATGCAAAGGAGAAGAGTGAACAAATACTACCTGAATCAAATTTTATTTCATTAGTGTAAGTATTGCAGCTTAGAGAAAACCAGTGCTCCCAGTCTCTGCTGTGCCAGCTCCAGCAAGGAGCCATTAGACTCTTCTGTTAATGCTTCCAGAACTTGTGCCCACACCTGAGATGTATCAAATGCCCTTGAATCCCCCAAAACCAGTCAAAGCTACGGATGCTCACATCACCACAAGACTAGGAACTCACCATTCTTGTTGTTCAGCTTAGATACTCCAGAAATCTATATCTCATCATATCTTTTTTCCTTCCTTCTCCAACTATAATAAGCTGGATTTGTTGCTAGGTGTAAGTTACTAATTCATACTTTCCCTTTGAAACAGAGAAAGTGTAAAAGCATTCTTGATTTTTCTGAATCCTGATTAATTTAATCATTAAATATTCTTGATTTATTATGATTAAACACCATAACCAACCACAAAGAAAGAAGTACTTCAGAGTGCATTCTGAAAATTTGGCTATTCTTGTTCTTAGGACAAGGAGGTAAGAAATGTAACAGAAACAGGATGAACCTTTAAAAAAACATTGACAGGAACCTTTTTTGAGCCACTTTGACTGCCACAGGATCCCTCTGGAATATAATTGGAAAGTTCTTTTAATGACAAGAACTTATGAGATACTATTGTAATAAAAGGAAAACTAATAAACAGAAGATATGGAACCCAGTGATTGCTAAACAAGAATTTTTAATTAATACTGACTGAATTATTTATGACAAAAGATTCACTCTTAATTGCAAAGCCTTTCATAAGACCACAGGCAGCTGATTCATTTAGCTATCACATTTTTAAAGTACTTCAGTATATATTCTTCTTATAGCAAACATAAGATCAAGCACAGGAAAATCAACAACAACATAACAAAAACAATCTGAAGAGTGAGAGGACCACTTTCAAAACAAAATGAATAAATTGTTGTTTAATTATTCAGTAAAATTATCTAAAACTACAAAAGCACCGGAACCATTATTAACTTTTCCATTAACAAGCAGCATGTCCTGTTCAGATTAGGTTTATTACTGTTAGTGAGGGGCTCTCACTGTCTGAAAGCTACTCTGTGCTTCAAATGGCTCTTACAAGAACAGGATCAGATCAGCCTTGGAGAAAAGTCTGAAGGAGAACTCAGTTTTCTTTAAATCAACCAAGTAAAACCAGACTTACAAAGCAAAGAGGGGAGATGGTCAACCCGGTGGTCTCAAGGGGCTGGGATACCTGGAGCGTTGCCTTCTCCACAGGCTCTCAGGCACATCAGTCTGCCGTGTCTATCAGAGGCTGGTTTGATCTGATCTGGCCACGGAGTAGCGCTCAGGCAAAACGCCCGGAGCGGTGCTGGCTGTTCACCCCCACGGCAGCTCCGGGACACTGAATCCCCATGGGTGAGCTAAAATAGCTTCTTTTGAACATTCAGCGTCTGAGCATCCTTGTGACAGTACACACAGGGTGGCATGGAGGAGCCTCCTGGTCTCAACCCCAGGATAGCCAGGGACAGAGGACACCGACCAGGCACATGCTGACAGTGTCTCTCTCTGTGAAGGCTGTGGGGTTTTATAACACCTAAAATTGAAGGAGCAGTTTCATGCAGCAAGAAATATCCTATAAGGCTATTAATTTCCCTTAAATGTGTTCAAGGTGCAGGATGCGGCTTAGTTTGTGTAGTCTGAGAAAGGATGAAATGCTCGGGATGTTTCCTCTCTGCTTCATGTTTGGTGGGGTGGGGAGTGGTTCAGACAGTACCTATAATTTAGTCCATCCCAAGAGGAAAACAATAGCAGTTCAGGAGAATTTTTGTGAGCTAGGTTGTAAGTCATGCAGAACAGACTTTCTGTAGTTCAGGAAGAAAATACTATTGAGACACCAGAAAGAGAATGAGTCTACCAGACATTGGATGAGCCACTCAGACCAGAACCAGGATCCTCTGCTCACTGTTTCTGATCATTGGTTCTGAACTGCAGAAAATAGGTGCTGCCAATTTTTTATCCCTCCTCTCTCTTCTGCTACACACATCAGATGTATAAAGGCATTTAAACAAGCAGGTGTGGGCTCCAGCACAAACACACAATGTATATGCTACGCTTCAATCTCAAAGAAACTCTTGTTTTTCTTCACTGTGATTTCAAAGCATCAGATAAAAATTAATTCATGCTTGGGTTGATTCAGTCTGAACATTGACAAAATGCCAAAGACAGTAATTTTTTTTGAATAATACCCAAGACAAGTAGCCTACCCAAAAACTGGTCATGGTTGATTTTGTTTCCATTGAGTACAATTAAAACCCAAACCTGTTGCAATGGGGTGGGGTTATTTGATTTACCTTGTTATGAGATAGGAAGCACTGCTGGTTTTTCAGGAAAGCTCCCAAAAGCACAGCAATGACTCTATTTTTAATGTTTTTTTTTAACTTGTCATTTGCAATCTATTTTTTATTTTGCAGCTATTAATCTGTAATCTTTGTAGCTCATCTGCCACCTTGTGGCCCCCTTGCAGACTTTTCTTGGAGCTGAAAAGGAAGAAGGGGTTCGTTAGCAAAACCTCTGCATCTGCTCTGCTCTTGCCAACCTGGCAAATACAATGGTCTTCATTGCTTATTGGCTTGATTAGACTTTCATTCCACAGTGTGAAAAATTAGAAATCCAAATATGAAATTACTCATGCAGCAGGCCATGTCTGTAAACTATCAATATATGTTGGTCTGCGAGCCCTGTATATGTCTAGACACATGTGGAAATAGGATTAGTTACTTCTATTAAATCATAAACATGATCAGAATATATGCATCATATTGCATAATATATACATCTATAGAATGATAGAAAATGAGGCTGAAAAGGACCTTGTCATCTCACCTAGTCAATCTTCTGTACCAGACGTAACAGATCATTCCTGGTATGTATCTAAGATTTTCACAAAAAAATTCATAATTCACAGAGATTGCCCAGCCTCCCAATAAACTATTCAAGTGCTGTCTTACTACCAGAGAGCTGCTCTCCATATTTAAGATAAACCATGGGGTTTAATCCTATTGCTTTCTGTCCTGTCCAACAGGGACATGATGAATAGTTTGTTCCTTCCTTTTGCATACACATAAAACATTAATGAATTGATATCAGTTTAAATCGCTTCTCTGATATTAACTGATTCTGATATGGATAAATGATGGGTATTTACATTAGAATTATCTGGGGCTGAATTATTCCCAAATAACTAGGGATTTTGCATGTCCAATTTAAATCTCATTGAAGAAGCTTGATTTCTGAAGTGTGTCTTTGCAAAAATAGGTCTCTGCATAGTGGAAAAAACCTAGGAAACTATAAACTAGGACACCAGAAATAACTGGTTGCTTTTGAAAATCTAAACATTGATATTGTGAAGAATGAATCAACATGTTTATCTCATAAAAGGAGTTTTAGCTAAAAAGCATCCAGGTGTTTGATCTTGCTAACTTGAGAACTTCCAAAATTACAGTCAGTACCCCCCCAAAAAATGCCAATATAGTTTTTTATATTTTAGCTCAATTTCAAAAACAAGCTGCTACTCCATCTGCTGCAGCAGAATGCATTTACAGAGTTGAACTGCATGGTCTACATGCCAATACCATTGTGTGAGCTGAATGATTACTGCTCAAAGATATTATGTCTACACATCAAAAGGATCCTACAGAATATGCCAACTTGAGGTGTTCATAAAGAGCAGTCACCTTTACAGCTAGTGTTGTACCTTTTAAAGGTACTTATGTACATTGCTAATATGAATGACATCCTTCAACCTTGTCTAGTTATTTACTGAGGTCTGTTTTATATAAAATGTCACCTGACATACAATTTCTTTGGCTGAAAGGGTAGAAGAAAAATGTACAGCAGAACGATCAGAGAGATAAAATAATTTCACACCCTTTTCAGATTTTGCTTTGAAATGTCCCTCCCATCACCAGTTCTCTCAAGGGCCAAAATTAAATATACTCTCTTCCTTCTGTGGTGTTGCCTACTGATTTTTTTCTCCAGTACTTTAGTCCACATCAGCTCTTATTCACCAAAAGAAAGTCTATCACAAGATTCTCAGTCATCTATAAATATGGCAGTATGGACTTTGGAGACAGAGACTCCTTGCCTATAAGGTTTGCAGTCCCTTGCAACACTATCTTTTAGGCACATTTGAAAATCCTAACCCCTTGTTTACACCAGCCCAGAATAAGTTAAACTTCATCCCACATTAGTACATGGCAATAAGTGTGAATGATGCCTCAAGCACACTCTATACCTTTTCAGGCTGAAGCACTGGTCTTAAGTTTTTGGCCTCAAAATTGATTGTAATGGCAAGTGGATTCATTTAGTCCTGAGCATCTCAAGTGATCAGAAAGCTTTGGTTGCCATTTATTGACAGGAGTTGAAAAAGTTAAAACTCAGGCCACCACAGAGGGCAACATCTGATACTTCCCTTGGAGCATCACTGATTTTTGCTCGGAGGCAGTGACAGCACTTCGAAGGCTGTCCTCCTGCTGGTTTAATCATGACTGGGTCAATACGCTGGCCAGGGACAAAGGAAGGCTGCAGGGTTTGAGATAATTTTGCTTATCTACTGCTGCTGGACATGAAGAGGGTTGAAAAAATACCTCCTCCCTCTCCCCACCCCTCCCCATTCCCTGCTATGCCTTGGTGGCTCAGTGGTCCCCTGCAACCCCTGGGTCTTCTCTACAGGGAGCCACCAGCATGCATAAGCACTGGTTCCGATGATTGTGCTAGAGAAGATAAATCCCAGCGCCTTTATCAATAGTATGTATGTGCTGGGAATGGAAAGAGAAATGTGCCTGGTGAGGGGTTTTAGGTAAGGGGGCTCAGCTGTTGGTGGCTCAAGAGCAGCCATACGGAGGAAGCAGCAGGCTGCAGGCACCATCACGCTTCAGTCTCTCAGCCAGTTCTGAACTCGGATGTTGCCATTTCCACCAGCAGTGAGCGATGTCAGGAAGCCTCTCAGGCAGCGTATTTCCCTCGAGCGGGAGAATAGCACTGCAGGCTCCTGCAGACACACTGTCTCTTCATTTTCTGACCATACAGCCTCTACCACAGTGCAGTCCCGGTCAACAACTAACACACTTTTTCCATGAGCTATGAGCTAAAGATTTACTCTGTAAGTGGGCACAAAGTACAAACCGCACTTTGTTGCTTTCCACTTGAAATGTTTGTGCTGCAAAATAAAATGTTCGTGTTCCCTGCTTTAAAAATAACAGGGTGCAACAGGTCCATCTGCTTCTAGGGTAGAAATTCAACATGTCATTGCTGTTGAGTTTCCACTTATGAGGTGTGTTACAGCGATCAGAGTGATCCCCACAACTGTGTAGGTCACCGTTGCTTTCTGAAAATGGAGAACATCCACCTACTCCCTGTTTGATGGACAGAACTGTTCACTGGGAACAAACACAAGATGCTCAAGATTGTTTAAACTTTCTTGATGAATTGTCAATGATTTTGTCATTGTCTGGAGTAAGAGTTTGATTTGCTTTTTCTGAAGATACCCCTACACAATGAATGTGTTATATAAACTTTATTAAGACTTCAAGGAGAGGCTGCAGGAAGAGCTTTTGTGTAAGAAGCAATGTCCACCATGTTGCAAGGGAGACCTGTGCACTGGTTCTCTCCAGATCAAGCAATAGCATGAGTGTGTTGAAGAGGCTGCAGAGCAGCCTCTATCCCAAATACCTTCCAAGCAGTCCAAAAACCACTCTAACAAGGCATAGGGATGGTCGGAGTATGGAACAGAGAAGATATCTTCCTTGTAGCCTCTGACTGAGGATGAAGAGATCAAAAGCAGGGACACTAAACAGGAGAAATGAAAGTATAAGCAAGCTGACTAATGACCATATTCTTATCAAGGATGCCTAAGAAGGAAGAGGCAAGGGAAGATTAAATAAGGTGGGTAGAGAAAGGATAAAAGATGGAAAACATTTACCAGGGCCTTTGGAATTGGAAGAGGAAGAAGGAAAAATAAACTTTACAAGCTAGACAGCATCCCTGTAGAGCATCTGATGAGATCACAGCTGAGTCCCATGTGATACTGCTGTTCAAAATTTCTCTTACATATGTATATAAGACCATCTGCATACATTATTTTCTATTTCAGAACTAGTCCAAAGAGCTCCCTTGAATAATACATTTTTTATCGATACCAATATTTTAAAACAAAGCCGTTCTGCATTATTTGTTCCAATCTGTCTGCAGTTTAAATTATGCCACAGCAGAATGCTTCAGCATGAATTGCATTCGAAATATAAAATTGTTTATGCTGCTTTTTTCCCCCTTTTCCAATTGAAAACAACCCAATGTACCAGTTGTAATGGATTTTTAAACGCATTTATCATCAAAGAATCTTTCCAAGGAGCAAAAGCCAGTAAGTGGAACACAGTCTGACCTTCCTTACAACATTTCCCTATGGTGTGGTTGTGTACTGTACAAAATATGATGCCAGAAGCTTACACCCTCTAATTACACTTTCTTTATATTTCTGATGAGTCGAATTTTCAGTCTAAATAAAGAACAAATACTTTAAGTACCATAATTAAGCAGAACATTATTTTCCTCATGTCTTTCTCAACACAGCCTTCCTCCCTGCCATTGATTATGCAGGAAAACCCAAACAAAACTCTTGAGACCATAGAGTATTCCCACTAAAGGACTTGTCTTTTCCCATTGAAGAGCTCAAAGATAATTATTTCTCAAATGAATAGGCCAAGAAGTAGTTGAGAACATCCCAAGAACCGCAAGTTCAATTTATTCTAATTTTCAGAAAGCGTCAAATAATGGTTAATTATTTGCCTACCTACCTAGAATGGACATAATCTTCTTCTGCTCTTACTGTGAGAGGCACTAAAAGACTCTGCTACATCTGTATTTTTAAATTCTCTGGATGCAAGAGTGCTGAAGAAAGGCCATATTGTTACTGTAGTGATGTCTGGCCTCTGGTGAAGTTCTTGCAAGCAGGGAGTTTATTTTATGACTTAATTTGTCCAGGCAGAGTGAGTTGTGAATGGTTTTGTCATTGTCTGCAGTAAGAATTTGATTTGCTTTTTCTCAAGATCCCCCTACACAATGAATGTGTTTCATAAACTTTATTAAGAACTCAGATTAAGAAAATATCTAAATTCCATGCCATAGATACTTATTTTAGCAGGAATTGATTTCCAAGGCTGCAGGATTTACCATTGTTTTAGGGATAATAAAAAATATCTTTGACTTCCCCATTGGCTGCCTCGAAAGAAAAGTTTCTTGAATCTGTATTGTCACTAAATATCCAATCTATTAGTAAAACAGAGAGAGTTATGTGGTTTTTTCAGCTCTAAATTACCCATCCAAGGGCACTGTTATGAATCATAGAATCACAGAATGGTTTGGGTTGGAAGAGACCTAAAGATTATCTAGTTCCAGCCCCCCTGCCATGGGCAGGATCACCTTCCACTAAACCACATTCCTCCATCCAACATGGCCTTGAACACTTCCAGGGATAGAGCATCCACAACTTCTCTAGGCAACCTGCTCCAGTGCCTCACCAGCCCCACAGTGAAGAGTTTCTTCCTTATATCTCATCTAAATTTACCCTCCCTCAGTTTAAAGCCACTACCCCTTGTCCTATCACTACCCGCCCTTGTAAATGTCCCTCTCCAGCTTTCTTATAAGCCCCCTTCAGGTACTGGAAGGCTGCTATTAGGTCTCTCCAGAGCCTTCTCTTCTCCATGCTGAACAACCCCAACTCTCTCAGCCTGTCCTCATAGGAGAGGTGCTCCAGCCCTCTGAACATTTTTGTGGTACTCCTCTGGACTTGCTCCAACAGATCCTCCTAATGTTGGGGGCCCCAGCGCTGAATGCAGTACTCCAGGTGGGGTCTCACAGGAGTGGAGTAGAAGGGCAGAATCCCCTCCCTTGACCTGCTGGCCACATTTCTTTTGATGCAGCCCAGAATATGATTGGCCTTTTGGGCTGTGAGCGCACATTGCCCGCTCATGTTGAGCTTCTCATTAACCAAAAGCCACAAGTCCTCCTCAGGGCTGCCCTCAATCCATCTCTGGCCAGCCTGTATTTGTGCTTGGGATTTCCCTGACCCATGTGCAGAACCTTGCATTTGGCCTTGCTGAACTTCATGAGGTTTGTATGGGCCCATACCTCCCAATGACATCCCTTCCCTCCATCATGTCAACCACACAACACAGCTTGGTGTCTTCAGAAAATTTACTGAGGGGGCACTCGATCCCACTGTCCATATTGCCGACAAAGGTGTTAAACAGCGCCGGTCCCAATACGGACCCATGAGGAAGGCCACTCGTCACTGCTCTCCAGCTGGACATTGAGCCATTGACCTCAACTCTCTGAGTGTGACCATCTGGCCAATTCCTTATCCACCAAGTGGCCCATCCATCAAATCCATGTCTTCCCAATTTAGAGACAAGGATGTCGTGCGGGACAATGTCAAATGTTTTGCACAAGTCCAGGTAGATGACATCAGTCGCTCTTCCCTTTGTCCACCAAGGCTGTAACCCTGTTGTAGAAGAGCACCAAATCTGTCAGGCACAATTTGCCTTTAGTGAAGCCGTGTTGGCTGTCACCAGTCATCTCCTTATTTTCCATGTGCCTTAGCACAGTTTCCAGGAGGATTTTATCTTGCCAGGCACAGAGGTGAGACTGACGGGCCTGTAGTTCCCCAGGTCTTCCTTTTTTCCCTTTTTAAAGATGGGAGTTATGTTTCCGACAAATAACATGAAAATAATAACGTGAAAATGTTATTAAGTAGAAGATAAGTCTTCATTTCAACTTCAGAATTAGCAACAAATTGTAAATTGCACACCACATCCTAACAAAAAGTATCGATTAATTATGATGAATATAGGTAAATAGCAACATCAGACCTATTATAAAAAAGGGGGTTGAGCAGGGTTTTAGCCACGCCTAAGAAGGAGCTGTAGATGCAGGGAGTTGCAAAACTGAACATGCCCATTGACCCAGAGATGTAAGAGTGAGCAGGCTTTTTCCCGGTGTTGCATCTCTTGTTGTAACGGCTGTTGTAATAGTTTTATGGACCAGAGAAGTGGTCTATTAACTAAACTAACTAAACTGACTAAACTATTATCCAGCAAGTCCAGACTGTAAGCCAAACTTACAATCCTTGCCACTGTGACCTGAAAACATGTGTTTCATGTGCTGAAGCTCAGTGCCTCTTGCCATACACACCACTTTCAGTCTTGTCTCCATGCAGAACACAGCAAAGGCCCGATTTTACCCTCAGACAGGTACAGGCAGCCCTCAAAGACTTCAGATAGCCTTACCTGGCCATATCTGAAAACGTATTTCAGCTTAAAGCTCCAGCAGCACCCACCATCTTACTGTATATTGCAGACACAGGTACATCTTTGCCGTGAGTCCTGCTACGATGCCAACTGCCAGCTGTTTCTGGGGAGGGGTTCCTCAGAGTGGAGGACCTGTAAGTCTGTGAGGTTAGCAGATGGGTAGGATGGGCACAGCTCCAAACCTTTTTTTTTAATTAAGAACTACATGACTCTGGTATTTTGAGCATTCACTCTAACAGATGTGACAGCAAGGAGGACTGTGTTTGTCAGCTGTTTGACTGGCAGGTGTGAAGATATTATCAATCCAGTCCACTCCACCACCTTGATCCAGGGATCAAGGAGAAATCCTGAATTCTTGCATGTTTCTGATAGGCTTTGGGGCCTTTATGGATCTGGTATTTGTACTCAGACATTGCAACGTATTACGGCAAGACCACAATAAGGTTGGACTCAGTTCACACAGAAGACACTGTGGAGCATGATCAATAGGTTGTCCTTACCCAGATCTTCGTCTGAACAGAGACTCTCTTTCTTGAACCAGGTTGTCAGGGCTCAGCCTTGCAAGCTTTCTTAACATTCAGAATTTCATAGTTTACACACAGTGTGACAGAGCGGAGGACATATCTGGTATATCATTCCCCATTTCCTCTCACTCCCAGAACACTAGTCCAGGAATTTCTTCGATGAAGTGTTGTTTTACCATGGAATCATGGAAAAGAAAACTGGGAGGGACCCTTAGATGCAGAATCAGAGAGGTCTTTGCTATTCCTGATGCAAGCTTGCCCACCTTGTCTTTTGTTAAAAAAAACCAGCAGTGATGATTCCTTAATCTCCCCATAAAGACAGCCAATCTTGATCTGACAGCATCAGGGAAAGATTCATTGCTGTGAGAGAAAGCAAATTATTAAAAGATACCTAAAAGTTAGGTAAGGAACCTTGTTTAAAAGGAATAACTATTTTATGATGTGTTTGTTTTGATTAAAAAATAAATATTAATTGAAATAAAATAAAAAACCCAAAATGTCTCTGCAGTTGTAACAAAACAAAGAAATGAATGTATTTATAACAAGGATGGCATCAGAGGAGACCACTTTCCTAAACCCTCTTCTTCTATAATCACAGCTGCATGAAATATGTAGGCAAAAGCCCAGTGTTTTTCTCAGAAAAGAATTTATATCTTGCTAAAACAGTAAATTATGCTCACTGCTACTTTTGAAAAAAGCTTTAAAGGGAAAGAGAAGGAATGACGTACTCCAGAGGCCTCAGCCTGTCGGTTCTGACTGCACCGGGTGTTGTGCTCATTGAAGTCTTTATGTCTTTATTGTGCCTTTAATACACAACGACTTAATGTGGCAGACAAAGCTTAACTTCTCCCTGAATTTGCTCTAAAATGTCTTTGAGAGTAATGGCACAAAAAAATCCTCTCCCTCTCTCTCCTCCCACGTATGTGTGTGGGTGTATATACGCATGCCGGTGGGGGCATACACATGTGCGTCACTCATGCATGTATGTAACCAGTATTTTTTATGCTGGGGTGCTGAAACAGCTTGTAAGCATAAACATCTCAGTTATTTGTTTAGGTACTCAAGTGGCAATAAAATCCACATTCTTATAACCTGATGTCTTTTGCTTTCAAGAGTGTTCCCAGGAACTTAATTTGGACCTGATTTTAGCAGAAGCTGAATGTTTAAGTCTGCTTTTCATAAGATTTTATTCCTGAGACATAGTTGAAAAATCTCGGAAGCAATGGTTTGCCCCCATTTTTGTTATTTCTGCAGCTCCATCATGCTGTCCTAAAGTTGGGACCATCTGCCCTGTTCTCTATGGAGAACATAACCATAGTATGGGTTATGATGTACCACTACATAGTGGGTTACGATGAGAGAGAGGATAGCTTCACATCAATTCACTCCAATATGGTGCTAGGGAAGCCTTACAACACTGTCAATTGGCAGAAAAGTGAAATGGTTGCCAGGGGACGGTTTGTTTTGTTATGTTTTGCTGTTAAGTTATTGCATATAGTGAGTAGACTCAAACCAATAAAACAAGACAGTCAAATTCTAGGTTAAACACTTCCTTCCTTCCTACCAATAAGATACTTTTGTTTGGAGCCTGGCTGATGTTTTCTGAAAACACTGCTTTATATGATACAGGTCATGATCAACCTGTCATTGTCATTATCATTATCAACCATTCAGTTCAGATGCACTTCCTCACCTCAGACCATGCTGTGATCATTAGAATCAAATATTCAGAAATCATTAGAAAGACAAATCAGAATAAACCAATTCCTGTATGGGAAGAGATCACAGGAGAGCAGTAAGATACAGCAGAGTTATCTGCCAAGAAAATGTGAAAGGACAGAAAACACTAAGGAAACTTGCTGTGAGAGGAAAACATGGGAGTTGGAAGATGCTGGTGTTTAATTTTTAGTTTTGACATTTGCTTAGTTTTTCAATGTTTTTCCCCACGTTCAGGGTAGCCTTACCTGTCTGTTGGCACAGCAAACCAAACTCAGATGAAGGTTATAATTCTTTCTCCTAAGAGAACATTTTCCATCACTCTCGTGCCTGGCTCCCATCAATGCATGAAGAGGCAATAGTCCTCATAGACCTCTGCAGCCCTTTGCACTATGGACTGAGGGAATGGATCTGGGATGGTTCAGGTCTTTCTTGTTAGACCCAAGTTGATCACAGACAACTGTCCCGTTAGGGTCCCCCCCTGCAGTGACATACAGTCTCCGTTCTCTCTCTGTCATCTCCCCATCCTGATTAGTGTTTCACTGAAGGCACTGGAATAGTATGATACATACTAAAGTGTTAAATCATTCATAATGAACAACTCTGCAGCTCCTTTAGACCATGAATAAGCAAAATGAAAACTTCTTGATGATTTTTCAAGATTAGCAACTACATCCCAGTCAAGGCAAAGAAAGACTGGAGTGGTGCCAGGCTGAAGATGGAAAATCCCAGGTCACCCATGTTAGCCATATCTGACATCTATCCTCAGAGTGAGATGAGTTCACAACCATGCTTCAGGACTCAAAGCGGTCTCTGGATATTCCTGAAGTGATAAAGTCAACCCCTTTCTACAGCACATTGTTGTCTCCTAGCAAATGTGAACTTGGACCAAATAAAGTGTGATTTTTGTGCCCTGAGAATAGTTCAGGAGTCTCTTTCCTAGGGACAGAACTCAGTCCCCACAAAAGGCCAGAGACAGAAATTGTTGGGAACAGACTGAATGAAAACTCTAGCCTTCTCTTCTTATTTGCAGGTTGGAGAATGAATGTCCACATAAAAATCTCTGACTCTCCCGTCAGCAACTGCACTGTAGTTTCTGGGACTACAAAAATGTTGCTACTGTCAATTCATGATCTTGAGAGACAGACCCCTAACAAGAGCCAAGATGATGACTGAGCATAATCCAGTAAACTCTTATCACATGGGGCCTGCTCTCTTGGAGACCACTCTCTCTTAGCTCCCTTCCTAGCAGATGGAGAGAAAAAGACACGATGTATCTGATTTTGTTTAAATATCTACTTTAGGAGGACACAGATCTTATCCTGTAATATATTAACACTATTACCCTCGTCAGCTTCAGTCAACTGGCTCATGTGCACTGTAGTGCCTTCACTGAGTCAGACATATCCTAATGCTCGTAGATAAATTACATATAGACATGGTAATTACTAGTCTGTGCCTCAAAGATGCCATCTCCCCACTTAACAGCTTGGGAATGGCAGGAGAAACAAATAAAGTAAAAAATACACATCACTGTAGGCAGTATGTTTCTTGAAGGAGAATTAAAAATCCATATGAATTATAGAACATAGGAATGAGCCACTATAAATTCATCTGAAGTACCATTCAAGCCTTAGCAGGTAGCAAGATTGCCTCACCCTGAATCCTCATCGTACTTTAACAATTTTTAATGCAAACGACGTCTTGTGTAATCACTTTCGTGCAAAGTTATCTTCTGGTTTTAGGGTTCAAGTCTCATTTACACCAGGAGGGAAGGTTGGGGAAAATTAGATTGACAAGGACATATAGAAGGAGGCAAGCCTTACTCTTTAAAAACTGGCAGGTACTCAACATTTTCAATGTTTATGGGAGACCACTGAAGCTGAGCTTACTTTCTGTGGCTCCCACAAGGCACTGAGGACCTTGTGGGGCAAAGCTTTTGATTGATATATTTTACCTGGAGGAGATCTAAGATGGAAAATTGTAGCATCCAACTAGCCTCAGCAGACCAGTAACAATGAGAAGAAAGAATTCTGAGTGCTGTGTGCATTGGACGATGTGTGCTCAGGGTTGAAAAGAATTTTGATCTCCAGATTAAGACGTAACATTTGGTCCTTGAAGACAGAGGATCGGGCACACATTTACACCAGCCAAGAATCTGTCCCTAAGGTCCAGATTAAGCCCACAGTTTCCCCAACAAGAATCAGAAGTAACTATGGATTTTAAAGACACTTATTGTTAGTGCAAAACGGTAACATGAGCTGGAATGCCCTGGGGAATATTATTCATGTGTTTTTAAATTGTATGATATTATATCATTGTGTTCCATTAATATATTTAAACTTTTAAATATATTCACTGTAACTTGAAAAATAAACTATACCTAAAGACTGTAACTAAGGAATAGTGGACAAATACGGTTCACCAAGCTGGACTGGGGTTGCTCTCATTACTCTATCTGAAAGTCCACTCTTGGGCTGCTTAAATACCTGGTGGGGAGAGGGACACCTCAACAGAGCTGTTCAGCCCATCTTAAGGTAGATGTCAGAAGAATCAACATTAATTTCCTTTGTAGAATAAATGGGGTTTTCTACACGGGGTATTTTCCAACATATTAATCACACAGTGATTTTAGAGAGAGCATGATGGGAATTCATTTCAGCTAATGCTAACTATTTAGCTTGGCTAGTTGTCTAGCTTTCCACTGTAATTACAGGAAAGGGGCACCCCTTGAGAGTAATGCATGCCCCTTGCTCAGGCACTGCTGTTAAGACAGGATGAATTACCTTCTGGGGATGCTTCTCCCTCCCTGTCAGCTTCAACAGGACTATGGTTTTGGTGAGACCCTCTGGGCATGAATACAGCACAGGAAGTATCCTTGTGCTTTAATGAGGAATACAACTATAGCTCCATCTTTCCTGCTTCTAGGGGTCTGGAATTTTGCTGGGAATACACAGTCCCTTTTCAGAGAGGCAGTGAACCATGCAAATGCTGAACTGGACCCTGACTGCCTCTACTGAAATACTCACAAATCAAATGGTTGAGCTTTTTGCTAGGTCTGGGGAGAAGCAACCCAAACATTGTCCCCTTAAGTCTAATTACACTCAAGCAAGTACACAGATGCATGCAGTTTTCAAGTACTCTTTTCTCAGACACTGATGAATATTATCCCACATTATTTTCTCCCCTCAGAAGAAAAGGTTAAGCATCTATTTGATTGACAGACATCCCAGACAGAACGCTAGAGTAATATAGAAATATGAGCAGATAGCATTTAGCAGTGTATTTTAAAGTCATGCCTAAAAATGTAGGCATAGAAGTGCACTTGGAAGATGGCAAGGTGAGTCAGACATCCAGCGATTACATTGTACTTACAATGAGTGAGAAGGTTGCTGCTGGGAGGTCATGAGAGATCACTTTGTCAAGCAGTGTTAAATGAAGCAGTTGCCTTGTGCCTTTCTTCGGAGCTGCTCTGTGAAACACAGCATCTAGTAATTTAAAGGTGACATGAAGAATAAGGCAGAGGGTTTTAGGAAGAAAAGCCTGATCATGTCCATTTGCTTCCATTTGCAATGGCACGGACAAGAAAAGATGAAAGATGACTTTGCATGTAAGTGAGTACCTCTCTGCACGCTCCAGCTTTCTGCTGAAGGGTAAAAGAGGGACTCTGAGGGTCTTGTGCAGGATCTTTGCACAGCAGTGGGCCTTGGTTTCATGCACTGAGGTTTAATTCTGGCATCCACTGACAGATAGAGTAGCCTGGATGTTGAAGATTTCCCAATTCCTCCACTGTAGATCACACAGAATCACAGAATCACTAGGTTGGAAAGGACCTTTAAGATCATCAAATCCAACCATTAATCCAGCGCCACCATGTCCCCTAAACCATGTCCTGAAGCGCCACATCCACACGTTTTTTGAACACTTCCAGAGATGGCGACTCCACCAGCTCCCTGGGCAGCCTGTTCCAATGCTTGACCACCCTCTCGGTGAAGAAATTTTTCCTAATATCCAATCTAAACCTCCCCTGTCACAACTTGAGGCCATTTCCTCTCATCTTATTGCTGGTTACTTGGGAGAAGAGACCAGCACCCACGTTGCTACGTTGCTACAACCCCCTTTCAGGTAGTTGTAGAGAACAATAAGGTCTCCCCCCAGCCTCCTCTTCTCCAGACTAAACAACTCCAGTTCCCTCAGCCGCTCCTCATAAGACTTGTGCTCCAGACCCCTCACGTGATGCTGTGCTCAAAATCATGATGCAGCGTATATTATAGATACCATTGTACATGGACTGAGATATTCGGGGCATACAAGGACTGCCCTGGTGTTTCCATTTCCAAAATGTATTTTGTCCAACATTTTCATCTGAGCTCAGCATTTTTTTTTCTTCCTTCAGTTTGACCATTCCCAGCATGCAACAAGAGAGCAGCAGATAGGAGCTCTCCCTTGCACACTGAATGAGATGATAATCTGAAAAACAGCTTGATCATACCAATCTCCTGCAACCTTAATGTGAAGCACCAGTTCCTGTGTGGTGTGCTGTGTTTTGGCTGGTTCCCTGATCCAGCTATATATTTGCTGCCCCTGTGTCCAATATTCTAGGCTTTCCAAAATTCTTGGTGTTCCCCAAGTGTTGTCTTCTGCATGCAGTATAATTCTGTTTAATCTTCCTTCATCAAAAAGCTGCACACAAGGGCCTGGGATTATTTTCCTTGGAATAGCACATATATAAAACGTAGCGATGGCCATTGTCCCAAGAGGCAAGAATCTGATTGCTACTGATTGCTGTGAGAAAAAGATGTCCAGTGTGAAAGTTAGGCACAGCTTAGCATATTTAAACATCACTAACTTTATGCTGAATACTCACAGAGCTTAAAGAGTCTCACAAGTGCTGAGCTGACCGCCTAGTTTGTCCTTTGTGACTGCGGTGGAAGCACATGATAGCATTTGCCCTTTAATGGGATTTCAGAAGCCTTTAGAATTTTTTAATAAAAAAATACAATCAACAGAAAATAAAGCTGTACTTTCAATTAACAAGGACAATGCTTTTAATTGTAAAGCTCATACATTTTTCAAAAGAAGAGATATCATTTTGCCTTAATTGCTAGGTGCATTGAATACGCAATTAAAAATGCATTAAATTCGGACCCACAGATAACAAGGAGCAAATTTCTGTCCTGAGCAGATTACAGTTGTGAATGTGCTTCCATTTTCACTTTAAAACCAATAAAGGGGCTCCTTGGGCATATTTCGTGGTTCCTCCATTATTGTCACTGCAGATAAGATATCAGCATTTCTGTTACAAAGAGCTGGTTTTCAGGGGGAGTCAACTAAAAGTTCCTGCAGAGAGAAGTGTTCCATCCCTCAGCCCAGGAGAGCTGGGTCTGTATTGTTTTAAAAACACTGGGTTGCTTGGGCTCCCCTTAGCCATGCAGTGGCTGCCCTCTGCACTCTGGGGCATGACCCGCAGCAATTGAACAGGGATGGGAACTGTGTTCTGAAGATGCTCTAAAGAAAAGTGGCTCCCTAACAGAAATATCTCCCCCACATACTGATGTATGCTGTTAACCTGCCGCAGAGACTAGCTCACAATTGCACAAAATTGGTAGAAGAAAAGAATTCATGTGATTTCTCACTCTTTCCTCTGGTATCACTCCTGCAAACATTGAGCACATCAGCCAGCTTTACAGAGGAACTTGCTACCCCTTGAACTGATGCAGACAAGCCCTGGAGAGTCATGTTTTTTTCTGCTATGTAGCATCATCATGGGACAAATTTACATGTGAATCTATTTGTGCTGCTCTTTATCTGCAAACCAAGAATGACATATGCAGAACAACAGGCACAGCTGAAGGTACTTTGCAAACTAGGATAGCTTCGGTATTTCAGCTCCACTCTCGTTGTTCCTTTAAATCCTGCCTCTCTCCAACACCCTTTCTCAGTTAAAGAAACCAAGGCTCTCAGAGGGCACCAATAAGAAATATAATTAATAATTCCCAGAGATTACTAAAGGTTGAAAGGATGTTAAGTGTAAGACAGCCTCCATCACTCATCACTCCAGCCTATCATACTGTAGGAGTAGCAGAGGGGTAGAAAGGTGCAATCCAGGCCTTGTTCATAACAAGTGTTTAAACAAGCATTCAGAGCAGATAATTGAAGATCCAGACTACTGTCTCTGAACTTTCCCCAGCATTAAAGATAATGTGCATTATAAAATTCTTCTGATAATTTTTCTGTTCATGCAGCCCAGTGAATTTTATCCATATCTGAAGTTAATAGGGGACATTACTGTACAAAGGACTTTCAAAGCAAAACCAAACCAGTAATTGCCTTTTTTTTGTTGTTTTGTTAGATCTGTGCTCAGGAAAGCACAAAGCACATATTTCATTTATTGTGATTTATCATGCACATAAACTTATTCCATCAAGACTTCTTTACTTGAACAAGCAGTTACATCCCTAGAGCTAAGACAACAGAGAGCTGACTAGAAGTAAGACTGATCAGATGCTTAAATGTAAGCCTATCTAAACACCTGGCTGATTTGGGGTCTTTAATGAAATCAGTTGCGGAAATCTAATTCATTAGGCTTTAGTCTTTATTGATTTCTTGCCAGGACAATTTATAGAGGCACAGAGCCCACAACTTCCTACAAAGATTCTTGTAGAACAAGTAGAAGAGTGAGACAGTTCTAAAGTTCATGGATGAGCAATTCTGGCTCTTGCCTCTCTCCTAGAAAGTTCATTTAGTTCTCCAGGAGAAAACAGTTAATGATGTGGACCCAGGAACCACTCACAGGCCAGGCTTACCTAGGTCATGGTAGGGGACTGACCCGGTTAATAGGATGTTTTTATCTGGAGCTGTGAGACCTGTGGCAACAGACCAAAACGGAGGGGGCAGAGAGAGCAGCGGGTTTGCTTCAGGGACTTTCTCACCAGGCCAATGAAAATATCGCTACGAGTATTGCTATAGTCTTTACAAAGTATGAGTATGAGTCTTTACAAACACAAACAATGTCACTTCTCAAGCCCATTTGCACAGCTCTGTCTTTTAAATGCTTTCTTTCTGTAATATCCAAGACAAACTTCATACTAATGATCAGAACGTTTGCTATACAAATGAGGCTTTGATAGTAAAAATCTCTAATTTATTAATTGCTTTTTACAGAAAGACCTAAACTTTGGCTTGTTTTGCTAGATGGCATTCATGGCCCTGTGCCTCTTTGCTGATGATCGTCCTACTTTGCACTCTCAGCTTTTTACTAAAGGATTTTTTTCATTCTGCACTTCACAGAACCCATCCCAAAAGTTCCCTGGTGCCATAACAAACCAAACCAGCAGATGCCTCTAAGCATTTCAAGCAAGGATTCCTAGCAATGTGTCCAACCTAGAGGGACAATGTGGTGACAAATGAGTTGCTTTCAGTCCCAGATGTTGATGGTAACTCCAAAAGCTGCCCAGGAAGCAAAGTTTGCCCACACTGCACTGGATATCACCCTGTTGTGTTAGCTGCTGTCTCTGGCTGACTTTGATATCCACTGCTGCTTCTGAAAGGAAGATCCTGCGATTTCAGAGCACCACTTCCAGCCACCATCTCCCAAGAGCCACCTTTCAGTAGCTAGATCTCTCCCAGAGAGACTTCGAAATTCATTGGCATTTGGAAACCAGTACTCTGAAGTCAGGTCTGATTCACCTGAGAAAAAGAAGAAAATCCTTCACCTAGCGATGAGAAGCTAGGAGAAGTCTCCATCTGATAGATGGCCAGGGGAAGCCTGGATGTGCAGAAGGACTTTGGTGTTCCTCTTGGTGTTCCCCTTGGCTGCTCCAGCCACCGGCCCCAGGGCTACTGAACATTGGCAAGCTGTGCAAAGGGAGGAAGGAGAATAAGTGTGAACAGCAACCGTTATGAATGAGCTGTGTAAATGAGGAGAGGTGATATTACTGAGAAGGATCCCTAGGGCTCCAGTGCGTTTCGGTTCCACACCCCTGATATTTCTCATCATTTTGTGTGTAAATAGATACAGCACAGATGGAGAAAGAGAATTGCAGAGCTTCAGACACAGAGCATGTCAGTAGAACTGATTGGGAATTTTCTGTTTAAAGGCTTCTCTCCTCTCAGGACATGCAAGTTCATCAGAACAGAAGGCATTTGAGGGTATCAGCTTCTCTGACTTTGCTGATCAGAGTATTTTTACACTACCACTTCCAAATTTCAAAAATACCTGACTTCAGTGTTATGAAAACTATTTCTTTAAAAGTATCCTAAAGTTTGGAAAATTTAATTAATTGACATTCACATTTATGTATATATATATTTAAAAGATGAAAATAAAAATTAAACAGCCTGATTGAAAAAAATTTAATGGTTTTGTGTTTGAAAGGTTTTTGAGCATGGGATTTGTTTTTTTCCAGGCTATAAGTATGCAAAATTTCAGATTTTAATTTAGCGATAGGAAAAATCTGAAATCTTTTTAATTCCACAAGACTGCTAATCCTCAGTCCATTACCTGCTCAATCCAGATGGGCAAACTCATGTTAAAAAGTGACAACTGGGCTTGAAATAGAGTATTTCTCTGTGCTATCAGAGAAATGGCAAATAGTGAGCCTCTTGTTTTGCATTGTATTTGCATCTCATGTTCAAAAGCATTAGTCTAAATGAGGATTTTAAAACACTGAATTTATTTATACATCCAAATAAAGTCCTCCAAAATTAGGGTGATGAAAAAATATTTGCCTGAGAATAGTCAGTTTGTACAATATTAAAATATTCCACATACAGCAAGCTGAGTAGACCGAGTGAATATTTCATACTTGGAGTGTGAGGTGCATACATACTACACGTTACATCAGGGAGTGCCAAGATGTATTTATAATTTGAAGGACTTTAAAGACTGAAGCAGGTCCAGTGTGGAAGATGAGATACTAATAAAAAGGGAAGTAAACTTGAAGAGAGCTGTGCTGTATGCCTAGGAAAACAAGGCAACAAAAGAGAAACTGTGACCACAGGTGCATACTTGGTTGTCTGCCTTTATAAATATGTATCAGCTAAAAACAAGTACATCTAGTTCATCTGTCTCCATATGTGTTTGTAAAAAACAAATCAACATAAAGGATAACAGAGTACAGGTTTGGTTGGGTGACTGCATAGGTGTTGTAATATACAGGTATGTTAACAGAAGCCTGGGATGGTGATGAGTGTATGGATACTTCTATAAATACACACACGTGGGCTGTTTGCACTGAACTTTGCTTTTATGGGCACTGCTGAAGCAACAGTTTGCCATCGCTCTTCCTGACTGGGTCACTGCTAATCAATAACCTTGTAAATCAGTGCTTTTAGGCCACCGCCAGCCTGGTTCCTCCTGTAAACACTTGTCAGGTTCAGTTAACGGCCAGCCAGGTCTGCTGCTCTCCCCGTCCCTCGCCTCGCTGTCGCACTGAGCATTTGCCGCGGCAGCTGTAGTTCTTCTCTTCCGATGGCGTGAAGGGAAGGGAAAGGCACCGCAGCCTCCTTTGTCAGGGGGATCTCTAGGCTTGCTGAGCTGCTCCTGCCCCCACTAGCCTTGCTCGCAGTTCACTCCCATGTATTCAGCAGGGAACTGGTCTCTGTGAAAAAACCCTCAGCTGGAGCAGGAGGATGTGACTATGGATGGGAAGCAATGTATTGCGGCCACAGGCATGGACAGAACAACCGAATGAACTGTCTCCTTACAGATTGATACAAATTTAAAATACAAGAAACAAAAGGAATAACAGAGCACTTCTTCACAGTGAAGGAACATTGCCACGGAAGTCCCTCAAGGATCTGTCCCAGAGTTTGTTCAGCTCAGAATATTCATAAATGGTCTGGAAAAGAGAATAAATAACACAAAATTATTCAGAATAGTCAATTCTGTGCTGATTTCAAAGCCTCACAAAAGGACCTCACAATGCTGAATGACAGGGTGATAAGACTGCAGTTGAATTTCAATACTGATGAATACAAAGTAATGCATTTGGGGGGAAAAAACCACATAACTGCACGTACAAAATTATAGGTTATAGGAATTATAGAGAGGAAACAAAAGGATAGGAGAGGTCTGTAAAGCTAAGAGCTGCGCATACAAGAAAAATTGCAAATAATTATTCATGATGCCCAAGAAACAGGTGGCCTGAAATAAAATAATCAAGAAGAAGGTTTAAAAAAAAAAAACAACAGAAATTACTTTTGAATACACTTCATAATTAAGTTGTGGAAATCATTGCCACAGGAAACAGTAGAGACAAAAGCAAAATGTGGTTCATAAAAAAGCTTAAACTCTCTGGTAGAGAATATGCCATGGCATATTAATGCTGGCTCAGAAATTCTTTGAACTGCTGTTTGCCAGGAGCTGGTAGGATATACCAGATAAAGGTAGCTTCATACATGACCTGTTAAACCTCATCCATGTGAATCATTGAGTACTAACAGAGACAGGGTTGGAGACTACAGGCTTTTTGTCTAGCCCAGTGTCATGGTTTAGTCCCAGCCGGCAACTAAGCACCACGCAGCCGCTCACTCGCTCCCCCTCCCACAGTGGGACGGGGGAGAGAATTCGGAAAAAAACTTCGTGGGTTGAGATAAACACAGTTTAATAGGACAGCAAGAGAGAAGGAAACAACAATGATAATACCAACAAGGGAATGTACAAGAACAAGTGATGCCCAATACAGTGATTGCTCACCACCCGGTGATCGACAGCCCATCCCCGAGCAGCGATTTCCGCCCCCCGGCCAACTCCAGTTTATGTACTGGGCATGACATCGTATGGTAGGGAATATCCCTTTGGCCAGCCTGGGTCAGCTGTCCTGGCTGTGTCCCCTCCCAGCTTCCCGTGCACCCCCAGCCTCCTTGCTGGGAAGCCAGCACGAGAAGCTGGACTGTCCTTGACTGCTCAGCAATAACCCAAAACATCAGCACATTATCAACAGTTTCTCATCCCAAATCCAAAACACAGTCTCACACCAGCTTCTGTGAAGAAAATCAGCTCTATCCTGGCTGAAACCAGGACATCCAGGAAGCTAGTTCTTATGTTTTTAATAACAACATTCTTACCCACTTTTGAAAAAAAAAAAGAGCCACTAAACCAAACAGCTGTACATTTGTATAAAAACTAGAGGTGCAAAAAAACCGGGATATACTACTTTAAATTGCCAGCCTATAGGAAAATGGATTATTTCCCTTGCTTTCCTACTTGTTGGGATAATATCCATAACTTAATGAGCATCCCTGCTTCCTCATCACTCTGACTTTGCCACAGACTTGATTCTTCAAAGCTGTTAACTTGCACAACAATATAGGGACCGTCAGCCATGAACAAAATGTGTCCTGCTTGTAGTAGAAATTCACAGTGTGGTTTTAACCATACCAGAAACTCAATCCAGCCCCAGAGTAGACAAGCTGTTTTGTGAATGGTAAAGTTAAAAAAGACTGTTTTCTTGCAGATCTGTGTCCTACGTCCTACAAGTCAGGTTTTCTGCCTTCTTTCCCATCCACCTCAACCAGTTCCCTCCATTTGGGTCATATGAGACTTGGCTGGTGGAGGCTGGCTAGGTAGCTCTTACCCCTCGGTACATGTGAGCTTATAAACGCCTCTTTCAGTGGGTCACACCAAGTTGGGTCTTTGGCATTCTTGTCCCTTTTTTACCTAAGTTTAAAAGATATCATTAAGGTCTTTAATTCTCCATCAGTTTTGAATGAAAATGGCCAACTGCATCAAAAGCATCTGTCAGAGGGGAACCAACAGACCAAGAGCTCTATTACACAACTTTGATTCCAAGACAAAAGGATCACATAAAAAGTATCATATATCACTCTTTGCCTATTTGTCTGCAGAGCTTCTGAAACTTCCACCTCTGGGGATATAGTGGTTAAGAGAGAATCCCAATGTGTATTAAAGGAAGTCCACCCTTTTCCCTGGTGTCAGTAACAGACAGAAAAACCAACTTCAAGGACATTTTAATTTGTAAGAACATATTAGGGAACAAAAGGGCTTTGCAAGAGGTGCCCAAACTTGTGAACATTTTCAGGGTTTTCTGTTTCACTATGAAAAGGGCAAACTAGCTTTTCCCTCTGCAGTACCTGATGAAACAAGGAGACAACCACAGGATGGAAACAAATTGCAGACCCCATCCAATTACACAGTTCAAATTCTTAAATCATATAAACTGCAAGTCCGGCATTTCAGTTCAGTCTAGTTCAGAACAAGAAGGAAAAAAAAATTCTTTGAAAAAAATCATTTTGTCTGAAAGTAAAACATTGCAAGCCAGCCATGAGCTATAAGTTCAAACACCTTTGCTAAAAGCCTCTATTCATTTCCAGTTTATTGCATAGCATGAAGCTGCCCACTCTGGTTACATCCTTTTTTAAATGCTTGGAACAGTAAAATATAAGAAGATTAATCATATGCAATATAGATTCATTAGGTAAATATTGAAACGCAGAATCAAATAGATTACTTTGCATAAACATTTCTCATAAAATATGAGTGGCCATCATATTTAATAAAAATCACAAACAAGTGGAGAATGATTGCCCTGCATGCAAAAGCAATATAAAATAAACACCTTCATAAGCAATGGTTTCACCACTTACCTCCAAAAGCTATTCATATATATAATCCATTTATAACAGTAAACTGGATCTGAGTTTTGCAATTTTACAATTATTATTCCCTCAAGAGGGAGACAATATGCAACTTTATGGCAACTTTTATTTTACTTATTACTGCACATAAATTCTTTGTCAGGTCACAGGGAACAGAGTAAGCAGAGTAAGTCCCATTTTCTTTCCACTCCTTCTTCTCTCCTTTAATTATTTATTTAATTTTATTCCTTCTTTTGAGAAACATTTTCCATGAGAATATTTCCTTCCACATTAAAATATAATCAGTATTTGGGGGAAAAAAATTGTCTACAGGTCAAGTTTTATTACTGCTTGCTATATTGCAGAAGCAGTACAGCACTGAACCACATGAAAATAAATTATATGGGAAACAAGTGCACAGTTTGTTGGAGCAACACAGAGCCTCTTTCTTCACACAGGTGTATGCCAGGAGGAACATGAGACCTGGGGGCTGGCCCAGCACTGGATAAGGGCTGTTGCCCTACTGTGGAGGAGGAGAATACTTATCCCAAACTCCCTCACTACAAAACCAAAATCTAACATGGTCAGTGTCCTGACTCCTAGATTATACCCCTCCATATAAGACAGCCCTGCCTCCCAGTGTAAAGCATAGAACAGAGGTCAGCATCCAATGCTATCTGGAGCTGCCTAGCCTCTGGAATTTCTGGAAGTCATTGTTACATGAAATTTTAGTACAAATGCATTTCAAAGCAATAAGACAAATTAATGGAGAAAAGGATATTAAATGCAAAGACCTAGCACCTCTGGTTCAGGAATTTACTGAGCCGTGTACCATGAGAGGCTGGAAGAATATGGTGGAAAATATCAATTCACATTGCTTGGTCTTATATTACATCTATCGTCCACTCTCAGAGACAGTACTGAGCAAGATGGACCTCTGCTCTGACCTACAGTAATATTAAGTTTAATAAGGCCAAGTGCTGGGTCCTGCACTTCGGCCACAACCCCATGCAACGCTACAGGCTTGGGGAGGAGTGGCTGGAGAGCTGCTCAGTGGAAAGGCACTTGGGGGTGCTGGTTGACAGCCAGCTGAACATGAGCCGGCAGTGTGCCCAGGTGGCCAAGAAGGCCAACAGTGTCCTGGCCTCTATCAGAAATAGTGTGGCCAGCAGGAGTAGGGAAGTTATCGTGCCCCTGTACTCGGCACTGGTGAGGCCACGCCTCAAATCCTGTGTTCAGTTTTGGGCCCCTCACTACAAGAAGGACATTGAGGTGCTGGAGTGTGTCCACAGAAGGGCAACGAAGTTGGTGAGGGCTTTAGAGCACAAGTTTTATGAGGAGCGGCTGAGGGAACTGGGGTTGTTCAGTCTGGAGAAGAGGAGGCTGAGGAGAGACCTCATCGGTCTCTACAACTACAAAGGGGGTTGTGGCAACATGGGTGTTGGTCTCTTCTCCCAAGTAACGAGCGATAGGATGAGAGGAAATGGCCTCAAGTTGTGACAGGGGAGGTTTAGATTGGATATTAGGAAAAATTTCTTCACCGAGAGGGTGGTCAAGCATTGGAACAGGCTGCCCAGGGAGGTGGTGGAGTCGCCATCTCTGGAAGTGTTCAAAAAACATGTGATGTGGCGCTTCAGGAAATGGTTTAGGGGACATGGTGGCATTGGGTTAATGGTTGGACTTGATGATCTTGAAGGTCCTTTCCAACCTTAGTGATTCTGTGATCCTGTAAGTTTCTGTGCTGCAGATGCACATTCAAGGAGTCTAGTGATTCTCCCAATTCACAAATGCACTACTGATGTTATTGCTTACAAAGAAAGGTATGTGTTACTAGTCTGTAGCTCACTTTGGTAGGACAAGTGTGTAAGGAACAAAAAGATAACACTGGCCAACAAAAATGTAACCTGTTATTTACACTTGGTGGTTTGCAGCTAGGACACCCTCCCTCCAAGAGTGTTGTTTGAAGTGTTTCTAAACAGTAAGGAATTAAATACATCAATTGTAAGTAGTAAAATCTAGAAGTTTTGTAATAGTTGATCATTTTCCTGTCTAATCTAAGATATGTGCTTCATATTCTTTGTCAAGTAGAAGTAAAAGCTTGAGTATAACAATAACACACATAACATAACACATTCCCGGTATAAAGTGCTCTAGGAAGAACTCTGGAAAATTGAACAGTGAAGAAGAATTAAGAGAAAACGCTGGGTGAAGTTGCAAGCTATAGGATGTAGCACACACCTAGTTATCACTAATGACAAATGTCATAGAGTCAAATACAAGGTCACCACATTTACTGAAAACAAGCACTGATACCATCCTGTATGATCACTGTGCATCATTTATACTGACCCTGGGCAAGTCAGTTTGCTGAGGAGAAGAGAGTGGTTTTTCCTTCACTGATGCAAGGAGTCCAGTGACACTGCTTTAAGGATAGACAGCAAAGGCATGTTCTTGTCAGAGATTGTCATTAACAATGTTGGGAAGTCATGATGAAGCAAGATATCTCACCTATCGTCGTTCAGCCCTGCTTGTCCTGATCTTAGTGGAAATCAGCCTCATGAAATATGCATTTAGCTTTAAATAACAATCTGCATTATGCATTTTATTTAACATAGTATCTTTTTAATGTTAGTAGGTGTAGGATGATACATCTGACACAACCTCACTAAGGCCTTCCAGAGGCCTTCACTTTTCCCATGATCAGTGCACACTGTGTGGTTTTTACTTTAACTTATGGAGAAGACTCTTGAATGTAACATCCCTGAGGGTTTAGCTCTGTGTTTCTATTTGTGTTACTAGAGAATGAATGGTCCAGGGTACCTAACAGCTGGGATTGGCAGCTCTTGCTAGAACCATAAATCCAAATTAATAGTGAGTCAAGAGGATAATCAGTGCAAATTTCACATGCATCCCCATCACTCGAGACAGCTTCACCATTCTCAGACACATCACAGAGGAGACTCACAGCTAACCAAGTCTCCAGAGGTACTATGATGATTTACACTAGCTGGCCTATGGTTTCTCAGCTTTGGACTTTTGCTTTCCAAGTGGATGAGATTCTCTCAAAGGAGAAAAGTAGGAAATAGGAAGTAGGAAATTAGGAGCGATGGAAAAGAAGGTGTATTGGAACCCTTCTGTCAGAAAAAAAAAATCAACATTATCTCTTAGAGTGTCCATGAGGATGCACAGGCTGAACTGCACCAAACTGCAGCTCTTGTTCGAAAGGGGGTTGAGGTTTAAGATTGCTATTTTTCCCACTTTGCTGTGTTGTCTGTATTTTATTGTTCTATCAACAACCTCTTTCTCTTTTTCCCTGTGCCTTATTATCAGATCCTCCCCTCCTAAATTTACCCACAAACATAAAATATTCTGAAATGGCATCATCTATCTTATCAAAAGGATGAAATTCCACCATTTGAATTAAAACAAGGAAAAATAGCAGAGAGTCTATATTATCAGGCAGAATTACTGCTTTAATACATCATGCTGACTACAGTGGTAAGTTATGGCCCAAAACTGTTGGGAGACCACTTGATTAGCTTTTAATTACCCATCACACTGATGCTGTGATAAGAGACACAGTATGTTCTTGAGATCTACATGAATCATGTTAAGTCAGCTGTTTGGCCCTGACTAATGTAAATACCATAAGAGACTAATAAGAATGTGATTATGATGATATCTTCCCCAATAGAAGCCAGAGCAAGCAAAAGCAATGCTTTGTAGGTTAAAATACAATTTTTCTTCCTCCCTCTTAAAACTTTAGAGTCACAGTGCTAGATAGCATGTTGCCTTGCATGCTTTTACAGCTTTTTGCATTTGTAGTAGGCACTTTATACTTAGTTTTCAAGGAAGAAGTGGCTTCACAGCAACAAGATGCTGGAGTCAGCTTCAAAACGCATAACTGATTTGAATATTCCATAACAATGTTTTTCTTATTCTGCCTTAGGAATCAAGTCCTGCAGGATAATCTGTAAAATATGAATATCACAAATGGACAGCCATGCAAAAGTACACAGAGAGGGAAAAACATCCATATGCCTTCTTTTAGGCAAACCAAGTGGCACTATCAGTTATTAATTTGACCTATTAATTTCCACCATGATGGTGGGAAATCTGTTGAGGAAGGCAGAAGCAGGATTAAGAAAAGGAAATACCACATTCCCCAGACATATATATAAAAACAAAAGCAAGCTGATATTTTTTTTTATTTCTTCCCCAGGAACAACACTTTTTGACAGTGCTGAGATTAACAACCTCACTCTCAAAATGTGTGGCCAGATTTTGCACTCAAAATAACACTTCATGACTTTGTTCCCTGGTAGGTCTTGATAAGGCTTCTGCAGAATTTTTGATGCAGAGCATTATCGTGCTGCTGTGGTATTGATTGATCCACTGTGAGATGGGCAGGGGGTGCTCACATAGGCTTGAAATCCCCTGCTTGAGTTTGCAAATAGTTCCCCTAGGTAAGATTTATGTTACTGAGATCACAGAATCATAGAATCATAGAATAGTTTGGGTTGGAAGGGACATTTAAAGGTCATCTAGTCCAATCCCCCTGCAATGAGCAGGGACATCTTCAAACTCCACAGAATAATCAACTGCATAAAAGCTGGGAAGCAGCTGGTTATGCAGCTATTCTACAAAAAGGATTTGGAGTTTCTAGAGGATCACAAAGTAAACATAAGTAAATGTCAAGCTGATGTAAAAACAGGAAAAAAAAAAACCCCAAACATAAAATAACTCTTGAAATACAAACAGAATTACTTCTTTGCAACTCAAAGCTTACCAAATCCCTAAGAAAGTATTATGTTCTACTTTGAGCATCACAGTTCAAGGAATGCATGGATCAGAGAGAATAAAGAACAACAAGACCTCTAGAAAATACGACCTATAGGAAAGACTTAAAGCATGGGGTCAGTTCTGTTTGGTAAGAGGAGACTGAGACAACAAACATCAACAACATAAAAGATATATACAAAAAAGACAAAAATAAACTGTTCTTCATGCCTGCAATAGCTAGCAGAACTAAGAGGCTTAAGGTACACAAATGATTATTTAGACACTGGGAAAATTCTCCTACTGTAGGGATATTTAAGAGCTGGAACAGACAGCAGGGAGACATGTGGACAGTCACTATTAGAGGTTTCTAGGAATATGGTGGCTAACCTTCATCCTGCACCAGAGGAAAAAAAATCATTCCTGGTGTCAGCTTTAATATGCACATACCCATTTTGTCCAGCAGCCAGCCACCATCCTTCAGATCTAAAGCAAGCAGGGCACACCACTCTAGCCTTTGTGCGTTAGATAAAGGCTTCTGGCCTATTCCTAAAGGCTGGTCTGAAACTGCTGATTAACATACATTTGTCAAATGTTTCAAGATGCTCTAAAAGATGAAAGTAGGGTTGGAGCATGGAAGAAAGCAGATAGGACAAAGACAAATGCAAGCGAGAACAAAAACAAGGAGTAGATCAAGATCTGCTCTTGTGAGTCTTACTGGAAATCCAGGGCAGTTTTCGTTGGGTTCACATAGGTGCATCTAATAGCAAAAATTCACCTCTTTTGTTGCACAGACTAGTTAAGGGTGCCGTTTGCATCATTAACATCCAGCTGCTCTTGCCCTATCCAAATTTTTACAGGACAAGGGAAATAGCTTGCACGTGAAGTGTCTCAGTGTCACATCTCTGTCTCTGGTGGGTGTCACAGTTGGACACATAGTAGGACACAGAATTGGAAACAACAGAATTTTTTTAACAAGAGATTCAAGCTGAATCCACTCTGGATTAGGACTTGCCTGTGCACACTGTTTCTGGGCCAGCTGAAGAAGAGTGGGTCCTCCAAGTACGGGGGCAGCTTTCTCAGTCTGCTATTCATATATCTCAGAGGATTTCAGAGTAGATAAGATAACATTCTTATTTATCTTTCTTTTATGAGTGCCTCATTACGTTCTTCATGTTGACGTTGCCACCATCCCTGTCCATTTTTCAGCTACTTGTACAGTACCATCCAGATCTGCTTCCACTTGATGCCCTGGTCCAACTGCCAGACCCTGCCCTTCACATGGGCTTGCTCTCCTTAAAGCCCTCTTTCCCTCGTAATTCCTGTGCAAAGGTAGTTGGCTTCAGTGACTACCCAAGAGGAATCTAAGTTCCATAACCCAAAATTCATCCAATCTTGCATCTCTACAGAGTGCTGGCATGTTGTAGATAGCACTAGGAGCAGCACACCTATAGTACCCTCAGCTGACAGCAGCAGATTTGTAACTTACGGGCCATTTCACGTTTCTTTTCATGTGGGGCTCTGCTGGGGTTAGTTCATTGCAACCTGAGGTTGCTGTTGGTACACCAGCCACCTGGATATCCACTCGGCCAGCCACCAGCATGCCCAGTGCACTTACAGCAAAATATTGCCATCAGATGGGTCTGCATGTCACATTCCTATTTCTCGTTCGCTCTGTGACTAATGAGCTGCACAAAAAATGTATCTGCTTTTAGTGACATGAAGAATAGGGAGCTACTATTTTTATTTTACCATATAAGAATACACCTGCACCCATTATTACAGAGTTCATGCAATCGGTTAGGAAGAAATCAGGACTAGGCTGTAAAATACATGTCATTATAAGAATTCAGTATACATTCTGTTGACTAGCAATCACACCTGAATTGGAAATATTTCTGTGCCTCAGAAACCAGTCATACAGAACTGCACTTGGCAAACAGGACGTGGCGCGTCGGAAGGACGTAGCGCGTCAGTTTGCGCGTCAGTTCGCGCAGGCAGGGCGTGCAGGGAAGATGTGCGAGCAGGGCGCAGGTCCCCCCCAGCACTAGAGGTTCTCTGACAAGTGGCCATTGTCCTCCCAGAGGAGGCTCAGCCATGGTCGCCACTCGGCTGAAAATCGTGGCCAGAAAGAATGTGGCGACACAGGCAGAGCTCCCGCTCAGGCACGCAGCTGTCCAGGTATCTGGCAGCAAAGAGTGCCTGAGCCTGTCGGTTGTTCCAGAGACCAACAGGGACACCACCTGCGTGCGGTGCGACCGGGTGAGCGACCTGCTCAGCCTGATGGCAGAGCTGAAAGAGGAAGTGGAGAGGCTGAGGAGCATTAGGGAGTGTGAAAGGGAGATAGATTGGTGGAGCCGCACCCGGCCATCCCTGAAGCAGGGGCAGCTGGTGGAGGCTCCACAAGCAGCAGGGGATCCCCTGTCCTCTTGCTGCCAGGCAGAAGAAGGGGATCCAAGAGATGAGGGGAAATGGAAGTAGATCCCTGCTCGGAGAGGCAGGTGAATCCCCTCCCGACCTCCCTCACTGTCCCAGCTGCCCTTACACAACAGATATGGGGCTCTGGAATGTGAGGGACAGGAACATGAGGACCCTGATGAAGGTCCATCTAAGGGGGTGCCTAGGGTGAGTCAGCCAGCCCCACACATCAAGACATCCTGTGTTAAGAAAAAAAGGAGGGTAATTGTTGTAGGCGACTCCCTTCTGAGGGGTACAGAGGGCCCAATATGTCGACCAGACCCAACTCACAGGGAAGTCTGCTGCCTCGCCGGGGCCTGGGTGAGAGACGTCGCCAGGAAACTCCCTGGTCTGGTTCGGCCCACTGATTACTACCCGCTGTTGGTCATGCAGGTTGGCAACGACGAGGTTGCGCTAAGAAGCCCAAAGGCAGTCAAAAAGGACTTGAGAGCACTGGGGCAACTGGTCGATGGAGCGGGAGCACAGGTAGTGTTTTCATCAATCCCTTCAGTGACAGAGAAGAACGCTGAAAGGAACAGGAAAGCACATCTGATCAACACATGGCTCAGGGGCTGTGCCATCATCAGAATTTTGGGGTTTTTGACCACGGGGCAGTTTACACGGCACCAGGTCTCCTCGCAGCTGATGGAGTGCAGCTGACTCCAAGGGGCAAAAGGATTCTTGCTTATGAGCTGGCAGGCCTCATCGAGAGGGCTTTAAACTAGATTTGAAGGCAGGAGGGGATAAAACCAGACTCACTAGAGTTGAGCCTAGGGGTGGCGTGCCAGAGTTGAAATCGATAGCCCAGCTCAAGTGCATCTACACCAATGCACGCAGCATGGGCACCAAACAGGAGGAGCTGGAAGCCATTGTGCAGCGGGACAGCTGTGATGTAGTTGCCATCACAGAAACATGGTGGGATGCTTCTCATGACTGGAGTGCTGCAATGGGTGGCTATAAGCTCTTCCGAAGGGATAGGCAAGGAAGGAGAGGTGGTGGGGTGGCTCTGTATGTTAGGGAGTGTTTTGATTGCATAGAAATCAATGATTGTGAAGACCAAGTAGAGTGCTTATGGGTAAGGATGAGGGGGAAGGCCAATGAGGCAGATATCTTGCTGGGAGTCTGTTATAGGCCACCCAACCAAGACGAAGAGACAGATGAGACATTCTATAAGCGACTGGCAGAAGTCTCGCATTCGCTGGCCCTTGTTCTTGTGGGGGACTTCAATCTACCGGACATCTGCTGGAAGTATAACATGGCAGAGAGGAAACAATCTGGGAGGTTTCTGGAGTGTGTGGAGGATAACTTCCTGACACAGCTGGTGAGTGAGCCCACCAGGGGAGGTGCCTTGCTGGACCTGCTGTTTACAAACAGAGAAGGACTGGTGAGAGATGTGGTGGTCGGAGGCCGTCTTGGGCTTAGCGACCACGACATGATAG
Source organism: Phaethon aethereus (assembly GCF_964289735.1). Lineage (NCBI taxonomy): Eukaryota > Metazoa > Chordata > Aves > Phaethontiformes > Phaethontidae > Phaethon > Phaethon aethereus. Next base: position 163,743,638 of record NC_138582.1, read on the forward strand.
AATTCTCAATTGTGAGCGAAGTAAGGACAGGGGTCAGCAAAACTGCTACCATGGACTTCCGGAGGGCAGACTTCAGCCTGTTCAGGTCACTGGTTGAGAGAGTCCCTTGGGAGACAGTCCTGAAGGACAAAGGGGTCCAGGAAGGCTGGACAGTCTTCAAGAAGGAAATCTTAAAGGTGCAGGAGCAAATGGTCCCCATGTGCCTTAAGAAGAGCTGGCAGGGAAGGCGACTGGCCTGGCTGAACAGGGAGATTTTGCTGGGACTCAGGGAAAAGAGGAGAGTTTATCACCTCTGGAAGAAGGGGCAGGCAACTCATGAAGAGTAAAAGGATCTCGTTAGGTCAAGCAGGGACAAAATTAGAAAGGCAAAAGCCCAGCTAGAGCTCAATCTGGCCACAGTTATAAAGAATAATAAAAAAAGCTTCTACAAATATATTAACAACAAAAAGAGAGGCAAGAAGAATCTCCATCCCTTACTGGATATGGTGGGGAACATTGTCTCCAAGGACGAGGACAAGGCTGAGGTACTTAATGCCTTCTTTGCCTCAGTCTTTAATAGCCAGTCCAGGTATCCACAGGATATTCAGCCCCCTGAGCTGGAAGATGGGGATGGAGAGCACAATAACCCGCCCATAATCCAGGAGGAAGCAGTTAAGGACATACTAAACCACCTGGACACCCACAAGTCTATGGGATCTGATGGGATCTACCAGAGAGTACTGAGAGAGCTGGCGGAGGAGCTTGCCAAGACACTCTCCATCATTTATCAGCAGTCCTGGTTAACAGGGGAGGTCCCAGAAGACTGGAGGCTTGCCAATGTGACACCCATCTACAAGAAAGGCCGGAAGGAGGATCCTGGGAACTACAGGCCTGTCAGCCTAACCTCTGTACCGGGGAAGATTATGGAGCGGTTCGTCTTGAGAGTGCTCACAGGGCATCTACAGGACAACCAAGGGATCAGGCCCAGCCAGCATGGGTTCATGAAAGGCAGGTCCTGCTTGACCAACCTGATCTTCTTCTATGACCAGGTGACTCACCTAGTGGATGAGGGAAAGACTGTGGACGTTGTCTACCTGGACTTTAGTAAAGCCTTTGACAGCGTCTCCCATGGCATTCTCCTGGAGAAACTGGTGTCTTGTGGCTTGGACGGGTTTACTCTTCACTGGGTGAGAAACTGGCTGGATGGCCGAGCCCAGAGAGTTGCGGTGAATGGCATTAAATCCAGCTGGTGGCCGGTCACAAGCGGTGTTCCCCAGGGCTCGGTTCTGGGGCCGGTCTTATTCAGTATCTTTATTGATGATCTGGATGAGGGAATCGAGTGCTCCCTCAGTAAGTTTGCAGATGACACCAAGTTGGGTGGGAGTGTTGACCTGCTGGAGGGTAGGAGGGCTCTGCAGAGGGATCTGGACAAGCTGGATCAATGGGCAGAGGTCAACTGTATGAGATTTAATAAGGCCAAGTGCCGGGTCCTGCACTTCGGCCACAACAACCCCATGCAATGCTACAGGCTTGGGGAGGAGTGGCTGGAGAGCTGCTCAGCAGAAAAGGACGTGGGGGTGCTGGTTGACAGACGGCTGAACATGAGCCGGCAGTGTGCCCAGGTGGCCAAGAAGGCCAACAGCGTCCTGGCCTGTATCAGAAATAGTGTGGCCAGCAGGAGTAGCGAAGTGATCGTGCCCCTGTATTCGGCACTGGTGAGGCCACGCCTCAAATCCTTTGTTCAGTTTCGGGCCCCTCACTACAAGAAGGACATTGAGGTGCTGGAGTGTGTCCAGAGAAGGGCAACGAAGCTGGTGAGGGGGCTGGAGCACAAGTTTTATGAGGAGCGGCTGAGGGAACTGGGGTTGTTCAGTCTGGAGAAGAGGAGTCTGAGGGGAGACCTTATTGTTCTCTACAACTACCTGAAAGGGGGTTGTAGCAACGTAGCAACGTGGGTGCTGGTCTCTTCTCCCAAGTAACCAGCAATAAGATGAGAGGAAATGGCCTCAAGTTGTGACAGGGGAGGTTTAGATTGGATATTAGGAAAAATTTCTTCACCGAGAGGGTGGTCAAGCATTGGAACAGGCTGCCCAGGGAGCTGGTGGAGTCGCCATCTCTGGAAATGTGCAAAAAATGTGTGGATGTGGTGCTTCAGGACATGGTTTAGGGAACATGGTGGCGCTGGATTAATGGTTGGACTTGATGATCTTGAAGGTCCTTTCCAACCTTAGTGATTCTGTGATTGTATACCTACCACCACCCTCATGACGCGCTCCTGCTCCTTTACTAAATACTCCTGAAAGGAAGTTCAGGTGTCAGTCTAGGATATCTATCTATGGCACACATTTCTCATAGCCTCCCCTTTTATCTCGTATGTGCAAAATTAATTTTACCTCACTCCAGCCCAGATAATCAAGGGAATTTCAAGGTTGAATCTGGTCTGAGATTACAACACATGCAGATGTGCAACCATGTGTGTGTGTCTAATTTCTGCATTTCTGAATACACTGCTTTTATTGAGAAGAGTCTCAATATTGTAGGAGTTGAGCAAAACTTTCCCTCTCATTGCTCCTTTTGCAGACAGGTAACAACTATGGGTACATAGAGGAATGGGAAAGCTGTTGGTCTTGAAATGTAAAAATAGAAATCCCATGGAAATTAAAATATCAACTATGATTACAAGTTACTGAAGTCAATACCATGACAACATATGCCCAAAGTGATTAAAAAAAGACTGAGTATGATTCTCTTACATTGGCACTTCCTAACTTTTTCATATAATGATTTGGCAACTTGAACAGCTTTAAACGTGTATGCATACAGGTAGAGAGTGAGTTCTGCATGGTTTCTTATAACAAGAAAAAATTTAAGTATACCCAGCATATATCACAAATCATAGGTTCATTCCTGAATAATTGCTTTCATGTATGGTCTACGACATATTGCTATCAGATGCTGAATTTGATTTCTTATTAAAAGATGCAAGTGTTACAAGTTCTTGGAGACCATAATTGCATCTGAGGAGTTGCTGAGATAAAGTGTGTTTAATACTTTGATTCATTTGCATTCCCTTGAATATGAAAAAGGCATTTTGCTCTATACAGAAGAGGCTAATTATTTTACTTTAAATTCCTAATAAATCAAAAGAGCTGGGAATCCTGGCTCAGGTAACAAACGACTCAGTTATAATCATTAAAGGATTAGACACTTATATGAACGAGAACAACCTCTATGGTCACCATTAGTGAAAAAATGTCAGGCCTATCCATCTTTATGCTGTAAGATATAAAGGGCTAGTCTTTCAAACTAGGAGAGTAAAAATGCAAGAATATACTCAAAGCACACATTGTGCATAATCCAGTCTGGAGTTCACCATGTCAATATCCTTCACGGCTACTGGCCTTGAATGGTACACTGAGATTTAGGGAAGTCTGCTGTCTCCTGGGTGCCCCTGGTTAAGGACATCACTAGGATACTTCCTAGCCTGGTACAACTATTACCCATCACTGCTCTTCCATGTGGGTGGTGATGAAGCTGCAAGACACAGACTAAGGGAGATCAAAAGAGATTTCAGGACCTTGGGATGGTTGGTAAGGGAATCTAGAGCACAGGTTACTTTTTCCTCTCTCCTTCCACTTGTGGGCAGTGACACAGGATGAAAGAGATGTTCCCAGTCTATTAATACATGGCTCTGTGACTGCTGTCACTGCCACAATTTTGGGCTTTTTGATAATGGGATGGCACTTGACTTGCTGGCATCAGATGGAATTAACCTTTCTCAAAGGGGGAAGAGGGTATTTGCTCCCAAGCTAGTGAGGCTCACTGACAGGGTTTTAAACTAGACTTGAAGGGGGAGGGGGATAATATTAGGCTTGCCCAGGACAAGCTGTGGGATGACACACCAAGGTTAGAGGGACAGGGTGCTAGTGAGGTCCCTCAGCACGTTGCCCTGAGATGTGTTGGCTACAGTGCAGCACACTTGAAGTCTTATGGAGATGAGCCAGGGACTGCTGAGGTAACAGGAGCCAACAGGGAAACACCAGAGAAAGACCTCAAAGGAACTAAGGGGTGTTCCTCTAAGAAGGTGACACGGCCAACAGCCCAGCTTAAGTGCCCCTACATCAATGCGTGCAGCATGGGCAACAAACAGGAGGAGATGGAAGCCACCATGTTGTTGGAAAGCTACAACTTTGTTGCCATTACTGAAACTTGGTGGGACGAATCCCATGACTGGAGTGCGGCTACCGATGGCTACAGGCTGTTCAGAAGGGACAGGCAAGGAAGGAATGGCAGAGGTGTTGCCCTCTACATCAAGAGATGGATCGAGTGTGCAGAGCTGTCTCTGAAGAATAGCCACAAGCAGGTTGAAAGCTTATGGGTAAGAATCAGAGACTGAGGCAACAAAGGGAACCTTGTGGTTGGTGTCGATTACAGGCTGCCACCCCATCAAGGGGAGTCTACGATGAAGCCTTCTTACTCCAGCTACAGGAGTGTCCTGGTTTCAGCCAGGATAGAGCTGGTTTTCTTCACAGAAGCTAGTGTGAGGCTGTTTTGGATTTGGGATGAGAAAATGTTGACACCGTGCTGATGTTTTGAGTTGTTGCTAGGTAGTCAAGGAGAGTCCAGCTTCTTGTGCTGGCCTGCTAGCAAGAAAGCTGGGGGTGCACTGGAAGCTGGGAGGGGACACAGCCAGGACAGCTGACCCAGACTGGCCAAAGAGATATTTCATACCATATGACGTCATGCCCAGTACATAAACTGGAGTTAGCTGGGGGGGTGGAAATCGCTGCTCGGGGACAGACTATCAATCACTGGGTGGTGAGCTATTGCTGTATTGTGCATCACTTGTTCTTGTACATTCCTTTGTCGGTATTATTATTGTTGTTATCATTGTTTCCTTCTCTCTTGCTGTCCTATTAAACTGTTTTTATCTCAGCCCATGAGTTGTTTTTTTTCCAATTCTCTCCCCCATCCCACTGGGGGAGGAGCGAGTGAGTGGCTGCGTGGTGCTTAGTTGCTGGCTGGGGCTAAACCATGACAAGGAGGCATCATGCTTGCAGGCTCTTGTCCTGCTGAGGGACTTCAACCACCCCAACATCTGCTGGAAAAGTAGCACAGTGAGCTGTAGGCAATCCAGGAGACTCCTGGAATGCATGGAGGATAACTTCTTAAGACAGCCCTACCAGAGAGGGTGCGATACTGGACCTGTTGGTCACCAACACAAGTGATCACAATGGTGATGTCAAGACTGAAGGCAGCTCTGGTCATGCACTGGTGGAGTTCACAGTCCTGAGGGATATGGGGCAGGCAAAGAGTAAAGTCAGGACCCTGAATTTTAGGAAAGCAAAATTCCAGCTCTTCAGGGAGTTGGTCAATAGGATCCCCTGGGAAATTGCCCTCAGGGACAAGGGAGCAGAACACAGTTGGCAGATCTTTAAGGACACTTTCCATAGAGCGCAAGAGCTCCTGATCCTCAGGTGTAAGAAATCAGGAACAGAAGGCAAGAGGCTGGCATGGCTGAGTGGAGATCTGCTGGTCAAACTGAAGAGCAAGAAGGAAATGCACAAGCAGTCGAAGCAGGAACAGGTGTCTGGAAAGAGTACAGAGATGCTTCCCAGTTTTGTAGGTATGGGGTCAGGAAGGGCAACATGCAGCTGGAGCTGAACTTGGCAAGGGATGCAAAGAATAATAAGAAGGGCTTCTATTGACATACCTTCTATAGGTATGTCAGCCAGAAAAGGAAGGTCAAAGAAAGCATAGACCCCCCTGATGATCAAGACTGGCAGACTGGCAACAACAGATGAAGAGAAGGCTGAGGCACTCAGAGTCTTCTTTGCCTCAGTCTTCACTGGCAGTCTGTTTTCCCACATCTCATGAGTGGATGGACTGCAAGACGGGGACTGGAGGAGCAAAGTCCCTCCCACTGTAAGGGAAGATCAGCTTGGAGACCACCTGAGGAACCTGAACAGGCACAAGTCTATGGCACCTGATGAGATGCATCCCAGAGTCCTGAGGGAATTGGCTGATATAGTTGCTAAACCACTCTCCATGCTATTTGAAAAGTCCCGGCAGTCAAATATAAGTCCCTGGAGACTGGAAAAAGGGAAACATTGCACCCATTTTTAAACAGGTTAACAGGGAGAACCGTGGGAAGTACCAACCTGTCAGCCTCACTCTGTGCCTGGGAAGATCATGGAACAGATCCTCCTAGAAGCTATGCTAAGGCACATGGAGGGCAGGGAGGTGATTGGAGACAGCCAGCATGGCTTCACCAAGGGCAAGTCCTGCCTGACCAACCTAATGGCCTTCCATGATGGAGTGACTACAAGAGTGGACAGGAGAAGAGCTACAGATGGCATCCATCTGGACTTCTGTAAGGCCTTTGACACAGTCCCCCACAACATCCTTCTCCTAAATTGGAGAGAGATGGATTTGATGGTTGGACTGTTTGTTGGATGAAGAACTGTTTGGATGGTCACATCCAGAGAGTAATGGTCAACAGTTCAATGTCCAGATGGAGATCGGTTATGAGCAGTGTCCCTCAGGGGTCCATACTGGGACCAGTACTGTTTAATATCTTCATCAATGACATAGACAGTGGGATCAAGTGCACCCTCAGCAAGTTTGCAGATGACACCAAGCTGAGTAGTGCGATTGACACACCTGAGGGACGGGATGCCATCCAGAGCGACCTGGACAAGCTTGAGGAATGGGCCCATGTGAACACCATGAGGTTCAACAAGGCCAAATGCAGGGTCCTGCACCTGGGTCAGGGCAACCCCCAATATCAACACAGACTGGGGGGATGAAGGGATTGAGAGCAGCCCTGCTGAGAAGGACTTGGGGGCACTGTGGATGAAAAGCTGGACAGGAGCTGTCAATGTGCACTCACAGCCCAGAAGGCCAACTGTATCCTGAGCTGCATCCAAAGCAACGTGGCCAGTGGGTCGAGGGAGGAGATTCTGCCCCTCTACTCTGCTCTGGTGAGACCCCACCTAGAGTACTGCATCCAGCTCTGGAGCCCTCAGCACAGGAAAGACATGGGCCTATTGGAGTGGGTCCAGAGGAGGCACAAAACTGATCAGAGGGGTGGAACACCTCTTGTCTGAGGACAGGTTGAGAGAGTTGGGGTTGTTCAGCCTGGAGAAGAGAAGGCTCCAGGGAGACATTCTTGCAGCCTTCCAGTACTTAAAGGGGGCTTATAAGTAAGACGGGGACAGGCTTTTTCGCAGGGCTTGTTACGATAGGACAAGGAGTAATGGCTTTAAACTAAAAGAAGGCAGATTTAGACCGGGTATAAGGAAGAAATTTTTCACAATGAGGGTGGTGAAATAGTGGAACAGGTTGCCCCAGGAGGTGGTAGATGCCTCATCCCTGTCAACATTCCATGTCAGACTGGACAGGGCTCTGAGCAACCTGATCTAGTTGAAGATGTCCCTGCTCATTACAGGGGAGTTGGACTAGGTGACCTTTAAAGGTCCCTTCCAACCCAAACTATTCTATGATTCTATCATTCAGCTATGTGGGTCTCACTTTTAACCATCACTGGTTTCACTGGAAAATAAAAATTTTCTTCTTCAACAGATTTTGATTATTTCATTTTAGAATAGGTGTTGGCTATTCTACAGTAAGTAGGTTTCTTTTTCTATAGAGCTAACAGTAAATCCTAGACAATTTTATAGAAAATGCTTTTGTTTTTGACAAAGTATAATTTTCCAAAATATTGCCCATTTTTCCTAAGATCATCTGCCCAACTCAAGTTGCGATGAAATGCTCTAGGCCCTTTAGATTTCACATGAAGTCTGTCCCACTATGGGAATGAACATGGCCTGTATGAAGTCCCTGGCTCAGAAGAATTTTGATGAAAATGGTAGATTGGGGAGGATGGGAAAATCTGTCTTACAGAGGAGAGTGGTGGTGTTACAGTGAAAAGAAAACAGAAAAAAACCTGACTGCCATGATGAGCTACAAGTTTTTTTGGCAAATTTTTGTTGGATTGTTCTTCTTTACATATGAAAACTTTCCTTTTTTAGTTTTCACCAAAAGCTTGAAAACATTGAAACATTGAAAACTTGGATTGAAAACACATACATTCATAGTTTTAGCACATAAGTATTCAGACATGAACAGCCACCACAGTGCTTAGACAGGGATATATTAAGGAACAGCCACATCATTTACAAATAGTATTTGCTCATCAAAGCTAGGCTTGAGTAAACCTAGCTCAGCTGAGCAAACATATATGTGTACAAATATTTGTACATATTGAACAACAAATCTAACTCCAATTGTTTGGTAATAAAGTTATGAGTGGTTTCCCATTGCAAAAGAGGGCACAGCCCTTGAGATCCATTAAAATTAAATTCTGGAGTTACATTGATCTGAGCAGGACCAACATCAGGCCTCAGACACATCTATATTTTTGTATAAGTTTTTTACAAATACTAAAATAAGTAATTTCAAACATAATGATGGTTTTATAACTTCCCCATCTGTAAAATAGGGGTAATGGCTATTATCTCACTCTCAGGGAAATGGTGGGTAAGCTTAGATTTGCAGAGCAATCTGGAAATGGAAACTTTACACAAAAGCCAAGTATTACTTTTATTACTCTCTAAAAACCTTTATCACCCACTATGTTTCCCGGAGAACTCTATCTACAGCATTTGGCTTCATGTTCAGAGAAGTTTTTCTTCTGCCAGACAGTTATGGCTGGAGTCCTGCCATATAAGACAAAAAAATCTGTCCGCCTTGCAAGTGACAATAGAGAGCACCATTCACATCAAGGGCTCCATACACCTCGTTTCTTTCAGACTCGATTTTGAACCACTGTAAGACATTAACTTTGCTAGTTTTTTTGGCTTTTTTTTTTACACTAAAGACATGAAAACACATCTGGGAGGCATCTCTGAAGAGCTTTAATCCATACTTATATTAATTTTTTCTTTATGAAAACACAGACATAAATAATAGCCACGACCCAAATGCTCATATGTCCACAAGCTGAAGTCAGAAACAACAGTGACATATTTAGAGGAAAGGTAAAGATATAAAACTATTTGCCAAAGTTTTTGGCTGTCTTTGCTATGATCTTTAAGTCTAAAATTTTTTTCTAGACCACAACATAACATGATCAAAAGGAACACATAGACCCAACCACTTCTCTCTAATTTTCCAAAGTGAATTTCACAGGCATGGAAGCAAATTATAATAGTCAGTCTAGATGAAAATCCAGTGTGGCAGCCAGGAAAAGAGTTGTAAGAATTCTTGCAGAGACATAATACTGCAATAATTTCTATTTGTGCTGTAGGAGGCTCCCTGTGAGATCCAGGATGCACGTTTACTTTTACACAATAGCTTTAGTAATATTAAAAGTTCAGCTGAATGATCTGATAAGAGTCTGATGAGAGGGAAATTCTCTAGCAACTAGGAATTTCTGTCTCCTATGACTTCAAAGCCCATCAGAAAGTCTCTCTTCAAACACTTTGTCTTAGTAGATCTCATCTTTAAACGTTTATGATCAGTGAAGTTTGCCCCTACATAAAGATTTCACAGTATTTGGAAAGTCAGGCTTTGAAGAGTGATCAAGTTACTCAAGAACATTGAGATTTTTCATGTTTATGAGAGGAGGAATCTTCTTTCAAGGCTTTAATGTAACAATGAATTTTTAGAGGAAATTAATACTCATAGCATAAGAGCATGTCAACTTTATTCCAGCATTAATAGGATAACAACAGTGTTCTTTAGTGCTTTATTTGAGTGTCAGCACCTCTGATTTTCTTTCATTTTTAGCTTTGACTTGAAACACAAAAACCCCAAAACCCAAAAACCAAAATTTGAGAACACAAACAGCAAAGGTTCGCTTACCAGGAGCTAAACTAAAAAAACACAGACTTCAGCATTAGAAGAGTAAATAACTTCACACTGCAGTCTAAAATTATGTGAACCTGATTCATGACCTTTAAACTGCTGGGGTAGCAATACTCTCAGGCTGTCCACCTAGAATTCTGTAAGGCCTTTAACACGGTCCCACACAACATCCTTCTCCTAAATTGACCGAGATGATGGGTGGACTGTTTGATGAATGAGGAACTGTTTGGATGGTTGCATCCAGAGGGTAGTGGTTAAAGGGTCAATGTCCAGAAGGAGGCCGGTAACAAGTGGTGTCCCTCAGGGGTCTGTATTGGGACCAGTACTCTTTAGTATCTTCATCAGTGACATAGACAGTGGGATCAAGTGTACCCTCAGCAAGTTTGCAGATGACACCAAGCTGAGTGGTGCGGTTGACACACCTGAGGGACGGGATGCCATCCAGAGGGACCTGGACAAGCTCGAAGCATGGGCCTGTGTGAACCTCATGAGGTTCAACAAGGCCAAGTGCAGGGTCCTGCCCCTGGGTCAAGGCAACCCCCAATATCAATACAGGATGGGGGATGAAGGCATCGAGATCAGCCCTGACAAGAAGGGCTTGGGGGTACTGGTGGATGAAAATCTGGACAGGAGCTGTCAGTGTGCGCCCGCAGCCCAGAAGGCCAACCGTATCCCGAGCTGTATCCAAAGCAGCGTAGCTAGCGGGTCGAGCGAGGTGGTTCTGACCCTCTGCTCTGGTGAGACCCCACCTGGAGTCCTACATCCAGCTCTGGAGCCCTCAGCACAGGAAAGACATGGACCTGTTGGAGTGGGTCCAGAGGAGGGCCACAAAAATTATCAGAAGGATGGAACACTTCTCCTATTAAGAAAGACTGCAAGAGTTTGGGTTGGAAGGGACGTTTAAAGGTCACCTTGCCCAAATCCCCTGCAATGAGCAGGGACGTCTTCAACTAGATCAGGTTGCTCAGAGCCCGGTCCAACCTGACCTTGAACGTTTCCAGGGATGGGGCACCTCTCTGGGCAGCATGTTCCACTATTTCACTACGCTCATTGTGAAAACTTTCTTCCTTAGATCTAGTCTGAATCTGCCTTCTTTTAGTGTAAATCCATTACCCCTTGTCCTATTGCAACAGGCCCTGCTAAAAAGTCTGTCCCCATCTTTCTTTTAAGCCCCCTTTAAGTACTGGCAGGCTGCAAGAATGTCTCCCTGGAGCCTTCTCTTCTCCAGGCTGAACAACCCCAACTCTCTCAGCCTTTCTTCATAGGACAGGTGTTAGTTTCCACTGTCAAGCAGTTCAGTTTACATGCTCCAAGAGCTCTTTGCAACCTGACCCCAAAGACAGCAAGTGGGGCAGCTTCAAAAATGCACTCCCAGTTCAAAAGAAAAGGTAATTCATCTGCCTTCAGTTAAGGTGATCACATGACCACAACGTTACTGCACATCAGCTTAGGCACTGTACCAGCTGCAGAGTAGTTTAATTCAGCTTATCCTGCAGTGAAACAAGATGAATCTAACATGCAGTACGTTGTTTGTCACAGGCCCAGAGCACACACATAGGCAGTGCTCACAGTTCAGCTGATGCACCATGCTGGACCTTTAAAGCTGTGTGTACTCCTGCAGTTACTTTGAAACCTGACTGGCTGTGGTTTGAGCAAGGTTGTGACTTTTCTCTTGGCTTTAATATGCTAGGACCCATCCAAACCGTACAGAGAAAAGGGAGTGAAATTGTCCTGTATTCTGTGACCCAGCACTAATGAGATAGTACCACAGAATTTACAGAACTACTTTAATCTCTTTTACAGCCCAGGCTTGGAGATCTGGCTAGTTCAGGAAAGCTTTGTTAATAATAAGCTCAATTTCAGTCTCTTTCCACACCGAACTCCAAACTTGAGATGTGCCCTTCAATTTGCCTTCTATTTTGAGCTATTGGTAGGTATTGGCCATTTATTCAAGCATCATACACTTCAATCATGTCAAGTTTCAACCAGTATTATCAGCACAGATCGCTGTTTGAATGGATTGCATTTTTGTCCTCCTGACAGGTTGTTTTCCATCTTCTGAGGGATAAGTCAAGCTGCTGTGCTCTATTGAATGACTGCTGGGGAGGCAACCCATAGGAAATTTAAACTGATCATCGGTCCATCTGGTTTGGACAACAATTCATTTAATTCATCAAGTTCTCTTTGGATTTTGTAAATGGAAATGGATGAGATCAGTAATAAGAAGTCTGTTTTGAGTCACTATCTAAGGATCTGTATTTCTATATGTGGCTGCATGAAGATGAGAATCTAAACGTTTTTTTCTTAATGAAGGGGCCCCTTAAAGTACTAAATGCTTTTCAGAAGTAGTACTAAAATCAGAATTATGGAATATATTTTTATTGTATTTTTTAACTTCCAGATCAATCTCCTACATTTTCAACCATGGATATGTATAACTGATACTCTCATTAACATAGTTGTAATTGTCATGGGGACATTGGACACATTTGTCTCCTCTTATATGAGAATTTGTGATGACACTAACATGTGCTACATACAGCCAAAATCACAGGTGAAAAATACACCCTGAAGTGATAGGGCTTTTCAGCCACCAGGTCTGAAAAGTCAGACTCACATTGTAAGTAAATCAGATACTGTACTTCTGAAAAAAATCAGTTCCTATCACATAGGTTCTGCAAGTCAAATAAACCCTTATTGTCCTTGGTGCAGTTTTGCTATACAGCTGTAGAAAGGTAAGTGATTGTAATTTCTTAATCTAGATTATTAATGATGCCTAAAATGAAGCTATATCCAGATCATATGTTCTTTGCAGTCTCAGCTTTGCATCACCAACAAGTAAAATCAATCACATTGAACAGATCTGAAAAGGGACACTAAGCACCTTGAGTGAGAAGCCAAGTTCATGTCATGCTGAATTCCTAGATGTTACTTGATTAGGAGCTCTGGGCTGTCTCCAGATACTGGTTTTCTGCTACTACTTGATGAGCTTTAGGAAAAAAAATTTCATAAGGCATTTTGGTTATTGCTTCTCCAACAAAAGCTGGCCACATAGGCTTCCTCTTAGGATAGTTTAGTGTATTTTAGGATAGAACTGTGTAGCTCCAGCTTGACTTGCTAACCCTGTGCACTGCTTCAGCAGCTGAACATCTGCCACACTGCTCACATTTTTCACTTCACAGTTAACTTCAAAGGTACAAAAGAATCTCATTATCACCTTGTACTTAGCTTTTTACAGATGGGACATGTGTTACTCTGTCTATGAAAGAAACCTCATAAACCAGATGCTGGACTCATTCTATACATTACTTTTCACTGTCTTATTCCCTTTTCTCCTTACACTACTGAATCAATTAGTTGGATGTTCCACGATATGGAACTGGAATGGTGAGTAGCATTGTTATGGTCCAAGACGTGCACCTATTTTGGAGAGAGAGTTTCATAGCTGTAATAAAGGAAAATGAGTCTCCAAAGTCTCTGCAGACTATTTAGGACAATAACAATACTTAGCAGTTACAGCCCCTTTTCTTCTAACCATTATCTTAATTGAAATAGAAGAGTTTGATTCTTCTTTCTCTGCTTTACAGCTCCCTCAGCACCACTCATGCCGTTCAGCGCTGTGAGCCACAGTGTCCCAAAGGGCACCTAGTGAAAGGGCTGATCCTTAAGAACTCCTCCGCTCCCCAAAATGCACATCTCCAGAATCAGTTTACAGCAAATCTAGTTCACACCAGAGGCAGCTGCATGCCACAGCAGAAGCAAATCTCTTTGGTCCTCTCTGCCCTATGACAAGGAATGAACACACTGGGACACACCAAAGCAGGAGTTCCTCTGCTATTCCCAAGTGCAACATTGCAGGTCAGCCTTGTTCAAGGAGGATTATTTGTTTTCAGCACTAGTCAGAGAAAATAACCATCCACTTCTAAGAAAAAGAGAGACCTTTCACCCCAGCATCATGTCACAGAACACAATCCTGCCTCCCTGTCCCAGAGACCCACCTAACCTGACCTGACCTGACCAACTTCAGAGAGAATATGATCAAGATATGAGCTCAGAGTTTATTTCAGAAAGTTGCTGCTATTAATCCACTTACACCCACTAACAAAAAGACAAGATTAAGACACTGTAGCAACAAGTAAGAATTTTTAAATGGCTTTGGCATCCTGGGACCCAGAGACTATTCATTTCCATCGACCCTGGTGTGACAAATCAAGGCAGTTTTCAGACTATACAAAGATCATTATGGAACACATAATTTCTTCCAAGTGTAAAAGCTGTCTTGGCAGTTGCAAGAAATGACAGCTTAAATGTTTATCTACAATTTTCCTATCACACACAGCACTATATTTGGGTTACATTAATATTTTATGAATGTTTACAAAGTTCCTTCATGTGACAAAAAATAAGCATGAAGTTTAATGGGATTAACTGACAGGTGACACAAAAACACTGTCAAAACCCATGATATTTAATAGCTTTGCAAAATACATTTGGGAAAGGATAGCAAATCCTATACATAGGCATTTGATTTTGTCTGAAAAAAAGACTATACAAAAGTGAACTGCATTTAAATGTTCTTAAGAAAGCTGTGAAATATACAGTGAAGCTGGCAAATTCCACTCCTGATCATCTAAAAGGCTGTCAGACATAATCCCTGTATTTTTCTTTTAGATTATGAAGATTATGAAGTCTCCAATCAGAAATCAAAATAAATAAAAGCAAAATAGAAACCTACACATAAATCTGGGTTTTAGGAAGGTTGAGAGAGTTTGGTTAGCCTAGGAAGAATGAATGATGAGATAGGGAGGAGGGTTTTCATGCTACTGTTTTAAACACAGATAGCAAATAATACTGTTCTGAAAAATCTTATCAGTTTATTTCTCTTTTTCCTTACACACTGAGACATAAGAAGTGATTTGAAAGATTGCCTTTGAAAAGATAGAACTACTAATAAATTCCAAACATTTTATGCTTGCTCAGGAAGCCGGGCTTTTTCTATTTTTCCAAGATTTGTGAAAGATCAGAGTGAGACTTTTTGGCCAAGTGTTTTAAAATTCCTAGGTACAAGTTTTATAATTCTGTGCAGTCTGAAGTATTTTGTTTCAGCATTTGGCAAAACTTCTACATCTCTGGATCAGTGTATTTTCTCTTCACATCTTCTTTCTAAGCCAAGGCACTTTCCCTTCCTATGTTCCCACAAATAAGACCAACAGAAGTGCTGAACTCTGCTTTGAACATAAGAAAGGAAGCTGCTACTGGAATACGCTCTCTGAGAATGCTGCTGCTTGTAATCCTCACTTTCTTTGCTTCCAAGGTACCCCAGCTCCACTGCTCTTGAGGGCACATGAAAGTCCCTTTGGGGATGGTCTTTACCGAACTTCAGAGATCCAGAGTGTGTGTTTGCAAATAAGGGTTGAGAAGATCTGAAGGAAACATGGGAAGGAGAAATCTGTTTTTTGCAGATAACTATTTTAGTGCCTAAAATGGCTTCTCCTAGTTTGCTAGTGCTCTTTCTTGTCTTAATTTGGTTGAATTTTTAAGTATCTGGTAGGGCATCTAGATCCAGGAAAAGGTGCTCTGTTCATGTGCATGTAGAAAATTAGAATTAATAAATAAATAAATAAATAGCCACCTGAGGAGCATTATTATCACCCCAAAATGCGATGCTTGACATGTTGTACTGCTTAAATATAACATTAAGCACTTATTACAAATGCAAGCTTTCTTACTTCACACAAAATCAACCTTAGAAAGAATTAAAAAAAAAAAAAAAAGGGAAAAACCCTCTTTACTCCTAATTCTTCTTTTGGCTAGGGTTAAAAGAAGCAATCTTCTCATCCCTGAGGGCTGCCACTTCTGCAGCACATAGCAAAAAAAAATCCCACCCTCACATAACAAAAAAGAACACAGTGTTAGCACAGTTAGACTCACACTTCAGTATTTCCACTCTTGGCATTCATCCTTTGCAAGTTTTGCCGCATTATTAGGGACATTGGTGGTTGCTAATACACATGTATGCAATTAAGAGAGAGCAAAGAAAGGATTCACAAACAAGTAAATGAGCTTTTTATTTGGAGAGGGTATAAAAGCTGAATCGTTTATTCATTTTCTGTTTAAGCTGTGAAAGGAGGGTATATCAGATCAGTATGAAGGGTCTTGCAGCAAGGCTTATAGCATAGACATAAAAGTGGATTAAAGAGGGAAGTTTCTTTCACACTTTGTGATGCTTCTCTTTTTATAGCATTTATGTCTGATCTTCAAGGTGACGAATATGTTTTCATTTGGATCTGTGTAACAACGTTGTTGACACAGAGGGCATAATTCTACAGACCACTGAATTCATCAGAAATTACTGATAGAAATAATTCAGTGCAATTCTTTTTTCCTTACTCCAAGAGACCTTGAAGATTTTCAGACAAAATTTTACTAAAATAATTTAATTTGCTGATAACCTACTTTTCGTCTATAACCACCATCTATTCTCCGTCTTTTGGAGAATTTCCATTCATCTGTATTTCCGGCAGAACATTTTAAGAGGCTCACTGGGAATTACCACATAATGAATAAATGCCAAAGCTGAGCTGAGATGCTGAGTTTACTTCCAAAGCTGTCTCTTCATGCTTTCCAGGGACATTGACACCATTCTGATTTTTCTTAAGACTCCAGAGGAAGCCCTGAATAGAATTAATTTAAGAAAAGAGATTCTGCCTTGTGTGCTACCCAGGGGCCTCAGGATTTTTATTGAGGTCGCTATGAATACGCAATGAATATGAACAGTTGTCCAAATGGTCTATGCGAACAAGAATAGTTTCTATATTGGCACTTCCATCTGTGTTTTCCCTGCTGAAGATGAAGAATTCCCTATTTTTTATGTGGGATCCTAGATAGAAAGAAGTTTGGAGGAGAGCAGAAAAGGATATAAGCCTGACTTCTCCTTTGTTTCTCAGTGCAAAGAGTTCAAGCGTCTCTTCCCTGGGTACAGCTGGCTATGGCAACGAGTTCACTTATCAACTCAGACACACAACATAAGCTGAATCACAGAGATATTCAGTGCATCTCGGTTCAGATAGTAAGGTAGGAGCATGGGATGACTGCTCCAGCTATAGATGTCAATAATTCAACTGTCTGGAGGATTTCCTCTCCTTTTAGGAACAGTGGGTGATCAGGAAGATGAATTGCTCTTTTCAGGAGCCATAAACATCCCTATTTCCAATCCATTTTTTTAAAATAAAGTGCTGGCAGAGATTCAAAGTCACCTTTTTTGAGATGTACAATTTGCATATCTGGATATATGTCCTTAAAAAGGGGGTGAATAAACTGATAGTGAAATTTAAACATTGTCTACTAGTTTTGGAGCTGATATGGGCACTTAATTTTAACCACATGAGCAGTCCCATTGAGTTCAAAATGCATTAGCCCAGGAAGACTCTGTCTTGACTTAATCACACTGAAATATTTTTCTCTATCACAGTTTGAGCAATTGCTGTGAACTGGTGGATAATTGTAGACAATTCCAACAGTACATGCAAACTGACTCAACTCTTGCAAGCAAACGTCAGGAGGGAATAGCAAGAAATATTTACTTACCAAACTTCTTGAGATTTTCTTGAAAATCTTCAGATCCAAGCACCAGTGGATTTCATGAAATCAAAAGCTTGATTTCAAATGCAGTTGTGTCAACAGGAGCTCTCTGGTAACTACCAAGGGACCTTGTGTCCCTGCCCTAAATTTTGGGGTCTCCAACTGCAGTGATGTGGTGGGTTGACCTTGCCAGGTGCCCACCAAAGCTGCTCTATCACTCCTGCTCCTCAGCTGGACAGGGTCGAGAAAATATAATGAGAAGCTCATGGGTCAAGATAAGGACAGGGAGAGATCAGTCAGCAGTTATCATCACGGGCAAAAGAGACTCAACTTGGGGAAATTAGTTGAATTTCTTATCAATCAAAATCAGAGTAGGATAATGAGAACTAAACCCAAATCTTAAAACACCTTCCCCCCACCCCTTCCTCTTCTTGGGCTCAACTTCACTCCCCATTTCTCTCCCTCCTCCCCTCGAGCGGCGCAGGGGGACAGGGAATGGGGGTTGTGGTCAGTTCATCACACCTGGTCTCTGCCGCTCCTTCCTCCTCAGGGGGAGGCTCCTCACCCTCTGCCCTGCTCCAGCCTGGGGTCCCTCCCATGGGAGACCGTCCTCCATGGACTTCTCCAGCGTGAGTCCTTCCCATGGGCTGCAGTTCTTCACAAGCTGCTCCAGCCCGGGTCCTCCCACGGGTGCCATCCTTCAGGAACAGGCTGCTCCAGCCTGGGTCCCCCCACGGGTGCCGTCCTTCAGGAACAGGCTGCTCCAGCCTGGGTCCCCCCACGGGTGCCGTCCTTCAGGAACAGGCTGCTCCAGCCTGGGCCCCGCGGGGTCCCAGGTCCTGCCAGCAAACCTGCTCCAGCCGGGGCTCCTCTCTCTCCCCACGGGGCCACAGGCCCTGCCAGGAGCCGGCCCCAGCGCGGGCTGCTCACGGGGTCACGGCCTCCTTCGGGCATCCCCCTGCCCCGGCGTGGGGCCCTCCCCGGGTGCGGGTGCAGATCTGCTCCCCCGTGGAGCTCCATGGCCGCAGGGGCACAGCCGGCCTCCCCGGGGGCTTCCCCGGGGGCTGCCGGGGACCCTCTGCTCCGGTGCCTGGAGCCCTCCTGCCCCTCCTGCTCTGGGCTGGGGGCTGCGGGGCTGCTCCTCTCACATTCTCACTCCTCTCTCCGGCTGCCATTGCTGGTTTTAAGGGTTTTTTCCCCCTTCTTAGCTCTGTTCCCCCAGCAGCGCTACCACCGTCGCTGACGGGCTCGGCCTTGGCCAGTGGTGGGTCCATCTTGTAGCCGGCTGCACTGGCTCTGCCGGACACAGGGGAAGCTTCTGGCAGCTTCTCACAGAAGCCGCCCCTGCAGCCTCCAGTACCAAACCTTGCCAGGCAAACCCAATGTGATCTTATGAGAGCTGAGTAAGTATTTTAACCCCATCAGAAATAAAGGAACTGAAATAAAGGGGTCTGGACCTTTTCCCTGCAGCACTGCCTTAGAAAATCTTCTGGGGCACCAGGACTAACAGCTTGGTAAGAAGTTAATTACCGCTGGACTTGGTTTTGTTTTCAACAGGAAGCCAAGAGGTTTATAGTATGGCATGGTTTGCTCCCATAGCAGCTAGGAATAGCCATGAATAAATCATAAAGATGCTTAGGAGTGTTCATATATTTGAATTACAACATGTTTCCTAAGCTAATTAAGAAATATTCAGCTGAATTATTTGGACTCTGGCACATATTCCATATAGGCCATGGTGGCATTATACATATTTTCCCCCTGAACCTACAGAGTATTGACAGACTAGTTTGCAGGCATAGGTATTACACATTGCCTGCCTAGCAGCTCCTAAATGAAAAAGGAGTAATTCTCTAGAGATATTTTCTCTATGGATTTGTGTCTTCCCCCAGATTATTAGAACTTCTTCACCCCCAGTTCATAATAACTAATTACCCTGCTAGCCTGTGCTCAATTATTTAAAGCCTCACCCTTACTTATTGAATTTTATAGTTTAATATTAATAGATCAGAGGTTAACTGGCTCAATATTACAAAAGGAGTCATTGGCTTACTAATACAAAAGGAATCAGGATTATGCTGAGCTCCCCTGATATTAGTAATTGGGATTTAAAGAGAGAACAGAGAGCAACAAATGCCAGTCACAGCAGGGTACAAAGGAGAAAGTCAGTATTTACAGACATGAGTGTCTCCTACCTGAACTGCAGACAGTTCTGAGCAGGTTCTACCACCTGCTGAACGGTTTTCACCTGGAGCTTGATGAAGTCAACAGAGAAGCTTCAAGACTTCAGTGGATCAGATCAGGGCCAATTAAGAGGTATCAAGAAGGCAATATTTTATCCAATTAAACCTGAACAGTTTTAACACTAAAATAGTGTATCATTAGATGACTGCCCTAACTGGGTGAGCAGGAATGGTATGGGGTTATCCTCAATCCGGAGGAATGATATGTGGTTAATTCTCCATTTCTTACCTGTTTCCTGTTTAAATTTTTATGTGTTAAGGATATGGCAGTGATAATCATAGAATCATGGAATCATAGAATGGTTTGAGCTGGAAGGGACCTTAAAGATCATCTAGTTCCAACGCCTCTGCCATGGGCAAGGACACCTTCCACTAGACAAGGTTGCTCAAAGCCGCATCCAATCCAGCCTTCCACTTCCAGAGATAGGGTAACCACAACTTCACAGGGCAACCACAACTTCTCTGGGCAGCCTGTTCCAGAGGTCATAATGCTGTAGGCTTTTAAGGATACAAGGGAGGCAATGTGCATAGGCCAAGATGACTTTGTTTTTATTAGACTAGCTGATATAGTCAGAAAAAGCATAAAAGCTTTATCATCTCTTACATACCTATGGGGTAAATGGGCTGCATGCCATGGTATGAAAGAGAAAGACAAACTACACAGCCAGCAGCTTTGATCTTCCAGATAATGATAACGTAAAATCCCAGTCCTGCTAGTTCTGGTACTTTATGAAGTGTTCAGAGCCTTTTCTTTCTTTTTTTTTTTTTTCTTTAGGTTCAGATGTACAGTCAGGTTACTGAGAAAAAGCTACCATGGGCTAGCTGAGCCTTGATAACCATCCACAGGCACTGCTGCCCACAACAAGTACAGTGAAATACGAGCTATTTTCATCTCAGTGGAAGAAGCTTAAGCCTCATTATCTCACATTTACCAAGACTTAGAGCGCTCCCAACACAGTTATGCCTGCTATTCTGTTCTTACCTTTTCAGATACACAGGGTAACATTTTATTCCTCGGTTATGAACTTAAACAGCCTTTTCTCTGGTTTTGAGGAGGGCATTTTTGACAGTTTGGATTAATTTTACACAACAAATCATTTTTTGCAGCAACTATAAACCACATCATCCTTCTCCCAACATAAGTCACAGAAGCAATTTCACCCATTTAAGCAAATAGCAGTTTTACAATTACTGAAATCAAGATTTCAGTTCATGCTTCTCCTTTCCTTATAAGCCCAAGTTCAGCATAAACAGCCTCTTAGTAGAAATTGTTCCAATGACTCTCAAATGGTGGGACTCATACAAAGCTTATCTGAATACCAGGATTTAAGAAGTCAAATCTCTTCTATGACTCAAATTATTAGGCCAATTTCTCTAAAAGCCAAAACATTCCTAACCCAGTTGTTCTCAGTACTTATTGTCCAGGGTAGGAGCTCACATCCTTATAATAAATGAAATCATTCCCTGTTGAGGATGATCTCTATTTGCAGAACTCAGTAGCTTTTAGGCTTTTAAAACCACCATGCTCTTTCTAAGCCAAAGAATTCCAATTACCCTTATTAGCGCTACTCTAATTGCTTGCAGTATCTTTTTAACACCCACACTGAACACAACATTTTGGCACTCTAACAATAGCCTTTAACCTGGAGTTTGCTTTTGAAGGCATGCAAGCTTTTAGGGAAAAGATGAAGCAAACAAAAGAATAGTTTTGAATTCATGGAAGAGCACCGAATCAAACTGAATCATTTTTAGAAGATGAGTTCAGTGACATTCAGACTCAATTATCTGCCTTAGGTCAACCTGAGCCTCCCAAGGTATAGAGCACTCCTGCTTCCAAAACAACAAGACGTTACCAGTCTGTATGAAAACCAACAGCAAAAGAAATCAGTTGTTGTGCAGACAGAAAGTAGGAATCAAAACACTTTGACAGCTCTGAAGGCTGAGAAATAACTGGGTCACACCTAGATCAGGGGTTAGTAGCGGCCCAGAGCAGAGGTGCAAAGAGGAAGAATTCGCTTGCAAGCAGGCAGTGTTTGCCACGGGGATATTCCTGCACCCACAGAGTCTCCATGTTTTTGTTGTGAACCTTGCCTTTGTGTGCAGGAGCTTGTGCAAGTGTTCTCCAGCATTCTTTCCCTCCATCAGAAAAGCATCAAAACAAAATACCTCCTTCACAGAGCTGTTATTTCCTGGCTCCTCATCAGAGGCAGAACCACTATGTTTTACTTTGAAAATGACATCAAAAATCCAAGCAAAACTACTCCATTCATTGTGCATCTTGGCAGGACACCCTCAAGCCTGCAGTCTTCCTGGCAACTCAGCATGGAGAGAAATGGAGATGTTCACCTGACAGATACAAACCTCTGTGCAGAAGAAGCACTGATCCAGGAGTCTGGGTCACCCTTGGCTCAAAAAAAAGCAGGCTATTGGCAAATCACACTCTGGGACAGCTGTTTTGAAAAAGATTAGCAGGAAAAATCCAGCCTTACTTCTTCTGGGGGTTTTTGAACTTGCCCCCATGGCTTCCCCCAAGCTAAGAATCATGGAGCACTGGCCCTTGGGTATGCAGGACCATGCCCTTGGGTTCCTCATAGCTCTGACTCAGCCTCCCAGTCCTGCAGGAGGTGATGGTTGGCACCAGAGGCAGGTCGTGGCTCTACATGCTTCTGTAATGACACTTGTACCCCCAACCTCCTTTGCCCCAAGTTTCCCAGTGGTAATTGCAAGCTACCAGCCTCTTGTGATCTTGTAGATGGAAATGGCATGAAGCGAGATGCCCCTTTCATAATAACTGATAACTGCAGGAAAAGATAAGAATTTACCCAAAGCATGAGCCCAGCTTTGACTATTTAGGTGCCTTTTATCTTCTCATCTGAAACAGAGTCCTATCCGAATTACAGTTCCATATGTACAGTCCTTTATATTTCTCCTTCTAAGAAGGGAATGTGGTTCTTCTTAGATGAATGCCACCAGCAATGCCAAGCAATATGCTGGTTAGGAAAATATTGCCTTATTTCTGAGGAAACGGGTTTGCCTTTAACAGACCAGGATAATTTTAATGTAACCACTGACTAATGTCAACAAGATTTCTACAATAATTTTCCTCTTTCCAACTCCAATTTCCAAGAACTCCACCAGCAACTATTCTTTATCAGTTTATATACAATTGCTGCTGGAATTTCCTTTACATCAGCAACACATACTTAATTATTTTTAGTGATCTCATTATGTAGAACACTTCAGTGACCAGGGTCTAAAATTAACAAGATTTTGGGGAGCCAAAACATAAAAGACCATCATATCTCATTTGACTTTACTGAACTCAATTTACTTTTATGAGATTCACTTTTTTAAGCTATAATTTTTACCCGCTCATTTTATTATTAATTTTTTTGAGTCAGGAAATAATTCACATTGTGAAACTGCCACTGCTTTGCTGACATAAGTGCTGAGAGTATTGCTGGAGACATGCTTCTGGTAGTGTCTTGTAATGAGATGATTCTGTCATCAGTGAGTTTGGACAGACTTGGAGGTGCTGCTTCCAGGGCTGACAAACAGGAGACATTTTAGTTCAGAAG
Source organism: Phaethon aethereus (assembly GCF_964289735.1). Taxonomy (NCBI): domain Eukaryota; kingdom Metazoa; phylum Chordata; class Aves; order Phaethontiformes; family Phaethontidae; genus Phaethon; species Phaethon aethereus. The sequence goes on from NC_138582.1 coordinate 163,766,889, forward strand.
AGGCAGTCAGTGTATTATCAGGTACTTCCTAGTTCTTGCACAACACCACACAACATCAACCCCATCACAGAACTGCTCCATGCTGCCCTGGGGATGGCCAGTATGCCCTAATCAAGCTGCTCCGTCTATGCTGTATCACTACTTGTTTCAGCTGCTGTAGCTCAAGTACAGAAATACAGTGAAGGAGGCACAGAGACAAGTGTCCTACTGCTATTATTCATTGATGTGTTCACCAGTAAGTGATAGTTAAAAGTCCTCAAACGGATTAAAATATTTATTGGCATCTCAATACCAGACAAGTTGTGAAAGAAAGCATAGAAATACAAAGAGGCTTTTATCTTGGAGAGATGAATATGATTTCTGAGGTCTGCCTAAAGACTTTAGAGTCTGTGAGAAGGTGACTCCTATGGCCTTTCAGTCCTTCCCTAAGATTATAGGTAATGTCAGCAAGGGCTGAAGAGTGGGAAGATTAAAATGAGAGATCCCAGGGGAATACAAGAAATTCTTCTCAAAAATCCAGTTCACAGCATCACTGCCGGCAAAGACAAGCTATATTTTGCAAAGCATCAGTCAGACTCTGAACTGTCTTATAACAGTCTCGGATAACAGAGGTGGAACAGCAGGGGAAAGAAGTACTGTGCTACTTCTTTCTATTGCTACAAATCAAGACTCATTTACACATTTTTCATTCCTTAATGTTTGCTTACTCATCATCTCCTAAAAAGAAATCAAAGCCAATGTCTGGAGAAAGACAAGCAAAGGACAACAGCCCAGCAAAATCAGTAGCAGCTTTTGAACCAGGAGGCCTACGTTCATCTCCCAAGTTTTTGGGACTAGTCCTGACTATGAAATTGGGAGAAGCAGGAAAAAGCCCTCATCCACTTTGGGAGACTGGAAGGCAAAGCGGGCCTTAAGGCTAGTTGTGACTCTAGAGAGGTAGGAGCAATCCATGGGAGAGACAGTTTGACTCATTTTGTTTGCATTGTGGTGCTCTCCACACGGTGGCTGGCCTTGATGCTAATGGCATGGGAAGAGAGTGGTGCCTCCTTGAATTATGTTATGGCTGCTGCTGGTTGCTGGAAATTGTCTCTCATTTAAAATTGATGTTTTCCAGCTCATGCTGAGCTCCTTGTTTGGAGATGCCCTGTGCTCATGATCAACATGATTAAACACAAGCATTTTCAGGGAAGCAACAGTGTGTGAAGTTTGGGTGGGATGTGGCTCTCCTCCTCACTCACCACCAGGCTCTTCACATCAGTCCCTGAACACATCAAACTAGTGATGCTTTTTGAAAGATGGGACCTCATGTTCTGAAGTAACGGAGCCAGGTGTATTACAACAGAGAAAGAAAAGTCATTAGGCCTGATTTATGTCTACCTCTGGAGTACTATCAGTGACAGCAGAAGATTTAGGAAGAAGGGGTGTTGCTTAGGTCGTCTCAACATACCTAGATAAGAGACACTGGAAAAGTACCAGGGCTCCTCCATGATAAGGAAAGACAGCAGTACAGGAAAGCAAAATTAACTTTACCCCAGAGAAGGCAAGACACCTAAGGGTAAAGCAGCTTTGCTGAGCTCATATGAAGGACCATTAGCTATGAACTCTGTAGGTCCAGAAGTACTGTCAGAAGACAGAGGGTCTGTTGTAGTGGCTCAGGGGAAGGTGTAATTAGAAAGACCAGTCTGCTCTAACATCGGTCTATGGAGTGTTTAGCATTAAGCTGATGGTTCTTTCTGACCATTTCCTACACTGCCAAAATTAAAATTCCAGCTCCATTGCTCTGCTGTTTTGGTCATTCCCTCACAAAAGAGCATGCACTAACAGAAGGCTTTGCTATGCCTCTCTGTTGCCAGCCCTTTCTCACACACCTGCACACATATATATACACTCACTGTCTCTCCATAGAGTCAGAGAAGTTCAGCCCCCTCATCACAGGGAGCCTCACGACCTTCTACTAGGCAAAACCTCACGTAGTCTGAATCATCCACTGCTCTTGCTCCCGGTCCATGTGGACTGCCTCTGCAGAGCCGCACAGGAATAAGACACACAGTACCTCAGTGGGAAGAAGAAAAGGAGGGATATCTGGGGATAATAGGGAAATATGTGAGGATAATGTCTTCCTTATTAGGGGAATATAACACAGAATGCAGACCAGGAAACATTATTACTGTAGAAGTTACTTCATTAATCTAATTCATTAGTCTTCCCTTCCATGTGTTATTATTTTTGTTCAGATCCCACAGAGCCAGGATATTCATCTATCATCTTGATAAGCAGCATTATAATATGACATATGGAGATGGGAATGCAGCCAACCAGCCTAAGAAGCAGCACCTGAACTATTGGGTTAGATGACACAGAACCAGCAAATCTCCCTTAAAATAAGAACTGGAGTAAGGAGGCAAGTTCCTGCATGAAGAGAAGCAGTGCAAATAGCTAGGTTTTCATGAAGGGAGGGAGCAGTCTGTGAAAGAAAGAAAAAGAAAATTTTACTTTTCTTTTTCTAAAAGTAAACAGAAAACCTATTCCATAAATAACTTAGAAAGATGCTGAAGAAAAGGCATGAATGCACAAAATTGAAAATAGCACTGCATTCACCAGCAGGGAAACTAATAGTTGTTTCTACATATGTTACAAAATATGGGGGTAACTTAGGCCCTAAATGGGCTCCCAGATAGTAGAATATCATTAACAAGGATGGGTTTCAGTAACAGGCTGTACAGAAATATCCTCTGGATTTGAAAAACGTTGTCTTTTTCCATCTAGTTCAAGTTTAATCATCTTTTCTCACTCTCCAAATTAAAATGGATCGAAGAGAACAAAAACCTTAATGCATACCTTGAGAGGATATGAATTCCTTTTCTAAGGGAAAAATTTAAGTGCATGGGAAAGTTACTGTGCAAATTGGAGACAAGAGTCTGTCTGAGGGGAGCAATATGAGCTTTCATGAAAATGCAGAGAGGCTTGAGCAGAGAAGTTCTGCAATAGTAATTTCAACCAGGTGGGCAGAATAAATCTACAAAAATAATGCATAAAGAAAGTACAGCAAAAAGACCAACACAAAAAATAAAAGCATACAGTATATCATCTGCAGGAGCACAAAGAACAGGAAACTGATATCACAGGGAAAGGGGTGGGAGTTATCCTTAAAGCAGAACAGCAGTAAAGTCAGCACAGGTCTGTAGCATTATGTCTTATTAATAAGATTCACTTGAGCATGACTGACTGGCAAAAGCAGGTGAAGTGCGGTTGAATTGTTACATGAACCTCAATAGAATGATTATCCAGCTGCAGAAGACTGACAAAAAGTTGTCAGGTTGAACTCAGTTACGATAGCCATGGATTCAAAAGATGGTTGTGACCCAAAACTTTGCCAGCAAAAAAAAAGTTATATCCTGACATTTAGAAATATAAATAAATAAAACCCCAAAAAATCAAAACCCACCATTCTCTTTGCAGGAGAGGAAAATATGATTATAATTTTCATCCTATCATTTCATTGAAATAGCCAGGTCAATTAATAATGCTAAGGAATGGAAAAATAAAAGACTGCAGTAAAAATATTGCAACAGTAGTCCAGAAACTTTTTGAACAACATCAGATAACTTATGCTTAGAGAATATAACCAGAACACGTACCCTTACATACCTCTTAGATCTAGAAAAGTGCCTCTTTGATCTAGAGAAAGCTGACTTTCTAAAGAGAGAAAAGTATTAGTGAGTGCTGGTTTGAGAACCAGAGTTTGTGCTGATGCTTTTTGAATTCATGACAAAGGAGAGCCTCCCCCGTGATTTCAGGAAACCTTGCTGAGGAAGCTCTGAGCATCCTTCACTTAGTCCCTGGTGGAAGACAGAAAATATTTGGCTTCAGGTCAGTCTGAAGGAGGAAGCAGAAATCTCTCTATGCTTTTTACTTTTATTAAAGTTGGTAAATTTAAAACATGGAATGGGCTTTTTCCTTTTAAGCAGCTCAGCAGAGGGCTGCTGAAGGTTACTATTTCCCCACATATGCCATATAATACATTTATCCATAAATAGCTACAGAATGCACTAACAGCTTGAAGCTCTAAGGAAAGTTGTAAGAGGTATTAAAAAAAGAGAAATAAAGATAGCTAACATAGTGTAAACATTAGAGGTAGATTGCTTGTAAGTGTATAATGTGTATTTAATTCTGCTTGTAGTTTAGTCAATGATATTGAAAGTCCCTCCCAAAACAAGGAAAAAGACTTATGGCATTTGGGAAGCAATCCAATTTCCATTGCACTCCCCAATATTTCAAGAAAAAGCAAATGATTTCTCAGGGGAGGTGTAAAGCAGCAGAATTAAAATTGTATAGGCCATCTTATCCAGGGCAATGAAGATAGATCTGTGCAGGGCCAGCTGCCCCACCCAGAAGCCCCAGATTAAATTCACTTCACTATCAGCCACACTGAAATTTCTCTTGAATGCTCACTGGTGTAGCAAGGAATAGAAGAGAGCCCGATGCCAAGTACCAGACTTGTATTTTTCTAGGGGCATGGGGGAAGAAAAACAAACAAACAAACAAAAAAACCTCAAACCCAAACCACATCAGCAGGAATTACAGCCCACATGGACTTCAAACCTGGACTGCAGATCGATACAGAAATAGGCACCTGGCAGAGACACGCTCTTTACTCTTCAACAGTTCGTACATGTAGGAAGAAACATGCAGAAAGTCAATGCTTATACCAAATGTTAACAGTAGTTGGTCACTGTAGTTTCAATGAGACCAGTAGAGTGGGCAAAATGGAAGAGGTCCCTGATGTCTCTATGACAGGTCACCCAGGGACCAGCAAAACCAGAAGCTGTTTTACTTCCCTTTTCTTGCAGAGTCAGCACAGGTAAGGGGAACACCCAGGAATAATCGAGGCAAAACAGGCCTCACAGGGCAACTCTGCATGGTGCTCCCACAACTGCACAAATACGCTACGACAACAGTCCCATTGGAAGACAGTGGTGGAAGAAGCCCTTTCTGGTCATGAGAAGTGCTGAGCTGTTTCTCATGACCTTCAGCATGTTTGACTGAGTGTGCTGTCTCCATATGCTCATCAGAGTTGCTGAATGACATTTTAAACAAAACAAAAACAGAGGGATCTCCAGCTGCTGAGAGGGCCTGAGACAAGCTTCTTCTGCAAAGTACTGTTCTGAAGAGATAATAATTCAAAGCTTAAATGCTGCAGGAACTGTGACTCTTAGCTTTCATGCATGAGCTGCACAGTAATTCCCACCCTTCACCTGTTCCTATTGAACTTTTGCAGTCTTTTCCTTCAACTCTAAATCAAGTGCTTTCCCTCCAGAGTCTCTCAGAAATCAAAAGCAAGCTGTGGAGCAAAGCCATCATGTTTTGCTGAGGTTGTACAACTGACACCTTGCAGTTTTCCCAAGAACAAAGGTGCAAAACTGTAAAGTATCTTTCAAGTGCAGTGTAGCTACTTCATGAACTTCGATGTTGCTGCTTCGTTGTTTCCAGGTGAGCGAGTGGCAAGCACAGCAGGAAGGGGTGAGGTATTGCCTCTAATCACACTGGGAACAACAGTTTGGCATGAGGTAGTGTTAAATCCTGTCCTCTGAAAAACTGGTGCAGCTGCTTCAAGCTTGTACACACGTCCTACCCCTCAGACCAGGTCTTGACTGTCCATCAGATTTTACATGACCCATGGCACCATTTTGCAGTCTAAGAAAGAGTTTAGAAATAACAGCAGGTGAGGTTCTTCACAAAGGCTGCTAACTGAAGTTAGGAAGGTGAAAGATTAGGGGTAAAGCAAGTTGGCCAGGATCCTTAAAGTCACCCTCCCTGTTCCCCAGCAGTGGCTGGATAGGGATGAGGAAACAATCTCTTCTGTTGACTATTTAACCAGCACAAGGCTGGAATAATGCCATTAACGGACTACAGAAATCATAGAGGGGCCAGTGGATAAAATTATATGGGATGCCCTTTTCCATTAATTTTTGACTTAAATCCCAATGCAAGGTTTCCTAACCCAGCTCTCAAGCTCCTCTGACCCATTTCTACACCCTTGATATGTACAGGCCAGTGGGGTGGAATGGCTGACAGCCCTGTGAAAGGAAAGGTTGGATCCTCAACCAGTCCCACCCTGTAGCTTGTGACTTACCTGCTGGCCACAGAGAGACCAAGCACATCTTTCAGTAGAAATGCGCTTTTCTTAATCGCCAAAGACTGGCTTTGAGTTGAGTGTAGCTAAAGAAGAGAACAAATAGGTCAGTGCAAGGGAAAGCAAAATAAAAATAGGAGAGGGAGATTCAGCCTAGCGAAGCTGCAGAGCTTTTAAGCAGAATTTAAACATGAATTTTGTTTTATGAAATCCATTTAACTTGCAGCAGTCTTGCACGCCTGGAGAGACCGAAGAGAAAACAACAAGAAAGCCTTGGGACAAAGACACAATTGCAAACAGGAAAGCACCCAGACATGTGGCCCTTAAGAGAAAATATACCAGGCGTTCCACAGTGATTCAATATGGCTGATGGATGAGGTAAGATCCTCAAAATAAAAGTGAGGAAACTTCTAGGGAGAGTATAAATGTCTTAAAACCTTTTAAAATGTAAATCTCTCTCTGTCAGTTTTTCAACTTCACTAGTTAGGTACTTTCACTGCTTTAGGAGGAAGTTGTAACAAGCACAGAGCTTATAGGCAAAGTTTTGTCTATAATATTGTCTGTAATTTAGTCCCATGTCTTCCCTGGGGAAAGAACAGCCAGGTTCAAACTGGTTCTTGTTCCTCTAGCAAATGAAATAGAGGACATTTTTGCAGTCATTAGCCTTTTAAATTAGACATCCTCTCAAGTACTTTTCCTATAGTTCAACTTTGTTTTCCTTTTCTCTTCGTAGTTTGCAACAGCCTCTTAGGAGCTTAAAAATAAATGCTGCTTCATTTTCCTACCAAAAGTGTCTTTTTCCATTTGTCAAACACTAATTCCCCTCACCCCTTGTGTTACTAATTAAGCTTAAAATTAACATGCAAGTAAACAGCTAGAACCTCGTTTGTGCATCTTCATCATCAGAGATGACAGGAAAAGAAACGTTATGTTAAGTCCCTATCCTCACAGCACATCTCTCAGAGCACAACAATAGTAAAACCAGTGAAATTTTGAGCCCTGCTATTCCACATGGGTAAGCATAAACAACACTAGATCTTCAAGGCAACCTTCAGCAATTCTCAGATGAAGGGAAGGGAGAAAGACGTTGGCTCGGAAAAGTCCACAAAAAGCTACCAAAAATTCCATATGGCATTTGTTTCTCCTGAAAATTCTCTCCTCTCTGACTGATGTATAAAGAGAAAATATTAACTACTACAAGCCAATGAGCACAGCAGTTGACAGGCCATCACCCAGGAAGGTGCAGCTTGAAGTATTACAGAAAAAGGAGGAGGTTTGAATGGCATCAGAAAAACAGGGAATCATGCCCTTTTTTGCAGCAAGGGTAATGAGCTGCAGTCATATATGGAACTGAGACTACTTAATATCCATACATATTGTTTAAGGGACATGAATTTTCCTTTGCTCTATATGTCATTTTTTTGCACATTGAAAGGCAAGAGTGCATTTTAGAATAACAGTTTGCTCCCACTTCCCACAGATTTAAAAAAACGGGCAAAGCTCCAGACAGGAAAATCAAGCTGTTTTGCTTATTTCTTTTTAAAATTTCTTTTTAAATACATAAGTATATAAAACTGCAAGTTCTAATCTGGCTGACTTGTATTGGGCATTGAGAAGTCCCATTGGCAACCAACTCACCAACCCTTTGAAAGCCACGTTTTTTTGGAGAGCAGAGAAAATTCCTTTCCATCAGTAAAGGAAGAGTTCATTCCACCCCAAAGGAACCATCTGGAAGTGACAAGGTCAAGGCAGATGTCTGAACTTCCTCTACTTATATGGAAGACACGCGTGGACATGCTGCTCTCCACCAATGAGAGACCTATTTTTAGGCAGGTGAGGCTCATGGGGGTGGCTCCAGGGCTTGTGTCACTGCTGGTGTCTGAAATATGAAGCACTCAGATAGAAACCAGACCTTGAGGTCTCCTTTTCCCCCTTTGACAATTGTTTCCTCTTGCTAAGTCTAAGAGGAGCAGTGGCTGTGATAACATGCATACTAACTGAAATGCTAATGGCTCTAGACCACTTGCAAGAAGGTGTTTTCTGCCAGTGAGCACCGAAAAACACAGAGCAGCTCTTTTCTGTCTCAGCCGACTCACAGGAGAGCCCACAAGCTCTTTCAGCCCTTAGACACTGTTGTCCTACACACACAAAACCAAACCACCTTTGGTTTCACTGGGAAGACACATGCAGGAGGCACTACCCCAGCATGGATAATGGTGAGGGAATTATGGTCATGAGTGACATAATCCCTCTGATTAGGAGTCTATTTTAATCCTCTGATATTTGGAACCAATTCCATTGATATTTCTGTTCCTACTTTCATCCACTGACATATTCTGATTTCACTGGGACTTATCCGCACAGCAGAGCGCTGGGGCGGTGGCTCACAACAGTGGCATTTCTGGAAGAAGTAATTTTTACTGGGAAAGTGATAGAGATGTGACCTACGCTAAGTATCTTTTGTATTTCTAAATCTTTCAATAAAGTTACAGGAGCTAACTGGAGAGGAAGAAGCATGAAAGCACCCAATGTTTTAAATGCAAGTGTTTTCCCCATTTTGAATTAAACTTTTGATTGTTTTCCTTAAGTTTTGACATTCATGGGTTCAGCTGTCTCCCAAAGTTAATTTCATATCAGATTCTTCTCCCTCTCCCTGCAGTATTCGTGGATTGTAACATCAGAAGAGATCAATTATAACATCAGCTCTTATCTTCTATATCACCTGGCCACAGAATTTCTTGCCTTTATTGAAGATAATCCTGCATCAAGCTGAATAATTAGTGTTTGTCTAAAGCATATCCCTTCAGTATTTCATGTTATTGCTTAACTAAATACAGGCTATTTAGAAAAGCTCTAAGAGCTGTTCTTTACATTATCAACCCACCAAACCACTTCAAGCTTATATCTCCAGCTGATTTATGCCTGTTTTCTGACACAGAGCCATTTCCTTCATCTCCGAAGGTGGCTTAATGCCTGTCTGGCTACCTAAGTGGCAATTTCATCTTTAATTAGAATGTACTATTTCCACTACTCCATGTGTCTGGGAAATGAACTGTTTGTAATATCGCTTCTCTACAGAACTGATCAGAAAGAAAATTTGGCAAGGGTTCTGCAGCTTCCTGCAACTCACACCAGAGGCTGGGCGTGGAAAACACAGTTATTAGTGGAGCTGGATGCCTGAAGAGATAAGTTCAGCCCTCATTCTACCAGATTCAGGACGACAAGGACAGGAAAACATTGTTATCAGCTAGGCAAGGCTGGGATTTGAACCTGTTTCTGCCAACGCGCAAGCTGACGTCCTCCACCCAGGCTCCAGAGGTAATGCATACACATGCACGCTGCTGTGTCCTCATTTCTATGCAGAGTGCAGAACTTACCATAACAAGTAGCTCAAATACCACCATTTTCATTTCTCCTCTTGGAATCCGAATGCCACTTAAGTACTTACAATTTCTATACTGAGAAGTGCATTTTCTAAGGGTTACAGTCACCCTGAGCAGGGGATGAAACCAACAACAAACACAGCTTCCCCATCATCATTTCATTACGTACCTCAGTGACAAACAGCTTCTGCGTGATAGCATTCAGTCTGTACTTCAAAGTCCATAACAGGGCCCAGGGCATCTGAATGTGACGGCAGCGATGCTGAGAAGCAGCCCAGGGGAAGAGGTGGCGCAGAAGGAGCGACAGCAGTGTCTGACAGCCTGGCATGGACAGCGTCTCCAGGAAGGTGATGTTACGGGAGAGCAAAGGCCCGTGTAAAAGACTGAGAAGGGAAAAGGACTATAAGGGGGTTTCTGGGGGAAGATTCAACCTTGTCACCTACTGAAAGCCACAGAAATTCAAGGCGGCCGGCTCTGAGAACCAAGGTGAGCTAAGCTCTCAAAGGTGCGTTCTATACATGATCTCAACAGCAGACACGAGGCTGGTTGTGAGGAGTTCAGTGGGCACAGCTGAAATTACTTAGTTCGGGGATTCTGGTGTGGTTGTAATTTGGTTCATAAAGAGTGGCCGTGTCAGTCTTATGTCCCACAGAGAAAAAGGATTTCTGAAAGTCTGCTTTAAGAAATCATCATCTCATTCTACGTGAGATGTGTACATGAGATGTGTACACATGAGATCATCTCTAATGAGATGTGTAAGGCAGAATGAAGCATAATTTCAGTGGAAATATAGGAAGGGGGAGGTCGCCCAGTCCCTCATCCATAAGCACCATGAGTCCCTCATGCATCGCCTCTTGTTTGACCGATCAAGCAGGCACCTAAGCTCCACTATCTGGAAACCAGATGTAACAAAACACATGGGCTCCAACTCTGCTGAAAGGGAAGCATGCTGCTCCTCTAACAGTCTCCACTAGGGAACTGTCATTCTGTTATATTTGTCTGCTAAATTAATCATTCAGCCTTGCAAGTATGCAAAACAAGCAAGTATTGATCTCGAGGTTCATTTTGATATATTGACACAGACTGGGATGCTGCAATACCATTAAGCACAGGCAGTTGCTAATATTTCCGCATACTCATAGTCCAGAAGATGCCTATCGTCTCTGGCTCATTTAATCTGAGCTGTTGAGATTCCTTTTCACTTACAAGACTGGATACTTCCATGCTTTCTTCCTGCCAGTTAGTTAACCTGTTTTATCATAGAAATGATACTGCATTGTAAGAAGGATGGGCAAATGCAAGGGAGTTCAGATACGTTGTGAGCTTTGTTGATTCCCCCCAAGCATCACAGAAACTATCCATTAAAATTTAATGTTTACAGTGAATTTTATTTTTAGGCAGAACCTGAGTCTAATGTTTCTATTACTTTTTTTATCCAGTGGAAACATTCTTTACAATTCAATTCATATCCCACTACAGTGCTTTCAACTGCACATTACAGCCACGCAGGAAGAGAATCTGACACAAAACACAGCAGGAACAAGAGGAAAACTAATCAAGCTCTTTACATTGTCCATGCTGTAAAGTCTGATTGTGGAGAACAGTGGCATAGCTGTGAAATGTAAATGCAGGATAAAAGCCCTGCTACTTTAATAATTGAAGGAGTCAATAGGTCAGGACTTGAAACCATGGAAATGTTATTTGCAGTAGAAGAACTACTGGACAGTCCCAGGGGCCAGACCTGATAACCACAACATTTCCATACACGCTGTTACTGCGACTCCCTGTGTAGCTTTTGGGGCAGACCCAGCCTCCCCACCCGCCCACGCTTTTCCTGCCCTACCCCAGCAAGTCATCCGCCATGGCAAATTCAGGGGCAGAGCTGGGTACACATCTCTAATACATGGACGAAAATGCTTTGTTCTCTCTTTATGGAAACAGTGTGAGATTGTAATAATGTTATTTTAGAAAACTTCTTTTTTCCATTTGGACAAAATTACTCTGAAAATTTGGGTAAGTTTAACGTCTCGTGGCAGAAGAGCTGGGACATAATTTGGATTTTGTACAAGCTTTTAGTCCTCCTTTGGAATGACAGTGAGTTTTCAGGATTCTCTCCTCTTGGCCATCAAATGGAGACTATTCTTTAAGAGCTTTTAGCTTTAAAAAAAGATGTTGATCAGCTGGCTTATGAATCTCAGCAGCTCTATTATTGGCTTTTCCATTATCCACACTTACATCAGCCTTATCCCAGCTGCCCTCCACCTTCTCTGTGCTTTGGCCTTTCTCTATTACCTTCCTAGCAGGTCCCTGTTTCAGTAAGGGGAAACAGGACTGGCTGGAGTGACATACAAGAAGCCACAGTCTTTTGAGCATTGCCCAGAGACGTCCATAAATCTCCTTTCTACTGTTTGTCCAACTGAATCCAGGTATTCTTTTCTAATAGATCAAGTCCGGATTTCCCACCTTTTTTTAATTAAAAAGATGTTTCTGCATAAATCTGCCTACAGTATGATTTCCTGCTGTTTCTCTCATGCCCCTAGGCTCCACCCAACTTCCATCCTCCCAGATGTCTATTTAATGCCTGCAGCTTCACTGCACTAACCCTATTGAAGCAGATCCCCTGCCTTGATGTTCAGAGCAGCTTCTTGCCCTCACAGATATGCCTGCTAACTCACTCCCTCTTTCTTTTCTCTCTCCTTTGTCTTCTTTACATGGACCTCACCAAGATTTCCACCTTTTCCATGTCTGAACTGATCTTGGTTATGGTTTTGACAGGAATATTGAACACACGAACACACTCCCATACTTCCCGGCTCTGAATAGGCAACTCACAGCCTGACGCAAACATGATGCATTTCCAGCTAATCTGATCTGTGGAGGGGGAATTGAAGATAAATCATTCTACCCTCACATTTTATTCAGACTAGGAACATGTTAGCTGACCTTGAGATGGGTTGTCACTGTCATCCAGGTAGTTTGTATGTTTTCCGGGTCCCTGTGTTGCAAGGCAAGGGTTTTAGGGTGGACTTGGGGGTGGTGCTTGTGAAAAATCATTAGTGCATTTGAAACCTCAATACTGTGAAAGACCTGAGGCAAAGAGAATCTTGAAGCCTTGTCCAATAATGCCTTTAATGCGTCTTACCTGGTGGGAAGCTGGTGGTCATAGACCTATGTGTGTGCATGTGTGCTTTACACAATGCAGCTTTGCCACATACCTTGCTCTGTCAGTTTGGGATTGTCAGTAAAATGCCCCCTGATGTCTGCTGCACAGGCACACAAATGCACAAGAACACTGCAATAAGTGCAAACATGAATGAAAAAAAATGAACTTATAGAAACAGTTTGTCACATCTGGAACTTACTGTGTCACACAGAAAAGTAGCAATTTGAGCTGACCAGCATATGGCTGTGCAGCAGGAAGTTACAAGATGCTTTACAGGGAAATGGCCATTACTTTAATTTCCATGTGTAACAACTAGTTATTCTCACCTCGTTAGTATTATCTGGCCAAAGAATAGCCCGTATTGGTCATGTGCAATATTGTTCTGATAAACTTCTATAGCTTGGTGCCTCTATAGCACGTCACTTTTAAGACTGAACAGCAAACAAAGGTTTTGTCAAGATTTAAGTAGTTCTGGTAGGAACTGACCCAACTATGTCCAAAGGAAGAACTGCCTCAACCTCAACCTCTGCTCAGGCTTTGTAAACTGGTTCTCAATACAGCCTAGTGGAGCAGCTTTATAATGAAATAGCATCTACACTGCATTTTGCCAGTCAAATATTCATCAATACAACTACCTTGGCCAACAACCACCACCCTTCAAGTCTTACTCTTCTTGAAAGTCAACAAGATGTTGGCTTTGGATTGTCTATGTAACATCAAAAACAGGTCTGGTCTCTTCTGTCACTTGTCACTTTTGACAGAATTACTCACATCTTCTTTTCTAAAGTTTCTCCTAGTTCTATGGGTTTATACAGATCCAGTAAAAATGAACCACCAGAGCACTGGGGAGCCATCCCCACCTGAACAGTTACAGCATCCAGGCTCCTTCCTACATCTAGGGAGGGAGCAATGCTGGTAAGCTCTCACACAACTACTCCGCCTGGTTGTTATTAACCTATTTTAACCTTGTGCTTAATCCTCACTTCCCCTTCAGCATTATCATTTCATTTGCTTTCATTAAAAAAATAGAAATATCACCTGAAAAATATTACCCACCCAAAAGAAAAGCCAGACAATGTCCTGCTGCTCACACTTCACTGTGCTAATTCCCTGAGCTACCTCGCTGGTATAATCAGATTAAAATGTTCAAAAACAGATCATACTGAGACCAGGAATGACAAATGGTGGATCAAGCTTTCATTATCATAAAAACAGATAAATAAAAGTGAAAATGGGAAATAAAGTGAATTGAGCATAAGCAATAAAAACTCTTCCAAAGGATTAGCTGAAGACTATTAACAATGATGCCAGGGAAAGTACTTGATTGTGGATGCTGAGTAATAGCCTTTTATCTATGTTCTTATTAATTTTTAATTATTATTTATTTTTACTAAAAAAACCCTGAAGACTGGAGTCAAGACTGAGACTCTGTTGTGCCTAGTGCTGCTCATTCATGGAGATAGAAGAGTGTCCTCCAACAGTACATTCTATGAAACAAAATCTCAGGAAATCAGGTCTTGTGCAGATAAGAACCAAATTATATCTTTCAGGGAATTGAATTTAAACCAGAGCCACATTTCATAGCTGGGCCCTTGCACTGAATCTTTGGGACATACAAAAGGGAAAGAACAGGAAAAAAATAAAATATCATAATTTTGTGTTGTTGAGGCTACAGGTTGAAATATAAATAGGTGAAAATTAAATAGAAAAAAATCAAAGCTGAAGCTCAGAACTTCAGGAGGTTTTTTCAGTGAAAAGATGACAAAAGGAATGATGTTTTTTGAGTCCATTTACATTAAGATTTCTGGCAGATTTTGAAATGCAGCTTTCCTCTTGCTCTAAACACAGAATATGCCAAATAAATCTATGTAATAAAAAGATCAAACATGTCCTGGCTGATCCAACTCAGTGAGACAATAATAATTCAAAAATGGAATAAAAGCACTTCAGGACCCAACAGTAATTTTGTATTGATTCAAAGCTATGTTTAAAACAATGTGTAATTATCTTCAGATCTGTCACATTTAATGACAGTTTATATATAGACAATCACTAGAAATCTTAACGAGGACCCTTGCCCTAGCTTGGGAAGGTGATAAGATCCAGAACAGAAGGTTTCTGCCGTCTCCCATTTAAATCCTTCTTGCTGATCACTTGGCAAAGCTGAGCAGCAAATTCAGCTCAGCTTGTGTTCATGTGTCTTGAACTATTTAACACCTTCAATAAAACCTATGGCTAGGAGCTCATCATTTTATGTACTAAGAGCTCCATTTATGAAGGCAGTGACACTTCACATTACCCAGTTGCTTGCAGGTGTAGTTTTTGCCATAAGTTTCTTATTTGGAGAAGAGTACATTAAGAGGCATTAATTACATTTGTTTCATGTTTTTATATACACTGATTTATTTCCATTAGCTTTTTAAACTCAGAGACAAATCTTGCATTCTTGCACATGTAAATTCATTTGCTATATTTATGCATACCAGGGCAGAAAATTACTAAAATTATTTGCCTGGCCTTGAAGCCCGCTCCTACATTAAGCAAGCTCCTGATTTTATGACTAGTAGGAATGGCATTAAGATTATTCTCATGCCTGAGTAGCAAACATGATTCATTGTATTGAACTTTAAATCCCTGTAAGAGCTGGATTTTGGTTACCTCTCAAAAATATCCCTTAGTGCATGCAAAGGTGATGTAGCCAGCCATCCCAAGGTTTCCTCCACACATAACCTCCTCCTTCGGCTGAAGGTCACTCACTCTCTCCCAGCTCACTTTCAAGGAGACTGCATTGGGTGTACATCACATGGTCTGGACAGGATGGATTGATGCCAGTCGAGGTCAACTGTATGAGATTTAACAAGGCCAGGTGCTGGGTCCTGCACTTGGGTCACAACAACCCCATGCAACGCTACAGGCTTGGGGAAGAGTGGCTGGAGAGCTGCCCGGTGGAAAGGGTCCTGGGGGTGCTGGTTGACAGCCGGCTGAACATGAGCCAGCAGCGTGCCCAGGTGGCCAAGAAGGCCAACAGCGTCCTGGCCTCTATCAGAAATAGTGTGGCCAGCAGGAGTAGGGAAGTGATTGTGCCCCTGTACTCGGCACTGGTGAGGCCGCACCTCGAATCCTGTGTTCAGTTTTGGGCCCCTCACTACAAGAAGGATGTTGAGGTGCTAGAGTCTGTCCAGAGAAGGGCAACGAAGCTGGTGAGGGGTCTGGAGCACAAGTCTTATGAGGAGCGGCTGAGGGAACTGGGGTTGTTTAGTCTGGAGAAGAGGAGGCTGAGGGGAGACCTTATTGCTCTCTACAACTACCTGAAAGGGGGTTGTGGCAACATGGGTGTTGGTCTCTTCTCCCAAGTAACTAGTGATAGGACAAGAGGAAATGGCCTCAAGTTGCACCAGGGGAGGTTTAGATCGGATATTAGGAAAAATTTCTTCACCGAGAGGGTGGTCAGGCATTGGAACAGGCTGCCCAGGGAGGTGGTGGAGCCACCATCCCTGGAAGTGTTCAAAAAACATGTGAATGTGGCGCTTCAGGACATGGTTTAGAGGACATGGTGGCATTGGGTTGATGGTTGGACTTGCTGATCTTAAATGTCTTTTCCAACCTTAATGATTCTGTGATTCTGTGTGGTTAAGAGACTTTTTTGCCTGAGTGAAGACAGACAAGATTTTTCAGGAAGTGCAAGCCACTGAAGCTTTATAATACTTGTTTTGATGCAAAGCATGCAAATGGCATCCTGCTTAGAAAAGAATGACATGCATGTTATTTAATCTCTCCAATGCTTTCCGCATTTCTCATGGAATTCATCTATCATTCATTTACCCTGATTCTAGAATTGGGAATGTATTTGAAAGAAAAGTTTCTGGCCTTCTAGATATTTTGTTGTTGATAGTATTTGTTTAAAATGATTACTCTGTCATTTTTTGTGGTTTTATATTTTATTATTACTATATTTGATACAGTAATTAGAAAGCAAGGGACTCTAGCAGACCTATAGGCTATGTCCCAACTGAGGATTTGTTGTGCCTTGACCATCCCAAGCAAAGCTCAACTGAGTGCTTCTCAGAGACCTCCAGTGACAGATATTTCACATCTCCCACACAGCTCTAAAGCTCTTTCAAGTTGACTTTTTCCTAACCTGAATGTAATTATAACCTGAATCTCCCTTTCTGTGGGTTAAGCTCACTCCTTCTTGTCCAGCTCCTAGAGTACTGCAAAATGAATGCTCTCTGTTTTCAGCAAATTGAAGAATTAGGTCACATTTTCTAAGCCTCTTCTTCTCGAGTTCATCTTCCAGGGTCTCTATGATTGCTCAGCATTTTCTTTAAATTTCTTACCTATATGTGTATATAACACCACAGCTGAGATCTAACCACCGCTGACTACAAAGGGCATGGACTTAAAGTCTCTTGCAAATAAGCATTTGTATATACATCTCCCAGCCCAACATATGGGTTTGCAATAGCACAGCACAGTATGCCAGGGGTCATGAAGATGTCTCAAAAAGACAAAACATAAAATTAGACTTTCTTATTTTTCCTGAAATGTTAATATCTGGAAAAAAGTTTCCCTCTAGGATTTTATAAAATAGTTTTCTCTAAACATTGCTATCTAGACAAAAAATAAATCCAGTATTTTCAATTTTTCTGCTATGAATTTCCAAACAGTTTCTTTACCAGCTTGGTTTGTAAACATTGAAGAAAACCACATCTTCTTGAGGTAAGGTGTCTAGAAGCCCCATCCTCTAGGAAAACCTGCATCCTCACATAACTCCATGTAGGCCAAGAACTTCTGCTGCAATCACAAAACAGACATGCTGCTTTTCTATTCCTGCTCCCTCTAACTCTGCCAGAATTATAAAACAGGCCAGGTTCTCTATTGGGATCTGGGTTTTTTTTCTTCATTTTCATTTAGGGTTACGTTGGAGACTGCTAATGCACAATGTTTTGCTACCATAATTAGGTTAGTCAGGAGCATGAAATGAAGTCATACTTCTAGCTGACCAAATCAAGCTTGGCAATAAAATCAGCCCTGTAACTATCTTGTCGTAGTGCTGAAACCCCTCACCGGGAGATTTGGCAATGCTGTACTCCCTTTGTATTCCTACGTCTTGCTAGTCAGTGGTTTCTAAAGTTTAAATTTAAATCTCCAGGCTTGCTAGCTGCAAAATGGATGCCAAGAATTCCTGATTTAGCTTTTTAAGCCCTTCAGTGATTGTTTAAGTGTTCATGGATGATCACCTGTTTTTCTGGTAGGTTATGACACATAAGAAGTGCAGTTAGGTGCAATCTGTGGTGCAGTTTTACAAAGCCCCCTTTGTGATGAGAGAAACGCAGGAATGCAATTTGGGAAGAATATGAAACAAACCGAGACCAATCAAAAGGGTAGGTCAGACCACAAAGAAAGTAAGTGGCAGTGTAATGTATTTGACAAGCAGAAATATCAAAGCTAATAAGGTGCAGCTGTGCAAAGCACAGGAAGCTATGTTTGCTTTTGAATCATTTATAAGAAGCCATTCAATTGCCTGTCACCATATTAGCATATTTAAATAGTTTTAATCTGGTTTCATCACTGTGATTAAAATTGCTGACAAGGATGGAAAATAATGATGAACAGAATCGAGCATAACAAGCAGTGGGACTGTAAATGGGCTTACAGAAGCATTAGGAACAGCGGCACAACCTAATACAACAGCAAAACCAGATCACAAGGGAAAAACTCAGGAGGCAAAATTACAAGAAGTCTCAAAACCTGCTTTCCTTTTCCGGTTTTATTTCACTCTTTGAATTAGATCATAGCTGAAGCAGGTGTTGAAAGGGGTAGAAGATACACGCATCATTCAAAAGGCACAACTTAAGAGGTATTACTTCTCAAGCAATTTGCTCAGAGGCAGCAACTCTGGTATGTCCTGTACTGTCTGAGATCTGTCGATGGGCAGAGTTAGCTGGCACATCACTGGTTCTGCCAAAAATAACTGAAGAGACTGACAAGTGCTCAGAAACATCAGGAGCTTGAAAACTCATGAGACCCTTTTGAAAGTGTCTTTTGCTTTAAGAATTCTGGGTTTTAATGTTTTCTGATCTTAACCTGGAAACTAGGGCTGCATTTTAATTGATAACTGAGAATCGTTGCAAGCAAGGCTTTAAGGAAAAGCATTGAAGGGTCTTGAAGAAATTGAAAGACCTGGAAATTATCTCCCTCCTGCATGCCCCAAAGTAATTCAAGCAAAGACTAATTTCAATCCTTAAGCAGAGTGGCAGCGGCAAACTCATTTCCACATTAAGAGACAACTTTTGTGATGCCAAAGAGTATTCACAATGTAGAGGATGTTCCTCTGTATTCCCCAATGTCTGCAAAAGTCTATTTTGAGCCATCGGGTTTCTGCAATCCCTCCTTGTAGGAGTTTGCAACCAGAGCAGCTGCTGTTTCTGGAACCCAAGAATCGCAGCTGCTGGCAGTGCTGCTTTCCTGAAGGATTCGCTTCCCTTCAGGCCCCACTGCCTTAGGTGCTGCACACTCAGAGTGAGATGATATCTGTTCCAGAGACTCCTCTACACACTCAACTCCATTTTTTATCATTTAAGCACCCCACAACATTGCAGCATCCCCATACTGAAAGCGCACAGAGGATCTGCATCTTTAGACCTCCAAAATAACCTTAAAAACCTGCCCTCTTCCAATATTACACCAGTATACAAACAATCCATTGTGGCAGATATGGCAATTAATCTCATTTCCTAAATTTCAGGCTAGCATCCATGAAACTCTTCTTCCTCTCTGTAAGGTCTACAAGCCTTCAGAGTTGATGGGACCAGCATATCTCTGCTTGTTCCTACCAAGAACCAAGAGGGGTTATGGGGCAATGTCCCCAAGCTTGGATGCTGCCCCAGGGTTGCCTTGCTTTCCCCAGGGGCACTCATTTGGGGTTGGGAGCGTGTGGAGCACACCCAGCATCTGCTTCTGTCCTCCCCTGTAGACTTGTCTGTTTACAGAAATAGCTGAACAGGAGGAAAGCATGCTAAAGCTCAGTGGGAGGGTAAAACAAGCAGAGAGAAACCAACTGATGTGTAATCAGAGACAGAAGAAATACATACAAAAAGAGATCCCCCTTATTCTTGCAGCTCTATCTCCCTCTGTGTCTTTTTCACCAAAGCTTTTCCCACTGAAAATGACAGAAGGCAATGTGTCACTGAGAACAGAGATGACAAGTGCAAACGGTAGGTGTTTTCACTAGAAATTGCCAACACAAATTTTGATGTCTTTCTCCCATGGAGGCCTTCAGAAAAAAAATGATGCCTTGGAGGTTTTTTGAAAAGCTGCAATATTGCAATAAAATTTAATGCAGCACAAGGCTATATAAAATTTATGGGGCACCTTTTATGAGAACATCCCAAGGGGCTTCCTTATAATAGCTATAAAACAGTAAAACGCATCATGGCACAGATTTAATTTTTCAAATGGCAGAATATATAGTAATGATTTACCATCATTACTCTTCATCAGACATCTAAGAACACTGATAAAATCATTCTATCTAGAGTTATTTTAGGTGAAAGGCATTTAATCTGTGAATATGGTTCATATTTTAACAAGTTTAATTGGTTGATTAAAACAATACCAAAACCAAAACAAATATGATGTGTTTCAGCCACGAAGGGTTTCTGAATCATTAATCCCTGCAATTTGTTCACCATTCCCTCAGGTTACCCAGCTCCGGCCCTCCCAAACTTACAAAGGGACAACTGAGCGGATAGCAGCTGAGCAGAATATTTTGCTCATGTTGAGACATGCACCTTGGTACCATCTGACCTGTCAAAATGCCTCTACCAAGGCATTTTGTATGTAAAGAAGGAGAGTCCTGGCAAGGAACAGCAAGTAAGAAAAGCAAAGGAAGATATGTGATGAACAGCATCAGAAATGTTTTGGCTCCCTTTCACACCTCTCCTCTGGCATTGCTATAACTTAGTCCTCCCATGCCACCCTCACCACCTGGAACACCTTACGTATTAGAAGTTTAATCTAGCTGTGTAATCCAGAGCTTTCTCTGCACTCCTGTGGGTTATTAGCTACAGGCACTGTTTTCTGCTGAACCTAGGTTTAAGACCTTTTAAATGAGAACTAGCACCAGAATTCCAGCAACAAGATTGAGCTGCAACTCTGCAAATGAGTTGTTTGAAGAAAGATAAGCCAAGCACAATGCAACACACAATTAATAGGCTGAATAAGTTATGAACTGACCTCAGGGAATAAAAAGTAAAATAATGGTGTCTGTTTTTCAGCTCTTTGATATAGAAAAGAGGTCAAAGCTGGAAAAAAATCAAAGTCAAAAACCAAAGTGGGAACATCAAGTCAGATGGGACAGTAACAATTAAATGCATTAGCAACTGTGAAAGCTCAGCAGCTCTATCTGCTTCTGTACACTTAAGGTTAACACTGAAGTGACCACCAGCCCACACACTTAAAAGAACTTCCCAAGGAATCTTTAAGTATGCAGGGTCTTGAAACATCAAAAAGCAGCCTGGGCAATCTTCTGGGCTACTTCTGTTGGCAGTCTGTCTGTGGGAGGTTAGGTTGAAGAAACAAAGGTTTGGTTTTGTTCTAAACTCCAAGGTCCATCATCCCACACTGGAAATGAGCTGGAGGTGGGAAGGACCATCACAAGGAAGTGTCCAGGAAATGCAAGCTCTAACCTTGAGGCAGCTGTCTAGGGAAAAAGGAAGTCATTTGTCATGGGCAAAGACCATATTTACATGAGATGTGTCCAGTGGCATTGAAGATCAACACAAAACACAAACACACATCCTTGAATTTGACCTGATATTTGACAGAGTGTCTGGGAAGACTGGGCTGCAAAGATGCCTTCAGTAGAGCATCTGTTGAAACTACCGTAGCTTTACCTGGGAGGGATGTGAGTGACAGTGTTCCCACCTGAACACCTCCAGTACACAGATGCTGTGGATGAGAACAAATGTATCACAACAGCCAGGCATACCAATTGGCCTGGAGAAGACCTCTTAGAGCCCTAACTCCTGGTACATGGGAGGCAGGTCCATGTGCAGGATGTTTTTTCCTCCTCAGGAGGGTAATTCACAGTGATCTTCTGACCCTGTTCATGCTCTTCTGACCACCTCTGTACTACATCAGAAAGGGGACATACAGACACACACTTATACCCTCTTGTCCTCAGCCTCCATATAGTGGAAATGTATTTGTTCTCTTGCCTGGAAACCACTGTAACGGTGAAGTGAGCATCTAGATCCCCCACCTTACCTTCGAAACACTCTTTAGAAGAAAGCACCAGATGAAGCTTGGTCTTGTGCAAGGGCAGATCAGGAGTAGTTCTACAGTAAGGAAGACAAACAATCCAGCCAGGCAACCCCTGAACCATCTTAGTATCTGTCCTTATCTTTGGGTGAAGCTGAAGAACATCAAGTCCTTCATATTAGTTAAAAGAAAAAGCCCTGATCCCCAAACTTTCTGTGTATTTGCTAACAGGGAGGCCTTGTAGATGCCACATGGACTGAGTGCTCTGTATTGGCCAGGGACATACATTGGTCAAGCCAACAGAAGCAAACCTAGCCTGTAACAGGACTTGTCAGCCAGGATATCACCTAACAGACTTAATAGCTCTGACTGATCTAAAAAGCTGTAAATGAAGAAAATCTGTATGTTTTACAAAAATGGGTAAGTAATCAGAGCCCTGCAGTACTGAAATGATAAGCTCAAAGATATAGCATAGGAGAAAGCTCCTTATTGCTTAATCCTCAGCTCTCAAGCAAACCAAGCGTAAAATCCTTTAATCAAATGTAATAACCTGGGATAATCTTCCAAATAATGACTGCAAGGAATAACACATTCCTGCATTCATTAAATCCTGAGATTGTCAAAAAATGGATTTTCTTTAGCAGCAGTCTTAAAGATATTCTCACATGTTGCATTATGCATAACTTCCCACAAGTAATAACAAATATTAAAACAAAAAAAAAAGTGATTACACATTCTGATTGTACTCAAACTAGTTTCCTCAACAGAATACAGCTATTTTCTGTATACAGGAACAAATGACATGCAAATGTAAGCAAATCAAACACTGAAACATGATGCTTGTTGTCCTGAAAAAATCATCCCAGATATCAGAAGTATTCACAGCCCATGAGAACAGATTTATTAGGGAAAAATGTCTTACACTTGTCCTTGTTTCCTCTGAATTTTTTAGTTGCCAAACAGTGTTTGGGGGCTTTGGGTTCATATGTATTAACCAACCCACAACAGCATTTATTTCTAAGAGATTCTATCTACAAATATTTTAGAGAACTGAGAGTACACAAAGCTGAAACATATTGCCTCATGGACAGTTTTAGTGCCATTAAACACACCAAACTCTGTCTTAACACAACCCATCTAGGAATCTAACAGAGCCATCTATGCCCCTTCTACAACTGGTAGATGACAGGCTATAGACAACTTAGTCCTAACTCGCTAGCCAGCTTCCACCTTCAGCAATTATATTTTGCCTAAGATGTTTTTTCAGATTTAATCAATTCTAAAGCATAAAGAACATAGAAAAAAATTCTCAGAAGCTGGTAAAACTGATTTCATTCCATATTGTGAACAGATTTGTCTGTATTATGAACAAATGATCACAAAGACGTTTATTCTTCTGCTCACTTGCCAATTGTGAAGTGAGAATGTAGTATTTACCCATAAGTATTCTCCAGAGTTAAACAGTTTTCAGTCAAAGCCTTACATATTAATTTCACTAGCTGACTGTATAATGTGAGCAGTCAGCTATGCCATGTGATATTATCCCTCTTTTCGGTGACTAGGTGTCTGAAAGTAAAGATGGGGCAACAGCAAATGATTAATGTCAGCAGTATTCCTATTCATTCTCATGTCGTTCTGTTCACAGGCCAGTATGGCATTAGTAAGAAGGATCACTGCCTCCAAATGGTCATGCAAATGAAAACCTCATGCACTGGGTTTAGAAAATTAGGCTGGAAGAAATCCAAGAGGGCATTAACTGGTCCACCCATCTCCCTGCCTAAGGCAGGATCCCTACCGACATTCCTGATGAGTATTTGTCAAACCTACTCTTAAACCAGTTTTAATGATAGAGCCTCCACAGGTCAACTTGAATCTTCCTTGCTGCAGGTCAAGTCCTTTCTTTTTTCCATTTGAAAAATGCATTTACAGAAGATGCTCTCCTCTCTTCTTCAAAGAGAGAAAATCGGGGGAAAAAATAGGTAAAAAAACCCAAGAAAATTAAATAAGGAAGAGGCTATGTGTTCTTCAGTGTTCTTTCTTTACCTTGAACAAGCCCAATTCTTTCAATATTTCCTTGTAGGTCCTGTTTCTAGCTCTTCTCAGCTAGAGAATAGGTCATCTCTCTTTTTCTCAGCACCGAAAATGGCACAGATTTCCATATAAGGCCATCCTTTTGCTATGTAGAAGAAGTAATTACATCATATTGCAGACTGTGCTCCTCTTCACATCCCCCCCGCGACACTAACTGGTTTGCAAAAGCTTGCTATCGTTCAGCTGTGTCTGGTTTGCAGTCCTCTATAACCTCTTCACCCATCTCTGTCCAGATAGTTTTCTTCTCATCCTATATTCACATACTTGATTATTCCTACATAAATATAGTTCTTTCCTATTAAATAATATTCTCATTTTTCAGATCATACCTCCATTTTGTCAAGATCATTTTGAATTATGATCTGTATCGCAGTGTACTGATAGGGAGTCTCATCTCAGTATCCTCTACATTGTACAGGTCACTAACAAAAGCACTGGGCAGAGCCAAACTTAGAGGAGACCCTTCTTCAGAACCTCACTAATATCCTTCATGTTGACATGAAATGTTTGTGTGCTACATTGCTCTCAAGGTACTAATCAATCTACAGTCATTTCCTCTAGACCACACTTCCGTAGCATCCATCCACTTTCTACATCCATTGGGTATCTTATTTATCTCTAAGCACTCAGAAAAAAACACTTGAGGACTGCTAAAAATGCTTTGACAAAACACTTGCATGATCATTTTGAAAACTCCTTCTGCTGTGTTCTTCTCTTGTTTTAGGCTGGTGTCTCACTCCTTTAGGCACTAGTATTAACGGTGCTATCCGCCTGATTGCAAGTGAGGATCAATACAGAATAAAGCATTCATCACTTTAGGCTTCTCCAAATCTTCTATTAAGTGTCAGCGCTTGGACTTCTCATAACTAATGCACCTTGGTATTTCGTCTCACTTTATGTCTTGACCTTTTTGATGAGGTCACCAAGAGCTCTTGCAATGCCTTTTTTCTCCTTCTTAGTAGCCTGACCTAATTTCTACTTTCTGTATCCTTTCCTCCGGTGTTTGAAGTCAATAAAAAGCTCATAATTTAGCCAACTTGATCTCTCACTGAATTCTTATCTCTATTCCACAAGGAGAGAGTTTTATTAACATTATTCTTTAAAGAACTGCCAGGTTTCTTAAATTCCCTATTCCATCAGGCTTGCCTCCCAGGCAACACCTACCAATTTTGGGAGTGTTGAAGTCTTCCTACTTGAAATCCATTGTTATTGTTCTGCTCCTTATCTTCCTTGAAGTCCTATGAATCATAAATGTATCATTTCATGATCATTCTCACCTAACCTGGCCTTTGTTTAGACATTGTCAAACAAACTGTTTCTTCCTATTGGTCAGTATCTAATCAAAGTTCACGCTGTTCTAGTTATCTTAATCTTCTTTACCAAAGTCCTTCAGAAGCATGTTCAAAGAACTTACTAAACAGACGCTCTCTGAAATACATTTTCTTTGCAACAAATATATGAGTAACTAACAACCTACATTAAGACTTACAGCTCCTTCTGCTTATTCATCCTTCTTGCATTACAGTGATTGCTATCTTGTCCTATGATTTTATGAAGAGCAACCCAGCCTGGTTTTTATGTCCATCTAAGACATCATTTTTTATGCTACTTCTGGGACTGATTAATTCTAAGTCAAAGATCTTCACTGGTCTCCATTTTTCCTCATCACCATGTGGAACATCATTCTTGTGTGAGGAAAACAAAGGCCTCCTGGTATGTAGCCATGCATTTACTTCCAAGATGCATATTGGCACTCCCTGTACACTGACCCCAGACTGAAGGGGCTGACAATAACACCATCTGTGCCCTTGTTTGTCTCATCCTTGCCTCTCCGCAGCAGCCTTATGATCACTTTGACCTGCCATATGGAAAAGTTCACTGGAAAGAATAAAAGCCCCACAAAACAGGAAACCTGAACAGGTCACTGAAGTTAAAAGCTGTGTCTGTACA
The DNA here is from genome assembly GCF_964289735.1 of Phaethon aethereus. Lineage (NCBI taxonomy): Eukaryota > Metazoa > Chordata > Aves > Phaethontiformes > Phaethontidae > Phaethon > Phaethon aethereus. The sequence continues at coordinate 163,792,873 of NC_138582.1, forward strand.
TGGTTGACCATAGCAGATTAATTGACTTCAACAGTTCAGTGAAAGTGCTTAGCCGGTGAAGAGAGACAGGATGATCCAGCAGCTGGACCATAAAAGGACAGAAGATAGGATGATGGAAGAGGGAAAAAGACATTCATAGGGAGAGTGGTGCTCAGAGAATCTCCATCTTTGGAGATTTTCAAACTGGACAGGACAAGACCCTGGCCCCTGAAAAAGCCAAAGTCTAAGTCCCTTATATGGAAGTCTGGGGCTGTGATTCTGATTTTGGCCTTGTTCCCTCCTTCCATAATCCTGACTTTTACCATCACATAGTCAGTGTCATCAAGGTTTCCGCCATACTTCACATCCCTCAGCTCTATCACCTTGCTTGTAAGCATGAGGTTCAGCAGAGTGTCTCCCCACTCACCAGCTTCTCAGTCACCTGTGTCAAGAAGCTGTCATCAGTGCCCTCCAGAAATCTGACGGATTGCTTGTGCCCTGACGCAGGCCCTTCCAGCAGATAGTGTGGTGGCTTAACTCCACCATAAGGCTTGTGAACATGAAGCTTGTGCCCATTGTTTGAAGAAAGTCTCATTTATTTTTTCTTAATCCTGTGAATGCAATGTATTCTGTGAAAATGAATATAAAAACACAGCAAAGATAGAAATACATTTACAGATCCATAGCAAGACTAGAGCACTCTGCATTACTTATTTTAAAAGTGCGTTCAGGAGGAGATGAAATGAAGAGGCAAATTTAAGGACCCTTTCCTCTGAAGATGGGGTCATAAAAGACTTTCTTATTAAAAACAAGAGAGGTTATAACTATTAAAAAACAAGTCCATGAGCTCTACTGGAATGGATTTGACACTACTGAAGTCAAGATAAATATGGATATGCATATATCAAGCAGCAAAAGAAACAGTTACACAGAACCCTAGAGAAAGGCCAAGAAGATATATCAATAAGCATCTGTAAGCAAAATTGGGAAGCAAATGCAACAAAGATGCATTTGATGTATTTTACAAAGGGTGGAAAGCAGGAAGCAATGCCAGTAACACAGCAATCAACACGACTACAGGAAATGTCCCTGTTCAAGCAACTGCACAGACAATGGAAAAAAGGTTACGCTGTTGTTCAACGCTTATCTTTCAACATACTGAAAAGTCGGTGAGATGTGTGTTTCGAACACAGAAAGGGCTTTCTAAGCATTATTCTTAAAAGATCTTGTTAATTAAATAGTATTCCAATAGCATACGTAAAACATATAAGATGGACACAGAGGGACAAGTATAGCTAAAGAAAGCAACCAAATTAAACACATTGGGAACTGCTAAGTTTTGCCAAAAGAGTATCTTAAACCAAGCCCAGAACACAAATATGACCAAACACAGCATATCAGTAAAATCACACCAGTTCAGAAAAGATGCAGAGCCTGTGGTATCTGCTATACAAAAGCAGGAAACATCATTCAGAGAAGAGCCGAATCAACAGATCTGATTTCTCCTTGGTTACCAGTGAATCAAGGAAGAAGGCAACGTTATATGAAAAGTAACAAAATCTTTTTCATATCACCTAGAGAAGCTGTTGAATCTTCCTCATAGAAGAGTTTTAGAAAACAGGCTAGACAAGTGTCATATGTAGATAGCCTAGGTGTACCTACACAACTCAGTCAGAGGGAGATGGCCCTCTAGCGTGTTTCCCTTGCACAATAACTTCTATTGCAGTAGGCACGATTTTCTTCACCTTGGAAGAATTCTGGGTTACTGTCTTGGACTGCACAATTTTAAATTCTGACATGCAACTGGTCAAAATGATGCAGAAGAATCAAGATTAATAAGAGAAGGAGCTGAGCATTCTCCTTCCCTCATGACAAGGCCATGGGATGCAGCAAAGAATCCAAATGACATTTTTGCAGCTTCTGTGCCATCAAAGAGAGGAAAGTGGGAAAGCAGGCTGCTATATCTATGAGCAGAGCTGAAGCCCTAATATCTGTGCCCACCTCACCATTGTAAAATAGAATTTAAGCATTCTATAGGAATATGTTTGTCTTCAAAAAAATTTCACTGAACAGCAAGGCAGACATTGTGCATCTGAGAAATGTGAAAGGGCATGCTGATGGCATAGAGATTTGACCTGCAGTAAACTTTAGGAATGACTGAAACAAAGGTCTTAAGTCATAGGAGACCAAGCCTTGCTTTCAAGCAAGAGACATATTATTCTCAGGTGCAAAAATCCTTGTCCCATGAATCTCATTTTCAAGAAATATTGCATGTGCCAAGACTGTAAGATAAAGTGGTTCAAAAATCAGAGGGGCAAATGTAAGCTCTCTGCAAAGCTTATAGAACCTGTGCTGGATTAGCAATGAACATTGATGATACAGTCTAAGAAGAGCCCAACAAAAGAAGAACCTTCCGATATCATCAGCAAACACCAACTTTTGTTGAAAGACATCAAACTCTCTTCACAGAATCAGCAGGGAGGGCTGGGAGCAGTAGTGCTGCAGAATCATAGAGCAGGTTGTTTATGAGCCTCCTACATACCCACAGGTTTGAGAGCTACTTGAAGATGTGTGCACAAACTGAAATAGATTATATATTTGCTATATTGACCTAGGCAAGGATCTATGAATAACATTTCCAAGTTTTCTCTGGAGTTGCAGTTTCAAAGCAGAAACTAATCAATGAGCACTGGCTGCAAGACCCAAAAGAGAAATTCCAACAGATACCACCAAAGAGGATTTTGCAAATATGGAAATACTTCATCACAACTGAAGTTCAGCCTGGGTGCTGTTAGCAATGGCACAAACACTTTCAAGAGCAGCTAATGATCTGAAACAAGCAGTAAACCTGCATGTAAATATGATAAAAATCTTTGCATTGAGTCTGCAAGATTAATCGGAAAAAAATCACTCAAGAAGAAACATTGCAAATGGAAGAGAATCAGTCTGTATGCATATTCCCACTATCAAAACACTAAGACTGTTTTCTGGGATGCTTTTCAGGGCCGAACAAACCATCGTACAGTGATGGAATGGAAAATATCAGAATGAATACTAGAATCAGAAAATCCCAATAAAGCAAGATAGGTCTCATCTGGCCATAGATAAATAGAGGCATTAAAGAAATACTCACATACCAAAACAACAGAGATGTTGAAAACAAACATTTAAAAAAGTGAAGAAAAGCGTTTTCACAGCATAAAAAAAAGGGCAAGAATTTGCCAAAATGGACAGTGCTAAGCCAAGCTGTCATATTCCAGAAAGGATCATGTCAATCACAGTCACTAATGAGAGATGAAGACAAGACCTTTAAGGTAATCAGGCTTTTGAGAGTGTTCAGAATTTGACAGAAGCAAGTGAAAGGGGCAAGCACCTGGGTCGAAAATAATGCCCAAGATAATCCCTGTATTGACAGCTCAGCAGCCTGTTGCCCCAGACGACTGCAAAACAGCAGCTTAGAAAGACCATGCACCCTCCTAAGACAGAGAGATATTAAAGCTGCATGAAAGCAAACTAAAGGGTTATGTCAGTTATTGGATCCTTTAGAGCTTACTAGTTTAGTAATGTTTTAGTTAGAAAACACAGAAAGGGATCAAGAGTCAGAGCAGCAGAGTCCTCCAGGAACAGAAGCCTCCTTTTACCATGATTTCTAGATCATATGTTGTGTTTTCTGCAAGATTTCATGTTCAAGTAAAGCAAACTGGGCCTGACCAGAACATGTTACCTATGAACAAGTGTTTCATGGCCTTATATCCTGACAAAAGTCCTTCCTTTAAATAAAATTGTCTTTGATTGTCAAAAGGTACAGCCAAGAAGCACTTGTTTTCTGTCACTTTGATTATTATACAAGAACTGTGCTTGCTAAACAACGTTCAAAAATATGAAGAAGGGTGATTAAAGAACTATTTCACAGCAAACTTCTGCACTGGCTGCACACTGCTCCTGTAGTCCAAGTCACCCTCTTTAGTACTCTGTAACAAGAATGAGTTTTTACATCATTCCTTATTACTGCTGCAATCATAATCTTGAGACAAGATTCATATTAGCCATTTTCCTCTCTTGTTGCATCATTCATCAAGAAAATGAGGAATAAGGATTTCAGTGCCTAATATGCTCTGTGAGTTATAGGACTGTGCCAGGATATACTTCAGCTTTTCTGATAGTTGGTAGTTTTCTGTCCTACCTTTGTCTGCATACATCTGCTTGAGACCTGACTAATAACCAGCTATCACTTCACTTTTCTAGGGAGACCCTTCACTTCTGGATCCAACCTCATAAGCAACCAAAAGAGGATAGTAAATCTATCAATAGAACATAGCCCAGTCATAAATCTGTTACCAGCTCAATCCATTTTGGGAAGATTGCTTCCAGCTCCCAGGTGAGGTCCTTAGTTTGCATCTAGTCCATTTGCGGGGTTACAAGGAGGCAGGGATGTCAGGGCACAAAGTTTTGTATGTGTGTGCCCTTTGGTTCTCGTATGTGAATGGGCTGAGGCGGGGTGTGTGATATAAAGTCATGAGCACATATGCGTAAATTTATGTGGGTGTGGACATTGATCCTCCATATAGAAATGTCTGAGGCATTGGGTGCTTTCATTGCCTTCGTCTTTACTGGAAAGGTCTTATCTCAGTCCTCCCACATTCCTGCGCTTAAGGCAGATTCAGGGGCAGTGAAGTCCTATTTGTGGTAGAAGAAGATCAAGTCAGGGACTACTTAAACCTGTACCAAGTATATGAGGCCAAGCAGGTGCATCCAAGGGTGCTGTATGATGTCATTAAGAATCTGATCTCTATCACCTTCGAAAGGTCATGGTGGTCATTGGGGAGGCTTCTGATGACTTGAGAAAAGCAAACATCATACACATCTTCAAGGTTGGCAAGAAAGAAGAGCTTGGGAAATGACAGGCCAGGCTTATCCCAGTCCTGGGAAGGTTATGGAACATATCCTCCTTGAAGCAAGTTCCAGCCACATGTAGGACAGGTGGGTGTTTGGGATCAGCCAGCACAGGTATGCCAGGAGCAAATTATACCTGACAAAACTGATTGTCTTCTACAATGAGAGGACAAGAAAAGAGCAGTGGATGTTGATTGAGCAAAGATTTTTGGCAAGGTGTCCCATGATATCCTTATAGCCACATTGGTGACATATGGACCAGATGGGTTGTGTAAAAGGTGAGTGCACGACTGTCCGAACTGTTAGGCACAGGGAATAGTAGTAAGAGGTTAAAAGTACAACTAGAGGTCCATTGCTCATAGTATTACTTCAGGGGTTGATACCAGGGCCAGTAGTGTTTAACACTTATGTTAACAACCTGGGCAGAAGCATGGACTCCAATCAGCAATTTCGCAGATGATGCCAAATGGGAAAGAAGAATTCAATGCGCTGGAGGGCTGCCGTTTGGGGGGACTTAACAGACTGGAGGAATGAGCTGGCAGAAAATTCCCAGAGTGCAGCAAATGCAAAGCCCTGTACGTGGGAAGGAATAACCCACACAGGGGCTCAGGCTAGAGGCCAACTGGTTGGAAAGCAGCTCCACAAGTAAGGACTGAAACATTTATATACTTTCTGGGGGGTTATTGATTAAATGATTAGTTTAACTTTTGTACAGATTTCTTTAGCCTAATAACTGTGTGATTATGTTTAACAGCCTACTCTCAAAGTCCTTAGGCTATACTTGCCTCAGTGCTAACCAAGAGGCCTCATGAAATCAAAACAAAGAAGAGTTAAGAGCAAGGACTGAGAAATTAATGAGTACAGAGAAGATATCTTAACCTTGAGGATAGAAACATCCTAGAAGGAGTGCTCAAACAAGGATGATAAGACGGAATCGCTTGGCTGTACAACAGAAGGGGCAAACATCCAAGGAGGAGAAACTATCCTCGTGAGACCTGTGACCACAGATGGGAAAAAGGAGTAGGGGGCTAACTCCCCAAACGACCACCGACGACCACCCGAGACCCCCACGCACGTGTAGTGTAGTTTTGTAACGCCAGCGTTATGTAAATGTAGTAGATAGTCAGGGAGGTGGAGATTTCTTGGAAAATGTGTGAATATTCATGTCTTTAAGATATATAAAGGATGAACTTTCATTTCAGGGTATGCAGGTTAGGTGGAGCGATCCCCCATATATCCAGCGCTGCAATAAAGAATGCCTGCCTTCTAAAACTTCAAACTAAGTGTTACAGGGTTTTCTTGCCGACTTTTTCGGTAACAGAACCCATGGGTCCTGGTGGCAAATTGAGCACAAGTGAACAGTGCACCTCTGCGCAAATACAAGTAACCAAATCCTGGGCAAAAGCACAGACAGCAAGTCAAGGGAAGTGATATTTTCCTCTCTGTTTGGCACTGGTAAGACAGCATATGGAGTACTGCATCTCACATGGGGCTCCCAGATACAAGAGGGACACAGACATACTGGAGTGAGTACAGCAGATGGCCACCACGATGCTCCAGGGCCTGGAGCACATAAAGTACCATGAAAGGCTAAAAAAGCTGGGCTGGTTCAGCCTGGAAAAGAGGGATTATCTAAGGGAGGATCTTATCACTGTCTTTAGCTACCTAACGGGTGTGTTATAGAGAGAAGATGCAACAAAACTTTTCTCAGAGGTGCACTGCAATAAGGCAAGAGGTTAATAGATGCTAGTTGCCACAAGGAAAATTCATATTAGACATAAACAAAAGCTTATCACCGTGAGGATAGTCAAAGCCTGCAATGAGTGTCCTGGGAGGCTGGGGAATCTTCATCCTTGGAGATATTCAAAACCCAATTGGACAAGGCCCTCAGCAACCTGACCTAACACCGAAGCTAGCCCTGCTTTAAGCAGGGACTTGGACCAGAGATTTCCAGAGGCCCCTTCCAACCTAACTCACTCCATGACTTTGTGATAGAAGAGAAAGTTCAACATCATCCCTTTTCTCCTCTGCCTTTTTCTTCAGCCTTACAAGGTTGTTTGTGTTACTGTCTCAAACACTCTCAGACGCACCCTCCTCAGGGAGCCTTCTTCCACTTCTTTAAACCTTTTGAAGCATTCTAATGCTGCCAGTAATTGCATTCTACCTTTGTATTATGTATGGAAAGTGGCACATTGTTGAATATGAAAAATAAAGTCACTCGCAATGTACATTCTAACAACAGGGAAGCTTAAAATGGAATTAATGACTGATGAAACGACAATGAATTGAGAAAAGGGTAATGAGCTCCCTGTAGCCTCCACCATGCTGCCCACATTTCATTATCCGTTAAAATCCCTTTCTTCAAAAATCTAGATTAAAATAATATGTGAACTGAAACTAATGAAGACATCATCTTAATTAACACAACAGCGCAAAACAGTTTGAAAGTGCCTCTGAAAGGCATCAAACAGCAGCCTTAGATGTAAACAGACATAAGGACGAGGACTCTTTTCTGTAATTAATTTCTTGCATAGGGGTTGATTCCTGGAATGTACTTATGCCTCTTCCTTATCCCAGATATATTTTAATATTTCAATTTAGATGTTCAAAAATATCCACATCAAAACATTCACATCAAGAAAGATAATAGGCAAAGTTTTCTGTTTTCATCACCAAGTTGCAGCTCAGATTCCAGTGGAAACTGTACAAAGCTTTTGAATGTATCTGTGCAACTTTATGGCTTTCAGTCAAATTCTCAAGTTCCTGCAGGCCTTTCAACAGCTGCCTCCCACATAGGCAATATCACAGAGGAGAATGAGAAATGGGAAAACCTCTATGCTGTTCCAAGACACTTCTTGCATACTAAATTCACTCCCAAATGATATCACAGGGAATTTTTATAAGAAGACATATTGCCTTCCTGTTTCACAGTCACCATTTTAGAACAGCAGGATGTCTCTGGAGCTCTGCTGGACCGAACAGTTGGGTTTAAACCACTATCTGGGTTATCAGGGGACAGATATTTACAGAAGAGGAGAGAAGGTTAAATGTTATCAGCATCTTGGAGCCTTTGCTCAGAAAAAAAATCTATTCATCTTTTGTTTTCACTGCAGATTTTGCTGCTGTGTGTTGCACTGATTTAGATTATTGCCCAGTTCCTGAGGCAGACTAACTTGTGCACTAATATAATTTCTATCTCTGCACACATATTTAGGATCTTTTAAGGGAATTTGTTTTTCTTCAAGTACCTAACTCCGGAAAAACAGTCTGTATTGGGGGGAAGCTGACAGGAGGAGACAGGCTGTGTTAGCTGCACCGCTGCACTGTGCCTCTGCCTTCGGGTCCGGGAGTGGCTCAGGGCACAGGTAGGACCAGCTACAATTTGCTGGCACCTGTCCCTACAAACACATCCTCACATTGCTCCTTCAGCAGTGGAACCACTGTCCCAGCTCGCAGCCCGGACAGGGACACACAGGTTCCTGTGAGGCAGCTGCTGCTTCTCCCTCACACCTTTCCTGAGCTGTGCTGGGAGCGACAGAGAGGGCATCAAGGGTGAATGGTGCAGAAATCACTGTCTAGCAGAGTATTTGCTGCCCTTACCATCTCCTTTAAAGCCTCCTGCAATAACTGCTGTGCAGGATCTGCTCGTGAGGGTAAACTCAAATTTAAGGACACTGATGTTGCCCATCACCACAATATTGCAAGGTGCACAGCATCACGGTCCTTGTTTCAACACAAGGTCAGTCTTGGTGTTCCTTTGCTTGCTTGAGAGCTCTGAGCTGTATTTGAGCTTGTTCACTGGGCAGCTACTGCGAGCTGGATTATGAGGTGCAGCAAAATAAAACAGCACAAATGACAAGGAAACGTGAAAAGATGGCTGGCAGGCCTCCTTCATATTCCCTTCACATTTACAATAAATTTCAGGCTTCTTTAGCTTTCACTAGGCTGCAATAATCAGAAGAGGCAAAAAAATTTCTATTCTGATCCAACTCCGTTTGCACTGCCTGGCTGGTGCAGGTTCTATGGCAACAGAAGACATAGGCAGCCTCCTTAAGCTAGAGTTCCATAGCAGCAAAAGAAGGGGAAGGAAAACGTGTGGGGTAAATAAGTGTACTCCCATGATATCTAGCTGTGTGTGGTCTCCTTACCAGTAGGTTAGTCCTGGGGGCTATGCATTCTGCACCGAGCATCCTTCTTCCCCTATTAGCATACCCGCTTCAAATGACTGGATGTGCTAGATGCTGCCCGTGAAACACAAAAGTGGTCTGCAGGGTAAAAATAGCCAGAAGGCACTTTTGCAGCAGCTTTTCTCATATCCCATACTATCTAGCTGTGGATTCGCACAGCGCAGGGGGACTTTGGGTAGTACTGGCTTGGCCAGCCAGCTTGCTGTATTCGTGCACGTATATCATGCCGGGTGCTTACACAGGATGGGGCTGGCGGTAGCTAGGATGCGGGCTCACAGGCACTGTGCTGCCAGAGATATGCTTGCCTTTCTCTTGCTCAAAACTCAAAGCCAAGTAACTATGGGTACCTGGTGTATAGCCCAAGTGCATATCCTACTCAAACCTGGCGTATATCCTACTCAAACGTAGGATACATTCACATTAATATGGGTACATTGCTTTCAGATGCAGATCAAGAGCAAAGCAAGCTCACATCCATCTACAAAAGATTTAACAAATCTGTGTTCTGCCTCCTTTTGCAAAGGTTCGTTCCCTACTTCATATTTCACCCAGCTCCCTGGAACAGACACATTTAGGGTCCAATTCACCTGACCTATTGACTAAAAGGAGCACATGTTGGCTGGGTTCAGCTGCAAATTAATAGATTATAGACATCTTGAGCTGAACAGGATGAGGTGACCCTTAGTAACTGCACAGTAAACTGAATATAGGAAGAATGATATCAACCCTGCATTAAGTTGTTCTGACACTGAACAGATGGAGTAGACCTTCCACTGGGGTTATCTGAAGCAATTCTGCTGACTTCTGTGGAGCTGCACTGTGGAGCATCATTACTTTCATGAATTAAAGACCTGGCTCTTTGACAATGTTTCATTGCAAACAGCATTTCTAGAGTCCACTTGAACTTGGAGTCCAACGAGTGCAACAAAGAATTAAAATGAAAAAGATTACAGTCCAGCTTTTTGCTGTTCTTTGTTTCCCCTCGACAAAACACTTGCAGATTTATAGTGAACAAGATAAAGTGCAATACGAGTTCTAGGTGGTAGGTCTTTGTACTGATGGGATGTAGGCTTTCTCAAAAAAGAAAATGTTTGTCACATACTACAGTTACTGTTGTATGTATCAGCACATGAAATATAATGCAAATTCCATCTTCAAAGCTATCACAAGAAATATTGTTTGTACTGAAGGTTCATAAAGTAGTCTAGCAAGTTATTACCTTTATGGTCTATTTTTAATTATCTTAAGATTTATCTTCAATTTCTATTCAAAAATCTGGGGCCAGAAAATCACATTTGAGCTTAAAAAAAAAAAATATCTTTCACTCATTTCCTCTCAATTTGATAAGGTAATTTTAGTACCCAGCTTAGACATACTTTCTCCAGAAATGCATAGTCACTATACAGCCACAGTCTCTTAAAGCAAAGAGCCAATATTTTATGAATCATTACAGCAAAATAGAGTTTAGAGTAGACTTTAATATTCCTATCTCCCAGCTGCATTGAGCAATCTAGCTGCCTTCATGAAACATCAGCAAGTCCCATATCACCCTTAGTATTTGGTGGTCTTTTCTTCCTGGTTTCAGATTAATGTGCCAACAACAAAGTTCCATAATGAGAAAGTATATCTGCTTATTGCCCAGAGAGAGGAAGAAGCTTGATAGCTCCCTGAACTGTGTTCCTATTACTGAAATCCTTTGTTGGGAGTGTGTTGTGCTAGAGTGCTTATAAAAAAGGGAAGACCAATAGGACCAAACCCAGAAGTAAATCCCAGGTTACTTCTCTCTGGAGAAGCTTGTTTCACCATGGATGAGTGTATCCCCAGCACAGGCTACAGCAACAGAGACACTGCTTGCTACAGAGCAGAGGTCACAGAGACTTGTTGATACTCAAGCAACACTCAGAAACAAACGTCTTGCAGTCATTACAAATCCATTTTTCTCATTTGATTTCATTTTAAATCTTTTCATTCCTGTAGCTCTGAAGCTCACAACACCTTGTGGCAGGGGTGCCTCTCTCATTAGCCGTGGTGCTACAAGCTGACAGTGGCAGGAATCACAGGCTGTAAAAACTTCTCTTCAGACCTCATCACTGATGCCCACTGAGCTGGCTTCAACAACTCCTAGCAAGAAGATGACAAGCAATTTTCTGAATTGAGGGTTGCAGCTGGATCATTGTGTTTAATAGCCAAAAGTGGAATAATTCTGGGTGAAACTGGCCCATCTCACTTGGTTTTCACATTTTTCTGTTGCAACAAGTTCCATGGCTTAATGACATACTTGGTGGGTGGAAAAAATGTTTTAACTCCCCTGCCTGATAATACCAGAATAAGGAACACACAGTGAAGTCATGAGGACGATCGATTAGTTGCCTACTAGCTTTCTCTGAATCATCTGTGATTGCTATTTCATCGACCCTACTCTCTTAGGACTTGTCTGGAATGCAATGAAGAGTGGAAAGCAAGACCTTTTGGGAGACTTTTCTATCCCTAAGCATGTGTTTCTTACTTCAAAAAGTTAATTTCTGTGAAATTTTCAGATAAACAGGCAAGTTAAAGAGGAGAGATGGAAAGAAAAGTGCTATAGTTTACCTTAAAGTACCAGTGAAGCTTAAGAAGTAAAGCATTAAATTATTAAGCTGAAAAGAATAAATATACATCTCCTGTCTGTAACTCAGGTGAGGTCTTAACAACACTCTGGGATGGCTGTGGAACTGTGAAATCTTAAAATACAAATATCCCATGGGAATATAGGACTGCCTGTTCACAAGACCATGGAGACATCATGACTGGAGATCAGCCCATTACATTTTCATCATCATCATTCTCAGAGGTCAGGAAAGGGTTCACAAAGGATAAAGAAAAATAATTCAAGGTCTGTAAAATCAGCTTCGCACCAGGAGATTTAAAAACGCTCAATTTGGCTTAAGTGATGAAGTAGTCTATAAATACCTACTCCAAGAAAGAGATTTTTCTGACTTAACAGGATATTTAGGTTAGCAGACAAAGGCATAGCATGGTCCAATGTCTGAACTGAAACAAATTCCAGCAAGAAATAAAAACAAATTTTTGTGAGAGAATAATTAATCACTACAGGATGCTTACAAATGACTGGAAGGCACTGGCCATCTATTGCAATTAAAAAAACTTTATAAAACCATATTTTGGAAAAATAACATTTATTCAGGGAGACTTAGTGCAACACAGGTTTGACTAAATCCCAATATATTTTTACAGTCACTCAGGATGCTTACAAATGACTGGAAGGCACTGGCCATCTATTGCAATTAAAAAAACTTTATAAAACCATATTTTGGAAAAATAACATTTATTCAGGGAGACTTAGTGCAACACAGGTTTGACTAAATCCCAATATATTTTTACAGTCACTCCCTTCCACTCTGATTCTGCAGAGGAAAATAATGATGTGTTCAGAAAGCACTACAGACTCGGTTTCCAAGTGGTTCCTCACATCAGGAACCATGTCTTTGTTTTTTCACTTGGCATTTCTACAAGGCAGATGGGCATTAGCCATCAGCTGGGATTTCAATGCAGAAAGATGATGCCTGCATCAAAAACATTCAACACACAGCAAGGCAGCACAGTCAGTGGGGGCAAATTTAACCCTGTGCCATCACCTAGGTTCATCAGAGAGTGAAAACCTGGGGAATGGAGGACCTTTCTGTTTTCACGGACAGCATTCTTAGATAGATAGACAGACATCAGTGTTTTATTTCCTGCCTACACACAATAGCAACCCACTCCTTCCCATTCTCTACCAATACCCAAACTCTGCCAAACTGCTTTTGTGTTTCCCCATTCAGAACAAGTATGTAAGTCAAGTGAGCATGCCCCTCAGTGCTGTCCAATAACCAAAAGCCAGATGCATATGCTACCCACATAAGCAGAATCTCTTTCAAAAGGGAAGCATACCAGTGCTTTCTGGGTGCTTAAAAGTCTGGATTTCTCTCTTTAATAATTTCCAAAAAGCAAATTACATTCTTGCTATTTACATCACATACACTAAATTGTCTATGCATCCTAATTCTACAGGAATATATTTCAAAAATAAGTCTCTATAAAAAGGGTAGGTATTTTAATATTGCTTCAAAGTTCCATAACCCGTTGTTTGCTTAGAATTAAACTGTCTTAACAAATTCTATGTGAAACAAGAATAAACCTTGTTCTCTACATCTTCTCACCCACCAAGATGGTTTTTAATGCATACCCATGGAAGATGGGTACTGATACTATATTTGTAATTCAGAGAGTATCTATTGAGTGTTACTGACACTTTACACTAAAAGACAAGCAGAGAATTTTGTAGACAGCCCTCCATCCATTCCCGTAACTAGGAAACTGCCATCATTTTTCAAAAGATTTGGATCATGAGTCTTGCTCCAACCATTTTTCTGAGGTTAGTTTGAGGCAGAAAGGCGTTGGGCAGTCACACTGCTTTTGTGTGTTCTCTTAACGTTTGAACCGCTCAGACAGTTTCAGTGAAAATTTGAAGAGAGGAACTGAAGTCTTAAATGCATTTAGTCCTTAAAAGTTTTGTGAAAAGAGGTTCCAGTGAGGAGGAGAGAAACTTAAATTAGTTCAGCATGAGTATAATTATGGAGTTAGACATCAGAGAATCCCCCTGAGTGCAGACTGTTACAAATTCAGAAGTTTCAGTCAGAGCCTGCACTTAATTTGATGGAAGATAATCCACAGGAAACCAAGATTTCCGTTCCCTTGGTCACAAACTGTTGTATTTTTAAACCTGCCTGGATCTCATTTCTGCAACTCTTCTCAATGCTCGCAGGCTCAACACTAGTGAGTTATCTCTTACTCACTCTCCCATTAGCCAACTTTATTAATATTTGGAGTTTGCAGGCTAGAACACAAGAAAGCTATTCACCAGCAAGATCTTGCAGTTTAATGAATTAAGATATTAAGGAAAAGTCGCTTAAACTCATCCAGAGGCTGCTGATGTCAATGCAAGAAGCACCAGCCAGTTTCAAAAGGTTTTGTTAGAGCCTAGGGGATTTTTGTTAGAGCCTTAGAAAATAAATGAGACTTAAAGAAGGATAAGGATCACAATTAGCACACAAGATAACAATTTGAAAAGTGTGGAGTGCTGCATGAAAGGAAGAAGGATGCCAGAAGCAAGAGAAAGATAAAAAGAGAAAGTTTTGAGGTAGGAGGAGATGTTGGCAGGCTCAGAACAATGTGCAGTCTCTGAATAGCAAGCAAATTATAAAGAACTACTAAAACATCAAATCGAGAAAAGGAGGCAAGACAGGCCAGCAAAGACAGTGACCTAAGCAATTTCACATTAAGTATAAGAAGCGGGGTATAACTATCAGAAAATTCTGTTTGAGCTGGCAAACACGCAACAATCAGCCGTTCTCTAGGAAAAGTGTCGCAAATCAGCTGAAGCTATTTTGCCTAAGGCCTTTTTCACCATCATATTTATATCTTGTATTGCTTTTTCACAACTCGAGTTTCATTTTTCATCTCCTCCAAGATGTCAATTATCTATTGATTTCTTCATTTCAGAATATATTGGCCTCAACTTGAGTACAAAGGGAATCGAGAATGGCTGTTGATTTCGCACAGCGGATTAAAGTCACTGTTGACACACTCACAGCTACTCAGTGAGGAAACAGGACCACAACATTGTACACCAAGCTCGCACAAAAAACAAATATACAGAGCTGCAGTATAAACTGCCAGCCAGAGGAATGAACAGAGTCAGTCAAAATGTTAGTTCCAGTAGAAAAGAATCGTTTCCGTGGAATCAAAAGCTTCAGCAGGAACATTTCTATTTTCTCAAAAAACATTTAATTACCCCTCCTTTCCCAGCTACAAGTAATCCAAAATAAAGTAAGGAAAGATTAATAATATTAACTCATCTTCTATAACTACATGTCTTGGTGTGTACTTAGTTTTTCAGTCAAACTCTCCTTTCATTCACTCAAGCAAAGTCCCAGTGACTGTTTAGTTATGTCCTTTAGACACCTTCCTTAGGTCAGATGCTGTTCTTTACTTCACCCTGGTAAATTTGGGATCACTTCAGCAAAGCCAAGACCTTGACTTCTTGTTTTAAGAGAAGTTATATTGGATTCACACATGTGTTACTGGAATTGAGGCTTTGCCCACTGATAATAAAAGATACGCACGTATTTCTTTAAACCTTTAAGGCTTCAGAGTCAAATACAAGACCTCTTAAGCTATGCTTTACATATTTTGACAGAAATGCACTTATTCGTACTATTACTCCTTCTTGCTGCATCACAAGATCAGAGTTTAATACACTGATTAATCAAAATGTGACAAGAGTTTAAGATCAGGCTACGCACATTTAATGTGCAATGGAAGTAAAGGTCTGAGCATATTAACTTACTCAGCAACGTTCAGGCAGGAGATGTGACACTGGCCATTTGTTTCATGTGATGTAACAGGCAACAGCAGAGGATATACACTCTCAGGGGGACAGCCTTGTGCATGCCTATGATAAACATGGTTTCCCATATGTTCTTTTTAGGTGACTAAACAGCTGTCATGATACAATGCTCACAGACAAAACCTTGCATACCTAAGGGATTTAACTGGATGGAAAAGAGCTCAGTTCCGTCCTTCTCGTTCAACAAATGAGGATTGGATTAACACTAGACTAAACCCAGGAATAACACAGATATAATGATCAGACTTGGATTGCCCAACCTTTGGTTTTGCTGGTGTTGCATCCAAAACCTCCAAAGCGAATCTAAAGCAAACCCACATACAACCTTCTTATTTTCATAGAATCATAGAACATTTTGTGTTGGAAGGGACCTTTAAAGGTCACCTAGTCCAATCCCCCGGCAATGAGCAGAGACATCTTCAACTAGAGCAGGTTGCTCAGAGCCCCGTCCAACCGGACCTTGAATGTTGCCAGGGAGATGGGGCATGTACCACCTCTCTGGGCAACATGGGCCAGGGTTTCACCACCCTCAGTGTGAAAAATTTCTTCCTTAGATCTAGTCTAAATCTACCCTCTTTTAGTTTAAAACCATTACCCCTTGTGCTACTGCAACAGGCCCTGCTAAAATGTCTGTCCCCATCTTTCTTATAAGCCCCCTTTAGGTACTGGAAGGCTGCAATAAGGTCTCCCCGGAGCCTTCTCCTCTTCAGGCTGAAAAAGTCCAAGTCTCTCAGCCTGTCCTCATAGGAGAGGTGTTCCACCCCTCTGATCATTTTTGTGGCCCAAGTGCAGGACTCTGGCATTGTTGAACCTCATGAGGTTCACACAAGCCCATTCCCAGAGCTTCTCCAGATCCCTCTGAATGGCATCCCGTCCCTCCTGACACTCAGCTTGGTGTCATCTGCAAACTTGCTGAGGGTACACTCGATCCCACTGTCTATGTCACTGATGAAGATACTAAACAGTACTGGTCCCAATACAGACCCCTGAGGGACACTACTTGTCACTGACCTCCAATTGGACATTGAGCCGTTGACCACTACCCTCTGGATGCGACTATCCAACCAATTCCTCATCCACTGAACAGTCCACCCATCAAATCCATATCTCTCTAATTTAGAGAGAAGGATGTTGTGCAGGACTGTGTCAAAGGCCTTACACAAGTCCAGACAGACAACATCTGTAGCTCTTCCCGTGTCCACTGATGTAGTCACTCCATCATAGAAGGCCACTAGGTTGGTCAGGCTGGCCTTACCCTTGGTGAAGCCATGCTGTCTGTCTCAAATCACCTCCCTGCCTTCCATGTGCCTTAGCACAGCTTCTAGGAGGATCTGTTCCATGATCTTCCCAGGCACAGAGGTGAGGCTGACAGGTTGGGACTTCCCAGGGCCCACTTTTCTACCCTTTTTAAAAATGTGTGCAATGTTTCCCTTTTTCCAGTCCCCAGGGACTTCACCTGACTGCCAGGACTTTTCAAACAGCATGGAGAGTGGCTTGGCAACTACATCAGCCAATTCCCTCAGGACTCTGGGATGCATCTCATCAGGTCCCATAGACTTGTGCCTGTTCAGGTTCCTCAGGTGGTCTCCAAGTTGATCTTCCCTTACAGTGGGAGGGACTTTCCTCCAATCCCCACCTTACAGTCTATCCACTCACGAGGTGTGGGAAGACAGATTGTCAGTGAAGACTGAGGCAAAGAAGTCACTGAGTACCTCGGCCTTCTCTTCATCCATAGTTATCAGTCTGCCAACCTTGATCATCAAGGGGATACACTTTCTTTGACCTTCCTTTTCTGGATGACATACCTGTGGAAGCCCTTCTTATTATTCTTTGCATCCCTTGCCAAGTTCAGCTCCAGCCACGCCTTGGCCTTCCTGACTCCATCCCTATGCAACTGGGCAGCGTCCTTGTACTCTTCCCAGGATCCTTGTCCCTGCTTCCACTGCTTGTGCATTTCCTTCTTGCCCTTTTAGTTTGACCAGCAGGTCTCCACTCAGCCATGTTGGTCTCTTGCCTTCCTTTCCTGATTTCTTACAGCTGGGGATTGAGAACTCTTGCGCTCTGTAGAAAGCATCCTTAAATATCTGCCAGTTCCGTTCTGCTCCTTTGTCCCTGAGAGCAATTTCCCAGGGGGTCCTATTGACCAACTCCTTCAAGAGCTAGAAGTTTGCTTTCCTAAAATTTAGGGTCCTGACTTTACTCTTTGCCTGCCCCATATCCCTCAGGACTGTGAACTCCACCAGTGCATGATCACTGCAGTCCGGTCTGCCTTCAGTCTTGACGTCACCAGTTATCTCACTTGTGTTGGTGACCAACAGGTCCGGTATGGCATCCCCTCTGGCAGGGCTGTCTATTACCTGGCATAGGCAGTTATCCTCCATGCATTCCAGGAGTCTCCTGGATTGCCTACAGCTCACTGTGCTACTTTTCCAGCAGATGTTGGGGTGGTTGAAGTCCCCCAGCAGGACGAGAGCCTGCGAGCGCGATGCCTCCTGTAGCTGGAGTAAGAAGGCTTCGTCAATAGACTCCCCTTAATCAGGTGTCGGCCTGTAGTAGACACCAACCGCAAGGTTCCCTTTGTTGCCTCAGTCCCTGATTCTTACCCATAAGCTTTCAACCTGCTCGTGGCTATTATTCAGAGACAGCTCTGCACACTCTATCCACCTCTTGATGTAGAGGGCAACACCTCTGCCCTTTCTTCCTTGACTTTCCCTTCTGAACAGCCTGCAGCCATCGATAGCTGAACTCCAGTCATGGGATTTGTCCCACCAAGTTTCAGTAATGGCAACAACGTCATAGCTTTCCAACAGCATGGTGGCTTCCAACTCCTCCTGTTTGTTTCCCATGCTGCATGCATTGGTGTAGGGGCACTTAAGTTGGGCTGTTGGTCATGTCACCTTCTTAGAGGAACACCACTTAGTTCCTTTGAGGTCTTTCTCTGGTGTTTCCCTGTTGGCTCCTGTTACCTCAGCAGTCCCTGGCTCATCTCCATAAGACTTCAAGTGTGCTGCACTGTAGCCAGCACGTCTCAGAGCAATAGGCTGAGGGGACTCACTAGCACCCTGTCCCTCTAACCTTGGCATGTCATCCCACAGCTTGTCATGGCTGAATTATTCTATTCAAATATTCTATTCAAAATATTCTATTCAATGGCGAAACAAACTGGACACTTAGGAAGCAGAAAATGTGATCAAAAATCTAAAAATACCAGACTGTACAGAAAATGAAACAATTTGTCATGCCCCACTTAGCAGCAGTAGGTGCAGCAGATTTGAGACACCATTGCTGTTACATATTATTTACCACATCTGTCTATTGAAAACACTGTAGTAATCATGAATGCTGTCTAAAACATGCTCCTCCCCTGTACTGAAAACAGCTGCATAGAGGGAAATCATTTTAAGACAATGCATCTGCTGACCTGTGTCTTACAAGGTGTGAAAACATGAGTGCTCTCTAACCTCACCTTCAGTTGCTTCCAACGTAGGGGAATTCCTGCTGCTGCTGAATGGACTTCCCAGACTGCAGTCAGCACGATGTGATTTCTGACCTCTGTCACTAATCTTGCCTTCAGAGTTTAGTATCTGACATATTTTTTGTGCAGCAGAGTCATGCCTGGAAGAACTGCAGGAGGAACCTTGGGGCAAGGAGATCACGGCACAAGCCAGTCACATTTATTTTCTTTGTGAAGCTGGGTCCTGGTCAGATACTTCTTCAGATTCACTCTGTCTTTGAAGTCAGCCTGACTTTGAAGTTGCAGGCAATGGATAACTCCAACATTCAGAATATTTTTAATAGGATCAGACCCAAGCAAGTACAGCTTTCTCACTTGTACTTCAAGAAAAGTTTTGCCTTAACAGAATACACATGGCCAACTAAATGTCAACCATAAGTCTATGAGTTAAAAGACCTCAGAAGTGACTCACACAAGAGGTTTATGCTATGTGGTGGGTCTCTGGTTCCACTGAGTCCTAGGTACACTGAGCCTGTGTAATCCCATGGTTACACAGACAATTATTTTCCCATAGCACCGCATGTCTATTAGGCTAATGATACTGCTGTGCTCTCCCCAAGGTAGACTGCCATTGTCTGGAATTTGGAACTTAAAAACATGATACAGTCCAAAAAAACCACTCCTCCAAGGAAAAAGGAATGCATGATAATTTACAGCACCTGAGAACTGGACCCAGTAAGGTTTGAAGAGACACAAGTTAAAGGACAACCCATTGTTACAATTTGGTGTTGAATTTTCTTTATCTTGTTGGGAGCCCTCTCAAGACCTGTGCTAGCCACCTAGCCAATACCAGTCCTGAAAAAAAATGTTTTGCCTTCACGGTACCTCTTGCAGGAATGGTCCCATTGTAGGCTACAGTCTTAGTGATCTTCTCAGCCTTGTGAGTGCCCAGAAAGTGACTGACTTCCTTTCCTTGGAGATCTTTCCTTGAGAGCCCTGTATCCCCAGCTGTCACTTTGCAGCAAATCAGATGGTGCTAACAGGGCTCCCACTGTTCTCTAATGTCTTCTAAGGCCCTAGTCAACCCCAGTGTAAACAGGACACCCAACATACACTTGAATCTTGCACATTTAGTATTTCCACTTTGAAAGTAATGTCTCCTGCATTACTACCTCCTGTGTTTGTAAAGAGAACCAAGAGGTGGAGATATGAAGATGTGGCATAGTTTTCCTGTTTGAATACATAGGGGTTTATACCTTAATTATGCTATTTTTCATCATTGTGACTCACTTAAATTACATCTTGTACTGCTGTTCATTTAGCAAGTCTAACTGCATACTGATTTTGGTATCTTTTTGGACAAAAATCTTGGAGAGACTAAGTAAAGTGGAGTAATAATCAAGTTCACGTAGAGATCTGCATCTGTCATTTTCTTTTCCCTAAGGGTGGAGCCAGTCATATTAAAATATTGTGTTAATACACAAACTTATTAAATGCTATTGTGAACTAAAAGCTAAAGCATTCTATAGCCAGATAGACCATATTCCAAGGAGAGTTACTATCTAGGAACACCTATGTCAGTATTTATTGCTCCATTAGAGAGTAATAGGATATTTGATATAAAAATCACCTCATTGATCTGAATGTCACACTTAATTTAAACTTGTCCTAGAATAAAAGAAAATGCAGTTACATTTAATTCAGTATCTATTACATCATAATATTCTATGATCTATGGATGATCTTTCATTGTTATTATCAGTGTCATGGAAAGTATCCACCACAACATATTTAAGGTTAAAAAAAATAAACTAAAAATTTACCAAAAACCCCACTACATGAAATTATTTCTGTCCTAAACTTTCTGTTCTCCATCTAAAGGCAAAAGACCAATGTTCTCTCAGTGATAAGAAAACTAAACAGGAATCCTAAGGAGACTGGAAGAAGGCTCTAATAACAACTCAACTTAAAATTATTAAAATAGCTCTGCAGTTATTTACTCTTGCCAAATTAAACAGGGATTTCCCACTGTCGTGGTTTAGCCCCAGCCAGCAACTACGCACCACGCAGCCACTCACTCACTCCCCCATGGTGGCACGGGGGAGAGAATCGGAAGAGTAAAAGTGAGGAAACTCATGGTTTGAGATAAAGACAGTTTAATAAGTAAAGCAAAAGCCGCGCACGCAAGCAAAGCAAAACAAGGAATTTGTTCACCACTCCCCATGGGCAGGCAGGTGTTCAGCCATCTCCAGGGAAGCAGGGCTCCGTCACGCGTAATGGTTTCTTGGGAAGACAAGACGCCATAACTCCGAACGTCCCTCCACCCCTTCCTTCTTCTTTGTCCCAGCTTTATATACTGAGCATGACGTTATATGGTATGGAATATCTCTTTGGCCAGCCTGGGTCAGCTGTCCCAGCTGTGTCCCCTTCCAGCTTCCTGTGCACCCCCAGCCTGCTCGCTGCAGGCCAGCATGAGAAGCTGGACTGTCCTTGAGTACTTAGCAACAACTCAAAACATCAGCACCTTATCAACATTTTCTCATCCCAAATCCAAAACATAGCCTCATGCTAGCTTCTGTGAAGAAAATTAACTCTACCCTGGCTGAAACCAGGACACCCACACACATCTGAAGTATGCTGGGAAAAAGCTGATATCAGAACAAGTGCAAGGATGTGAAAGTTTGTTGTACCTGCTAGCACCACATGCCAAAAGAAATGGTATTTTAGTAGCCACCAAATACATTGTGAATGGTGAAAAAATGCTGCAAAGAGGCTCCCACTCTGCAGAAACTTCAATTATTTGCTTTAGTCCCATTAAACTCCATGGGACTAATGCAGGGTATACATTTTACAAAGTGCAGTGTATTTTCCTCAGCGAGGATGGCCTGTCAAACTCTGGCCTAAATGCTTGGCCTCATATAAAGATTTCTCATTAGGGACTTGCGGCACAGTCATTTTTTACCTAAAACTAAGGCCAGTGTCTTAACTGGCACCTTCAAACCAGCCACTCTGCTCTCATCCACATCATCCCTCTGCCAGTGCTGTGGAAATGAAGAAACACAGAACCGAAGCCGTATGCTGCACAATTCAGCCTTCCCTCTGCGGGAAGCAACCACAAAACACCCACGAACTTCAGTGAGACAGAAATAGACCTTCAAAGCCTGGGAGTTTGCCCTTAAGTTTCCCCTTAAGGGGGCAGGAGGGAAAAAAAAAATCAGATAAATGGCTTCATGGTATTTCAAACACATTTACAATCTGCCTGGTGTAAACGGTCCCAGTAGTCCTTTGAGAACAGAAGCCAGGTTAGATCTGAGGCTGCTGAACAATTGACATACGTCCAATAAACATGTTAAGATGTTATTCAGTTATTTACGGCAATGAAGTTTCTGGTCAGCTCACAAGAAACAATTGTGAAAAAAGGGGAAAGCTCTTTCTACAAAATTGTCCAACTTTGTAGAATTGGACAATTCTACATTGGATTGACAACCTAAACTATAAAATAAGGGTTTAGCTTCCTGTTTAAGACTTCTGAAAATGTGATTTACTCCCAGTAAATACTCCTGCATTCAGTAAGCAAATGCCACGCAACAGAAAGAAATCTCTGGCAGTCATCAGTGAACCAATCTCAGAAAAGGTAGCTGTTGCTAGGACTTTATGTGTTAAGGCAAACACTGAGAATGCTCTTTGGAACCACAGAAATGGTTTAGGTACATTATCCTTCCCTGAAGAATAGCTCAGCAGCAGTATGGTAATCTGAACAGTGATAATCTTTAATCTTGCAATAAATTTAGTTTTGCACTTAAATCTTACTACTTGTTACACAAAAAAAGAGGCTTTTAATGCATTCAAGGAAATAAAAATATATAATATATTCCTTTTAAAAAGTGGTATAAATAACCCAATGTTTTCTTCTGATAAAAGAACATCAAACATATGGTAAGGCCCTTGTAAGACACTTGATATATACTTAAAACACTATGGTAATTCTCCTCCTTCTCATCTTCATTGAAATGATCTAATGCTCTCTTTCCCTCCTCACCCTCAGCCTTTTGATTGGTAGTACTTGTGCATCACTGCACGCTCAAGTACATTACTAACACACCTGCATTCAGTGATTTGTCAAAAACGGAGACAGCTTTATTCCATAGTCTCCTAGGCAGCTTTGCATCCGGCTACTATGACCTACCCAAACAAGCTCCATTGGCGTCAACAGCGTAGTTGTCATGTCCACCACCATGTTCTCGTTATCAGGAGCCTGTCCCGATTGCAAATCACACACGCCTAAATAGGGTGATTAGTGGGACGTTCATTCCTTTTGGCACAGGAGGGTTGGTAAAGGTATTCACTGACACTGACTGCAAAAGTTTTCAGTTTACCAGCTTTCTCTTACCAGAAAAATTTGTAATAACTTCACACTTATTGAAGTCCCCTGAAAAGTCAAGCAGCAAAAACAGTGAAAACATGCAACAGTTTCAGAAGATAAGGTTAATTCATTAATGTCAATAAACCATATCACTGAATCACTAAGGTTGGAAAGGACCTTCAAGATCATCAAGTCCAACCGTTAACCATGTCCAAGTCTCTTCCAACTTTTTATACACCAGGCAGTGATTATCATTGCTCAACACAAGGCAGAGAGCCCAAGACTGCATGTTTCTTCAGCTCTGATTGACTGTTCTGTAGCCATTACTGGACACAAACAGTGCATGCAGAAAGCCGCTGGAGCATGAGTCCTAAGGATACAAGTGCAGTTCTGTACCTGTCCGGCAGAAAAGGACCTGGGGGTGCTGGTTGGCAGCCGGCTGAACATGAGCCAGCAGTGTGCCCAGGTGGCCAAGGCCAACAGCATCCTGGCCTGTATCAGCAATAGTGTGGCCAGCAGACCTTGGGAAGTGATCGTGCCCCTGTACTCGGCACTGGTGAGGCCACATCTCGAATCTTGTGTTCAGTTTTGGGCCCCTCACTACAAGAAGGATGTTAAGGTGCTCGAGCGTGTCCAAAGAAGGGCAACGAAGCTGGTGAAAGGTCTGGAGCACAAGTCTTATGGGGAGCGGCTGAGGGAACTGGGGTTGTTTAGTCTGGAGAAGGGGAGGCTGAGGGGAGACCTTATGGCTCTCTACAACTACCTGAAAGGGGGTTGTGGTGAGGTGAGTGTTGGTCCCTTCTCCCAAATAACAAGCTTGTCCAAGGACAAGAGGAAATGGCCTCAAGTTGCACCAGGGGAGGTTTAGGCTAGATATTAGGAAAAATTTCTTTACTGAGGAAATGGTCAAACATTGGAACAGGCTGCGCAGGGAGGTGGTGGAGTCACCACCACTGGACGTATTCAAAAAACGTATGGATGTGGCACTTCAGCTCATGGTTTAGTGGCCATGGTGATGTTCGGTTGATGGTTGGACTTGATGGTCTTAAAGGTCTTTTCCAACCGTAATGATTCTGTGATCCTCCTTCCTTGCAGTGCTCCGAGTTATCTAGAATCAGTGGCTCACAAGTACTATAGACAATTTGCACACCACATCTTTCTAATCTTTTTTTCCCCCCACTTTTCAAGCTAGAAAGCGGTAAGGCTTGACTTGCTGATGTGACTACAGATTGGATTTTGTAACCCGCACCTGTGTTCTTCAAATAAATGTTTGTTTTTAATCCCCTGTTTCATTTCTCAGCATTTTTAATTGATATCTCCTTGTAAATGCTGAACAGTACATAAATTCTATGACTTTCTCTATCTTCACAGAGCTCTAATGTCAGAAGTATCCCATTCAGGTAACGTCTTGTTAACACCACACATTGTTTCAGCCACACTCGCTCTATTAGTGGTACAGACCCATAGCCAGCAAATAGGAATATTTGCGGATATATGTGAGCATGCAAATGCTTCTTCTTTGCTCCCTCTCAGCTTTTGCAATCACTTCTGGTATCTGTAAAGCAGAAATCCCAAACAATTTCTTTAATTCTGTTCTGCAGATACAGTGTTGTGATGTTGAGTTTTCTCCATTTACTCCTTCTAGTATTAACAGCCAGGTAAAAAAGTCAATCAATAGAGTTATCCAGTCTACTCCTCTTGCTCTAAGCTGGAGTAGCAAACACACAAGATTAATGTTTCTTGTAAACACAGCTTCTTGATCTGAATCAGATACTAACTTTCAAACAGTAAATCCTGCAGAACAGTCCAGGTAATTCATTAATTTACTAAGAGAATGATGGTATCACTATTTTTAGAAAATTCATATTAGTAACCAAACCAAACAGAAGCAAAATATGCTTTTAGCAGATTTTTTTTTTCCACCTGCACTTACATAAAGCATCACTGAAATAACTCATTAGTACCTCTATTTTGGCTCATGAACTACTTGTGTTTGTCTCTCTTGATAGTTTTGCAAGAAGAAGAGATATGATTGACTGCAATGTGTTTCGAAGCAAGCAGACCATCTTTTGTACTTCGATGTCATCTCTTACCTGTGAAGCTTCAGCTCATCCTCCTGTGAAAATTGGGGTTAGGAAGCCATTAGCAAAAGGTTCATTTCTGATGAATGCAACATTTTCTATTGCAGTGTATATATTACTCATGTTAACAGTATTCTACACTTCCAGTTTTGTTCTTCTTGATTTGATGTAGAGTGATAGTAACTACTGGAACAGGGACCTTCCGCAGTATTTATATGGGCAATGGCAGGAATCCTTCCACCCATCTGCTTAGCCAAGTTATTTTCCATTTGTCCATCCTCACCTGATGTATTACACTTAGCCAACTCTTCATTAGTGCTTTGTCTTTTCAAGTACACATTTTATTCCTGAGAGAAAATGTACTCCAGCTTATACATTGCTGATCAACTTGCAGCCCATCTCAGTGATTTCCTTGAAGTTTCCCTCATTAGAATCCTAATGTCTAGGGTTTTTTATTACATTCAAAAGTTTTTTTACCAGGAAACCACTTCAACAGTTCTGAGGATCTTGAATCTGTGGTATTTCCTTTTTAACCAGGCTTTGGTGGCATCTGGAGATGGAAATGGCTGTGGATCCGGGAAGCTCAGAAGAATATCCCATTAGATTGCATCCATTGCTGACACTAAACTGGCAGTTAACATTCTTGAAGTATCAATTCTGCCTTGCTAGGAAGGGAATACTACTGACTCCTTCTTCAGTGTCCACCTCTTGAGATGACACATGTATGTAATCTAAAATTATTAATTATACTATAGGCAGCACAGAACTTTACTGATACCTTTCAAATAACACTAAAAATATCAGATGTATGAACAATAAAGGACATAGCCTAGGAGACTATCCTGAAAAAGCTATTCACCTGGCAATTTTATCACATATAAAAAGGTGGACTTTAGGGAAGATTGAAGTATATCGCTGAGACACTTTATTGCTCAGTATTATGTCCACTACTTCTGAACTTAGACAAAATCATACATGCATGCAATCCTTTTAAGAACAATGGATCATAAGCCTCACTAGAAGCATCAAACTGATGAAATTTCAACCACTACTGACATGCAAAGAAAAAAAAAAAAAAAACAATCAATCAACTATGAAATGATTTCTTAAAATAGCTTCAGGCTGGTGAGAAAAAAGATTAGTACATAAAGATTACCATATGCACATGCTCTTTCCAAAAATTATTTCAGCCATGGACTGACTGTCTGTGGTGAGTACCGATCATACTTAGACACAGTGTCTGGGAAGCTATGAGCCAACACAGAGGGAACACAAACAAACTAAGTGAACTTGAGCTAAACTCAAATAAGTGTATTATTTATGTATTTACAGCTGGTTGCATTAGAGCCTTAAAGGGTTTATGACCAATACAGTGACCAAGATGTTAACATCCCATCAGAAAGGCAAGACATAAGCCCTGAAAGAAGGAAAAGCTTTGCTTTTTCTTAAATGAATGGAGATATGATTTTCTATGGATCACGGAGGAAAGCAATAATTGCCTTAAGGTTTATTGCAGTTTATGCAAGCAGAGTTTCTCAGTTGCTCACGGTGAATCGTCAGAAGGCAGCATGCAAATGGAGCAGGTCATAATAAATTTCTATAGCTTTTAAGAGCAAAATTTTTGAAACACTTTTTTGCCAAGAACCTTGGAGGAAATAGAAAATCACAAGGTTACAGAAAGGATAGAAGTATTCTTTACCATTACTCACAGTCACTCATATGGATACTCCAAGAGTAACTGCAAAGGTAAGTACAAATCTTGGAAAGCAAAACTTAGAGATAACAGGATGCATCTCAGTAGCTTTGTGCACGGTCAAAAATACATCAGCTTTTCCTCTGTATACCTTATGCATACATATATACACGCTTTTTCCAACTGAAAAAAAAAACCCAATATATGAACTGTTTGAAAATATCATATTTTTTTCTCTGCAGCCACTCTTGCTCGAAATCATGGATATACAAAAATGTCTCCAAAAACTGCTTGTTTCTTTGTGCTTCAAAGGGAAACAATCCATTTTCTGATTATCTGCCAGGCAGCAGTGAAACTTAATTTAGAATAGTTGCAGATGTAAAAAGGTTACTGCAATCAAATAAATGGCTGGGACTTTGAAAATGCAACCTCATTTGGAGCTGCTAATTTTAATTTTAATACATCTACTATTCAAAGGAAAAAAGAATAAATATTTTCTTCCAGCCAGGTGCTTCACTCCCATACTGTGTAACACAGCAGGGCACAATCAGAAAGTCATCCTTTGATCTGGAAGCTTATATAACGTAAGTTTTCAGTCACTTGTCATCTGCCAAGGGAATTTCAAAATTATAGGAAATCCGTTTGTCAGCCTCCAGCACAGTGAAACATTGAGGCACACCCGTACTGATATTTACATGTATATTGAAAGGATTTTAAATATTTTCCAACAATTCTCACTTTCTTTACAGAAAAGGTGAGGGTTATCTTTTCTTCACAGTGGCAAAGATGAAGATAGTGGAAAGGCACTTTTGCTGACTGAATACTAATTATGTGTTCAAATTGCATGCTAAAAATTTCAAGATGCTGTCTTAGAAGTAGAATAGTCTTATCTGGGATGTACTCAGGTCTATGACGCAAAGGATTCACTGAAGAGCATGTTATAACAAAAAAAAAAAACCCAGAACAAATTATTTAGTCAGAAGCGTAACTTAACTTAGAGCAAAAAAGAAAATATCAAAATAATTTCATTCAGTGATATACATTGGCTCTTGGATACCCAATTTCACATCAAATCAGATAATTTTACCCTGAATCAGTCATTTTCTTGGGAAAAAAAATTTTTACTTTTAAGGTTATCCCAAGCACTGATGGGCCAAACCTTAATAAAAGGTTGGATCTGAACTTTTTGTGTTAGAAATACCTTGTACCTAGTGACTCAGTACAGTAAGTACACATAAACTTCCAGAACCTTTGACATCAGTTTTCTCAACTTTTTTAAAACATGTGGAATTTATTACATCCTTTCCTATCTCTAACGCAGCAACAGAAAGAATATTTTCTCTGTAAATGGATTTGGGCAGATGCAGCAGCTTGCTGGATACGGATGCTGCTAAGGCTGAACTTCTATTAAAATTGTCAGTGGAACAGGAATGGATTTTTATGAATAGGTGTGCGAAAACAAAATGTACTGAAATATATGAAAAGTGATAACAGGTAGCATTTTCACCAATAAATTGAGGCTTGTGATGACCGACAGTACATTTGAAGGCAGTAGAAATACATATTTGAGATAAAAACCACACGATACACCCAGGGAAACATTGTTTTCCTGGAAAATTGTCTAGAATAAGGCCTTTTTCTGCACTTTTCCATGTTTCTGTCCTAGCTCTGACCTATTCCCCATGGCTGTGATCTGATGGTGAAAGGCCAGTTAATCCCAAAAGATCACAGGCTGTGTTTCAAAGAAAACGCCAGACCAGGCTCCATCCTCCGGTGCTGCACGTGGAGCCCAAGGCACTTCCCAAAGCCTTTGCCTGTGGCAACACGGCTTTGCTGAATGAGCATTTTCAAAAGAAAACCTTATTTTTCAGCAAGGTTTTTCAGATAACACCAGCTCCTGTTAAAAATCAAATCTACCTCTACTTTTAAATGCAATTTTTATGGTTTGCTAGATCCACAAATTAACTACCCATGTAACATTTGCTCTATTTTTTTCTTAATGTGCTATTGAAAATGGGTAAAATCTTCTACAGTTTAGAAACGTTACACCTAGCTAGGGCATCTGTAAAAAACCTAGCTTACAGATAATGAAAGAGCCCCTAAATTATCTGACAGTCTCCATTTTGTGGATTTAATTTAATTTTCTTGACAAAGCCAAAAGCAGAGCACTTGAAGCAGCAGCAGTCGCTGTGTTAACACCACTTTCAAACAAATCACTTGTGTATTGTTTCTGTCCCCTGGAAATGGTCGTGACTTATAGGAATAAGCACAATTATATATTTATTTTGTATATCACTAAATCCAGGAAGATTGTTCTAAAGAAATGTTTAGAGATAAGGGTGAATCAGAGGGAACTGAATCCACAGGCAACAGAAAAGTGCTGCTGAAAAATCACTGTGAATGAAACCTGTTTCAGTTGCATTCGAACTAGGTTGGTGAGTAATTCTCCTAGAGCTTCTAGGGCTTTGTATGTTTTTCGAAAGATTGCAGATTCCTAAAAAAACCCAGAATATCTGTGACATAAACATCTCCGTATCAACTCTGGATGCTGGCTTTATGGGCTTAGTGATTATCCTACTCTTAATTATAAATAAACCTCCTCTTTTTTCTTTTTTTTTTTTAATAGAGCTCAGCATTTGTATCATATCCACATTACTGGAAGATGTCTTTTTGTCTAATATGGGTCTTACGCAGTAAGATAAACAGCACTTTTAGCTTCTAGTAAATTGTCCTGAAGGTTTTCGGTATTGCCTGGCAATCTCAGACATAAAGTGTAGCAGGAATAGAGTTTTATTCCAATAATGAAATTCCAATTTTATGCTGTGATGAGATTAAGAAAGCCAGGTAACTTTACAGACTAAATTATGGGTATGTAAAACTGTAGCATGCAAAACTTTAGGCTATTACTTTATTACTCAATTATGTATTAATATGGAATTAAAAGACATCATGGTGTGATTTTATTGCTAACCACATCTGTTTGCGTTTTTTTATAACCAACCACTGAGTCCTTTCATAAGAAATTTCCTTTTTAAAGTCTGAATTACCATGCTAAGGGGCAATCCTTAAGAATTCAACAATCAACAGGGCTGATCAAATAATAATGGCCTTATACTGGGAAATTGCATCCATTCAAAGTATTCTCTTAGGATAATTTCAAACTTTAAATGAAAAGCTTAAGCCAATATGAATTAAAGGGGGGTGCGGGGGGGTGGAGAGAGAGCGAAAGATCACAAAACCTGCCCAAAAATGCAGATTCTAGTGTGGTTCAGCAGTCTCTAGTGGGGTTTTGGTGCTGTTGTTTCTGGCGTGGTACTTGGGCCAGACTCCAGGCTAGGCTGCACATCCCATTGGGGGCTGCAGTTAATGCATCCCATACCGCTTCTATGTGCCTAAACTCAAGACCACAGCTCACCCAGCCCAGTCATAAAGAAAGGGTTTACAGTCCAATTCCAATGTGCCATCGCAGCAGCACTTTTTAATTGATTTTTTTCCTGTTTGCAACCAAAACAGGGAGAGGGTGGGAGTAGGCGGATTTGTTCTAGTTAATGCAGACAGAGCATATCTGAAAAAACTCCCAGTCATGTCTAATTCACGATGGTTGCATCTGCATTAGGGCGCTTTTTGGTTCAAAGCAGCAACGAGGTTTTGAAGTGAATCCCCAAATGGTCCTGACTTCCTATGTGTTGGTTTGGTCTGCAGTGCAGTGGTGGTACAGGCAAAACAAGTTTCCTCTGGAGGAAACTACAGCAGAAGCTCTTCTCCAGGTATTCACCAAAGGCACTCCAAATCCCACTCCCAAATGGGGTGGAGGGATCAAAACCAGGAGCTGGTCCTTTGGACAGCTTCAAGCCACATGTAAGGTAGAAATGCTCGCTCCAGGGCGTCAGGTTAAATTTGGTCTGCAATAAAATCCATCACAATATGTGGCTATAGGGGGCCTCAGCATCAACTCCTCTGAATTGTCTTTTCTAACGCAGATGTAGACAGTTATTGTCAAATTTAACTCATTCAGGCCAATAATTAACAGGCATATATCACAGAATCACAGAACCATTAAGATTGGAAAAGACCTTTAAGATCATCGAGTCCAACTGTCAACTCAACACCACCATACCTGCTAAACCATGTCCCAAAGTGCCACATCTACATGTTTTTTGAATACTTCCCGTGATGGTGACTCCACCACCTCCCTGGGCAGCCTGTTCCAATGCTTGACCACCCTCTTGGTGAAGAAATTTTTCCTAATATCCAATCTAAACCTCCCCTGGTGCAACTTGAGTCCATTTCCTCTCGTCCTATCACTAGTTAGTTGGGAGACGGAACAACACCCACCTCACCACAGCCTCCTTTCAGGTAGTTGTAGAGAGCGATAAGGTCTCCTCTCAGCCTCCCCTTCTCCAGACTGAACAAACCCAGTTCCCTCAGCCGCTCCTCATAGTAGCATGGGTGTATGCAGAAAGAACCATTCTCACTGCTCCACGATGCTCATATAAATCTAAGTATCTCCATGCTTTCATTTGGTGTTATAACTGGTATGTATGAACTGCTGTAAACGCTGCCCAAAGCGCTGTGGAAATCACCCTGCTCCCTCTTTGCCAGCAATGACCACCAGCCTGGGTGTGAGACAAAAAATATACGCAGCAGAGGTGGAGAGCCAAAAGCCAACCAATCTGCCTGCTCATCCTAAGGGAAAAGAATGGCATCGCTCTAGCCTTGTGCAGTTATTTAAATATTTTTTTCCCCTGGAAGAGCCTCGTGAGACAAATACCTAATTTCCTTGGTGTTCCCAAAGAGGCAGCAGTGGTAAAATCCATGTTTCAGCATCCTGCACACAGATAATGTCGAGCAGAACAGAAGTCACCGTGCCCTCACACAGAAACGAGGAAGCACACGAGGGGCCCGCGCCGTCCCCGTGCCTGCCAGCCGACCGAGCGGGCCAGAGGCAGGCGTGGTTTGCAAACAAAATTCACTTTCCAGCTTCTGAACAGCTCTTAGTGGTACAAACCACCGCAAAACTGAGCCCGCATCTTAACGCGCTGTGCTTCGTAGCATTGTTTCTGCACGGCAGCAGCTAAGAAAAGAAATGGCAGGGATACAGCCACAGCCCGAGCTGTGCGCTCACATCAGCCTGCAGCCTTGACACCTACTCCGGCACCGGGAAGGACCACTCGTGGCTCACCCACGTGCAGGAGCACCCAGGGCCTCTGTCAGGAGACAAACCTCCCTTGTGGGTGGCTCTGCAAAAACACAGAACAAAGATAAACCTTATGCCAAAGACCGGGGCGGGGGGAAGCACACAGGAAACTGGAGAAAATTCTCCAAAGCCAACGAGTAGGTGACCTTCCTCCCTACAGATGAATGGCACGGCCTATGTGTAGGACAGCTGATGTGCTCAGAAGTGAGGAGTCCCAAGCTGTGACCAGGCGGTCAGGAGGTAAGTCTTGCCAATATGGGTGTTGGGACAAGCTGCGTGGTGTTTGCTGGAGGAACGTGCGTCTGGCAGCTAACGTGGGACCCAGAAGCAGGCAAAAACATTGAAGGAAAACAGAGGAGACAACCAAAACACAGCGCTGGCGATGGGGTGCCCGAGGCCTTTCTGCGCGGTGTGCCGAGTGGAGGAGGAGCTGGCACTGTGCGTAAGGATGCAGGGGTACAAGGCAGACGTGAACCAAGGTGATTCAGCAAGACGGGTGGTGGCTGCTCACCATAAACCACAGCCATGACTGCGTTGACTTCTTGGGCCAGTCTCCAATTTACTTGTTATTTAAATGCTGCATCATTAGCCGCAGAACATTGGTTGTGGACATCTCTCTGTACGTTTGTGCACAGAGATATTCAGGACACAACATCGTATACAAATCCTCCTGTCTCTCCTATAAAACCCCCGACACACTGGTTGCCTTATACCCGTCGCTATAGGCTCTTGTTGCCCCCACACTTCCCTATAACTTTGCAGACGCACAAGCTCCTGTGCACAGGCTGTGGTCAGCCCCTGCTGTTTGCTTATCGGAGTCAGCGAGGGAAGGGAACAGTGGTAAGAGAAGCTCTTTTGTTAATCTCCCCACAAAGAGCTCCTCTTCTGGAGAAACCGATTCCCCATTATCAATGTCCTTGTGAGATAAACTACACCGGGATCTGTGCCTGTCAGGAAAAACAAATTGCAATAGCTAAGACTGTGATAATAAATGCACTGTCATAGCCTCCAGTATTAAAATTGAAGTCATGCCCTACGATATTTACCTAGAAGTGGTGTGCAACGTTTCCCTCCAGGCAGTAAACAGTAAGAATTAATCAAGTTGCATACAAGGAAAGGGCATGGCATCACCTCTGCTAGCTGTTCTGCTTTCTGTACTTGACACACCTTTTGCCCATTTCAATTAAGGACTAAGTTTTTAGGGCAGTTGAACTATTTCTAAGGTAAGTAACAGTGACTCAACAAGCAATATTTATCTCTGCATGCATATGGTAAACAGGGGACAATGAATATCTAAATTCAGTATTTGGCCAGGCACCAAATGCTGTATTAGGAAGTGATATTCTCCTAATGACAAATTAGAAGTGAGAAAGGCAATGAATTATTGGGTACATCTTTTTGTCTTTAATTTACATTGCACCTCATGCTAAGGTCTCTGTAGCAGCCTGATAATAATGAAACCAGAACCAACTGGTAGTTGACAGCAGAGCTGAGCAAAGCAGAACATAAACGAGCTCTGTATTACCTAGCACCATTTGTCAATGGGCTGTTATCAGCTCGAAACCTGCTGCAAGAGCAATGCCCCACTCTGCTTTTTGGTAACAGCAGCACAAAGAAGATATTGCACGGGAGGCAGCAGAAAGCCATGCAAGCTCAAAATCATTCCTCATAAATAACCATTGGGTTGCACCGTCTGTCTGGCCATTTCGCTGCCAGGCTGGGCAGCGGCAGTTCAAGGCTACTGAACTTGTCTTTCAGTATTGCAGGCTACATCAGGATGTATTGACAGCTGAAAATAAAAGGGTCTTATGTCATTCATCGATACAACTCTCCTTCTGACAAGTACAGCAGGTAGCTGGGATGCAGGGAAGAGAGGAGTCCAGGTGCTCACTCTCTGGTACCTCTAGATCCATGCGGCTAAGACAGGGGATGAATCCGTCCAGCAGCATTTAGATCGCCTCTCATGGCAAAGCTGGGCAAAAGCATCCCATATGGCTGGCAAGAAGAGGGCAGCAGCATCCAGGCACTTGAGGAGGGGTAATTTCAGTGGGACACAACTGGGGACACACAGACAGCAGATCAGCAAGGAGCTGGGAATACCTTACATGGACTGGCTACAACAGAGTTCATCCCCCTAACGTTGATGGAGCTATGCTCATATACATGGATTTTTTGTCTTTGCAAGAGTGTATCAGAAGGGACGCTGCTGCAAAGGAGACACAGTGACTGAAGGAACAGCGAGATTGTCACCGACCTGCAGCAGAAATCCCTGGGGAGCAAATCTTAACTGCTGGGTGAATTCTGACCATTTGGAGAGCACCAGCATCCACAGAGGTGGGAGCATCCTTCCATGTTTTGCCTTTACCCTTGAAATGTTCTTAGTAATGCAAATGAATTTTATGGCAGATTCTGTAATCTGAGGTAGATGTAAGTCACACATAGCAGGGAAGAAGCAGTGGAGAGGATCAGTTGCACTATGCCTCTCTCATTATCTGATGGCAAGAAGTTAATAATTCACAACTCTTTAATCCTCATTGCTGTCTATTCCCAGAAGTTTTTTTATTCTCTCTCAGCTCCTTATCTATCATTAAATTAATATTCATCCTATTTTGTTTGAAGTGAAACCTTTAATAAATTTAGATGCCTGCGATTCATCTTGTGTGGTCCTACCAATAGGTGCAATATTTCTTCGAACAAAGGGCTTGGGGCAGCTTTGCATGGTGAGGAGAGCATGGAGACATCCCTGTGCCCTGCCCACACACTTTCATGCAGTCCCCGCTCTCTCGAGCAGTGCTTGCACTTGGATGTTAAAGCTCAACAGCAAAGTATGGGAGGTGGCACATAGTGACCATGATGGCCCAAAAGCTTTCCACCCACACCACAGCTACTGGGCCTGCTGGAACCTGCTGTGGCTGAGCCATCAGCCCCAAAATTCCTTTCCTTCCCACAAAATGGCCTTAAGAGCACAACTGCTCTGGCTTGCTGTAGATACCTACTTTATGATGGTGATCCAGTCTCTACTACTGAGCACTGAACTTCTACGGGCTATAAAGGGATCACAGGGTGACTCCAAAGTTTCATGCAGTCAAAGAATGCCTACCTGAAATGGCTGCATGCTGCCTAAAGTTACGGATGAAGGCACCAGCTCTGGCAAGCAAGCGCTAGATGACATCACTACCTGTGTCTGTGCCTACTTTATCGTTTGCCTTGCTTAGCAAATGCTTCTGGTTAAGACAATTACAGGTCTTTGGATTGTAGCTTTCACCTTTCCCAAATCTCTTGAAATTTGGGGTTTGTATTTTTCCACTCCCCACCCCGAAGAAACCCTACTTGAAAATTACATCCCATTTCCTACCTCCCATTTAACAATTCCTTCCTGCTTGCTTAACTTCGGGGGACTGTTAAAGATGCTATGTTTTCTTTTATGCTGTTCTAACATCTGTTCGACCTTGTTCAAGAAACAGTAAGTCCTGATTTAAGATTATACAACATTTAGTAAAATATATCTCCCCTATGGGCAGGATCACTCTTTTTATACTGGATAATTTCCTAGGAAACAGAATTAAGTAAAAACATAAATTACTGTTCTGCTCCTGTTTTAAAAACTATTTTTCTTACTGCTCCCTAGAGTTCCCTGATATAAAATTTATTTCAGTTTTACATGCTATTTAGCACTCTCATGAAGAGGAGCAGCCACTTAATGATACTGAAATATTTATGTCAGCAGTATGTTCATAAACAAAGAAAAGCTACTTAACCTCCTTTTATGCAAGATGCACTAATGTACAAACACACTGTAAGAATAGTGCTAGAGAGGCCAACAAAAAATTAATTTCATCTAAACCACAGAAGCTATAATAAAGAAAAAGAAAAGTACACATTCAGCATCTTAAATGCTTGGAAATACGATAAATATGGGAGAATTTGGCAAATGCTTTGTCTCATGCAACAAGCTTCTCCTTTGCAGCTGAGAACACTATGGCTCTATTAGCTCAACAATGAACATTTCCAGATCTTCTCATGTCTTCTAGGTCACCACTCATGAAGTCTCAGCTTGGCCTGAGGCTGTGCTCCTGCCTTTAGAGGCAAGCAGGAGCATCCAAGGATGCTTTTGTCTGTGAATGGCCTGCAGGGAGATGTCCTTGGACTCTGACAGTGTAAGGTCACATCAAGTAGTGGCTCATCTGGTCAGTCTTGGCTAGAGGTGCTATAAGCCAGTCTTAGCAACACAACATATCCATTTTCAAGAAGATGTCAGGGATTTTTTGGGGTGTTATGTGGTTTTTTGTTTTGGTTTCACTCCCCCAAAAATAATGCTTTCTACACCCCCAAAAGCTCTCAAAATCAATACCAATATACAAGGTAAGGTTGGTGGTAAACGTGAGTGTTTCTAATGTGAAGGCCATTCATAATTCTCATTACAGATCTAGACTTCAGTACCTCTGACCCTGGTGTTACATTGTTCATGCATGAGGACCTGAAGTTCAAAACTGCAGAGGCCACCATGCACAGCACTGATCTTCCTGAAAGCCTGAGCAAGGAGCAGAACAACCAAAAAGAGTATTCATTTTAGAAACATGAGAAAGAGTGTTTGAGTGGATTACAGTTGCACATGTCAGAAGAAGAGAGATGTTGCGGCAGGTCTGGTTTGTTCCAGGTGACCCTTCAGTTCTGACAGCTTAGCAGGTAGGGTCCTTCCCTGCACAGGAGAAGACCTGATGAAATATCCTTTCTGCCAGATTTAGAGTGGAGCATTGATTTTGGATCTCTGCTCTCACAGAAAAATATGCTCGCTGTAGGACTTAGGTATGCACAAGACAAACTCTCCTCCTCCCCTCATTTTGTGATGACACATAGATACCCACGTAAACCTAATCCCTCACTACTTAACGGCCTTCAGATTTATTGAAAGTAAGCCAAATATTTTTTCCTATAAGCTTGAGTGAGGAGAGAAACCATACCGTGGATGGACTGCTGCAAAATAAGAAACTGCTAGTAGTAAACCCTCCCCTGCTGCATACTGCTGTAACCTGTATGGGAGCTGGGCTTCTTTTTGAATGTTGCTTGTAAATGAACGGGAAAGAAATACCTGCTCAAGTCATCAGCTCTCCACCCAATGGAGAAAACACTCTTAACAAAGCCCTGAATGTGGGCTGGTGGGGTGAATCCCAGGACAAACACCCACAGACGGGCCTCAGGCCAGGCAGAACCTTCCCCCAAGCTGTGAAGCACTGGCTGGTAGAGGTAGCAAGTTATCCTTCAGAGCAACAACTCTCTTTTATGGTGGGTGTCCAAAAGCTTTTCTTGTCTGGAAAATTTAAAGATCCTCATGACTTCTTTCTTCATCTGTCTGCTCCTGCAAGACTCTTAGAGGTAGAAAGGACCTTGCACCCACCTGGCTCCCTGGCTGAAAACCACTGTCCTATGGGACTTGCCACAGGGGTGTGAATACGGCACAGGCTTATTTCCCTGCACTACGCAATACACAACATGCTGAGCTCCAGAACCACACGGGAATACTCAAACATATATATCAATGCTATCTCAGTTGCAAATAAAAACACATTTCTTCCCAACACAACACATCTTACAAGTCTTTGTTCGGCCCTGTGGAACAACTGAGAGAAGAAAGACAGCAGCAGGGGAGAGAAGTTGTAAGCCCTGTCCCTGGGGAGGAATGACAAATCAGCAGTTACATCCAGGACTCTTATTTAAAGAGCTGACCCATGCAACCTTCAGATAACAGCTTGCACCTCCCTCAAAGGTCTCTCTTCTGCCTCTTTCTGCTTGGTGTGGGCATCAACACATGCCTTGTGCCGCTATCAGAGTACAGAGGTTTTCTTCTTCCCTCTGTATTACAAGAGAGAGAGGAAGAAAACAGACACAGCTGGGTCTCAAGGAAAGGTGCTTACTAAATATGCATATTTTGTAAGGCTCTATAGCAGCTGTTAGCATAGTAGTTTTCTAGTGACCCTGAAAATACAGGGTCTTTTATTATACCAATAGTGAGTGTCCTGCACATCAGGCACTGGACTACTATTTAAAACTTATGTAAGGCATTATAATTACTGTAAGTTATGCAGTGAATTTATCTTGTACCACTCTTTGTCAGCATGATTCTGACTAGTGGCTGAAAATTTACCTTATTATCCGGGAAAGCTCAGCATCTGCCAGCTGTGCAGGGGCTCCTTGGTTCCACTCAAGTAAGAAGCTCTTTCAGTGGAAAGATAGTATCATAGAATTGTTATGGTTGGAAGGGATCTTCAAAGGCCACCTAGTCCAGCCCCCCTGCCATGAGCAGGGACATCTTCAACTAGATCAGGTTGCTCAGAGCCCCGTCCAACCTGATCTGGAATGTTGCCAGGGATGGGGCATCTACCACCTCTCTGGGCAACCTGTGCCAGGGTTTCAGCACCCTCATTGTCAAAAATTTCTCCCTTATGTCTAGTCTAAATCTGCCCTCTTTTAGTTTAAAACCATCACCCCTTGTCCTATCGCAACAGGCCCTGCTGAAATGTCTGTCCCCATCTTCCTTATAAGTCCCCTTTAATTATCGAAATACACTGAAACTGCTTTTTATCAGATCAGAGACTGTGGTCACCAATACAGTCAATTCACACGGACTCAGAGATCCAAATGTTTTTCTGCTTTTTCCACGGGCCTTGATGAAGCTGGCATTAACATGCTAAATTACAGCTCAGGACTGCTGCGTACATACAGATTTATCAGAAGAAAGCTATTAGATGTCTTCAGTATAGTGCAAATTATGCAGTCCCTGACACGTAATTAACTAAGGCCCCAAAGCATGTATTTTAATCAATCCCTGTTCAGCAAAGCACTTAAGTGTACGCTTAACTTCAACACATATCTAGCATACACATAAGTCGTCTTGTGAATAGGGAAAAACATGGGAGCTGTAAGAACTGTCCTACCAATGGTATTGGACCAGCCACTACCAGCATAAGAGACTATGCTACTTGACTAACGGCTTATATTTTCAAAAGTATCTGTTAACTCAGAAGCCAAGACCTAGTCATGGCACTGTAACTATGACGATTAAAAGACAAAAATACATGAGTTCTGGAGGAAACAGTATCTTTTACGACATGGTAAGTAGTTGGATAAAACTTGTAAATTTTAGGCAGCAGAAATCTTTCTTCAGCCCTGTAAAGCTAGAATTCATCACATTTGACCTCAACTGGCTACAGGTTAGCTATCCTGTCTAAACAGGACATCCAGAATTTCTCTGCGGTCAGTGGAGAACATCTCTAGATACCAATTCGTCCCATCCAAAGGTTTCCAAGGAAGGTAAGACGAAGTGCTCTCTGCTTCTGTGTTGTTGCTGGAAAAGCCCACGGAACTAATTTAGATTAAACACATTGGTTTCATCTAACCAAATGCAGATGTCCATCCAAGCTACCTGTCTATCTACATAACTAATGAAGACATTCCTGTTGCAGGCCAACATGCCACAAAGCTGACATCTAAACTGAGATGGCTCATGCCCTAAACATACTTATTTCTCTCCAGCCTGGCCTGCATTGACTAGCTTAGCTCAGAGGGCTAGATTCAGTCCCATAAACACAGAAGCGTAGCACCTCTTTGGGCAGTGTGGGTTATCGTGTCTGGCCGCCAGCTGCCATCCCAGAAGGGTGCAGGTCTGGAGTCACTCCCTTAGCACCAGTGCATATCAAGGGAACTTAGGGAGTGAGATCACATGAACCCTACACAACCAACACCCAACGTTACCTAAAATGAACCCCTCCCTGTCTTCTACCTTCTTAATGGCTTAGTGGGGTGCAGCAGATCCCCTTCTAATTGCCAGGTAATGCAAGAAACAAAAGCAGGTGCTAAAGGCCAGGCATTTACTCACCTAATGGGATTTCTTAATGAACCTAGGCAGCTAAGTTCCACTGCTCCCACTTTCAGCTGAGATCAGGCATGGATCATTTCAGAGCAAAGTGGTGTATCTTCCCAAAAAGCCAAGAACCCACAAAAAGCATGTATTGACTTGGAAGCTGCTGTGCAGCCTAAACTACAGCAGTGTGAGCCTCTCTGTAATCCATTACGGCTGTGTAAAATGTAATAAAACTACTACAAGGTGCTCTAATTCCATTTACTAATAATCATAAAAGTATTTGAGATGTGTCTGATGAACGATTTAGAAGACAGCGTTTTCCAAAGATGATTTGTATTCCAAAGAAAAGCCTTTAATACCATATAAATTAGATTTTATGTACAACAACATTTAAAACCACTGCAAAGGAGGTGTTTTTGTTGTTTTATAGTCACTGTTCAGTCTTCACTGAATAATTTGTTTGAAGAAAAAAAAAAAAGGCTTGGCTTCTGAGTTCTTCCCAATGAATCACAGAGCAGGAGTAATATAATCATTTGTCACTTTTTATCTGCAGATGCCATTGTGCTCAGTGTAGCTCTACCCAGTTAATCTGCACAGCTTCTGATGAATTGCATTTAGTAAAAATCACAAAATTATTTTGCGCTCAACTAACAGCCTGAGCAGCTTCACTGACACATAAACTCCTACATGTTGCAAACACACTAAGCTTTGTTTTTCCAGAAACGGAGGCCGGGTGTGCCAGAGAAATACATGGATAAATAAGTCAACCGTTAATTGATCTGCTGTAGCATTGAGGTCAGCTAGTTTGCTAGGTTGAAAGTGACTGCCACATTCTTATTTTTGTCTTACCATGAGCTTTTGCCATCACCAGGCACTCCCAGCATATGGCTGATCTCACTCCAAAGCTAGCTAGAAGTGTGGGGTTTTTTTCTTTACACACTTACTTTACGCTATGTTTGATCTGACATTTCTACATAAAGAGTCTCCTTAAAGGTACAATTTCCTCTGCTCCCGTTTCCTCCAGGAGAGCAGGAGTTTGCTCCTAGCTCCTGTGAAGATTAGGCTGCCTGTCACACTGAAATTTCCCATTATGCCAAAATACTGAGGACGTGTCCACTCCTTTCACCTGGAATGGCCTTGCAGCATGAAGCAGACACCAAACATACTCCCTTGTCCCCTTGCCAGGCTGACCCCGGGCTTGCCTTCGCCTCCTCTTCCACAGCCCACCCAGGCATTCCAGTGAGAAGCAAGTCCTCTTCTCCCATATACATAATTTTGCATCCAGTTTCCATTTGCCCTCAAAGCTGGACTACACTTCTGGTTGAGGGTGGAGAAGTATTCAATGTCATATGATTTAAATACTGAGTCAGAAAGAAGTTAGGCTTTTCATTTGTCCACCAGAGGAAGCAACATTTGAAAAACAATCCATGAGACACAGTGAAACAGAAAATCTGTTCCTCTCGGGGATTTCTGGGCATCCAGAAAGTTTTCAGCAAACCACTATCTTGCTATCAAAAGTCTCACAGAAGCAGCAGCGCTGACTAACGCTGCCAGTGATGTGTGGGGTACATTAAAAGGACCACAGGCTCACAAAAGATGCCTCTGCCACCTCCATTCAACATTCCCTACCTACCGCTTGTGCTTGCAAGAAAGAATAAGAAAAGAAAGCTGGAAATCTGAGCAGCACTCAGCTGCCATATAGGTTTTTTTTTAAAAGTACATACCAAGACCTGTGTTATCATCAACTTTTGTTCCTTTTTTTCCCCTCGGTGGCACAAAGCAAATGTTTTATCTCCAAACATCTTCCTCACCTCTGCAAAGAAAGTCTCTGAGGTCAGCTCTAACAGCAGCCAGAGAATGAGGAAACCGCTGAAATGAAACACCTCTCAATTCAGTGAATTTAGCGAGTCTGGACACTTCTTAGTTTTCAGCAGACAAAGAAGTGCCTAACATGCAAATATGCCTTTTCCTTTCAGCTTATTTAAGGAGCAGCTTCCCATCTGAAGCTGCATATCATGAATTCGATACAGAGAGGACCGTAAGTTCAACACAGACCAACAATGCTGGAATGAAACACAGAAATTTTTACAATCCCCCACCAAATAAATATTTGGGAAAGGGGAAAGAGAAAATAATTTTGCACTCTAGAGAAAATTCTTAATTTATTTACTTTTTCCTTAAATGTAAATGTCGTGGTTTAGTCCCAGCCAGCAACTAAGCACCACGCAGCCGCTCGCTCACTCCCCCATGGTGGGATGGGGGAGAGAATCGGAAAAGTGAGGAAACTCATGGTTTGAGATAAAGACAGTTTAATAAGTAAAGCAAAAGCCGTGCACGCAAGCAAAGCAAAACAAGGAATTTGTTCACCACTCCCCATGGGCAGGCAGGGGTTCAGCCATCTCCAGGGAAGCAGGGCTCCGTCACGCGTAATGGTTTCTTGGGAAGGCAGACGCCATAACTCCGAACGTCCCTCCACCCCTTCCTTCTTCTTTGTCCCAGCTTTATATACTGAGCATGACGTTATATGGTATGGAATATCTCTTTGGCCAGCCTGGGCCAGCTGTCCCAGCTGTGTCCCCTCCCAGCTTCCCGTGCACCCCCAGCCTGCTCGCTGCAGGCCAGCATGAGAAGCTGGACTGTCCTTGAGTACTTAGCAACAACTCAAAACATCAGCACCTTATCAACATTTTCTCATCCCAAATCCAAAACATAGCCTCACGCTAGCTTCTGTGAAGAAAATTAACTCTACCCTGGCTGAAACCAGGACATTATCCACCCCTTATTCCATACCATTTACGTTATGCTCAGGTACCACACTATCCAATATAACCTCATCAACCACCACCCCCCTTCCCATCCTTTAATATAATACACAGATTATCATCCCCTTAGTCCATAGGCTTCCCTCCAAAATGTCCGTGAAAAGTCTGCTGAGTTCGTTTAGCCCATGACTTTGGGCTCCATCCCTTATGGTGGTCACTCAGGACAGGCGA
Organism: Phaethon aethereus; assembly: GCF_964289735.1. Taxonomy (NCBI): domain Eukaryota; kingdom Metazoa; phylum Chordata; class Aves; order Phaethontiformes; family Phaethontidae; genus Phaethon; species Phaethon aethereus. The sequence goes on from NC_138582.1 coordinate 163,836,019, forward strand.
GGTGGGGTGTTGCATGGAGTTACTGGGTACCAAAGCCAGCTCAGGTCAGGTCACTGCTGCACTGGCACTGCTTCTTGTAAGGCTTGTCCTCCATTCGTTCAGGTGGTTCCTGCTATAGTAGTTCCTATAACATGCAACTCAAATCATGGGTTACAACAGTTTAAAGGTACTTCCATTACAATCTCCACCCCTGGGCCCTTTGTACTGGACCATAGGGTTTAACATTGCAATGAACTCCTCCCCTTGCCCCTGCTCCAGCTTGGACTTATCCACAGACTGCAGTCCCTTCCGTGAGCCACAGTCTCTCCAGGGGTATATCTGCTGCGGCATAGACTTATCCACAGTTGCAGTCACTTCGAGGTGCACCTGCTCCAAAACGGCCGTCTCCACGGGCCACACTACCTCCAGAGATAAATCTGCTCCAACGTGGCCTTACCCATAGTTCCAGCTCCTCCAGCAATATAGCTGCACTGTTGAGGGCTTCTCCATGGCCACACACTTTGAGGTGCTCCAAGCATGACCTCATGCACAACCAAAAATGCTTTGAGGTGCACCTGCTGCAACATAGACTTATCCACAGCCACAGACACTTCGAGATGTACCTTCTCCAGCGTGGCCTTACCCTTGTGCCACAATCCCATCAGAGGTATACCTGCTGCAGCACAGACACAACCATGGCCACAGATGCTTCGAGATATACCTGCTTCTGGCATGGGCTTATGCACAGCCACAGACGCTTCGGGGTGTCCTGCTCCCACATGGACTCACCCACAGGTCACAGTCCCTTCGACTCGAGTTCACAGTGGAGTTCCAGCCTATTCAGTACAGCAGCACAGGAGAAAAACCAGCAATACCCCGGCCATCTGCCAGCCCAGGTGCAAGGCCATTGCTGTTATCAGAATCTTCCCAGGCACAGCAGAGTCAGACGATCAGCGGTACAGCAGCAGCGAAAGCAAAAGGCAGCCACTAACGAGCACTGGACTCATATATGCAGGGAAGGCAAACCCATGGCAAGCACAGGGGCCTGGTAATTAATGGCTAAACAGCAATAACAGCTATAAATTTTATCATCTAGCACATTCCAATCAAACTTGTCATTATCTCAAACCCTTCGAGCCCCACGTTGGGCGCCAAAAAGGACTGTCGTGGTTTAGCCCCAGCCAGCAACTACGCACCACGCAGCCACTCACTCACTCCCCCACGGTGGCACGGGGGAGAGAATCGGAAAAGTGAGGAAACTCATGGTTTGAGATAAAGACAGTTTAATAAGTAAAGCAAAAGCCGCGCACGCAAGCAAAGCAAAACAAGGAATTTGTTCACCACTCCCCACGGGCAGGCAGGGGTTCAGCCATCTCCAGGGAAGCAGGGCTCCGTCACGCGTAATGGTTTCTTGGGAAGACAGACGCCATAACTCCGAACGTCCCTCCACCCCTTCCTTCTTCTTTGTCCCAGCTTTATATACTGAGCATGACGTTATATGGTATGGAATATCTCTTTGGCCAGCCTGGGTCAGCTGTCCCAGCTGTGTCCCCTCCCAGCTTCCCGTGCACCCCCAGCCTGCTCGCTGCAGGCCAGCACGAGAAGCTGGACTGTCCTTGAGTACTTAGCAACAACTCAAAACATCAGCACCTTATCAACATTTTCTCATCCCAAATCCAAAACATAGCCTCACGCTAGCTTCTGTGAAGAAAATTAACTCTACCCTGGCTGAAACCAGGACAGTAAATTAATGTGACATCAAAGAAATCACCATTTTCCTTTACAGCTTACACATAAAAAAATGACACTGGAAAAAATCTCCTTTCCTACCATGCTTTCCAACAAAGAATTTACTGACCCCAGCTTAAGGATTTGCCTCTGCAGTAAAGTTAGATCACTATAATGCACCATGTAATTCTCAGTTACTTAGAGTTATACTGATATACCCCATAGACACTCCTACTCTAGCGTAACATGGCCTTTTTGCCCAGCTTGGCTTGTCTTTTTAACCAGTTTAATCTGTGCTGAAAAAAGTTATTTTCACTACAACAAAGGAGGATCTACAGGGGAGTTCTGTCCTCAGGGTTACATTTTTGTGACACGCAAGAGTCTTAGCCACACTCCTGGAGATCAGTTCCACTGACTATTGAGTAACCACCATCCCAAGGAGAGTTCAGATAACACATGACTAAATCCAGAGCAGCTAGACAGGCCAGCAGTTCAGGAGACTCCGTGGCCACTTTCCTGCATCTCAGACACCAAATAAGCATTTGCACCATTCAAATCTCTGCCCATGACTTCCCCTTCCCCTATATATGCTACCTGCTCTGCACCACCCACATATTTCCACCCTCCCACTGAAAAAAATAAATTTTTACAAAACCTCACCAGTTCTCCACAGTGCTAGCAGGAGGGAGAGGATCGGCAGAGCAAACGGTGCTCCTGGTTTCTCTGGCCATTGCTTCACACACTCTCACAGCTGGAGCCAGCCAAGCGCAGCCAACACGGGAAAGTCACTCATAATTCACTGCGACCAGAGCAGCTGATTTATGCCAGTCTAGAGGGACTTGGTCCTCTAACCTGAGCAAGGCAAACCCATATTCAGGAAACCCCACCTGCTCTCACTCCACAAAAACTCAGACAGAAATTTTTCATGAGCATTGCTGCCATAGGAAACCCCCTGTGACTGCCAACCAAGACTTCAGGGACAGCTTTGGCTGGATAGGCTCCAGGCACCATAAACTATAGAAACAGGAGAAGGCAGCAGGGGAAAGATTTCCATCTTTCCCACTTTGGTGTTACCTCTGCTGCTGCCAGTACAGCTATGGTTTTCACCTTCCAGGCAATAAAAACATGAAAACAGCCATAAATCCTGAGTTTTTGACTCACAACACAGAAACTTTGGAGTCATCCACCTCACCTGCTTTGCAACTCGCTGCATCAGTACACCTGACCACTGCATTCACACTTTCAGTAGTCCTTCTGTCCCAGCACAGCAGAGATCACATTGCACAGCTTAAGGTAAAAAAAATGAAGAAACTCTTATTCTGAAACCAAAGTTATCAACATGTAACTACAGAACACATCTAAAACCTCCCAGCGTAGACCACGCTTTGCATTACGGTTTGGTGTGAGCAGCAAGATGCTTAAAGCAAGAAATCAAAATCAGGGCTAGGAGGCAGCTGCCACTTGTTCCACATCAATGGGGAAGACTGAACAGCTGCAGGTGCTTTTTGACTCCTACAGGTGTAAAGCATATGCTGGAAAATTGGGTGAGTTGATACGGCCGGAGGTGAAGTCTTGAAAGTTTGTATTTTACCTCATTTGTGTGTGATTTGTGATTACAAATGTACCAGTTTAGTTTGGCTTAAGTATATTTTTGCAGGAATAAGCAGTATTTTTCTCCATTCAGAAAATGCTTCCAGTGTAAAACTTCTTGCAGCCAACAGGGACAAAAGTTTGACTTTAAATCTTCAGGGCTTTTGTGAAAACAGAAGAAAGAAAACCTAGAAAATCCCAGGGGAAATTGCCTAGAGGGGACATTTTTCAACTATTGTTCTTCGCATCCATTCTTTATTCATCAGTCTTGAAAAATGCAAATACCCTACCAAAAGCATAGGCTACATTTTGAGCTTTACCCCTTCAGCGAGGTACTAACAGAAGCGCAATGTATGGTGTGGCACGGCAGACTGTTCACAGCCTGGACACAATTTGGACGGCCAGCACCCACATGCAGAATAACCCTTCCAGAGTAGTTTCATTCAGTCAGGGAAGATAAAAATAACATGTGACTTACCTGGTTACTCAAAAAGCTGTCATGCCACGCGCTTACTGGTGGAAAACTCACCAATCGCGTCTTCATGCATTATTTATTGAAATTTTCTGCCAGGTACAACAATTGCCAAAAAAGATAGAACGAGGCAAAATGGACCTCAGTTCTTATCAGAATGGAGCCAATAATTTTTGGCTGTTTTTTAACCCAGTCAAAATACCTGCTGTTTTGCCTAAGGGACACAGGACAACAGGGGTAGGAAAGTTTTAAAGATGCCGTTTAATTTATCACCCTTTCTCAAGGCAGAATTGATTAACGTGACTTAAACATCCAGCTCAAGCAATGCGAGCAAGACGGCATCTCCAAAGGAAGCGTACGATTCTTGAGGCATGAAAAAGATGTCAGATACTTCCCCGGAGGAATATCACAAACCAGGCTGAGCTTGGCAGCCAAACTCTCATAGAGGAAACTCTCACATGTGTCCATTCCACCAACTTTGGTCAAATCCCGGGCAGATGTAAACCCATACGGAACAGACTGCAGGACCAAGATGCTGTTTACGTGGAAAACCTGTCAATATGAAACAATTTCATCTGCAGCTGTCGGCTAAATCTCGTTGGAGAGAATATGTCCTGCCAACAAATGTGAGCTATGTGTTTCTGAAAGGCAGGACTAGCATTTTCAACACCGCTTCACACTTTTTAATGTGACCACTACTGTTTCTAGCGTATTACCTTCCAAATGTTGCAGCCCGACATACTTTATAGGAACTAATGAATCACACAGTAAAAACTAATTGCAACTTACATACTGTTGTGAACTGAGTTTTGCAACATAAAAGCAATCAGCCAGCAATTAAAATGCTCATATGGGACAGAACCTCATATAATAGTTTGCCAAAATCTAGTGCAATACGATGCGTCCTGAAGAATTTTGAACAGATGGAATTTAGTTAGTAGGTAGTCATTTCATCAAGCTTATAAACCTTACCGTGCTGAAGGAAAGTGCCCACCAGGATGCATTATGTATTTCCAGCGTTAGAAATGACGGTAAAAGATCTGCCTGACATGATATATTTTCTTCTTTTGATTGGCTTTTTCTCTTCACATGTAAATATTTAACAAACTCTTAGCAAGTCAGAAAGGAGCGGTACATAGCAGATGCTCTTTCCAAACACAGACGTCTTGAATTTCTTTTTGTTGTTTTAAACTACAGGTTTTGAAGAAGACTACAAATAAATTAATACAGATGGACTCCCAATGTGGTGGTGGTCATCATCAAACCTACTTTTGTTTTTAATTATAAAAGCTTCTTTTCACAAATTCACTAATGCAAGATTGTGAATTGAATTAAACAATTACATTTTAATTGGGTTCAGTTCCCCCACATCCACTTTTTCTTCATTATATTCCTAATGCTATGACAATTGAAATACATTAATTAATTCAAGTGGGGAATTATTAATTTTTAACATTATCAGCCTTGGAGAAATTACCAGTGGTCCTGGAACAAAGCTCCCAGGAAGATGAGGCGCTACAGACTGTGCCCTGTATCCAATTCTAGCACCAGTCACGTAAGTCTTCGTTTTCCCTGAGGACAAGAAATGTCTCAGCAATGTATGATCCTGGGAAGTTAGTGACTTGTTCTTTAGCAAGCCTCATTCATTGCAGGTTAGCCTTTAAGTTTATTGGCAGCAACACTGGAAAAGCATGAACAAGCTCTAGACTGAATTAGTAACCCCTTTCGTACTAAGACATCTGCAAACCGGAGCCAGGGAAGGAGAGCAGAGTAGGCACTGGGAACTTGGCTGTGCGTACGTGGTGGTGCCACCCAAAGTCCTAGCAGCTGAGCACAGGACATGGAAAGTCAATGAGAGTCTCAAGAGTGTCCCAGGTCTTGCCTGCTTGGACGAAGCTGTCTTTCAGCCACAGGAAATCTTGAGTAATCTGGTCTCTCAGGTCCTTGCACCCCCAAGCACAAAAGTAACTGCTAATTAATACAGATATCAAAAATAGACTGAACTGTTTTCTTCTCACTCATCAGTGGCTTTCAGAGCTTCCTTAAGGTCTTCCATTCAAAAATAAACCCATTTTTCTCACTTTGCTTACAGTCCCTTTTCCTGTGCAATGCTCTTCAGGAGACACCCTGCATGGAAGACCATGTTTCTTGGTTTATAAACACTTCCCTTCCCTACTGTTTCATCCGTAGCATCTCCAAACACCCACTTTTCTCATCTCCTCCAGACTGCAGCCCAAGCTCCAGTTCAATACGCCGCTAATGCTCGCAGCTGAAGCCCAGCAGTAAAACCCCATCAGTAAACCCCCACGCTCGGCACACCCCCCGCCATCTGCGCTCCCTCCCACGCACCCACCCCAAAAGCAACAGGGCACAAAGTGCAGTAATGGTCTGAAGGCATGACAGATGCCTAAAAAGCAGAAGATGTCCCAAAAGTTAAGAAACACCCCTCCACCTGCTCCGGTGGATGGCAGAGCGCCTAAACGAGAGGAGATGGGCTGGGGTTTGCTGCCATGCTTCACTGCTGTAGCTCTACCAGTGTGTCAGAACAGAAGGTGTCATTTTGAGCCTACTTTAAATTTCTGAGGTAGCAAACCTATTGCTCAGGGCGGCAAAAGGTCAATCGCCATTAAAGGCGTGACCTGGACTCTGAAAGAGGTCTGTCAACAGAGAAATTGGAAAATTAAAACGTGACTTCCCAAATTACCGCCCTGAGATTGCTTTGGAAGAAAATTGCCAGGAGGAATTTTGTGTGGGGGGCGAAAGCACATTACATGTAAAATTGTCTTTCATGACAGCAAGGCAGAGCCTCCGTTAGTCAGGTTAGGAAAGGAGCAGGTTTCACAAAAAGCTTAGTATTCATGGAAGTCATAGAGATTTGCCTCTACCTGTCCCCCCAGGGAACTCAAAAATTTGCAGGAGTGCTTATGATTCATTGTCAAAAGGGAAGAGCTCCGGTGCTCACCCCCGCAGGCAATGCATCAGCACAGCCACAACCTGTCTTTCTCAGTGAGGGCTTTATGTTAAAAAATAAAAGCTGCTCTTCTCTAAGGTCCTCAGTACAGAGGAGAGGAGCGGTACCTTCATTTCACCACAGTGGGCAGAGACGGTGGCAAGGTGAAGGCTATTCCCCAAATCGCACAATACCTTGGGTAAACCACCCGATGCCGTCATCAGTGCATCATAAGGAAACGCTCCTAAGGAAAAAGGCAGTAAAACTCCAAATCCCTCCTTCTAGACACAGAGCTCCCAAGCCCACACACTTAACACTCACCAATTGATATGTTGACTGGAGCCTATAGCATCACAGAATCACCACCGGTTTTAAGTAGTTTATTCATCTTGCAGTAGGTGCAGACACTCCAGTCTGACACAATTCTTCACTGTTTTATTGGTAACTGCGACCTCGACACCCATGCATTGCATTAAGGGGGAAATGGCTATAAATAGCTCTAAGCAGTGGAAGTTGGCTGATATTACACACACATTAATGAAACAACGTTGGTCTGTATCTGCTGAAAATCTGACCCTCATAATGTGTTTCTATACACATTCATGACAAGCTGTAAGCATGCACATTATCTATTTCTTCTTAGTCAGAAATAGTCACGGTGCACATTTGAACCATAAATGCGCTGAATTTAAAGGTAAGTAAATTAAAGCAAAGCTGAGACCTAAGTTGGACATGATAAAAATGCTACTGTAATATCTTCCAGTATTAAGCTCTGTTGTTCCCCTCTGATGCCTTGGAATAAATATTGCCATAGGGCTGAAGACCTCATTTCATTGTGCCCTGGGAGGGGATTGGGTTCAGATTGCCTACACTGGTAGCCTTAGAAAGAGATTCGTTCAATGACCTCGTGATGCTTCACTTTCATGCAAAGCTTTGGGATAAATGAGAATCGGGGCATACCTGAAGCTCTGCTGTCATATTATTGTACCTGTGTGCACCACAAAATATGTCAATGAGCAGTGAAAGCAGAAAGTTCTCCTCTGATTAAAAAAAATCCAGTATCATACACGGAAATAGTATTTTCAAGGAAGGCACAGAAGAAACCAGATAATCAAAACAGCTCTATATTTTCCAAATTTACAGTTTCTTTTGTTTTATTCTCATGTATCTCTCTAATAGCCCAGCAGAGTGAAGGGAGGGAGGAAGACAGGACTTTTGTGGTTAGCAAGGGGATTGCAATAGGAGCTTAATATTCGGGAAGGCCATGAAGGAGACAAGGGAGTACAGTCATGTCAAAAAGAAATAGTACTAAAAAGCACTTTCTTTTCTAATATAAGGTCAGAGTAGGAACCTGGCATGCTATGTTTCGCCCCTTCGCAAGTGAGAGATCAAGCAGTAACTCCGCTCATTGCCTCTGGAGCAGGCCCCAAGTAAGAAAATAATGCTGGGAAAATCTCAGCCTGCTCTCTCGCAGGCAAATATCAATCTGAAATTGCAGTAGCAACTGGGGAATTGGCATGTGACTTCAGGAGCCACCCTCCCACTCAGGGCAACGGCTCTCACTGTGGGAGAGAGAAGCTCGAAGTTGCGTGTGGAGACTTTCCCTGAGGTGGGGCTCAGCTGCAGGTCATCGGCTCCTGGCTCCCTGTGCACAGCAGAAGACCCAGGCAGGTGGGTTTTACATGCAATCTACACCACAACGTCTGTGGTTACGCAGACGTCCTCATGGCCACTTCTCACCATCAGCACTGTGAGAAACCAGTGCTGCTTTTCAGCCAAACCAGAGGAGTGGAGCTTCTGGGGTCAATGACGAAGCCCCACATCTAACAGAGAAATGAGCTGAACTGGGAATCAGACCATTGTGAGGAATCAGAAACCTGATTAATGAGATTGGGACTCAGGACTCGTGTAACCTCGAAAGGGTAATTGCACGGATCCTCCCCACCTCTGAGATGGATTACAAAAAACAGAAAGAAATTACACAAATGGACATGTTTTAACGGGCTTGGGCTCCTGCAGCAGGTCCTCATGCCCAGATCTTCTCCTCTCATAACATGCCTGGCATGGGGCACTACAGCAGCAGTTGCCAGTTGCAGAATTTCTTTTTTTTCCAAGAAGCACTAATGAGGTGAGCGGAATTAACAGATACGGAGCACCACAGACCATGGTATATTTTGCTTCTGGTGACCCACAGAGGTACAAGCACCGACAAAAAACCCGCTGAAAGAGGAGGGCCGGAGCTGTGGGCATAACACAGCCCAATCCAGCCATAGGAAGAGGCTTCAGAGCAGGAAGCAAGAAAGAGGGAGAGGGAAAGGTCATCAAACCCAGGCACTTTGAAAGATCAACTCAGTGAAAAGTAAACACGCAGGGGCATGCCTGCGTTGTGGCTAACGGTCCCCACTTCCAAATAACAGCCATAAATCACTCAGAAATCACCATCATGGGAGCCAGGGCATATGAAAAGAAAGGTAAAAATTAGAAATGGGCAAAAAGAAAGGACGTTAGCTACAAGCAAGTCACCGGCCATTCCAGAGAAGGTAACAAAATCAGAGATAAACAAACAAACAGAGCAGAATGAAGAGAGAGAGGAGGAACAGTGAAGGTGTGAGAGAAGGAAATGCTGTGCCAGTGTGCAGCTCCCTTCCATGCTATAGATGGGCTAGAAAGAAGGAAAAGAGCAGAAACAGGTCAGGGAGTGAAGGATGAGGGAAATTTAGGCTATTTGAAAGAGATGTATGTAGGGATTGTGACCTGACAGCAGTGGGATGGGACAGTGAGAGAAGAGATAATAGTAAGAGGAATGAAGGGAGCAGGAGAGGAGATGGCCAGGCACCAGTGGGATAGCTTTCACCAGAAAAGTGTTACAAAAATTTTATTAGGTGGCTTTTTGTGGGCATCTGAGGGTTTATCACAGCTGGGCAGTGCGTGTGAGGTTTTTTACCCATTTACCTATAAAATGCTGGTGTATAGATCAAGTTTCCTCAAGCCAGGTTAAGGTGCGCTCATTGAAGTCACTGTCTGAGTGCCACTGGCCCGTCCATGCTCTGGTGGTCCCCACAATAGCTGGGAGACACAAAGCAAGTGAAGACAGGGAAACACAAAGCAAGCATGTCCTTCATGCTTGGGAGCAGTCAAGAAAATGAGTTGAGAGGTGGGAAGAACTGAGGTCCCCATGGAGGGTACTGACTTTGTACAAAAATAATGGGCAAAGTCAGAGAGGTGAGATTTGATGAGGACAGAGATGTCAGGTCAGTGAGATGAAGCCTATAATTGAATACGGTGAGGTGGTAGCAGAGGTAATTAGGGCTCAGTAAGCTGCAAAGGGCACAAATTAAATGAGGATAAAACAGAAGTTAAAGCACAAAGACAGTCGGCGTGCTGGGTTTCTTTGCCAAAGGCAATCTGTCTGATGAAGATCAATTAATTGAATTCAAAGAGCTGGGATGAGCCAGGTCTCCTGGGAAAACAGAGTTTGGGTTGTAAAGAGAAAGAATAGAGCTCGTGAGAGAACACTGGGTGGTACTATACAAAAGTAATTTGGGCTCAAAAGAAGATAAGAGGGAGCTGCCGTGAAAGGAGAAATTAGGAGACACTGCTGGCAGTGCAGGGAGGAAAACACTGAGAGAATTAAAGTTTGAGAAAAGGATCAGAGCAGGAAAACTGAAAGAAGAAAGGAGAGAAGAGTGCTACCAGAAGTGGGAAGAATGCAGAACATAAATAAATTTGTGTTGTTGTCATGTTGCCAGACTGCAGATGTGGGTAGTCGGACACCCTAACCAAACCCAGCACCTCTCCTCTAGTCAATGGCCAACACACCCTCCCAATGAGCTGTTGGTGGAGCCGCACTCCATTCAACACTATATTTCACCTGCTTTCCTCCTCCCTTTGCACTGAAGCCATGAGGAGTGTTAAAACTATCAGATGAAAGATACAGAGTCATCCTTCCTGTTAAACCATGGAAATTATCAACTGGAAAGCACCGCTGGTAATTTTCAGGATTTCCCTCTTCTCTACTCAATCCTAATGGGGGAGGTCTGCCTTTGTGGTCAGAAATGTGGCTGCACCGAGTCATTTCCCAACACCTCCCAGGCACGTGGTGTTCTTATATTACAAGATGGACTCCTCTCCTCCACCACCTTGTGCTGGAGAAGCTCTCAGGTTGGTCCTGGGGAAGGTTGAGGGTTGAGACCCTGCTGAACAGCATGGTTTGACTCCCAAAGCAAGCCTGTCTGGGCTCTCTGGTGCTGTGAGAAGGCATCAGGCTCTGGGGGGGTTCTACCTCCATCTTCCCCATCAAAAACATCCAGAGGTCTTTGAAGCACAAGTTCTGCACTTTGTCAGAGCACATACTAGCAAGAGGTAACTTTTAGGTTGATGAACCTTGGGTCTTGTGGATGTGATGGACCAGGACCAGAAAGTAAAGGGGTTGTAAACAGATCTGTCCCAGTCCTCACATGGTGGGTCCATTCCTCTCAACTGCATCTCAGCCCAGCAACCTTTAGCAACTTCGGGGGCTCAACAGACTCTGCATCTCTCAGGGTCTGTAGGAAATGCCTCTTTCCTTCCTTCTCCTCAGAGACTTGGATGTGGGTCTGCTGCCTCCCTTCAGATTTTCCTGGTCACCACCTCTTCTACAGCCCCGTTGCATGCCTCCCAGCCTCGGCACACTGCATCGTCACATCAAAGGAGTTTCCCTATTTAAGTGAGCTCTGCTTCTGGCTGGGAAGGAGCAACTCCTCCTTCCCAGGGTCCTCCCCAACCCAAGGTGTACCAGCCTCGACAAGGTGATGAGGTTGTCCTTTTCCCTGCTGCTACACATCTCTCAACACTTTACCTCCTACCCCTAATAATAGATAAATGCAGGATCAATCCCCAAACTTCTTGAGCTCATGTTAATTAGATTAACAACCTAGAAGGACAACATGGTGGTGAGATTTTTCACAATCTTGATTCAAATAAACATAAAAATAGGTGTTTAGAAATAGATTTTTCCATGGATATTCACATACTTCCCTGCACTGTCCATCCAAGAAGAGCAGCAAATGGAATTGATCCTAATTCTTCCAAAGACTAAGGGAGGAGATAGGCCAAATGCAGAAGTGAATTTACCAACAGAGTGAAATCTACCAAAGGTGATGGAGATCCTTCCTTTCAGTTTAAGATTCTTGAAAGGACACATAGTAGGTTTGTTTTAGAACCATCTGTGTAAGATTACCAGCTGCCTCTCCACTGTGGGACTGTAGATAATGCTGATAAAAGTAAATTGCCACTTGAACAGTTTATATCTCAGGCAGTGCACAATAAGGATGGAGATAAGGACAAATGGACCCCTGTTTGTCTTATTTTGAGACAACATTGAGTATTACATGTTTGCCTTCTCTACAGACTAGTTACCGCTGTACCTGACCACCCTCATAAAGTGCTCTTAGATATGCTGGTTGAGAGCTTTATTATCTGTATCAGTACCTGACGTTTGTGTTATTATTTAATTTTTGAGTCAAATGGGCTGATCTATAGCATAAAAAAAACATGGCCATGAACTGTTCATTTATTATACAGATCCTGGTAACATGAAAATAGTCAAGAGAGATGCAGCTCCCACTAGGCCAGGAGATATAGACATATAGAGCATGTAAACCTTGCTCAGAGTTCCCAAAACTAGGAATTATTTTCTTTTTTTTTTCTTTCTTTTTCTATTTTGCAGGCTGGGAACTCTGGCACAGAAAGGATTAAGCATTAAACTATTTGTTTAAAGGCTTCAAAGCCTTCTCAGTGAAGATCAGATAATATAGGAAACCAAAGGAGAACATGGCTAAGATCTGATCTGAGAAACATGCCAAACAGACCAAAACAGACATTGCCTCTGTTCATCTGGCTGAGAGTGCATGCCCACTGTTATAATTTCTGACTCAGCAATTACAGAGTAATAACCAAAATTGGCAGAGCTGGCATTCGCTGCCCCCGCAGAGAGCAAGAACTGTGATGGAACCTTTCCATGGACTCCCAGCGCAGGCTCATCCCCTATACTCCAAGCTTGACTCAACGCCAGAAAAGACTTTTGCAACTTCAGCTGCTTTGTGTCCACTATACAGTGGAAAACCAATAGAGTACATCTGGGTTTTTTCTCCTCAACAACTGCCTTGGGTTTCCAGTACTACTGTGACTAGACTCGTCCAAGTTATGCAATCAGTCCAATTTATATTCCCAAAAGAAAAGGCAGAAGTTCTCTGACTGGAGTTCATATTTTCTGTCTGATTGCTTTTCATTTCACACTTCTTTGTTTTAATTACTTTTTAAGATTAAATACTAGGATTGTAGTTAGTTGCACTCAATGGATATTGTACAGATTTAATGGTCATAGGAAAAGGAAAAGAAAAAAGGCAACTAATACCTCATTGTTTACTGTGGTTCTTATGACATGAGCAGTCAAGTGCTGAGTGAGTTTTAATAGAAATCTGGCTTGACTGTGATTAAAGGAAGAATTTGCTGAATGAATTTTTCATCTAAAAAGTATGGGCTTTTAATTTTTTTACATGTATTGAGTTTAAAAAAGCTGTTTCTGCAAAGCTTTCTTGACCTCACTGATTGCAACCAATTACAAGACGGATGACTTGGATTTAAAAGTATCGGTACGCTGCAGCATCTGGCCAAGTATGTCTTAGACAACTCAACAAGGAGGTGATGGGGAGGAAGGGGACACATTATGGATTTTATGATTCCTTTCATTAAGGCAGTAAAAATCCTGCTTGGCTAGACAATAAGCTCTTTTTTTTTTTAATTAATAAATAACAAAACGAAAGCTAGCACTTACTTGCTTTAATATTATTTAATTAATATAATTATTATTTAAAAGCTGGTCCTTTTCTTTATTCTCATTCTCAATAGCACTGAGAAAGATTTGCAGAAAATCATTATGGTACCAACAGTCCCAGCTCCCTTTTTGTTTCCCCTTGTGTGCAGCTTCAAGAGAGATGCTACCCATAACGGCCAGTAACATTGTGAATGGTGCTTTCACAGCTGAACTGGTGAGGAGCAGGGTGGCTCGCAGGACATAAAATGTCTGAGGGAATTTGTAATGTTATACTGCATCTTGCACAGCTTTTACATTAGGGCCCATACATAATCTTTGCTACGTTGCTATGAAAAACCCAATAGCTGCAGCTGGTAGAACAGATTTCAAAGCTCTGGAGGATGACTGGGTGATACTCATGAGGAAGCAACAATTTCCCAACGTTCAGATCTTGTCTTGAGGTCCAACAGATGTCACGCTAGTGGTTACACAATGAACTTTATGACTTCAGCTTTTTAAAAAGAAAACCCTGTGAAATTCCACACAAAGCAAGCAGTCTGTCCCAGAAATGCATCATGATGTAATCTTTAACTGCACGTTCACGTGTTTTTTTCCAGGTATGTCTCATTAAATGATGCACAAAGAGGGAGAGATATGGCTGCAGTTTCCTAAGTTCTTTACATGTGGATTTGCAGTCTTAAAAATTTCTGGTGTATCTTTCATGTTAGGAAATAGATATAATAAATTGCTCCGAGTTCTCTTTAGGCATAGAGATAGTGAATAATGGGAGATAAAAAAACTAATCAAAACACTTACAAAATCCATGAGAATCTAAATCAAGAAGAGGAATAATACCAACAGCTCTTCCTGTCCAAGCCTTTGACTGTGAAATCATTTCTCTGACAGTAAACACATTGGCATTTTTGAAGAGCATGAACCTGCTTATTACTAACTGCACATTAACCTGCCCGTAACTAACGGAGCATTAGCATAACTGATGATGAAGGCCAGCAGTCTGTAAGCATCAGGCACCTCCAAGGATGCTGAGAGTTCTCCAAACAAATTGAAATATTAATAGCTTATATGATGAGGCCCACACTGCAAAACCTAATGAGAATGATTATTTAGAGGCACTTCATTGGTTTGATGGAGTGTATCTCCTTTGACCGTCAAAGGAGTATGGGTTCCTAGCTGCGCCATAAACCTGTCCACTTAGCTACATGAACTCAACCACAGACGCCAAGTGACTTCTGGATTTCCTTAGAGGTGTCTAATTCTTCTCTCCTTTTCAACTCTAATGAACAATTAGTTGATGGCATAAAATGGCAACTTTGCGGCTGAGGAGGAAAATTAAATATCAACACAAAATATACGATTATATCATGGTAGAAGAAGAAAATCAAAACCAGCTTCTGAGTTTTATGAAGAACTTAGTTTTATGCACTAAACAGGCAAGAGAATAAAAAGGGGGTTTTTTATTATTCCGTCCTATTCAAGTTCTCATATCACCCTTATTTCTCAAAATCTGAGTCTCAACCCTCAAACATATTTAGGCAACTTCCATGAATGGAAATTTGGGCTGAAGAGCCTTCCAGGCAAAAATTAGTGGTGCAGCCATTCTCTGGGGTCCTGTCAGGGTCCTCATATGACAGACTTGTGATGCCTTGTTCCGCAGAGCTTGGAGGAGTGGGCATTCTTTATTTTCTACTCTCTATACAAAGGAAGTTTAGTAATTTAGGGCGATTGCAGTTCTTTAGTCTCATGCCCACAAGAGAGAGGCACAGAATTCAATAGGCAGTTGTAACCTTCCCCCACAATTTTTATTCTGTACTGGCCCAGAAAAATCTTACAGAAATATTATTTTTAATCAGATCTATAGTTTTTAGAGACACTCCTAGAGAACACTACTGACTCCCAGTTCACAGTGAGTGATGGGAATAAAGAATGCCACTGCTGAAAGTAGCACTCTCCACATCTCAGCCTTAAAAACAGACACAGAGAAAAGGAGATATCTGACATCTCACCTATCCCTTATTAGCAATCACAGAACTAAGGCAACCTGTCTATATACTCTTACACTAAAGAGTTAAGTTTCCTAAAATTACTTTCTTCACCTTGCTGCTTCTTCTACCTGAAAATTGTTTCCTAGCACTAAACCAAGCAGGAAAGCACAATTCCACTTTACAAATGGCAAAACGGAAGGACCTTTCCACCTCTCACCCAAAGATCTTTCACAGATGAGGTCTTCCAGAACACTTACTCAATCAGGTCTAACGAATGGTGTGACTCATAGCTAATGAAGTGATATTGGCATTACAAAATAATAGAGCTGAATAAATTTAATAAAATAAAGAGCAGCTTGTAGAATAGGCGTCAGCTTTGCAAAGCCTGAAAGGTTTAATGGTATTTTAAAGCTTTTTTTTTTTGTTGAAATGACAAGGAAAGCCAGCCAATTTCAGACAAAATCCCCCATCTATGTAAAGTTGCCAACTCTCCCTACTAGAACCACATGTTCCACTAAACCAAGCACGCAAAAGGTTCTCAGCAGGCAGACATCAGCCTACTTTTGAACTGGAGCCCAAGGTCATTGATGGATTATTTTAGTCCGCTACCCTTAGATTTTCAACAGGGCACATGCAAAGGGAAACTTCTTCACCAAATATTACCTCACTGCAGGAAGGTATCTAGTACTAAACTGCAGTGAGGAACATTCTTCTGTAAGTTCTATGCTATGCATTTAAAACACCAACAGTGCTTAAACAAATGGTCTCAAGTTAATTAAATCAATAGCCCAAGCAAATTACTTTTTCAAGTGCAAGTTTTGGTAAGTATTATTTTACTTTACTGGGAGTCTATTGCCAGGGTAAGGAACTAGGTAAGGTAGTAAGCTAAACACAAAGCACAGAGCCTTCTGGGGGTTTTTGTGTTTTCCCAAGATGCTAGTAGTAAGCCTATTACTCAATTAAGTGCTTTATACAGTGTCCTCTCCTGGTTTACCCAAACTAATATAAAACCGGATCACTAATGAGATGCATTGCACTTAGACCTTTATTTATACAAGATACGGAAAAAGAAAATGAAACAAACCCCAGCAGGGTTAGAGCATTAACAGCTGGTTTTATTAAGACTATGTAGCCACATGAGTACAGCATTTTAGCTTATCTCAGCTGAGTGACAGAGTTTTCACCTCTTTCCTGCTGTCTTGAGCAAGAGGTATAGATTAAACTAATATTCCCTATAGGTCCCTCGCAGGAGAGCCATGGACAGCTCCCCCAGGAAGAAAGAGGAAGCCACCCTTTCAGATGTGACTGACCAAGTGAGAAGTGCAGACCCCACACTTGTGGGGGGACAGTGGGGCTACCAGGCACCAAGACTTTGGATATCTACAGTGAAGGTCTTTAAAGCTGAGCTCATCGCTCTGGTGTCTTTGCATGCTAAATGGATGTGGTTCATCTGATCCATTCAGGACATCTGCTTCATGGTAGTCACCACTGAAGATGAAGAGAGTGTAAATACAAGAAGATCTATCGTGTGTGCAGGTGGTGCAGCCACTCAGAGACCCAGGGGCCAAAGAAACCCAGGGACAGGGTGGAGAGGCAAGAATACTGAGGCTTGACAGGAGAGGAAGCCCCACTTAATTCTTTACAGCAGATCAGTCATAGCACAGTGATCATAGGGACAAGTAAGCATCAAGGAGAGATATATTAATGAATGAATGGCCATCATGCTTCAGACATGCATCATGATTCCCATTATGCTTAAACCCAGTTAACAGGATAGACTTTGCTTCTTCTCTTGTAGCGTTTAGTACCTATGTGGATAGCATATTCTTGTACTGATCAAATGTAGCTCCTCTCCCCACTTGTGCACTCTTCAGAATAAAGTGGAGGTTAACCTGAAGAGAGGGATTGAGAATACATAGCTGTGGAGGACTGACCAACCTAGTGGCCTGACCAACCTAGTGGCCTTCTGTGATGGCATGACTACATCACTGGACAAGGGAAGAGCTACAGATGTTGTCTACCTGGACTTCTGTAAGGCCTTTAACACGGTCCCCCACAAACATCCTTCTCTCTAAATTGGAGAGAGATGGACTTGATGGGTGGACTCTTTAGTGGATAAAGTTGGACAGTCGTGTCCAGAGGGTAGTGGTCAATGGCTCAATGTCTAGATGGAAATCGGTGAATAGTAGTGTCCCTCAGGGGTCCATATTGGGACCAGTACTCTTTATCAATGCCATAGACAGTGGGATCGAGTGCACCCTCAGCAAGTTTGCAGATGACACCAAGCTGAATGGTGCAGTTGACACACCTGAGGGACAGGATGCCATCCAGAGGGACCTGGACCAGCTCAAG
Source organism: Phaethon aethereus (assembly GCF_964289735.1). Classification (NCBI taxonomy): domain Eukaryota; kingdom Metazoa; phylum Chordata; class Aves; order Phaethontiformes; family Phaethontidae; genus Phaethon; species Phaethon aethereus. Next base: position 163,853,886 of record NC_138582.1, read on the forward strand.
GAATGGGCCCGTGTAAACCTCACAAGGCCAAGTGCAGGGTCCTGCATCTGGGTCAGGGCAACACCTGGTATCAGTACAGGCTGGGGGATGAAGGGATGGAGAGCAGCCCTGTTGAGAAGGACTTGGGAGTCTGGGTGGATGAAAAGCTGGACATGAGCCAGCAATGTGTGCTCACAGCCCAGAAGGCCAACCGTGTCCTGGGCTGCATCCAAAGCAGCGTGGCCAGCAGGGCAAGGGAAAGCACAGGAAAGACATGGGCCTTTTGGAGAGGTTCCAGAGGAGGGCCACAAAAACACCTCTCCTATGAGGACAGGCTGAGAGAGTTGGGGTTGTTCAGCCTGGAGAAGAGAAGGCTCCAAGGAGACCTTATTGCATCCTTCTAGTACTTAAAGGGGGCTGATAAGAAAGATGAGGACAGACTTTTTAGCAGGGCCTGTTGCAATAGGACAAGGGGTAATGGTTTTAAACTAAAAGAGGGCAGATTCAGACTAGATATAAGGAAGAAATTTTTCACAATGAGGATGGTGAAACACTGACACAGGTCACCCAGAGAGGCGGTAGATGCCACATCCCTGGAAACATTCCAGGTCAGGCTGGACGGGGCTCTGAGCAACCTGATCTACTTGAAGATGTCCCTGCTCATTGCAAGGGAGCTGGACTAGATGGCCTTTAAAGGTCCCTTCCAACCCAAACTATTCTATGATTCTATGATCATGTGTCCTCTCTGAGTATCAAACTATGAAAAAGTCAAACTTAGAAAAAGCAAGAAATTAGAAGCTAGGATATACAAACTCACACTAACTGTAGTTTTCCCTTCCTTTGAAATTACCTGCTCATTTCAACTTCTATAAATTTATCAGCCATACATTTCTTACTGGAAGATAAGACAGAGCAAATAGATTGCCTTGACAGACACTTGCTTTCTTGATTTAAAGTAAGGAGTCACACAACTTTTTATCTCACAGTTCTCAGTCCTAAATACCACTTAAGTGTTTTGACTTTGTAATCATGCTGTGTGGGTATAGGCTGTAAGCATTTTAGACGTTCTTCAATCTCCAAGCAACCACCTCGCAAGGTGTTGCAAAGGCGTCCACTGCTCAAGGAAAGAGCAGGGGTCAGGCAAGCTCTCCAAGTGCAAGGCTGACGCTGAATGGGACTGGCTGACAATTCAGTCCCCATTCCCTCTGCCTACCAGCCCCAGCAGTGTTGGTCACAGGAATGATGAGCTGAAATGACCATCCTGTCAGCATCACCTCCTGTTGCAATACCACATGCATTTAGATCACATGCTGAATGTATTGTCAGTGCTATATAAATTTATTTTGGATCCTCTGGAATGTACAAGGTGGGAAAAACTGAAGTCCTGTGGAAAATATCCTTATGGACAAGAAATTGGTGGTACCAGCACCACGCTCTTTGGCATGAGAGCCACAAGAGTCTACCAAGAGTTCTGGGAAGGGTGGATAGCATAAGGGTTTGCTGGAAACCCCTGAGTAGAGCAAGAAAAGCAGTTTTCCACAGTTGGGAATGGAAGGATGAAAATGAATTTGAAATGGGTAGCTGGGTCTCTGAATTTAATAGACAAGAAGTAAGGACAAAAGTGAAATACAGATGTGCTGAGCTGCAGCCCTACGGGGTTAAGAGGTAGGGTGGGGGGAGATTTGGTAACCAGGAAAGAAGCTGAAGGTCACAAGAGGCTTTGTTGAGGGAAGTAATGGATCTAAACTGTCTGCATGACTGCTTGGGCTGGAGCACTAACAAAAAATAAACCAGACACATTACCACTTAAGAAAGGGACCCAGAAATCATAATATTCTTCTCGTACAAAAATTTCCAAACTCCATAATAAAATTCTTTCCTGGAATGGGAGGCAGAAGGGCAGGTAACAGTGGAAAGAGGGAGTTTTCTTAAATAACTATGACAATGTAAGAGCTAATTTCTTCCCCAGCTGCAGAAAAATAACTCCACAATGTGGGGAAGGAAACTGGTCAGCCATCTAGAGGTACTCAGCTATCCTTATTTCTTCTCCTCTGTGCTCTTCTGTATTTTCTGAGAAGCGGTATATGAAACAACTCATGTAACTGAAGTGCAAGCACTTAACTGAAACAGCCTCCAAGTCTAGTTAGTGTCACTCGTGATATGTGGTAGTGACTTTGGCAGAAACTCAGATCATTAACAAAACTTAACCCCCTACTACAGAACGCCTTTGGGCTCTCGGCAGTCATCACCATCCAATGCTGGCTGTCTGCCTGCCAATAATTAAAACGCAATCTAAGAAATAATGGGAAATTACTACTTCTGGATGCTTTCCTGATAGCTGAGCACCAGTTGCCTTGTTCTGAGCTGTAGGAGCTTTCAGGCAGCTGCTACCCTCGAGCGAGGAAATGGTGAGGTTTGGAAAAAGAGCTGCAGACCGGGAGAGGAGGCACAGCTCCCGCTCGCAGGATGGTCCTATTCTGGTGGACAGTTTTTTCTTCTACCTGATGGTCTCCAAAGCTTTCCCTGAAGCTTGGTAACTTTGTGACCCATTTCGTTGGCTAAGTGGCTCCTCAGGGCCAAGTGTACCCAGATGTTTATGTGCCGCTGTCCCAATGAGCAGTGTTTGATTAGAGCACTTGGGTAACTGGAGAGAACAGCCTCAACAGCTACACCTCAAACACAACCGGAGCCACGGGCTATGGGAGAGCAGGGGCTGCACACAGCACAACGTTGATTAAGGGGATTTATACTGAGCTTCTGGAGAAATGGGAAGGGAGTTTTGCTGACTCCCAGGAAAGGATGGGACTTCCTCTCCATCCCACCTGGATGTGATTGAGAGTGATTTCCCTCCATAGGGCACAGGCTGAGGAGTTGGGGTGGATCTCAGCAGCAGCCAAGCGTGCAGAAGGGGTTGAGCTTAGTCTTCATTAATGTGCAGACTTCCTTGAAGTAAGGACCAGGAAAGCCCTTGCTCACAGCATCCTTCTGTTATGTCAAATGACACCTCCTTCTTTTCATCTGTATTTACACTGCTCTAATGCCAGGCTGTCACAGAGATAAACTCTGCACATTTTGTGCTTAACTTTTCTTCATAAATCCTGCTGTACAGCCCTTATTATTATCTGTGCTTGAATTCTACCCAGTTCATCAGTGTGTCCCAGTTATGACCTGCCCAGGGAGACCAGAAAATTCAAGGCACACCAGCTCGGGCAGAGTGGAGGCAATGCTTTCTTGTCACATGGCTCCCTGCCACAACACCCACGCACTCATTCCCACCCTTTCCTACTACTCCTTATGCACTTGGTCCTTCCACTGAATCTGGGTTTTGCGACAGGTTTTTCTCCTCTAAATTGCCTCTCATTTCATTTTTCTCTGTCCCATTTTCTGACCTCCCCAATTTGCTGTCTCAAAAGTTTTGTGCAGAGTTGGAAAATGTCACTGTTCTCTGGGACAGGTGCACAGCTGTGTGTCCCTCACTCCCTGGGAGGACACAGCACTTACTTGCCTCTCTTGTGAATCTCTGGCACCCAAATCTGGTGCCACCAGGCACCATAAATGCTTTGCTAAATTTGCTTTTGGGAAGGAGGAACGCCGACGTGACTTGTTTGGGCTGTTCCTACTGTAAGACGCCTTGTCCTGCTGCTGCTGCAGTGCCACGTCCAGCGTGGTTCTATTAGGTCTAAGCACTTTAAAATTCTGTATTAAACTCCTAGTATAGACTTACTTAATACATGATTAAGGCACTAAAAGGAAACTGCTACAACAAGCATTTTTTCCACTAAAGCCTCTATATAGAAAAAATTGATAAGATGTCAAGTTTTTCCTTTCGCCGATTTATCTTCCCTGCACTGTTAATAGTAAGATCATCTTGAATAACTAATCCACAGCCCTAAAGCAGAAGATATCATTTATTTTAGCATTTTCATTTAAACAAAATTATATTAAAATTCAGCAGGACATGATATGTAATCCAATAACCTCAGGTAATATAATTCTAGTCCATGTAGCAATCATTCCCACAAATAACCTGACCATACAGGACCAGCACAATCTATAGCAAGTTTTATTGTATTTACTGTTATGATACAACTAAAGTCAGTAATGAAAAGAATAAATGCTCTTGGATTTAAAGAACTGATTAGCTGAACCTCAAGCATTCACTGGTGAAAATTTCATTTGCTTTAGTACATCAGCTTTGTTATATCATCAAGGCTTCGGATTTTTGCTGAAACACCAATGTGTATGTTCAACAGCTGTTTGAGGGAATTCACTACCAAAGTTTATTTATTTGTGAAATATAATCCCCGGTAGGTCAAACAGGACTATCTTTACTTTTACAGAATGTCAAATCAATATCTTAATTCCCAGAGAGCCGGTCAATCCTATCTAGAATTTAACTGTATCCAAGTCTAACCACCGAAGATCTCCAGGTCTGGACAATTCCTGCAGAAAGGGCTTTTTATCAGTGTGGCAGGTCTGCCTACGGATGACTTCCATTACTGACCCCAGCCTGATGAGAGCACCAGACTTTTTTATATAAATCTAGAGTATGGCTACTGACTTCAGCACCATGATCTGTGTTTGTGAAGGTAAGATAATAAACCACAAAAAAAAAGTGTACATATAAGGAAACCATAGAGTGCTGACGGTAAGGAGTATATATTGTCTGCCTCCTTTTTTGTTCTACATTTTCCGTATGCATCCTTTATTGGCTGTGCCAAACACAGGCTTGGATGAACTTTTGATCTGACCTCTTATGGTCATTCTCCTGTTCTTATGAATTGTTCATTCATTAAAGTTTATAGTAGAAACTATTTCACCCCCGCTTCAGATTGATAGCACAGTTTTCCTCATATTACATGGACAAGTTAACAAACCGAAAAGGTATAAATGGGATATTTTTTTCTTTTTCGGAAAGTTCTTCTGTATGTAAGGCAGCCATTTACACATGAAGTGATGGAGCTGTTGAGTAAGCTCTTCATCTAGATCTTCATCTAGTATAGGGCAGCATGAAGTCTGCAAGACATTGGTAACCTTTAGGACGTTTTCAAGCAACTTCCATAAAATGCTTTTCATCAGAAGACTGCCACTGGCTGAGTGGGTTTTGGATCAGGCATCAGTATATGTCAAAGGTTTCAATCTTCTGCATTAGTCACTAGGAAGGAAACACATCAAACTCCTCTTTCCCTGGAAACACAAATCCTGCACACACAACCTCTGTAACTGTGTACTGGAACCCTTCGCAGCAATGAGGAAAATCAACACATCAGTAATTTACCCATGGCTGAAGGCAACTGTGAGGGCTGTGCTGCCGTCCAGAGGGATCTCGATAGACTGGAGAAATGGGCCAACAGAAACCTTAAGCAGCTCAGCAAAGGCAAGTGCAAGGTCCTGCACCTGGGGAGAAACATCCCCATGCACCAGTATGGCCAGAAAAGGCCCCGGGGGGTCCTGGTGGACACCAAGTTGAACACAAGCCAGTTGAGCGGCAATGTGTCCTTGCAGCTAAGAAGGTAAATGGTATCCTGGGCTGCATTATGAGAAGCATTGCCAGCAGGGGCTGGCACAGTGCTAAATATGAGAAATACTGTCTGAAGTGTTGCTTGAATAGGGTAGAAACATGCTGGCTTACTCAGCAGCCATCCAAATAGCCTTCCTCCTCTACAACCCCTATGTATGCTCCCCAGCAAAAATGCCTGCCCCCCCTACGTGCTCCCTCTCAAAGCCTAGTGTAGAGCGAGTCGGGTACCATCTATAGCAGACCTTTGTAGAAGCAAGGCTCCCTAGGACTGGCAGGAAAATGTATTTTTGAAAACAACATGTATTTGCAAATATTGTCACTGTGAACAAGCCAAAGGTCTGTTCTTACTGCTGCCCGTCTCCCCAGCATAACAGTCTCTCTCCCCAAGATATGACCCAGATAACTTCCTCCACTTAGGAATGCAGTAGCTGCACCATAGCTGCCCTTCAGTCATGCATTTCTTCGGTTCATAGATTTGTAGTGCCGGAAGGGAACATTATGATCAGCGAGTATGACAGCACCGTAAGACAGGGCATAACATTTCACCTGATAATTCCTGCATAACTTCTGCTTGAACTGAGTAAAGCTTACCAAGAGAAGTCCAGCAGTGATGAAGAATCCACAAAATCAGATGATGTAGTATTACCAAGGTTGTTACCCTGGAAAAAGTTACTTCGTGTTGTTACCCCGAATATGTCCAGCTTGAAGTTCCAGGCACAGGATCTCACTATGTCTTTACCCGCTCATTTCACCAGTCCTCTGCCTTCAGTAATTTTTTCCCTACATAGATGCTTACAGTCTGTAAGACACATATTTATTTTTGAATAATCTTCCTCTTGTAAATAAGCTTTTTTCCCTCAACTCAGTTAATTTAAATATATATAATACATATTTGTAGTTATTCTGGTAGTAATTACTGCCTTGTGCCTTCATTCAGTCCCCACGATCATTTCTGACCAATGGGCATACTATTGCAGCAAACAGCGGTAATATCACTTTCTTCCTTCCACTCTATTTTCCCCTGGTTATACATCCGAGGCTCCCATTAGCTCGCTTAGCCACATGATTATATTGGACAACCCTCGTACGCTGTTTATTGACCATGACCTCCCATCCCCTCCCCAAGTCAATGCCTTCCAGGAGGCAGCCCCACATCCTGTAAGTGCATCTCCACTTCCCAGAAGCATATTGCTGGCATTTGGTTACATTAAAAAGCACTTGTTACTTAAACCATTCCAACCCTTCCCCCACCGTTACTCACCATTGCCAGCTATTGCTCCAAACTTGCTAGTAATGAGCTGATCTTCTCCTTTAGATCATTAATAAATGCATTGCACTGAGCTACAGCCTACGTGTAACTCCTCACTGAGATCTCCTGGTAAGCCACCTTTTTAAGACATTTTGTATAGTTTAATATGCCATTTATTGTGAGGCTTAATAAATGGTTTAATGGTCATTTAATATCACTGGGTGCAATTGCTGTAATACCCTCCCCAGTGTCACTGGTCCCAATTCATGTCATCCCCCAGGGCAGATACACCAAGGATTACTTTGGCCCACGGGCATTTCAAGAGATACATATCCCTCTCTTTTCGGAGGCCTGAGCTACGCTGTAAAACATCAATACAGTTGTAATCTAAAGCCAAAGAGAGCAACAGCACACGGCTACGCGTATGTGCCCGTACACACCTCCACACACATCTATAAACACGCGGGGCATATGTGTTTGCCAGATATGTGGGTATGCAATCTTCACCCGTGTCTCTGGGCAGATGTATTACACCAACATATCACGAGCAGAGCAGCACTCTGATTAGGACCTGTGGTGATAGATGACCGAAACCTGTCACCTGGACTGCGAACAGTGCACAATACTTCAGCAGAGGAGTACACGATATGCTGCGTTACTAGAGGAACGGTCAGTACTGGGACAGGCATAACAGAAGAGCCTTTAGTAATGTGTACTTCAAATATGCAGTCAAATCTCCAGCCCTGGTATTGTTATACTGGCAATTTGTCAGTATTTGTTATAATACCCATAATACCCATAAAATAATATATATAACTTGTTATATAATAATATATCATAATGTCACATTCCATATTAAGGATACGTTCGTACATGGTTTCTAAAAGGTGGCTCATGTTATTGGTGTGGCTGTTCAGTGCTATGACTTCCAATAACCCTTATTTAGTTTTTGCAATTTCTTTCTGAAGTTTGAAAGCCAAAATCAGCCCTTGGCAAGATACAGCTCCATTGACTGCAAGGCGGTGCTGTCAACTCAGATCTCCATCCGAGACTCAACTTTATATTCTGTGGTAACAACCTTCTTGGCACGGTCAGGTGAAAACTTCAGAAGCCCATTGATGGCTCGACAGTATGAGGGCCCGTGTTACAAGTTGAAGTTTTGTGGACTTTAACAGGACTTTATTCTCCTAAATAATTTTGACGCTTTGGAAAATCTGCTCTTTCCAGCTGCCTTTTGTTTAACATCATGATGCTCTGTTCCTGCAGAGGTTCTGTTTCGGTTGCTGCAGCTACGGTGTTAGTGAATATAGTGGGGGAGAATAAATGGCTGATCTGTTTATTTTGATGACTCCACTCGATGCATCTGGGTAGAAAGATACAGAGAATTATTGTCTGATTATGTATTCTTTGGCATTAATCTCAGTAGCTGAAATGAAATGTTGGGCTATTATGAAGTGTGAATGAGCTTCTAATGTGATAAGGAAGGTTAAGATTTGAGCAGTGGCTTGGTTTTCTCGTCATTCATCTTCAGCGTGCCAGATGGTGTGTCACTAGGCTTTTATTGGTTCTTTATCAATTTTATTAGCCATATGATTTGATTGATCTTATTTTGCCGGAGAAAAAATCAGTTAAAAAAATATAACTTACAAGAGCAGCTCTCTACCTTAAAGAAATAGAAGGGCCTAACAAGCATAAAAAAAGTCAAAGATCAGAGTGCTTAGAGGGACTCCAAAACACATACATACATGAACAGGCATGTCATCAGGCAGTGAGGCCACCGGGAGAGGGAGGAAGAAGGACATACTTCGTCAGATTGGAGGAGATTGGTTGCTCCTGGGGATGCAGCTGAGAGCAGGCATTGAGGTACAACGATCCTGCAGAAACAGCAACACAACACGCGCACTGCTGTGCACGCTCCATTGCTCAGGCAGGACGCAGTCTGCCACACACAAAGCCCGTGGCCTTTGGAAGCATCAAAAAGGAAGAAAGAAGAATGTCCAAGCTCGGGTTCACCTCAACAGCATTTCTAGAAGGGCTCTCTCTCACATGAGGAAATACGAGGTGTCTGGAGAAGGCAATTTTCAAGGTCCCTGCCACCCCTAGGGACAGATATCACAGTTTCAGTCTGCAAGCAGGACAGTAGCTTCGACATCCAGCACCATCACCTCTGGGCACTACATCCTGCCAGTGTCTACATGGAGATGTCTGCACGTGAGCTCCCATTGTATCTGAGAAGAGAGCCAGCTCATGCAGTTAGTGAAATCTAGACAGTATTCATCTCATCCTACATTTATGCAGAGCTGACGAGTTTTCTGCGTTCTGCCGGCTCCATCAACTGGATCTTCATGGATTAAAATGGGAGTTCAGGCACCTGGCTCACACACAGCCACCTTGATATGAGAGTTTAACTATCCCTAAATTTAGGACAAACTGAATCCGACCAGCAGTTGCTGAAATCAGGACTAGAATACATCTCTTTTTCCAAAGATAAATCCTTCTTTCCATTCCTTATTGAAGTATAATTGAGGCAAATTTTTATAATGTAGACATCCTAAATTAGGGGAGATAAACACTGCTCAAACTGACGGACATGGCTTTTCTACAGTAGAAAATGGGCACAAACAGGTACCAACACCACTGTGCTGCAACAAGCAGCACCAACCCTAAAGCCAACATGGGGATTACAAACTACTACATAAACCTCACTCAGTGCCAGGCACAAGCAAGTGCTCAACTATGTGGTTTTATGCCTCACACCCCGCCAGAGTGGTGCCACTCAGCTGGAGGTTTAGGGATGGAGTAGCTTCTTCCACATCCTAAGAGGCAGGTTTTTTTGGCACTTTGTGAGAGCACATATCCTATTCACAGCCATATGCTCCTCCAGCATCCAGGCCGTTTGGAAACACCACCTAACAGCCTCCTGATAAGAAAGAGTGTTTCATAGTCAAGATTAAAGCAGGAAATCAAAACCAAGTGCTGCCCCTCTCCCCACAGGCCAAATGGAACAGGGAGGGACACAATAAAACCCCCAGTCAAGAGGAGGGAGGAAACTCTGGTGAAGAGAGAGTGTGAGCGAACATTACGAATCCCATTACACTTCTATCTCGTGGAGCAGATTGCTGCGGGCAGGAATTTCTGACATACGGTCTAACTTGCTGTAAAGTCTTATCACATATAAAATTGCAGTAATCATAATGCCAAGGAATGAGACAATGACAAATGAAAAAGCTTTCCGAAGTTAATGTTCACAACACACTGCCAGCAAAACGCAGTCTATTTAATTAGTAAAATGCCACGAGATACTGTTAATTCTCCATTCAGAGAGACTGTGAGTAAATATACAAGTGTTATAAAACAATGAGATGGCAACATTAAAGATTGAAATATATATCGCTGGTGAGATGCAGGTGCTGCACATTAAAATAAACACATTACATCATAAATTTAACACACCCGACATCATCATGGGCAATGAAAACTATGTCACCTATGAAAAGCGCTGCAGATCCTTTAGAACCAGTGGCACTAGCTGCTACAGACTCACATTGACTTTCCCGGTTTCTGGTCTTGCTACTCAGGCAGTCCAAGGCCACCAGAACAGGCTCTTTTTGGTCCAAGAAGAACCAATGGGTCTTTATTTGGATGGAAGGAATCAATCATTCATCCATGCCATGGTGTCAATTCTCTACTCACAGCTCATTGCTCCATTTTCTTGGCTCTTCGCTTTGCTCCATGCCTCAGTTTAGACAGCAAACTCCACATTCTGAATCAGATACAATCTTACAAGCCTCAGCCTTTCCTCAATGCTCTTCCACCTTCTTCCTCCCATGCCTGGGGATTAACATTTGCCTTGGTCTGTTCCCAGTGAAGGTGTAATTCTGGTTACAGTGTCCATCAGATACCACCTGCAGCAGTTCTCTAACACTCCAAGCCAGGAACGGTCAGGTATTCCAAGCTCCTCCTTCTTTGTCCACAGACTCTTTCTAGCATTCCCCAAGCCATCTCCATTTCTAAAAATATTTTTAAAATGGGATTCACACATCACAAGAAGCCCTGGAAAGTAGCCTCAGCCATCATGAGCTTCTCCAATCTACGTAAATGCCAAGGGGTAACTTTTATTCTGGGTAAGCTCACCTGTGCCAACGTGGAAATCCCAACTGCCTTTGTTGTGCTCGGCCCAACTGGCTGTGGAGGGCTCATCACAGCATTGCTGAGCTTCCCTGGAGACGGATGCGTTAGGATGTAAAGGTCACGATGGCAGACTTTGATACAGCAGCCATGGTCATCATTTCAGGTCCCTGTGCATATTTTAGACCTTTGTGTTGCATTTTTCACATGCGGCATGGAATATTTAATATTCATGGGACCCCATGTGGTCCTCAGGATGTCTACCCAGCAAACCATATATTCTGCTCTATAAGCAGTAACTTTGATTTAACACTGCTAGCAACTCTTCCTACATCAGTTTTGATGTCTCCAATTCCACATCATCATATGTCTGGTTCAGAAAGTGATGCTATGATTCACAGCGAGCAATCTGGTTCATCAAATAATCTATTCCCTCACCTCAGTAATTATTTTTAATGGGTGATTTATGCTTTTATGAGTAAAGCAGAATAAAAGCACAGCACAGCATATTTCAGTGTGTGGTACATCATCTACAACTTTTAGGATGTGGATTTGAGTTGGTATGTCTTTCTCAATTCCAGGATTGACTGACACATCAGAAAATGTCACTTCATTAGGAGACAAACAGAAATAATCCAACCAGAACAATTTTTATTGATAAAGTGAAGCAGAGAAATATCAGGGTCACTTATCATTTTGTATGTGGGGAACAGGCAATGAAATCTTTATCAGAAAATTCTCTCTGACAGGAATGCACTTAATCTTGTCAGAGATAACACAGCCACAGTAATATATTACTTGATATTTATAATAGCTACAGTACATAGCCCAACCAAATATGCTGTTTCAGCAGTTCACAAGGCTTAAACTACTTTATGCCAAATGCCTTTGAAGATTTCATTTCTCCCTATTTTTTGCCAGGAAAATCCAGTATCCAAGCATTTCTTATGTGCATATTGCAATCTCTCAGCCTTAAGACAAAGCACAAATGGTGTGATGTGCTCTAGATCACACAGGTTTGATAAGACTCTTGCAGCTTCAGAAGCTGCTTCTGTATGACATGATGGCCTACAGTTTCAAAATGGCGGATGGAATTCCTTTAACAGGCAAAATGCTAGCAGAAATGCTCATACCACTGGTCTTTAAAGATGACTTGCACTTTGTTTTACAAGTAGCTTAAGCCTTTGAAAATTAAACCGCCTTTGCATTGCTCCAGAATGCAATCCAGATGTATCTCTTCTTGCTGTCACACCAGTGACTCCTCAGAAAAATGTCAGCATTTTCCTACACATGGGGACCATTCCAGTCTGATGACATCCCCAATTCGAGGGCAGGGAACTGTCTCTGTAAATGAAGCCATGCTTTGTGTAGTGTTTTATACACTGTCTTTCAATTATATTACAATAGTAAAGTGACCTTACCTTTCAGTCATTGACCTGGAAGGAATCTAAACCGACCTCCTCCAATAGGTATTTGTCTATACCTGTTGATAAATAACTCAAACGTTGACAGCTCTACATCCTTCTCAGCACATCTATTCAGTGTTTCATTACCACCTTTTTTGTGATGTTGATCTTAAATCCTCCTTGTTGCAACCAAAATTCATCATTTCTCATTTTATCCTCCAGGGATTTGGAAAACAAGTTACTCTTGGCAGGAGTGGTCTGTGTATTTGAAGACTAGCACTAGTCCTCTTCACTCCTTTCATATTTAGGCTGAGCAACTGTGCTGTTCTCAATCTCTCCAGGTTATATTTTCTATTAATTTACAGTAGGATTCAGGTCCAGGTGAATGAACCTAGATGTAACTAACTACCTATAGCTCTATACAGGGAAGCCAGGTGTCTAAGATCCCAAAGGAGCTGACAGTCAGTCAACAGAGTTTAGAAAATTATTCCATTCAGTGTAAAACAGACATCTCCACTGACTGTTTTGCCTACATCTTCATCAGCTATGAGAGCTTAGGCAGCTGCTTCACTTGCAGATGCTTACAGTGTAGCCACAAAATCTTTGGTATCTAAACCAGGTATCAGATGATTCCCATACAATTTTCATTGTTTTCCACTGAAACAGTGGAGTCAAGCCTCTGGGGAAGCTCCAAGACTGCCAGCCTACACCACTTGGCTTATATCACTCAACAATTTCATTCTAAAAGTTTTCCCCAAAATTATTTACACCATATATATGTATAGTAAGTTATTTACACCACAGACAATTCAGAAGACTCCTGTTCTGCCCTGAAAACATTAATCTGGCAGGAACTTTCAGCCAGGGATTTTTTAATGGCAGATGTCCCAGGCCTGGGAATGTTGAAGAAATTAAACCTGGAGCTGTGGAGCGGTTTCAATGTTTCACCAGCCAGAAAACAATTACAGCGGTATTGGGAAGCCCCCTGACCTTTCCACAGGGCCAGATGCATCGTGATATAAGCAGAAGGACCACACAGCTACATAGCTGTGTCCTTATCAGGTGATGTGGGAATATGCTTCAGCATCTGGTGCCGATCAACGTGGACAGTACCCTTCTTAGCCTGTCCCCTGTAAAGTCATGCTCATATGCACCATCCACAGATGCAGCTGTGATGAAGATTGTCACAGCCTCTCCCTCCTACAGAAGAGTTTTATATGGGTACTACCATCCACGCAACGTGAGCAGCCTCCAGACTGCTGCTATCATTCCTTGCACTACAGAAACACCGAGCCTGCACGAACACAGTGAGAGGCAGTCCCTGGGCAGGCACGTACAGGCAAAACAGACTCGACAGCAACAAACAAAAGAGAAAATCATCGCCAGGTCCAGGGTCCCCAGTCTGGGATGAGATCCACAGGAAAAAGTATTCCTTCATCTGCCTGCTCTCTCCCTCTTGCTCTAAACACACATCACCTTGCAGACTTGGTGGCCAGTTTACCCACTGGGACCAGCCCCAGCTCCTGGCGGCTGCATCTGTAAAGGGAAGAAACTAAAGCCAGTGCATGTTCACTGGCAGCATATTTCTGCAAGATGAGATTGGAACTGAGTTCAGCAACAGCTTCCGATTGAAGTACCTTTGACTGGAGATAAGGAAGAAAATTTTGTTTTCATCTGTGCTCCCCTACAGACCAAAATGACTGATTGATGTTCCTAAAGAGCATCTAGAAAGCAGGTACTGCCAAAGTCATCTGAGAGATAGGAAAGGGCAAACCAACCACACCTTGCCTCTCCAGGTTGTTCAGAAGAAGTATTTCAAACTGTGATTTTGATTTTCAGAGCTGAGGTGCAGCATCCCCCCTTCAAGCTGGAGCTCCCCTGAAGACAAGGGATGGGGAGCAGAATGAAGCCCCCATAATCCAAGAGGAAATGGCTAGTGACCTGCTACACCACTTACGCACACACAAGTCTATGGGGCCAGATGGGAACCACCCAAGGGTACTGAGGGAGTTGGTGGAAGTGTTCACTTGCCATCATTTATCAGCAGTCCTGGCTAACCAGGGAGGTCCCAGTTGACTGGAAGTTAGCAAATGTGATGCCCATCTACAAGAACGGCCAGAAGGAGGATCCAGGGAACTACAGGCCTGTCAGTCTGACTGTGGTACCAGGGAAGGTTATGGTTCAGGCCATCTTCAGTGCCATCACATAGCACATACAGGACAACCAGGCAATCAGGCCCAGTCAGCACAGGTTTATGAAAGGCAGGTCCTGCTTGACCAACCTGATCTTCTATGACCAGGTGACCCATTTAGCAGATAAGGCTAGTGGAAAGGCTGTGGATGTTGTCTACCTAGACTTCAGTAAAGCCTTCTGACACAGTTTCCCACAGCATTCTCCTGGAGAAACTGGTTGCTCGTGGCTTGGACGGGTGTACTCTTCACTGGGTAAAAAACTGTCAGGATGGCCAGGCCCAAAGAGTTGTGATGAACAGAGTTAAATCCAGTTGGTGGCCAGTCACAAGCGGTGTTCCCCAGGGCTCAGTACTGGGGCCAGTTCTGTTTAATATCTTTACCAATGATCTGGACAAGGGGATTGAGTGCTCCATCAGTAAGTTTGCAGACAACACCAAGTTGGGTGGGAGTGTTGGGAGTGTTGATCTGCTTGAGAGTAGGAAGGCTCGACAGAGGGATCTGGACAAGCTGGCTTGATGGCTGGAGGCCAACTGTAAGAGATTCAACAAGACTAAGTGCTGGATCCTGCACCTGGGTCACAACAACCCCATGCAACGCTACAGGCTTGGGGAGGAGTGATGCCTGGCAGAAAAGGACCTGAGGGTGTTGATCAACAGCCGGCTGAACATGAGCCAGCAGTGTGCCCAGGTGGCCAAGAAGGCCAACAGCATCCTGGCCTGTATCAGAAATAGTGTGGCCAGCAGGCCTTGGGAAGTGATCGTCCCCTGTACTCAGCACTGGTGAGGCCACACCTCGAATCCTGTGTTCAGTTTTGGGCCCCTCACTACAAGAAGGTTGTTGAGGTGCTGCAGCGTGTCCAAAGGGCAACGAAGCCGGTGAGGGGTCTGGAGAACAAGTCTTATGAGGAGCGGCTGAGGGAACTGCGGTTGTTTAGCCTGGAGAAAAGGAGGCTGTGGGACACCTTATCGCTCTCTACAACTACCTGCAAGGAGGTTGGAGCGAGGTGGGTGTCAGTCTCTTCTCCCAAGTAACAAGCAGACAGGACAAGAGGAAATGGCATCAAGTTGCACCAGGGGAGGTTTAGATTAGATATTAGGAAAAAATTTCTTCACCGAAAGAGTTGTCAAGCATTGGAACAGGCTGCCCAGGGAAGTGATTGAGTCACCATCCCTGGAGGCATTTAAAAGACATGTAGATGTGGTGCTTAGGGACATGGTTTAGTGGTGGACTTGGCAGTGCTAAGTTAACAGTTGGACTCGATGACCTTAAAAGTCTTTTCCAACCTAAACGATTCTATGACGCTGTGATTCTCAGCCAGTGTGCAACTGTGCTGTGTAATGCTGGGCAGAGGCTGAAGCCTGGAGCTGGGCAAAATTTTCCAGACAATTCCCTTCTTAACAACAGAAATCTCTGTTTAGGGGACTAAAATTTTGTATGAGTTTATTTGAATCACTTTGAGGAGGAAAAATGATGGCTCCAAAGTATTTTATTCTGTTATTTTTAAATTATTTGAAATTTTCTGTGTTTAAACTAAACATATTTTTCAGCCTGAACATATTCATTTTGAAATGGAAACATGGAAACTGTATTTTATCATGCCCAGAACAAATTGGTCACTGAGAAAGAAGGCTCCTGGCAATGGTGGATTTACACAGCCAGTTGTTCCTGACCCTCCGTGAAATCAGGTACTTGACCTAACCCTCTGCCTATGAAAGTCCTCCCAGCATCACTGGCTCCCTGCACAGACAGACCTGCCTGGGTCATCACATGTGGCAGCTGGAGCTTAAAGCATCATTGATTTCATCTGCACTGAAAAGTACTCCATGCTCCACTTGATTTTAGTGCTGCTTTTGTGCAGGAGTCTTTTAGACTTGATACCCATTATCTCCACAGGCAAAAATGTATCCTGCAGCCTTGAATTAACAAATGCCAATAGTCCAGTTTTAAGACATTACATTTTTGGATCAAGTTACCAGCTTGCTGTAAAAGATGTACAGATATGAATCCATCACACACATCTGAGACATCTAACTATTGCTCTAGTTCAACAAACTGGATTTTGAGGTATGGCGCAGTCAGGCTGTTTATTTTGTCTTTCTACATTGAATTTCATGGAGGTGCTGATACTCAGAAATAAAACAGAAAGGAAAAGGGTCGCAAGTTGCACCCTTGACACACGTGCACACATCTAAAAGCCTGCAAGCACTGTAATCCAAGCCACACAGTAAAGGCAGGAAAAAGGAAGGTTTGGGGGCTCAGTGGCTTTGCCACAGAAATCCTGCGTGGCTCGATGTATGCTGTTGGCTCTTGCTGCACCTCAGTTCTTCCACCTGTAAACTGGGAACACCAGCACTGCTGGGCTCATGTGATGTTGTAGGGATTATTTCATTAAGAGCCGCAAGATGATCTGAACATGGAGAAGTGCTAATTCAAGACTGAGAAAGCACTGAAATCTTTTTACCAAATCCAAATGTGAGAGGAGGGAGAAGCTGTTATAAGAGAAAACCTACAGAGTCTTCACAAACTTTTAAAGAAAACAGATACAGAAACCTTCCTATATGAAGCCATAACTCTTCAGAAGGAAATAATTGAGGTCAAACTGTTGAAGTCAATGAGTGTCATCCCACAAACAGCAAAGAGCTTTGCATCAGGCTGTTAAGGAGCAAGCAGATGAGCACATCAGCATCTCATGAGCAAACGTGCTTGTCACTGGAAAACGCCAATTACATACAGCTCTACCAACTTCAGATGTTAAAAAGGAAAATTTTTGTTAAACAGATATTGAGTTATTTGCCCTTCCACTGTAGCAGGAATTCATCACAAGGGAAGCTGAAAAATTCCCCTATCAGGGTGACCAAACTTTTTCTGGAAATCAGACAGGCACACAAACTCAGCAAAAAACAGCAAACCCATTCCAAATCTTTAATTACCATTCTAAAATGAGTTTGGAAACCAATAGTTTTGACAGGTTGGTGATATTAAAATTACAGTTTAATGATGAGAAAAAGCAGGGCTGAAACAGCGTATATCTTAGACACAGAGCTCCCTCTAGCTAATCAAATAGTGTTTGCAATATTTCTTGCACCATAGAGCGACACTGCATACGCAAGTCATACTTTACAGAAGTATTGCATCACAGTGTACATGCAGTATGAAAGTTACTTCTCATTACCCCACAGGTTAGAGAACAGCAATAAATATGAACAAGTAAACCATTAAGTTTGGCTTCCTGAGACGTCACTTCTGAGGTTATTTCCTTAACGTTAAATCCAATCTGGCTTAAAAGAGTTTTTGCCACTTCTTGTAACTCTCTCAGCATTTTACCAAAAAAAAAATCACTGCTCTCAATATTGTTATGTCAATCTGTGTAATGCAGCCAATGTTTTCTCTGCAGGTTCAGCAGGAGGAGATGGCCAAGCAGAAATTCTTCCATTACCTCTGAAACACAGTCATTTTATGGAGGTGAGGCAGGACCTCTTCAAATGTATCTGGCAGCACTAGTCAAAGGATGGTTCCCATTTTTAGAAAGCAAATGTGGAGATTCAGCATTCCCCCAGTAACCAACACTGGAAACAGACTGTGTGATGAACAGCTGCTTACTGGCCAGGAGAAAGGGACAAGTACTGCTCCAGCAAAATAAGACTCCTGGGAATCTAGTGAGGGTGGTGCCTACACTGCAGCTGTGCTAATTAATGTCATTTTGCATTCCCCAAAAGGTTGATTCCACCTATTCAAAATCCCTCTGAATGCTGACACATTCAGGGTTGATTCCTGATCCGTGACTCACCTGCTGCCTCATCCCCAGCAGAGACGGGTGCAGGTCTTAAAGCAGCTTGACTGCCCCACCACCCCTTCGTGAGCCTGCACAGACTCAACATGGGCCTTAGTTACTGTCTCTCCTTCTTAAACACCCATGTGCCCAGCAGCAACATCCCTGCACTATGTGTTAGGTAGCAGCAACCATCCCACCCTGTCCCTCTTTCCCCATCCTCAGGTACGAAATAGGTACCAAAGAATGGTTGCAATGGCTGCTGGAGGGGCAAGGGAGGTGGGAGAGAAGATGAAAATGGTTGATTTTCCAGAGGGCAAAGAAGGTTACATCCCTGGAAAGAGAGATCATGGGGATGGGGTCACATTCCCCAAATCTAGCACTTGCAAAGGTTGGACCATGCTGCTACAAATAATGAGGATTCATGTTCTGCTTTAAACCTCTGCCAAGAACCTCAACACAGTTTACGAGGAAAATAAAGTACAGGTTCCCTGTATTGCTTTACTAAGCAATAGAGAAACTGGTTTATCAGTCAACTGCATGTGTCTGGGGGTGATGTCTGAACAGCAAGCTGGGACTATCAGAGCTGGATAGAGCTGTGTGCGTAGAGCTGTGATAAAGACTGGGGAGGGCCTTACATCAGGACCAGACAGCCTCTTCCTTCTTCTGCATCATGGAGCACAGGCAGCACCACGGAATGCCATGATGGGAATGGTTGGGGGTCTGTAACACCGCAAATCTACACCTAGACAGTGCCAGGTACTTCAGTCTGCCAGTTTTCACCCTTCACTGAGTGTCCCCAAATACAGACACTTTCTCTTGTTACCATGTTTGCTCTTCTTGATTTATGAACCACGAAGGAAGAACTGATAAAGAACGTAAATGGAAATAGGCTTAGAGTAAAACAGATGTCTTGAGACAGATCTGTCTGCTTCCTCCCAATCCCCCACCAGACTCAATTCAGTATTTCTCTTCATTAGGGCAACACCTGACCAATTAATTAGAATCACTGTAAGACTTTAGCTTACAGCTTTGTAGAACTTTCCCTGAGAAGTAAGTCCTACCTGAAGAGAAAAAAGCCAGGAAGGGACAAGCTACATCTATTAATTATCCCACACTGTATCAAAACACTTATTTTTAGTTAAAGCTTATCTCTGTATGAACGTGCACAGTGCTCAGACTGAAGCTTGCATGTTTCCTTGCCTCAGAACAAAATCCTGGTTAAATACCTACTCCTAGCCAAGGAGAGCTTTATGTTTACAGAATAGCAGTTGGACTTCAGAGATTAACTGCAAAGAAGTTTCCTTCATCTAAACTTAATTAATGTGCACCCTTATCAGGTTTTCGAAAATTGCTGAGAAATCACAAGCACTGTTCAAAGAAGTTTCTAGAAGTAGGAAGGTCTAGGATTTCCTTGTTGGTAGAAAAAAGATAAAAATTTGCGTTCCTGTACACTCTCTAATAGTCTAATAAACTGCAACTATCTGATTTTCTATTAAAGGCCAAAAGGCAAGAATTCAAATAGAAATGTCTTTTATCACTTCCTTCTGTACATAAAGTAATGTATTGATGCAATAAGAAAGTTAATTGGTTTCATGTTGCTTGGAGTGCACACGGAAGAAAATTAAAAGAACCCAGTTGCTATCTCTAATTAGATTTTCTGAGGAACAACATTGTAGAGATGGATTGTCAGCTTCCTCAGGCATTTCCAACTCATGCCAGTCAAATTTATGCACCCCCTTCCCAATTAGTACCTTAATTGCCTTTCCATAACTAACGAACAAGTGCTGGCTGGTAGTTTATTTTAATTCACAGAGTCACAGGGATGCAAACACCTATCTACCAACGAGCAGGTGGCCAACTGGGTAAACACTGTGTTGCAGTGATGTCCAAACAGTGCTACGTGGTGTATTTCTATTAATTATGAAATTAAACTCTACGATCATCATGTAGGAGGCCAGGGTACTTCTGGTTAGAGGAGAAAAGAAGTAGGTGAAAGACAGCAGAAACGTTTTGCAAGCAATACATCTGTTGTAAAACATTCAGATATACAAGAAGGCTTTCATAAATACCTCTGCTTTACTCTTAAGGTCCTGTGGAAATCTGGGCTAGGTTTGGTTACCAAATACAGTCTCCTTTTAGTGCACTGCATCCAAACAGGAGGCTGGCAAGTCAAGCACAGCATAAGCTACACGGAAGGGACGGCTGAAGGATGGGGTAGGATGATGTGAAATCTGGCTCTGGGGAGACCTTATTGCAGCCTTCCAGTACTTACAGGAGGCTTATGAGAACGATGGGAACAGACTTTTTAGCAGGGCCTGTTGCAACAGGACAAAGGTTAACAGTTTTAAACTAAAAGAGGGCAGATTCAGACTAGATATAAGGAAGAAATCTTTCACAATGAGGATGGGGAAACCCTGGCCCAGGTTGCCCAGAGAGGTGGTAGATGCCCCATCCCTGGCAACATTCCAGGTCAGGTTGGACGGGGCTCTGAGCAACCTGATCTACTTGAAGATGACCCTGCTCATTGCAAGGGAGCTGGACTAGATGGCCTTTAAAGGTCCCTTCCAACCCAAACTATCCTATGATTCTATGATCATGTGTCCTTCTCTGAGTACCAAACTATAAAAAAGTCAAACTTAGAAAAAGCAAGAAATTAGAGGCTAGGATATACAAACTCACACTAACTGTGTTTTTCCCTTCCTGCCATTCTTTCCCTACACAGCCCAGCAAACCAAATGGAAAACTCCTGCTGCCACTCCACAGCTTTCCCAAAGTTAACTGCTTTTATTGAAAGACACAGGGATTCCTAGAAGGGTCGACAATTCTGACTGTAATGGAGACCATTACACCTCTCTTGGGACAGAAGACACCTCGGCCTAGGCACCTGAATGTGAAAGAGGTGTTAGATCAGGTGGTTTGTGGATTGACAAGTAGCACAGGATGAATATATGCACACAACAAGAGAGAGGCTGTTCAACACAGTGGACAGCATGTTCTGTCTGTGGCACAGACTGACAGACTCCAAGACAGGTGTAAATAAGAGCTGTTGGTCAGTACAAGCAGGAGAACTAAAACATGCTATTCTACAGGTGCACTGGGCTACTTCTCCCTCAGCATTTGGCGCCTAACGTTCCCCGTCTTGGCTTCAGAACTTTGAATTTTTCTAAGTAGTTTTTTGGAAAAAGCACAACACAACAGCCTGCCACCTCTGGATATTTTAATGAAGGTTTTTCTTACCAGATTTTTTTTAACCAACAGCATAAATATTAATTATAGGAGCTAATAGCTATGCAGGTATTTCTATGGTTGGGAAAACATACATGTATGTGTGCATACACACAGTGTTACTGTACATGTAACCCAAATGAGGTATAAATTGTAGCTATGCATCAAACCCTGGGCTGTATTCTAGTTCCTCCTGACTGTACTGACCAGAAGCTGATATTTCCACCTGCCAGGTTCACCATCCTGTACAGGCAGCAGTGAAGAACTCTCTCCCAAATACGCTGCAAGATCCCCTTGGGTATTGAATCCTCCTATCTCACCACCTCTTTAGGAGGTCATCGCTGCAGATGACAAAAATAGATGAGGAACAAGCAGCCTTCCCAGACCCAGTTTAACTCATTGCTGAACTTTACATTCTGTATTTGATCTCCAGTGGGACAGCAAGCACTGCATGGTGCTATGTGGAATCATTACTGGGAGCTGGGGATCCTGCTAAGACTAACGAGAGACACATTTTAACTGTATAAACGGCACATAAAAATGGCAGTCTCTCTCCATCAGGTTCCCAATTATCAACATTGCCTGAAAGCTCTCCTCTACTGATTCCCACTCACTTCTGAAATGGAAAAAGCAAATCAAGTCCAGGCTCTGGGGCTACCTCCACACTTCCATCAAGTGCCCCAGTTAAACTTCAGCAAAGAGCACTAGGGCAAATGACAGATCTTTTTTAACATCCTCAAAAACCTTGGAAAAGCACTCCTATTAGTACCTAGCCATTTCACTATTCTGAAAAGTATAACCGAGGTATGCTTTCAAAAGATACTGTTACAGCATACAGGGATTCATCCAGGGAGAGCTGTAGCCAAATTAAGCAGTAGGATGCATGAAATAGAAATGACCTTGAAAAAAATGGTTGGCAATATACCAGAAGTACTTTATCTACACAAAAGTCAGAGTAATGAAGGAATTTGCTGCCCAATAGCTATGACTTTGCATCTTGTAGGCTAACCACAGTGGTCCAATTTAGTTTTCCTTATACAAATGTTAGCTGAAGAGTAAAAGGTTTGCATCAGTTAAAACTTTGTGCAATGAACTGGCCAGAAACCTGGATTTTTTTAAATTATCAAGCATAAAGGCAGGATCTTAACACTACAAGAAGGATTTAAAACGGACTAGAAAGCAGGAGTCAACAGGTTAATGGACACTTTGTTGAAGATGGTGGTGGTGGATGGCAGTTGGGAAATTTTTCATACTAAATTTTTTTACCAAAATTAAGAAAACCAAATGTTTTCAAATTCTTATTCAAGTTAAGTACAACAACAACAACAAATCTGGCAAAAGTAAATCATCTTTTTAAAAGCATTTGAACTTCTAGCAACTTCCCTGGAGAAAATTACAGAGCAATAAAAATGCTTTTCCTAGTGACCACATGGGATAAATCAGTGTATCCTCTCCCATGCTGTGAACCCGCACAGCAACTCAGGTTCTTGCTTACGACTGTCAGAAGTACTGCGGTAATAAGCAGGACAAAATGTAATGCTACAATAAATCTAGCACTCCGCAAAAGGAGATGGGTACAGAATTTCACCCAGCGGGTACACGTACCTGGGGAGTACAGGCGTGCAGAGAAAACAGCATCAGGTGCCCGCAGGATTATACTAAATGTCAGCACAACCCTCCTCCCCATCCCTCTGTGCCCCACAACTCTTTGTGTTCAAAAGTCAACACAGTTCAGTGTAATGCAGCCATCTGAGTGAACGAACACTGTTTGTGACTCCCTAAGGAAGCTCTTACAGTTATGCCTGGTATACTGACTAACAGAATTGCACTGTGCTCCCAAGGAAGAGGATAAACTGAAGACACCTTCCCCAGTACCACTGCGTGACAGGAGATCCTGTCTGCAGCCACTGTTGTTGCTCTTCTATTTATAGCCTGGAAAAAAACAACAGTTGTTTGATCCTGGCTGCTACCTTCTCCCCAGCGCATCCTTTCTAAGGTGACTCCTTCCAAAGCACCCCAGAGCTTCACCTTGCTAGCAGAAACGTCTATTGTCAAGATCCTTCCCAGCCAAGGAGGTAAGAGACATTTGGCCCTGTGTGCCAAGTGGTGTCTCACAAACTTTGCTCTGAAGCTTCCAACAAATAACCAAATAAATGAACATTATTCAGGAACATTCACCCATGAAATACTGGTCTGCTACAACCACCAACATCCCATAGCCATGGTACACTTTCAAAAGGCACCATCACAGCACACAGGAAATCCACACGATGGATTTCCAGATGTTCAGATGAAGAAAACAGTGTTTTTCTGAAAAGTGTCAATATAGACTACAAGGAGCAACGTTTGAGCAGCTGGTGTTGCTTCTCTCAGTCATTCAGAAAGAGCGAGCGCGGGCTGAGCTGCCGCACTTCCCCTGCTGCATTCACAGGGGAAATTTTCCTGCGATGAACCTAAAAGCCCCGTGATGTGCTCGGCACTCTTGATCAATGCAGCTGAAATACCTCTTTTGCCATAACACCCTACACCCTCAGGAAAGCCAGTTTTATTAAAACACTGTGTGGGTAGTCCAGCAAATCACCCATCTGTAAACAATTTAATTAGAAGCTTATCCTCAGAGTAAGGTCCTAGTACAAAGGCAGCCCACAGTGAGAGAATATTAATAGCCCTGTGTGTAAGCAGGGAAAATGCTCCAGTCTGGGCTCAGAAAGGAGCCTTTAATACTTCAGCACAGCCACCAACCCTTTGTATGCTCTACAGTAAGTCATCTACTGTCCTATGCCTTCGTTCCTCCATCTGTGAAGAAATCATAAAACTATTTAGCCACACTGTACAGTTCTTGACTTATAAAAGGAAACCCACATATAAGTGGAGGGTGTTATTCCTGTGACATGGAAAATATTGTTCTCTGTTGTGAACACATCCTTTTTAACCATATAATTCATGATGTGGTTTGAAGAGCAGGTATAATGGCACAAATAAGTGTGGGTAATAGCAGGTGCCTTTTGCTTCTTCTGAATCATTCTAAATGGGTGAACTTACCTTCACCATTTGAATCATGTTGTGGTGAGGAACTTGGGATGCACCTCAAAATTCAGAAACAGGTGACTTACAGCACTCTGATGTCAACAGCAATTGCTGTTGCTCACTACAGAACATAAGTGGATCAGACAGGTAACATCCTTACGAGAAGCAAATATGGCTGAAACAACAGGATACTTGGCAGTAATTTTCAATGTAAGCTGGATATTGTGCAGCTGAATAGCTTGAAATGATAGACGGCCACTGCATAATAACAAACATCATACAGCAGCTGACCGCGGGGAATGGAAACACTGCATTCAGCTTTAGAGCAACAGTGAAAACACGACTGAGCTGCAGTTGTCCCAATGTCCTGAAAGGCAAGTGCTAAGCTAACCACAGGTGATGCTTCAGACTGGCAAAAAGTGATTTTTGAATTGTTGGCCAATGAATTTGGCACTAGTCATTTATTTGTTTAAAATTTATGTGAAGGGAATACTTGGGACTTCCAAGTTCTTCTTTACTTCTGCTCGTGCTACACCAACAGCTGACAGACCACACAAGGACTTTAGCCGACACCACAGGAACCAGAGTACAGCTTTTTTACCAAGACCTTCAGCAACACATCACCCGCTTTGTGGAAGAACATAAGGACCACTGAGCTGGGTGTTATCATTCAAAGCCCTGTCAATACTAGTGACATTCTTCATCAATACGACAGGCAATCAGAGATGTCAAAAAGAGCAGGGAGCTGTTGAAAAGGCCACATGCAGCTATGCCATGGCTTAGCTATCTCAGCTCTAATAATTCCCATTAAGATTAAAATAAAAACAAAAGATCAGGCTCAAGGTAACAGTGCCCCTTCAACTGTATGGCATCTTCCATCTTAAGTGTCCATTTAACAAACAAACACTGATAAAACGGGCTCCGCTGGAGAGCTGGCTGCCCTCCTTCTCCCCACAGGGTTGCTCAGGCTTTTAGTCCCCATCTTTTTTCAGTGTGCACATGTTGAAACTCTAACAGATCGCTCTCCTCCTCCTCTTCTGTCTGCTTTTTCTTAGGAGCTCTGGTTCTTGTTTTGGAAAAGATTAAACAATCCTGAATGATATGAAATGAATTCATAAATCTATTTAGGAGTTTGGTCTTTGCCTTCAATGGCAACAGATACAGACCCAGGAAGAGGTACTACAGTCACTGATGAACTAACAGCTGCTTTTAGGATAGTAAGACAGAATCCCAGAATCTGAACTCCCTATTATTGAACTGCAGAGTGATAATAAATGCCTTAGTTTATGTCCCTAGCACTTGATCAATCACAATATAGCAAGTCACTGCAGCATTGCTTGTTAAATGAAAGAGATGTTGACAGCTCAGTGAAGATAAGAAAAATAACTTTAAAAGCAGAATCATGAAACACAAACAAGGAAGGACCCACTAACAGCTACGGTTCAGGAGTAAGATGATTTCAGAGATGTCAAACAATCTTTAAACATAAGCAGTAGTGTCACAAACAGCAGCAATGTGAAATGAACCTTCTCAGCTCTGACACTGCATATCAGCCCAGCGCCTTTGAAAATATGTAATATTCACTCACACAAATTACACTGGGCAGTTAAAACAGAGCATCACAAAGTACAACTGAATAATGTAGAAAGGATGCATGGAAAGAATAAAACACTCACAGTTTAGCTGATCGTGACCGTTACACTCAATTTAGTGCTGCTATCAGCTGGTAATTGGTAAATGGATGTCTGCATCGACTCAAATTCAGGACAACATCAAAACATTACCAGAAATTTCATTAAGAACTGGAGGGTCTTTCAGTGCTTCTAGGAGTAAGCAGGTTTTCTCAGCCTTTCAGAGGTTTCTAGTCCTACCCTGATGCTCTCGGGACTCAGAAAAAGTCCGTTGTTTCTGAAGAAGGGCTAGCAAACGTCTGTTCTTGTCAGAGACTAGATACAACACCAGAAAATTTGAGCCCAAGCTTGTGACACAGATTTGAGTTTCTGGGAAGAAAACTCTTCTCATCTAAGGTGAGCTGTGTATCTTGATCTAACTTCCTGGAAAGAAACGGGCAGTGCCACGGAGTCATTCACCTGAACTATTTTAGACCTGTCTGAATTGCGCCCACGAGTGCATACTTCTCTCCTTGAATTATAAAGGCAGCCAAAACTGATGAGCTCAGATTTAGGTATCCTTGAGAATCATAAAGTGGAACAGATTAAATCTGTCCTAAAAAATGGCATCTCGTCTCAGGACTATAACCCCATTTTCTCACCACACAACAGTGAGTTACTTGATATCAGCTAAGGAATTGAGAATATCCAATATGAGGACTGTGTTCCTCACATGAAAGCTGACACCATCAGGAGAAGGAACAGTTGTAAAGTAACAAGTCTTTCATAATACCTCCCCTTCCAGGTGGATTTGTTCACATCTATCTTCACTCTGCTGCCCTTCACAGAACTGCCCAGAGAGCTGAAAAACCGTGACAGCAAGGTTGACAAGACCAGGCTGCCATACAGTTGTCCTCTTGGTCAGCACTCACCATTCCCATGATATAATATCAGACATCATCTCGATTGAAGAAAATTAGTATCTGCTGTTAATTATTGCTGTGAAGGTCTGGTAGCATGCGGAGTGCATCTCTGACATTACGTAAAATTGGTCAAAATATTAGGTTTATTGGAGTTTTGCCCACAAAAACAAAAAAAGCACGTTAACCAAACTCTTTTGAGAAGATCTCTCAAATGAAACGAAAACTTATTCTCAAAAAAAAAACAAAACCAAAAACAAAACAAAATTGTGAGAATGGTTAAAAAAAAAAAAAAAAAGAGTGAGAAATCCTGGAAGGATTTGTCTGTAGTCCCAACGGAAAGGTAAACCTCAACTAGAGCAAATCTGTAGTGACAGTGCAGCTTAATAGGGGTATGATTTATAATACTTCTATTAGCATCATTTGGAAAAGAACAAGTTCAGTTTGGGGATTGAAATGCTTTATTTTCCACACAAAAAAGGCTCCTTTCATGAAAAAGTGCTTTATCAAAAATGTTTTTTTGGGGTTAACCTAATCTGGCTGAGAAAATGTCAGGCAGCCCATCATGAGTCCTCTTTTAAGTCTTGTTCACTAAACTGGTACTTTCGGACAGCCAAAGCTTACAGGGTTCCACTCAGGGACTGTACCTTTCCCACGATCTAACTGATCCCAGTTCAGCTCCCAGTTGTGCCGATCTGGAAATCATCCTCATAGTTGACACTGCTTGATACGTTACTGGGAATCTCAGCAGAGCCCAGAATGGGGTGAATGACTAAAATAAATTAGAATAATCCATTTTCAACTTGCCTCATTTAAAGGTGGCTTTTATTTTGATGTTCACGCTGTATGTGTGCTCTTGCCTGTTATGTTCATTCCCCAACTCATGACTGCCGTGCCTTATTACACTTCTGCCTGATCATAAAATACAGTAACCAAACCATTTGCAATGCTATTTTTTGCACTCTAGTGTGGCAGTTACACCCGCCCCTAGGCTAAGAAAGTTCTCAAATGTTATTTCTAGTCGCACAATGGCTGCTGCCACCCCGAAAACAGGGTCTCCAACAACTGAGAACTAACGTGACCGTCTGTGACCACAAATGAGGTTTGACTAGGGTATAAATGGAGCCCTGCCAGGGGCCTACTGAGTTGGTCCTCCTCAGAGCACCAGGTCTACAGTTGGGGACTCTCCTCTGGGGTCGGGACACCACCTACGGCAACTCCTCGAGGTTGAGAGCCCTCACCTTATTAGGTGAGTGACTGTGCATTTTGGATCATCATCCTAAAACTTACAAATTCTTAAGTTGTGTAGTAGTTCTTCCCACCTGGAATCCTGAACCTGTGATTAACTAATGTTCATTGGAGCGCTGAATTGACTTTACTCAAAATAAATCTCACTGAAGTATAATATTTGATTAGTTTATATTGATACAACTCCATGACATCCAGCCAGCCCTTTTCTTCCATGCATTTTAAAAAACATCAATCCTTAATTCACGGCATCTCACCTTCAAGTCACCGCTACTTTAACAGGCTACAGAACTATCCCTCTGAAGGTAGCAGAAGCCAAAATGCAATCCTGAAGGACATGGACATGGTCAGAAGCTACCTGAATGATCTCAGTAGCTGATCTGCTTCGTAATTTCTGGCGGTGGCTGGAGCAGATAAAAAGTAGCTGCAAAGAGGCATATCTACTTCTACATAATTTATTATTCAAGTGTAAAAGTTTAATGTACCTATTTGAACAATTAAAGTGTGCTCTCTGAAGCGTAATTGTCTTTTTGCTTCTGAAGACACAATGGCTCATGAATGGGTAAGTGCTACGGCCAGGACCCCAACATGCATTTAATCACAAGGTGCTTGTTTCTCTGTACACACCCAGGAGGAAGAAATAGCTTTAATAATACACAGCATTAAAGAAAGATTTTAAGAAAATTAGGAACCTCACACAAAACTTACTGGGCTTCTGGGACAGATTTGCTCACAGCTGGAAGCCTAATATGTTTAAGGGTGGCTGATCTTACTCTAATACAATTTTTATAAGATTTTTGCAGTCCCGCTATAAAAGCCTGTGGCGCAAATCATGATTGGAACAAGCAGACCTTCCCTTGGGAAAGAACTGACTTGGCTTTGCTGCAAGTTACTTAAGTGCAATTTTTTGGATATTTATATCTGTGCAGTCTAACTGATGATAGTACTGATCTGTTGCCCAATTCCATTTAGCCCCTGAAGAGGAAAGAGGAATTGTCTTCCATACAGGGTGTCTCCTGAAGAGCACTGCACAGGAAAAGGGACTGTAAGCAAAGTGAGAAAAATGGGTTTATTTTTGAATGGAAGACCTTAAGGAAGCTCTGAAAGCCACTGACGAATGAGAAGAAAACAGTTCAGTCCATTTTTGGTATCTGTATTAATTAGCAAATTTGCCCCAAAAGTCTTCCTGCTGAAAAGTGCCATTTTGTCACAGCCAATCTTTTTTGTTAATTTAATCATTTCAGCAAAACATCCATGCAAGTTTCTTTGGTCCAAGACAGTAGAAAACTAGGGCAGGAGGGAACAGGGAAATCACCATACAGACACGAAAGGAGAAAAAAGAATTTTGACTACAATTTCAAATCAGCTTCTTCTTGAAGAGAGACAAAGGAGCTTTAATGTTCATGCAATGCACATAGTAGGCTAGGTTCCAGCTGCCAGGCCTTATTTGTGGCAATACTCCAGAACAAATTGTTCAATTTATAGTTCCGTAAAGCCATCCAGAGAAATATAAAAGTCAAGCTGGGTTCTTTTTCCTTGTCACATGCTCCCATCAGGAGGAAAGATTCTCAAAAGGCAAATTAGATTCTAGATACATCTCTAATGAGAGCGTTACTGAGGTTACATGATGGTAACTCATGCAAAATAGGGAAATTAAAAGGAAAAAAGGAAGGAAAAAACCCTGTTAACCATGAAGAACTGCAAAATCCACCACCCCACACTACAGAAATTTAAAAGTATAAGCTGACCTGTACTCTTACATACGTAGAACTTACACATTTAAATATTATTCTGACATTAAGAACCGTAACACTGGTTTAAAAATTAAGATATTTTTTCAAAACACACTGGACAGTCTTTGTTTGTGGTTGTTATCTGACAGTCCGAGGTCCACATTTCTCCAGCAACTATACTAGAAGCATTCTCCCAAAACATAAATCAGATTCATGTGAAAAACAAGATGACAAAGATCTGAAGCCTTAAGAGAATAAAGTAGCCCGTTTGAAATATTTGGCATCCCTCTGCCACTGAAAATACACAGGTTCAAATTATGCTGGTAAATTGAACAGTGCCGAAAAACATTCCCAGGCACTGGAGTGCTGTCAACTACACAGTTAAATTGCAAGCATGATCCATAGTACCATTTTGACCATAATCAATTGTCACCGAGACAACTAATGCCAGAGCACAGCTCAGGAATTAACACAGTCCAGAGATCAGCCCAAAAACCAGTCCACATGGGTCACTTTATTGGCAAAGTCAGGAGAGTTTAGTAAGAACAGACTGTTACATGTAAGTGGGTCTCGGTGCCAAAGAGGGTTTTAAGCACATTTAGTTTATAATCATTGCTATAACCACTCAGAATTGACACACGAAGTAAGCTGTTGCATTTTGAAGTTAATACAAGATGTGATACTACCCTTAACAGAGAGTCATCCAAGTTCACAGAAAATTAAATGGCATTTAGTTTACTTGTAATTTGGCAGAAAGAAGCCTAAGTTTCTCATTTGGGGATTCAGCTAACAATTCAGTGCTATTTTCCTACTTCAAAAACAATCCTTAGTTACATTCTCATCCATTTTAAATAGCATCAACATTGGTTTATCTTCATTACAACTAAACAACTGCAGTTCTTCAGAGAGGCATTGATTGCAGAAGTTCTTAGAGTAAATCATTTTCAGATATACAGAAATAAAATGTTTAAATACTACTACTCGTGTAATATCCAACAGTATATCATGAAGGCTCCCATCTCCATTCCACAGAGATGGAATATCCAGAGCATCTAGCTGAGGTATCTGTTGTGAAGGAAGAGCACAAAAGACGACCAAGTTTAACAGTGCAAGGCTGTCTTACTGAAGCTTGTCTGCTTTCACTTCCTTAATACTCCAATTTAAGGGTTGTCTACTCAAGATCTGAGCTACCATGACTAGTCACCGCATGATAAACTCAGGGTGAGGGAAGGAAACAAGCATAATATAACACAAAAACATTCCACTGGACAGTGTCCTTCAATAACATTTCCCATGAAAGGTCACTAGCTCCCTAAAGCCAGTGAATTGTAAACCGCATATCCATGAACTGCACATTACAGGAAAAGTTTGTAATCCCCCTATTAATCCTTGGCATCGGGGCACACACAGTATAATTATAGACTGCAGCAGAATAATTTGAAAACTTTATTCCACAGGGCCATAATTATATCCTAGCTGTAATCCTTTAATTACCAATATCACCTAATGCATTATAGACTTACCATATGACTAGATGAACAAATGTACTAAAATATTCTGTGATCAAGCCACAGTAAGAGCAGTAGCATAGCCAGTGATGCAGGCTATTAAACAAGAAGCACCATTAATAAGCATCAGAATACATAACCTAGAACATCAGGATTTCTACTCTGACTTTGTGTATTTGTTGCACCAATAGTTGGTCTTCAAGACTACCTGACTGGATGCACAAATTAAAACTACTGAAAAAAATCTCTCATAAATTGCCACTTACATCAATCAACCATCAAGCAAAAGGGCAGAAATAGATTTCTAGTAGTTCTTTGAAAAGAAGCTATGAGGACTTAAACTGCAGTAGATGCTGACCCAGTCCAGAATGGAATGAAACCACAATAGACCATATACCAAAGTGCTACTAAGGACTATTCTTCTGGTCATCTCTTACTTATATTGTCCACACTAACGTTGTCAACATTTTGGTTTTACCCTGGAAAATAAGAGTCAAGGAAGCTGAAAGAATTTCCTTAAACCGTTTGCTTATCTACAGCCTAAGAGCATATACAGCATATACAGGACCAGAAATAAAAAGCTTAAAAGGAAACATAATTTGGAGACTAGCTATTATTCTCAGGCAGGTAATGCAGTGTTCAAGAATCTCTTCACTGATCCAAGAGTTACTTTTATTTTTAACCATTGACTACTACCACAAATGCATAGCCAGTTTAAATGTAGAAACTAGAACTTGCCCACTCCCGTCCTGGATGCCAGACCCAGCCTCTTACATCCTCTCCTAGTGTAAGAGACTTCAGAAGTAGAAGCGACCACTTCAACCTGATGAGAAGTTTCCTCAGCAGCTGTTCCTATCACCAGATTAGTACCTTACAGGCAGGCATCACCTGCCACATTAAAAAGACTGAGCCCTGCCAAGTTAGAGAACTCTGAAGGAGAGTAACACGAACCCCTCCGCCCTCCAATGCATCCTTTCTGGATCCAAAGTGTCCTTGAAGCACTGTGATGCTCCAGAGAAAGGACAAGAATGAGGATACAGTCATGCCTAGTATTTTCTAGAGGTTGGCTCTGTCCCTGCTCATAAACTAACTTCAGACACCTGAAGTCCAGATCAGGGGACCCTGATCGCCCAGCTGCCAATTCTGTGCTACTCTGTGGGCCAGGGAGGTGCCCACCCCATCACCTCAGCATCATATCCTCTGTTTTGACTACATTCTTACTAGAACTGACCCAAAGCATCCGTCTCGTGCACCAAACTACAGATTATGAGCAATACAGGTTTACATGAAAAATCTCTTTCCTATACAGTATCTACCACTGCCAAAGACAGTGAGCAATTTTCCCTTTGTAATAGTGGCTGATACTCCTGTCATTACCCCACAGGGTGCTAGAAAAACAATAGCAACTGCTGAAAAATTGCTCAAGATGAATGCAGCCTCCCAGTTAAACTACACCACTCCTTCATTCACTGATGCACAACAGACATAACAGGCTACCACTTCTTAAAAGTGCAGGTGCACATGATTGGAAAGGCATCAGAAACTCAAAGACGTATGGTGGCGATCCTCCTCATAAATACCCTCTATTTTCTGACATTTCAAATCCACATCCACTCATTTTGTTTCCATGCAAAGGATTAAACACCTCCCATTATTGGCAGCTCTGTCAC
Source organism: Phaethon aethereus (assembly GCF_964289735.1). Taxonomy (NCBI): domain Eukaryota; kingdom Metazoa; phylum Chordata; class Aves; order Phaethontiformes; family Phaethontidae; genus Phaethon; species Phaethon aethereus. The sequence goes on from NC_138582.1 coordinate 163,887,074, forward strand.
TTCCTTGCCCTAATTACAGAGGAAGATGAAAATGCGGAAAAAATTCCTTCGTGATTTTCCATATATTCATTTGTAACACGAGACGCTGTGTTTTTTGGGAAATGTAAGATCTTTAATTTTAGAATAGCTGATGTAACTGGGAAGATGTAACAGGCTCCTGGGACCATCAAGCTTCAAACTAGACATAAGAAAGAAACAATGACTAGTAATATAACCTAGTTACATTCATCAGCTGAACTCAAGAGAACTTAAAGGGAAACAGCACTAGAGAAGCAGCGGAGGTGACAAGGAGTTTTTTTTCATTATTTACAGGTATTTAAGAACCCCATGCCGCTCCCCAGTACAACACCTAGCTTTTCTTGTAATGTATTGGTAAAAAAATGAGAGTCTCATTTAAATCCCTGAAGAATTACAAAGTGCTCCTTCTTCTTCCCAGTTTTACCAGAGGTAAAGCTGAAAAATAATCCAAATGTTCTGATGTAGCTTGACCTCTACTTTGACAATAGCTGAATGCAGCAGACATTCTTAGGCTGGCTCCAGAGCCTTTCATCTGCCTGGCAGGAGAGTGCTGCAAAACACGAATACCACAAACCGCACTGCATACAGAGCAGACAAAATTTCCTTCCTGAACAATGCGACAAGTGCTGGTACACATGAGGAAGCCAGTGCCTCACAGGAGCTCTGGGATGAACGCTGTGAGGACACAGCTCAGCACCTGTTTCTCGAGGCACATCAAAACTGCTATGCTTGCACACCCTTACCTTGCACGTGAATAAGCTGCACTTTACAGGAGTTACTCAAACCATTCACAAAAAGAGGTAGAAAGTGTGACTAACACGTATCAGGTTGGCACAGTTAAGACTAAAGCTGTGAACATACAAGCAGGACCACAGAGGCTGTTCATTTAAATAATGTTAAGGTGAAAAATCCTCAGGTAATTTGGAAGCTAAAGCAGCATAGCACTCATACTTCACCACTTTTCATGGGTATAGTGCAGTGAACTGCATCAGCTCTCCTCGTCAGGGAGTCTGCTCCCTCACTACACCGCTTCGGTGTGTGCCACCCATAGTACCCAGAGACCAAAATCAGGGTGGGATTCTTTTCTTCTAACTTTGAGCCTTTAAGAATTAGATGTAACATCTGTGCTAGACATCATAAGAGTTTTGTAGTAAGCAGAGAGGAGAAAGCACTACCAAACGATCAGTCAACCGACCTGTTTTAGATGCATATTCTAGGCTGATATGACTTGCCCTCAGGATACAATTCTGCTGCTCTCTTTGAAGCCAAAGTGACTGTGTCAGACATCTGCACCTAAGGATTTGACCGTTACGTCAAAGCAGACAAATGCTAAGGTATTGCCTAAGAGGCAGTTGCTAGGGAGAGATCAGAAGAAAGCACACCGAAATGAAGTGACTTGCCCTAAATGATGCAGCATGGCTAAGACTGACATGGTAGGTGGCAGTTAGAAGTGGAAAGGATTCTAGAAAGTTACAGGATCAATAGTGCCAAAGAGAAGTCTTTTCCACTGACCTTGGGTCAGGCCCTGAGTGTCTACAGGAAAATCATCACATGTGAAACTGTAAGTAACGAAAGCGGCCACAGAAGGAAGCTGTAAACACATACTATTCTGCCTCTTCTTCTATCATGTACATTCAGCTCGCAGAAAAAAATCCTAAGAAGTTGAAAAATTGTATGGACACTCCACTACTTTCTTTGTGTTTTCACCTTTAGCAAAAATGCTCTTGCTAAGACCAGCGTATGAAAATGAGGTAACTAGCTATTCCTTTGCCATTTCATTCACTGTAACTATCTGACAGCCACCACACAGCACTTTTTAATATTATGCAATGCACTTTTCAATTAAGCAAGAGGCTGCATATCTCTGCTCAGTATCCCTAGTGGCTTTAAATAAGCTTTTCACTTGTTCCATCTCCAGCACTTGTTTGGCACAACAGTAATTCTTCCAGATGAGAGAGAACCTAGTGATCATAAAGAATGAATTATTTACAGAAAGATCAGTACTCCAGTTCATGTCAAGACTTCACTAATTGTAGCTAATTGAAAGTACCACACTGAACACATGTGCAATGCTCTTCAGGTTCATAAAAGCCTTAAGTGCTTTTAAATACTACTGAAAAAAGGAAAAGGCTCAGAGGATCAGTAGCAGAAAACAATACCTTGTACTTTTAGAGCACTGACTCAAATCAAGTCAATCAAGGCTAAAACACATCATCTGCTAATTGGTTGATGGGGATAGGTAATCCCCTTTTCTAATGGGCATATGCTACCTTAAGCCCTCAAAGTCAGAAGCCCTAATTATAACTATGCAGATCAGACAGAACTACTTTCTGCAATTTAGCTTACCTATGCTCTGCCTCCATGCTGTCCCACCATTGAAGCAATGCTGTTGACCCAGATCTTTACAGTGCTTTTCAACAGATTTTTAAAGCATTTTACAAGCCAATTAAAAAAAAAAGAAAAAAAAACAAAAAAAAAAACCAGAGGAACTGACCTCACAAGACTCCTTAAGCAACCAGCAGCAAAGCTCAAGCCCAGGTTCATTGTTTTATTCAGTAAACTTAGTTTCACCAAATACGGTGAGCCAATCTAACAGATCATTGCATTCAAGAAAACAAGGGGTGGGGGGGAGTTTTCTGCAAGGTTGGTATGTCAAATCATCTCACAGCAGTGTCCTGTGATCACCAAAGCCTGCTCCAGGGACAAAGCAGGATCACAACCTCTTCAGCAGCTATTAAGAGCAGCAAACTATTATCCACACCAGGCTCCAGAAATCTGCCCTGATGCATTAGGTTTAGAGAGGGCACTCCTTAAGAAATCACACCTCGCAGAAGTGCGCTAGTAACCAACTGCTGGTGTATAAGTAACTGGAGGTAGACTAGATACCAGCTGTCCCTTCTAGTATTAGTCTTGAGTTCAATTCCTTCCCTGTCCAAGAGGATTCAAACCCAATACACATGCTCCTTCTCAGGTGATCGCCCAAAACAGCAGGTTAGGGAATACATTTTCAACTTGCTGTTCACGGGTCCTTGTGGTTATTCATGAAATGTTTGCAAAGAACCCATAAAACATAACTGAAAAGGAAAGCTTACTTGCCAACAAGCTTAAGTTAGCCCAACAGCAATCAGCAAGACAGAAGAAAAGGGGCTAAGAACTCACATTTCCATTTCTCCTCTCTCACATTTCATCTGGAATTTTTTTTCCACTCAATGACTGTTTTAAACTCATGTGGTCTGTAGTGTGTGTGATAGGTAGGCTCAGCCTTCCCAAGAGTTGAAGAACAGGGAAACTCGTCTGCAGGACATCTGAAGATCCATTAGTTTTCTTACTATCAGTGCAAGTTGGGTTTTTTTTTTTTTGAAGAGGGAACATGAGCACATTTCCTCATTTGTTTTCAAAGTGAGTCTTGCTTGCTGTTATGAAAGAAGTTTTTTCCCCCTCAGAAAAATGGGTGCCCATGCCTTATGTCAGAAGCTCTAAGATATCTCAATCCCTGGCTAAAACTAGTTGCAGGACACATATAGCTATGCCACATCCCCAGCATTGCCTATTTTGTAGCACCAAGTGTACTGTATGCCAGAGTTTCAGCCCACGTTTGCTCAGTGCAGTAAACGTGTAAATCTTCCTCTGAAACCTGACTCCAGCCACACTGTGCCCATGATTCTGGATTCTGCTGCACAGGCCAAAAGCCCAAGTAGCCAGGAGTGCAATGACAAACCTGAAACAGACTTAAACATAAACAAACTAATGTAACACTGGAACAAGCTGAAATAGTACACGTTATATTGAATTACCCATTTCTTTCTTAGTGAGAGGACTGAACAAAGTAAGCTTCAATGTGTTTCTCCTGAGAGCTGAGCTTTAAGTCCAAAAGCATTCTAAACCAGGCTTGAGTCATAGAGTCCCATTTTGTTTAATTTCTAATTAATGCTGAACAAATAATTGCTTGGTCTCAATCCCGCATCCCTCCATGCCAATTAAAACCAAATTGATGTCTCTTGCAAAATTCTTATTGGGCTACACAAACTGTTACAAAACCTGTGCTGCCAGAGATCAGATAAATATCAGTGCAAAACACAATAAGTAGGATTTTGAAATTTAAAACACAGAAGAACAAACACTGTGTCCACAACAAGAGCGCGTACTCATAATAGGGTAGTTAAGCCCTAGAACAGGTTGCCCAGAGATGTTAAGGAACCTCCATTCACAGAGATCTTTGAAACCTGACTGGCCCTGAGCAACCAGATCTGACATTTAAGTGAGCCCTGCACTAAGCAGGAGTCTGGACCAGAAATCTCCAGAGATCCCTTCCAACTTCAGTATTACTATGATTCCACATACATTGACATATAAATGGAAAGCTAACCTTATGAGATGAAGTGGAGGAGTATGTAAATGACTACCAGAAACATTCATAAAGATGTTAACAGCTTTTATTTCACTGGTGCAAGGCCCATGTGTCATCCACCACTCACCAACATCAGAACAAAACATCTTCTATGAAACAGCTTCAGAAAATTCAAAACGAAGTAACAGTGGCTATAATAAACTTCATACAATACTGTAAATCACTTAGTTTATGTCATCCAAACAAGAACACATCAGTTTCTAGCATACATGGCGCTTTTTTTGCCCAAAAAAATAAAATACCAGCACAACTCCAATACATGCCTCACACCTGGAAATGCGTAACATCACTCCATGACATTGATAGCTGTTCGTATTTAGAACTAGTCATCAATTCACCCTACCAATATCATAAAATACAAAATGATATGAAAAACCTACATTTACAAAGTACAGTCCCAATCCCGCAATCTAATCCTTTTGGGCAGGTACCTGCATCCATTCCAACTCCCCTGAAGGCAATGTGGTATTTAGTACTCCATTGCTAAAGATTTGATTGCAGAATCAGGGCACAAGTGGAAAAGGTTTAAAACTTTCCACAAGAAGTAAAACACTGCCTTATTCTTCTAGATTCAGTTTCAGTAGTATTTGCACAACCTCCTAAACCATGACTTACCTATATTTTCAATTACCTCACATTTAGGAAGAAAGAAGGATAGGCTTTAAAGTAGTCAGCAGAGAAATGGCTTTTACTGAAATGACCTGGGGCTGTAAGTTGTGCTTTAGTGCATGGTGGTGATCCAAAAGCTTCCAAGAGATAACCACACCTTGCTTCAGTATTTACAGTACCTGCTGCCTTCCTCTGCTTTACGTGAGTTTCTTCACCAGCAAGATATCAGAGATCTTGTTTCCATTAGATGAGCATTATGACATGACTCCAAAAACAGGATTATGACGACAAATACTAGGACCATACTCTTCATAGTCTTTCTTGGTGTGACATACTTGGAAAAACTCTGGCTATGAAAATATAAAACAAATCCCCTCAAAAGCATAAGAATACATCAAGTAGAAAAACTGACAAGTAAACTAATGCCTGAACATTTTTGTAGATTGCAGCTTTATGATGTGGTATTACATTTTTAAAATAGAATAAAACTAGAAATATTAGCATATGAATACAATTAATCAAGAAAAGTTTGTCTGGACAGAAGACTGCTTTTAAACAGAGCAAAAAGAAATCCCATTTTGGATACAGGAATTGCTTCCATTTTCATGTATTTGTTTCTCTCTCGGGTTTAAGACCATTGATTTGGATCCTATATTTCTGAAGTCCTAATTAATCTCTAGTGCTGATTTCAAGAATAAAGGGACTATATTGCAACTATCATATAAAAACTACTTCAGAATTATGTCAAATCATTACATCCTGACACAAGTAAAGCTCCCACGTGCCCTGTACTAATTTTACAGAGATAGAAGTTGGGTAAGGATTCCAGAATGTGACACAGTTTAGGCTGTCACAATGAAAAGGTTTAAAACTTGGTCCTCAGATCAAACATAGCCAGAAGACAATATGCAATTAAAAAAAATCAGAACAACTTTGATAAAAACTTACTGTTGAGGCCAGCATGGAACCGCCGAACCAAACTGCGTAACGCTGCATGTGATGTGTTATCACTTGAACTTCAACTGGTTTGGGCTAAGAAAAACAGAAAACACTCAGACCCAGACATCTTCAACCCTCCATTCATATCACTATCTCACAGTTATTTCTCAGTCTGCTGTGTTCCCTAGGAGACCAAGTCATAAAACGCTTCATGATTAGTATGCTGAAGGACACAACAGTTAAATCCCTCTTGCCTACTGCTAAGATCACATATCTCCTAGAAGGGAAACCAGAATTGCCCTTAGAGACTGCTCACAGTAACTTTAAGATTCCTGTAAAGACACATCATACATTGCAAGGCTACCAATACACTTACCACCACATACATATATACTACTCAAGTTTACGACACTGCATTTTCACTAGAGAGGTGAAAGTTTTGAACTGTATTTCTTTCACTACTCATGTAATTAATGCACTTGAAATTCTTACTTACTTTTATCCGACCACCACTGAGTTCCTCACTAAGTCGCAATCTCGCATCCACTACTCTTTTCAAATCCCTTTGCAGTCGTCGTCCAAAGTCCCTGAACATCGTGGATCCTCCTGAGAGGACCACATTCTGTGCAGAAATTAAAGACACATTCTTTAAATCCATCTTCAAGTGGGTTTCCCAAAAGCCAAAAGTGCAGAGGTGACTATTTGGATCTTAACATCATTATGAAGCTGGTAAGCTGCACAGAACACCTTAAGCATTGCTCTCTTCCATAGGAGGTCCATGGTCCCTTATTTCCTTCCCTCCCCGCCTTAAAGAAGAGTTTTATGTAGAATATGTTATTCAAAATAGGAGGATTCCATTAACATGGTGAGCTAGTACCCTACATGTGCAGAGCAGCAGAAGTAAGACACTACATCAAAAAAATTCCCAGGGATGCTCATAGTAAGTAGTTTTAGCCCTCATACCAAATAAGGCTCTAGGCTCATCATATTACTGTTACTGGCTTTCCAAAGGTGTAGAGTTATCTAGAATGCTTTTTTTTTTTTTTTAATTTAAGAGTTAAACTTCAAAACATAGCAACCAGCAAGTCCAATGATTCTTTAAAATGGTACCACACCTCCAAAGAGGACTGCAGTACAGAGAAAAGTACAACGCCTTTCACTTTTCTTATTTATACCTGCTTGCCTGGTATGACTTAGTTTTCAGAGCAGAACCACAAGCCTCTTAGCCCAGACGAGTACTCGGATTCTAAATAAGATTTTTAGAATGTCACATCCTTAATTCTGATAAAGTTGCAGGGTCATAGACTAATGCAGAAGTCATTTCAAAAGTGGGGTGATTCAAAACAGGAACCCTCGACCATAACATTGGTGGCAGCAAAAATGCATTTCATAATCACAAAAATGAACTCTATATGACAAAACTGCGTGTGGGCCCCTGCATACTGCTGCAACTGCAAACCCAAGTGCCAACTATCGCTTACAAAAACGACTTACATGCCTTAGACACATGTCCACAAGGAACTCAACTGAGATCAAGAGTTCGTTATACATAGGTCAAAGGATTCTCTCTCAGTAATAGTTTTTGACACTGCAGACCAAGACTGTGCATGTAATAAAAGAATCCCTGAACCAGTTTTCAGCCAGGAAGCCTGCACACAGACCTGAAGAGTCAGAGACATGCATAAAAAGCATTCACACTTGCAGGGTGCAGAAGTACCTGCTTGGATTTCAAGCAACAGATAACAGGGAAAATCTTGTTTATAACTTGTAAAGTGAGAAGAAAGCCATTTGGATATTCATGAAAAAAAATTTGCGCTGCACATTGTAAATATCATTACAGTAGGAAAAATTCATTTCTTCACAGCTTCAGATTATCTACGGTACAAAAGGGTGCATAACAAGGCAGGTGTACTTAAAAGAAAAAGCACACATCCCCATAACGTTACTGAAACATTTCCCAAAAGAAAGAGAAGGACAGAAGAACCATATGTATAAGCAGGAGCCAGAAACCACAGTTGGTCCTAAAACTAAAGCAGGAGGGAAATTGCCCCTGCTCCCCCCATACACAAGAACATCTCTTCCCCTGCCTCAAAGAGGTCATGCACTCCACATGGGAAAGAAAACTGCTAATGGGGAAAAAAAAGACTACAACCAACCTGAGTGATGAAACAGCAATTAAAAAGATGCCATCAAAAATGTTACCTGGAGATAACGAAGTTGGTGAAGATGGTGAAAGCAGTAATTTGATCCAAAGCAAATGAAACTTCAAGTATAACCCATAAAGTGGACAATGCTACCACTAAAAATAGATTTCAGAATACACTTGCAAATAATTTTTTTAAATACATCTGAGACCAACACATGCAACTACAAACTTAGTAGTAACATTGGGAGGCTCTTTTATCATTCCAGGGTTAGAAGCTAAGAGGTTACACCCTCCTCACATTACTATTATTCAAGTACTTCTACACACTGAAAGAAGTTTAAGAACAATGCCAGCCAAGGAGAACAGAAGCGCTAGAGTATACTTGTTGAAATGATGAGTCATCTTATTACCACATATCTGGTCAAGCAGAATTTCAGATATAAATAATTAGGTGACACCAGTTGCCATAAGATGGTTAATTACACAGTTAAGAGTTCCTCTGTGCCATGCACTTCTTGTCAGAACTGGGCCAAATCTGTGCTAACTCTTTAGTAGAAGACTGCTCACGTATGGGCTTCAGTAAGTTATCAAAACTCAGCAGGTCAGTCTTCTGCAAGGAGGTCAGAAGCCAGGTAGTTCTCACTTACAGTGAAAGCAGAGTCTATATACATTCCCCACTCCTCAAACAACACGCTGTCCTGGTTTCAGCCAGGGTAGAGTTAATTTTCTTCATAGAAGCTCGTGTGAGGCTGTGTTTTGGATGTGGGATGAGAAAATGTTGATAATGTGCTGATGTTTTGGGTTATTGCTAAGTAGTCAAGGACAGCCCAGCTTCTCCTGTTGGCCTGCCAGCAAGAAGGATGGGGGTGCACAGGAAGCTGGGAGGGGACACAGCTGGGACAGCTGACCCAGGCTGACCAAAAAGATATTCCATACCATATAACATCATGCTCAGAATATAAAGCTGGCACAAAGAAGGAAGGGGTGGAGGGACGTTCAGAGTTATGGCGTCTGTCTTCCCAAGAAACCATTACCTGTGATCGAGCCCTGCTTCCCTGGAGATGGCTGAACCCCTGCCTGCCCATGGGGAGTGGGGAATGAATTCCTTGTTTTGCTTTTCCTGCGTGCGTGGCTTTTGCTTTACTTATTAAATTGTCTTTATCTCAAACCATGAGTTTCCTCACTTTTACTCTTCCGATTCTCTCCCCCGTCCCACCGTGGGGGAGTGAGCCAGCAGCTGCGTGGGGCTTAGTTGCCAGCTCAGGCTAAACAACGACACACCCCCATCACTTACAAAGGACCCAGTGAAGGTGGGAAAAGACTATCAGATTAAAAAAAAAACAAAAAACCGAAAGCAGAACAAAAACCACCACACACCAAACTACAAACCAACCACCCTCAACACAAAAAACCACCCACACCACCCCTCCAGCAAATACCTTCTCTAGAATAACCGAGTGTAACACAACACAGTAATTCCAGTAACTATTTAAATATTGACAGTGAAGCATGCTAAATACATCTGTGGAGAAAGCTTACTAGTGATGTTTGGGATTTGACTGCCTGGGAATTCTCTGGCCTCCCAGAAAAAGACATAGAGGAAGTTAGGATTTAAGTATCATTTCCAGCTGATTCCTTTAAACAAGGTGATTTCTTCTGATCATACTCTACTCAAACACACTTCGGCTGGTTTAACAGCTCTAAGCAGACCACAGGTTTCACAGCTAACCCTGATTATCATACCATCTGACAGGAAGAAGCTCCAGTTGATTTTTACATTTATACCTGTAACATTGTAACTGGTTGAAAATTTAAGTTGTTTCAAAAGAATGTACTCCCTTAGAAGAGAGGCTTGAAGACCTTGCACACACCTGAAAAAGTTAACTACAAGTAAATAACGAAAGCAGGCCATTTCTGGAAGGAAACTGGGAGTGAACACCAATCATCTCAGAGGGCTGAAATGAAATTTCTCACTTCACATCCATGCCCTTTGCTTCTCTTATGAACTCTAGGATATTGAGCCTCTCTCCATACCATTTCTGGTATTATGTCCATACAGTGCAATACTGCAAAGACATGAAACTACCTAACAAAACAACCCAGTTGTAACAGAAATCTCTATCTAAATAAAGTTTACATAAAAATTCCAAAAGGTTAAATTCACTTTTGCAGAATTCAATGCTACCAAATACAAGGTGCTGAACAGGTTTGTAATGCCTTGTAACACAGTCTAAGCGCACTCTCAGCTGGACACTTCAGAAGTTGCAGCATCAAACAGAGAATCATCCACTGCTTTTCCGGCAAATAAAACACATCCCCATTTCCCCTCCTTCCAAACAGTAGTCTAAATTAAAGTTTTTTAACATGACACCACCACACCACTAGAGACATGTAATCAGAGCAATATACGACTGTTAATAAAAATTATTATGGGTTAAAACTGGAAGGTTCACAAGCTGAAGATGAGCGCTTCATGAGCAAGTGAATCAATTAAGCTACATGCCTCTGTTAATTTAGTTAAAACAGGGCAGTATTTGCCAACATTGTATGGAAAGTATAATGACAAATATTATACATATAAAGCAACAGATATATCACAAAGAAATAAATGTGAGAAACACTATTTTAATGTATTGTGAGAAATGCTATTTTTTGAATAAGTTTGACTTCTAATGATGAAGAAACAATTTCTATTTCCTTAAAATAATGATTTTCAACGTTCATTTAACAGTTCAAGTCATAGCAAAAAAGTTCAGCATGACTTATGGTCGTGCTGTTCTGCAGAAATATGCCTGCACTCAGAGACAAAACTAACCACGAAATACTGCAGATGTATCGAGCTACTATTAAACCAGCTCGCATGGGCAATGTTATAAATGTAATTACAGCTGTGATAGGAATAAACAGGGCTTCTCCTCGGTAGTCCTGTTCCACGCTAACATGTTAATCACTTGGGGCTTCCACATGAGGTAAAGGAACACCTTTCCTCTCCCGTGCCTTATCATCGGTGATGCAGATCCAATAGCCTGGCAGTCCCTCCAGCCTTACCTTTCCCACGCAGCCTCACCGCTCTGCACTTAGTCATTAACAGCATACACTGTCGTTTTGCTGACGCACAGACCAGCAGAAGTCATTTGAACCCTACCCAGTCTTACACTCGAGAATACCTACAATTTTGAAAGGGAAAGGCAAGAATAGAGTCGCTCCAGCAGATCGGCTGGGAACCGTCATAGGCTCGATTTCCCTCTGCAGCTCGCAGGTGTCCACAGCGGCCCGACGACGCACAGCGGCCCGACGACGCACAGCGGCCCGACGACGCACAGCGGCCCGACGACGCACAGCGGCCCGACGACGCACAGCGGCCCGACGACGCACAGCGGCCCGACGACGCACAGCGGCCCGACGACGCACAGCGGCCCGACAGCGCCATCTACACATCACGCAGCACATGCAAAGCCGTTTTCGCATCAAGTATTAATCAGCAACTCAAGTTAGAAGTGATGTTAGGGAGGTGTTTTCCACCCCTTTAGCCTCCTGCACCCCAGATCTCAGCAGGCTTTGAGGACAGTTTGTTATGAGCTGGGCAGTCAACAGTTTAACCTTCTGAGAGAACGCTGATACCAGTGTAGTCCAAATCTTAATCGTATCAGCAAGCCCAAATTCATTATTCTCCACAATAGCTGCACACCCAGCTAGGAAGTAATCTTCACTAAGAAAGAGACAATATCTTTAAAATCCTGTCTCCATGCACCTGCGTTTCCACTGAAAACCTGGATGATTTACCTACAATAGAACACCACACTTGCCAATACACTAGAGTCCCCGCCTCATGCAATGTTTTCAGCTTGAGAAGCTAGCTTAAAAGTTTGAGGTCAAGGTTGCTACAACTTGATCCATCATGATTTGAATCATGAATATTTAAACATGCTTAGCTAGGCTCTTTCAGAGTTACTTCTGATAGAATTTACCTGGTTTCACACGTCACTTATCTGAAATTCCTTCATCCACGTATTTGTGCCAAAAACACAGCAGAGAAAAGTTGATAGAAATCAATTGTGGGTACAGCCAACGACCCTACACTTACATCCTTTCTACTGGGAGAAGGCAGAGACCTCAGAACTGTCAGTACTGTTCTCATCTCCTGTTACCATCTAAACTCTGGGAGTATCTGGGGAGACACCCTGGATGGGGAAAAAAGGAAGATGAAGTAGAGCGTGGAGTAAGAGTTACAGTTTCTGACCCTGTTACCAACAAAAAAATTACCATTTATTAAAATATCAAGCAGTTTTTAGAATGTCTGAAAGCCCTTTGTTCACTTTAAAGCTATTATATTCGCTAGCCAACTGTTAAATTCAGCTACTCTTTTTTGACAATAAAGTGTCAAAACTCATGCCCTAACTGACAAAAGCTAGGACAAGTTTCAGAGCATTTGCAGGTTGAAAAGAGATTTTTAAACAGCAACTAGTATTGAAAACATGCAACACTAGCATCTGTTGTGGCTATACCACAGAGCAGACATTTCCCACTGATGCAAGCTGGCTGTGCAATAGTTACACTGCATTTAGTAGTATGCTTACAGCAACCTGAAAGCTGGGGGAAGGACCATGTTTTTCTGCAGACCATAGTCCCCATCATACTACTGCTCTCTCCCTCTAATTTCTCTGCATTCCTGTGGTATCATGAGATAAGTATAAGGAAAGGTTGTGGAGCAATATTTTAAGAAAAAAAGCAGCTAAACAATTCTTAAAAAAAATAGAACTAAATGAACTATACACCATTGTTCCTGAAGAATGCCAAGGGTGATGCAATGCCTCACTGAGCCCCATAAAACATGATCACATTTCTAGCTGCATGCAGGATGGGTCATTTTTCAATGGAATTTAACACTCAGGAATGAGCAACATAGCAAGGATACCAGATTATTTCAGCCATGTGGTAAGATCCAAAATCTTACTCCATCATTTCACCTAAGCACTCACTTTAAATCTCATTCTGCTTTCTGAAGATTTGGGTTTGTTTAAGAAAAAAATCCACCTTATTTCTTCAAATTTCAGTGCAAGTTCCCTGGTTCCAAATACAGCAGCCTACCTATCTTCTTCCATTTTAGCAGAAAGCAGCTCATGCCAAGCAATCCAGAACTCTCAACTCTGTGTTAGAGACAGAGAGACAGGATACGAATATACATCAATTCTTCCAAGCAATTACATTAAGATGGTGTAATCATGAATTAAAAAAAAAGCGTATGGCTGGCTTCATCACATGTGAAAAGGTGTTTGTGCTTGGTATTGAACAGCTACAGGCTATGGGATATGGCTGAAGAACAACAGTCTTATGAAGGTCCTGCTGGTCCAAACATCAACATAAGGTAAGATAACTGGCTCTGTAAGAGAGATGTGGATCAGACTGGGAAACAGGGATACTGGCGATAAAACTAAAAAAGAGAAATACTATAGGACATCAAAAGATGAGTTGTGAAACAATGTTTCAAAGGCTACATACCACATATAATCTGCAAGAAGGGTACTTGCAGGTATTTTCTGCATGAACTCTAAGGAAGAATCCAAATACATTTGATGGAAACCCAGCTCCAAAGCACAGGGCCCTGTGGAAGCAGCACTGTGGAAAGTGAAACTGATAAACCACAGAAACTAAGAGAAAGTATGAGTGGATTTCTGCACCTATATGTTGTTTTAAACAATGAGAACAGAGATGCACATCCCTTTGCAGTGACCTTGCTTAAAGAAGATAGCAACTATTAGCATTAATAACTACTGACATCTATCATTACATTCAATAGGTAATTGTGTAACTGTTTTAATTAAGCAAGTATGATGAAAAACAGAAAATGGAAAAACGGTCTCAATCAGTGGCAAGTCAAGGGAAAGTTATTTTCCTGCTGATTATGATGAGGAAAGATTAACTTAACCTCAATTTTTAAATAACACTTTCTGGAAATAAGTACTAATCCCTAACCTACCAAGCTATTGCTCTATGGCAGCTTTGGTCTTTCACGACAAAAGCACCAGACCTTAAGCACAACCAGACACTAAGAGTTTCCTAAAATCTTCTGCAACATACCTAAGCTTTGAAGACATTGAAGACATCTACTGCAAAATTCACTCCACATATGAGCTTGTTGAGTAGTTTAACTTCACCTTTTAAGCTGCTCCACAAATTTGCCCAGAAGCACTAGGTCTCATTCTGGATTACAGAGTATGTTTACTAGGCAAGTAAAACAGACTACAAAACTTTAATAGTTACAAATTGCCCTAAGACTTAGTTGGAATTTAACACTCATTCTAATAGGTAAGCAGAACTACCACCTTTCACATGAGCAAGTAAACCTCTCCGTGCTATTGCTTTACGCTGGTATTTCCAGAAGGGCACTGCTGCTGCACAAACAGGAAACAACCAGGAAGCATCGGATGTGCTGCCAATACAGTGAGAGCTTGCCATAGGCCATGCCTGTCAGTACCTTCCTTTTCATTTCTTAAAGAATCAGTGACTGAAAGTACTTTCTGGACTACACCCTGGGGAAGTTTAAGCAGGCCTAATTATTGTCTCTTAAAAAATTTTAAGTCTTCATGTATTTTAATACTGAGTTTGATACCTGGATAAAACTGCAGACAGTGGGCAGACACAAGTCAAGACTGTGAAAAGAAAATATGTATCTGAAATCACTGCTTAATGAAGTGAGTGGCGGAGGGGAGCGAGACCATGATGTAACCCTTAAAATGGTTTACGCACAAGAATTTACATTACAAATGTCAGATACAAATAACATCTCTCTGCCTCAGTTCCTCAGGGATAATAGTTACCTATATATCAAGCCACTGTTACAGATAACCCATCTTCCAAAAATAAAAAGCAGCAAATACCAAGTATTCAGATGTGGCACTTTGTTTAACCTAAACTTTATTTCTATTCAAAGTTGACACTTCTCATAGCGGGGAAAATGGTAGCTATGCTAGCATATGCTTCATGACGGTGATAATTTATTTAAAGACCAAGCATCAACAAGTTAATCTTACAACAGAAAAAACATACCTTATATAATGGACGCCTGACATCAATGGGACAGTTCTGTATAACTTCATCAACTACATCCGAAATGGATTCCATAAAATCCGGATTAGCAAACTAAAATGAAATAGAAGCGGCATTAGATTTTTTTGTCCCAAGAATGGTGAAACAAAAAGGCAGAACTGAGACTGTAGAGAAATTTCATAATAGCACTTTTAAAGGGAGAGGGTAGGAATCAAAGTCAGTATTTGCTTCTGCTCACCATTTATTCTATATTAAAACAAACCCACTTCTGTACAAGGGAAATGAGAATTCCAATTCTCTTCCTTGGTCATAAACTCACTGTTTACAATTCATGCACCATGGACCTACTATTGCATGTGACATGAGTTTGAGTTCTCCTGCAATATTAAACACATTGTTACTGTACATTTAAGTGAAATCAAAAATATCAGTGTGAAAATCTGACTGTTCCCCTGTAAAGAATTTTCAACGCTACCGAAATACTTATGTTAAATTCCCACCAAAAAGTCAGATTTTTTTTGCAAGCACAAAAATCTCTAATATTCAAAAAGGCATAAATACTCCAAGGTCTTGAGTAGAAATCCCCATCAGTGCAAACATCAATACAGTGCTAATGTAAATTTCTGCATTTATAAGTACTAGAGAGTCTGAGTTGCTAATGCTAGAAAACATTCTTGGACTAGTGGCAATTTTCCACTTAAAACTTAACACGAGCTTTAAAAGAAAGAACAGTTCATAGCCCAGGTTTTGCCCTTTCAGAGATTAAACTTTGAGACATTAAATGAATTATTGATACATAATAATATATTATTATAGATAAATTATCATATAACTTTAAAACTTTCCCGAAGGTATAGACACTATTTGGGATTTACATCCTGAACACGATGAAGTACCTGACTGGATGAACAACAAAAGCCAAGACACAACAAGTATACATTGAACTGAAAGAGAAATTAGCAAAGGAAGTTGGCTTGGAGATCAGGAGCCATAAGAACAATGTGAAAAATCCCCAAGAATTCAAGCTAATTTCCATAGTAAGAATTAATCATGCAAGAAGTTAAAACATGAAGCCACATAAATTAAAAGAGAAGAAAAAAGCAGTGTTGCTTCACACAGAGAGTTCTCATTTAAATGAGCTATAGCCTGAAAACTTCTCAGAAGCTTTCCACATAGATACTGATAAAACAGCAGGGCAAAAAGAGTGAGTAGAAATGACAGTTATGGCATCCAAAGCAGAGAATAACATGCTCCCAGAACAGGCACAAGAGAACTGACATGTGAAATGGCAGTCTGCTAGCAAATATCATACGGTTGGAGAACAGCAAGTAAAATACCTATTTTAAAAGTGGAGAAATAATCTGGATAACTACGAAGCCTAACTTCAAGAGGATTAAAGACTTCAAAACAAATTTTATAAACTGAAAATAGGAGAAGATTACAAGATAGCTTTACCAAAGGCAGCTTTTACCTAGCTAACTTGATACCCTTTAAAGTGAGGAGTTAAAGTCCAGCAAGAAATTCTCTTTGGATGCAGTACATATCATCTAGTGCATTTTTCTTGTCTAGAAAGTCAGTTCAGTTTTTGGTTGTTTTTTGTTTGTTTCAATACAGAGCCAAGAAACTATCAAGAAATTAAGAAAATGGAATTATCCTTTATGCTGTTCCTAACAGTCTTTGAAGAGACTATGGAAAGAGGAGCTATTGAAACGATGTCTGACATGGGATTCAATGCCTCTCTGTAAGTCCACATGGGTAAACAGCAGGGAGGACAAACTATTCAGCACAGAGGTTTAATGTTGGCTACAAGCTGACCACAAAGAGGTTAAGGCTGGAATTTAGACAAAAGGTGAGAGAACGGGGGGTTCTGGGGCAGGGGGGGTGGTGTTAATATTATTCTGATAGGAGGAGGGTAGACAAAGGGAAGCTTCACCAGTGTTAACGTGGATCTTGTTTAAATTTTTTAATAGTATTACAGGTTATGGGTGCCTGCAATAAACTCAATAAGAGTATGCAGGAATGGAGAGGACTCCTCTGCTATGCTGTAACATATTAAAACTTGACTCTTTCCTCTCCCACAACATGCTGACGCTCACTCAAACTGATCTACCAAAACCCAGACAGACTAGGTATGGGAATGTTTCCCAGAATTGTACACGTTACTTACGACCCCACCAACAGAGACTTCAATGGACTTCCCTCAGGGACAACCTTAGCATCCATGCTTTATAAATTGACTCAGTATCAAGAGACAGTGTCCAAGAGTTAGAACATTATCAGTGCAAGCTAGCATGCAGAGTAGTGCCCAAAGGGACCGGCGACATAATCAAACACACAGCGGAAAGGCACGCTGGTTTGACCCCATGCTGAGAGAAAGGGAGGAAGTACGATCTAAAATCTGTACGTTCAAACAACTTCTTCCCAGTTACGCTCGCCTTCAAAGCAGCACGATAAGGTGTTTTTAATGTCACACGGGACGTCAGAGCAGTAACGCCACGCCGCGCCGCCGATTCCCCGCGCGGCAGCGAGCCGAGGGCGCAGGCCCGCGCAGCCGCCTGAGCGGCCTCTTCCAGCCGCGCGAGGGCGCGCTGGCACCAGAAGTGGCCGCGCCGCCCTCCCCCCACCCTTCACGCGCACCGCAACGCCTCCGCTAACTTCGCTGCTGCTGGTCCCCGTTCTTACCTCAGGATGAAAGAAAATTTCAGGTCCAAGGAACCTTTCGTAACCGACATCTATAACAAACTTGGTTTTGTTGATGGCGTTGATGCCAGTATACTGTTTGATCCATTTTCGAGGATCTCCGTCGTACTTGGCAAATTCTTTCACGATGTCAGGGCAAATGTAACAGTATTTCTCCTGTTCAGAAACACCATGCATCAAAAATTGCCGAAATAATTATTCCATCATTGAACTAAAGTCTAACACAATCAGAAAACAAAAATAAGTGAGCATTCTTACAGGTGTTCTCACCCAAATGGCTACTGAAGACTCAACCCTACAAGACAATGCACATGGCCTACTCGTTTCGGTACAATTGCACGCTGGCTCAGCTAGATTAGCCTCTCAAAACAAAAACGTCACAACCATGAGGTCAGTGACGATAAAGAAGTTCAATGGCAAGCCTTCATTGCAAGATCAGACCCACACAATCACGCTACTGACATTACATACGTTCATTTTTTATTAAATTAAAAAGCAAACGTTAAACAAATTTAAAGCTTAAAATGCCAATTTAATCTGCAGAACATATTCACTCCAAACAGTCTAGCACGAAGGTTTTCTTCCTCTTTCTCCTTCCCCCGCACTTGACTGGATAAATCACCAGAAGCTTGCGTAATTACAATATACTGCCTACATCTGCATTTTTAAGAGAGCTGCTGGCAACTTGTTAAAGCCAAAAAATTAGCTCAGAGAGTTTTATTTAAGTATTTATTAAGAGATAAAGAAGGGTGTACCTTTATGGCTTTTGCTGTCTCCAGAGATTGTTCAGGAGGAATTCCCACCTCCCTTTCCCTTAGGAGCTGTTGAATAAAGTAAGTAATATCTCTACCTGCAATAGGAATATGTTTGATGCAACTTCCAATTACATAGCCTTCTGCCTGCGCAGGAGGAGAGGAAAAAAATATTAAGGGAAAAACCTACTGTGTATATTAATAATTAACAGCAAAACTAACATCCGTTTTTATAACACTTTGTTTTGATTTTTAACTAAAAGTACTATCTTGACACTGTAAAATGAGTATAAAAGTGTGCAACACACTGCAAAGTGGATGTTATTTTTACTTAAGACCCCGATTACCACATATAAACAGATATTGATTATCTAATAGATACACAACTGACAGACAAAAATCTTGCACACATTAGAAGACAATCTAATCAGACATTTCCTCTTAGGCATGATCTGAAAAGAAAACATAATATAAATAGGCCACTCATGTCCTGTTTGAAAGTGAAAAATTAATATAAATGAAAATACTGAGAAGATCAGGTCAATACCAAAACACAAGATGAAGTTAAAGGGAATCAAATTTTCATTCCAAAATAACTGATCATTCAAGCATACTGTATGTTTCTGAAATACACAAAATGATATCAACAGATGTCAGTATGCACCGATAATTCTGTATTTTTAACATCCTAACATAATTAAGCTGTATGAGATTGACCATTTATATGATTATGCATTTATACAAGCTTGTAGCTGTTTCACAGAGTTCGCTAACTTCTAAAATACAATAAAATAATATAAAAAACACATGTTATCAGCTATATTAAACAATCAAAATACAGGACATCAACAAAGTTAGGTCATTTCTTGTCAGACGTTGGTGGCATGCAGGAGATCCAAAGCTGTGATAAGCATTAAACAGAACTGAGGCATCACAGTAACAGAAGACAGGGGTTTACATAGAAATAGCCTTTAAAAAATGGTCTGACAATTCCTTACTGTGACCCTCCGATGGTCTGCAAGCTAAATTATCTGAACTTAGTTATGCAATTAATAAAATACTTATCAAAACAATCAAAAGGGAGGAAAAATCCCAAACAACCAAGCAACACTAAAAAGTTAAAAATAATGTTTCATTTGACACTTCTTATTTAAACCTCTAGTAAACAAACCCTGCACTTGTCCAAACCACCGATGATTTCAAATTGCATCCTGACACATACCACAGGAATTACGTGGGTCACTCCATCACCACTATCGATGACAATTCCAGTCAAAGTTCGTTCTCCAACCTGCCGTGACGTCCAAGAGGCAGCTAAGGCCAGCACTGCCTATATGAGAAAGAGTTTATATTTAGAAGCAGGCACAGTGTGCTAATTTATAATCTCAGAAAATACTGTTTCAAACATTTTAGACCTGTGCATGCAGAAGACTGTACATACTGCAGCTACATTGTACTTTAGAAGTATATATTCACTTTGATCACCTGAACAGCAATGTAAAGTCCTGGTATGTTAAATGATTCAAACATGATTTCTGCAAGATACTCTCTGTTTTCAGGTGTGTTCAGCGGAGGCTCTGTCTGCAAAAAAGAGTTTTGAAAAAGCACCTCAATAGAGTCATAACAGTTCATGCACTGATTAGCTTGGTATTGTAATCAAACTTATAAAATTCTCAGTGCACTCAAAATAGAAAATATCAAAGAGAAACTCGTTTAAATAAAGTGATTGAAGCTTTTCAAAAACAAAATCCAACCTGCAGTAGCCAGCATCACAAAATGAACTGAATTTAATTATAATGAAGCTTTATAGATTACCTTCCTCCTCCCTCTCCTGCCTACCCCCTCCCCCTGCCGGTTGCTGAAGAAATAAAAGACATATATAGAGAAAAATCCTCCAGCAGAGCTACTTATGCTTGGAACATTATTTAGTTTTTCTCTAACAGAAATATTTTCTTGCCTAGTCTCATTAACTCACCATCAAAAAATAGTGATCCTCAGGTTCAGCTCGTAGGTATTTAAAGATGACCTGCTCCATGAATCTCTCCATGAGGTCCCAGTCTTCAACAATACCATGTCGTATAGGCCACTGAAGCAAGAAAACTTGTCAACATACAAGGAAAAACAAGCACAGAAATAGGAACAGCCTAAGTCCCCAAACCCTTACATCTTCTGCAACAACGAAAATACCTCATCTCATGGTTACCTTATCAAATCCTACATTCTAATTTAACTTCAAATAGTGCCTTTAAATTTATCTGCTGCTCCCAGGTACTTCAAATTGTGATTCTATCTTAGAACCACAGAATCCTTGCGTTGAAAGGGACCTTTAAAGGTCATCTAGTTCAAGACCCCTGCAAACAAGCCAGGATATCTTCAACTAGATCAACTTGCTCAGAGGCCAGTCCAACCTCACCTTAAATGTTTTCAGGGGTGGGGCACCTTCGGGCAACCTCTTCCAGTGTTTCACCACCCTCATGGTGAAAAATTTCTTCCTTATATCTAGTCTAAACCTACCCTCTCTCAGTTTAAAACCACTACCCCTTTTCCTATCGCTACAGGCTCTGCTAAAAAGTCGGTCTCCATCTTTCTTATAAGCCTCCTTTAAGTACTGGAAGGCTGCAAGAAGGTATCCGCGGAACCTCCTCCAGGCTGAACAACCCCAACTCCCTCAGCCTGTCCTCATAGCAGAGGTGTTCCATCCCTCTGAGCATTTTTGTGGCCCTCCTCTGGACCTTCTCCAACAGGCCCATATCTTTCCTGTGCTGAGGGCTCCAAAGCTGGACACAGGACTGCAGGTGGGGTCTCACCAGAGTGGAGTAGAAGGGCAGAACCAGGTCCCTCAACCTGCTGGCCACGCTGCTTTGGATGCGGCCCAGGATACAGTTGGCGTTCTGGGCTGCAAACACACATTGCCGGCTCATGCCCAGCTTCTCATCCACCAGGACCCCCAAGTCTTTCTCAGCAGGACTGCTCTCGATCCCTTCATCCCCCCAGTCTGTATTGATATCAGGGGTTGCCCCGACCCAGGTGCAGGACCCTGCATTTGGCCTTGTTGAACCTCATAAGGTTCACATGAGTCCATTCCTCGAGCTTGTCCTGGTCCTTCTGGATGGCATCCTGTCCCTCAGGCGTGTCAACCGTACCACTCAGCTTGAGTCATCTGCAAACTTGCTGAGGGTGCACTCGATCCCACTGTCTATGTCACTGATGAAGATTAATTAAAGACTGGTCCCAATATGGACCCCTGAGGAACACCACTCATCACCGACCTCCATCTGGACATTGAGCCGTTGACCACTACACTCTGGATGCGACCACCCAAATAATTCCTCATCCACCGAAGAGTCCACCCATCAAATCCATCTCTGTCCAATTTAGAGAGAAGGATGTTGTGGGGGACTGTGTCAAAAGCCTTACACAAGTCCAGACAGACAACATCTGTAGCTCTTCCCTTATCCACTGATGTGGTCACTCCATCATAGAAGGCTACTAGGTTGGTCAGGCAGGACTTGCCCTTGGTGAAGCCATGCTGGCTGTCTCGAATCACCTCCCTGCCCTTCATGTGCCTTAGCACAGCTTCTAGGAGGATTTGTTCCACGATCTTCCCAGGCACAGAGGTAAGGCTGACAGGTCAGTAGTTCCCAGGGACCTCCCTGCTACCCTTTTTAAAAATGTATGCAATGTTTCCCTTTTTCCAGTCTCCAGGGACTTCACCTGACTGCCAGGACTTTTCAAATAGCATGGAGAGTGGCTTGGCAACTACATCAGCCAATTCCCTCAGGACTCTGGGATGCATCTCATCAGGTCCCACAGACTTGTGCATGTTCAGGTTCCTCAGGTCACCCCAAACCTGATCTTCTCTTATAGTGGGAGGGACTTTGCTCCTCCAGTCCCGGTCTTGCAGGCCATCCACTTGGGAGGTGTGGGAAGAGACACTGAGGCAAAGAAGTCATTGAGTATCTCAGCCTACTCCTCATCCATTGTGACCAGTCTGACAGTCTTGCTCATTGAAGGGGGGATACGCTTTCTTTCACCTTCCTTTTCTGGCTGACATACCTGTAGAAGCCCTTCTTATTATTCTTTGCACCCCTTACCAAGTTCAGCTCCAGCCATGGCTTGGCCCTCCTGACCTCATCCCTACACAACCGGGCAGCATCCCTGTGCTCATTCCAGGATCCCTGTCCCTGTTTCCACCGCCTGTGCATTTCCTTCTTGCCCTTTAGTTTGACCAGCAGGACTAGAAGCCAGAATACAGACTTTATTCCTAATACCACTATTGTTCTATTGCAGCACTGTGTTTTACCTCTTTTTGTATAAATTTTATCATTTATAAAGTTAAGAATCACACTGGGCTTCAATATACCTTCGGATCTATAAAAAGAAATAAAGATCATATAGGCTATATATTTTTCAACAAAAATTCTGGCAGGGATGATGTTTACATTTTGTTCAATGTTAAGAACACAGCTGACATTTAAGTAATACAGTAGGATGTATAAAATGTGATTTTTTTTCCACATAATTCATAAGCTGGTAACATTTTGTAAGTACAAGAAGTCCTTTACTAGGGTATGGAAAATATGATTCACAGAAAAGCTGCATTGAAAACAGCCCTCCACAAAACAATTGTGACATTCCCTGAAGCAAAAGTATACAAAACATTCCCTAGTTCATATGCCATGTTAAGAGGAATCACTTTCAGCACAATATTCAGTGTTTATGACTATTTTAATAGCTAATAATTTTGAAAACTGAACAGCTGCACTGTATCAATAGATATTTATGCAAGGGTTCAAGCACCAATCACACAGGACAGCATTAGTAAAATGGACATTTAAAAAAAGGTAAAGCCATGAACCAAATCATGCAGTTTTTAAAAAGCAGCAGAAATACTTTACAAAAAAGTAAATGTGTGTTTTAAATGGCTATCAAAAAGTCCTAGAACATTATATAATAAGAATGTGAAACTTTGGAAAGACATCTTAAAAATACTCAGTGCTTACCTTTGTAGCATAGGTAGGTTTATCTATGGCTTCGTCTCCTATGAAAAAGTCCAAATCATCAACGCCTTTCATTACTCTCCTCTGAGCCTGGTCACCTACTTTGGCTGATTCTCGGATTGCAATGCCTTAAAATAAAACCCAAACAAAAGAAACCAAGATTAAAACGCTAAATACCAAGTAATGAACATCTATTTACTGAAGAATTATTTTTCAGAAATAAAAATGGGGATATAGAAAGCATAGTTTCCAGAATGTAGAAATTATGTAAGCAATCTATTGACAAGCCAATATAGCAGAGCTCCTTCTCACTCCATCACAGAATTCTGTTCACCCATCTCTCATTAATCTAAATAACAACTCAGAGAAAAATCACAGAATCACAGAATGGTAGGGGTTGGAAGGGACCTCTGAAGATTGTCTGGTCCAACCCCCCCTGCCAAGGCAGGGTCACCTAGGGCAGGTTGCACAGGAACGCGTCTAGTCAGGTTTTGAAGGTCTCCAGAGAAGGAAACTCCACCACCTCTCTGGGCAGCCTGTTCCAGTGCGCCGTCACCCTCACAGTAAAGAAGTTTTTCCTCATGTTGAGGTGGAACTTCCTGTGCTTCAGTTTATGCCCTTTGCCCCTCATCCTGTCACTGGGCACCACTGAAAAGAGACTTGCTCCATCCTCCTGACATCCACCCTTCAGGTATTTATAGACATTGATAAGGTCCCCTCTCAGCCTTCTCTTCTCCAGACTAAAGAGTCCCAGGTCTCTCAGCCTTTCCTCATACGAGAGATGTTCCAGTCCCTTCATCATCCTCGTAGCCCTCTGTTGGACTCTCTCCAAAAGTTCCCCATCTCTCTTGAACTGGGGGGCCCAGAACTGGACACAATACTCCAGATGAGACCTCACCAGTGCAGAGTAGAGGCGGAGGATAACCTCTCTCAACCTGCTGGTCACACCCTTCTTAACACACCCCAGGATACCACTGGCCCTCTATGGCCACCAGGGCACATTGCTGTCCCATGGATAACTTACTGTCTACCAGGACTCCAAGGTCCTTCTCCATGAAGCTGCTTTCCAGCAGGTCAACCCCTACCCTGTACTGGTGCATGAGGTTGTCCCTCCCCAGGTGCAGAACTCTACACTTGTCCTTGTTAAATTTCATGAGGTTCCCCTCCGCCCAACTCTCCAGTCTGTCCAGATCCCATTGAATGGCAGCACAGCCTCCTGGTGTATCAGCCACTCCTCACAGTTTTGTATCATCAGCAAACTTGCTGAGGGTACATTCCAACCCTTCATCTAGGTCATTGACGAAGATGTTGAACAAAATCGGATCTTGAAAGTCTACAAAATCTTAAAAGTCTTAACAGAATACTGTTACAGACTACATCAGTCACTACACCTGCACAAGTGCAGCATTCCACTGGAGGTACTCTTTAAGCCAATACGCAACATGATTTTCCAAGTTTCAACTCTAGAATTCAGAGAAAGAGCAGAGAAGGAGAAGAAAATAAGCTATGTACTTCAGAAATAAGTATTGGAGTCATTATCCCAGCCGGCAAGGAGAAGGAAGGGGGGTGGGGAAAAAAATCAATTTGCAGTGCTACAGAGAAATCTTTGGAGACACTAATGCTTCCCATTAGCAGGCTGCAACTACCACTAAAATTATTAGATGATGGCTGCTATACACAAGATGATGAGACAGCAAAAAAACAAATCTGGGGCAAGTTATAAATAAAAATGGAACAAAGTACTTTTAAAACATAACCTTATTTATATACATTTTTAATACATCATAATCAGCATCTAAATAACATACAGAAGAAAAAGCAGAGTAGACAGGCATCATCCCCAAAGGCACCAAGTACTATCAGCACCAAAAATTACTGACAGGCAAACAATTCTTTTGGAAACACATCTAAGGCCCAACAAGTTTATAGTTTTATAAAACAGGATTTATAACAAATTCACAGGAAACTCCTGCTCTCCCACTTCTTTAAGATGCCATTTAAACCTTTACCAGTGGTTTAGGTTTGAATTTTTTTTTTTTAAACAATGCTTGAAAGAGTAAAACTATAACCAGTACTGCAGCTACATCTGGTAAAGAACATGTGCTCCACCAACTCTTCGGCCCCTGATTACCTTTATTATTTCCTTATTTTTATACCTTCTGCTCTGAGCAGCTACATGGCAGCCTAGATGCATTAGTAAGCAGTTAACTGACAAAGTTCCCAAAGAGTAAAAGGCAGTGTTTAACATAAGTGGAGATAACCATGAGATAAATAGATGCCATTATACATGTAAATATGTAGTCAGTGCTACTATTTGCAAATATATATAGCATTTGAGACAAACTATTAAGACAACAATTAGAATCAAGAACACCAGAAAGGTACAGCATTTCAAACAAGTTTAGCATACAAAAATAATCTCCTCAACAAAAACATGTTAAATGGGCAAAACCATTTCAGTTGGTAAACATACACCCAAAAAGAACATTTTCTAATTGGAACAACTTTTTTGAATATTAAACTGTCTACAGGCCCAGACAATGTAAATAAGGCACACACCACCTGCACTTTAGTACTTAATTTGATTGGAAGCCTTCCCCAGATTATCCGGGCAGTAACCATGGTGTCAGGTAGACAGGAGGTAAATTGCATTCTGTCTACTCAAGAGCCCTGACAGAAAAATAATGGAGATAAAAAGGAAATTGGACTAGAGTTCTCTTCATCTTTGTCATAGCAACCAAGAGTTGATTTAATGAGCAACAGTCCTAGCTAACTGCAAACAAAGAGTTCTGTTTAGCTGCACTCTAGCCAAAGATGCTAACGCAATGAATATCTCTTCCCAGATGGACAAGAGACTACGAAGGCTGAGGCGGGAGTTGGAAAGCACGTCCATTTACTCACAAAACTGCTCAGTGATAGTGGTGTATATGAGAATTGGAGGGACAAAAAATTACTCACATGACGGGATAATGAACTGAGGTTCCGTATTTCCTGCATAGCCAAGTTTCGTATACCTAGAAAAAGAATGATCATGAGGTCATTAGATGCACTTAGATGTAAAAAAAAAAAAAACCCAACAAACCAAAACAACAAACCTTTCAATTCAGTACACTTCTTAAACTGAAGGCCAAACAATCGCACACCACATCTAGATTTTCTAGGTGATGCTTTCAACTGTCATCCTGCTGAGAAGAAAACTCAGAAGTGGTAAATATTTTAGGTGTTATTTATTTGTCAGACACCTTCAGCTTACAAATTTTGGTAGCGGTTTTCTCTGAACTATGAAATCTGAAAACTCAGCTCTTGCTTCTCCATTTTCTTGACCAGCTATGATATAAGATGGGCAGGCCACATTCTACCCTTTGGTAAAGAAAGCGCTGTGCAGATCTTATCTTTGGTCATGGTAGCTTTCTGAAAGGTATCATTAGACTTTGCATATTTAATATTTTCACACACAGGAAAAAAAAAAACAGTAGCGTGTCTTAAGTACAAACCACAGTTCACAAGTCTAGTTGCAATCCTGATACAATTCCCTTTCATGCCTTGCAGAAAACACTCTGTCACAGACATAGTACCTGTGTGCTGTGTGTAGTAACATACACATACTACACCAAAGTAAGTCTGCATTGATAAAATGCTTTAGAAATAGGCAGCAGATGATGTGAAGCATTGTCCGTCCCTTTCAATATCCATATAATGTCTATTTTAACAAGTAAAGGATCAAAAGAAAAAAGAAACTGGTAACTTGGGGATGAAAAAAAACAAAAAGTATTTTCACCCAAAACATAAAATTTCTGCATGGTGTAACTGGCTGTAAGTTACTTCAGGTCTATAGCAACTAAAAATAATTAACATCCCAGACTATGGAAAACAGCTCTAATTCCTCCAGGATGGGGGGAGATGACACTGAAAAGCAGTTTCCCAAAGAAAGGAAAAAACCCAACAAAATTAATTGAATAGTTGCAGAGACTGAAGTCTTTCTCTAACATTGTTATTAGGTTGGAATAGGAGCATGATTTGAGGGAAACTAGCATTATTCATATCCATTTTTACCATGAAAACCTAACACCATGGCATTCTTAAATTAGATTAGTCACAAACTAGGTCCTAAAGTGACTCTAGGGTCTTTATCTACAGCCTGCTCTCAATATTTCCAAACAATATTATGCCATCGATAAAGTAGAGGGTTGCTTCTTCATTAACAGCTTAAACAGTGAGTTCCCCTTTACGGAGTATTTGGTACAAAACCACTCATGAAGAGTCAGTTTTCTTAGATACAGGAATTAAATCAAAACTGAATTAGCAATGACCTTCGAATTTAAATGTTATTTTTTCAACATCTCTTCAAAGCTATAGCTTCAATATACTTCAAATAATAGTTAAAAAAGCTGTTTTCCCCAAGGCTAAAAAGACAAGGACTGTGTTTTGGGGGCAAGGGTTTGTTGGATTTTTAATCATCATTATATAGGCATATGCTTTCAGTCTAATCCAAAATGTTTATGCACACTTTCTGTGCCTCTCAAAAAATACAATCTGGACATTAGACTGATTTGTGAAGAAGGCCATTATTAGTAAGAATTCTTTTTATGATGATTATTGCATAGCTTCTTCACATTTTAGAATGAGGCCTACCTAGGGAATTTTGTTAAAACATAGCAAGCAACAACTGGAGTTACACTGGGATTTAAGACGCATTACAGGATACTTCCGCTTTGTTTCTCTCTCTGAAACGGGTTTTGCTCAAATGCACATAGTGAGGACAAAAGAAACCGGTTATGGATTGAAGAGACCTAGCTCTAAGACTTAGAAATGGCAATCAGGAAGAAACCTCATGCAAACAGCCCTTCAAGCCCCAGTAACAAAAAACAAAGTCAATATATACGTATATACACATATACTTAAGCATGTGAACATGTACATATACTTTTTATACATTTATATATGTGTGCATATAAAAAAAAAAATATATATATAAATTAAAGGTTCCTGTAACATAACCAGAACTCGTTTCTTAAACTAAACTCTGGCTGAGAGGCGAGTTCAGTTTGCCATCTTTTCCCTCTCTACATACATGCTAAACTTACATCCATTCACAGCCTTAAAAAGAAAACATCCTCTAAAAGTCAACTTGGGCTATCAGTCTGCAATAGCTTTACTTTCTCTCTCAAGTAGGGATCAGATCCCCCTACTGCAATAACTTATAAACTTACCAAAAGCATATAGCTCAATATTTTACTAATTTATTTTTTCACTAGCTGAATTAATCCCACTTAAGACTATGAGATAAGCTTATTTCTCAGTATCAGTGAAAAATAGTACTTTTCAAAGAACACACCTTACAAAAGATAACATCTGTGAAGATTTTTTTTGCATGCCATTAACCCATGAAGGATTAATACTAGAATTACAAGAATAACTAAATTGTCAGTTCAACGTTGAAGCAAGGAAGTGGAAAAAACAAAATGCTGTTAAAAAAAAAGATCTATTTGGGATCAAAAAGAGACAGACTTGAACAAGTGGCTATACTTCAGGTGTTTTGACAAAACAAGATGGAAGGGAAACTCAAACTACTCTCAAAAACACTGAGGAAGAGAAGGAAAAGAGACGATGCAGTTGTACTGCCCTTTGTTATCCAGTAGCCTAGTCACTCAGGACATGGCAGACTTGGTCCCAGATTTTTCTTCTGCCCAGCAGGACCCGAACACGTTCTTTCCAGAGCCATACCCAAGAGTACATTAAAGTGTTTGGGTGACCCACTTCCAGGACCTCCTACAGACACTGTTCCCTTTTATACAAGATATTTAAATATTCATTGACCTGAAAGGCTCTGGACTTAAACAGTTAGAGAGGTTACCTGGTCTCCAGTCCCTTCTCCAATGAATATTTAAGCATCTAAAACATGGTTTTCCTTCTCCTGGGTTACAGCCTAGCAGACTGATGGTAATGCAACGTCTTGTGATCTGTAAATTACAGAGACAGCTGTAGGGAACACATAGATGATCAGTATTCCAACTTAATGTCATTAAAAGTAACAGATTTATTGCCAGTGAGATAGAAAGCTACTGGAAACTCTCCAAAATATAGGGTACTGGAGACTGCATGAAAGATTAGTAGAAAACCGATCCAATAGACTAAGGCTATTTTATGCAAGGGGATTTGAAGGGACTACTCATTTTTAAAAAAAAAAATCATCTGAAAATTATATATTGTTGAAACAAGCAGTTTCTAAAAAATAAAGATCTTTTGTACACCCTGTTTTTCCCAGGTGATTAGTTAGTACACAAAGCAGTTTCACTGGCTTTTGCTTGAGGCATGGCAAGCCCTAACCCCCTTCTTTTCTGAAGTCCTACCATGAAAAAAAATGGAAAAACTTACATAGAAAAATTACTGCAAAGATGTACCAATAGACCAAACTTGGAAGCAGATACTGCACCCTCAACCATTTTAAAGAGCAGGGATGTATTTTGGAAAATTCTTACTAAAGCATGAGAACAACATAATTAGACATATAAAAATCACAAACTCAAGCAGCTGCTTTATCCATCTCAAAATACAGAGACATCCAATTTTTTTCTGGACAAGTATACGAAGACCAAAGTCCAGCTGTGAACATTTTAGCATTTCCTCAATTTCTGTGGCTTTTCTTGGTCAACATCTTTAAAACAATGTGTTACATCCACACACAAAAAAAAAAGGCTCTGAAGAGATAGATACGAAGTGACTGAAAACAGCAAAATGCTTTAAGAAAGTCCTGTAAACAAACAAAAAATGAACTCTGTAAAGAGAACGCTGACAGCTAAGATGCTAAATAACTAACACTTATTACTGCCAGAACACCTGTGATGCCATGCTGCCATGAACAGACTGTATTATCATTATTACAAATCTGCCCGAGAAACTCACAACACAAGGTCTTCATACAGACATGGAAAGGCACTTTCATGGATGTGATGAAGGAATGGGAAGGAAGAAAGAAGGGATGGAGGAAATCTCAAACAGAAAAAAAATCTATTATGTCTGCTCTATCTACCCAAGAGCACCAGCAGCCACTATAGCAATAAAGAGTATGTTAGAGCCACTGCTTTTTTTTTTTTTTTTGGAAAGTCTAGCACTTTACAGGAACCAAGCCTGTGATTATAAACAACAGTTAGTTAACCCAGGTTCCTTAGACCCAGAACAGCAATTACAGTAATGCCTGTTCACAAGTCTCACATGTAAAAAGTAGAGGTAATACTTGGCTAAAGCAACTCATTTAGCATCAGAAATATACTGAGGGAGAAAATGTACCATGTTCTGAGGTTCCAGCTATCTTTAATAGCCCAACAATAACAACAAACACCCGAAGATTCCAGTTTTAAGTCAAGCCCAGCTCACTTGTCCCAGAAATCAAGCATTTAACTCTATGCTCATCCGTAAGGCTTTGCCGAATTTTTCTTTACTAAAAGAAAAATGGAGTGATTTCAATAAAGCACATCCAAAAGAGAAGTATTCCTCGGTGCCTGCACACACACACTGAAGAGATGTAGTTTAAGACATCTTTGTTTTGCACACCCACCTACTAGTGTTCTGATGTCCCACAGCTAAATGCCAGTTAATAAAACTGGTTATGAAGTTTAAAGCTACTTAAAATAGCAACACCAAAAAGGCCTAGTAGTCCTAAGAAACTAAAAATAGCAGGCCCTTCTCCACAAAAAGACTGATAGCAATGTGTAAACCAATCACGAGGAAAACCTCATGCAAAGAAAATTAAGATGTCCTATTTCAATTTTGATGCACTACAAGTCATTTGCAAATATTAATGGAAAGATAATAGGAAATTATTACATTTTCTGCAAAATTTATGAGTAAAGATTGAACAGTTTATGCCAAAGAAAGTTCAAGTCATCCATCCAATAGAGAAAAGGAATGTTATCCTGTCCTGCAATGGACAATATGTTTCTTGCTGAAGGTTTGTACCTATTTTCTATACACTTGTTGCTTCTTTTTTGAGAAATTCCAGTATTTTACAGGGCTGAGGCTTATGGCTGCAAACAACAGTAAATTAAACCAGGCTCCTTACACACAAAAACAACAACAACAACCAGCGTCTTTTCACAAACTTCTTAAATCCCCTTACACGAGAAGAAGACGGATTAATGCCTGGACAAAGCACCTCATTCAGTATCAGAGATGTAAGTAGAAAAGTGTATTTTATATACATAATGTTCCACAGCACATGTCTGCATATACCTCTTTCTTTCTGCTATTCTTTTCCAAGTTTTTCATCTGAAAGCCCTTTTGTGAATAATTTGAATGAATTGTTTGAAGTTTGTAACCCAAAGTACATTCATGCTCACAATAAAAAGGTTTTCACAGCCCACACACAGGAAAATTCCAGAGATTGAGCATCAATGAGTCAAGCTACTTCAACTGGCTGCTTTGGTTCAGGCTCTATTTCTTCCTGAATTCTGCAAAATAACTTATTTCGAATTCAATAATCTCATTGCTGAAAAGTCTTCCACATGTCAGTGCCCTGTGGTGAAGGCAAGCAGAATTCCCACCAGCAGAGACACCATGTTGTCTCATATGAATTAAGATCATTTGGAGGCTTGGAAACGTGAAGTCACATCATCTGCGGACTATCCGAACCCTTCCTGAAACAAACTGATATACACATCCCCATACAAAAATTCCGCCACTTTTTCCCATGAAAGCACTAAATAGATTTTAGAATTTCTACTTAAATTATTATTTCTCTGAAAGGACATAATAAGCCATTTTCTGTCCTGATTTATTTTGTACAACTGTTCGTCAGCAACATCTATTCCTAGTGCAACGCTGGAATCACTCCACAAACTGAGAGCAAAGGAGGTCTCCTTCAAGAGACAGACATTGCATTGAATGCATTCTCTGGATTTTGTAGTTTATACTGTGGCCTTTTTAAAGGATCCACCCAAAGCTCCCATTTCTCTCCTTCAAAAACTCTTCAAAACTGCCAAGTAATATTCCTGTAATACCAACAGTTCTGTAGAGAGCAGATATTTAAAGTATCTTCAGCAAATACATAGAAGGAAGCTGGGAAACTACCAAGGCATATCTAATGCACAGGCAAAATTACATGGAAGATGGAACCCGGCCTCTATTCTACTCTCAAAGTTTCCAGCTTAGGACTCCAGTATTCGCCACTGAGGGGAGAGAGCTGATTTCTGGTAAGACAAGGTATAAACAGAAACACGACAAGAGACTTCTAAAAGTTTTATGACAGTTCAATAAAGACGTATTTCAAAATAGGAAACGCTTTCTCAGGAGAAGGTGGTGTGACACTGCATCACTGGAAAGTGCTTCCTCTGTTTATCTAGGGGTTTGGGGTTTTGTTTGTTTGGCTTGGTTTTGGGTTTGTTTTAAGATGGTTCAGTTTTAGAAGTTTTAAAGGTAACTTTCCAAGCATTAAATAAAAGAAATCAGTGCTGCAAATTATCTGCAGAGGAAAGGTCTATTATTGCAATAAATTGATGCAATCAATGACACTGAGGCATAGCCTGACAAGTAAAGTTATTGGCTGAATAGTTACTCATGGACCAGCATCTCCTCAAAGCCATCTGTAACAGGAAAGCACAGGAAAGACATGGACTTGTTGGAGCAGGTCCAGGGGAGGCCACAGAAATCATCAGAGGGATCATGGAACACCTCTCCTGTGAGGACAGGCTGGGAGAGTTGGGGTTGTTCAGCCTGGAGAACAGAAGGCTCCAGGAAGACCTTATTGCAGCCTTCCAGTACTTAATGGGGGCTTAGAAGAAAGATAGGGACAGACATTTTAGCAGGGCCTGCTGCAATAGCACAAGGGGTAATGGTTTTAAACAAAAAGAGGGAAGACTTAGACTAGGTAAGGAAGAAATTTATCACCATGAGGGTGGTGAAACCCTGGCACAGGTTGCCCAGAGAGGTGGTAGATGCCCCAGCCCTGGAAACATTCAAGGTCAGGCTGGACGGCACTCTGAGCAACCTGATCTAGTTGAAGATGCTCATTGCAGGGGCGTTGGATGAGATAACCTTAAAGGTCCCTTCCAACCCAAACTGTTCTATGATTCTACGATAACCATTGGGCCAAAGGAAAGATAGTAGCAAGAGCACACCATATATTCAGTATCACCTTAATTACAGCTCCCTCCGACACCTCCCACTCCTGAGGCACAGCAGAACTAGTCTATCAGACAATGAATGTGTCCTCTCTAGCCACAAACAGGTAGGAAAGACTTGTTCCCAAAACACCTCCCGAGCACAACTTCTGCAATTTAGATTCATCTTAGTCCTCAAAGACTGGAGTTACAAAACTTGTGGTTTGGCTAAGACTAGATCTCACATTGGTTTGTCAAAGGTGAAGAAGGGATGAACTAAGGACCAAGAAACACCAGTAGTACTAAGACAGCCAGCTCCCAGCTCATTGCTGGCCGGAGGTAGTACCTGGAAAGGTTCAAGAAGACGTACATGCTGTCTAGAGGCACGGCCAGATGCAATCTGGCAAGGCCACTGCAGTCCCGGAGCTGTACACGAAGGAGACGCCGCAGCCCAGCAAGCACACCTCACCTGCCTCCGGAGCACAGCTGGTGCCGGTTCACAGCTCCCAGGCAAAGCGAACGTGTGTCCACTCTCTCCAGGCAGTCAATTGGAAAGAAGCTATCCCCAATTTTAGCATTTTAATTATGCAACAGTTTAAAGTCAGAGAATATGAACAAAAACTGGACCCAAGGGGCAAAAAGGGCACATGGAGACACACCATTCCCGAAGGCACACGGCCTGCCCGGGGCGCACGGCTGGGGCACGGCAGGTCTGTCCTGCTCCAAGCTCCCAACGAGGAAGAAGGGCAGGAGGAGGGTACTCAGTGGAGGGCGGTGGGCAGCAGCAGCCGCCCCAGCGGCGGAGACCCCCGGGGAAAGGGAGACCCTCCGCCCCAGGGACGACAGGCCGAGAGGAGATCGGGACACACGGCAGGAGCCCAGCCCCGTACGAGGGGAAGGGAGTCCCCACTGAGGGCCCTGGCCGGCAGCGGGAGGCGGCTGAGGGGCGCCGGCACGACAGAGACTCCCCTCCACTCCCCAGAAAGGGGACTAGCACCGCCGCCGACCGCCGTCCCCGTCCCCGTCCCCGCCCCCCCCGCGCACTCACCCAGTGCCTCCGTCTATCACGCAGGGGGGCAGGTAGCTCGCCATGCTGGGGAGCCGGCAATGCGGGCCCTACGCCACCATCCAGGCGGCCGCCGCCGGCTCCCCCGGCCCGGCCCGGCGCGGCCTCACTGCATCGGCGGCGGAGGGGCGGTGGAGCACCATGCAGCCGCCTGTCAGCGCCGCCCCCAGGGCGCATGCGCCACCCGCCGCCGCCACGTGACGCGGCCGTCCGCCCCCGTCACTCGCGGGCCGCCATCTTGGGTAAGGGCGGCGTGGGATTGCAGGCTTGGGAGGATGTTGCAGGTGGCCTCGTCCCGCTGTCATGGGCGCTGGAGGCGGGTGGAGAAGCTTGTCAGAGGCTATGTGTGTCAAGAGAGTCGTAGCTTTGTTCTGGGCTCGATGCTGTACTCGCCTTCCAGGGCTTGTGCCTGTCAGCCAGGGCTGGCCCCAGCAAAGACACACTGGCCAATATGGATTTCATCATCTTAAAAGCTTTTTTCAAGCCACAAAGGATACAGGGTGTGTTAGAGGGAAGAAAGGGTTCACCACCCCTCAGCAAACACTGCAGATGATGCTGCCAGTCAGAGCCAGACTTGGCTCACAGTTCACGTTTCAGTGAAGGTGGGGTTTGCCCCAGGAAATAAACACCAACATTGAACCAGTCAATTGTAAAAAAAACAAAGCTGTGTTTCTCTGGGCGCAGGTGGCCACACTACAGCCCACAAATCCTCTGGGTCAGCTGTAAACAGGCCCAGAATACAACGTTGTATGCTTAAAGCACTTGGGGAAAAAAAAAAATGGGCTGCAACAAACATCACCTGCAAAGTTGTTGATACCTAATTTACATACAGGATAATGATGTCTCATATGTGACTCAGCCCTGGTCATACTGCGTGTGCGTGGTAATGCCAGAAATAGACCCTCCAGATGCCTGGGCCCAGGCATGAACCACAAGAAGCAGCGTGTTTCCCATGAGGGTGTAGTTTTCTCTTGCACTCTCTCAGCTCCGCATCGCTACACCAGAAGCTCATGCAGACCGAGGGCTTGTGTAAGAAAATTAGTGAGATGTATCTTCTGATCCTCGGACCCAAGGTTGGTGTGATGGCTCTACACTGCACAGATGCCCTGGGGGGGTTGTTCAGCCATTTGCCACAAACTGAGCACA
This sequence comes from Phaethon aethereus, assembly GCF_964289735.1. NCBI lineage: Eukaryota > Metazoa > Chordata > Aves > Phaethontiformes > Phaethontidae > Phaethon > Phaethon aethereus. The sequence goes on from NC_138582.1 coordinate 163,922,999, forward strand.
CTCGCTCAACATATTTGTTAACTCCATTCCCCTCAGAGATTTTGGAAAGTACGGGGTGTGGTGGAAGGCAGCCCAATTTGTTTGTTTGGAAGGGCTCCCTTATCAGTGGGTTGAAACAGCTAGCACTCGGACTCTAATAAGTGGGCTCTCAAACTGGGGATTGAAGGCCAATAGAAATTGTCTGCCCTCTTCTTCAGGCCAGTTAAATCAAAACAGCACGTGAAAGGCACTGCTTTAACATCCAACAGATAAAAGAAAGAATATGCTTTGACTTTCCTGGCCAAAATTTTCTCTCCTCCATGCTGTTGCACAATACGCTGTGCTGGGCTCAGAGAGTATCTGCTCATATGCTATATGGGCACATGACTGTAAACTTTCTTATGATTCTCAATCACTTTTGGAATGTTTTTTTTTTAAGTTGCTAGCTGTTACAGCACAGTAGAATGCCTCACCCAGAAATAGAGGTACTGCCATAGCTCACATGCAGCCTACAGGCTCTTATGTAGACATTCAATTTGCAAACAGCTGCAGAGATTTGAAACATTTGTGCCCTTCCCTTCTCTTCTCAAGCTGTTTATCAGGGTCCCTCGGGCATTGATTACTACCCCCGTAGCTCTTCCAGCTGTTTGTGTGAGTGCTCCCTAACCCACTTCAAGCAGAATCAGCTGAGCTAGTTCAAACAGTTTAAATAGGAGCTGTGCACTCACTCAGCTGATTGTGCCTGAAGTGGGTTAGGGAGCACTCAAACAAGTTGCTTTGTTAGCAGAAGTGAGGGGAGGGGTAAAGCACAGTAACATCTTAAGCTGTTCCAGCTGGATCCAGAAGAGGACATCTGTCCATAGTCTAAGTAACAAAGAGACAAGTCCCTGGAGAACCTGGAACAACAATTCTGCCATGAAAGGATGATAACGTATAACAGCTGATGGTGTTACAGCAATGAGAAATGTGAAGACATCCATTCATCCTCGTGATATATTACAAGGTCAAGTATCTAATGATTATTTAAATTAAAATAATGGTAAGTAATTCCTCAGGTAGAAGAGGAGGGAGGAGATGCCTGATCTATACAGCTGGGTGAATGATAGATTCTTCTGATACCATCATCATGCAGCATTTGGAGGATATCATGGCCTCTCCCTCAAGACACAGTCACTGTTATTGTCATTTCATGCTTTAAGCCCACAGGGATTATTATGTCCTGCCCTCGGCACCATATAGGCCACAATAGTTAGCTGAGCTGAAGCTATACCAAAAGGGAAATGGACACCCAAGGAGTGTACGTGGTCTCAGTTTGACTATCTGCAGAGCCTGCCATGAGTTACACGACTGAAGCTGTGCTGTTTTACGCTGGTTTGACTACACCCCTTTTCACCACAGCATCCAAATGCCTTCCAGGAATGTGTTAAGTGATGTGGCTAATATCTGCCATTCTTTCATTTCAGTCTCAAAGGGAGAACTATGTAGGCAGGAGAGGATTGGTTTTTGACTTTTTATTTTAGGGATTTTATCTTAAAAGTGTTGATGCTACTGTATGTTTACAATAAAGAAGATAATCTAAAGAAGTAGAAAGTGTTGAAGTTTTGATAACCCTTTACTCCCATGAGAATTTATTTAACGCTAACAGAGCAGCCTCCAAGAAACTCCTGGATAACTTTGAGAAAGCGAGACTGCACTTAGCTGTGGCAAGTCAGTATGCGAGAAGAGGGTGCTTTTGATGCATCTGTGCTAGCTTTGTGTTATTGAGATGAAATGCATGTTGTGTTCTAGAGCATGCATCTTAAAAGCCGATAGTGTCATACCCAGATGTATTGTGTTGCTATTTCAGAGATGGGGTAATGGAAACCCAGCTTTCGTTACATGTGTAATCTGCCAGGAGGAGACAGGGGTTCCTAAACAAAATGCATGCACAAGCTTAGTGACAGCTCAGAGTCCAGGGACATCACCAAATTAATTAGCAAGTTAACCAATTGTGTTTGCATACCCTCAAAGAAATGAGACTACAAAAAAGGTTTTCTTTGTTTACATAACCTTTCCCCTGCTTGAGATCAGCTTCAGTCAGCTTTTCTTCATTGCTGAGCTGATCTGTAAAAGCACTAGGCTATCTTGGTGGTACTGATAAGACCTAAGATCTGATGAAGGACTGTACTGCTGGCACTTAGGCTCACATTGCCCGAACAACTTACCTGCAGGCCACATGTTCATGGTGAATTCTAGTTAAAGGGATAGTTGTAAGGGTATATGCTTCTATCACTCCTTATTTAGTGGACAACCTTCATGGAGGCCCCAAAAACATTCTCCTGCACCTCTGCCCCCTCACAAAGAGGTCATCGGTATCTTGAATTGAGGAACAGGAGGGTGAAGGGAGCACTATCACACATCCCCTGAAGTTCCTGTTCTGTCCAGCTATCATCCTCCAGCCAAAAAAATTTCTACTATGTATTTTTTGAAAATTACTTTCAAATCTAAAATTTCAATCTCTAGATAAGTGGCTGGTCAGCATTCTTCCTTTAAATTTTTATTCTTCGTAAGTAGTGGAGAACTGTTATCAGATCATACTCAGTGAATTACTTTTGAGTTAGATAAACTACACCCTCTGATTTTGTTCATCTGACCAGTGAAAAACAGTGCATACATGTTGGTCACAAACACGATTGACATCTCAACTTGTTTTCTAACTAGCATAAATGATGACAACATAAAAAAAAAACAATTCAGAAGCTCAGAAAGTAGCAGCACGAAAGACAGGTCTTTAATCCCTTGATCATCTCAAACATGATGCTAGGTTAAGAGCAGCTGTTAGGCGGTTGTCATCATACAATGACTAGGAAAGGTCACTAAGTACTGGTGTTCACCCACTGGCAATCAGAGAGTATTGCTCAATCACTGGAAAGTAAATTGCTGGAGACGCTAAGCTTTCCCCTTCGCTGCAGACAAAACAAAACACACAAAAAAGCAGCAATAGGAAATTCATACAGAGACATATCTGTAGAGCACACATGAACCTATAGTATATTCTTTATATCTACATGGACATGTATACGGCTATTTCTAAGACCATTCTTCAGCAGGGTACTTCAGTCCACCTGCAATTTAAAGCACGTGAATAGTCCCACTGAAAACAACAGAATTATCCATGTCCCTAAAGTTATATGTCCTTTAAATTTAAAGTCTGCAAATTGGGGCATCAAGAAGCCTTAATTCCTAGCAGACAGTTGACCTTAATATATTGTGGCAGAAAACT